>NC_143135.1:89382500-90605000 GCF_059928025.1 Delphinapterus leucas | reverse complement strand
ACCTGAACTTTCTATTGCATCTGAAGTAGAGGGCAATCTTGTGGAACTGAGCCCTTAACGTATGGAATTGGATGCTATATCTGGGTAGATGTTATGAAAACTGAGTTGAATGGTAGGACATCCAGCTGGTGTCGGAGGATTGTTTGGTGAGGTGGGGGGAGCCCTACCCCTGGTCTGAATTGGTGACCAGAACTTATTTAATGTGTATATTTTGTTTTCTAGAAAATTGATTGTTAAACAGCTGTCAGGACAAAAATGCTTATGAATTAAATTTTAATGTTAATTACCAACAACACATTAATATGAATGAATCTTTTTAAATATGAGTGAAAAACAAATCCTAAAAGACTAAATACAAGATGACAGTCTTTTATAAAGTTAACAGTAATTTTAAAACACTTTTGAAAGAAAACATATACTAATCTCTATTCACATTAAAAATTTTCCTTTTGGGCTTCCCTGGTGGCGCAGTGGTTGAGAGTCCGCCTGCCGATGCAGGGGACATGGGTTTGTGCCCCGGTCTGGGAGGATCCCACATGCCGCGGAGCAGCTAGGCCTGTGAGCCATGGCTGCTGAGCCTGCGCGTCCGGAGCCTGTGCTCCGCAACGGGAGAGGCCACAACAGTGAGAGGCCCGAGTACTGCAAACAAAAATTTTTTTCCTTTTGAGTTGTAGGATTTCTTTATATATTCGGGATGCTAGACCCTTAGCAGATTTTCAAATATTTTCTCCCATCATGAGTTGGCTTTTCACTTTCTTGACTCCTTGACATTTTGCCTCATCCCCGTTGAAACTTGAATTAGGAGTCTCCCTTGAAGGAGATTACTCTTTAGTCCAAGTTCCAGGGCTCAGGGGAAGCCAAGAGTCTCTGAAGGTAGGAAACGGTTAACCACTTAGACTGAGGGAAGCATCAGTTTTCAGGTGAATGATAATTAATTAAACGAAAGTTCTGAATTCAATCAGGAGCCAATTTTGAATCTGCAGAGTTTCAATTAGCTGTGATTACAGCCAGAGACTGGAAATGCTGTGCCCTCAGGCCCCTCTACCTCCAGCACATTAGGGTCCAAGGGCAGTGTCTGGAGTGCCTGGTGTGGGCAGGGAGCCTTTGTAGACAGCTCAGGCCAAGTGGTGCTGCGGCAGGAGTGGCAGGAGCCCCAGGGCCACAGCAATAATGCTGCAGGCTGTATTTCAACCCTGAAAAGGGGGCCACTTTCCCCTTTCCATTTTTTCCAAGCCTGGATAAGTCTCTGAATGGTCTGTGGCCAAGGCTTTTCCTTTGGTTTGCCTAAGGAGCTCTCCTGCTAAGTGGAATCAATTTACTTCCTTTTGGAAGATTGTGAGTTTTAGCCCCTGTTTCTCCTGGGCAGGTGGGAGTTTCAGGAGGGCCTCCTCCTAAAGGATGATCTTGAAAACTCCAGAAAGTGCAGGGTAGAGCTGGAGGAGAGAGGAATGCCAGACACAGCCTTCAGTGGCGTGCTAGAGGGTCTTTTTTCTGTCCGTGTTTCTGTTTTTCAAACATGGGTTGAGTGACTTGTACCATGGCAACTCATAGAGTAGGTACATATATATTGAACAAATGAGAGAGTCCTTGGATGGTAACTATTATAGTCCCCATATGAGGAAACCGAGGCTCAGAAATATTAAAACCGCATGGATGCTAAGCAGAGGAGCTAGGACTATTTGACTTTAGATCTTGACTTTTTCCATAAATTGTCTCATTTTGGAATAAGGTTAATGAGTTTGTGAGGCTCATGTGGAAATCACACCTGAAGCACAAAACTGCTCACCAAAGATTAGTTCCCTTCCCTGATAGTCCAATCCATACTCAAGCTTCTGTAAGGCAAGTTTGATCCTTCTTGGTCAGCCTGGAATACCTTATCCTTATCTCTTACCTCCTACCCATCAGCCCATCTCATCTTGCTCCTCTCCTCCCTGTATCCAAACAAGGCTTTTAAAATCAGCCCAAACGTTGCCTCCTCCAGGTAGTCTTCCCAGACTGATCCCACTAAACTCCCCTGTCCCCTAGCTGTCAGTCCTGCTATGCCTGTTGCAGGGCTATGATTCATTATGGTCTCTGTCACATGCACTCCTATGCACACCCAAACCTGAATGTTCATAGCAGCGTTATTCATAAGTGGGAACAACCCAAATACCCATCAACTGATGAACAGATAAACGAAATGCAACATACCCATACAATGGAATATTCTTCGACCACACAAAGGAATGAAATATTGATTCATGTGTGGCGGTGTTACATTCCATCCCTACTATGAGTGCGCCAAGAGCAGGGCCTGAGACTTCTTCAGCTGTTCTTCCCTTCTATTCTCAGCTCTGCTGACCATGGAATCTGGGGGACAAGAGCCAACCACTAGGGAGGCCACTCCTGAGTTGGCCACCTGCAAGGTCCACCACAATATGGTGGATACAGTAAGAGAAGGAGTCCTCCTGAAACAGAACTTAGGTCCTCAAAGAGATTTAGTAATTGTGTCCACAAAAAAACTCAGTAAGTGGAAGCCCTGCACCAGCCACCATTCACTCCTCACAGAGGAAAATCTAGCCAAGGGTCAAGGTGACATGCATACCTGCTCTTCATCTTCTTCCTTCTCCTCCCTTCTTTCACTTCCCGGTCAACTTCCTATTCAGATGGGGCTCCTGAGAACCAAGGGCTCTCCATAAGCAGCATGTGTGTGTGAGGGGGGACTGGATGGGGAGCTTGATGACCTGGATTCTACTTCCCACTCTGTCACCTCTCAGTTGTGTGTCCTCAGGCAGGAATTTCAGTCTCCTCATCTACAAAATACTAGAATGTAAGATCCTTCAGGGCCCATCTTGCAGACCTTCTGAACCCCAGAGCACTTAACATGATGCCTGGACTTAGCAAGTGATTAGCATGTTCTCACTTACCTGAATGGTGCCTAAAACCTACCTCACCTATCTTACAGGGTTGTATTGAATATCTAATGAGATCATGCCAGTGAAAGACCTTGAGAACTTGAAAGCCTTGCCAAGATTAGGCTTTACAGTTGTCGTGGATGGAAGAGAACATCCCAGCCCTGGGCAAAGTGTAGTCAAAGATTGGCCTGGTTTTACACACTCCAGCAGGTGTTTACATGTCTTATATTTCAATTTTTGTGGTCACCAAAACTTGGAAACAACCCAATGGCCATTAAGAGATGAATGGATAAACAAATCGTGGTATATCAACACAATGGAATGCTACTCAATAATAAGAGGACCAAACTACTGATGGAGAGTTCCTACTAAAAAATGTCATTCATATAAAATTCTAGAAAAAGAAAACTAATCTGTAGTGACATAGAACACATCAGCGGTTGCCTGATGGAGGGAGCAGAAGATGGAGATAGAAGGAAGGAAGAATTACAAGGGAGCACGAGGAAAATTTTGAATATGATGGAAATATTTGTTGTCTTGATTATGGTGACTGTTTCGCTGGTGCACGCAAGTGTCAAAATTCATCAGGTTGTGCACTTATGTGAAATGTATTATACTTCAATTAGACCTCAATGAAGCTGTTACAAAGAAAGAGTAGCCTGGGATGGTTTTCCTCTCAGGGCTCTCTTTTCCCCTGCCTTTCTCCTCTTTTAGGTTCTGAAGAGGTAGGCGTGTGGTTATTCCTTTTTGGGGTGAGAGGGGGTGGGGAAAACTCTTGTCTTGTTGAGTTTCACTCTGTTTCTTTCTGAAAGTTTCCCCTTACCTGACTGCAAGGAAACAAGCTTCTTTCTAATTTACTGTTATCTTTGTGTCTTCTCCCTTTCAAAGATTTTGGCTGATGGCCTTGGTAGATTTCTGGATGGGGAACACGTCTGTGTGGTGGCTGCATCCCAAGCTAGTGTTGGATTCAGCCATTAGGACCATAAATAATCCATCACCCAATCCTCCAATTCTTCTATACACCAGCCAGACTTAATCACTTGCATCCCATCCGAGGTGGCTATCACTGAGAACATGGCATCTTGATAATTTTCTCTTAAAAACATGACGTCATAATGATAATTTTCATCAGAGACTAGTCCAGATAAAACCTCTAGCTTCTCCAGAAACTCCAAGCTCTTTGGGGATGGCAGCTGGGGAGAAGCAAATGACTGTAAAGTTTCTCAGCTCTAGAGACCCCTCTACCTACCCACAGTCAGTCACTGGGCCCTAACAACCAACTTCAACTTTATTTAACGTCTGCTGAGTTTCTCTAGCCCACAAGTCCCTGAGTCCTTTCTCAGCCTGCTGCTTGGTTTTTCTTAGGGTCCTTCTGGCTCACTGGTCTGGGAACAATGAATAGGCTGGAGGCCACATGCCCTTAATCAGCCTAGTGCAATTCCTGTTGCCTTGGGATGGACAACCTGTCTGCTGCAAATACTACCCAGAAGCTACCCCTGCACTTCCCCTGAACAGGGAAGCTGATTTTTTGTATTCCTTTTTCCATAGACCTTCCTCAGCCCGATACAGCTTCTTCAGGAGCCCTGGAGCTTTCTGGATGAAGGGCAAACACAGAGGGAGAGGACTCACAGCAGCAGGTGCATCAGGACTATGTGTGCAGGTCCCAGCTGGTCTCTGAACCACGCCAGCCCTTCAGCAGGTCCTTCTCTTCAGAAGGGCACTATGTCTGTCTGTTGGGGCTGCTGTAATGAAATACAGACTGGGAAGCTTAAACAGCAGAAATTTATTTTCTCATAGTTCTGGAGACTAGAAGTCCAAGATCAAGGGGTCTGCAGGGCTGGTTTCTCCTGAGGTCTCTCTCTATGGCTTGCAGGTGGCCACCTTCTCACTGTGTTCTAATGTGGTTATCTCATGTGCATGCACATGTCTGGTGTCTCTCTGCCTGTCCTAATCTCTTCTTACAAGGATACCAGCCATACTGGATTAGGGCCTACCCTAACAATCCCCATTTTTAACTTAATTACCTCTTTAAAGGCCCTATCTCCAAATACAGTCACATTCTGACGCACCAGGGGTTAGGGCTTCAACATATGGATTTTAGATGAACACAGTTCAGCCCATCATACACACAAAATCCCAGTTGGGAGGATGGAGGTCTGGCTTCCTGCAGTGGATATTCTGCTTCCCTCCGTGAGATCACATCCTCCAAACCCTGTCCCTAGACTCAGAATGATAGCTAAGATCCACCAGTGAGTGTAAACCTCCTGTCCCACTGGGGTCACCCTGCCCTGGTTTCCCAGAAGTGGACCTGGGGAGACTCTAGCCCTGTACTGCACATAGGCCCTATCTCTAGCCTCTTGTCCATTTTCTTTTTTCCAAAATTATGCCCTCAGATAATATTAAAATAATAATATAATGGCTAACATTTATTGAAGCTTACTATCTGTTGGGATATATATTATTGAGTTGTATAATTATACCCACTATACAGATGAGGAAACTGAGACTTGGAGAGTCAGTTGTCCAAAGCCACACAGCTAGTTTAAGGGACCTTGGAAAACATTCACTCTACAGATGAGGACATTCGGTGCACAAAGGTCCTGTGCAGAGAGAGCCAGGTCCCGTCTTGGACAAAGAGATCTTGGACGCTGTTGTGGGGACTCCAGAGGAGTGTGCGGCTTGGAGTCTTGAGTATCCCATAGGAATTTCCTCTGCACATCCCTGTGGTTTTTCAGTGTGGTGGGTGAGCTTAACCAGGGAGGGACTAGTTCTAGGGCTCAGGGCTCTGAGGGGCAGAGAGAATAAGTGAGATTAACAGCAAAGTCTCTTTCAGATAGGGAGACTAATTGGAATTTAGGGTGCTACACCCTAAAAAGACATCCCAAAGATAGAAAAGAGGCAGAGAAAAACCTCTAAGATGATTCAGTGATGAGCAGGGTCTTGTGTCAGAACAGAGCCTGAGATGGTAGGGATTTGATTGTGGGTCTGGAGGGTGCCCTTTGCCTCTCAGTGGAGGGACAGCAGAGGAAATGCTATTTTATACAGCGGCTCAGAACAAGTATAACTTGTCACTGTGATTTTTTGTGCAGGCCAAAAATATAGTGAAAGGCCCAGAATCTTAGATCTGGGTGGGCCTTCTGGACTTAATAATAGGTCAAATGAATTGTTCATAGCGGGTGAAGTGGCTGAAGGGAAATTGTTCTGAGTCAGGTGGTGGGGGAAGGACTCCATTTATTTAACAAAAATGATCAGATATGGGTACCAGAACCTGCTCTGACCTTAACTAGCTGTGTGATCTTGATCAAGTCATCTAAACCTCTCTAGACCCCAGTTTCCTTCTATGCAAACTGAGGATGTTAACTGCATAATGTTTAAGGGCCCTTTCAACTCTAATATTCTGTGGTCCATGGGCAGGGAGAGATTATCAGAGGGGTCAGAGCGGCTGATAAATGAGATAGGTGATGCCAGAAGCAGCCTCCAAGTATTTTGTTTAGAGAATATTTTCCATGAGATTACCTTCTCCAGACAATAACCATTGGGGTGATCTCCAGAGACTTGAAACCATTTGGGAAAAACCGTGGCCTGATCCAATGTAATCCTTTATAGGCCTATTTAGTGGCACAGATTGGAAGGCAAAATGGAATATTACCAGTGGAAGAAATAAACTTCGGAACAAGACAAACCTGGGTTCGAATCTCAGCTCTGCAATTTCCTCATAGCATATCTTTGGGTAAATTACATAATCTTTCCGTCTTCAGATTCCTCACCAATAAAATTGGGATAATATACATTCCTCTCAGAGGTTATGGAAGAAAGAAATTAGATAATATATATAAGGCATTCAGAACAGTTTCTGGTAAGTTGTAAATCCTCATATCTGGTTATATCTTCTCCCCCTTCTCCTCCTCCTCCTCCCCCTCTCCTTCTCCTTCTCCCTCTCCCTCTTCTTCTCCCTCTCCTTCTCCTTCTCCTTCTCCTTCTCCTTCTCCTGCTCCTTCTCCTTCTTCCTCTTCCTCTTCTTCTTCTTCCTCTTCTTCTTCTTCCTCTCCTTCTCCTTCCTCTTCCTCTTCCTCTCCTTCTCCTTCCTCCTCCTCCTCCTCTTCTTCTTCTTCTTCTTCTTCTTCCTCTTCCTCTTCCTCTTCTTCTTCCTCTTCCTCTTCTTCTTCCTCTTCTTCTTCTCCTTCTTCTTCCTATTATTATTTAGAATTTCACAGCAGGTATGAATTTCACAGCAGGTATGGTGAAAAGAGGAGACAGTCTAGTTCAGCCAGGACAGGCTGTGTGATGCTCCCTCTCCAGCTTGTCCTGTCTCCCTGGATGTTGCAGGTTTATATCAAACTGGAATCCAAAGCCTGTCAAGTAGCAAGATGGTTATTTGGTTAATTAATGGTCTACAAAAGAGCTGAGAGGCAGAGATAGGCATTACAGAATAGGAGAACTTCCCAACTAATGCAAGTAAATCCATGGAGTGATTGAAGTGTAATTATATTTTTTACTAAAATATTTAGGGAGATCTTTTATTCTTCAGTAGAGTTACATTTAAGCTCAAATGACTTAAACAGTTGGGGGAATACTAAATATTCTAACTAAATAAATAATGCAACTAATTCTAATTATGCAATTGACATCCACTGAGCTACAGAAGATGTAGCTGAGGAAAAAACCAACCACCAACAATTAATGCGGTAAGTGCTAATGCCGTTTCTGATTTCCTTAATAGAGCTGGACTATTTGTAAAAACTAAAGTGAATATCAATAATAATAAATGATCTGAATGAAAAATAGCTCTGAAAAATATTGAAAGCTGTGGCCATTGTACATCCTGGAAGTTTTATTTGTGTCTCTGGAAAGAGGAGTTTCATTGCAAAGATACTACATAAAAAAATTAACACTTGGTTTCTTTCTCTGTTGAAGAGCTTAATACCTCTTGTATGTCTCTGATGTTGGCTTGGAGAGTTATGGTGGCTGTGTATCTGGGGACAGTAACCCTTGAGAATAGCAGGCCCACTGGCCTCGAGCTTTTAAGAAACTCGGACAGAGCATGAAAGGCACTGGTGACAGCAGAACCAGGCAGGGGTTTCTGATTTCAGCATAAAAAAATTTTGCTATGGATTAAAAGGAAAAAAAGACATAATCAGTTGCATTCTACTGCCTAAGGTACAAAAAATATTTTGATAAAAGGCAGACACCAAGTCCCAAAGCAAAAGGACCACACTGCACCAAGACTGGAATCATAAACTGGGGGAAACTGGGATACACTGGGACCGCCAAAGGTCTGGGGCTCATCTATACCACTAGTCTATCACCCCTCCTAGTCCTCCTGGCTCCTAGGTTGTCTTAGTTTGACCTCTGGCTGTCCTTTGTTATTTTCTAAACTTTATGAGCTGACTTCGAATTTTTGTAGCTTTGGGAAGGAAAAAGGCGGGAATGGGACAAGGGGTCAGATTCTCCCTATCTTCCCACACGGACCTTCCTTCCTGCACAAGGGATACATCCTGGGAGAAGCTGAGTATCCCTGGGCTCCAGGAGCCCAGGACCCAGAAAGTCCTTTACTCCCTGAGGGCAGTGGTCTGGAGTTGACCGTCAGTCAACTCTGGTGACCTGCAACTCAGAGTGGTAGAGGAGAGTCTGAGGGAGGTGCAGTCATCAGAGGCCCACCAATCTGAGATTTTTTTGAAGGCCATGACCTGAGACATCCTGGAGGGTGACCTATATTTTGGATAAGAGCGTGGGTTTTGATTCAAACTCTACCTGAGTTTGAATCCTGCTGGTCAAATTATGTAACTCTCTGAGGCTCAGTTTCTTCATTTGTAGAATGAACATTGCACATCTCCTTCCAGGATTGTGGGAGAAGACAGTGGGATAATCTCTATGCAGTCCCTGGCTCAGAGTAAGTACTAGGCATAGGGTACCTATTGTTACTATTATTCATCTAATCTACCCGGCATCTTGTGTAGTACCTGGTACATAATCAACTGTCAAGGTATGTTTGTTAGCTCATTCCTGGGACCCAGGGTGCATTGTTAGGGGAAGGATGGCGGGACATGGGCATCAGGATACTGGGGAAGGAGCAGCCTCAGTCTGCACAGCCAAGAGGTCCATCCGTGACTTAAGCTGCCAGCTAGAGGGGGCTGGCAGTCCTAATGGATCCAGATGTCACCTTCACTCAGAGCAGAGCTGGAATAATAGCTGGAAGGGAACATATAAGCATCCTCTCCAGTTTACAGCTGAGAAAACAAAGGCTCAGGCCTTAGTAGTTCAATTTCACACAGCCAGGAAATAGTGATTTCAGAGCCAGGTCCCCACTCAGCCTATTTGCCCACGGTGTGGCTCATGAAGGAGTATGACAGCCCTTCAACCTGAGGTCTGACATCTCTAGTTGTTCATCTTACCCAATCTGCGGACAGCCTTGGTCCCAAAGTCCTCCCGAGAAGGTTTCTCCAGCACTGCTTCTCAGCATGTTCCAGAACCTCCTGGAGGCAGGCAGTTCTGACAGCCTTCCATGCTGCGGGCTTCTACAAGGGGAGTGTAAGGCAGCCCCGGGTCTGGGTGCAGCATCCTGGGATGTGCTCCCTAGCCCTTCTCCAGTCTCTCCATTTGGGCTGTCCTGGCAGTCTCGCTGAGCAGATGAGGTGCTGCTGAAGCTGTGATGTGAGTTCTTTAAAGTTTACTTTGGAAACAAGGACATGAAGTTCTCGGAATGTTGGCTCCCAGCTTGCTGAGCTCTGCAGCTCTCTGTGGGACTGGCTGCTGCCGTCAAAAAGAATAGAGCCGTCATTCTGCAGTAGGGTTTCTATGATAATAGGGTTTTTGCCTCCCATTAATTGGAAAGGTGCTAATCTAATGACTCATGAGCTACATATAAGAAGAAAACCCCACCTGGCAATGAAACTGTATCGTGTTTTCTGAGTGCCTCATCTCCTTATTTCACTGGGGAGGGCAAGCTGGGGCTTAGCTGTACGGACCATAGCCCGGTCATCCTGGCAACCCCTGCTGGAGTGACCATGTACCCCTGCCTCCCATCTAAGTAGTCCAGTGATATGGAAATCAGAGGAGCGATGGACTCAGCCACATGTCCGGGGCAGCAAACCCAGCCCCAGGCCACTGGGAAGGGAGCTGACACGTGCATGGGTTTGCGAAGGAGACAGTCATTGCCAAATTAGTGTTAGAATCTCCCAGGGACAGGTGAGCATGAAATTGTGAGTGCACGTGTGTGCATGTGAGTGTGGGTCTATGTGTACACATAGGCTGGTTGACCGTGTGGGCTTGTAGTGAGCGTGAGAGAGAGCGAGTGTGCGTGTATACAGGTGCACCTGGCCTGAACGCTGCTGGTTTTGGGGGCTTGGGCTCTATAATTATTTTTGCTTTCTCCATCCATGTTTTATCCTTTGAGCTTCAGGGACCTGAGCTTACTCCTGAGATCCGGTTCTCTGTGTCTTGGTACCTGGGGTAGATGACAACTTGTCTGGGTCTTGCTGTGCAGTTGGAGTTTCAGCTGGGCTCCCTTTGGAGAAATGCAGCCCCTTTACCCTCAGCGGGGCAGGCAGTTGGACTCTGACCCTGCTTAGAAGTCATCTGGGGCTTCCCAGTACCTGGACCCCTCTCCAGGGGCTCAGGGGTGAGATGCCTACTCCATATCCAGCCTTGCATCCCCTCTATCACCCCGCTGCACTCTTTTTTCTTGGGGACATCCCCCTCCTACTCTGGACTCCTGTCCTCTTCCTGTGGAATCCTACCTCAGTGGAGCACCTGACCTTGGGGCACCCTCCAGGATCTCTGGAGCCCAGAAGGGCCAAGAATCTTTCTTGCCATGGCAGCTCCCCCTCCACACCCCCACCCCCCAGCCTCCTTCCTGCTGGCAGCTCCCAGCCTGAGTCACAGCCCCCCTGAGGCTCTCAACGCCTCCCCCTCCCACTCCTTTCATTAACTTCATTGAAGCTAATAATCCTGCTGGCAATTCCATTGTCTCCTCTTAATTCCAATTTCCTTTTGTCTCAAGGGGCAAATCAGCAGAGTGAAATGGTGAAGTGGTAGGCACAGCCTCCCAGTATTAATTAGGGTAACATTAATGAGGAGAAATAAACACGCCTTCAGCATCAGGGTGCTGCTCCTGCCTCCCCTCTCCCCTTTCCTCTCCTCTTCCTTCTTCCCCTCCTGAGCTCCAGCCAGATCTGGGAGTGTCCCAGGTTTGGAAACCTGACAGTTGTCCCACCTCCACTCGCTCCCTCACCCCATCATCAAATCAGTCACTGAGTTACATAGATTTACCTCCTGAATATGCCTCAAATCCTTCCACAGTTCCCCTCCCCACCACCCCTGCCCCCACCCTGGGCCACTGCCCCAGGCCACACTGAAACCCAGCAGGAGCCTGCGGGGCTCCTGGGCACAGAAACCTTTCTGTGTCCCCTGTTTCTTGTCTGTAGGGAATAGATTCTAGCCTTCCCATGACCTTCCCTGAGTTCCAAAGGGCAGGTTCAAACAATTGCTAATCAGGGAAGGGAGGGGATGCAGAGACAAGGGAGGAGCAGCCCAGAAACAACAGTGCAGCCTTGGGGCAGGTCCTGGTTCCACTTCGAGGGATACACGTAACAATATCTTTGAGCTCTTCTGCAGAACGAAAACCCCCAACAAATGGAAGATGAACTAGTTGATGAAGCATTCTTTATTCCAGAGAGAAGGTCAGAGTTTGATAACCTTGAGAACCACAAAAGTTCATCAGGAGACCACCTGAGGCCGGATTAAAGGAATGCAGACCCTGCACAAACCCTGATCCTTATCAGCAACCCTCCCCTTGAACCATTGCTATATAACTCCTCACCAAATCCCCCCAGGTTGGGACACTCAAGTTTTTGTGGGCATAAGCCCGCTGTGCCCCACTTAGCCTGGCAAAGCAATAAAGCTATTCTTTTCTACTTCACCCAAAACTCTGTCTCCAAAATTTTGCTCAGCACCGGTGCACAGAGGCCTAATTTTCAGCATCAACACCACTAACCACCTAATTTTCAGCATCAACACCACCATCAACTCCCACCCAGGTGATGGTGACAGCCTCCTAACTGGCCTCCCTGCCTCCAGTCTTGGCCTCATCAAATCCTTTCTCTATCCTACAGATGCAACACACACTGCCCCTTCTGGCTACATATCCTGAGGGGGCACCACACAGCCATCCCACAAACGTTCTCCATGTCACCTGCTGAGCTCCTGTTCCCTCTCCGGTTTCTTGGGCATCCTTTCCTCCAGGAAGCCTTCTCTGACCTGCAGGACTGGGCTGTGTTCCCATAGCAGTATAGGCTGATCCCAAACATCTCTTTCGTTACACTGGATTACAGCTGCCTGGGGCTCATCTGGCTTTCCCACCAGGCTGCATTCCAGGAGAAGGAAGGGTTTTGGAAAGGGAGGGGGGTGGGTGGCAGAGACAATGATTCATGCCCTCTAGCTGTGAGTTTTGAATAGAGAAATAAGCACAAGTGTCGGATAGGCTCTTATTATTATTAGGCTTTTTATTATTGCTAATAAAGCTAGATTGAGGAGAATGACTTGGCCCAAAGACAAAATGAGCTCTCTATTCCTTCCCTCCTGGGTTGAGACTACCCTCCCATCAGAGCAGCACAGCAGGACAACTGCAGGTGCAGAGCAGCTGGTCGCAGAGATCTTACTAAATGGAGCAGCTGGCCACAGAGATCTTACTAAATGGAGCAGCTGGCCACGGAGATCTTACTAAATGGAAGGAGGAATGGGAACAGCAACTCCAAAGGAGCAGCAGACGTGGACGGTCACTTATCTGCTTGACCCTTTTCCAGTCTCAACAATCATAGTCACTGCTTCTTCTGAAGGTGAAATAGCAGTTTCTGCCCAATGTTAAAAGATAAACTGAGGCATATTAAAAATTGTAAGAGTTTATGTAAGCAAAAATTGATCAGAATTGGGCAGTGCCCAACTGGAGTGGTCAGGAGCTCCACCAACAGGAGCTGGGGCAAGATTTCTACAGAGAAAGGGTGGAAACAAAGCAAGGAGATAATTTGATTGGCTCTTAGCTTAAGCATCGCATTGTTTGGGAAAGCCCAGGTGTCTGTTTGTAACTGACTGTCCTTAGGTTTCAATTACTTATCCTTGAGGCATTACAGGCTTGGTTTTGGCTTGTTTACTTGGCCACCAAGGCATTTAAGCCACCTCAATCTAATGGCCTCCTTGTTTGATTAATTTATCACCAGTACTTATAATCTTCTGGGACAAGTTTCTCTTTTACAGGCCGGCAGTAGTGTGGGGAGAGGTAAAGGATGTTTCTCCCTACGTGCACTATCTCTGGTTCGCCACCAAATCCTGGCACTCAGCCCAGAGCCTGGCATGTTGCAGATGACTTATAAAAGTTTGTCAAGTGGAGTAGAGGGCTTACATTTATTGGCTTCATCTAGAAGGGATCGTATCTGTTGAGGAAACTTAGTCCTGGGAGCCAAGGTGACTTACCCAAGGGCACAGAGATATCAGTATCCTTTTCAGCCTTCTTACTCCAGGATGATGTTTCTTGGTCCAGCTTCGGTTGCAGGCTAAAGTCACTGGGCAGGTTGGAACAGGAATGCTCAGAGGCAGCTCTGTGTAGAACCAGGCACAAACAATACCCTAAGTGCACCACGTGGAAACACCTGCATGGGATGGCTGTGGGTTTGAGATGGGGCAGGTCAGGAGGGGAGAAGACTTGAAGTCAGAGCTGTAGGAGCTGGGGCTGGTTAGCCTGGAGAAGAAGTGTGTTTTCTGATGGGCTGTTGGGTGGGAGGAGACTCAAGCTTGTACTGGATATTCCCAGAAGGTGGAGCTTGGAACAATGAGAAGCATATTTGTTTAGTGCACTAAATTCTACAGACACTTATAAGCACTAGTTTGTGTGCACAATGGTGAACCCGTCCCTGTTGTTGAGGAGCATTTGGTCTGATTGAATCACAAGCAAAACCATAGCAGAAATGCCCAGTGCTGGGGCTTCCCTGGTGGCGCAGTGGTTGGGGATCTGCCTGCCAATGCAGGGGACACGGGTTCGAGCCCTGGTCTGGGAAGATCCCACATGCCACGGAGCAACTAAGCCCGTGAGTCACAACTGCTGAGCCTGCGCGTCTGGAGCTTGTGCTCCTCAACAAGAGAGGCCGTGACAGTGAGAGGCCCGTGCACCGCGATGAAGAGTGGTCCCCGCTCACCGCAACTAGAGAAAGCTCTCGCACAGAAACGAAGACCCAACACAACCAAAAATAAATAAACAAATAAATACATTAAAAAAAAAAAAAGAACTGAAAAGGTAGTCTCTCTTAGTAAAAAAAAAAAAAAAGAAAAAAGAAATGCCCAGTGCTGGGATTCACTGTGGGGTAGGGAAGCACTTGCCTTGGGCCAGGGGAAGGGTGGGGTGGTCAGAGATGGCTTAAGGAGGTGTTTTGGTTCCATAGAATTTTCTAATAAGTAGCGCTAACCAAAAAGGAAAGAGCAATCTGGAAGGATAGTGGCTAACCAATGGCAGATCCCTTCCAACTCTGCACCTCGTGGTTCTCAGCATGGGGTAGGAATGGGCGGTGGTGGTGGTTAGGTCTGACTAGCCCAGGCCTCCACCCCACAAAGCAGATCAGATGCTGCCAGGAGCTCACCTGCATCTGCATCCTTATTTGGTCCAATACTACGAAGCCAGGCTGTGCGAGCCTGCCACGCTTGCTGAACTTCAGCTGGTGACCTGGCCTTAGACTGAATTCTTTACCTGCTTCAATGTCTTGCCAGGGATTGAGGAGTGGTGGTTAGAGGGGAGGATTCCCTGCCTCTCTCAGAGATCGACTCTGTTGTGATCCCAGAACTGTCCGCTGAGCTCCAAGGCTCTGTGACTGTCTACGGAGAGGATGTAGGGGATGATGAGAATGATGGAGGGACCCCGAGCACCTGGGGAGGGTGGTGTGATGCCCGCCTGTGTACGTAGCCTGTCTGCTGCCTGTTAGCACTTTCCCCAAGCTGGAGGTACAGCTTGACTAGCTACACTTCCCTCCTTTCCTTTAACTGCTACTCCCAAAGTGCCTCCATCCCAGCAGCGCTCAGAACAGTGCACTCAAGGGTGGTAGCAACTGCTCTCTTTGGACCATGAAGAGTGAAATCTGAAAAGCCTACATACTGTGTGATTCCAGCTACATGACATTCTAGAAAAAGCAAAAGTATGGAGGCAGTAAACAGTTCAGTGGTTGCCAGGAGTTGGGGATTGGGAGGGATGGATAAGTGGAGCACGGAGGATTTTGGGGGCAAACTACTTTGTAAGATACTGTAACGGTGGATACATGTCATTTTACATTTGTCTAAACCCATGGAATGTGCAACACCCAGAATGAGCCCTAATGAAAACTATGGACTTTTGGTGATTATGATGTGTCAATGTAGGTTCGTGCTTGGTAACTAATGTACCATTCTGGTGGCTCATGTTGTTAATAGGGAGGCTCTGCATGAGAGGGGGCAGGGGTTATATGGAAAATATACCTTCCCCTCACTTTTGCTGTGGGCCTAAAACTGCTCTAAAAAATAAAGTTTGTATTTTTAAAAATAGCTTCAAATTCTTAGACACTCTTCCCATTGAGAAGTAGTGTCTATGTCTCCTCCTTTGAATCTGGGTGGGATTTTGACAGCTTTGGCTCATAGAATACAGAGGAAGTGATGCTATGAGGCTTCTGACACTAGATCATAAAAGGGCTTGCACCTGGTTCTCATGGTACATTCGCTCTCTGGATGTTCCCAGAGGGAGAACAGCTAATATGCCTCAGGAAGTCCAAACCAGATGGACCCATGTAGGCACCCGGTTGGTGGTCCCAGCTGAGCCCAGCCTCATGTCATCCCAGCCCAGGTACCGGACATGAGAGTGAAGAAGCCTCCAGATAATCCAACCCTGTCTGATCACGCTGCCCCTCATTGTTTGAGTTTCTCAGATAAGGCCCCAGACATCACAGAGCAGAGAGAAGCCATTTCTGCTGTTCTCCACCCAAATTCCTGCCTATAGAATCTGTGAGCATATAAAATAATTTTGTCTTATGCCACCTACTTTGGAGTGGTTTGTTACATAGCAACAGATAACCAGGACATCATGCCAGATCAGAAGGTTACGGGAACTTGCTTTCTCAGACTCTCCCAGTATTGTTTCTACTTCCTCGCAGGCAGAGAGGCAAGGTGTGGGCTGCTGGGGAGCAGGTGCAGATTGGTCGGTGGATCGACTGCCAAGACTGCATGCGATGGCCGGGCCACTTTACCGTTCCTTCCTGCCAATCACTTGGCTGAAAGGGGAAGTAAATGGTGCCATTAATCACCCGTTACCCTCTTTCCTCCCTCCTTCTGTCTGAAGGGGGCTGCTCACAGGTCTGGGAGCTCAGCTATGAGACACATGGGGAGGGCCCTGGTCCCTGGGGTCTAATCAATATTGGCCTCTGAGCCAGCTCTTAGGGGCTTTTAGTGCATCATTTACAAAATGACTGTATTGACCACAGGAGAAGAGGATTGCCAGAGACAAATGCCCCCTTTGACATGCTGCTCTCTCTGGGGCCCTGACAGGACTAGTGAGCCTCCTGTGTGGATGTGGCAGGGATGTGCCTGGCTGTGGGGAGGGGTTGGTACACAGCAGTCTGGGACTGGATTGGGGAGATGCCAAAAGGTGTGTGTGTGTGTGTGTGACGGGGGGGGCGGCTCTGACCTATTAGAGCCCAATTAGGTCCCACCTCTAAGTCCTGTGTGGGCATCAGACAAGGCTGTGAAATATTGACAGGGTCAGGGCTGCTGTTTTTTATTCCTTTGTCTCTTTTTCTGGGGCCTGGGAATGATGGAGAAAATTCCTTCCCAATTCCTTTCATTAACCACCTCCTCTAGGAGCTGAGTAAGATGAAAATGAACCGTCAGTGCTGACTACAAGCACCAGGGAATGTGAAGGAGGAAAATAACTGACCTAATTGGTACGAGAGTAGAATCTGAGAGACCAATTAGGTCACCAATTAGATTGTTGCTGCATGATACATTTTCAAAATAAAGTACAAATGGGAGCATATCACAGTGCTGTTCCGCCCCATGGTTTCGTTTTTTTTTTTACCTTATGTCTTGTAGACTGTTCTATATTGGCACATACGGCAGTCCCTCATTTTTTAATGAACATATATAAAATTTTATTTAATGGGTATACTGTCATTGATTCAATCAGCTTCCTATTGATGGATATTTAGACAAGCATTTCTCAAACTTTAAAGTGCATATGAAGCAATCATCTGGTGATCTTGAGTGAATGCAGATTCTGATTCCGTGGGTCTAAGGGGGGGCCTGAGATTCTGCATTTTTGACAGCTCCTGGGTGATATTCATGCTTCTGGTCCATTGACCACTCTTTGCATAGAGAGGATTCAGACTGTTTTCAACATTTTGCCATTATAAGCAATGTTGCAATAAATATTTTTGTAGGTGCCTTTCATAATGTGCAATTCTATAAATTGATAGAAATAGAATTTCCGGACCAAAGATATGTATGTGCCCTGGTAACCTGATAGATTTTGCAAATTGCCCTTCATAGAATGTTCGCTCTGTCAGTGCTGCCTGCAAGAGTTGCTCCCACACCTTTGCCAATAGGAAGTATTATTAAACAAATGTGCTTCCATTTCTTTTTAATATTTTTACTTTTTAAAAATGAATTTAGGTATTATATTATTGATGCACAGATATTCAGGACCGGTAGAGCTTCATGGTGAATCGTTACTCTTTTTTTTTAACACTTTGCCCTTCATCCCAACTTCAAATCTGCATTTGCCTGGTGTGTCTTTGCCCCTGCTTCCCTTGATAGTTCTGTGTATTTTTATTTAAGATTTTTCAAACTTAAAGTTAATTTATCAATTATTTCACTTGCATATGCATATTAAAATGTCATATATTATGTAAAATCTTAATTTAGAAGCGCTGTTTCCCCCACCCTCATTATTTCATGAAATCATTTTGTTCAGACTCTTCACATGTATTTTTAAGATTATGGGTCTCTTCTCCATCATTAGAGATAATGTTCTGAGTCATTTATCCCAATTTTCCAGAGCACATCATCTTCACCTCCTTCTAAAAGTTGACATACCACAATTTTTTGTATCCATGTGTAATAATGTCGCTGCCAAAGTTACCCCAAGCTATCGGCTCTTTAACATTCAGTTGTTTTATCTGTTTGGCCTGTGGGGGTCTATTTATGAATTGCACAGTGGAGCTATTTACTGTTTTCTTTTCTCCTTTCATTTATGTTTTTTATAAAAACACATTAGAATAGATATAAATGTATAGATAGAGATGTCAAACGTTCTATGAAGCTTATATTTTAAAATATGGAAAGGAAAATCGATCAGTCCTTTACATACACTGCTTCTGCATGCAGACAAGGCAACCGCTTTCAGTTCTTTTGGCTTTTCTGGCATTTTCTCCATATATCTACATAACACACTTATTGCTACTTTTTTGATGTTGTAAAGTTTTAGATACTATCTATTGACTTCCTACAACGGAAAAGTTGGATTTAACCCTTTCACTCTGCTCTTCCCCATTTCCCCTCTCAATTCTTTTAATATAGCTATAGCACATTTATTTTTTACTAAATAAATATTTAATGTACCTAGTATTGTGGTTATCTGACTATTATTTAGAGTTGAGCAATGTGGTAAATCATGTTGTTTCCTTTTTGCACAACTTTCTATTTTTTCTGCAGTTACTATTCAGCTTTTTCTTTGTGTCCATTTCTCTGTATTTCTCGTTAATTGACTCCCAACTCTCTGGCAGAAGTATAATTCTTGTCTCAGTATTCAAAACTCCAGTAAGGGATCCTCCTGGAGGCCCCTGGCCTCTTGTTCTTATCCAGATTGGTCACTCTCTTAGCTCCCTTCACAGCCCCTGGGGACCCCTTCTGTTCTCTCCTGTGTTGGATCCCCTGTCTTCCGGCTTCCTCTTTGTTTACTCTCATTTTGGTGGAACCGTCTTTTAATAGCTTTCAGAGAAAAGGTGCATGGGAGATCAAACTTTGGAGGATTTTCATCTCTGAGAATGTTCTTATTCTACCTTGTAGGCATCAATAGCTGATTGATGGGTTTGTTAGACAATAGAATCCTGGGTTCGGTATAATTTTCCCTTAGAATTCGAAGGACTATTGTCTCCTAGCTTCCAATATTGATGTTCTTTTTTTAAAAATAAATTTATTTATTTTATTATTTTAATTAATTAATTTATTGTTTCATTTAATTTATTTATTATTTCTGGCTGCGTTGGGTCTTCGTTGCTGCGCGTGGGCTTTTCTCTGGTTGCGGCGAGCGGGGGCTACTCTTCGCTGCAGTGCGCGGGCTTCTCATTGCAGTGGTTTCCCTTGTTGCAGAGCACGGGCTCTACGCGCGGGCTTCAGTAGACGTGGCTCGCGGGCTCTAGAGCGCAGGCTCAGTAGCTGTGGCGCACGGCCTTAGTTGCTCCGCGGCATGTGGGATCTTCCCGGACCAGGGATCGAACCCGTGTACCCTGCACTGGCAGGTGGATTCTTAACCACTGCACCACAGGGAAGCCCGATGAGAACTTACTCTGATACTGGATCCTTTGGATGTGACCCCAACTAGCCTGTCTCCCTTCCCATCAGTGCATCACCTCTCTGGATGCCTGTAGATCCCCTCTCTGCCCTGGTATTCTGAGGTTTGCTGATGGTGTGCTTGGATATCCATTTTCTTGTATTGTGCTGGGCTCTCAATGATAGGACCTTTCAACATGGAAACACAGCCTTCAAATCTAGGAAGTTAACTTGCACAAGTACTACATTTTTTAAGTTCATTCTTTTTGTTCTCTCTTCTCTCTTTCCAAAACTCATAACATTATTATTGGACATTTGACCTTCAGGAAAAATCCTTTTTTTTCTCTTTCCTATTTTCAATCTCTTTATCTTTTTGTTCTTCTTTCTAAGAGATGTTATCTTTATTTTCTGACGCTTCTACTGATTTTTTAGTTCATGCTATTTTATATGTTTTGTTTCCTCAATCCTCCCCCAACCTCCCCACACATTTTTTTGTGGTGGAAGGACACCCTGTTCTAATTTCCATGGATGCAATAGCTTCTTTTTATCTCTCTGAGGATATTAACTATAATACTTGGGAAGTTTTCTCTGCTCCCTACCTTGACTCATTTTTTAAGTTGTTTTTCTATTTGTTTCATATCTGTGTTTCATATTAGAGACTTTCTTATATCTGTTGATTTTTTTATTGAAGTATAGTTGATTTACAATGTTGTGTTAACTTCTGCTGTACAGCAAAGTGACCCAGTTATACACATACATACATTCTTTCTCATATTCTTTTCCATATGGTTTATCACAGGGTATTGAATATAGTTCCCTGTGCTATACAGTAGGACCTTGTTGTTTATCCATTCTAAATGTAATAGCTTGAATCTACCAACCCCAAACTCGCATCTCCCTCACTCTTCCCCCTTGGCAATATCTGTTGATCTTTGGCTAAATGTTGATGTTTAAGAGTGAAACATTACAGTGTGGATTGGAAGTTCTGGTACATGGGCCAGATTGCCCAGAGGTGGTTTTCACTGGGGGCTTACTGGGCAGGGACCAGTCTGCATCATTGAGGACTTCCCATCCCTCTGCCATGAAGTTCTCTTTTCTCTTGACCAGCCAGTTTCCACGGAGGGGAATCTGCCTTGTCTCCTGCCCTGGCTGGTGGGGTAGGAGTGGGGAAACACATCTAGATGCCTGGTTCTGGGAGCAAAGTGGGGAAGGAGGGCCAGGGAAGCAGGGGTGGTCTCACCACCTGACATGTAGACCTTCCGGTGATGTCGTATACAGTATGGCAGGCCCACCTTCGGAGTCCCTGTGGACTAGACCTCCTTCCTGTTTGCCTGGCTGTTGGGGGTGGGGAAGCTAACTGCTGCTTGCACAGACTTGAGGACAATCCCATTGATTTCAGCCACGACCCCACCCTGCTGTGGAGGTCCTTGGTGCCTCTCCATCCTGAGTTTTCTGGGATCCGTGCACTAAAGCAGCTTTGCTTCTGCTTCCCCACTTTGCTGCCCTCCATGCTCTTTTAGGCCCAACTCTTTCTAGTTGGCTAAGTTTCTTCATGCTTCTGCTGCTTTTGTTTTCCCCCAGAATTCTAAAATTCTGTTTACATCTGCTCTGATCTCCTCTCCTGTTCTCTTTTATGTGGTTTTCATCCTTTCACTGTCACTTTTTTAGTCACATCAGGGAAGAAATGGAGATAAATATGTTCATAACTCTATGTTTAGCTGGAACCAGTCTGTCCTCTAATTTCTACCCTTTCTGAATCACTTTTGTTTTAGGTGTGTCTTAGAGTAATCTTTTCAAAAGGCAAGCCTGCTCTTACCTCTCTTTAATTTAAAACCAAGGCTCCCGATGTTTTCCTAGGATGACAACCCAAAGTCTCTGACGTGGCTTGAAGGCCTGCCTGCTCCATATCCTGCCTCATTTTTCCCAGGACAGTGCTCCCGTCACTTACTAACATGCTGTTCCCTCTGCCTGAATGCTTGTCCCTCAACCTCCCTTCCCCTGGTTAATTTCTGTCACCCTTCAGTGGTCATCTCAAATCTCCCGTCTTCAGGGAAGCCTCTCCTGCTTCTAGACTAGGTGAGTTTCCTCGTTACACTCCCTAGATGCCCTCTGTATCTAAGTTTAAACACCTAAGGTCTTGCTGGATGTCTGTGTCCTTCACTGAGGTGTAAGTTCATAGCTTTAGTAGTGAGTTTAGCTGGGAGGTACGGAGTAGAGCTGGGTTCTGTGAGGTCAGGAAGTGCCTCTGTCTTCTTCAATATCTTGTCCCCATGGCCAAGCACAGTGTTTGCATAGAAAGGCTGCTCAAAGCATAGCTGTTGAATGAATGAATGAGTGAATATGTACCTGGGCCTTAGAGATGGCCTGGCTCAGCGTCTGCTTGTTACCGCTGCAGCACAGGTGCACACATTTTCATGTATAATGCTAGTAACAGCCCTCTGAGGTGGTTACTGTCAGTCTCGTCTTATAGAGGAAGAAGTTGGAGTTCAGAGAGTGAAAGTAACTCGCCTAACATCACACAGCTAAGCGATAGAGCTGGGATTAGCACTCAGGTCTATCTACCACCAAAGCCTATCAATTTCTTCACTCCACGTGCCCTGAATGATAACATTTGGCTCACCTTTGCCAGGAATCAGGGAAACGAGTGGATGAGTCAGCCTGTGCTATTATAACAACCCCCTAAACCTCATGGCTTACAACAAGTAACGGTTATTCTTTATGGGTCTGCAGGGTGGCTGTGGCTCTGCTGGGCCTGGCTGTGCTTGACTCTGGGTGGAAGGTCAAGTTCAGGTCTGCTCCTGCTTCTCATTCCAGGATTAGGCTGAACGAGCCTCCATGCTCTGGGGCATTTTTTTCTCATGGTAGAGAGAGGAAGCTCAAGAGGGCTACCATAAATGTACAGCCCTTCTAGAAGCTTTGGACCCATGTGCCACGTCCATTCACATTCCATTGGCCAAAGCAAGTTGGCCAAGCCCAACATCCAAGGTGTGGGAGGTGCCTCCTTCCATGGCGGTGGGGGCTTTAGAGAATGAACATTTGCTGAACAATAATACAACCTTGCATAGTGAGAGACAAAGTGGCCTCCATGGACAAGGACAACATTGGAACCCACTTCCTAGGGGCTTCCAGCCCAACAGTGATGCCCCCTGAGAAGATCTTTCACAGCAGCCCACGTGTTAAGCACCCACCACGCCTAAATGGATCTTGTTCTTACAGACACCCAAACCTCACTGGTGAGGAGGTACGAAATGTTAGACTGGACATCTGTTTTTGTTTTAATTGAAGTATAGTTGATTTACAATGTGTTAATTTCTGCTCTACAGCAAAGTAGTTCAGTTATACCTATATATACATTCTTTTTTTGAAATATTCTTTTCCATTATGGTTTATCATAGGATATTGGATATACTTCTCCATTCTGTATAGTAGGACCTTGTTTATCCAGCCTATATATAAAAGCTTACATCTGCTAACCCCAGCCTCCCATTCCATCCTTCCTCCAATGCCCTCCCCCTTGGCAACCACCAGTCTGTTCTCTTTGCCCCTGATTCTGTTTCATAGAATTTGTGTCATATTTTAGATTCCACATATAAGTGACATCATATGGTATTTGTCTTTCTCTTTCTGACTTACTTCACTTAGTATGATAATCTCTACTTCCTTCCATGTTGCTGCAAATGGCATTATTTCATTCTTTTTTATGGCTAAGTAATATTCCATTGTGTATATGTACCACACCTTCTTTATCCATTCATCTGTCGATGGACGTTTAGGTTGTTTCCATGTCCTGGCTATTGTGAATAGTGCTGCTGTGAACATTGGGGTGCGTGTGTCTTTTTGAATTATAGTTTTGTCTGGATATATGCCTAGGAGTGGGATTGCTGGTTCATATGATAATTCTATTTTTAGTTTTCTGAGGAACCTCCATACTGTTTTCCACAGTGGCTGCACAAGTGGGCATCCGTTTTGATTGGTTGGTGCTCATGCAGTTATTAAATATATGTGCAAATGTATGTTACACATTTAACCCTTTTTCTGACCTGACCCCTCACCCTCTTCTCCAGGACTGGATGCTTCTGTAACCAGGACCTGCCCTGTCCACCGAGAACCCCAAAGGCGAAAAGCATGGAAATGAAAGCAGTGGAGCACGGTTAAACACAGAGAAGAACTTCCTGTCTGCCTAGGTTTCAGATTAAAATGGGAAGTTCCTTTACTAATGTAACAAACATTTTTTAGATACCTTTCAATGCTTGGCACTTGAAATGCTGGGGTTGGGGGTAGGGGGGGGACAGGTAATATTGCACAGCCACTGGCTGGGTTTGAGAGAAGCTCGCTTTCTCTCTGAGGAGATGTCACAGCTGATGGGGCCCTTACGTGCCTTACAGGTCAACCCTTCAGACAAACCCCATTAGTGAAGTAGCAGGGCTGGGGCAAGATTCCTGAGGGAGTGCCCTCCACTGTCTTCAAAGAACACAGAAAATCAATCTTGAGACTTAACCCCTGGGTGGTGAGAGGACAGACGGTCGGTGGCTGCTCTGGAGGGTGACACTGTCTGTCCCTGGTTGAGCACGTGTGAGTCAGTCTCCCTGGGGCCCAGAGGAGGCCTGGACTCCGAGCCCCTGTGCAGAGGCTGGACTCACCTCCAGCCCCACTGATGCCGGAGGCTGGGAGCTGGGAAGTGGGGTGGGCAGGAGGGAACTAGCCACCTTTGCGGCTGATTTAATCATACCAGTGTGTGTGTGGGGAGCCCGTGTCCCTTCTCTCTTGCTGAATCCAAACCATATTAGAAACAAGCCTCTCTTGGGACCTCTGTTGATAATAAGGGGCTGATGCCACTGCCTCGAGTGGGGGTATCTATTCGCCTTTCATTCATTCCTCCTCACCCCAATATCCCTCCTCTCCTGTTCCCGCGCCTGTGGACGGCAGGAGGAAAGAATAGAAAGCTGGTTAACGTGCGTTAAAACGGACAATCAAAATAAGGATTTAGCTTTTTAGGAGCTCATTGCCTGGGCTTCTCTATGACCCTCAACCTGGTGCCTGGGCTTCCCAGGGAGGAGGAGGGGTTTGTGAGCCTGGTGAGAGGTTCTTGGTGTGAGGCTGGGAGAATCCATCATGCCAGGGCCCCGGGCCTGTGTGCAAATCCCCCCACTATAAGACATGGCTCTAGAGAAGGCGTCCCCGCTCTGCCAGTTTTGCTGTTTTAACTTAGGCGAGTCCCGTCACCTCTGGGCTTCCATTTTCTTAGCTGCACACTGTCAATATAGGTCTGTCCTCACAGGCAGTAATGAGGGTTAGGAGAGAGAAGGGCTGGGAAAGCACTTTGAGGATGGCTAAGCAGGGAACAGGTGTTGGGGATGGAGATTACCATTAATATTGCCAACGCTGCTCCTCTGGAGATGAAGGGAGTGGGGTTAGGAAGGGGACCCCCTCCTCCTTTCCACATGGTAGTGGGCCAGTGTGGAGTCCTGGGGGACTTACTGGAGGAGAGCCAGACCTCCAGGCCCCATGCCCTGCAGGAGCGGCTGTTCAGTGACAGATGCTCCACGTGGGTGCACAGCCCTGGGCCGTCTGTCTGCTGGCCTCTTCAGCCAGAGCACATTAGTAAAACCTCTGCGTGGCGCCAGCTCTCTCTGCGGGGCCCTTGATTAGGCTCGATCTCTGGGCTAGGAATGCAAATAGGCAGTGCAAAGAGCCGGGTCTTGGCTCTCTGGCTGGGTGAGGCCAGCCTCCCCGCCCTGTGCGTCGCCAGGGACAGATCCGTCATTGCCTCGGCCTCAGCCAAGCTGGGCTGGGCTTCTGAGCCATCTGTCTCCAAATACCCTTTTTCAGATGGAATTTGAGACAGGTCGCCTCCCATCTCCACCCTAGGAAAGGGGCCCTTCCTCTCTGACTCCTTCTTTGCTCTGCTCCTGATATGAGGAAGAAGATTCGGATGCCTTGCGGCTTTCCTCCCCTTGTCAGACCCCGTCACTCCCCTCAGTATTGCTGAAGTTTTGAATTCCCGGTGAGGAGGGCTAGAGAGAGGCCAGTCCAGCCCCCGGCCCCTAGGCCTCCCCATGCCACACGGCTCTTGTCGTCAGCTTTGAAACCAGGTTGTGTGCTTCAGAACCCGGGCTTGGGAACGAGAAATTCAACGACTCCAGAATAGAAACACCACAATCAAGTGGGTTAAACTCCAGCCCTGACATTTAATTAGCATCTTTTTTCAGCTCCCACACTTGAAGAGTACCTGTTATTTCTTTTCTTTTACTCACAATACACTCTAAGCCGGTAGCATTTTCCTGAGCTCCCAAACCTCTCATCAGAAGTCAATCACTTTGGAAGCGTGATAAATCCTTCTGCAAGCCTGCTGCGCACCATGCCTCTGGAAGTCAGGAGCTTCCCGAGAGGGGATGAAGAGACATCCCCACACAAGCTCCCAGGTTTTAGTCTGTCCACCCGCGGCCCCATCACCCTGAGCACGTTGCCTCTCCAAGTGAGCCCGGGCATCTAATGAACCGCTAGACCATTTGCCTCTCATAGTGGCAAGATGAGAGCCCAGTGGAGCCCTGCCTGCCTGGGCCGTGCTGGGAGCTGTTGAGATCAGAGTGGTGAAGTGGAAGGTGTGGGCACAGCTGGAGGGGGGCCTCACCCCCATCCCCTCACGTAGACTCTCACACAGTTACAGGGGCAATAAGTGTCGTGAAGGGTGCTATAAAGCCGGGGCCTGGACTAGTCTGGGAGGCCAGAGATTCACGTATAGGCAGAGATCTTGATGTAGGATGAGGTAGAAAAAACCCAAAAGTTCTGTGCTAATGCCCTGAGGCAGGAGGGAGCTGGGAGCCTCTGAGTGATGGAACAAAGCATTTCTCACACCTAGCCTTTCTCTTTGCCCTGCTGTCAGGCTCCTGCCTCAGGCCTGGCTGCAGCATTAGCTCCTTCTTTTTTTTTTTTCTGTTTATAAAATTTTATTTTATTTATTTTTATTGAAGTGTGGTTGATTTACAAGTTTGTGTTAGTTTCTGGTGTACAGCAAAGTGATTCAGTTATGCAAACATATGTATTTTTTCTTTTTCAGATTCTTTTCCATTATAGCATTAGCTTCTTATCGAGCCTCTTGGCTCCTTCCCTCAACCCCTTCCAGCCCACCTTGCTGGCTGCCACCAGATTAATCTCGGGAACACATGGCTTTGATCATGATACCCACTTATCCTGAAGAAGCTGTTATCTCCCACTGGACTAAGTGAGGCCTGTGTACTCTGGTCCCCACTGTGCCCTTGTTTCCCATCACTTTCCTGCTTGTGGCCTCAATTCAGCCACACGGGGCCCCTCACCCTCCCACAAACACACCCCACGCTCTCCTGCCCCGGCGGCATCTGTGCTTTTGTCGGCACTTCTGTGAAGGCCTGTAAGCATCCTGCCCAGGCTTCAGGCTCCTTCCCAAATGCTGCTTCTGCAAGGAGTCGTTTGACACAAGCACCCCAACTCCACCAGCATGTGAGCTCACCTGGGGCCCTGGCCACTGTGCAGTGGTCATGAGGGACGTGCCCAAGAGTGGCCTGGGTTGGAGGCTGGGGGTATCCAGCTGAGACCTGGTGGCAGGCCTTCTGCAGGGAGGTCTAAGAAAGCTAGCTTATTAATTTTGCCTGAAGACCATCACCCTACCCCACCCTGAACTGCCTCCCCCAACTCTTGAGTGAGGTACAGAATTGCTCTTGCTTTGCTGAGTTAAGTGCTTGGAGGCCTTAGTGCCCATTGAGCTTCCATGTTTGCCTCTTTATCCCTGAACTGCCAGAAAGGAGGGGGTATAGGTGCAATGTGAAATTATGGGAAGAACACGGACTTGGGTTCGGAGACACCTGCATTTCAATCCAGCTCTGCCATGTGTTAGATGTCTACTCTCAGGCACGTGATCTGACCTTTCTATTCCATGGAGACGATAAGACCTCCCGTTTAGGTATGTTGTGGGATCAATGAGATCATGTGATGGACTAGAAGCATAACAGTTACTTGTTTTAGGATCTGCCAAGATAACGATGACATTCCTCTCTGAAAGAAGCCTGAAGTTGATTATTTTAATCCCACTGCAATAGAAGTTTGGGCTGTAAGAAATAAAGCCCTGGCATTCAAAGTCTTCTTCTCCCCAATTCCAATACTCCCCTTCCAAGACAATCGAGCAATATTTCAGCACTGCTCACGCTGTTATTCCTCTGCTGAAGGCGGGGTTATATCACATGTGACCCTGGATCCTGCATCCTGAGCTGTTCTAGCTCACTTATCGAAGGGGCGTAACCACCACCCACAGGCATCCTCCGTGGGCCCATCTTGGGAAGGAGAGACACTTTGTCCCTTTAGTTTGTACCTGGGGCAGAACTGTGGGCACTGTGGGTAACAACCCTCACTAGGGTTTGTGAAATTTCTGAGAAAAGTCTCCCTTTTTTATTCAGAAAGTATGCTTGCTATTTGATGTTCTGAAGTCAGACAGGCCTGCGTGTAAATTCCAACCCTACAATTTATTAACTGCGAAACCATGGGCAAGTTACTTAATCTCTAACTTAGTTTTCTCTTCAATAAAACAAGGATAGAGTTATTAAACACAGAAATGTATTTAAAACACCTAGGCCATTGCCTGGCCCACTGAAATACCCATTTATTCACCCAGCATCTATTTTTGGGTGCCTACTGTGTACCAAGGGCAGTTTTAGGTGCTGGGGATCACAGACAATCATTTCTGCCTCATGGAGCTTACATTCCAGTGGGAGTGGGAGAAAGGCTACAGCAACAAAATAAAATACAGCAGGGTGAGGGGGTGCTGGGGTGCTGGCAGAGGTGGGGTCTGCAGTGGAAAGGCCAAGGCAGGTTTCGAGGAGAAGGTGGCATTGAAGCAAAGACCCGAGGAGCTGAGGGTATGAGACTGGCGCACAGGGCGCTCCCGGCAAAGGGATGAGCCAGTGCAAAGCCTCTGAGCAGGGCTATGCCTCGAGGGTCGGGGGGGGCAACAAGGAGCCTGTAGGGCAGGGGCGGAGAGTGGGAAGGGCGAGGAGGGGAGGACAGGGGACAATAGGCATGGGAGGCGGGTGCAGATTGGATGGGGCTCTGCGGGACATCTGGAGGGCCTTGGGCCGAAGGGTGACATGATCTATTTTCACAAGTGCTCTGCTGAGAATATTCTCTACAGGAGCACGGGAGGAAACGGTGATGCCCGCTGGAAGTATCTGCGATGACCCCACTGAGAGACTCGGAGGGCTTGGCCCAGGGTGCAAGCAGTGGAACTGGTGAGAGTGGTTGGATTCTGGATATATTTTGAAGCTAGAACTTACAGGACTTCCCAACAGGTTGGATGTGAGGAGTGAGAGAATGAGGGAGGTTAAGAATGACACCAAATTTTTTGGCCCGAGCAATTGGAAGAATAGCATGTGGGAGGCTGTGGGCCTGGAGCAAGTCTGTGGGGTGAGATCGGGAGCTCTGTTTTGGACATGTCACCTTTGAGAGGCCTATTACACACCCAAATGGAGATGTTAGGAGACCACGGGCTATGCGAGTCTGGAGCTCAGAAGAGGGAGCTGGGCTGGAGACATAAACATAGAGATGGGATTTAAAGCTGGGAGGATGAGAGAGAGATGTGCAAGGGATTCGTGTGGATTGAGTAGAAGTAAGGACCAAGGACAGAGTCCTGGTTCTCCAGCCAGGACTCAAAAGTAAGTAAGTGTTAGAGATTGGGATGATCAGATACACACTACTATATATAAGACAGGTAAGCAACAAGGATTTACTGTAGAGCGCAGGGAACTATACCCAATATCTAGTAATAGCCTGTAATGCAAAAGAATCTAAAAAATAATGTCTAGCTAGCTAGCTATATCTGAATCACTCTTCTGCACACCTGAAACTATCACATTGCAAACCAACTATACTTCAATAACAAAGAAAAAAAACTACAGAAGAGGAGTAAATACGTGTTACATACTCAAGTAACAGATATCATAATGTTTTATTCTCTCAATATCAAACTCCCTCTTTGTTCTTTTGAATGAATACCATGACCTTTCTTTTCAAATCTTCTATCTATCCACCTGTTTATCTATCTCATCTATCTATCCATCTATCTATCTATCACCTATCTATCTATCTATCTATCATCTATGTATCTATCTATCTATCTATGGATCTTCTTTCAGGTGTAATCTTTACTTTGTATCTTAAGACTCTGATTTGCTGTAAAAATATAGATTTGAATCTCATTTCAAATATATATTTTGCTTTGTTTACTGTCACTCCAGTTGTATCAAATGTATACTAGCAATCTTTTGGGGTTTGTTCACTTAGAGTGTAAGACTCACCTCCCTTATTGAGCCCAAAACAATCCCTGGAAAAGTGCACCTGCGGGGCATCTTAGGTAGACCTCATGGAAGAAAGGGAACTCATGCAACTGAGGTCTGCAGAACTGAAGTCTCATCTGTGGCTTCAAGCTGGTGGTCAATCTCACTCGTTTCGTTCTGCATGCAGAGCTTGAGTGAATGATAAAAAGCAAATAAACCAAAAATGAACAACAAGAAAAAAATACATTTAAAATTCTGAGTGTGAAATCTTATTTCCACGACAGTTAGTGAGGGCAGCCAGGACTATGGGCACCCACCCCAGTCTCAGGGCTCCCCTCACCACTCTGCCTTCTCCCTATATCTCCTTGGGGACAGCCAGGAGAGAAGTCACGTGATCTCTCTGTATGCAAAAACCTGGCATTTAGCTGGAATGTGTTTTAGGAAGTTATGTTCCCTGAAAGGGGACATGCTCTTCTGAAAGCACTACCATCTTTATCAGGGACAGAGCTATCAGGAGGTGCTGTGGCTTAGAGTTAATGAGTACATTTATTTATTATTTTTTTGTAAGATTTTTTATTTAAAGATCGTCTTTATTTATTTATGGCTGCGTTGTGTCTTCGTTTCTGCCTGGGGGCTTTCTCTAGTTGTGGCAAGCGGGGGCTACTCTTCGTTGCGGTGCACGGGCTTCTCATTGTGGTGGCTTCTCTAGTTGTTGCGGAGCACGGGCTCTAGGTGTTTCAGTAGTTGTGGCTCGCAGGCTCTAGAGCACAGGCTCAGTTGTGGCGCACTGGCTTAGTTGCTCCATGGTATGTGGGATCTTCCCGGACCAGGGCTCGAACCCGTGTCCCCTGCACTGGCAGGTGGATTCTTAACCACTGTGCCACCAGGGAAGCCCCTAATGAATAAATTTAAATGTTGGATGCAAATTAGGCTTAATATCAATTCTAGCTCCAAAGAGCAAAGGAGATAATTAAACAGCCATGAGCCTTTTTTTCTGAGTAGACAAGCCTGTTGCCAGCACACAGGCATAATGAGATAGCTTTTTGATGGCTTCTGCCAAGCCATATGGAAGTAAAAACATAATGGTTTAAAGAGAAAGGAGCTCTCCTCCAGGCAGACCTGGGGCGGACCGGCAGAATCTTCGTAGTGTTCCACCGCCCTCAGGCTGGCCCAGACAGTGAGTGGCATTAGGGGGCAGCCACGTGAGTCCTCGACAGACATGTCCGGAGGGGCTGCTGCTGCTCAGCCCCCACCTGCCTGCAAGAATCCCACCTGTCAGGCCATGCTTGGCCTCCGGAGGTGCCCAATTCTCTCAACAGAGAGGGTGATAGTTCCATACCTGCCTTCCTAATCACCATCCTCCTGTCAGTGGACTAATTAAAATGCACACCCAAATCCATGAGTTACAAACACAGCATCCCTCTTCACATGCAAATGCAATCAATAGATACCAAGGTGATTTACACAGTGGTAAAAGAGAAAGAATTCTTTATAATGTGGCTTTTGCAGTGAAAACTTAAGCTCATGTGTGTCACGTGTAAGCTAAGCCTGTCTTTGAGTCTGACACAACATGCTCTCTGTTAAGCCTCTCAGCAAACAGTTGCTCTAAGACCCAGGGCATCTCCCCCAGGACGCTCTCCTGGTTCAATATACCACACACACTCGGCTGGCTCTTTACTCCCTCCCCTAGTATGCATGCCCCGGGCAGGTAGGGCTAGGTCCCTGTTTAACATTTGCCCACACTGTGCTAAGAGTGCTTTCCTTGTCAGCTTGAGTCTGGAAAAGCACTGTAACCTCCTCCCACCCATCCAGGCTGAGCTGATTGGGTGCTCTACACTGGAAGGGATTTCTGAGACCGTCTCATGGCATCTCCTCACGGTTCACCTGGGGAGATTGAGAACCTGAGTGGAGAAACGAATTGTCCAAAGTGACACTGATATCGGTTAGGGGTAGTGCAGGACCTAGAGTTATGCCAGCCCTGAGGAAGTGTCCAGAGACCAGCGGGGTGGTCCCTCAGGGATGCTTCCTTCCCTCAGGTCATCACTTAAGAGTGATCACTATGTCATTTGGCCTCTGTGCTGTGAGCCTCTTGAGAGATAGATGCTTGATCTTAAACAAGTCACAGACGAAAACTCAATTGCTATTTGCCGGGTGAGGGCTGGAGAGTTCTAAAACTTGGAGAAGGCACAGCTCCTGCCCTAAGGGATCCTATATCAGAGATTGCTAACATTTTTGTTCATAAGAAGACTTTTTACATCAGAAAAATAATTTAGGATCTTCTCTTCACACACCTGAAATTGTGTGAAAGTATGTAATAACTGAGAAGATAAAAATAACAGAAAGTACTGTAAATCTTGTGCATACATTTCAAAAATAGCTTACATATGTGATAACATATTTTTTCAGCCCATAGGCAATGCTTGGCGTGCTTTTGGATTGTGTATTCTTCAATGAATCTACTGTTCCCAGGAGTGCATGATTTAGAGTCACTAGGGAAGTGATCGTTTGTCTGGGGAGTCTGCAGTTCCTGGAATGGAAACTGTTGTGTGGCTTCTTCAGAGGCTGAGGTGAGTGGTGACCATCAAGACTGTCTGCCTTCCAGTCATCCGGAAACAAGGTGAGTCTTGAGTGGGGCAGGGACTGGAGAGATGGGGGAGGGGAGAGGTCCAAAACATCAAGTCGTTTCTCATAAGGATGGGGATCTGGCCCCAGAGCATGAGGCAAGGAACTAATAATAATTATAAGCTACCATTTATTAAGTAGCTACTAACCTCCAGAAACTGTGCAAACGGAGATCAGATAGATACAAATATGGATATGAATATGGAAATGGATATAGATGTATCTCCCCCACATAAAACCCAGAGCTCACGTTCACCAGTTCCTGCATTGAGTCATGCTTTAAGAAGCAAATTCTAGCCGCCCAAAGTAATTAAACAGGAATTCCAATCTTTACTGGCATCTCTCAAAGAGCATTAAAATGATTGAATTCAAGCCTCACGGTAAAATCTCTCAAAGTTCCCTTTCTGTCTGGAATCCCCCATATCTACAGGCTAATTCAGAAGCTCGCACTTGGCAAATACTCCAGAATGTTCCCTGATACTTCAGTATTCTTGCTGCTGTTTCTTCCTCCCTTGCCTCTCCTCCGTCCGGGATCTTCCCCAGGCAGATAGACCTAACCATCGGGTTTAGTTTCTTCTCTGCTTGCCTGTTATGCAGATTCTCTACACCAAAGGACAGTGCTGGGGCCAACCCAACAGGCAAGAGCCTGTGTCCTGGCCTTTGACCTCTTCAGGGCTGTCTCGCTCCTTCCATTCGCCCTATTGCACAACAAAAAGCCAGAGAACCGGTGGGCAGAGACAGAACTCTCTTGAAAGATGAGGGGTGAGGAAAGAGCTGAGCAAAATTCTCCAAGGTGGATGGGGTGGGGGAGGGGGAGGAGGTGGAGAAAGAAGGACGCAGACTGGGAATACTGACACAGTGATGAGTCTGGTTCTAATCACAGGCATATTAGGAGTTAATCTCCATCAACCCTAGGAGGGAGGCGGAATGAGCCTCATGTTGCAAAGGAGGAGAAAGGGCTCAGAGAGGGTGACGAGGATGGTAAGAGGTTGAAAGACAAAGCACCAAGCACTGGGGTGACACTCGGGAAGCTCCCACCCTCCTCTCCAAGCTTTGGCAACTCTTTGATCCCAGGAGTCGAGTCCTGTTCCAAACAATTCTGTGGTGCCCTGGTGTGGCCTTGGTGTTTTCTGATCATCCTTTGACCACTTTCCTGTTCCCAATCAAGTTTTATTTCAGGCACATGATTTGCTTAGACATGGATCTTCATATGATGGATCCACGCTATGGTGTTTGTTGTTCTAGAGAGAAAATGCCATTTTGCTTTGGGTTTTCTACATACACTCTGGCTACACCAGCCTATTCTCCGCTTTCAAACACAGCTTCATTTGTTTGTCCTTCTGCCCTTGAAAGTGCTTCACAGCTCTGCACCTGCCTCCCATCCCAGGCTCTGCCAGCCAAGACTGTGGCCCCTTAATAATGGTCATGTTGCTGGTTCCACACAGGAGGGAAGAGAAAAGTGGGTGCCTATGGCAGGCTGAATTTTGTCCCTGCAAAATTCATATGTTGAAATCCTAAACCCCAGCATGTGACTGTATTTGGAGAGTCTTCAAAGAGGTAATTGAGGTAAAATGAGGTCACTAGTGTGGGCCCTAATCCAATGTGATTGGTGTCCTTACAAGAAGAGGAGATTAGGACACAGACACGCACAGTGGGAAGACCATGTGAGGACACAGCAAGAAAGCAGCCACCTGCAAGCCAAAAAGAGAGGCTTCAGAAGAAACCGACCCTGCTGACACCTTGATCTTGAACTCCCAGCCTCCAGAACTGTAAGGAAATAAATTTCTGTTGTCTAAGCCACCCCATCTGTGGTACTTTGTTATGGCAGCCACAGCAAAAGAATACAGGGCCCTCCTTTGGGTCTGACAGAGGCCCCTGTCCTGGAATGAATTATGTGGGAGTCTGAAATAACCAAGAAGAGTCCTAGGGCCTGCCTGTGCCCCTTAGAGCCTGCCCCAAATCTCACCATCTGGCGGTTGTTCTCTTCCAGGTGACAACTGTACCTATGAGAGAGTTCAGCTCAGAGGTGGCTGCCAGCCTTCTGAAGAGTGATAGGAAGGAGGGAGTCTGAGGTAGATCTCCAAGGCCCACTAAAGTATGGTCCACAGATAGCAGCATCAGTGTCACCTGGGCATGTGTTAGAAATGCAGACTCTACCTTAGTCTACTGGATCAGAGTCTTCATTTTAACAAGAGCCTTGGGTGATTAGTATACACAGAAAGGTTTGAGAAGCACTGCCTCTGATCCATAGACCCTTGGATCTCATGGCAGCTCAAGTTGTAACTGATCTGCGTACCTAGCCCAGGTCAGAAGAGCTAGGGCAGTGATGCTCAATCTTGGCTATACTTTGGAATTGCTTGAGGAGACTTTGGGACTCCAGATGCTGGGCTCAAACTCTAGGCTAAATGAGAAGCTCTGCAGGGAGTTTGGGGGAGACCCAGGCATCAATATTTTGGAAATCTCCTAAGTGATTCCGATTTGTGGGCATGTTTGGAATTATATCCATTATCTATTGCCTCATAAAAAACAGGCCCACAATTTAGTGGCTTAAAACAATAACTGCTTATTTAGCTCATGGTTCTGTAGGTCAGCACTTTGGGCTGGAATCTGCTAGGCAGTTCCTCTGGTTGATGCTTGCCTCACTCATGTGTCTTCAATCAGCCACAGACCAGAAGAGTGGCTGTGCTTCCAGGAGATGTTGCTGGGTCAAGGCAGGAATGTGGGACTGGGCCCTATTTCTTTTGCTATCCATAAGGCTAGCCTAGGGTTTTTCACATGACAGCTAGATACGAGGGGGAGAGAGAAAGACATCTAAGCTTAGAACGGACACCATGCCGCTTCTACCATTTTCTGTTGGCCAGCCCAGATTTCACCTCTGGATGGGAATTGCTGCAGAGTCATATTACAATACAAAAAGACACAGGGGATGGTAGAGAAGGTTGGCAATTTTTGTAGTCTGCCATATTGGACTGATAAGGACTTGCTCCTGAACCAAACTTTTTTTTTTTTTTTTTGGCTGCGCCACATGGCTTGCAAGATCTTCGTCCCGGACCAGAGATTGAACCCAGGCCCTGGCAGTGAAAGTGCAGAATCCTAACACTGGACTGCCACGGAATTCCCTCCTGAACCAAACTTTAGTCAGCCCCTTTGGAGCTCTCTTTTCAGCTAGGCCCCATCCTTGGCTCAGTTCTTGGCCTGCTGAGCATAGTTTTAGCAAGAATCCTCCTAACTGAGTTTCTAGCCCTTGATATCCAGTCAGTTCCTCATTCTCCCACCCTTGACACCTAACCAAGTTCCTCTTAGTAATTTTCCATCTTCTCCCTCACCCTTTTGGTTGGCTATAAATCCCCAGCTGCCCCTGTTGTATTCAGGGTTGAGTTCCATCTCTCTCCTCTATTGCAGTAGTCTTGAATGAAGTCTTCCCTGCAACGTTTGAGATGTGTCCAGTGCAATTTCCCTTCAGTGGGACCACTGAGGTCCTGAGTGCCCTCTTCAGCCCCCCACAGCCACTCTGATCGGCTCGAGCTTACTCCAGCTATTACTAGTGCTTTGATGGTTAAAGCTGCCTTTTGAGGAAAACAGACTAAGGCAGTTTGCTGAATGGAGTGTCCTAGTAACTTGTGTTGAAATCCCAGAGGTCTACTTGAGATCTCAAACAAAAGAGTGTTCCCTTGACCTCTCTTTGACTGAATTGTCTCATCTTAAAAATGAGTATAATAATACTCACCTAGCAGGGTTGTGAAGCTTAAATAAAATAGCTGTGAAAGCTTCTAGCTCACAAGCAGTCCGTCAATTGGGTTTTCTTATCCCATGGACAGATCTCACTAATTAGGAGGAACTAGGGCAAAGACCATTCTGAATGAACAAAAATTCTAACTGTAGAATTTCCCTCTCAAAAGTAGTTGTATTCTCTCAACCACAGAGTAACCACATGAAGTATTCCCTGCAAGAGGGTGCTCCTTATAGGTCTGCAAGAATAAAGAGCGTCACAACAATTGGTGGTAAATGGAGGTTCTAATTGTCTGTGAATGGTTTCTTCTCCCTTTGACCCTGCATGCATCTTATTGCCTAACTCAACTACACACAGTAGGCTTTTAAAAAAATTAATTAATTAATTTTTGGCTGCATTGGGTCTTTGTTGCTGTGCGTGGGCTCTCTCTAGTTGCAGCGAGCGGGGCCTACTCTTTGCTGCAGTGCACGGGCTTCTCATTGCCGTGGCTTCTCTTGTTGCAGAGCACAGGCTCTAGGAGCACAAGCTTCAGTAGTTGTGGCATGTGGGCTCAGTAGTTGTGGCTCGCGGGCTCTAGAGCGCAGGGTCAGTAGTTGTGGTGCACAGGCTTAGTTGCTCCATGGCATGTGGGATCTTCCTGGACCAGGGCTTGAACCCATGCCTCCTGCACTGGCAGGTGGATTCTTAACACTTATGCCACGAGGGAAGTCCCAGCTACACACAGTAGGCTTTTAACACATTTTGTGAAATGGGAATATTGGTGCAATCCCTTTCCCAGGGGTACCAGCTGCCATTCACTGAGGGCTTACTAGATTCCAGGCTCTTTACATATATTTCCTCACTTAATGCTCAACTCAGCCCCAACAGATCATTATCCACCTTTTATAGATGAGGAAACTTGGGATCAAAAAGTTAAGTGACCTCCTGAGGTCTGTAAATGAAGCTGTGCGGAGCTGGATGCCAACCCAGGCATCTGTCTGACTTTAGACATCTCTCCTGGGTGGTTCTAGGAGACCCTTCAGTGGGGCCCCTGTCTGAGTTCACAGTATGGCTAACCAGGGGCCCCAAATGAATGAGATTCATGGTCATGGCTGGAGATGGTAACAGCCTGCTCTCAACAGCCTCTTGGTGTGCCGAAGGGATGTGGATCTTGCCGTTAATGGAGGGTGTCAGCACATGGGGAGGCTCCCAGACCTGCGCACTGGGGTCTTGCAGTTTTGTCAAGGGACCTGTCATTACAAGCCCCTGGATGCCTCCTCCACCAGCCCTGGTGTTTCCAGCCTCTGACTCAGCTTTCTCCCTTTGGTCCAGTTAATGCCTCTCAGCTTTAAAAGGTTTCTGATAAACTAGGTCTGACATTTTGAAAGTCTGAGGTTGGTAATTGGACGTTTGTTCTGCCAGACTCAGGCTGTGCTGAGATGCATTTCTTCTCAGCTTGATTATTCTGCCCAAATCCCAGGCTTCTCCAGATCCCTGGAGCTGCCAATTTTTTTTTTGTATCTGAAGTTGCTTCAGGGCAGGCAGGCCCCTCTCAGAAACCAGACCCTACCAGAAAAGGCTGTTTCTGGGGTGCTGCCCACGAGTTGGTGGGAGGAAGTGGGGGAATTCTCAAAACTAAGGTTTCTAGCTGGGGGTCCTTGGACTTTCTGAGGGGCATGTGAATGGGCTTGGGAAAGTTCCTGAAACTCTTCAAACTGTGCTCAAAAGTTTCCTGGTAAACTTTTGGGTGAAGAGGCTTTGAAATTTTCATTATATTCTCAATAAGGCTAAGAAACCCCAAAGAGCTCAAGAGTCACTAGTTTGAAAACAGGGATTAGAAAACTGGGAACAGTTAGAGGCAACAGGAATGTTGATTCTGGAGAAGAACAAGAGGACAAAATGGATCTTTAGTAACTCTGAAGTTCTGTTTTTGTAATAAAACTATTTCTTAACAATACCACTTCTTGAGACAGTGTGCGATGTGCTATATTCACTGAGCCATTATAACAGCTCTTTACCGTAGATTCACATTCTCATTTTACAGATAAGGAAACAGGTGCCCAGAGAGGTTAGGGGGCTCATCTAAGGTCACACAGCTAAGGATGGTGGCACTAAGATTTGAATATGGTTTTGTTTACTTCCAGAAGCCAAGTAAGATGTGCAGTAGGAAAAGCTAATTAGAAGTGAGGATAAACTTTCTCCACATGGTTGACTCTATGCTGAGAGAGTGATGAAGGGTTCCTAAAATTGAACACTCCTAGAGATTTTAAACTATTCCTTTCATTTTATTTCATTTTTAAAATTTTTATTTTATATTGTAGTTGATTAACAATTATGCATTGGTTTCACGTGTACAGCGAAGTGATTCAGTTATACCCATACAAGTATCCATTCTTTTTCACTTTCTTTTCCCATTTAGGTTATTACAGAATATTGAGCTGAGTTCCCTGTGCTACACAATAGGTCCCTGTTGGTTATTTTAAATATAGTACTGTGTACATGTCAATCCCAAAGTCCCAGTCTATCCCTGCCTTCCACCCTTTCCCCCTGATAACCATAAGTTCGTTCTCTAAGTCTGTGTTCTGTTTTGTAAATAAGTTCATTTGTATCATTTTTTTAGCTTCCGCACATAAGAGATATCATATGACGTTTATCTTTCTCTGTCTGACTTCCTTCACTTAGTATGATAATCTCCAGGTTCATTTTATAATGCTTAGCACTTTTAAAAAAAGTAGTATTATGTAAACGACTTTATTTAGGCCTTCCCAATCCCCTGTAAGGTATAAAGGGTAGATATTAGCTCCTGCACCTTAGAGTGACACAGATTTGCTAATATTGTGTGATGAGGGAGCAGCAGCCCCAGATTATTCAAACTCATCTGCCGGGCTTTCTGCACTCAGCCTGGTGATGCCACTGGCAGTGATGACTGGCTGGAGGCGGGTGGTTGGACCAGAGCATCTCTAAGAATCCCTTCTGGCTCAAGAGCTCCATTATTTAAAAACGGGTTGAGGTCATGACAATGGCCATCAACAAAACATCTACAAATAATAAAGGCTGGAGAGGGTGTGGAGAAAAGGGAACCCTTCTACACTGTTGATGGGAATGTAAATTGGTACAGCCACTATGGAGAACAGTATGGAGGGTCCTTAAAAAACTAAAAATAGAATTGCCATATGACCCATCAATCCCACTACTGGGCATATATTTGGAAAAGATATACGCACCCCAATGTTCATAGAAGCACTATTTACAATAGCCAAGACATGGAAGCAACCTATGTGCGCATCAACAGATGAACAGATAAAGAAGATGTGATGTATATATGCGTGTGTGTGTGTATGCACATATATATATATATATGCATAAAGTGGAATGTTATTCAGCCATAAAGAAGAGTGAAATAATGCCATCTGCAGCAACATGGATGGACCTAGAGATTATTGTACTAAGTGAAGTAAGTCAGAAACAGAAAGACAATTTACCATATGATATCACTTACATGTAGAATCTAAAAAAAATAATGATACAAGTGAACTTATGTACAAAACAGAAACAGACTCACAGACTTTGAAAACTTATGGTTACCAAAGGGAAGAGGTGTAGGGGAGGGATAAATTAGAAGTTTTGGATTAAAATATACACAATACTGTATATAAAATAGATAATAAGGGCCTACTGTATAGCACAGGGAACTCTACTCAACATTCTGCAATAACCTATATGGGAAAAGAATCTGAAAAGAATGTATATGTAAAACTGAATCACTTTGCTGTATGCCTAAAACATATGTAAAATAAAAATTAAATTTAAAAAAAAGAATGGATGATGCTCAGGAATTACAAAGACAAGAGATAAAATAAAATAAAAATTAAAACTGGTTGAGGTTATTGGGGAGTTTTAGCAATCAGTGATATCTGATTATTTTTTGTTTTTTGTTATGCCCTGTGCATGTATTAATTATTCAATAACATTAACTAAAATATTTTTTAAAAATCTAAATCATAAAGCAACAAGTGGGACTTCCCTGGTGGTCCAGTGGTTGAGAATCCGTCTTACAACGCAGGGGATGCTGGTTCAATCCCTGGTTGGGGAACTAAGATCCCACATGCTGTGGGGCAACTAAGCCCGCATGCCACAACTACTGAGCCCCTGTGCCACAACTAGAGAGCCCATGTGCTGCAACTACAGAGCCCGCGCACTCTGGAGCCTGCGTGCCACGGCTAGTGAGCCCATGCACTGCAACTGCTCAGCCCGTGCACTCTGGAGCTCACGTGCCACAACTAGAGAGAAACCCATGCACCACAGCGAAGAGCCTATGCGCCACAACGAAAGATCCCATGTGCGGCAACTGGGACCTGATGTATCCAATAAATAAATGACTAAATGAATGAAATAAAGCAACAAGAAAAGGCACCGTAACGAAATGGTCATGTAATAAAAATAAAACGTATGCATAAAAATACTTAGCATGGAAAAATTTTAAGTAAATATGAAACTGTCTCGTTTCATATTCCTATAGTTCTCTTAACTGAGGTCCTTTTTGTCATCTTTTGTTTTGATTCAGATCAACAGAGTGGGCCACTGCCTGATTTTAGTAATGTGTGCAACACAGTCCAGTGGCCAAGCACGGGTGTTAACACACTCAACTCTGAACCTATGAGGCGGATACTATTATCATCATGCCTCACAGACGAAGTAACTAAGGCACAGAGAAGTAACATGCTTGAGGTCCCAGTGACCATTGTTTTGAGTTTTCCTCCCAAAGTCCTTTTCTTTCTGAAAGAAGAAAGAAAAAAAAATTTCATGAAAAAAAGGTTTTTTTGTTATAACCCAAGGTATCATAAAAAACATACCTTTAGGGCTTCCCTGGTGGCGCAGTGGTTGAGAGTCCACCTGCCGATGCAGGAGACGCGGGTTCGTGCCCCGGTCCAGGAGGATCCCACGTGCCGCGGAGCGCCTGGGCCCGTGAGCCATGGCTGCTGAGCCTGCGCGTCCGGAGCCTGTGCTCTGCAGCGGGAGAGGCCGCAACGGTGAGAGGCCCGCGTACAGCAAAAAACAAAAACAAACAGACGAACAAAAAACAAAAAAAAACATACCTTTAGACCCAACTCAGAGAGAAACAGATGGAGGTGACAAGCACAAGCAAACACAAGCCAAGCGGTGCTGCCTGTTGGCACAAACCCCCACCCAGGCCCATTAAGTTAATGCAGGTTAATTTGGGGAGGTTTTAGGATCTAGTAAGGTGAGGTGCAGCGTTTCCTGACCGCTGATTCTTGGAAAAGTTGAGTTGCAGTGTGTGTGTGTGTGTGTGTGTGTGTGTGTGTGTGTGTGTTCCGGTGCATGCCCAGGGGGAGGCCAGTGAGGCAGCCAGGGTGCAAAACAGAAGGAAGCCTCCCTCTCCTCCCCCAGGATTGTGCAAGTGCCTGAATTGCCTCCTTCCGATCTGCACCCCCCTCTCTCCGCCCCCCCAGGAGCCTCACTTTCATCCCCCGGGTCCTGCGCCTGCGCGGTGGGGCTGGGCATTCCCATCCAAGGTCTCTGTCTCCATTTCTGGCTCAAAACAGTCGAGGAACAGAGTGATTATTTAAACCTTCTTTTGCCTCTAAAAGGAACAGTTGGAACGCAGGGTGCATATGGAAGAGCGTATGCAGTGGGGCTCTGGTGGGCGTGAGCCCTCCACATCGTGGAAACCCTTCCCACCACGAGTCATATTTCGTTTAGCTTTCACTCCTAATGGACCTGCTAGTTGAAGATAGGAAGCATAAGGTATGCTTGAAAAGGACGACGAGAATGATTTGCCCCATGATCACCTTGATCAAATCAGCAAGCTGCATTTGGCTAATCAAAATTCTGAGAGCACTTTGAGACTTCTCTGGTACTTCAGAAACCAATATTAAAAAGAAAAGAAAAATGCATTTCATTTTGGCTTTTCATTTTTGGGGAATAAATATTATTCATGAAGGTTTTGTTTGCAGAGAGATGCTTCAAAGTAGCATCCTGAAACCTTCTCTCCTACCTTGCTTAGAAAAATCTGAAAAAAATTTTTAAAAAGCCAGTTTAATTTTTAAAGTGCGAAATGTGGTAATTTCAAGCATCAGGTCATCAAAGCAGTTTTTGATGCTGTAATACCTCATTAAAATTTAATCTGTATTTTAATACACATTCGGGCCCCAAACCAAGCTTGTGAGACTGAGATGCTTTAAATTCCTGAGGGGATTCCTAAGTCATCTTACTGTGAAATGGCAGAGAAACATTGCTGTGAAAGAAAGTGTCCAACCTTCGGAGCCAGACAGGACTGGCTTACAGATCCTTCTGGGCTCCTCCATGGGCAAGTTTCTCAGCTGTTAGCCTGTTTTCCCATCTGGAATAACAGGGCTAAGAAGATTCAATGAGTGTATATGTAAAGATGTGATCTTTGCATGGGCACATGGGCATGGAGCTGTCTTCCTTGACAACCAATTTAATTGCCCCCCCCTTTACCTATTCCCATGCCTAAAGCTGCCGCTTCATACATTATCTTGTTTCCACTGCATCCATAGAACTTATTGCTGTCCAACCTGATCTCTTTGATTTATTTGTCTTACTGTCTGCTGCCTGTTTTGGCATGTGAGGTCCGGGAGAGCAGGGATTGCTTCTGTTTTCTTTATCTTTGTCTCTCTTGTATTTAAAATAGCCTGATGTGTAATACACGCTCAATAAACATTTGTTAAATGACTTTCTAACCCTTTTCCCTCTTTCGTAACTGGCTGTGACAGTCACTTCATCTCTCCATCTTTTAGTTTTTTCATTTGTCACAGAAGCACATTGGTCTATGGTAGTGGTTGGCAAACTGCAGCTCGTGGGCCCCTATGGCCCACCACCTGTTTTGTAAATAAAGTTTTATTGGAACACAGCCATGCTCACTTGTTTACATATTGTCTGTGGCCGCTTTTGGGCTACAACAGCAGAGTTGAGTGGTTACAGAGATGGTATAGCTCGCAAGCCTAAAATAGTTATTATCTGACACCTTATAGAAACAGTTTGCTAATTTCTGGGCTTATTGAACTCTGAGATCTTTATACTCCTGATGTTCTTAATCTTCTGGGAAACACTGCCACAATGTTCACTGCTCTGTGTAATAAGAAATAGCCGATTGATTTTCTGAACATCTTTGAAGTTTCATATTAGGCCGTGAATTGACTTTGGTTGTGGACTTTATACTAATGGTTTATTCATTTCCCCATGACTTTCCAGCCTTCTCCCCAGAAGGATTTAAGCCCTGAATGGTACAACTGCTGTCACCCACCTTGAGATTTGCTGTAACTTTTTCTTGACACCAGCAACTTCAATTCTAGGATGGGATTGCCTTAACACTGAGCTTCGAGCCTGCTTGGCTTTGGAATCGATAAATGTTTCTAGCTGGTATTGCTCCAGCTTCAATGTCACAAAACATCAGCTGAGAACCGGAGGTGGAGAAGGAGGGCGGCAGGTTCCTTATTTCTCTGAGGAGCCTCTTCCCTTTTTAAGCTCCCTGCCCACGCAGTTACACAAAGGGCTGTGTTTCAGAAGTGAGGCAACGTGGTATAATTGAGAGAACATAGAGTTTGGCTCCAGAGAGATTTCGGCTCACATTCCATACCTGCCACTCACTAGTTGCATGACTTCGGATGAGCAACATAATCTTTCTGCGCCTCAGTTTCCTCATCTGTGAAATGGAGATATTGAGTACCACCTTATAAAGGAGAGTGAATAGCAGTGGTCATTTAATAAGTATTATTTGAGCACCTGTTATATACCAGGCATTATTCTAGGTTCTGGGAATACAGCAGTAAACAAAAGAGCGTCTCTTCTCTCGTGGACCTTATGTCCTATTGGAGGGAAGTAGACAAATAAGCAAACAAATATTTAATATAGTGATGAATGCAATGAAGAAAAATAAAGCAGGGTAAAGGAATAAAGAGTGATGGAAAGGTGACATTTTATTTAATAGGATGGAAGTCCTCTTTAGGGAGGTGACATTTGGAAAAGACCTGAAGGAAGTGAGGGAGAGAGACATGGGGATATTTGGGAGAACAATATTCTGGGTCAAAGCAACAGCACGTGCAAAGGCCAGGAAGCAAGAGCCTGCTTGGTGTTCAAAGCAGAGCCTGTGGGCCAGGGTGGCCGGAGCTGAGGCTCAGGTGGGGGGGGTGGGGGGATGGGGGGATGGGGGGATGGGGTGGGGGAGGAGTGGCAGGGGGCGTGCTCAGACTTGAGATTGAGGGAGCAGGCGGGGCAAGAATCATTTAGGGCCCGGGGGCCATGGAGAGACTCAGGATTCTATTCTACAAGGAGTAGGAAGTCAGAGGAGGGTTTTGAGCAGGGATGTGACATGCTCTGACTTATGTTATAAAATAATTCTGGATGTTGTACGTGGAGACCAAACTGTGAACTATTTTTAAAATGCCTATTATCATTTCTTGTTTACAATACACTTTGAATACCCACTATTCAAAGTGGTATCAGAACCTATTTAGAGGGAATCACCTACAGCTGTAGCAAGACAACATGAGGTTAATTGGGAAAATAGTCTGATTGCTGAAGAGTGACAGCAGAGCAGACTCCCCTTGGAGAAATGGTGTGCACCCAGCAGGTCCGAGGCGTGGACACCTTGACCCCTGGTCAGCGCTCTGTCTCCAGGCTGATGAGATTATCCCCTTGTCCCTCTTTGTCAGCCTTCAGCAGCAATTAGAGCCACGCAGGCTAGGCTGGACTATTTGCCATGTTTGAAATTGGATCATAAAAACGAGAGATGATTACAAGTGCTTTAGAAAGACCAAACATCATTAAGCCTCCCAGATCTGCTCTCTGGAAAGCTTTCCACCCTGGCCACTTAGCTGAGCCACTTGGAGGCGCAGAGAGGTGTGGGCAGCGCCTTGGGCAGGTGGGGAGTTCTCACAGGAAGGGCTGAGGGCATGACAGAGCAGAGAGTGGGATTAAAATCACCGTGTGAGCTTAAAAAATTAGGAGTGTGGACCAGCTGCCCTGCACCCTCAGTTACGCCAGCTCCCAAGGGGGAATGGGGCTGGGATGAGGTGGCCTTGACTAGCTGGCCAGAAGCTCACTCTGAGTGCCTGATCTCCTGTCGGGTCAGCTTTGCCAGCCCAGGTCCGTGAGGAGTCACCCTCCCCCCCACCCCCGCCTCCACCCCAGAGGATTCCCTGCTTAGCCTCCCACCTCCCTCCTGTAGGCATCATTTCTACATCTGACTTTGGAGCCCCAGGCCTGCAGATGGGGAAGTTGCCCTTTTTATGCACGTGCAGTCCCTGCTGCGGTGGGTGGGGATTCCAGTAGGGTGATCTGTCTGTTGTCCTGGTTTGTCTGGGATTGAGGGGTTTCCCCTGGATGTGGGACTTTTGGTCCTAAAACTGGGAAAGTCCCGGGCAAACCAAGACAAGCTGGTCACCCTAGAGGCTGACCAGACTACAGGCTCATTGAGAGTAGGGACTGTGTTTTGTTGTTGGTTTGCTAACTTCTTTATTGAGATATCATAACATGCCATCAATGGACCCACTTAAAATGTACAGTTCAGTGATTTTTAGTATATTTACAGCTGTGCAACTATCATCGTAATCCATTTTAGAACACGGTCATCACCCCCCAGGGCAAGCCACACCCGTTAGCTGCTCCCCACTCCTGCCCCGAAACCTTACTCCCACCCTGAAGCCACAGCCTTGGACCAAATTAATCCCCTTCCTGTCTCTACAGATGTGTCTATTCTGGACATTTGATATTAATGGAACCATATAATATGTGACATTTTGTGTCTGGCTTTTTTCACTTAGCATAATGTTTCCGAGGTCCGTTCATGTTGTAACGTGTCAATACTTCATTCCCTTTCCGTTGCTGAATAATATTCCGTTGGATGAATATACCACATCTATTTATCTATTCGTCAGTTGTTGGACATTTGGGTTGTTTCTACTTTTTTGGTTATTAGGAATAATGATGCGATGATTGTTCGCATACAAGTGTTTGTGTGGACATCTGTTTTCATTTTTCTTGGGTAGAAATCTAGGAGTGGGACTGCTGGGTCATGTGGTAACTCTGTTTAATGATTTGAGGGACTGTCAGCTGTCTTCCAAAGCAGCAGCTCTATTTCACATTCTCACAGCAATGTATGAAGGTTCCAGTTTCTCTACACTCTCACCAGTACTTGCTATGTCCCGTCTTTTTATTATAGCCATCCTAGTGGGTGTGAACAGCATTTCATTGTGTCTTGATTTACATTTCCCTGATGGCTAATAATTGGGAGCTGTGTTTTACTCCCGCTTGTATCTAAGCATGTGGCACATTGGCTGGGGCAAAATTGGTGCTTAATAAGTGTTAAGTCAAATTCTAAGTACTAGAATGAACCCCATCACACTCCCACTTCTAGAGGGTGTGCGTATATATGGCTAGAGTGGGTGGGTCCCAGGTGGGTTTAAGAAAGCACCCAAGGGAGTATATAAGATATACAGATGAAAGGGCCTTCCTTACTGGTACAGGACACACTTTTGTCAGCCAGAGACCATGGGCTTTGATGCCAAATAGCTGTGTGTTCAAATCCCCTGCTGAGGTCCCAGTCCTCACTGTGGGTGCGAAAAGCAGCAAAAGAGTGAGTTATGAGGCTAGAGAAACAGAAGAAGGCCAGCCTAAAGAGGACCCTTGTGATACCCTCCATTTAGGTTTTTATCCTAGGAAACCGTGGTTCCCTTGGGAATCACTGCGGGTCTATAGGCAGGGCAGCCATGTGGGTAGGTTTGCATTTTAGAAAGAGCCCTCTGGTAGCAGCGCAGAGCCAGCACGACCCATGGAAGGACGTTGCAAGAACGGGGATTATATGTGAGGGAGGCTGGACAGAGGCAGTGAGAGAGGAGGGGTTCAAGCTGTGGTGGGGAGTCAGACACCTCTGGCAAGGGACATTCTGAGGGTCATGGGCCCCTTTGCAAACCTGATGAAACCCAAAGACCCTTCCCCAAGGGGTAAAGTGTACAGAACTTAGCGTGCAATCTTCGAGGTGGCAAAAGAACTACCTAGAGCCCAAGACCGCCTTCATCTCATCTTGCTGGGGGTGGCCAGCAGATCACTTTCTCTCTCTAAGCTTTGCTTTTCCTCTCTGTAAGAAAACAGCCCATGTCAGATGATCTAACAACTTCTCCTGTCCTGAGGGCCTCTGCCTCCTAGAGGCAGCTGTGTGTGCTAACCATCTCTCCTAGTGGGAATATTCCCTGTGGGGGTCAGGTTTGGGAGGCTTCTGCCCAAGACAGGACCCAGGGAAGTGAGTCAGTATGTGACATGAGCCCGATGGTGTCGGAAACTGAATGTTAGGGGCTGCTTTGCCTTGGGGTTTTTATTGCATATCTATAGAGAAAGAAATGCATAAAAATGTATTTCCCATCTTATAAATAATGCATCTGTCAGAAGTGGCCTGGAGAATTATCGCCTGTTGTCTGGCTTCATGTGTGTCTATAATTTTCTGAAGGGTTTGAATTATTTCAGAATTCAGATTCAAGCATTTTGCTGAAAAATTCTGTTTGATTTATAGTCATCATATTCCTCCCAAAGTAACAGCTCTCAACATGTTGCCCTGTTATCCCTGCTGCTTTTTGCTGGGCCTGGGATGATTAGGATTTCTTCAACATTCTGAGACATTCTTCTCTGCCAGGGCTGGGGTGGAGTTCCAGGGGGGCAAGGTGTCAGGTGGAAATGGATCCTCTGTGTCCCAGCTCTTGTCTGAGACTCACCAGGGTGACCTAAAGTGCTTTGGGCAAAGCAATTTACCTTTCAGATGTTTCACCCACTGAAAAATGTAGCTGTGGAATAGATTTTCAGAATTTCTTTAGCACCAACATTTTATAACACAAAAGGGCTTCGCTCCAGCTTGTCTTTGTTGCTTGCAGGCAATGAGTCTCCAAACTGATCATCATCCCATGTGAGGCTGGCTGGATAATAGTCACCCGGAAGCTTATTAAAAATATGAATTCCAGGGAATTCCCTGGTGGTCCAGTGGTTAGGACTCCATGCTTTCACTGCCAAGGGTGCGGGTTCAATCTCTGGTCAGGGAACTAAGATCCCGTAAGCTGTGAGGCCGAAAAAAAAAAAAAAAAACCAGAAAGAAAGAAACAAACAAAAAACCAAACTTCAGGCTTCCAGGACCAGAGATTCTAATTTATGGGGTCTGAGATGGGTGGGACATGGGAGAATGTATCCTTTTTTTTTTTTTTTAAACTCTTTTACTAATTTAAAAAAATCTGTTTAAAAAGATTACTTTTTGCTTCCTCACTGCCTCTCTTCCCCCACTAATCTACTAAGGTGATTCTAATGTGTATCCAGGTTTGGAAGCCATGCTTTTAGGTAAATATTACTGTATTTCAATTCAATTTAATAAGCCTCTATGAAGTATCTAGTATGTGGGAGGTGTTTTGCCCCAAAAGATAGAAAAGACACAATTTCTGCTTTAATTCACAGTCTGGTCATGAAGGAAAACAGGTAAAAATAAATTATACTCTAGTATGAGAGATGTCATAATAAACATATGTACCAGATACAGAGGAAGGAATGACTAAAGTGGGCTGGAAGTGACAAGGCGGGAGAAAGGGCTGGTGAGTGGACAGATCCAGGTTTAAGAAGAGGATGCTACTTAATCACAGAACTTGTTCTCTGTGTTTTAAAGCCTGGTTCTGGATAATAGCTGATATTCCCTTAAAATAATGATCCAAGCACTATAGTCATTCTGGCTAGAATAAGGGATGACACAAGAATTGGCTGATGTGATGTAGCATTGTTCTGGAAATTCTTGACGATTTATTATGTATGAAATAGGATTAGGTCATATAAGTGTGGAAAGGAGAAATACAGTTGTTATTGTATATTGATGATCTGCTTTTATACTAGAAAACTCAAAGGAATAACTTGAAAAACTATGAAAAGTTTTAACTATTTAGTAGCTGAAAACACAACGCAATACGAAAATCTCTAGTGTCAGAAAGCAGATCGATGGTTGCCTAGAAATGGGGTGGAAGGGTTAGCAGGGGGAGATTACAAAAGGGCACGAGGGAGTTTGGGAGGGTGATGGATATGTTCACTGCCTTAATTGTGGTGATGGTTTCATGGGTGTAACAAATGTCAAATACATCAAATATCACCTTAAAAATGTGCAGTTTGTTGAATCTCAATAAAGTTATAAAAAAGATGCGGTTCCTATATATCAGTAACAACTAGTTAGAAAACATAGGGGAAAATCCCATTTATTATACAATAAGACCCCCCAAATATCTGGAATAACCACAACAAAAGGTGAGAATTTATATAAAGAAAAGTGCAAAACTTTACTGAGAGTCACAAAAGAAGACCTGAATAAATGGAGAGGTATATATACCATGTTCCTGGGTGGAAAGACTGCCCCAGAGGAGTCATTCTTCCTAAATTGCCACGCACGTTTGAAACATTGTCAATCAAAAGGACAGAGTTGGGACTGACATATACACACTGCTATACATAAAATAGATAACTAGTAAAAACCTGCTGTAGAGCACCGGGAACTCTACTCTGTACTCTGTACTCTGTAATGGCCTATTTGGGAAAAGACTCTTAAAAAAAAAAGAATGGATGTATGTATATGAATAACTGATTCACTTTGCTGTACACCTGCAACTAACACAACATTGTAAATTAGCTGTAGTCCAAAATAAAATTAAAAGAGAATTACATGCTAAGCAATAATAATAGTGTCTGGCACACACAAAGATAGAGTTGTTTTCTTCTTGGGAGGGGAGGAATGGGGGGAAGGAGTGGAGGACTTGACCAAATGAGGCAGCTGTGTGTGCTAACCAGGTCTCTTATTTTCTGTATTCTGATGATTTGACATCTGAGGCCTTGCTGACCCAGGAGGGAGTGCCTTGAAAGGTTAGCCAGTTCCTAGAGCTTGCCCTTGAGTGTGTCTTTCAGATGCAAACCAACCAATCCAGAGCTCAAAAGCCCCTCACCTCCTTTATTGGGCTCTCACACTCCAGGTCTCTAACTCCCTGCCTTAATCACCCCAGGGCCAGGCACCAGACAACTAGGTACAGCCCCTAGATCCCGGAGCCTACTGAAATTATTCAAACTAGCCAATCCTAAACCTGCTTACCCTGCCTAGCCTGATCCCTCCCATGGAAATCACAATAAAAGCTCTTGCCCTTTGTTTCCCCCACTGTCTCTGCTTCCTGACCGATGCCAAGGCTTGCCTACATGGCCCTCCTTTGCCCTGAGATCTCTGAATATCACAAAACATCTTTTCCATGACAGTTATTTCCTGATCTGTTGGACTTAACAGTACCTAAATAGTTACCAAATATGCATTAAAAGACTGTGTAGGGGACTTCCCTGGTGGTCCAGTGGTTTAGAATCAGCCTTCCAATGCAGGGGATGTGGGTTTGATCCCTGCTCGGGGAAATAATATCCCCCATGCTGCGGAGCAACTAAGCCCACGCGTCACAACTACTGAGGCCGTGTACTCTAGAGCCTGCACGCCACAACTAGAGAGAAGCCTGCACGTCGCAATGAAACATCCCACGTGCCTCAATGAAGATCCCGCATGCCACAACTAAGACCCGACGCAGCCAAAGAAAAGACTGTGTGGTAGGCAGAATTCTAAACATGGCTCCCTCGAGATCCCTTCCCCTGCTAATTCAATCAAACACTAACCTAGCTGCTGCTGTGAAGGGACTTTGCAGATGTAAATAAAGTCCCAAGTCAGTTGGCCTTAAGACACAGAGATTATTTGAGTGGCCAGACCCAATCAGGGAGCCCTTGAAAAGTGGAGAGTTTTCTCTGGCGATTGGCAGGAGAGGAAGTTGAGGGGAGATGGGCTCCCACTGGCTTCGAGGAAGAAGCAGCAAGCTGCTATGCTGTAAGCAGCTGAGGGAACACATGCCACGGAACCAGGGAACTTGGAAAAGGACCCGTGCCTCAGAGGAGAATTGTAGTTTCACTGACACTATGATTTCAGCCTCTGGGACCTGAGCAGAGGATCCAGCTAAGCTGTACCCTAGCCTCCTGATCCGTGGGACTGTGAGATAATAAACGTGTATTGTTTTACAGCTGCTGAGTTTGTGGTGACTTGTTATGGCAGCATAGATGCCCTCTGCAGCCGGATTGGGTTCAAATATCCGCTCTGGCACCTACTAGCCATGTGACCTTGACGAAGTTACTTAGCCTCAGTTCCCTCATCTGGAAAGTGGGGGTAAGTACAGTGTCTGTCTCACAGTTTAGTTGAGAGTTAAAGTATATGAGTTAATGCATGGAAAGTGCTTAGAATATGCCTGGCACAGAGTATATGCTCTATAACTGTTTGCCATTTTTATGCCTCTAAATTTAGATGGAAGAATAACCAGTTGAAAATAACCAAGGAAGAAAAGCGTAAAAGATGAATGAGAAGGCTAGCTCCACCAGATACTTTTTAAAAAGCAAACTGATGAAGCTACGATAATTAAGTCAGTATGGTAATGGTTCAAGAATTGTTCAATAGAATAGAATTGATAACCAGATACACGCATGCACGCACATGTATCCATTCATTTAACAAATATTTATACAGCGGGTGCTGTTCTATACACTGGGGATATGGCAATAAAACAAAAGAAAAACCAAACATAACAGATAAAGTTCTTGTTCTTAGGGATTTCTACCCTAATAGATGGAACCAGACAATAAACAAATATATAATGTTATGTGGGGATGAACATTATGAAAAGACCAGTCAGGATGAGGCCAGGGGAGAGATGAAGAGTGTTATTTCAGATAGAGTGGAGGGTGGAGGCCTTTTAATAGGTGAATAAGGAGTCACTCAAATCACAGAAGAGGAGTGTCTAGGTGGAAGGAGGAGGAAAAAGGGCCAAGGCTGTGGCAGGTGCAGGTGACCTGTGCAAGGTTGATATATTTGCAGCAGAACGAGGGAAGGAGGTCAGTGGCAAAAATGAGGCCAGAAAAGGCCTTGCATGAGTTTTTAACCAGAGGGTTGCCAGATAAAATATGACATCAGTTTACGTTTTAATTTCAGAGACACAATGAATAATTTTTTTTAGTACAAGTGTGTCCCATGAAGTACTTGGGAAATACTTATGCTAAAAATTTATTCATCTGTCTCCAAAATTCAATTTTAACTGGTTGTCCTGAATTTTTGTTTGCTAAATTTGGCAATTCTGAGGAAGATGATTATGACATAATATTAAATTAAAAAATCAGTTATGGACTGCATGTTTCAATGCCCTGCCTAATTCATATGTTAAAATCCTAACCCCCAGTGTGATGGTTTTAGGAGGTGGGGCCTTTGGGAGGTGATTAGGTCATGAGGGTGGAGCCCTCATGAGTGGGATTAGTGCCCTTATAAAAGAGACACCAGGGCTTCCCTGGTGGCGCACTGGTTGAGAGTCTGCCTGCCAATGCAGGGGACACGGGTTCATGCCCCGGTCTGGGAAGATCCCACATGCCGTGGAGCGGCTGGGCCCGTGAGCCATGGCCGCTGAGCCTGTGTGTCCAGAGCCTGTGCTCCACAACGGGAGAGGCCACAACAGTGAGAGGCCCACATACCGCACACACACAAAAAAGGAGACTCCAGAGAGCTCCCTTACCTCTTCTTCCATGTAAGGACACAGTGAGATGACAGGAGGTGAGCTCTCACCAGACACCAAATCTGCCAAGGCCTTGATCTTGGACATTCCAGCCTCCAGAACTGTGAGAAATAAATGTTTGCTGTTTCAGGCACTCTGTCTATTGTATTTTTGTTACATCAGCCTAAATGGACTAACAGAATCATGATACAAAATTAGATTTGTCCAATTTGTACAAATCAGTATTCTAAATGCCTAGAAGAATGCCCTTGGTAGATACAGAATAAATAATTGTTGAATTATTGAGTTAATTGTACATGCGTTCCTTTTTTTAACATTTTTATTGGAGTATAATTGCTTTACAATGGTGTGTTAGTTTCTGCTTTATAACAAAGTGACTCAGTTATATATGTATACATATATCCCCATATCTCTTCCCTCTTACGTCTCCCTCCCTCCCGCCCTCCCTATCCCACCCTTCTAGCTGGTCACAAAGCACTGAGCTGATCTCCCTGTGCTATGCAACTGCTTCCCACTAGCTATCTATTTTACATTTGGTACTGTGTATATGTCCATATATACACTACCACTCTCTCACTTTGTCCCAGCTTACCCTTCCCCCTCCCCCTGTCCTCATGTGTTACTTTTAAATCAGGAAATCTTCAGTTCAACTATGGGGAGAAGTTGCTGTAGATAAGTTCACTATCTATGGTGCCCAGAAAGGGGAGAGAGGAGAGAGTTTCCAGGGGGAACTCTGGGTGCGCCAGGGTTTCCAGGGGGAACTCACGGACAAACTGCCATGTTTGTCCCAGGAGGAAGAGGCTGGGTGCTTTATCTGAGGCTTCCATATGATGGGTGCAGGGTCTGTGAGGTTTGGCTTGGTTGGTGCAATTCTGAGACTACAAGCTGTAAGGGACCATAGAGACAAGACTGGATGACCATGGGCCTTGTGAGGTGAATGAGGGTCTCTAAAACTGTGTAGGTCTTGAGTTTGTAGGAGTCTGCTTGAGGCCGCAGGAGGCCTCCTTAGGGACCTACAATGTCTTGAAAACAGGCTGAGTCACTTTCATCCTCCCCTTGCCCCTGAGTTAAGTATTTGGAGGAAATGGGGATTTCTGTTCTTTCAAAAACATCATAATGAATTCTACATTAGTCTCTGAAAAGTGATTTGGCTTGAACTGACCTCCTAATGGCCTGCAGTCTTATAATCACCAGAGATTAGGAGTGTACTATGAACAAGCATAACACTTCAGTAATGCGTCCTCCTGTTGGCAATGGCAAGCTTCCAGAATTCCAGACTTCAATGCCTGTGCTCTGGTTCATGAAAGAAAACAGACAAAAGAGCAGGAAGCAAGGGTGGGAGAGAGGGAATGAAATACTCATTGATATCCTCCTCTGTGGCTCTGCGGGAGCAGAGCCCCAGACATTTATTGATCAGCCTGACAGTGTTGATGGGGCTTTTGTGTTCTGTTTATGAGGCTGTCTTCTGCTCCAGGCTGCTCTTCATTTGTCCAGTGCCTGGCACCTAGCAGGCGGGGCCCACATATGTTTGTCAATCTCAGTTGAACTCTTCAGTCAGTCCTGCCAACAGACAAGTGGAAACAAAGCCTAAAACACCTCTCCTTAGAAAACAAAATCCTCCTCACCACAGAGCCAGCTTACCAGCATGGGGAGTCCAGAAACCCCTGTGCCCAGTCTGGGTCTTTGGGAGTAAACCCAGGGGAAGCTCCAGGCAGTGACAGGACCTTGGAGTCCCTGAGTCTCTAAGCCATCCTTAGTGGGAAGAGGGTCTGGCTGGTGGTTCAAATGAAAACTTCCCTTTTTTCCATATTGGGGTTGATCTCAGCATCCCAGAGACATGCTTTTTCTGTAAAGAAGAGGGGCTGAAGTCAGCTTTAGGGTCCCCCAACTCGCAGATCCTCATTTTGGTCTGTCCCTTTCTGCTCTAGTGATGGGTTCCTGCCAGGAGGACTACACTGGGGTTGGGGGGCACTTATGGACCTGGAGGGCTGGAGGGCTGGAGGAGGTCTGTTCCAGGAAAGTCAACCAGCCAATGCTTTCATTCCCCAGGGTCCACCCCTCACTCATGAATCCAGGCGCTGTCTCACTCATTTGTTCATTCAACAGAGGCTTATTAAGCAGGTATTCTCTGCAAAGAACTCAGTTGGGCTTAGGGCGCAGCAAAGAAGTGAGGTCCCCCGTGGCGCTCACCTTGCTGACTGAGCCTGCCAGTTGCTTTGCTCTCATCTCACATCCCAGCCCCACCTTACCAGGTGCCAATCACACTCACCTCTGGCTGTCCCTCCAGCAAGCCAAGCTTCCGCCTATCTCAGGGCTTTTGTGTTTGCTGTTCCATCTCCCTGGGGCTTCACAAGATGGGTTCATTCACCTCCTGCAGCTCAAAGATACCTCATTACTACCTTAGAGAGGTGCCCACAGGCACCCTTGTATGCCCTTATTATTCAGAATTCACTTTATAGTATTTGTTCAGTACTGTACTGTTTGCTTCCCTCCCTATGAAACTTAGGTCTGTGAGAGCAGGGGTTTCTGCTCTGCTCAGGGTTTCTACCTGGAACATGGAACGGGACTTGGCAAACAGTAGGTGCTCGGGAAATACTCGTTGGCTAGGTGGGCTTTCATTACCTCACCTGGCCTCTAGGGGAGCTCTGCTCAGCCAGAGGGACAAGCATTTTAACCCAACCTTGGCCCATACAGGTTGATGTGTTTGGAAAGAAAAATTATGAAGCAAATGTGGAAAACTCATTTCAAAAGCTGACTAAATCAAATGTGTATCCTAAGGTGACCTAAAGCCTCATGGGCGTCTTGGCTGACACTGATCCTGGTTGATCCTGCTTGAATGGGACCTGAGGCAGCTGCACCTCCTCATGGCCAGATTCAGAGGGACTTTCAGGCCTGCTGCCCAGCCTCCTCTCTGGATGAGGATTCACGATGTGCTTCCTCGTCCTTGGCTGCCACGTGTATCTCTCTGCAGCTGTCCTGGCCTCTTGGGTTGACCCGGCTTTTGCTGTGGCATAGTAACTTTACAGAAATCAGTCTTGGGCTCCCGGCTGTCCTGCACAGAACGGCAGACATGCCCACTGCATATTCTGGAGGGGTCTCTCACTCTGGTCCTTCTAGTCTCCCTTCTAGTCCACTATCTGGTTTATGGATGATTTTCCTTCTCTCATTTGGATGCAGCCTGACTTTTTTCCCTACTTTAGTCTAAGCCAGTGCCTGGCTCACCTGTACCTGTGGCCTTATGGCCTGAAAGATGTCCACTCCCTATGTAGAATCTTGGGGTGTTTGTTACAGAACTTTTCTGAGTTTCATTTTCCTTATCTCTAAAGTAGAGGTGGTAACACCTGCCTCATAAAGTTTTGTGAGGTCCAAAGAGATAATAAATGTACAGGACCTGGCAAAAAATGTACAGGACCTGGTAGAGATGATTATCCTTGTGAAAATCACGAGGTCTTTAGTCTCATTACCGGCTGAGCTCCTGATTGGCTGGTAGGGGTTTCAGGACTCTCAGAAAAATGGGTGCATTTCCACCCATCCTCAGGGGGAGGGCACCCCGAGATCCTCCCCCCTCCCCCAGGCAGGCAGTGTGGTGAAAGGCAAGGACATTAGACTGGGAGTCAGGACCCGCATTTGAGCCCGACTCTGGGTGGCCTTAACCAACTATTCCCCTGGGTGATCAAGTGCTTCCCCTTCAGGTCTGCTTTGCCGGGTTTTACAGTCTGTGTGGTCTGAAAACTACAAGAGAGCTGCTTTCAAGGAGTGAGGAAGGGGATGTCCATCCTTGCTTAGCGAGTGAGGGCTTCGGGTAGTGCCCACCCTGACCTGTAGGTGATTTTTAGCAATGAGCAGATAAGGGGTTCACTTGATTCATGAAGCCAACTTCAAAAATTCTCTGAAGCTAAATTCCTGTTGACAGTAAGATCCATAGGAGTTTTCCAAGCTCCTGAGACAGTGAAGGGGGTTCTTTGCTTTGGTTATGATCGAGGCAGCAGGCCCAGCAGCCCTGGTGCAGAGACAGCTAAGGAATGTCCCTCCGACATGAGGGAGAGAGGCCAGGCTGGTTTGCTGGGGATGGTCCAGGCTGTCCTGTGCCTCTCTGCGGTCAAGAGCAATGAGCACCCGTCTCTGGCTGCGTCCTCAGGAAGCAGAGTGTGAGCAAGTGAGTTAAACCTCAGTCAATGCCAGGTGCTGCAGGCGACAGGTTGGAGCACCTTGGGTGAAGCCTCTAACCTCTGAGCCCCACTCCCTTCCTTGCCTTGGCAGGATGCAGGGCAGTCAGCGAGATTGAGAAAGATGTGTGACTATTGGTATTACTCCTGGCCGAAAGGCACCCGTGTTCATCGCAGGAGAAGGGACCTGAGAGACTGACTGACTGAATGAATGAATGAATGACCGATTTATTTATTTATTTGTTTGTTTGTCTTCACACTTCACCTCAACTTAGCAAGCATTTACTGTCTCCTATTCCTAGTAATGCAGAGATGAACAGAACATGGCTTCTGTCCCTTAGAACTCCCATCGTAAATCCTCACTCTCTCCTCTTGGATACCGTCATCCTTCGTATGAAAGGGTCTGAGCCTCTCAGCATCCTGCTTGCATTCCAGCCTCCTAGACCTGCTATGTGTTTTATTTCACTTAAGTCTCATAACGACACCCTCTCGAGTTGGTATTTTAAACATCACTTTGCAGGTACGGGCATGGAGGCCCCGAGATGTCTCTGATGGGGTGGAGCCCACTTGAGGAAGGGGCAGGGCACCTTCAGAGGACCTGGCGGGCTTCACAGAGGACGTGACAACTGCCTGGATTTTCATGGACAAGCATGCAGGTTACTGCAGGGACAAGAGGGCAAGGGGATTCCAGGCAGAGGGAAAAGCTCCCTCAAAAGCTTAAAGGGGGGAGCCAGCTGCCTGTGCAATGCAAACAGCAGGCACTTACAAGTTGCAGTTTAGAAAAGTCAGGAAGACCCTTATGTATCAGGCCAAGGAACTGGGACCTCATCCTGGGGCAATGCCGTGTGTGTGTGCATATGTGAGCACGTGTGCGTGCAAGTGTGTGTGGTGGTGTTTACACTGGCAGAATCATTGATTGGCTGTAGATTTGATTGCCACTCTAATGAGCGGCAGGTGATGCAGAGGGAGATGGGGCTGGTGGTGGACAGACTAGTTGGGAGGTTATCACAACCACCCCGTATATTAACTAATGTTCACTGAGTGCTCATCTCAGGCCAGGTGCAGTGCTGAGCACTTGATAAGCATTATCTCAGAAATCTTGCAACAACCCTGGGGTGATATTATTATTACCTCCAATGTTATCTAAATGGAGACTGAAATTTTGAAAGGTTGAATAACTTGCCCGAGATCACACAGCTACCAGCATAAACTGAGATTTGAATACAGCTCACTCTGACCCGATTCCAAACCCTTGACAAATGTGACCTACCATGGACCTACGTTTGGCCAGGGACAGTGGAATTGAAAGTAGAGGAAAAGCCTGAGGAATATTTAGGAGGTAAAGCCAGTGAATTTGGTCAGTGGATGGATGTAGGGAACGAGTGAGAGGGAGAAGTTTCTGGCCCAGATGACGCTGGAGTCTGAAGAAATAGAAAGGATTTATGGAAACAATATTGTCCTTTTGAGCCCAGATTGGGCTGGCACAGGTATAGCTGGATCCTGACTCTGCTCTCCAACACAGGAACTGCCCACCCCCTCCCCCCACCCCTTGTTTCATTTATAAACTGATCAGCAATCCATCTATGCTCTCCTCCAATCGATAAGAAAAAATGTTGACCAGGACGGGCCAAGATGGGTTCCCTGCCTGAGGACTCCAGCCCCCTCCCCAGATTAGTACTGACCCAGCTAATATGCTCTCTTTGGTATGGTCAACCTGTCAGTCACTAAGCCCCTGACTACATTATCATCCAAGTTACATTTCTCCACCTGGGATCGTGACCCCAAGATACTGCACTTTTGTCTAGTCCTCTATCAACTCTATCAGAAAAGGAAATGAAGTACGTCAGGCACGACATGTTCTTGAGGGACCCACGTTGGGGATCATGGCATGTCTTCCTGAGGCTCCCAAAGCCACCTGTTTAATAAGCAGTTCTGAAGTTGTACCTGGAAGAGACCTCAGGCATGCCTTCTATCCCTTTGAGAAAATCAAGGCCCTTGTTAGTTTCTCGCTCCTTTTCAACAGCATCCAGCAAATTCTAACTGAGTGCTTGCTATGTCCCAGGTATGTCTTTTGTTCCCTTTCCCATTCCATGGAATTAACTCTCCCAGGGCAAGAGGCTTGACCTTGTTTTAACAACACGTGTGCTACTGAATTCGTCAATTCTCCTTCTCAGCGTTCATTCTAGATGCTCTAATCTGAGGACCATTGTCCTTGGCAGAAAGATGAAGCTGAAGAGTGCAGCTTTTTGTTAATTTTCAACCATTAGTCCTAGAAGGACAGGAGGAAACTGATAACCAATATTTTTGAGAGCTTTCCTCTGTTTGTGTGTTTTGGGTTTTTTTTGGGGGGTTGTTGTTTTTCAATGCATCATTCCATGTAATCCTCACAACAAACCCACAGTGTAAGAACTATTATTCCCAGGTTAAGGGTAAGGAAACTGAGGTTCAGAGAGGTTAGGAAAGTTGCCCAAGGTCATACAGCCAGTACTTGAGAGGTGGACCTAGCCCTTCTCTGTTCCCGTTGCTCTGACTATACCCAGGAAGTCCCTTTGTGGTGTGGTCCTCAGGTCATTCTGCCTTCAGCCTTGCTGGCCTGATACTTAAAAGTCTGTATCACTCCTTTGTATTCATCCTGTGGAACCACGTTTCTTCCATATCAGAGTCATTTGCAATCGTATTGTCAGAATTTCATTTGTGAAAGTCATCCCTCCGGAGCTGTCTTTCTTGAGAGTGGAAGGTCATGGGACCAGCCTATCTTTCCTCCAAAGGTTTTGCAATCTGCCTTCATAAAGACTAAGGTACATGGGGCTTCCCTGGTGGTGCAGTGGTTGAGAGTCTGCCTGCCGATGCAGGGGACACGGGTTCGTGCCCCGGTCCGGGAAGATCCCACATGCCGCGGAGTGGCTGGGCCCGTGAGCCATGGCCGCTGAGCCTGCGTGTCCGGAGCCTGTGCTCTGCAACGGGAGAAAAGACTAAGGTACATGTCAGACCATGCCCAGCTTTTTTCTCTGTGAATATCATGAACTTTGAGATGACCTGGCTACTGTTTCTCAGGATTTCTCTCCCTGTTGCTTCTCCAAGCACTTCGCCCTTATTGGAGCAGAATTAAGTGCAAAGTAGATGTCTTGCCCTGACCCCAGCATTTGCATTCTGAGAGATTAAATTGCCAAGGCAGAACATGAAAGTATTGAATGTTCCCTGCTTTTACCTGCGGTGATAGTTCCTGCAATGAAAAGTAGTTGTAAATAAAATTGATTAGGTAAATTACACTGAGAAATGATATTTCTATGGGTTTTTAAATAGAAATTTGATTTGTCTATATGTCAGCTTGCAGGAACTTACTTGAGTCTTTATCTGTGTGTGTTTATGTAATATGAACACGTGTGGCTCTAAAAAGAGCTATATCGGAGTGTTTGTGCTGTTTTAGGGAAAACAACATTAAGTGACTCTATGAAGTAGACAGTATAGAGGAGTGGTGAAGAGCATTAATTTTTGGAGACAAACAGATATGGATTTCAGTGCTTTCTTAGCACTTCATTACCTCTGAGACTCAATGGATTTCTACCATATTTAAGCTTTAGTTGTCTTATCTGTAAAATGATGGTGATAGAGTCTATATCAATCTCTTAAGGTTGTGTGAAGACTAAAGGAGATTAATGTACGTAAATGCTTTGCACAATGCTGGCACATAATAAAATGCTCAATTCACTTAAGATATTCTTGTGCATAACAACATCTGTTCTTATGGGACATTCTTTTGGTTTGCATCAGTGTGTGTGAATATCTGAGTATATCCTTCTGGAATATTTTACTCTCATCGCTACTGTTTAACATAGACATTCACAGACACACTACAGTGTGTCCTGAGGACAGGGAGACCTTAAGAGTGAGGAGACTGGAATCTGGAATCCTTCTTTTTATATAGATTATACTCAATTTATAGTTATTATAAAGTGTTGGCTATATTCCCTGTGCTGTACAATATATCCTTGTAGCTAGTTTATTTTATACATAGAAGTTTGTACCTTTTAATCCCTGACCTCTATCTTGCCCTTCCCTGGTTCCCTCTCCCCACTGGTAACCACTAGTTCGTTCTCTATATCTATGAGTCTGTTTCTGTTTCGCTATAGTCACTAGTTTGTTTTTAGGTGCCACGTATAAGTGATAACATACACTATTTGTCTTTCTCTGTCTGACTTATTTCACTATACGTAATGCCCTCCAAGTCTATCCATGTTGTTGCAAATGGCAAAATTTCATTCTTTTTTATGGCCGAGTAGTATTCCATTGTATGTGTATGTGTGTGTGGATATATACATCTTCTTTACCCATTCATCCCTTGATGGACACTTAGATCGCTTTCACATCTTGGCTATTGTAAATAATGCTGCTATGAACATTGGGGTGCATGTATCTTTTTTGAACTAGTGTTTTTGTTTTCTTCAGATATATACCCAGAAGTGGAATTGCTGGATCAAAAGGTAGTTCTGTTTTTAGTTTTTTGAGAAACCTTGCACCATTTTCCACAGTGGCTGCACCAATTTACATTCCCACCGTCTGTACTAGGGTTCCCTTTTCTCCACACCCTTGCCAACATTTGTTATTTGTGTTCTTTTTGATGACAGCCATTCTGACAGGTGTGAGGTAATATCTCATTGTGGTTTTGATGTGCATTTCCCTGTTGCTTAGTGATGTTGAGCATATTTTCATGTGCCTGTTGGCCATCTGTATGAAACTGGAATCCTTCTAAACCCAGGGTCAGAAGAGCTGGGGAGCATTTAAGTTGGAGAGGAGAGTCGGTCTCAGAAGTGCAGGGGGGCAGAAGATGAAAGGGCCTGAGCAGGGAAGGAAGCTGAGACTTCTTGCATGTTTTCTCCAAAGGGCAGAACTAAGATCAATAGGTGGAGCTCTGACAGCCAAGCTGGCTGCGGGATGGGACGCCTTCGCGCCAGGCGGTGCTCACACGGTGGCCAGGCAGCTGTCCTCACTCAGCCTCCTTCCCCAGACAGGAGGTCAAACTAGGGATCTCCTATCTGTGCCCCGTGAGAAAGAGCAAAAGCCTGCACGTGTGTACTTCCTCAACTGAAACTCCAAAAAAAAAACCCAGCCAGCTCAGAGGTGACAAGGGTGACAGGGCTACAATTATCACCTGCGCCTCGGCACCTAGTGTTGTGAGAAAGGTGCTGGCAGCTCTGAACTCTCTTTGTGTGGGGAGCTGAAGCCCCCAACCTCTGCTCAGAACATTTGACACAGACAGACAGCTGTGGGACCGGCGTGGGGCTGGGGTGAGCGTGGAGGGGCTGTCACCTCCTCCCTTCTCTTTATGCTGCGCGAGTGGGCAGAGGGGCCCTCCACGTTCCATTTTTGGACAGATTTCTATCTTACTCAACTAGCCTTTACTTAAGGGTCTCCTCTGGGTGCCAGACTTTACAAAAAAGAAAAGGAAACCAGTGGGCATTAATTTGCGATGAACTGACCTTTCTTAGGGGGCAGGATGGAGGAGTGACCTGCAGAGGGCGCCAGAGTGATTCAATGTTAAGTAGCTGCTAAAGAAGTCCAGTGGAGTAGTACAAAGAGGTGGGGCTTTCCTGCCCCAAAGACGCAGGTTAAAAACCCGATTCTGCTTCTTATTTGACATGTGACCTTGGACAACTTATTTAACCCCTTAGAGCCTCAGCTTCCTCATCTGTAAAATGGGGGTAGCTATATCTACCTTGCAGGACTGTTATGAAGGCTGAAAGAGACAAAGCAGGATTAAATGAAATTACACAGAGCAAGGTGCGGGGAGGGCAAGAATTACTGCAAAGGATCTGCGTCTCCACTGGCACCTCAAGCCCACTGTCTGCACACTGAATTTACATTGCCCTCTCATATGTGTTCAATCATTTTTCATGTGTACAGTGGTGTTCCTATAATAAATAAAATGCAAATTCAGGGACAAGCATCCTGAAATTCCTAGTAGGCTTTGTAATGATGTTTTCTTCAATCAGCAGAAACGAAGTGCCTGTGCTCCTACGTGGAGATCTGTGGACATGCTTGCTGTGAGATGAGAGTCCTCAGAGGTCTCCAGGAAGGTTGGGAACCACCAAGACAATGCATGCAAAGTACTTGATCTCACTCCCAGTCCCCCAAGCCCAGAGAAGGAGGGCCTTTCTGACCTGGGTAGGGATCTGATCTCTCTCCTCCAAGGCTGCCAGGTTACAAAGAATGTACCACATACCTGCTGACAGGCAGGCTTGACTGAGCTCCTTGAAAAACTTGGCATTGGTTTCCCCCTTCCTTTTCTACAATCCAACTCCAAATTGAGGGAGTTTCTGGGGAGGATTTCTGGCTCATCAGAATAATGCTTGTCATTTGATCTTCTTCTGTGTTCAGGGTTCTTCTCCACTGCCCTCTCTTACTGGGGGTGAGAAGCAGAGGCTCAGAGGCTTGTAGCTGGAAAAATGTGCCTTTCAGGCACTAATCCTTAGAGTAGACCCACAGGAGAAAACTTCCCTGCCCTCCTACCTCCACCACCTGGAAAACACCTGCAGTTCAGCTGTTTGGCCTTTAGGAAGGGGCCCTAGAACTATTGGTGTCAGTTCCCACCACGCACCAACCAGAAGGACCAGTTCATCACAGCGGCCTGAACCATCACAGCAGCCACCCCTGCTGCCCATCCTTACTTCTAGTAACTACCCCCATGCCTACTCCATGGCTCTCTCCATACTCACCCCACAGCTGGTGCTGTAACCTCTTGCTCCTCAAAGAGTCTTCCTGGGTCAGCAGCATCCCGTCATCTGAATACTTGTTCAGAAATGTAAAATCTTAGCCCTCTCCCCTCCTACTGAATTAGAGTCTGCATATTAACATATTAACGTCCCCAGGTGATATGTACGCACATTAAAGTCCAAGAATCATGCATCTAGCTCACCTCTGGGCTCCCATCACTGCCCAATACTCTGTGGTTAGGAAAACTCCAAGGATTACTTCTGGTTACTCAGCACCAGGGGCAGAGGACATGGTACAGAGAAATGGTCATAGGCATCTTGGCAGAAGTCAGAGTGAGCCAGCTAGCATTATTAAGCCCTGACTGCGTGCAAGGCATGTTAGAGGCATGATCTGATCTTATCTTTACCTCTTCTCTCCAAGGCAGGATGCCCCCCATACATGGAGAAGCAAACTGAGGATCGAAGGGGTTTGAAACTAGCTCACCATTCCAGAACTAGTAAGAAGGCTGAGTGTCAGTTAGACTTGGGGAGAAAGGGAATACTCTGTTACAGGCAGAGTCACGGCCTGTAGAGAGACACAGAGATGGGAGAAAGCATCATCAACATCATCGTTAAGGAGCCCTATGTGCACGGGGCTGGGCTGGGTATTCATTCATTTCTTCATTCATTCACTCCATAGCTACTCACCGAGTATCCACTCTGTGCCATGCTCCGTGCTGGGCAAGGTAGTTACAATGTGGAAAAACGCAGACATAGTCTCTACTCTTGAGGAGCTGTCTTTCTACTGGGGAAGAGCGATTCACCAAAAAGGATTTAATTGTAATCGGAATAAGTGCCAAAAATCACTAGCTTCGTGCTTAACCAGCTTAGTTTTGGGGGAGAGGATACTTGCCGTACACAGTCTTTCAACTGAAAGACATCCCTTCCTTTAGGACTCCCAGGGCTGCTGTCTTCTCTCTGGTTGACAGTTTACCTCCTTTTATCCATAAGGCAAAATCATGCGTTTGTGCACAGTGCCTGGCACAAGGGATTGTGGATGAAGAGAGCCGGAGCATGGACCCACCCTGCTGGGGAAAGGGCCAGAGCACAGAATTCCCCTTGGGTCTTTGTGTGGAGGGGTGATGCTGAACAGGACGTTTTTTTCTAACATCAAAAGTCCTGGAAGGCTGTAGTTTCGTGCGTTTGCTCTGCCAGGTGTGCTTGGGAGGAAGCTCCAGACAAAGGCAGCATCAAAGCTCAGCCTGACCTTCTCTTTTTCTCCCTGACAAAGGCCGCTCACGCTCAGACACAGTCGTGGCTCTTCCCCAGGTGTTTCTGTTTTATGGTTGTGCTTTGATTTGGGGGCTCTCATTTTCTCACTTGGGTTTGCTTTTTCTGGCAGCTCTGGTCCCAGCAAACGACCTGTGCACATAGGGCAGCTGCAGTGACCAGCCAGGGTTGCCAGGGAGACTCTTTTGCTGTACAAGTAGGAGGAACATAGGAGTTTCCATATGGGCCTCTTTCAGTTGTCTGTTGCTGCAGAACAAATCACCCCAAACCTGTCATAACCAATAGTGGCTTAAAGGAACAGTGACATTATTTTTTGCAGTTTTGTGGGTAGACTGAATTCAGCTGGGAGGTTCTTCTCTACCCTGCAAGGTATAGCAGAGATGACTCATGAGGCTGCATTCCGCTAGGAGCTGGATAGGGGCTGGAACGCCCAAGATGACTTTCATCCTTAATCCACGTAGCCTCTCATCATTCAGTACTTTACTCTGAGCTTCTCTACAAAATGGCGGGCGGCTTCCAAGAGGGAGCCTTCCTAGAAGACAAGCCCCAGTGTGCAAAGACTAATCCAGCTTCTGTTTGCATCATGCTTGCTGATGTCCCACTGGCCAAAGCAAGTCACATGGCCAAGTCCAGAGTCACTGTGGGAAGAAGAGTGCTGTGACTTGGAAGAGCGCTGGGAACGAGGCAAGGGTGTAACTACCAGGAAATGTGGTATAGTGGGGACCCACCAATGTAACAATCTACCACGTGGCCTTTGGAACTGCAGCTGCCAGTAAATGTTCAGGAAACTAATACAGGGCTTGATTAGACAAGTCTAGAAGGTGGAAAAGCAGTCCTTGGAGGTGAACGTGGGTTTAACATATTTCATTCAATAACATATTTCGTTCAATAATGAGTAAGTCACTCAAAGTAGTACCAGGCACTGTGCCACATACTGGGCTCACCAAGATAACCAAGGCACTGTCCTGGCTTTCAAGGAGCTCACAGATCATTGATTACAGACAAGTAGGCAATACTCTCATATGTATGATCTGTACTGGGACTGAGCTTTGCCTTGGATCCTATAGAGTCAAAGAAGAGAGGGATTTATGTCAGACTGAGGGACAGAGACGGCTTCCCTAGGGAAGGAATACTTGAGCTGAGTTTCAGGGCAACAGTGGGAGCTGGCCAGGTGGATTTGCAGCTGGGCATTCTGAACACAGGAGGTAGTGTGTGTAAAGGCCCTGGGATGAGAAATGCTTTGAAACCACCAGAAAGTTGGATGCAGTTCTTCGTTCCACAGACCTAGAAGGAAGAAACTGTGTGGCAGATGAGCCCAGAAAGCCTAGAGCACATAGGTTCTTGTACTTTATCATGCCTCGATCCTTTGAAACCAGGGGGGAGTGTTAGAAAGGCGTCTTCTTTTCTGCTTAATGAAATTTAAATGGTTTCCTATAATAACCACGTTTACTTGTGTAGAATATAATACAAATGGGAAAACATTATTCTGGCCACCACCCAATGAATTAGGAGGCTGGTGACAAAATTTAGTTATGATTTGATGGCAGTCTGAACTGAGTCAAAGGCACATGGAAGGAGGAAGAAGGGAGACAGAGGAGAGCCACTTAGGAAGTTATAAATGTGAGATTTGGTGCAGTGGGAATATGAGGGCTAAAGAGGAAAAGATAAGGCTAATGCCATCTTCTGAAAGTCTCCCCCACCCCCCTTCATGCACCTGTCTCCAGGGGTGCAGAAAGTCTAGCACTGACCAAGGGAATTGCTTTGTAGGCTGGGTGTCCTGATAGGATGTGTCTCTGAAAGCAGAAACCTCTCAGGGGGGACAGGGTTGATCTATATTAAATACGCTGTGCAGGCAGTCCACAAATAGATAAGCAGTGTTTCTATCTGAGTGAGGAACAGCTGGGGCTCCCGAGTATCCTGGGTAGAACTACCTGGGTTCAATCCTGGCTTGAGTGCTGGGTGTTTCTAGCTCTGTGATTTTTAGATAAGTTACTTAAATGCTCTGTGCCTTAGTTTCCTCAGCTGTGGAAAGAAGGATACTTCACAGGGGCATTGCAAGGATTGCATGGGATGATGCTTGTAAAATCTTAGAAGAGTGCTGAGATATAGAAAGCACATGACAAATGGAAGCTATAATAATTATTAAAACAGTTTTTTTCCAGCTTCAGGACACCCTGGACACTGTAGACAGAGATCCTGCTGCCAGCTCTGACCACCAGTGAGGCAGCACCAGCCCTAGGTTTCCCTGAGATTTGACCCCACCAACTAGTGTTCTGATACAGACTCTGGGACACCGAGCCCTGCATCCAGAGACTCAGGACCTGGCTCTACCCACCAGTGGCCAGCACTAGCCCCAGGACCTGACTTCACCCACCAGCAGGTTGGCACCTACTCCAGAACCACTGCAGCACCACACCCTGACTTGTCAGGACCCAGCCAACATACTAGCAGGCTGGCACAAGCCCCAGGACCCCTGGGTCCTAAACCCACCACCAGCAGGCTGACGCCATCTCTAAGAGTTGTTGGACTCCCCAGCCAGCCACCCCAGGATCCAGCCCCACCCACCTTCAGACCAGCACTAGCTTTGGGGCACCCCAGAAGCTGAAGCCAGCTGTGTCAGAAACTGGCCCAATCCACCAGCAGGCTGAAACTGGATCTGGGAACCCTGGACTGCAAACACCCACCCCAGAACCTGGCTCTGCCCACCAGTGAGCCAGCACTGGTCCTGGGACCACCCAGTGTTCCACAGCCAGCTGCCTTGTGACCTGACCCCTCCAACTGTAGCTGGCAGCCTCTGCATAAAGCAGGGCCCCAAAACCAATCAGACCAGGGGCCAACCATACCTACAAGACTGCCCTCAGCAGTCAGTTCACCAAAACAGAAGGAGCCACATAGCTCACGTAGGCGACACCTCTAAAGCATACAGCTCTGGTGACCAGAGGGAAGTGTGCTGCTGGGATGTATAGGACATCTCCTACAAAAGACACTTCTCCAAGATCAGGAAATGTAACCAACCTACCAAATACACAGAAATAAAAACTGAAAATTAAGCAAAATTAGGTGATAGAGGAACATGTGGAAGGAATAAGATGAAAACCCCAGAAGAAAAACTAAGTGAAGTAGAGATCAGCAATCTATCCAATAGAGAGTTCAAGGTAATGATCATAAAGATGATCAAAGAACTCGGGAAAGAATTGATGAACAGAGCAAGAAATTACAAGTTTTTAACAAGGAGTTAGAAAATATAAAGAAAAACCAAACACAGATGAAGAATACAATAACTGAAATTAAAAATACACTAGGAGGAATCAACAGTAGATTAATTGACACAGAGGAATGGATCAGCTAGCTGAAGGCAGAGTAGTGGAAATCACTGAAGCTGAATAGAAAAAAGGAAAAAAAAAGAATGAGAAAAGTAAGGACAGTTTAAGAGACCTCTGAGGCAACATCAAGTATATTAACATTCAAATTATAGGGGTCTCAGGAGGAGAAGAGAGAGAAAAGGGGCAGAAAACGTATTTGAAGACATAAGAGCTGAAAACTTCCCTAAACTGGGAAAAGAAACAGACATCTAGCTACAAGAAGCACAGAGAGTTCCAAACAGGATCAACCCAAAGAGGACCACACCAAGACACATTGTAATCAAAATAGTAGAAAGTAAAGATAAAGAGAGAATATTAAAAGTAGCAAGGGAAAAACAACATGTTACATACAAGGGAACTCTCACAAGGCTATCAGTTGAATTTTCAGCAGAAACTCTGCAGGACAAATGGAGTGGTATGATATATTTAAAGTGACGAAAGGGAAAAACCTACAACCAAAAAAATACCTGGAGACAAGTGAAAATGAAAACATAGTGATCCAAAATCTATATGACACAGCAAAAGCATTTCTAAGAGGGAAGTCTATAGTGATGAAAGTCTACTTCAGGAAACAAGAAAAATATCAAATAAACAACCTAACTTTACATCTAAAGGAATTAGAAAAAGAAGAACAAAGAAAACCCAAAGTTAGTAGAAGGAAAGAAGTCATAAATATCAGAGCAGAAATAAATGAAATAGAGAGCAAAATACAACAGAAAAGAGCAATGAAACTAAGAGCTGGTTCTTTGAAAAGGTAAACAAAATTGACAAACCTTTAGCAACCTTTAGACTCATCAAGATAAAAAGAGAGAGGACCCAAATCAATAAAATCAGAAATGAAAAAGGAGAAGTTGCAACACACACCACAGAAATACAAAAGATAATAAGAGACTCCTACAAACAACTATGCACCAATAAAATGGACAACCTAGAAGAAATGGACAAATTCCTAGATATGTACAATCTCCCAAGACTGAACCAGAAAGAAATAGAAAATGTGAACAATGGGGACAGACCAATTACCAGTAATGAAATTGAGTCAGTAGTCAAAAAAAAAAAAAAAAAAAACCAAAAACCAAAAAACAGAAAAACCTCCCCCAAACCAAAAGTCTAGCATCAGATGGCTTTATGGTTGAATTCTACCAAACATTTAGAGAAGAGTTAAACTCTATCCTTCTCAAACTATTCCAAAACTTGCAGAGGAAGGAATGCCTTTGAACTCATTCTATGAGGCCAGCAGCCTCATCCTGATACCAAAACCAGACAAAGTTATCACAAGAAAGGAAAAGTACAGGCCAATATCGTTGATGAACATAGATGCAAAAATCTTCAACAAAATATTAGCAAACCAAATTCAACAATACATTATAAGAATCATACACCAAGACCAAGTGGGATTTATCCCAGGGATGCAAGGATGGTTCAATATCTGCAAATCAATCAATGTGATACATTAACGAATTAGAGAATAAAAACCATATGATCATCACAATAGATGCAGATAAAACTTTTGACATCCATTTATGATAAAAGCTCTCAAAAAAGTCAGCATAGAGGGGACATACCTCAACATAAAGGCCAAATATGACAAGCCTATGAAAATACCAATGACATTTTTCACAGAACTAGAACAAATAATTCTAAAATTTGTATGGAAACATGGAAGACTCCAAATAGCCAAAGTAATCTAGAAAAAGAAGAACAAAGCTGGAGGTGTCATGCTCCTAGGCTTTGGACTAAACTACAAAGCTACAGTCATCAAAACAGTATGGTACTGGCACAAATACAGAACTATAGATCAATGGAACAGAACAGAGAACTCCAAAATAAACCCACACACTTATGGTCCATTAATCTATGACAAAAGGGGCAAGAATACACAATAGAGAAAAGACAGTCTCTTCAATAAATGGTGCTGGGAAAACTGGACAGCTACATGTAAAAGAATGAAATTAGAACATTCTCTCACACCATATACAAAAATAAATTCGCAATGGATTAAAGACCTAAATGTAAGACTGGAAACCATAAATCTCCTAGAAAAGAACATAGGCAGAACACTCTTTGACATACATTGTAGCAATTTTTTTTAATCTGTATCTTAATGCAAAGGAAACAAAAGCAAAAATAAACAAACGGGACCTAAGTAAACTTAAAAGCTTGATCAGCAAAGGAAACCTCTGACAAAATGAAAGACAACCTACTGAATGGGAGAAAGTATTTTCAAATGATGTGAACGGGATTAATACCTAAAACATACAAACAGCTCATACAACCAATAGCCAAAAACCAAACAATCCAATTAAAAATGGGGAGAAGACCTCTATGGACATTTGCCCAAAGAAGGCATACAGATGTCCAACAGGCACATGAAAAGATGTTCAATGTTGCTAATCATCAGGTAAATGCAAATCAAAACCACAATGAGATACAACCTCATACCTGTCAGAATGGCTGTCATAAAAAAATCTACAAATAACAAATGTTGGTGAGGATGTGGAGAAAAGAGAACCCTAGTAAACTGCTGGTGGGAATGTAAATTGTTGCAGCCACTATGGAAAACAGTATGGAGGTTCCTCAAAAAACTGAAATAGAATTACTATATATTCCAGCAATTCCACTCCTGGATAAAAATCTGAAGACAATGAAAACACTAATTTGAAAAGGTACGTGTACCCCAGTATTCATAGCAGCATTATTTACCATAGCTAAGATATGGAAGCAACCTAAGTGTCCATCAATGGATAAATGAATAAAGAAGATGTGATATACACAATGGAATGCTACTCAGCCATAAGAAAAGAATGAAAGTTTGCCATTTGAAAACATGGATGGACCTGGAAGGTATTATGCTTAGTGAAATAAGTCAAACAGAGAAAAACAAATAGCATATGATATCACTTATATGTGGAATCTAAAAAATAAACACGTGAATGAACAAAACAAAACAGAATCAGACTCACAGATATAGAGAACAAACTGGTGGTTACTTGTGGAAAGAGGGGCAAAATAGGGAAGGAGGATTAAGAGGTACACACTACTATGAATAAAATAAAGAAGCTACAAGGCTATGTTGTGCAGCACAGGGAAGGTAGCCAATATTTTATAACTTTAAATGGAGTATAATCTATTAAAATTTTTCAATCCCTAAAAAACCTAATTCTTGTATATTTATGGAATAGGTAAATCTTCCAAATGATTCAGAATTCAAAAAGTACAAAATTATATGTATCGAAAAAAGTATCTCTTACCACTATCCCCTAGATATCTAGGTTTTCTCCCTCACAGTGACAATTGTTCTTGGGCATTCTTTTAAGATAGCTTATACACGTCCAATAAAATACATATATCCTCCCTCCTTTTATTACACAAGTGGTGATGTACTTTATAACATTATATTGCACTCCCCCCGCTTTTGGCTATGATTTCTCATAAGTACTTTCTTAAACTAGTGAACTACTGTCTAACTTTTCGCTATTACAAACAGTGGTGCTATGAAGAACAAATGACATTATTTCACTCATGCTGGAGTCTAGCTAAGTATAAATTTCTTGAAGTAGAATGTCTGGATCAAGAGCATACATGCAGTTTTAATTTTGTTAGATATTGCTAATTTACGTAGATGTTATACCAATTTACACCTCCACTAACAATGTGTGAGCCTGAAGAGTGTGTTGGGATATACATTATCATGCATTGTTAGAGAGTGTAAATTGGTATCACCTCTATGGAGAGTAATTTAGCAATATCTAACATTTTGATAATTGCCAATTTAATAGGTGACAAATGGTATTTCAGCATCATTTTATTTTGTAAGTCTCTTATTGTGTGTGGAATTAAGTATTTTTCCCTATGCTTAAAACCCTTTTGCATTTTCCTTTCAGTAAATTGTTCCAAATGTTTTGTTCCTTTTTCTATTGTGCTGTTAGCTAATTATTTTCTTATTGATTTGTGAACTCTTTATATATTAAAGAAATTGTGATATGACTTGAAGATATTTTCTCAGTTTTTAGTTTGTCTTTTTATCTTACATACGGTGGCTTTTGCTATGCAGGTCCTTAAAAACGTTTATGTTGACAAGTTTTTCAGTGTTTCTTTGGTGGCTTTTGAGATTTGCATCAGATTTAGGTCATTTATACTCTGAGATGATAAAAAAAAGTTCTCCCATTTTTCTTCTGTTGTCACTATGGTATCAGTTGCATTTACAACTGTTATTCAACATTTGGAATTTCTTCTTGTGTAGGTGTTGTATGAATAAAACTTAATTTCTTTTTAGGGTTTTCATCCTATATTCCCAGGATCATTTTTTTAAAAAGATCCACTTATCCCTTCTGATTTATGATGCTTTCTTTATAATGTACTAATTTCCCAGGTTATTTGGATTTATTTCTGGTCTTTTTATTCTTTCCCAATGATCTGTCAGTGTATTCATATGCCATATCACAATGCTTTAATTTTTGTAGTTGTATAATATATTTGAATATACTTTTACACTTGAATATACTTAAATGTACTTTTTTACATTAATTATATTCATAGATTGAGAATTTACATCTGTATAATATTGTGTTTTGTCAAGACCATAGTGTGCCTGTTCATTTAAGTCTTCTTTTGTATTTTTAGTTTTCTTCATATCAATCTTTCACATTTACCGCTAATTTTTATTGCTCAGTATTTCATCTTTATTTGTATTTTTTGCTGTTGCGAATGGAGTCTTGTCTTCTATTATGCCTTCAAATTGTCATTTGTTGTTTGCTTACATGAAGTTCTTAAGTTCTGTATACTAATCTTGCATCTAGCCAATGTAGTGAAATCTCTCACTACTTATAATAGTTTATTTGGTGTTGTTTTTCTCCTTGTAGGACTTTTGGGTTTTCCCAAATGAAAATAGTGATAATTTTTCCTCCTCCTTTCCAATGTTTATAACTCTAATTTCTTCCTATGTCTAACTGCATTGGCTAGTACTTCTAGAACAGTTTAATACTGGAGATAATGGACATTTTTTCTGCATTCTTACCATTAATGGAAATGCTTATGATGTTTCCTCATTAAACTTTGGAGTTCAGAGAGATATATCTTACCATGTTGAGGGAGTATTCATTAAAACCTCTTACTTAAATAAGAGATTCTAATGAATGAATGTGGCTACAGTATGATTCAATTTATATGAAGGTTCATAAACAGACAAAAAAACTAATACATGGTAAAAAAAAAAAGTGAGGACAATGTTTACCTTGGTGGAGGGATTTTTGACTGAGAAGGCACATGAGGGAGTCTTTTGGAGGGCTGGAAATATCCTATATTAGGATCACAGTGATGATTATACATATAAATGTAAACCATCATTGAGTTGTATACTTGTGATTTATGCTCTTTGCTGTATATATAGTACATGTAAATTAAAAAGAAAAAGGAAAAGAGTGATTGTTGAATTCTATCCTATGCCTTTTTGGTATCTGTGCAGATAATCATATCATTTTTCTTCTATTAATATAGTGAATGTGTTAATGGATTTCCTACTATTGAATCTCCCTTGCGTTACTGGAAACAAATCTTACCCAGTCTTGGTGTGTCACTTTATTTAGGATTTTTGGAAATGATATTTATAAGGGTGTTGGTTTATGGTTAGATTTTGGAATTAGTGTTATGCTTGCTTCATTCAGAAGAATTTGGAAGAATTCCTTTTCTTCTATGCTCTAGAAAATTTTCAGGGCTGTTAGAAACTACTATTTTCTTTTCTTCTTTTAAAAAACGATGTAGAAAATTACCTTGTAAAAATTTCTGGCTTGGTAGTTTTACAGAGAGAAAGTTTACTTACATTTTCTATTTAGTCTTTCATAATTGGTCTGTTTAGTTTTTCTTTTATAGTCAGTTTAGAAAATTATACAACTTATGCCATTATTCATTCTCTTGAAATTTTCAAATGTATTTATGTAGAGCTAAGTGTTTTAATTTCCTTTATATCTGTAGTTCTCCCCCTCCATATGCCTTATTTGGTAGTTTTGCTTTCTCTCTCTTTCATTAATTAGATTACTTATTTATTTTCCTAAAAGTCAGCTCTTCGATTTATCCTAACATTTTCCTTTTTAAATTAATATATTCATTTCTGCTTTTAGCTATTACATCCTTCCTTATGCTTTCCTAAGGGTTGTTTTATTATTTTTATAGCTTCTAGAATTGAATGTTTAACTCATTTATTTTATAAACTCTTGATTATTATTACTATTTACTGAAATAAATTTCCCTTTTGATATTACTTTAGCTGCATTTCATAGAATTTATATATACTGTCTCAATTATCATGTTCTAGCTATCCTATCGTATTTATTTGCATACCTTTTTTGACCTAAGAGTTGTTTTAGAAAGACTTCAAATGTTTTTTCCAGTGGTAAGAATTTTTAATTTTTGTTTTTATTATTTATTTCTAGTTTTAGTGCAATATGACCAGAGAATGAATTTTGTACTTTTTGACTTTGAGTACATTTCAAATGAATATGTTTTCTCTGTTTTGAGGATACAGAGTTGGAAATATATAAGCTAAATGTACTTATTGAGCTATGTTATTTTGGTGATCTGTAAGCTTAATCTTGATCCACTTGACCTGTGATCATAGAGAGCTGAATCAAAATCTTTTACTACTGATGTATTTTAACCTATTTATCCTTGTGTTTCCTTTTATTTTTGTGTTGTAAATATTGATGGTATGCTATTTACCCATAGGTAGTCATAACTTTTTAATTTCACTGCGAGTTTATCATTTAGCATTATAAAGTGTCATTCTTTGTCTCACTGTGTGCTTTCACACAAATTCAACGTACCTGATATTCAGATTATGACCTGTTTTGTTTTTCTGTGCATGTACTTGGCATTGTCTACCATTGTCTACCCTTTTATTTTCAGCCTTTTAAATCCCTTTGTTTTAGGTGGCTTTTATATGCAGCAGAGCTGGTTTTGCTTTGTGATACAATCTGAAATCTTTTTCTTTTAATAGAGTTTAGTTCATTACATGGATTTATATGATATATATGTTTGGTCTTCATTCTGTCACTGTTTTGTCATGTTTTCAGGTTTTTTATATAAGAAACGTCATCTTTGTGGAACTTTGTCTCCTTTTTCTTGTGTGTGTAATTTGGAACGTTTGTATTTTTCTGGCAGTTACCTTAGTAACTATAACTTTATATAACATGCTTAATCCCCTATTTCTTTAGACAGTCTGAATCATATAATACATTCAATTCCCTATTTCTTTAGATAATAGGTAGCAATTTCTTTCGTATCTTTGTTCAGTGCTTTTGCTTCACTAAGATAATTGCCTCATTACTTTCTTTTTAAAAAATCATGGTGAAATATTTAGTCACAGTTTATTCAGCTCTGTGAAAACAGTTTCTTGTTGATCCTTTTTCATCTACTCTTTGTTTTTACTATTTCTTTCCTCCTTGATTCTTGCTTTCTGTGTATAGACCTTGTTGTGGTTCCTTTTCAAGTATTTTCGGTGAAGGAGAGCTTTTCTGTGAAGCAGCTGTTTGTGGTTGGTGTGTGTGTGGGGTGGGTGAGCCTGTGTTTCAGGTGACCAGAATTTCTTGTTAGGACTCAGAATTTTGTGTATGAGTAGCTGGGGCTTTTACGTCTCTCCAGCCAGAGAGGACAGGCAGCTGTGGGGTAATTTATAGGAAAAAACCTCTCTCCTCCCCACTGTCACAAAGATGGACCTTTTCTCACAACTATGGCTTGTTTGTGTGACATCTGGTCTTGCCCCACCTTCTCTGCTTCATGGAGCTGGGTCCATGGACTCTCCTGGCACCACCCCATGTACTCCATTCCTGCTTTCGAAATTGTGGGGTTTAGGTTTTACATCTTGAGGAGGGCCGTCTTCTCACCTTCCAGAAGTGTACTCTGAAATTTCTTTCTGAGCTTTGCTGCTGAGACTTCCTCTCCCCACTTCTTCCACCTGGATCTTCACTGCGGGATGACATGTCCATCTGTCTATGGTTCCAAGACTCAGGTCTCTCCTACTTTGAGAAGATGGAGTTTATGTTTCAACCTCTCATTTGCCTTGTTGCTTGGAGGTGATTTCTGAGAGAAGAAGGAAGAAATGCCAGCTTTATGTCACATTAGTCATGCTGGGAGTTGACTGTCCTAGCAGATATTATTGCAACTCTGTTGCTGGGAAGTGGTTCAGAGTAAAGGGTGGCCCTGCCAGATGTCAGGAGGGTCTGAGTCTTCAGGCTCAGAGGAGACCAGGTTCGGATGAAAATGGTCTTACTGACAAGTGGGCCCCCAGCTTGTGACAACCACGCATAAGGGCAGGCACTGAGGGAACAGATGCAGCTCTGCCTCCTGAGGACCCAGAATCCCCTCCGCATGGCGGGGACGCCATGACCTTCAACGTGTTCAGTGGACAGAGGAGCAAGGGTGTTCATCTTGCAGTTACAGATGGCGCAACCAAGGGTTACAGGGGAAAAAAGGTCTCAGCAAATGAGCCTTCCAGTTTCCAGCCGGAAGCTCTCTCTCCCCTTGAACGTTCTGTCTCCCAAACCATCCTTGGTCTTAAGGAAGAGAACCCTTGCCGGGCCTAGAAGGCTCTCTGTACTCTCAGCCTCGGGACCTGGCATACCTGACCCTGCATGTGACCTCTTCCTACGACTGCATTACCAGCCCCTGCCAGCCACAGTACTTTTATGCATCCCTCAGAGGCCAGCCCTCTTTAACACTTCCCATTTCGCTCTTGCATTGGTCCATTTAGGTAACCTGGTCTTGAATTTCCTTTGTATCTCTTACTTGTCCCATTGTTCTGAAAGATCCTGTGCCTGTTTCTTCGCTCTTACTCTTTCCTATGCTTAGAACTGTCTTTCCCTCCATTTTCCAGTGTTCATTCCCTCATCTTACTTGGTCTTTGCTCAAAAGTCATCTGCTCAGAGAGGCTGTCTCTGTCTCCCCTGTATAAAATTACCCTCGAACCACATTCATAGAAAATTATTTTATAGATTTGTAATCTTCTGTTAATTGTCTATCTTCCTCATTAGAATACAAGCTTCATGAGAACAAGGATTTTATTTGTTATATATGGCACTATGTTCTCAGAAGCTAGAAAAGGGATGGTACATAACAGACATTTAAATATTATAGGATAAAAGGAAGGAAGAAAGCAAGAAAGATGACTGTATCTATCACACATCACACAAAACTAGTATTTATGTTTTACTTGTCTACTTCTCCCTTTAAGCTGTCATGTCTTTGGGGTGCTTCATTCTAGTGCCTTAGCCAGAGGCCAAAGTCTGCCTCTGCATAGTAGAGGTTCAATATATGTTTACTGAATTTGATCAAACACAGCATCTATACCCCCAAATGAATCTCAGAAGTTGATCTGCAGAAACCCTGGGGAACAGGGTAATATCTGTTCTGGTACCCCATCACCTACTCCCCGCCCCTACTTGCATTCTATATTTTCAAAAGCTTCCGTTGTGATTGGGATAATAATAAAAAAAAGCAATAGATTCCATTTGATCAGGGATGAGAAGTATTTCAGGAGGGCTAGCTAAGGCCTGCCCCAGCCCCTCTGCCCTAGGTGGGTAGAGGTGGGTGGGGCTGGCTCTACATGCAGCCTGTCGTTAGACTGATTACTCCCCACTCTGCCCCAACACATAGGTGTTCACTGAGGGAGCTGGGAAATCGTCCAGTCATCAGGAGAGTTCTTGGAATTCACCAACAGAATGGAGAATTCTGGTGGAAGCGATGCATTGGAAGCTCGATTAGACAGAAAGCTTTTATCGCTATTGAACTATCTGTGGCTTCCACCCATTGCTCTATTTTTCCCTCCTAGGGAGGGAGGATCTCTCTTGCAAGCTGCCTAAAGCAGATGCATTAATACCACCTTTGTTGCCATCACCTTTTCTTTGTAACAGCAGCTCCTGTTCCTTGTGGCAGGGCTATTAGAACCCACTTGCCTGAATGACCTGGACAGAAGTACCAGGGAATTAATATCTTCCCAAAGGCAGCCCTTCACCAATGAGTGATGCATGGAGGGGTTCCTTATCCCTTGACTGAGATAACTCTGAAGCATGTTTATTGCTCTGTTTTTCCAGAGTTTTCCTGCAGAATTCAGCTCCAGTCACCTACTTGGAAGCTGGATTATTAATGCAGCATTTATTGGCTTCCTTCCTCCCTGCATTTCTTGTACCTTTCAGTAAACCACTCACACTTGAACCCTTAGCTCAGAGGCTGCTTCTGGGGGAACCCAAACCAATAAACCTAACTACAAAAGTACAAAACCTTTTTGAAGTAAATTGTATGAAAACAAATAAACAGAGAGATGTAACATATTCACCGATGTGAAGACTTAGCACTCTAAGGTGACCCTTTCTCCCCAGTTAATCTTTACATTTGATGAATTTGAATCAGACTCACAGGAGGATATTTCAGAAACTTGACAAAATGATCCCCAAAATCACATGGTAGAATCAAGAACACAAATACCTAAAACAATTTTGAAAAAGAAGAACAAAGAAGGGGACCTCCCTTGGCCATCTATGAAGATGAATTCAAAGCTGTAGAAATAAAACCAGCATGGCGTGGCCCGGAAATGGACAAGTTAACCACGGGGAAGATGGCAGCCAGCGTCAAGAATGCGGGTGTGGTGGAAGTGGCATTGGCAGTCGGGGGGAGGGGGAGGCCTTGGGGAGGGAGGGCTACTGGCTACTGTCCACTTCTACAGGGAACAGAATAAAGGAAATGGGTTGGAACTCCAAGAGGGGTGCAGTTTAGGTAAAAGGAAGAGGGTCAGGTCCCAGGCCAGATGAGTAAAGCAAACATTGGCGTTTCTCACTGGATAAGTTGGAGCTTCTGTTTTGAGGGTCCCAGGGCTTGTCCGTCTCTCTGTGTTCTGTGTGCAGTTTCCCGGTTTGATAAACATATACCACTGGCTTCTTGGGACAGGTGGTGCTGTCAGCCCCCTGATTGCTGTATCAGCTGAGCGTCAAGCATTTTGACACGGCACTCCCCACTTAGCGCTTCTGTGATCTCGCAAAGAGTGGCCTGCTCAGCAGGGTAATGGGAACATTTCTGGACAGTGATGTGTCATCATCTCTGGGCAAGTGGCAGGCAGTGTGGACATGAAGAGCAGATGCTCATTTCCCTGGCCCTCACTGAGAGAGCCGCGTGCTTCCTGTCGCCAGTATCTGACCACTTCCGTGTACCGACCTCCAGATCTGGACACAGAGTGACACTGACATGTGACTCCCACAGACGGGGACCCCCACTGAGAGACACACAGTGCCACACTGGCACAGGAACACACCCACACTCACAGCCTGAGTGCAACCCTCCCCAGACTTGCTGAGAGGCCATTTGGGTGAGATTTGGTTTCTCCTGGCTAAATTCCATGGCTGGGACCTTTTCTGGTGCTGGGAGCTGGCTTGGGGGTGGGAGACACTGTGCCTTCAACCCTTCCCACAAACACCATGCACACATACACGTGCTCTGTGACACGGTTAGTTTTATGTGTCAACTCAGCTGGGCCGGTGCATGCCCAAGATATTTAGTCAAATGTTATTCTGGGTGTTTCTGCAAGGGTGTTTTTGGATGAGATTAACATTTAAATCTGTGGACGCTGAGTAAAGCAGATTGCCATCCCTGATGTGGTGGGCCTTATCCAATCTGTTGAAGGCCTGAATAGAACAAAAAGACCAGCCTCCCTTGAGCAAGAGAGACTTCTCCTGCAGACAGCCTTTGGATTTCATCTACAACACTAGATTTTCTTGTTCTATAGAAGATGGCCTTTGGATTCAAACTACAGCATCAGCTCTCTTGGGTCTCCAGCCTGCCAGCCCACCCTGCAGATTTTGGATTTGCCAGTCTCCGTAATTGCGTGAGCCAATGCCCCAAAGCTTTATAAAAAAATCTTTTTATTTTATAGATATATGTATACATGTATATATATAATATTATGTTCACTTCCTATTGGTTCCCTTTCTCTAGAAAACTGACTAGTGCGTGCCCCTGCACACACACAGTTTGCCCTTGAGGCTGTAGTTCAGAATGGGATTTGGTAACATAAGTGTCTCTCCCTCCCCCAATCCCCGGCTTGCACACCTCTGCCTTGCACCTACCCACGTAGCCCCTGCAAAGCCCAAAGATAGATAGGGATGGAGGTAGGAACTCTAGTCCCATCATCCCAAGAGCAGACAAGGGACCCTTGGGCTGACGCTAGGAGACCCATCTGGAGGAGCTCAGCCCGCTCTCCATTCCTGTAGTTTCTTTAGCCTTACCCAGCCCTCCTGGGAAGTTCCCAGAGGGCACTCTGAATTACCTCTCCTGCCTGGGGGACAATAAGGCCTTGACAAGCTCTCATTTCTCTAGCTGATCCTCTTCTCTGCTCTGCCTCCCTCCCTCCCTCCCTCCCTCCACCCCCACATCTCCCTGTCTTCATTTCCACTCCGCATACACCTGGGCAAGGTAATCACTGATGTTCTCAAACCCTGGGGAAACAGACCCCTGGTCTCAGTGTAAGGGAGGAGCCAGACCAGGAGTCAGAAAGCAGGTCCCTGAGGTTCACATCACCACTGCCTGCCCAGTGACCTTGTACCTGTCACCAAGCAGTGTCCTTTTCCTTACCCATGATGATCTCCACGGGTGGGCTTTAGGGGGACCTCTGCCCTGTCCCAGCTGGAGTGTCGTGGAGAGAGTGGCGAGTGTGTCGGGCACTGGTGGGGGCACAATGAATCTTTGTTGAATGTCATTGAATGATGGAGTGACAGAAAACCTAGATTTGAGACCAATGGTGTGACTTTTGCCAAACTCTAGGCTTCCTTAAATCTCAATTTCAGCAGAAATGAGTATCTCAGAAATGACCATCTTGGGAGGCCACACTTGTGAAAGGAGCGTTTCCCCTCAAGGTGGTCTAATTTCCTACATAGGACCCAATCCTTCTACAAAAACTTACACGTTCAGGGCCATATTTTCTCAAGAATTACCTGACATTTCCTGAGTGTCAGGCATTGTACTAGACTCATAGCCATCACACGTCATCATCTCAGCAGTTCTATGCAGGACACTTCGTAATCAGTGTTTCACATGTGTGGAAGGTGAGACTCAAATGGTGAGGTGACCCTTCCAAAGTCCCAGAGCTAGGAAGTGCCCGAGCTGGGATCTGAACCTTCACTCACTCATTCATTCATTCACTCACAATTCCTCCAGCCTCTGTGCTGACATGGGCGTGCAGTAGGGAATCAGGACCACAGGGCTCCTGCATCCTCAGAGCTTAGATCACAGAGTCCTGCCCAGAGCCGCTCCAATCTCCCCCGCCACATGCGCTCTAGGACACCACAGTTGCAACACTGATTCTAGGTCTTATGACGGCTCTTGGTCTGGGGTAGCTGTCCTCTGACCAAGGCCAGCAGGGCCTCTGCAACCCTTTGGGGTCAGGTTGGGGGGACCAAGTAGGCACTTAGTCCATGCGGTATGACTCCCATTGGTCATCTTGCCTTCAAACATTTGTCTAGATGCTGGACACCCCAATTCCAGAAGTCCAGGGTGGGGCGTAGCATCCTGGCATCCGTTGTCCCTGAGGAGTTGGAGCCCAGGACAGGCACGGTTGAAGGAGAAAAGAGAGAAGGCAGGAGGTAACCACGGGTGTTGGGCACCCTGGGGTGAGATGGAGCAGATCTGACCATATGACTCCACGTCTCTATCCTTTCAGTGGCTCCCCTTGCTGGAAAGTTAAAGAGCCAGCCCCGTAAGTGTCTTACAAGTATCCCCAGATAACTCCAGCCAATCCAGGCCACCCCCAGACTAGGTTAGGAGCCCATGCTTTCAGTGATTCTATTCAGCAGATTTTATTCTAAATATCTGATTGTGCCTCTGTCCCCAGCAGTCACCAGATTCTGGGGTCCTCCAGGGCACAGGTCACCAGGCCTCAGTGCAGGGGCCTGGCACACAGGCAGTATTTAAGAAATAGTTGCTGAGTGAATGAGTGAACACAGAGCTGAGTGAGCATTCCTCAGGCGGCTGAGTGTGAGCCCTGGAGGCTGGGCTCAGAGTAATGGGCGCCTTCCTCTGGCCACCTCTTCCAGATGGTCCCCAGGCCAAGCACAGCTTCCCTCTTCCCTTCCAGACTCCATAATTAATGCAGCACCTTCAGTAATAAACATGCACCTCGTGGCCTCCAATCTTTCTCATTAGGGCCGAGGCAGACTGTTCATCTCCTTTTCCTGGTGCTAATGAATGAATCATGCTGCCCAGCAGATGGCCCTGTGCCGTCCTGGGGTGAACGTGCTCCCATCCTTTCAGGATCTGGACCTAGCGGCCAACACAGCCCCCACGTTGGATGGACACAGGCCCAGAGTTGGTGTCTTTGGGTGAAAGGTGGTCTAGGTGGCACCCCAGCCCTAATGGGCTTCAGGATTAAGCATCAGCCTTCAGCCTGACACTCAAGGCCCCTGCAGGCTTAGTCTCCACCTGCCACATTTGACCTTTTGTTCTCTAAGCACTTCCCTGCAGAGCACTCCTTCCTCCTCCAGGAGTTCATTTGTGAAGTTCCCTGTTATTGATATCTTTTCCTTATATGTCTCTTTGAAGCTCATTCATTGCAAAAAAGCCTATGAAAGTGACACCTCTTCCATGAAGCCCTCCTTGATCACATCAGGGCAGAGTTCCCAGGTCCTACTTGTACACTTGGCATAGAATGTCTTCTGGCCTCAGCTCTGTCACTAACTGTGTCACCTTCCCTACCTGGGTCTCAGATTCCTTGTCTTTAGAGGAAAGAAAATCCCCCCAGAGATTTTTGTGAGGTTTAAATGACCTTCATTCGATGACCATCTACAAACATTTATTCTGTATTTAGTTCAAAACATGCAGGACTAGGTGCAGAGAACAAAAAGGTGAATAAAATGTAGCTTCCCCCTCAATTAGCTTGTAGTTCAGTGTAAAATAATCTAAACAGTAATAATAATAATAGCAATAACTTCACATTTATGCTTTCCAGGGCACATTGGGCTAAATGCTTTATATACAGACAAATATAAAGATCATAATATCAAGTACTAAAATGCTTTGAAATTACATAAAGTCACAAGAAAATTGAAGATGATCTTGTTACCACGATTTATCGTTAGATATCTGTCTGTCTTGACTCCCCATTTAGGCTGTAAGCTCTAGGAATCAGAACAGGACTCATGCTTCTTTGCGGTTTCCATGGTGCTCTCAGCAAAGTGCGTCTCCATCCATGACTGTCTGCTGATTGGTTACTCCCCTTCCAGAACCAAGAGGACCAGATGGCATGCTACCTGGTCAGAGGTAAATGCCATTGGATGACCGGTCAACAGGACCTACAGAGGTCATTTTGTCCAGCTCCTGCCATCCACCAGGCCCAGCAGGTGAGAAGCAGTTATCCTTCCTTGAAAGGCTTCAGAGCAGAAGTGTCTACTTTTCCCAGTAGGTCCTGAATTCTGACGTGTTCTTTGAAAATTCTTGGCCTCATGTCCCTCTCCCAGATCTTCTCTCCTAAACACCCTTCGACTGCAAAACGTGCCCTCAAGTCCTCTGTCCTCACTCGCCTTCCGCTCTGCAGCACCTCCCCCCCAACTCAACTGCCGTCCAAGGCCGTCAGCCACTCCAGGTCCCACCTGGCGGGAAACACATCCCTGCTAGGTTGGTGGGAAAGACCAAGCATCAGAAGGCCTGGATCGGGTCTGCTTGTGGAACTGCCCCACCTCCAGACTCCAATTCTGCCTCTGAAACAATGAAGATCATCTCCTGTCCCTGCTCACTTACTGGATCATTGAGAGGATCATATGGTCTGTGTGTTAACGGACTTTACCACCTGGATCATGTGAAACAGAGTTGTCAGGTCATTATTACCTGCATTTTAAAGAGAAACATCTAGGTTTTGAGTTTTAAGTTCAGACCAAGTTCAGACTCTTCTTCTTTTCTGGGAAGAAAAGTAATATGGGGACACCAGGATTGCTCAGCAATACCCTACAAGTAAGCACAAGTCTTTGGTCAGCCTGTTTCCCTGCTCCATCCCGTGGGGTAGGAGGTAGGCACTGCAGGAGGGTGGGAGGGGGAAGGTGAACTCGTGTCGTGCTGGGCAGGAGAAGGAGCAGGTGGGGAGATGACCGCAGTGTCTGGCCAAGGGCACAATGCTCCTCCGGGCCCAGCCACTCTCTAGGTCACTTCACAAAAGGTCATCGCACCTGCATGGAGAATTTTCCAGCTTTTAATGAAGGCACCGAGGCAGTGCTTTGGTAAAGTTCAGCCTCTAATCCCCAATTAAGGCGCTAGGCCTTAGCTGTGTCCAGCACCTGGTTGCTGATGGCGATAGTACTTGTGTCTTTCGCTCTCTCTCTCACACTCCCTGGTACAATTTCCATTGGGAGGAGGGTCCTTCGTCAGGCTCCTGATGTCCAGAGACCTCTCCGCAAGGTGATGTCTCAGAGTGTGAGTGGAGAAACCGCTGGGCTCAGCCTAGCCTCCAGCTCCCCTCCTCCCCTGTCCCCCCTGAGCCCCTCCCTTGCTCCCTTCAGTGTCCCCACCCTAGGTCCATTGTGGTCTGAGGCTATTTATTAAGAACCTACTCTGTGCCAGGCACTTTGCATATATAATCATTTAATCCGTAAAATGAGCTTTTGAGAAAGACTGACCCCTACCCCCCCTTTCACCAGAGGGAGAGCCAAATGTCTTAGAAGGCAGGATTTGCTGCAGCAAATCCACAGATGGGAGAGGACGGAGCTCAGACTTACTCTGGGTCTGTGTGACCCCAGGTCCTTCACCACACCAGTTCCCTTCCACGGTTGATGCGACATGGGCTCTGCAGGGGCTGGGGGCTTAGGACAAAGAAGGATGACCAGGTTGCTATCGAGCAGCCTATAACAGCAGTGATGGCTGACATTTTTGATCAAGTGGCTGGGCATTTAGTAGATGGTGAGTTTTTACATGAAAACAATGTATTCAGGTACTGTCTCAGCACATTACTACCCATCTCATTTAGCTTCACAATAATCCTGCCAGATAAGTAACTGTATTCCCATTTCATAGATGAACAAACTGAGACACAAAATTTCTTTCAGTTTTATTTTTTTTATTGAAGTATAGTTGATTTACAATGTTGTGTTAATTTCTGCTGTACAGCAAAGTGATTCAGTTATACATATACAATCTTTTTTTAATATTCCTTTCCATTATAGTTTATCATAGGATATTGAATATAGTTTTCTGTGCTATACAGTAGGACCTTGCTGTTTATCCATTCCATATATAAAAGCCTACATCTGCTAACCCCACCTCCCACTCCAACCCTCCCTCCTCCCCCTCCCCCTCCCCCTTGGCAACCACCAGTCTGTTCCCTATGTCCCTGATTCTGTTTCTGTTTCATAGATAGGTTCATTTGTGTCATATTTTATATTCCACATATAAGTGATATCGTATGGTATTTGTCTTTCTCCATCTGCCTTACTTCACTTAGTATCATAATCTCTAGTTGCATCCATGTTGTTGCAAATGGCGTTATTTCATTCTTTTTTATGGCTGAGTAGTATTCCATTGTATATATGTACCACATCTTCTTTATCCTTTCATCTGTTGACAGACATTTAGGTTGTTTTTGTGTCTTGGCTATTATAAACAGTGCTGCTATAAACATTGGGGTGCATGTGTCTTTTTGAATTATAGTTTTGTCTGGATATATGCCCAGGAGTGGGATTGCTGGATCATATGGTAATTCTATTTTTAGTTTTCTGAGGAACCTCCATATTGTTTTCCACAGTGGCTGCACCAACTTAGATTCCCACCAACAGTGTATGAGGGTTCCCCTTTCTCCACACCCTCTCCAGCCTTTGTTATTTGTAGACTTTTTAATGATGGCCATTCTGACCGGTGTGAGGTGGTACCTCACTGCTGTTTTGATTTGCATTTCTCTAATAATTAGTGATGTTGAGAATCTTTTTATGTGCCTATTGGCCATCTGTATGTCTTCTTTGGAGAAATGTCTATTTAGGTCTTCCACCATTTTTTGAATGGGTTGTTTTTTGTTGTTGTTTGTTTTTTGTGAGTTGTATGAGCTGTCAGTATATTTTGTAAATTAAGCCCTTGTTGGTTGCATTGTTTGTAAATATTTTCTCTCAATTGAGCAACAGAATAACCTGGGAATGTTTTGCAAAATATACGAGCCCCTTCCGCCCTCCAATCTCCTCCATCCCCCTCCCCATCCTCTAATAACTCAGATTCAGTGTGTTTGCCTATAGTTTGAGTTTGTGTGTTTTGAAAAAACCTCTCCAGGTGATTCTGATGTGCAGGTCTGGTTAAGAAAAATCAGCAAGTGGATGAATGAATGAAACATATGAGCTAATAGGAGGGGTTTTAGTTGGGAACCAAGAAACTGAAGAAGTAAAGACAGATGAGCCTTCTTTATGGTTTAGGAACTTGGTAAGGATGATCTTCTACTAGTCTTCTTTCTTTTCACTCAGTTGGCAAAATAAACAGCACTTGCTGGGGAAGAAAACAGTAGCTCTTTCCCCCTTCCTGTCACTCCTTCTCCTTCTTTCTAGGAGAAGTCAATAATTGCCCAGAAACAGGAGTCTGGCCTTTTCTCTTTGGGTTCCAATTTGCAGGTCGCCATGGTTTTCTTGTTGTTAGCGCATAGATTGGATTGGAAATTGAGGTCATGGTGAGGAGAGGGAAACTACAAATGGGAGGAGGGATGAGCCAGTGGGGATTTGGTGATTGATCCCCTGTGCTCGGCTCAACCCAGCAGGACCTTGGAGTTTGAGGAACTGTTGAAGCCATTTAACCTAGGGAGTAACAGAGAAAGTCAGGGATGAGGGTGAAGAAAGAAAGAGACCAACCAGTCAGCCCCTGCAGGTAGCATGGAGTGACCCCTGTTGACTCATCTGCTACCAGAAGGGGGCACAGTGGCTTCTCTGCTCTGCAGGGACACACATCTTCTCCTCCGCCTTCAACAGGCAGGCAGCGGGAAGCGAGGGGTGTGAATCAGGGACACAAACCAAGTCCAGGAATCTGTAAACCACCCAACGGCTGGGCTTACAGCAATTTTTAATAGAAACAGCAAAAGGCAACATACATAAGAACAACAGAACTACAGAAGTGGACCTTTGACTATCAATGTCAATGATCTTTTCTGCCGTGGTGGAAACGTTCTACACTGGGCTGTCCAATAGGCTACACACCACACTTGAAGTGTGGCCAGTACAGGGAGCTGACTTTTAACTTTTCTTTCATGTTAGTGAATTTAAATTTAAACAGCCATGTTAGCTGGTGGCTGCCATAGGGCATAGTGCAGGTCTATGCAGAGAGCTGAATGGGTGGGGAGGGAGGAGCTTGAGCCTGGGGTGGGCGAAGAGACGGAAAACACCGGCACGTAATTTGGGCAAACATTTCAAGTCCCTGCTGTGTGGAGTGGAATACTGGATAAAACATTTTCCCTCACAGTGAGAGCCAGGCTCTCTGAGCTGTGTCTTCTTGAGATCTTGGGCTGATGCAGAGAATTCGCGTTCTCATGGCACCTCCAGCACCATGTGGGGAGGCTACCACTGAACCCTGCAGCACTCAAGGGAGAAACGATCTGTTCTTCCATTGCAGCAGTTCTCAAAACACTTACCTTACGTTGGTGCAGCCACTACAGAGAACGGTATGGAGGCCCCTTAAAAAACTAAAAATAGAGCTACCATACGATCCTGTAATCCCACTATATCTGGAAAAGAAGAAAACTCCAACTCAGAGAGATACATGTACCCCAATGTTCATAGCAGCACTGTTTATAATACTGAAGACATGGAAGCAACTTAAATGTCCATCAATAGATGAATGGATATGGAGGCCGAATAAGATATTTTGTACACAAAGAAATTTGAAAAATTGACCTCCTGTGCTACACCTTAAGCTATTTATGGAAATAATCCAGCAAAATGAGGCAATAAACCAAGAAGGAAGGTAATAGGGGATTCAGTGCAGAGAGCAGCTGGTCTATATTGGAGAGGCTTCTGTTGATTGTGTGACTGAGAGCTTAGAAACACCTCGAGGCACATGTACTTACTAGGTATTAGGCAGTGTTGGAAGGGAGGAGGGAGAGGAAGAGAAGGAAATTGAACTCCAGAGGACAAAAGGCTATACTGACATAAACATGAAGCAAACTAAACTATTGTTGATTTTTAACCTACCAATGGTGAGCAAGAGAAGAATCCACTTAAACTTAACACTACAGATGTCCCCCTTTCAGTGACACACAGGGGTAATGACCAACTATCTAATTTGTTGTCCAAACCAGAAATCTTCTAACAATACTGGTCTCCTAATAAAAATAAGCATGAAGGTAACATACACTGGGTGTCTCCCATGTGCCTGTACATGCATCTATATCTATCTCACTTAAACCCCATAACAGCCCCCAAGAGAGGGACTCTGAGTGTCCCCATGCTACTGGTGGAGAAACAGATACAGGAAGGTTCAATAGTCTATCTACTTAAGATCACACAGAGGGTGGGAGAGCCCGTTTTTAAACCATCTGCCTCCAACTCCAGGTGCCAGGAGCCAGACTCAGCCTACAGGTCTCTTCTGTTGGCCTGGAGGTGAAACCACGTGTAAGGATTAGTCAAATCCTGTCTTCACTCCTCAAGGTAGCTTGAACACTTGCACGTCCTCCAAGTAACATGTAGCATAAGCAATAAGATGTTTGCCCCGGTATTGTCCAGGAACTTGGAATCAGCTGTGTCTAGTTAGGCTGAGCTGGTTAAGACTGGAGAGAACCACCGATCTTCCACCTGGGCAAGTGCCTTTTGACCTCCTGCCATCAGAGGGCCGAAAACTCCAGCCTGAGAATGTGCTGAGCCCCGTAGCCTAGTTACGCCAGCTCAGAACAATGATGGGCACACCTTTTCCCAATCACCTTTCCTCATGCTCCCCATGCCTCATACTGCCCTGCTTCTTTATTCTTTATCCCATAGGTACCCCAAGCCCCTTGCCTTTGGGGAGGCGGATTTGAGACCTATTCTCACGTCACTTCCTCGCTTGGCTGCCTTGTGAATAACCTCCTCTTGGCTGCAAAAAAAAAAAAATAGATGAATAGATAAAGAAGATGTGGTATATATACACATGGAATATTATTCAGCCATAAAAAAGCATGAAGTAATGCCATTTGCAGCAACATGGATGGACCTAGAGATTATCATACTAAGTGAAGTAAGTCAGACAGAGAAAAAGAAATATGATATCACTTATATGTGGAATCTAAAAAAAGTGATACAAATGAACTTATTTCTTAGAAAACAGAAATAGACTCACAGATTTTGAAAACAAACTTATGGTTATCAAAGGGGAAAGAGGGGGAAGGATAAATTAGAAGTTTGGGATTAACAGATACACACTACTATATATGAAGTAGATAAACAAGGAACTATTGTATAGCATAGGGAATTATACCCAATATCTTGTAATAACCTTGAATGGAAAAGAATCTGAAATGTGTATACGTATAACTGAATCACTTTGCTGTACACTTGAAACTAACACAACGCTGTAAATCAACTATACTTCAATTAAAAAAAAATGAAAAGAAACAAAACCCTTAGCATAAAGAAGTCACTAAAAGAACAAGCCTCTCTTTCTGGAGCAAGGGCAGAGCTGGGATTAGAGCTCAGAGCTGTCTGGCTCCAGAGTTCCAGACTCTTGGCTCTATGCAGCCACTTCTCAAACTGGTGTGCAGACCACCCTGAGTCAGAATGAGTTATTAACTTGCTGAGCAGCGTTGAGAAAAATCACTTGATCTCTAAACCTTATCTATAAAATGAGGGAGTCAGACAGCCCCTGAGACACCCAAGCTTCTTTCTGGCTCAAAAATACTATTTCTAAAGCATTTAAAATCCCCCTCTAGACACCTGTTGAAGTCAAATGGGCAGTGGAATTGCTTGTCTCTCACGACAGTGAGCTTTCCTTTCGACCCTAATTATCCTCGACGTTAGTTTTATTTATTAATATTATCATTACTATTAGAACAGATTCTATTTTCTGTGGCTCAGCCTGGATCACTCCCAGGAAAACCACTGTCAGCTGGAAACTTGCACAGTCTGGCCCTGAAACCAATGGGGTTCACATAGCAAGCACTGTTACCATCTCCCTGCCCTTCTCTCCCCCTCATTTCTTCCTTACCTTATTGCTTTTCCCCCGTCTTCTCTTTTTCCATTTCCTCTCTTCCCTCCCCCACTCTTTCCTCTAGCTTCCTCTTTCTCCCCTTCTTCCTCTCTCCCATTCCTGACCCTGCCCAGGTCTCCACCACCCCTGCCACTCCTGCCTTCTCTTACTCAGGCCCTGGGAGCCCTCACTGACCTGGTTTCATGTTCTTCCCAAGCCACAGACTAAGCCACACTTTGGTGAGTAGGTGGGAGGGTGGAAAGGCTGGAGACACTACCTGCACCCTCCTCCTCATGCTTTTTTAGCATTTATGTCTCCAAATGCAACAAGAGCCTGGCCATGGGAGCGGCTCTTGTTGCTAATGGAAACCAAAAAAGGAAAGGAAAACACCTTCCAGCCTGTTATGGACTAAATGTTGGTGTCTCCCTCAATTCATAGGTTGAAATCCCACCACTCAATGGTATTAGGCGGTGGGGACTTTGGGAGCTAATTAGGATTAGATGAAGTTATGAGGGTAGAGCTCTCATGAATGGGATTAGTGCCCTTATAAGAGTCAGGAGAGAACTTGCTTTTTCTCTCTCTTTCTGTCACATGAGGCTGTAAGGAGAAATTGTTTGTTTGCAACCTGGAAGAGAGTTCTCACCAGAAGCCAAGCATCCTGGCACTATGTTCTTAGACTTGTAGCCTCTAGAACTGTGAGAAATAAGTTTCAGTTATTGATAAACTACCTGGTCTGTGATATTTTGTTATAACAGGATGAACTAAGTCACAACCAAACCAACCCCCCAAAACCCAAATGTTCCACAAGGCATTGGCAGTGATGTTTGGGAATTGGGAATCAAAATGGGGCGTTTACCTGCTGTCTTCCAGCTCAGAGAGGGGGACCTGCTGTCCAAACTCAGGGAGACTCATCTCACAGGGAGGCAAGCAAAGGAGGAATACAGACCTGGGAGAAGCCAGCACCTTCAGCAAGGGAGCCCTGAGCTTTTCAACCTGTGGTTCTAGGCTCCACAGGCTGGCTGCCTCTCTGTCTGGAAGCCCTCAACAGGGCAGCTGCAGCTTAGGCTGGAGACCTCTGAGTCTGCATCTCCCATGTGCCTCTATCCTATTTCCCCTGTCCTGGGATACTGAGAGAAAAGCCCTGGCTTTCAGGGCCTGTGCTAGCTCCGCTTGGCACATGGCACACTCATCTGGCAGTCCTGCTTGCCATCACATCTGCTGCGGCCCCCGTGCTACAAGGAGCGCTTCTCCAGAGTTAGGACTTGGGACTCTGGTTGCCTCTGTGACCAACCCCCCCACCACACCGCCCCCATTCAAGCCCTATTCCTCTTTCTCAGCGGTAGCTGAGAAGCAGAGGAGGGGAAGAGCTGTTTTCTCTAAGTCTACAGAGCCAGTCTGGAGGAGTGAAAAGAACCCTAAGTCTGGATTCCTGGCCAGTGCTACCACTTACCAGCCCTGTGTTCCCTCCAAGCCTTTTTTTTTTCATCTGTGTAATGAGAATGGAACACCTCCTTCACTGGGGACCTTATGAGGATTGAAGGGATAATAGACACCCCTTTGTCTTGGACAGTGGATGGGTGATTTGGTTAGCCTGGAAGCTGGGGGATGGACTCAATGACCTCTTCAGGTCACTCACTGCCTTTCTTGGGAATCTATAATTCTAGGGAAACTTAAGTGAGTCCAGAAATGACTGTGCAACTGGCTGAGGTAGGTGAGGCTTAACAGCTCATTACTTGTGTGGCTGACAAAGCAACGGGGCCCTCAAGCAATTTTGAGAGTCAAGAGAAGGTGCCAATAATGGGCATCTGTTTAGCATCTGGAGCGAGTTTCTCAGGCATCACACGTCAGTTTCCAGCGAGCTCCTGCTGATTTGTTTTTCAAGGTGGTGTGGTGTGGAACGGCTACGTCGCGCTGGGAAGGGGAGGACCAAGGGAGCGTTGTGACTTCTGAGTTATGTCGACACTCAGCCAGAAACAAAGGCACTTGTTATGCAATCAACATAATGGGAAGGGCCAGCCCAGGGCAGCAGCCTTGAACTGTGGAGCCGTGGAGCAATTTCACCAAGGGAGACAGAAGGAAACTAACTTCAGCTTCCAGCTTTAGGTAATGGCGGGGGAAGTGGCTAAGCCGAAAGAGACTGGCCAACCTTCAAGAAGAGGGATGTTCTCAGTGGCCACCCACCAGAGCCACTAGTGGTTACTAGTCCAGGGTTACTAGTCTGGGCAGGAACGTAGACTTGAGGGCGATAGGTGTTGAGTACAGGGCCATAAAGAAAAGGCAGGTGGTAGGTCGGTTTTGGGGTGTTCAGGAAGCCAGTTGAGATAAAGCATGAGCTAAGTCTCAAAGACCAAGGCTGGTATGGATACCAGGAGGGTCAGAGCTCACAGTGCCAGTGAATAGGAGGCACCTCCCCAGAGAAGCTGCCTGCTGTCCCTTTCGCTATCATCTCTGAGCGGTTAGCCGGGTTGAAAGATGCTGGAGCCAGAGACAGAAGGCAGAGGCTTGCTCAGGACCAGGGCAGAGCTGTTAGGTGGCCCTCAGGTTGGGACTTTCTTGTGGAAGAAGAAAAGACATCCCGCACTTTGTGATGGGTGGTTTATTTAAAGAAGAGTGATGTCCTGTACTCTGTATCTGTCGAGGAAAGAGGGTCTAACAGAGCAGGAAAACTGCCAGTGAAATTCAGGGGAAGGGTTTCTTGACTATGAAGACCGTGAGCATGTGAGCAAGAAAGTTGGGAGATTTCTTTTGAAAGAGGCAGCGTGGCCGGCAGGATGGGAGGGGTTTCAAGGGTCTTTAAAACACAGGAGTCTTTCTTTCCACCTGGGATGGTTAGGGGTAATTTGTCCTGTGGGGATGGGGTTGCAAATCACCTGTCTGGCTGACAGGTTCTACAATCTTCTGATCCACCTGTACGTCCCCTGCTGCCTAAATCATCTCACCAGGCTCAGCCTATATGATAGGGGTGGGAGACTTATCAGCCATACAGCTTATCACAACAGATCATATTCCATCTAAATATCCCCAGGACTGAGCTGCATGAACATGGGAGTCATCATTTTCCGATTTTCTTGAATAATATTTCAAATATCATGATATTGCCTCCTTTTTCACTGTGCTGCTATGTGAAACAAGCCAGCCTTCTCTCGCTCTTTGTGTCCGTTTCTGTCTCTGTTTGTCTCTCTCTCTTACATACATACACACACACACACACACACACACACACACACACACACACACACACACCAATCAGAACTTAGCCCTGGACCAGATCCTTAAACTTAGTCTGCAAATCCTGATGTGTTCATTGGCACAGGGCACACTTGGTCCATTTGCATAAGTGAATCAAGACAGTTATTACCAGGACACTGTTGTGATGGTTCTTCCCTTGGCTTCCTGCCACTCAAGTTGTCTAAGGACCACATTCTTCAGCGACATGCAGAGATAATAAAAGAATGAGCGTCTGGGGTTGTGGAGAATAGAGCAAGGAGGGCAGAAGCAAGTTTCTTGCTCTCTTTTCATCTTCAGGGAAGACTGAGAAAACACTGCAATCATGATGACTATGGTCACCGTTGCTGCGCCCCTGCTATGAGTGGATACGTACACAGGGATGTCGATAATGACAGCTGTCACTCTTGAGTATCTGTGGTATGTATCTTACACACATCACTGCATTTACTTCTCTCATCAAACCTAGGAGGAAAATATCATTATTCCCATTTTACAGTTTTTCCATTTTACAACAGACATCTTTTATATAGGGTGAGGCATCTGCCCAACCTCACAGGCAATAGAACATCCAAAATTTCCAGACCCAGGTTATTCTGGCTCTAGAATCTGTGTACTCACTTACCCACCTGCTGTTTCTCATTCTGCTGGGCCCCTGAGACCCAGATTCTCAATGAACAAATACCAGTTTCTTCACTAGACCTACACTCCAGCTCAGTTTTTATTCCCATTGTTGTTCAGCTGTCAGGAGAAGGGGATGAGCACATTTCATCCCTGCAGCATAAGGCAGAAAAGGCTAAAAGGGGAAAACAATATAGATTTACCTCATTTAAATAACAGCAACATAGTATTGCACAGATGGACCACCATTTATAGTGAAATAAGTAAATATGTACTTATATGTGGGCATTTTATTTTTATAAGAGTCCCCAAGGTGAAATTTCTGAGTCCACATGTAGGGATGTGTATGTGTGTGTGTGTGTGTGTGTGTGTGTGTGTGTGTGTGTGTGGTGTTTCTTTTGCCACTCTTTTTTATTTATTTATTTATTTTTAACATCTTCATTGGAGTATAATTGCTTTACAATGGTGTGTTCATTTCTGCTTTATAACAAAGTGAATCAGCTGTATGTGTGTTTTAAATGCCATTGTTACTGTGGTAATTGCTCATCTAAAGCGATTTGATCTTCTCTGTGGAATTATCTAGTCATGGAACTTCTAGGAATGGAACTACTATTTGAAACGGAGTTGACTTATCCTTGTTCTAAGTGAATATTTTTATAATGCTCTTTTTTTCCTCCTAACATTTAAAAATTTTCAAACATGCAGCAAACTTGACATAATTTTACAGTGAACATTCATAAATTCAGCACCTCGATTCCACCTATCATTAACATTTTACTGTACTTATTTTATTATGTATCTGTCTATTTATCCAAGCCTCTAACCATCCATCAAACAAATTGTATCCCAGGCCTGTGCTAATAAAGTACCACAGATGGGGTAGCTTAAACAACAGAAATTTATTGTCTCACAGTTCTGGAAGCTGGAAGTCTAAAATCAAGGTGTTGGCAGAGTTGGTTCCTCTGAGAGAAAAATCTGTTCCAGACCTCTCTCCTTGGCCATCTTCTCTCTGTATCTCTTCACATTGCCTTCCCTCAATGCAGGTCTGTTTCCACGTACAAATCCTCCCTACCCCTGCCCCGCCTCTTTTAAAGACATCAGTCATATTGGATCAGGACCCATCCGAATGACCGACCTCATTTTAATTTGGTTACCTACTGACCTCATTTTAATTTGGTTACCTCTGTAAAGACACTATCTTCAAATAAGGTTACATTTTGAGGTGCTGGAGGTTAGGACTTCAATACCTGAATTTTGGTGGGACAAAATTCAACCCATAACACCAACTTACTTTTTGATACATTTCAAAGTAAATTTCAAACGTCTGTCCATATCCTTCTAAATACTTCAGCGAGCATATCCTTGAGTTCTATATTTGTTTATAGTTTTATGTAAAATTCACATGTAATAAAATGCTCAAATCTTAAGTATACCTTGGAGGTTTGATAACTGTAAGCACTAGTGTAATCCAAATTTCTATCAAAATATAGAACATTATCATCATTCCAGAAATTTCCTTTGTGTCCCTTTCCAGATAACCCCTGCCCTCACAGTCCATGTAAGTATATTTACAAGTTTTAAAATATATTGCCAGTTGACTTTCTAAAATGCTAGTAGAAATTCATAGCCCCACCAGCAATGAATTAAGGGCTCATTGCTCCACTTGCCCACTTGTTACAATAGTAATAATGAGAGCTGACGTTGGCTGCTTATTCTGTGCAAGGCTCTGTTCTAAGCTTTACTTGATCTAAATGCTCATTTCTTTCTCACAACAGCCCTGTGAGGTTTGATTACTACCCTTATTTTAAAGATGAAGATACTTAGGCACAAAGAGGCTGAAAGTAACTTGCCAATGTTTACGCAGTAACTTGAGATTTGAATCAGGCAGTTTATTTGGAATCAATATTCTTTAAATTTGTATTTTGCAGATCTAATGGGTAGAAGTGGTATTTGATACCTGCTTTAATTTGCATTTCCATAACACAATGAGATTGAAAGTTTATTGGCCATTTGGATTTTCTCTTCTGTGAATTATCAGTTGCTATCATTTGCCCATTTGCCTCCTGGGCTGTTGGTCTGTCTTACCAATTTGTAAGATCTCTTTGTATATTAAAGGTATTATCTCTTAAATATATAATTTTAAATATTTTCCCTATATTGTTTTCTTTTCAATTTTCTTATGATGTCTTTTGCCATGAACTAAAAAAATTTTTTTTGTATGGTTAAATATTCCATCTTTTTCTGTTTCCCTATATGGCCATTGGAGTTTAGTGTTTTAAAGTTTCTACGCTTTTCTTATAAATTGTATTCCTCAATATTTTACAGTTTTTGTCCCTTTTGGAAATGGGATTTTCTTTCCATTTTTATTTTTCACTGATTATTTTTGAATACAAAAAAAGAAAGTGAGTTTTATATATTTATCTTTTATCTATCACCATACCAGGTTATCAATTATAGAAGTTTTTATTTTTTTTAATAGGGTCCCTTGAACCTTCAAGCTATAAGAGCATCACAATTTCAAATAAAGATAATTTTGGCTCTTCTACTTTTTATATGGATTAATTAATTTGGGGGACATTAGCTAGACTCTCCCAAATAATACTTAATCTTGGTGATAGTCCTGCCTGTTCCTGATTTTAATGGAAAAAGCTTAAAATTTCACTGTTTAGTATAAAGTTCATTATTGTTTTAGATATCCTTATTATGTAGAAAATAATATGTGAAATGCATGACATATATGTAAAAGCATAATAATGAAATGAATACCTGTGAACCCACCACCCACTTAAGAACTGCAACATGTTGGCTGCAATATTGTTGGCTCTACCTGCTCCTTCTCTAGACTATTTCTTTCCCTCCCCCAGATCCAATAAGATAACTACTAATTTGCTATTGCTTTCAGGAAAATATTCTTTATTACACTCGGTTGAGTCCTTTTATTCCTATTTTACTGAGCACTTTAATTAGGAATAGATGTGAATATTTATCAAATGCCTTTTCAAAATCTCTTGTTATAACCACTTGGTTTTTCTCTTCTGATTGGTTGAAGTTATAAATTAATAGATTTCTTGATGTTGAACCTATATTAATATTCCTGGAATAGCTGGAATAGTCCCTACTTGGTTTTGCTATACTGAATCTTTTCGTATCATTGAGATATCTTATTTGCTATTATTATGTTTATAACCTTTATATCTTTCTTTATGGTAAAATTAGTCAATATTTTAATATTTTGCACTATGTGAGATTTTGCTATTAAGTTCAACCAGCTTTATTATTCATGAAATAAGTTAGATAGCTTTCCACTTTTTCAATGGTCTGGAATATTTTAACTAACATAGAAATGATCAATTTTTTAAGGGTTAGATAGAACTTGCCTATAAACATATCTGAATATGAGGTCAATTATAATGGTACATCTTTAGCTATCTTTCCAATGTCTTAGACAGTTATCGTCTGTCCAGATTTTCTTTCTTTCTTTGGGCCAATTTTGGAGGTGCTATTTGTCTAGAAAAATTAGTTTCCTTTAAAGTTTCAACTATGTTGCACATAATATTCATTTATTGTATATATTGCATATTTGTGGTTATTTATATCCCTCTTTTTCCCCCAGTATTGTGTACTTTTGCTTTTTCTCTTTTGTCTTTAATCAACTATGCAGGGATTCTTCTATAATTTTTTTCTCAGAAAATAGCTTTTGCCTTTGTTTACTCTCCTAATTTTTTGTTGTTGTTTTCCGTTACATTAATTTAAACATGTATCTTTATTAATTATTTTTCTACACATTTTTGGTTTATTTTGTTATCATATCCTCTAATTTTATTAGTTGAGTACTTAGTTGATTTATTTTTAATTTAATTAATAATAAAAGGGGAAATTTAAGACCATTAAAATTTCTGTGAGTAGATTTAGCCCTATTGGATAAGTTTTGATACATAATATTTTCTTTCCAATTATTTCCTATTTATAATTTAAATGTAGTCATTATTTAAGAAAGTAACAATTGTATCTGAAATCATAAACACAAAATTGTACCTTACTTTCAGTTAGTTGTTATATTGCTAGGGTTTTATCCTTTTTATCCTTGTTACTTTTTCTCTACTTGATTTGTCAGATTTACAAGAATTGTATTAAAACCTTCCACTGTTTTTATTAATATTTCTTATTTTTAGAGGGGCTTAAAAATTTATGATTTGGCTGCTGCGATGATTAATTTTATGTGTCAATTTGATTGGCCATAGAGTGCTCAGATTAAACATTACTTCTAGGTGTGTCTGTGAGGGTGTTTGTGAATGAGATTAGTGTTTGAATCAGTGTGGGGCATTATCCAATCTGTTGAGAGCCTGAATAGAACAACAGGCGGAGGAGGGAAGAATCCATCCTCTTTTGTCCAAATTCACTGGACATCTCATCTCATCTTCTCTGGCCCTCTGACTACAATTTACAACATTGGTTCCCCTGGTTCTCAGGCCTTCATACTTGGACTGAATTTTAGCACTGGCTTTCCTGGGTCTCCAGCTTGCAGATGACAGATCGTGGGACTTCCCAGCCTCCATAATTGTGTGAACTAATATGCATATTAATTCTGTTTATCTATCTATCTGTCATATATATATATCTCAGGTCAGGACCTGTGTCCACAGTGCAAGGAGGGGGATTACATGGGCTGAGAGATTTTCCCTAATGAGTGAGTTGTTTGAAGCACATAATGGGCACCCCAGCGCTCAGGTCTGACACCAGGAAGGTAAGTCCCTTTGGCTTGTTTGCAAACCAGGGACTTACAGGAGGGGCTGTAGGAAACCTACATTCTGCTTGTGAAGAGTGCACACATACTTGCTTACTTCTGGGGGTGAGGTGGAGGAAGGAGACTGAAACAGCTTAGGGATCTGGCCAGTTTCTCATAACTGCCCCAGCATGAGTCCCAGCCCACTCAGCGCACCCACTCAAGCACCTCTGGCTTCAGCACAGCTCCACACTAGGGAGATGCTCTGGCTCACACTTGACTCTGACTCTAGCCCCTCCATCTCCAGCCACACCTCCCAACAAAGTGATAACTGCCAGCACACCCTGGGTGAAGATGTGACCTTTGGTCACTTCAGATCCAGCTCTCCCACTAAAGCCACTGTGCACATATAGACCACATAGGGATGCTCCCACATAAGGACACCCCTTCAAGACAAGGAGAGATAATGGTTTCACCTAATTTAATAGAGACAGAGAAAGTTAAGCAAAATGAGAACACAGAGGAATTTGTTCCAAACGAGAGAACAAGAAAAAGACCCTGATAAAACAACTAATGAAACAGAGATAAATAATTTACCAGATAAAGATTTCAAAGCATTAATAATAAGAATGCTAATTGAACTAAGGAAAAGAATAGATGAACACAGTGATAATTTTAACAGGGAACTAGAAAATATGAAAAAGAATGAGTCAGAGCTGAAAAATACAATACCTGAAATGAAAAACACACTAGGAGGAAATAAACAGCAGACTGGAGATACAGAAGAATGCATAAGTGATCTGGAAGTTAGAATAATGGAAGTCACCCAGCAGAGCAGCAAAAAGAAAAACAAATGAAGAGAATGAGAATAGGTTAAGGAATCTCTGGAACATTAAATGTACTCACATTTGCATTATAGGTGTCTCAGAAGGAAAAGAGAGAGAGAAAGGGGTTGAAAATGTATTTGATGAAATTATGGCTGAAAAGTTCCTGAATCTGAGGAAGGAAACAGATATCCAGATACAGGAACCACAGAGAGTTCCAAACAAGATGAACCCAAGACATATTGTAATTAAAATGGCAGAAGTTAAAGATAAATAAAGAATTCTAAAGGCAGTAAGAAATTGTCCATCGACAGATGAGTGGATAAAGATGTGGCATATATATATACAATGGAATATTACTCAGCCATAAAAAGAAACGAAATTGAGTTATTTGTAGTGAGGTGGATGGACCTAGAGTCTGTCATACAGAGTGAAGTAAGTCAGAAAGAGAAAAACAAATACCGTATGCTAACACGTATATATGGAATCTAAGAAAGAAAGAAAAAATAAGGTCATGAAGAACCTAGGGGCAAGACGGGAATAAAGACACAGACCTACTGGAGAATGGACTTGAGGATATGAGGAGGGGGAAGGGTAAGCTGTGACAAAGTGAGAGAGTGGCATGGATGTATATACACTACCAAACGTAAAATAGATAGCTAGTGGGAAGCAGCCGCATAGCACAGGGAGATCAGCTCGGGGCTTTGTGAGCACCTAGAGGGGTGGGATAGGGAGGGTGGGATAGGGAGGGTGGGAGGGAGGGAGACGCAAGAGGGAAGAGATATGAGAACATATGTATATGTATAACTGATTCACTTTGTTATAAAGCAGAAACTAACACACCATTGTAAAGCAATTATACTCCAACAAAGATGTTAAAAAAATACTATTGAAAACTTAAAAAAAAAGAAAGTGAAAACATATGGATTAATCATCATGTTTGAAAATGTTTCTAAATAAAATCTTCCTGAATCAATATCAATCTAAATTAAGATGGGAAGCAACCGATGAAAATATACTGAGACAAGTTATTACCACCTTGAGTTCAAGATAACCTTCTTTTTCAATTTTATATGGGATAGCATATACAGAAGTCTATGGAGAAAGTCTATAGAGAAGAATAATTTTGTCTAAGAATAAGTAGAATTTGTTTTTTTAGCTTAAGTGTAACATATCAACATCGAGTTAATCAATACTAAGTAAAAAAAAAAAAATTTGTTTCCAAAACACACAGTCTGTATGAGAAGACCTGAATGGATATTTTTCCAAAGAAGACATATAGATGGCCAAACAGGCAGATGAAAAGTGCTCACCTTTGCTAATCATCAGGCACATGCAAATCCAAACCACAATGAGATATCACCTCACACCTGTCAGAATGGCTATCTTTAAAAAGACCACAAGTAACAAATGTTGATGAGGATGGGGAGAAAAGGGGACCCTAGTACACTATGGCTGGGTATGTAAGTTGGTTCAGCTACCATGGAAAACAGTATTGAGGTTCCTCAAAAAACTAAAATAGAACTACCATATGATCCAGAAATTCCACTCCTGGGTACATATCTGAAGAAAATAAAAACACTAATTCGAAAAGATACATGTACCCCAATGTTCATAGCAGCATTATTTACAATAGCCAAGATATGGAAGCAACTGAAGGAATGGATAAAGAAGATGTGATAGATCTAGATCTAGATCTAGATCTGTATATCTATCTATCTATCTAATGGAATATTACTCAGCCACAAAAAAAAGAAAATTTGCCATTTGCAACAGCACTGATGGACCTGGAGGGTATATGCTTACTGAAGTAAGTCAGACAGAGAAAGACAAATACTGTATGGTGTCACCTATATATAGAATCTAAAAAATAATCAAATAATGAATATAATAAAACAAAAACAGACTCACGGATATAGAGAACAAGCTAGTGGCTACCAGTGGGGAGAGGGAAGGGAGGAGGACCAAGATAGGGGTAGGGCATAAAGAGGTACAAACTACTATGCATAAAATAAGTAAGCTACAGGATATATTGTATAGCGCATGGAATATAACCAGTATTTTATAATTTTAAATGGAGTATAATCTATAAAAATATTGAATCACTGTGTTGTACACCTGAAACAAGTATAATATTGTAAATCAACTGTACTTCAATTAAAAAAGAGATATCCACTATATTTTCCTTGGTTTAATTTCTGCTTATTCTCTTTTCCTCTCATTAATTGTGATGTTTTATTATGCTTTCGGATTATCTTGTTGATTACCTTCCCATTCCTAACAGTCAGAATTACACTGATCACTTCTATTACACCAAAATTCTGTTCTCATTATTGTCGTAATCTTGCACAGCCTTTCTCCCAAGATGAGCCCTAGTGGTCTATAATATAGCTATTGATATAATTCTGCTGCCTTCTAATTGCAGCGTTGCAGATGAGAAATCCAAGGTTAGTCTGATTCTCTTTCGTGTGTGTTCCCTTCTTCTCCCTTCCCCCTGCTTTCTGTTTGACAGCTTTCAATATTTTTGTCTTTACCCTTTGAGAAGATTCAATATCATAATTTAGGAATTTCACTAGGATATTTCTAGGTGTGTGTTTATTTTCATCAGTTCTCACTTAGTTTTTTTTAAATGTCATTTCAATCTTCAATTTCAAGTCTATCTGGAACTCAGGAGAAACAGTGTTTTCCATTCGTTCCCCCTCTTTCCATCCAGATATCCTATTCTTTGCTTATTAGGTTTCTTGGATCTTTATCCAATTTGATTATCTTTTACTTTTTTGGTTTTGTTTTGTGCCTTGGCTTGCTTTTATGAGGCATTTCTCTTGATTTTCTAGATCTCCAATGTGATTCTCAATTGTGACTATCTTGTTTCTCGTTTTACCTATTTTATCTATTAAATATAGAGGTTTTGTTTTGTTTTCAGCTTCTGAAAGTCCCTTGGTGCTGAAACTGCATCTTTTTTGAGAGTCCTCACCACCTTTTAAAATTAATATTCTCATATGCTCTTCCAACAGCCCTCCTTCAGTGGGAACCGCCTGCTCTACACCTCCTATTTAATCATTCCGCCTTAAGATTCCAGAGTTCCCTTAAGTGATTTGTAATTTTGCTTTGCCTTTTTATGGTTTGTGATCCCTTCAGCCCCATATAGAGCAGGTTGTTTGCGTTTCTTCTAGCGGTGTCAGAATGACAGGTGATAGAACATACAATGATTTTTGCTTTTCTGAACAAGAGATGATTGGACTGGCAACTATCACCCCTCTGTTGATTTTCTAGAAGAATATGTCCCTGCTCTTAGGTCTACCAACAGAAGGTACTTGGAGAAATTCCACCTGTGCATTTCCCTTCCTGGACCACTAGAAGTAGCAGGATCAGGCAGATCCTCCTTTCTAGAATCGCACAATGCAGGCAGTTAAAGCCTCTCTTTATCCCCCTTTCTCCCTTGATAACCATAAATTTGTTTTCTACATCTGGGATAAATAGGGAGATTGTGATTGACATATACGCACTACAAATATAAAATAGGTAACTAATAAGGACCGACTGTATAGTACAGGGAACTCTACTCAGTACTCTGTAATGGCCTATATGGGAAAAGAATCTAAAAAAGAGTGGATATATGTATACATACAACTGATTCACTTTGCTGTACAGCAGAAACTAACACAGCATTGTAAATCAACTATACTCCAATAAAAATTAATTTAAAAAAAGCCTCTCTTCAAGCAGTTCACAGCCTTCTGCTGGCTAAGTTCCCCCCACTTTTCCGAAAACCACAAAAATACCCAACTTCTTCCCAGGCCTGAGGAAATGAAAATCTATTCCTCCGGAACCTTGGCTCTTGCTTGGATCTAAGGATAATAAAGGCCACTCTCTCTCCTCACAACCTCTGAGATCTCTAATGTGCCCTCCAGATGCCACCAGTTTAGCTGCCTTGGGCGTGGTATCATTGCATACTGTTTCAGGTAGCTGTAGCTATTTCATTTTCAATGCTATATAGTATTCTATTGATGAGTATAATTTATTCATTATACAGTTGAAAGACTTTGGGGTTATCTCCAATTTGGGGCCACTGTAAACAATTCTCTGCAAATATTCCTATAGGTGTTTCCTGGTGCGCACGAGCAGGCATTTTTCTACAGCAGGGCAGTCTGCTACTCCTAGGGTGCTCTAAGACCTTTTCAGGGGTTCATGAAGTCAAAACTTTTTATAAGACATGATTTGCTTTTTCTCACTGAGTTTACATTTGCACCAATAGTACAAAAGCAATGGTGGTAAAACAACGTGAATCAAGGTAGTGGCACTGCTGCACTAGTAGTCATTGTATTATTCATCACAAGGTACCACAGTTGAAAAAAAAAGCCAGTTCCCTTTAAGAATGCCCTGTATAAGTAGGAAAAATTACTAATTGTATTAAACCTTGATTCTTGAGTAAATATCTTTTTAATATTCTGTGTAGCATTGAAAAAATATCAAGTATATAGGAAATATTTAAGAAGGGCAAAACTTCTACAAGGAAAACTCTGAAACTTCATAGAAGGACATTGAGTAAGATACATAGATGGAGAAATATACCACATTCATTAGAAGGCTCAATATCGTAAAGATGTTAATTCTCCCAGTGTTTATTCAAAGATTCAATGCACAGAGATTGCTGACATTGTTTTACATTTTTGCAAAACTCTTTAACATCTGGCTTGATGGAAGATAGCAGGATTCCTAGGTACTTGATATTTTTTGATGCTGTAATAAAAAGAATGTTTCACAAATGTTCTCTTAGTGGCTGATACAGAAGAATATCATTGTTTAAAAAAATATTAGCTTTGTACCCAGCTAATGTACTAAAGTTTCTTTTTTTTTATTATTAATTAATTAATTTATTTATTTTTGGCTGTGTTGGGTCTTCGTTTCTGTGAGAGGGCTTTCTCTAGTTGCGGCAAGCAGGGGCCCCTCTTCATCGTGGTGCACGGGCCTCTCACTATCGTGGCCTCTCTTGTTGCAGAGCACAGGCTCCAGATGTGCAGGCTCAGTAGTTGTGGCTCACGGGCCTAGTTGCTCCGTGGCATGTGCGATCTTCCCAGACCAGGGCTCGAACCCGTGTCCCCTGCATTGGCAGGCAGATTCTCAACCAATGCGCCACCAGGGAAGCCCTAAAGTTTCTTATTAATGCTAATAGTTTAACTGTAGATTTTTCCAGATTTTCTAGGTACACAATAATTTCACCAGTGAACCGTGGCAGTCTTATTTCTTCATTTATGATCTTTGTACCTTGCATTTATTTTTCTTACCTTAATGTACTGGGAGGATCTCTACTACAATGTCAGACTGCAATTGTTATATCAGGCATCATTTTCTTTTCTGCCATTTTATAGCTTTTCTCTACCACATCAGGAAGGATGTCCTGTTCAGAGAGTCCTGAGCTGCACCACTGCCACCACCATCTTAGTTACTATCACACTCTGGAGGAGCCACAGCTGCTACAGCTGGACCCAGTCACCATCACCACACCCATGAGCAGCCAGGCGAGACCCAGCACCGCACAGTCTGGCCCTCAGTGACGCCCATACCAAACCCCACACCTGGAGCAGTGGGTGAAGGGAGCAGTGGGTGAAGGGAGCAGTGGCCCCAGCAGCCTCATCTAGGAGGCGCCAAGAAAGTCATCACAATGAGGGTTTTGGGAAAAGTAAAAAAAGCTCAATATAAGAAACAGATATGGTTTCATCAACAGGAAGATGTTTTTGCACACCAGAATGCCAGAAAGGAAATCCCAGGAACTACCTTTGCAGTGTAAGATGTGGAGAGACTGGAGTTTGATGTTGTTGAAGGGGAAGAGGATGCAGAAGCAGCAGATGTTACAGGTCCTGGTGGAGTTCCAGAGCAAGGCAGTAGCAGAGCATAAACAGTGCTTATAGACCCTACACGTGTGGTAGGGGTCCACCACATGATTACCAGCAGAATTTTCAGAAGAGTGAGAGTGGAAAGAAAGGGATTGAAGAGGGCTCCTGAAGGCCGGGCCCAGCAGCACCATCCCTACCGCAGGCACCTTACAGAGACCCTATGGGCACCCCACACAGTAGTCCTGTGCAGGGAGAAGGGAGGAGGGTGCTGGGAACTAGAGTGTAGGAGAACAAGGTAGACCCGTGAGACAGAACATGTATCAGGTTATTGACGGTGATTCTGCAGGGGCTCTTCTCGCAGAAGACAGCCTACAGAGGATAGCAATGAAGAAGATAAAGGAAATCAAGAAGAGGAGACCCCAGGCCAGCAGACACCTCAACGTCTATTCCACAGAAGACGCCCAGAAAACCCACTACCACAAGGTGGCAAAGAGACAAAAGCCACTGAGAGTTTGACTGCTTCTGAGGCCGAGCAGGCCATGGCTGAGTAAATGGGGCTTACCATCTCTACCGTTACCAGATTTAGTCATCCGAGGAGAAGAAATGAGTGTGAAGTTCCAGCAATAAGAATGAACGAAAATGGGAGAAGACCTTAAGTGCTTGCTCTTTGCCTGTTGCCTGGATAGCTAGAACCATCTGCAATGTGCAGCTTATGGCTTTTCTTATGTTTATCTAAAGATGTCTCTTTCTGCTTAACGACAAACGTGGGTTTTTTTAAAGCCTGTTTTTTCTCAGTATATCTTTAGAGGTTTTAAAATTGTTTTATATCTGGTCAAGTTGAGATTTTTAAGAACTCATTTTAATCTTTTTTTAATTTACTTTTTTAAATTGAAGTATAGCTGATTTACAATGTTGTGGTAGTTTCTGGTGTATGGCAAAGTCATTCAGATATATAGATATGTGTGTGTATATATGTGTGTGTGTATATATATATATATATATATATATATATATATATATTCTTTTCCATTATAGTTTATTACAAGATATTGAATAGAGTTCCCTGAGCTATACAGTAGGACCTTGTTCTTTTTCTATTTTATAAATATATAGTACTGTGTAGTACATATAGTACAAATATATATGTACTATATATATATTTTTTTCTATTTTATAAATATATAGTACTATGTATCTACTAATCTCAAACTCCTAATGTACACCCCTCCCCTTTCTTCTTTGGTAACCATAAGTTTGTTTTCTATGTCTGTGAGTCTGTTTCTGTTTTGTAAATAAGTTCATTTATATCATATTTTAGATTCCACATATAAGTGATATTATATTATATTTTTCTTTCACGGTCTGATTTACTTCACTTAGAAGGACAATCTCTAGGTCCATCCATGTTGCTGCAAATGGCATTATTTCATTCTTTTTTAAAGCTGGGTAGTATTCCATTGTATAAATATACCGCATCTTCTATATCCATTCATCTGTTGACGGACATTTAGGTTCCTACCATGTCTTGGCTGTTGTAAATAGTGCTGCTGTGAACATTGGGATGCATGTATCTTTTTGAATTATAGTTTTCTCTGGATATATTATATATATAATATAACTCAGTTTTAAATTGTAATAAATGTTTGATTCTTATTTTTTTCCAAAAATGTCAATAAACTGCAAGCACCTGTTAGTAAAGCTCTCAAATAGTAATAATAATAATAAAAAGAAAGCACCCTTTCTATTTCTATTCAGCTAAGTGATTCTTCCTTAAAATTATAAATGAATGTTGCATTTTATCAAAAGATTTTCCCACATCAATTGGGATAATCATATATTTTTTTCTCCTTATCCTATTAATAAGGTAAATTACCTTGACTGATTTTTCTAATGTTGAATCAGCTTTGCATTTTATCCAACTTACTCATGTTTTATATCCTTCTATAAATCGTTGGATTTTCTTTCTAAAATTTATTTGAAAATGATTGCATCTATGTTCAAGAGTGAAATTTGCTTATAATTTTCAGTTCTTTTAATATTTCTGCCAGGTTTGGTATCCAGGTTATGCTTAAGTTGGAATGTGTTTACTTATTTTTTAATTTCTCATGATTGTATAAAGATTCAAGTATTTCTTCCATAAATTGCTGGGAGACTCACTGGTGAAGCCATCTGGACTTGGAGTTTTATACTCAGAAATATATTTTTTTACTACTAATTCAATTTCTTTAAGGCTTACATAGAATTTTTCAGCTTTACTCCACAATTTAATGGAACTTTATTGATGGAAATGTTAATTGCTTTCAGTTTTCACTATTACAAAGGATGCTGCAATGAACACATTTATACAAGTATTTTGCAAGTTTGTGCATCTTTACATTTTAAACATCTTTATAAGATACATTTTAAACATCTTTATAAGATAAATGTTTATAAGGGGAGTTGCTGGGTCACAAAGTATGAACATTTTTAGTTGTCTTGGTCTTGACATCAGGCCATTTCTTTCCCGAAGAAACAGCATTGGAGAGAGAAATGCCCTCTGTATTAGTTATTTATGGTGAGTAACAAATGACTCCAAAACTTGATGGTTTAAAACAATAATAGACAATTATTATCCTCACAGTTTCTGTGACTCAGAAGTTGTCAGTGGCTTAGTTGAGTAGTTCTCACTTGGGCTCTCTCATGAGATGGTCATCAAGATGTCAGCCAGGACTGCAACATTTGAAGGCTTGTCTGAGGCTGGAGCAATACTTTCAAGATGGCTCACTCATGTAGCTGACAAGTTGGTGTCAGTCCTTAACAGGTGGCCTCAGTTTCTTCCCCAATGTGGGCTCTCCACACCCTGCTTGAGTATCATCACAACATGGCAGTGGAGTTCCCCAGAACAAGCTATCAGAGAGAGAGAGAGAGAGAGAAAGAGAAAGAGAGAAGCAGCAGTGGCTTTTGAAAGAACTTTGGAAATCACACACCATTACTTCTGCCATACTCTATTCCTTAGAAAAGCATCACTGACTCTGGCCCACATTGAAGGTATGGGGAGTTAGACTCCACCCTTTGAAGGAACAAGTGTCAAAGAAGTTGCAAGTGTATTTTAAAACCATCACAATCTCTCTGTAAGCCTAGCTTAAGTAGGTTTATCTCCTTGCATGAACCTTCAAAAATGTGTTTCTAAGGACAATTTCTCAGCCCATTGAAGTCACTGAAGCAAATGGCAACAGCTGGTGAGAGTGTGGAATTGGGGCTACAAGAAGTCAAGCACCAGCTGCCCTTAGTGTCCAGTGTCCTTAGTGTCCTGGCTATGATCCAGCCTCAAGATTTATGTCTTAATTATGTAAATAGAGCAATTATGCCATCAGAGGCTCTGGTAAGCTAATTACTAAACAAGAAATCAATGTTGCTGAAGTCAAGACTAATGAAACCCAAGGCACCCAACACCCTGACTGTAATTGCAATATTGAGGACCTTATTTCAATCGACTGTACCAGAGAGCTTGGAGGGAAGAGGGCCGTTCTCACCATGATTGATTCATTGAGACCCTATCCAAGATGCTTTTTCTCACAGATGCTGGGGGACTGTAAACAACCCCTGGCCACCCTCTCCCATCCCATGGCCACCTTTAAACATACCCAGTCAGCCTGTAATAGCTCAGACTCTGGGAAGTGACCATACGGATTATTATGGTCAGCGCCAGTAGGCAGGGAGGGGCTCTGACCAGAGCATCAGCTCAGTTGGACTTGACTTTTACATTTGGAGGATTGAAGCAGGGTGAGAGGGTTTCACTGGGACCTGCTTCTCCCCAACTCTCTGCTTTGCATGAGATGTCTGATTGCCCCCTTACAATGGACAAGCCTGGACAGAGAGGTCTCCTGACCCTAAAGGTTCCTGGAGGCATAAGAGTGCCTACTCTCTTCATTGTCCAACCTTTGTCCACTCCAACTCTCACATCACAGGGCTCTGAGCTCTGTCTCTCTTGCTTTATGTGACAATTTTCCAAATTGCCTTGTCTCACCCTTAGCTTTTACCCAGTGCTGCTACAAGGAATAGCCATGTGCAATCTGGCTCTGCAGTTATTATAAAAATACTGTTGAGGACCATGAGTTGTTGTACACCTACAACAAGATGATTTGGGGGGGAGGGTGTCATCTGCTGTCCCAGAACTGTGGCCAATCTCCAAACCAAAGCAGTTGACAAGAAGCACTGAGGAACTCTGCATTCTAAAAAGCGTTGCCCAGGAGCAGAACCCATGCATCCTGGCAATGACAATGTGGTTTGAAAACATGTTGAAGAATTGGCCTACCACCTTCAATCCACACCCAATCCTGACCTTTATTCTTCCACCCTGGTTTATATAAAAAGAGGATCAGGGAATGTGGGGAGATGGCATCAGACCTGCCAACCTTACAGCATTCGTGATGAGGGGAGATTCCCTTTTCTTCCCATGGGAAGACATATGTGATCACAGAGACAACTGGCTACTTCTGGTCTACAGGTTTTTGTGAGGGGCCTGTGGAGGTGGCCTATGCCAGCAGAGGGACAGGGGACTGCAGAAGGCCTGGGAAGGAAGAACTGGAGGAACCCACATCCCCTCGTCCTTGGAGAACACAAAGGAAGCCCACAGCATTTCCTGTTGTTCCACCTGCAGGAGCATGGAATGAGAGGGGTCAGGAGCTGTGGGCTGCCCAGGCAGTTGCTGTGACAAGTGAGGAGAACCTCCATCCAGAGAAGGTTGGGGACCATAACCCGGAATGAAGGAGGACTTTGCCCCCTTCACTCTGAGTGAGCTGTCATATGAGAGGAGATCCAGGTTGAGTTGAGCATTGTTCCAAAACACCACCCCACCTTCAATGTAGAATCTACTAGCCTCACATGGGATCAGACTGAACCAGGCCAAGATTGGAGATGCCTCTTCATCACCACTTGTCCTCAGCCATGCTGAGAAGCCTCCTGCTTCCCCATCCCTCTTTCCTGTCCCTAAGCCTAGAGAGCAAGACCCAGGAGAAGGTGGAGGAGGAGCAGAGGGGAAAGAAGAGACCACACTGCTCCTTCTTCTGGGTCCCTAAGGCCAAAATCTTCCTGGGTTTTGAAGAAGAGGAAGAGCTTTGAATCAGATACAAACTGGGAGTTTTAACCTGGACTGAGTTTTTAATAACTGAAAGCGACAGGAACATTCACTTTCTGCCCAAAATATCATTAAGTGATGAGGAAAAAGGATTCGACAGAACACAGAGAAAGCAGTGACTGGAAAACATTAACTTTCGCATTTATACCCCACTGAGTTGAGACTCTTCAGTAACCCACTGCACATCATTCCAGTCAGTGCTCCCTAAATAAAGCCCTGCGGAGGGAAATGAGTTTCAGAAATTTTTGCAAGGCTATCCAGGACATGAAGAAATGAACACATTCACACACTATGGGAGTTAAGATAAACTGGGGAGGTCTTTTGGGGGGATGATTTGGAAATATGTGTCATAAGCCTTAAAAAAGTGCATATCTCTTTGACCCAGCAGTTTTATTCTTCGGAATATATTTATGTATTCAACAGATTTTTATGGAGTACCAAATTTGTGCTGGACTCTGTTCCGGTACATTGAACGAGATGGACATGATCCCTATGCTTACAGATCTTACAGTTTACTGAAGGGGAGACAGAGAAACAGGATGTTACAATACAGCATCAATCATGTTCTAGCAGAATGAAGGGCAGGTGATAGTGGCCACCATGGGAAGGATATCCGTCTGTGATGATAATGGTGATGGCAGGGTGTCAGGGAGGTTCATCTGAGGAAGTGATGTGTGAAAGATGAATAGGGTGAGCTAGGCATGGGATCCCAGGTGAAGAAAGAATGTTCTAGGCCGGAAGGGTATGTACAAGATCGCAGAGGCAGAGAGAGCATAGCATAGTTCAGGAGCCTAAGGGAGTTTGGTTTGGCCAGAGAAGCAAGAGTGAGAGGATGAAAAGGCGGACGATGGAAAGGGAGGCAAGGGACCCTAAGGAAATAATTGAGGGTGCATGCAAAAGCTCACCAAAGCATCAGTGATGGTTACTATAGCTGAAGCTTGGAGACAACTTAGATGTCAATTAATAGTTTCCCAGTAACACCAGTACAACAGAACACTGCACAGCTACAAATGAGGCTGTGGAAGAATATTTATTGACACAGAAAGATGTTCAATGTTATATTGTCAGATAAAAAATCAAGATATAAGACTGTATGTATAGTATGATCTTATTTTTATGTTTAAAATTATACAAAGATCTTGGAGAAAATATATTAGTTATTAACACTTATCTCTGGGTGCTGGGATTGTGGGTAAATTCCATTCCTTCCTTTTTGCTCAACTGTAGTTTCTACAGTAGTTTATCTGTATACAAGTGTTGCTTGGGTAATAAGGAAGTGAAAGTTATAAGACACAAAATCACTGAAATGTAAGCTGAAAAAATTTGATGCCAGGAAAATCTTGAGCTTCCTGTTAAGTGTGAAGAAATTATTCTAAGTTGAGAAGGGGAAGTCGTATAAAAGGCAACTGGCATGGAATATCAATTTTAACACTTATGGGCTTCAACTGACTCTGCAAGGGCATTCAGACTGTCCCCCTCCATGCATGCTGCCACTCCCAGCTTCATGCAGCACTGCCTGACCCCAGGACATCACCAATTCTGGTTCCACTTCCTTCCTGGTCCTTGTATAACAAAGCTACATTCTCTAGTTTCATCTCAGAGGCTTCTTTTAATTTTTTTGGACAGCTTTGTTGAGGTATAATTTATATACCAAAAAACCCCACACATATTTAATGTATATAATTTGATGAGTTTGGACTTATGCATATACCTGGGAAACCAGCTACCTCAATCAAGGTAATAGACAAATGTATCACCTCCAAAAGTTTCCTTGTGCCTCTTTGTGGTTTGTGTGTGTGCCTGTGCGTTAATAACACTTAACATGGAATCTACCTTCTTAACCAAATTTTAAGTGCACAGTAAAGTATTTTTAAATATAGGCACTACGTTGTACAGCAAATCTCTAGAACTTATTCATATTGTATAACTGAAACTTTATACCCATTGAAAGATTTGCAAGCAGATAAAGTCTATTTAAGTCCTATGAATTCCAGTGAGTCATACAGCTTTGTCTAAGAAATAGGCATCTTCTGCTGATCCTACCAGGGGGGCCCACTTTGGTACTTGCACACACATCTAGCACAATGAATATATATCAGTGTTCTATGGAGGCTTGTACAATTGAGCATAGATGAGCTTGTGGTGTGCTTTCTCCCCTTGGATAACAATTCTTGTGTTAGTTATTATGATTCCTTTTTGCCCTAATGCCTGTAGTCAGAAACCATTTGATGCTCAATTATTAGGGTGAAAGAGGAGCTCTTTAGAGTCAGGACTTTGAGTTCATTCTGATCCTTGGATGTGGCCCTGCTCCAGCCATGTGGTCCCTCTGCCTCAAGCTGACCAGTCTCCTCACTGTCCCTTGAAAGCAGAATGTTTTCCCCTTCCCTATTCCTGTGTTCATGCTGGTCCTCTCACCAAGAATTCCTTCTCTACACCTCTTATGGTCTAACCAAATGCTACTGATCTGTCACAGTCTAGCTCGAGTCTCAGCTGTGAGACAGCCTGCCCGATGCTACAATTTACATGTGTCTGGAGTCTACGTGCTTCATGGAAAGAATGTAGATTTTGCCACTGGAAGCCCTAAGATCCAATTGCGACTTCGCTACTTCCTAGTTGAGCGATCTTGGGAAATTTACTTAACATTTGAGAAATTTTCTCCGTGAGATTTTTTTTCACAGAGATGATGTGAGAATTACAACATAATATAATTTTTAAGTCCCTTAAATTACCAAACACTACATGTATTCAACAAGCATTTATTAAGCACCAATTGTGCAACCAACATTAAACTAAACATTACGCAAACACTAGTTTTGTTATAACACTCAGTAATCAATAATAGTCTTCCAGGGAATCCAGCAAATAACATTCTGCTTTGTGCTTCTCATGTTTCACCTGTGAATATATTAACTCTTTTGTATTTTGTAGTTTAACTATTTTGTGTTATGAAATAGTTATCAAATTCCTACTGTGAGCCTAGTGGGGATAAAATGGTGAACAAGAACTTGCCCTCCTGCAGCGGCATGAGTACAAGGAGGAACTTTTGAAGGCTCTAAGGAAGGCAGTGATTTAATGGGATTTGTGTCTTCAAAAATATCATTTTTTTCACTTTAGTTGGAACTTTCTTCCCTTCTTTGCCTGGCTAATTCCTCCCTTTCTTTATTTCTCAAATTTGATGTCCCTTACTCCAAGGATACTTCTCTGACCTCCCATCCTGTGTTTGTGCCCTCCCATGTGTACTCCTTTTTTTTTTATTAAATTGAAGCATAGTTGATTTACAATGTTGTGTTAATTACTGTTGTAGAGCAAAGTGGTTCAGTTATATATATATACACACACACACACACATATATATACACATTCTTTTTTAAATATTCTTTTCCATTATGGTTTATCATAGAATGTTGAATATAGTTCTCTGTGCTATAAAGTAGGACCTTGTTTATCCATTCTATATATAAAAGCTTACATCTGCTAACCCCAACCTCCTACTCCATCCCTCCCCCAACCCCCTCCCCCTTGGCAACCACCAGTCTGTTCTTTATGTCCCTGATTCTGTTTCATAGATAGGTTCATTTGTGTCATATTTTAGATCCCACATATAAGTGACATCATATGGTGTTTGTCTTTCTCTTTCTGACTTACTTCACTTAGTATGATAATCTCTAGTTGCATCCATGTTGCTGCAAATGGCATTATTTCATTCTTTTTTTATGGCTGAGTAGTATTCCATTGTATAAATGTACCACATCTTCTTTATCAAGTCACCTGTCAATGGACATTTAGGTTGCTTCCATGTCTTGGCTATTGTGAATAGTGCTGCTATGAATGTAGGAGTGCATGTACCTTTTTGAATTTTGGTTTTGTCCAGATATATGTCCAGGAGTGAAATTGCTGAATCATATGGTAATTCTATTTTTAGTTTTCTGAGGAAACTCCATACTGTTTTCCACAGTGGCTGCACCAACTTACACTCCCACCAAGAGTGTAGGAGGGTTCCCTTTTATCCACACCCTTTCCAGCATTTGTTATTTGTCGACTTTTTAGTAATGGCCATTCTGACTGGTGTGAGGTGATACCTCACTGCAGTTTTGATTTGACACGTGGACTCTTTATGTCTCAGTACAGCTCTCAGCACGCTAGCTTGTAATTGTCTGATTGCCTGTCTAGGTGCCCCTGGGCCATGAGCTCCATGGGCTGACAGAACTCTTGCTTATCTTTTCATATTTGTATCCTCAGTGTCCATCCAGAGCACAGTGTAGGTGCTCAGTAAACACTGCTGAAAAAATAGTGACCCTGGCAAGAGCAGTTTCAGGGAAGTAGTGGAGCAAAGCCAGACAACAGCAAGATGAAGCAAGAATGAGGCACAATGAGAAGAGACACTCCTTCCGAGAATCTTACTTGAGAAGAGTATGGGTGAGCAGGGCAATAGCTAGAAGAGGACAAGTGGGGATGGAGGGTTGGTTTTGTAAGATGGAAGAGACTTAGACATATTTAAATACTGATGGGGACTATCTGGAAGGAAAGAAGGAGATTAAGATATCGGGGGCTGTATTAGTCAATACTAATCATGCAATAATGCTGCGGAGTAAGCGAGCCCCAGTCCCAGTGTCTTATGGTAAAAATAAACATTTATTTGACTCACTCATGTGTCTGCAGGGTGGCTCTGCACTGTGTTGCAGGTCTGCATATCTAGGGCTCTTCCATGTGCCTTCCATCCTTGGGCCGGTGAGCTAGCCAAGCATGTTTTTCTCAACGTGTTGGCAGAGGCTGAAGAGAGAGGATCAGAAACAAGCAAGGCTCTTAAGGCCTTGGCTCAGAACAGACACACTATCACTTCTGCCCACATTCCACTGTGCAAAACCGGTCACGTGGCAGTCTCAACGTGAACATCAATCAGGCAGGGAAAAGTGCTTTGCCTACAGGGGACCATAGCAAAGATGGGAAGAAAGAATTGTGAGCTAAGAATAGAGAGGTTTGCATGCCAGAGAGAGAGAGAGAGAGAGAGAGAGAGGGAGGAAATATGGAGCCAATTGATGAGGTGGGTTTCTTGAGGATTGAGAATGGCAAGAGAATAAAATATTGGCAATAGAGTAGCTCAAATAATAAACCATGTGGTCCAGGCTAGACAGAGAAGAATGGAAAGAAAGTGGAGGCTGACAGGGTGAGTAAGTATAGGGAACAAGAGGTGCTGGTGAGGCTGAGGATGAGATGGGTCCAAGTACCTGAGTTGGAGATGGTAAGATAAGAGGTTGAAGGCAGACAGTGAGGCCTTTGAATCTGAACTTTTTGCAGTGGCACAATCCAAGCTGCTGACCAGACTCAGGCTGTAGCTGTAAACAGTTGAACTTGAGAGGAGATGAAGGTAGTCAGAGCTAAGGCCGTCGAGGCACTGGGAGGCCCAGGGCTTGGATGGGTGGTTCATGCAGATGAGGAAATCCCCAGGGTTCCAGCAGGGCTGGGTTGGAGGAGAATGTGAGGGAGGTTGTCTCCAGGGGACCTGGAGAAGATAGGGATGGAGTGGGGGAGGGACCCGGGCCTTATTTTACGTGGAAGTAGAGGCGAAATTTGTGAAAGCTGCATTAGGGAGCCTGAAGGATGTCACCTCTGGCTCCTGATGGAGACAGTTGTGGGTTGTGGAAGAAAGAGCAATTCCTAATCGGTAAGCCTGCAGGAAAAACAAACTTTGGAGGAAAAAGCCAAGTTTCAGTTAAGGTAGAAAGAGAAGAGCCATTCAGTTGAAGAGTCTGAGGGAACAGGAGATTCTGTTTACTGAAAAGTTGGTTCTATGGGAAACCATGGGATCTGGCATTGTGGTGGAGGAAGCCCTAGGCAGTGGGAGAGGAGAGATACATTGGAGGAAGGAGCGTGGATGTGAGGCACGGCTGGGTCAGTGGGGGAAAGAAGGTCCCAGGTATTTCTGGAAAGAGGAAATCTAAAGCCAGAAGAGTTAGTTTCTGGGACTCTCATCATGTGGGGAAAACAACAGATGTCCTTAGACGATGAGGCAGCCCTAACTCACTAGAAAAGTACCAGGCCCTTAAGAAACGCTTAACAGAATGAATACATGTCTAAAGAAAATACTGGATCCATGAGCCACGTTCTCCTCTACTTGAAAAGGCGATGGCTCTGATCTTGTCCAGAGCAGGGAAAAGTCAGCAGCCTGCTGTGTTGCAGTAACCTGACCCCTATTGCTTCCAAACCTGGGAATTACCTGTCCAGAAATTTCAAAACCTTTGATTATGGGTTTTTGATTTCTCATGAACTTTTATGGGGTTTACCTTGGCAATTAAATTACGTGTTATTTATCAGGCCATCTTCTCCAATTAAGATGATAATGAGCTTCCATGTTCTACCAGATATTTATCAGCCTCTCTATGAAAAAGAGCTTAATGAAACACTCAAGACAGGTAATCACGTTAACAAGGGGGAGCCCCTGGGGAGGATTTGAGATGTCTAACAATAGAGTGGAGAGTAATGGGACTTCATGGTAAACAGTACTGACAATCACAGACATAATGGCGCTTGAACGAGTGTCTGGGCTAGCTGGGAGGACTGGGCATTTCTTCCCTTGGCAGGTCATAGAAACCAGAAACTTGTGCAACACTGTGGGCAATCGGCCTTGATAGTATGATAGCCAACAACAACTTACTGCTACTACCATTTGTCAAATGCCTATTGTGTATAAGGCATTGTACTAGGGGCTCTACAAGCATTATGCCAAGTCAGACTTACTGAAACCTACTTTATAAGTAAGTACAACACTATGTTGTATTTTCCGGACAAAGCAACTAAGGCTCAAAGGGATGCAGTAACTTACCTGAGATCATATGGCAGATAAGTAGCAACGCTGAGACTTGAATTCTGGTTGAGACGAGGCACGCTTCTCCATGTGACAGGAGAGTGATGTGAAGCAGAGAAGTCCTAGTTGCAATGGTGCCTGTCACTAAGCCCATGTGGCTGCCACAGAAATGGCTTTGACCAAGGGCAGCAAATATGTGGCACATGTACTGCCTGTCACTCCCTCCTGCTCTCCCCATGCCAGACATCTCTAATTTATCATGATACTCTCTCCCATTGAGCACAGATGTGGCCTCATAATCATTCTCACCACAGCACGGCAGGCAGTAACTAAGTCAGTCAGAACTGACACGTGAGGTAAAATCTCTTTGCCATCCTTGACATAGATGCTCCATGAAAACATGAGGGACAAAGCACTGGGCTTGGAGTTTGAGGAACCCAGCTTTGAATCCTAGTTCTCCCTCTTCAAACAGTCCCAGAGCCCATTATACCGCTTGTGACACCAAGGGTTGTGGAGATTAAATTAAACACCAACATGGGAAGCACAGCACCTGCAGCAGAGTAAGCCCCAGAGAAGTGTTGTTTCCTCTTTTTATAAACAACGACAACACGTTCAGACTTGGATCAGGGGCAAGTGTAGTTTTCTCAAACTCTTAGAAAACTCCCTGGAGGACAAAGGCGGTGACAGAATAGCCTGGATCCCAGGGAAGGCATGGAGGGTGTCAAGGTCCAGGGGCGAGGACCTACAGTGATGAGAGTCACTGAGGTGCTCAAGGGCAGTCCCTCCAGGTTTGCAGAAAGCCCCCCAGGGAATAGAGAGGCAAGGAAGCCACCAGCTGGGGCCAACTCTGACCTCATCCTCTTCCCTTTTTCTGATTTCCTTCCAGTGGTCCAACCAGGCGCAGGGGGGCCTTGATGCAGTCCCTGAAGTTCAGCTCCAGGGCTGGTGCAGGTGGAGAACAGTAGAGAGCAGACCTGGAAGGGGAAATCTGAGATCTCCAGTATGGAGACTTTTCTCCCTGGCAATGGTCTTAAATTGAGACCTTGAACACTGTTCTGCTGGTTCCTTCATTTCCTGGTTTGAGTTTTGCTAATCTATACCCCACAGCTAGCAGAGAACCAAACAAAGGAGAAGAAAGCCAGAGTAGCAATAAAGACCACGTGCAGTTAAAAGAGCAGGCCCCAGAAAACAGGGGGTTGTAGGTCTGGAGGGCTGGCTAGTCTGGCAGGTGGTTGTCTGGAAGACTGGGCAACAGGCAGCAGAGCAGTTGTGTAATCATGGGCAGAGGAGGGGGTGTCCAAATGGAGGGACACAGAGGGTCCATCCAGCTGGTTGGGCACAGCTATGAGGATGCTCAGGCAGGCTTGAGACCTCAGCAGATAAACTCAGCTCAACACTCACTGAGTAGCTTTCTCTATTTCTGGCCCCATGCTAGGCACTGAGAAACTAAAGATGGGTAAGATAATCCTTTCTAGTAATTGCAAAGTAATGGGAAGTGTGATTGGGTAGAGGTACTTAATGTGCTCTGGGGACCCCATCAGGGACCTGCTGGAGAGAAGGATGCCTGGGGAGAGGAAAACATTCCAGCCAGAGGGAAGAGTACAAGCAAATGTCAGTGGATGTGAGGGCCCACGGCATGGTTAGGCACTGCTGCAGAGTAAAGTGGGAGAAGAGGAGGGGCAAGAGATGAGGCTGGAGATGTGGGTGGAGGCAGATGGAGGCTGCTTTTTGTCAGGAGCAGACAAGGAGGACCACACTCCCTGGTAGCCGATAGGCAGGCCTTGAAGAGTTTAGCAGAGGGGTAATGTGGTTACATCTGCCTTTGGATGGCTCTCTCTTGACGCTGGGCCAAAGTTGGATCTAGGGGTAAGTTTGGAGGCAGAGAGAGCAGTGAGGAGGCAATTACAATGGTCCAGGTGGGAGGGGACCAGGGTCCGAGCTAGGCAAGTGTGCCAGCAAAAACTCGTCCTGCAGAGCCCAACACAGCTCAGCTACTGCGCCCGTGCCTGCCATGATGCTGGGAACGCTTCCCCAAAGGACGGAAGGTACTGCTGCTGCTGCCTCCTTGCAGGTGGCTTTCCCCAGCTGTCTGGCTGAGCAATAATATTCCTTAAACCATGCTTAAGACAGTCATGGTTTTAAGCAAATGATATTGCCCATAGGTAATTACAAGATTATCTAGTGGGCTCAGGAAACACAAATAGTTCTCAGGTTACCAGCATGAGTGGCAAAGAGGTAAGCCAAGGCCCTCTAGGAGGGCTTGCTGGATGTTGCTGGAAGCTGGGCAGGGTGGGGCAAGATGAGGAAGGATGGCCATCCCCCTAGCTGGGGAGGATGTTCCCCAGGAGAGTCACAGGAGAGAAGAGGATGCCCGTGGAAGCAGGTGGGTTTACTCCATAATTCCTACTAAGTCACCTGCCTGATAAGTCAAGTCCATCACTAATAATAGTAAATCCCACTTAAGAAACACTACCTGTGGGCCAAGTATTCTTTCTCAGGGAGCTCCCCCATATGGGATCACATTTAATTTTCACAAAAACCTTTAAAAATAAACTATTATATCCATTTTACAGATAGGAAACTGAGACTTAGTTAAGCAACTCGTTCAAAGTCTCAGAGCTAGGCAACAGCACACAGCTTTTGGAGCCCTCCATGGGTTTGGCCAGCTCATCACAGACCCCTGTAGCAATTTTGTGATAGAACTGGGGGTGGGAGAGTCAGACGGGAAAACCAGTCACTTGGCTTTGAGGGAAGGTCAGGACACGGGCAAGGGAGTTTCTTCTCCTGAACTTGTGTGCTTTTCCTCGTAATCCAAGCAGACCAGGGGCTCAGTCGGGACTGGGTGACTGGTGGGGTGGCTTCTTTCGGTACTAGCTCTTTGCAGAGGAGAAGGTGCTATGCCCCAAACAAGAATATGTCACAGAACAAAGAGGGGCTAGATATGTCTTTGATCTCATCATTCTCCTCGTCTTTCTCCTTCCCTCTCTCCTACCCCTCTCCTCTCCCCACCTTTCTCTCCTTCACTCACCCCTTTCCTCCTTCCTGGAACCTCAGAGTCAAGCCAACACCCAACTACTCTCTCAAAATCCCTGACAGTTGAACCCACCTGTCCAGCCACCCTTTGTCCACACTCTGGGCATCTGGACTGCTCTCTTCCTTGACTTCCAACTCTCCCCGTTCCTACCCCCATCAAAGCTTCCACATCCCCAGAAGCTCTCAGCTACAAAGTTGGAAAGCAATCAAAACAAAACAACTAACACTAAATTGGGTACAACAGAAAACTCTCCTTTAAGCCCTCAGGGGTGTTTGTTCATTAAGCCAAATGGATGACTAACTGGGGAGACTTCTCTTAACAAACATTTGTTGAGAGTCTACCTTGTGCTGGGGGATGGAGGGAGGGATGCAGGTGAGCCAGGGGATCTCACTCTTTAGTCAAGAAGTAAGACAAGAACACAAATAATTATGTCATGAATGTCACAAAGAGGTGCATGAGTTTATTAAAACTGGGGAGGGGTGACGGAGATGAGGGTGGGGTGAGGGAGATGAGGAAAGGCCTGTGGAACACAGCAGTTTGAGCTGGGCTCTGAAAGACTAGTGGGAATCAGACATATAGATGGGGGTGGGGGGAAGTCAGTCATCTCAGACAAAGAGAGCAGTGTGGACACAGTCCTGGAGATGGGCCTGGAACATGACTCAGTGGGCAATTCCAGTGTGTGAGGAAGAGGCTTCTGCTTGAAAGTAGGCAGAGAAAGGGATTTCTTTAAGTCCCAACCCTTGGCTTGTTCTTGCAGCAGAAGGACCCAAGGTCTATAATCCTGCTTCATTCCTCTTCCCATGATGCCCCACCCAGTCCAGTCCCTACCTCACTGGAGAAAGGGGCCAGGGGCTCTTTTGTCTCTTGCTGGTCTTATCTAAGGGCTTGCCTTGAATCACATCCCATCAACTCAGCTCCCAACTGACTCTCCAAATCGGTAGACAGCCCTACCCATCATCAGATCTGTCAGAGACCAGATGATAGACCTGGGGGCCCTCTATGGAGCCTCAGACTAGCACCCCAATCTTTCCCAATGTCTCCTTTCCCTCCCCCCATCAAGTTGACCCTCCCCAAATACTTGGTTTTTATAACTGTAATAATAGTCTTCCCTCTGAATAACACACCCACTATTTATGCCTAATTACCATGTGGTCCAATACGTAGAGCACTAAATGGGTGAGATCAACTTAGCTTGAAGTTTTGCTTCATTACAACACCAGACTTGATTCATATACACTGAATATTTAACCTGTCCGGGCCTTGGCTCCCATGTCTGTAAAATGAGGGGTATTGATTAGATTAGTGTTTCCCCATCTGGCTGATGCTCAAAACACTGGTTGGTTTTTTAGAAATATCAGAACCCCCACTTTCTAAATTCTTATAGAGTAGGTCTGGTGTTTGGGATCTCAGACCTATATTTCTCTTAGTTTCCAGGGTGTTTGCATTGCATCCAGTCTAAGGACTGATATTTGGGAAACTGGGGTAGATCACATCTGTGACTCTTTCCTAAACTCACTGATTCTTTCTCTGCAGAGGGTACACCAGCAGAGATGAGACTGGAGAGAGGCAAGGGACAGATATGGCAGATTTAATCCATTTTAACAAGAGTAGAATTTATCTCAAAGGCAAGGGAAAGACTTTGCAGGGTTTTCAGCAGGGGTGACATGATCAAATTTATGTTTTAGAAACAGCCTTCTTATGTAGCGTGGAAGATAGGCCAGAGGTGGGAGACCCGAGAAAAGGCTTTGGTAATAACTGCCTGAGATGATTCTGCTGACCTGGATTGCACTGGTGGCAGCAAGGGTGCATTCAGAAAGTAGAATGGACAGAACTGAGTCATTTCTTGTTTCCTTTGGATCGGGGACATAGTGGATCATTGCTATTAGGCTTTGCAGCTTTTGTCCCTTCCTAAACTGTGTGGTTCTTGGTCAGCTCAATTAGAGGCAGATGTCCCAGATTTTGACTCAGGAGCTGGTGACTCAGAGAAGCAGGGAGAGCAGAACATCCATTCCAGAGGCAGCCCAAGTAGCCACAACTTCAGTTTCCAGAAGCAGCATGACAGAGTGCCAGGGGAATGCCAGTGCCTGATGCCAGCAGCGGTGCTGATGCCATCTGGTGTCTGTGTTTACCTGCAATAACTGAGTTCTCACTGGACCACTGGGTGGGCTTGATTTTAGTTGAAGACCCTACAGTGTCTAGCTCTTTTGTTGCTGCCTGTTTTATAAGGCTGGTGTTGTAATCTCCCTTGTAATTCTGTGAGCTACTACAGTATTTTCATGACTTCCCTTTTTGCCCTTAAGGTGCCCAAATGGTTCACTACTTACATCCACATCCCCTGACTGACACCCAGACTGTGTCGGAGGCAGCGAGGGCATGAGCAGCTAGGTAGAGTCCTCAGCCATGGCAAACATATGCAAAGGAGTAGAGAGTGAGAAAGAATCCTGAATGCTGCTGGTTGGCTTACAGAATAAAAATACCTCTGCTCTTGATTTGTTCACCTTCAATAAGGAAAGCTCAGATTGAGCTTTTCTTCACTATTAGAGATTTCTCTGAACTGTACAACTCCATTCAAAACCTGAGTGCTTGATTAGGAGTTTGAGATTAACATATACACACTACTGTATACAAAATAGATATCCAACAAGGACCTACGGTAGAGCACAGGGAACTATACTCAAAATCTTGTAATAACCTATAATGGAAGAGAATGTAAAAACAGAATATATGGGCTTCTCTGGTGGTGCATGGTTAAGAATCTGCCTGCCAACACAGGGGACACAGGTTCGAGCCCTGGTCTGAAAAGATCCCACATGCCGCGGAGCAACTAAGCCCGTGCACCACAACTACTAAGCCTGTGCTCTAGAGCCCGTGTGCCACAACTACTGAGCCTGTGAGCCACAACTACTGAAGCCCGTGAGCCACAACTACTGAAGCCTGCATACCTAGAGCCCACGCTCCACAACAAGAGAAGCCACCACAATGAGAAGCCCGTGCACCGCTACGAAGAGTAACCCCCACTCGCCACAGCTAGAGAAAGCCCACACACAGCAATGAAGACCCAATGCAACCAAAACAGAAAAAAAAGTGGCATGAGAGCATGCATTAAAAAAAAAGAATATATATATGTATGTATAATTGAGTCACTTTGCTGTACATCTGAAACTAACAATTAATTAACACAATCAACTATATTTCAATAAAAATTTAAAAAGCAAACAGACCTGAGTGCTTGAATGTGCAGACTGTCAGAAAACTATCACTCTAGTTTCATTGCCTATTCCCATCCTCTGGAAGGAGAAGCTCTTTAACCTTCCAGCGCTCTCCCCAATTCATGATATTCTTGACATCACAAGGCTACTGGAAGGTAGATGAGATCACAGAAAGGGCTGAGGAAATGCAAGGCAGTACTGATTGAACTTCCCTAAATACAACTTCCCAAGTTATATATAAATTGATTGTTTTCTAAATAGTCACTTTTCCACCTACTGGTAATCTCCAAGATGTTTTATTTTATTTTCACATGTATGGCGACCACAGTGGCTATTGAAACACAAGGTTTATACATTTTCTATTATAGTAAAATATACATAGCATATAATTTACCATCTTAACCATGTTTAAGCATAAGTACGTTCACATTGTTGTGCAACCATCACCACCATCCATCCTCAGAACTGTTTCATCTTCCCAAACGGAAACTCTATACCTTTTAAACACTAACTTCCTATTCACCACTCCTTCCAGCCCCTGGCAACTACTACTCGAATCTCTTCCTTCCCTGGGTACCTCATGTAAGTGGCATCATACAATATTTGTCCTTTTGTGAGTGGATTATTTCACTTAGCATAATGTCCTCAAGTTTCATCCATCTTGTAGCATGTGACAGGATTCCTGGCCTTTTAAGACTGAATAATATCCCGTTATATGTACATACTACATTTTGTTTATCCATTCATCTGTTGATGAACACTTGAGGTGCTTCTACCTTCTGGCTATTATGAATAATGCTGCTATGAACTTGGGTGTACAGATAAGGTGTATATTTTTGTGACCTCTTCCCTTCAAGTAATTCAATAAATTTTTCATGTGAATGATTGCATTTTAATTTATTTGTTTTGTAACTCTGAAGAGTTGTATAATAGACCTTCTTAAAGTGGGTCACACCTGTATTCTTTATTGTTCCAAAATAGGAGGATGCAAAGAATATCTACAAATGTCCATTTCACACTGGTGCGGAAAAGCCCAGTGAGGAAATCCGTCTCTAAGGGTGAATTGCACATGTAGATATCAAAACTCTCAGGTAACTCCCTCTACTCTCCTGTCTTGGTCAAAGAGCGGAGCGTGCTCTAAACCTCTCCTTTGAAAAGAATCCTCTCCTTCCCCACCCCTCCCTTGGGAGGATCAGCCCCCTCTTCCTTCAGTCCCTTCACAGGACTATTCTGACATGGGGCTGTGGATCTCCCAGCAACATTGGTAACCAAGAACTCTCTACCTCTCTAAGGTTTTCTGCACTTTGATAAAAATAATGAAGTATGAAAAGGACATGTGCATTTCTTTTTGCCCCACACCTCCACTGATCTAGAAGGATTGACACCTAAGCATTCTCAGAGTCATGTGCAAATGGGATAAGCACAAAATGACAAAAGAGAAGAGGGCGAAAAAAGAAACATTCCCAGAGCTTGAAAATAGGGACTGAGTTTTCATTTGCGAAGTAGGTTAAGAAATCTGAAAAGTAGGCTGGAACCACATAGAGCTTTATGTATTTCTGTCAGTGCTTCTCTGGTTGAAGTTTTTGGTGAGAGCAGAAAACAGGCAAAATGTATTGATTAAGCACCAATATGTCAGTTGTCATTCCCACCTACTCTTCATGATAACACTGCGATAAGGATCTGTATCTCCACTTTCCAACTGAGGAAACTGAGGTTCAGAGATGTTCAGAATGCTCCCAAGGGCGTGAAATGTGGCCGTGAACTCCTGCGTGACCCCAGTGGTGCTGCTTCCCTGATCCTGCTCTGCTTCCAACCTCTCTAATGAGAGCATTTCCCTTATCTTCTGTGGAATGATTTTCAGAAGGGGGCCTGTGACAGCCTGTGTGTGTTTCTCTCTGTGGGTGCATCAGAATTTGATAGAGACCAGCAAGGGACTCCCTTCCAAGCCCTAGCTATGCCTCCTCCTCCAGCTAGAGGACATTCTTGGACCACAGAGGCAGTTCTAGATTTTCCTTCCTTTCTGTTGGATCCATCCTTTGTTTCCTCACTACCATGGGCCAGCAAAACCCCTACCCGCCTCAACTCATCCTCTGCCCCTAATACCCACTGCTAAACATTTGCTTCCCATTTTCAAGGATAAAGCGTAAAAAATAAAGATGTAGGTAGCACATCAGGAACAACTTCGTGACTCTGGAAGTTTCTGGAACATACAGAAACTTAAGGAGTTTCTCGTGTCCCCCTTTCCAAGAAAGCTATAAGGAAAAGGACCACCCTGCCCCCACCTGGCCTACTTGGACTGGGGACAGTTCTGCCTGGAGGGGAGAGGAGGCACCAAATGACCCCCAGAGGGCCCTGCCAGCCCAGGAAGCCAGAGACTCCAGTGCAGCCGCCTGCTTGGCCACAGATGTTCCCTGTCATCAATCATTCAGGGCTTCTCTTTGTTGTGCCGCTTGTTTAAAGAGCGAGGCATTTGTTAATTGAAAACTAAAAGATCCATCCGTCTCACTCAGAGCCAGCATGAAATCCACTCAGCCATGCAAGTCTGAGGTAGAAAAGGCAGCAAGAGTTACCATGTCTTTGGGTTGGTTCACCCCATGGAAGTCATCGTCTGCTTACTGGATGAGCACAGCTACCCTCCCCACCTCAGATCAGCCAGGGGCTGCCCATGTTATAGCTTATCTAATACTTCCTCATCTGTTATCCTCAGTGTAGTCCAGAGAGAAAGGTATTTTTAGCCCCAAATGAAAGACGGGGAGATCTGAGGCTTAAAGAGACTAAACTATTTGGCCAAGGTCACACAACTGGCAGGTGACAGAAGCAGGACATCAATCCAGGTCCTCTGACTGGTCAGGAGAGGGGTGCCCTGTCCACGGAGTGGCTCTGTCCCTCGACGGACCAATGTAGAGATGCTGAGCTGGGAGGCACCAAGTGGATTTTAAACCTTGGGAAGAATGACCTGAGGGTATACAAGGGGGAACACTGAGATTTCAACTATGTCTGGAATGTTTTATCTCTTTATAAGCAAATATGGCACAATGTTAGGACTCCTGATTGTTGTAATGTCTCCCTATCAAGCCTGCAGAGAGATGCGGACAGTCCAGATCCACATATAGTGCCAAAGGCAAGGAGCAGAAGAGGCGCGCCACACCCACTTACGTCTCCTCCCCCTCCCCCAGTTGCCTCCAGAGATGGGGGATGTGCTGGTCTGAGCCTCAGGAGATGGGGACTGGTCCAGCACTGGATCTCTGTGGCATCTGGAAGGGACTCCATTTCTTTGGGCCTCAGTTCCCTCTTGTAGAGGGATGAGAGTGGGGGGTTAGGTGAATGCTAATTTTTTTCCAACTTTAATTTTTGATAATTGTGTGTGTCATTGGAGGAAATGCTGAGTCAAATTTAAGCTTTGGGACCTAGAGCCCCAAAGCCCTGGAGTGGCTTGACTCCAGCCACGATGGACTGACTCCCTGATGTGTAGTTTTAACTCTTCGTCCGTGCTCTGCCGCTTGCCTGGAATGCTGCCTTCCTCCCCTAGGGAACTGTGGTATTTGCTTCTTCGACGCTTAGCGCCTGTGAGGTTTCCCTTTTTGTGTGTTGCACAGCACCTGTATAAGCCACAGGTATGTTGCGGGTATTTCCTGGAGGTCTCCATTCTGGATTGGCAGGCGGTGAGAGCAGGAGCCTGGCTTCATTCCTCTCTGTGACCCCTGAATCTGACATAGAGCCCGGCAAAGGAAGGGCAGTCAGTAACTGCAGTTAACCCTTGAGCAACTTGGGGGTTAAGGGTGTCAATCCTCAAAAATCCGCATATAATTTACAGTCCACCCTCCTTATCCACGGGTCTGCAGGCATGGATTGAACTAACCCCCTACAGTGTAGTACTGTACTACTTACTGTTGAACAAAATATAGCAGGATAAATGGACCCACAAAGTTCAAATCCCTGTTGCTCAATGCTCAACTCTGATTGCAGAAGCAGAAATAAAGGGAAGGCGGAAAGGTGAGAGGAAGGTGGCACAAGAGCAGGGCCAGAGGACCAGCAGCAGAGCAGCCCTCACCACCACCACCTCCCTCCCATGCCAAACCCCTACTCCCTTTGGAGTCAAAGGTGAGCTGCAATCTCGGGCATCCTTTAGAATTTCCATCTCAGGTCAACTCCAAGCAGGCTTTCCCCTGGAAGAGTTAAGCAACAGAACTTAGCACAGCTTTGACCAGCTGTCTGAAGACAGGTCCTGGACCTCTCCTTCCCTGACCCTCTGGATGCCAGGTATCTCCCCCAACCCTTGTCTTCTGACTCCTCAGGCGAGGGGGACACCTGTCACTGCAGCCCTGCATATACGGGGTGTAACTTTGGGGGTGTGGTGGGACCGCTCAATTCGCGCCTCGGCTCCCACCAGCCTCAAAACCAGGGATGGCGGCATCCCCCACGCCCTGGCCCTTCCTGGCAGGCCCAGGCGCGGGAGGCTTGCACTCAAGCGCGCAAGGGGCGGGGCGGGGCCTGTCCCAGGGGCGGGGCCCAAGGCGCCCCGTGGCCCAGGCGGCCCCGCCCCCCTCCCTCCTGCGCTCCCCGAGCTCAGGCGCCGCGGAGCTGTCCAGCGTTGGTGCCAGAGCCGGCCGACTGTCGCGCGCACCGCGCCGCCTCCGCGTCGGGTCCCTGCGCCGCTCGCCCGCCCAGCTCCCGGCCCGCCCCCCGCCCCGCCCCGCCCCGCCGCGGCCAGTCCACTGCTCCCCGCGGGCCGGAGCCGGCCAAGTGGCTACCCGCCTGGGCTCAGAGCGGTGCGGCGGGGCCGGGAGCCAGGGACCCGCCGAGGAGAGCGGCGGCCCCGGACGGCTGCCGGAGGGGCGGCCGCGCGTGGATGCGGCGGGAGCCGGAAGCCTCGAGCAGCCGGCGCCGTCTCTGCCCCTGGGCGCCCTATGGCTTGAAGGTAAGCGCCGGCAGTATGCAGGGACAGGCGGTCCGGGTCCAGGCAAGGTCGCTGGGAGAGGAGGAGGGAGCTCAAAGGGCGGCGCGTCTGGGACCAGAAGTTTGTCCGGCCACTCTGGCGCCGTCTGCCAGGGGACCTCCCCGCCTGAGGTCGGGCTCTCTCCACGGACCCTCCGTCGGGCCGCTTCCCCGGGGGTGAAGGGAACACAGCGGCTGTCCCCTCTCCCACCCTCTCGGCATCCTTCTTGCCAGCCGGGTGCGAACCCTCGCTCCGGACACGGGTGGGCAGTGCCCGGGCAGCCTCCCGGCAGAACGCCGGGAGCGAGCCCCGTGGAGCCGCCGTTTCGCAGGGCTGCCGGCTCCCGGCCCATCTCGGGAGGGCACTTTCCACCCGGCACCCGAGCTCGGGACCCCAAGGCGCGCGGCCGGAGTTCCGGCCGCCCCGGAGGGAGAAGGGTTGTTCTTAGCAGCTCTGCATTTGTGCGACCCGAGACTTTTCAGTTTCTAAGGACCGAAGCCAAGGGTAGGGAAGAGGCTGATTCTGGCTCTGCTCTTCCACGCCTAATGTGCCGCTGTCCTTGGTCCTGGATTTATGTTCTCCTTCGCATCTCTCCGTTTGAGATTCAGTCGAGGAGGGAGGCTGGGGTTTCAGACCCATCTCGACCTGGGAATGGGGGTGATGATGGGAGCAGAGGCGGAGGGTGACTCTCCTACTCTGGAATGGACCAAGAGCCTCAATAGGGCGGTGTGCAGAGACAAGAGGCCGCTCTAAGCGCCAGACAGAGCGCGCGTCCATCCCTGCCTGCAGCGGGCAGCCTGTGAGCGGTTCCTCTTGAAGAGCAGAGGTAAGGGTGCGTGTGCGTCTACACAACAGGCTTCGCCGTGGACACAAGTCACAGCACTGCAGCTGCGTAGGGACAGGCCCTTTCTCTCAGACACAGGGAAGCTATCTGAGCGAGTGAGTCACTGTTGCCCCACCTAGCATCCCGCTACTTTTTGTCCTGGGGGCTCCTGAGGTTGGTGAGATGCAAGACACTTTGCGGATCCCTCTCTAATTCCTTCTGCAGATCCAACCTTTTCTGGATTTTGACTAGGCTACGAACCTTTCAGGCTAATTCTTGCTCCTTCCCAGGAATTATGTGATCAGTGATTCTTACCCCTTTGGATGCAAATACTCTGCTTACCCCTGATTCATCCTTCAGCATTAGGACCGCTTGAAAAAGAAATCATTCTTCTCATTTTTCTCCCTGTTGCTGCTATTGAATGAGGGTGGGCAGAGAGAGAAGCCCATCGTGAATGTGACCGATTGCAAGAGAATCAGCAAGCTGATTTTCTGGGTCCCGGCCCCCCGCTTTTGACTCCTCTGTTTAGGATTCAAGCTTCCTGGCTTATGTGACTGGGAGAGGGCTGCTGATGCCAGTTTTGAAATCAGATGTCTGACAGGGAAGACATTTGGGACAGTTAGACCGAGAACAAAGTGAAGGCCAGCCCTCACTGATGGCTCCAGCCTTGATCTCTTGAAGAACATTCTGAGTTCCTTATGTCTTCCCTGCACAGCCCAGGGGGAGAAAGGTGCCTGAAACATGGGAGATTCTGATTCGTTGTAGAGGTCTGGGACAGCGTTTCTGTAAGGGCTGGTTTCTGTTTTAATGAACCCTCTGTGTCTGAATCACTGGGGAAGCTGGTTTAAAATGCATATTTTTGGTTCTTGTCTGAAGAGCTGCTGAATGAGAGTTTCAAGCTGAGGCCCAGGCATGTATATTTTAACAATATTTCTGGGGATCCATGTGTACACTGGGTGAAGAAAGCATCTCTCACATAAGTTCATACTTCTTGGACTAGGGGGAGCATGATTAGGGTCTTTAATCCACTCCCCTGCCTTCTGCAGTTATGCATGTTGAATTCTTCAGGTGTGGGACTGTTGATGGAGGGACCGTAGCCCTGGTTCAATCCCTTTGCTGCAATGGAGGATGCAGCACAATCTCCCCTCCCAGAGGATCTGCCTGGGCTTTCCTTCTTTTTAAAACAGAGTTTTAGCCTCTCTAAAAATCACCAATATGGTTTCCGTTGACCTGTGTAAATACTAAGGCTCCTTTGGGGGCCAACCCAGTGTGTTCTTCCTCCCCTCCCCTCCTGGGGGAATTATCGTCGTTCAGTATGCTTGTGCTGTGATCTGCTAACCCAACTGCTCCTGAAATGCCAAGGAGCGACTAGTTCAGCTTAGTAGCATGCCATGCTCCCCAAGGCTGGCAGCCACTCGTGCCCTGCTGGCAGTGACATATTGACTGTATTGATTTGGTTCTTGTGCTCTGTAAAAGCCGGGAAGCTTGTAGGGGTGAATAAGGCCAGTAATGATGCTTATAGGCTAGTCAGTTTTCTATCTTCACCTGCGAGGTTGAATTATTTCTGTCTAAAACGTGCAATGATGTAAGAAAATCTGAACTTGAGAGAAACCCTCTGTTCTTCCTCCTACCAGTGGAAACAAAGGGAGCTCAGGATCTCATTAAAAATATGGCCTCACATATACCTGGGATTGACCTGCTGAAGCTAGACTGGTCTAAGGTCACTGTTCTCTGGGTAAACCTGTGTAAGAGGAAAAGCATGTGGACTCAGTCTGGAAAGAGCAGTCGCCATCTTCCCTGCAAGCGAAAGTCGTGTTTTGGTGTTGAGGAAGAAGCATGGCTGTGAAGATAGCACAGAGAACATATGTGGCAGGGGTTGGGGGGTGGGGTGAGGATGATGAGAATTTCTTGAGCCAATCCTGCCCCTTCCAGTGACTCATATTTTCTGACATGCCACCTTTCATTTCTCCCTCACTTGTGGCTTAATACTCATGAGTCTCCAGCAGTGAAGGTATTTCAGCACCTAGGAAGGGAGAGGAGAATCTAAGTTGAGGTTTTATAATGCCAGGACCCCAAGCCATATCTCCAGCATCTCCCAGAATCAGGTTGTATATCACAGGTCACAGCAACCTAATATTTGAGGGCTTGAAAATAACAGGCTGACTGCCCCGTCAGTCCCATTTCCCCTCAGACATAGTTACCAGGACTTTAAATCCTTAGATTACTTGGACTTCCTCAGAAGTCATGCTGGATGCACCTGACCCCAAACATGGCAGTTTTTTCTTTAGTCCAGAAATATGGTGTCTCTCTCCTGTTATTAAGGTTCTCCAAAACCTTAGGAGTTGTATAAGCTTTCTAGTTCCAGGGCATCAGGACTGAGCTTGGCAACCAAAGCTTCTCTGTCTTACCAGGAGCTCTGCTTAGCAGGAGAGCATCCAGCATCTAGGAAATGCTTGGAAACCCCAGGCAGCAGGAAGGGCGCAGCTTGGTTCAGCTTCCCAGCAGGCACCCTCCCCTATATGTGGCCTCTCACTTAGTTGACCCGCAGTATCATAGTTCCCTCCCCTCACCCCCACAGGGCCTCTTATGGCTCTGGGGGGGGGGGCGGACTCCAACATTTGCTTTGGGATTCTGTATGAGCTCTCCAGCTCCCCAAGATACTAAATGGAGCCACTAAGGGTGTGCAAGTTGCTCATTTACCAATTCTGTGTGGTAGACTGATATTATCTCCAGCCTTTTAAATTACTGCAATAGCATTGGAATCCAGTGTTAATACACCCCTGCCTCTAACCTGTCCCCATCACCAATGTAACTGAAGATTTCTTTTTTGTTTTGTTTTTTTTTTTAACAATAGAATCATATTATCTAAATGCATAGGCTTGGAAAATAGCTTGATTATAGTGTCAGTACATGTGGGTGGAGGAGTAAAACTACAAGATTCAGCCACTTGATTTGCTCCTGTTTGGGTTCAGAGAAAGGAGAGAAACTTGCCCTTCTAGTCTGTACATTTCCCCTCTTCTTCTCCCTTTCACCTCAATCTGATAAATGGGGTAAATCAACGCCCTTGGCAGCTGGGAAGTCCCTGGGAGGGTGCAGCCTCTTCTCTGCCTGGGAGACATGGGAATGTTTCTCTGAAGGAGCAGAGGCCCCTGCTGGCTTCAGTGAACAGGACGGAGCCAGAGATGACACACTGGGGCCTGGAGACTCCCCCCTCCCCTGGATGGAAGAGGCTGTGCCACTGCAGTGTCCCAAGCTCAGAGCCCTGGAGGCCGTGGGGACATCCGAGAGTGTGGGGCAGTGTAATGGATGTGGGAGCCGAGGAAAAGTAAACTCTTGGGGGCCCTTGGAAGAGGTTGATGTTAAATATGCATGTATAAGGCAGCTTGGTGCAGTTGGGCAATTTGTCATAATGTGACGGCACCTGCAGGAATTTTCACTTTTTCCAGGAAGAGACAGGGGTATTCTTTGCTGTCTGCAGTGATGGGGAGGGAAAGGAGGAAGGACCCCTGGCTTTCCCTGGAGTCCTCTGAGTGATTTCAGCTTGTTCCCAGACAGAAGATGCTTAAGTGAAGTCAGGCAGACTCAGCTCCCAGGGGCCCTGTCGATACGTCTGCAGCCAGCCTGGGCAGTTCTGCCTTCCAGGGTGCTGTGGTTCAGCACAGAATGGCAGCCATAGGCCCAAGGACACTCCTCTGTAGAAGTCTGGGAGCCAAGGTGAGTCCTGGGGCCCATCCATTTGTCATTGGGCTCCTTCAGAACCCGCCTGCCCTTCTCATTTCCACACCCGCCTTGTTGCTATTGTTTGGATTCTAAGTGGCCCAGCAGGGGAAAGGCATTAGAAACGAAATTATTTTTGTTACACACTGTATAATTGCCTCCTCTCCTTTCTGTTACCCCAGGCAGCAACATCACTAGCAATTCCCCGGGATCCTTTGGTCTGGGAAAGTGGCTTACTCACAGGCTTCCTTAGAAGGGCTGCTTTTGACAAGTGGCCCTGCTCACCAGTCCCTCCATTGCTGGCTTAATCATCATAGCAGCCACCATTTATCATGCATTTGTTATGTGCAGGGTATTGTGCTGAGCACGTGACTTTTGTTTTTTATTTCAACTCCCTATCCTGCAACAGCTCTATGAAACAGGCACTATTATTACCCCCATTTTACAGAGGAAGAAGTGTGGGCTTAGAGAGGTAAGTGGCTTGCACAAGGTCACAGGGCTAATAGGGAGATTCAAAGCCAGACCGTCTGATGTTAAAGCAATACTCCTCTCTGACCTATGTAAGCGGCATATAGAATAAGGGAAGAGAATGTGGTTAAGAAAGTATTTTCTTTGATAAACTGAAGTAACCTGACCTTTGCGTATGATACCAGGAAAGGAGGAGACAGCAGAGGGGGAAGAAAGGATGAAATAACTTCTTGGGATTCTTAAAGATCTAAGACTATCTAAGAAGTAGTTCTGCACCTTGATCTGGGAGTCTTTGGATGAAATGCCCCGGAAATGAACCTCAGCAAGCACTGGAGGCAGAGGGGAGGCAGGCGGGTGGAGGGGCAGGAGAAGAGCTGTGGACTGATAAAGACGGGGCTTTCCTGAAAACGCTGAAACTGATGACGTCACGTCCCAGCTCACACCTCTTTGAGGTCAACTGAACTGTCCAAAAGGTGAAACCCAGACTCCTTCCAACCTTTAGGCCTTTGGTGCTGCTTTCTTATTACCACGGGATGAAAACTTGTCACATCTTCAAGACTAAGCTCCTAGATTTTACAGAAGATGGGGGTGGGGGTGGGATGGACTGGGACCCTGCACAGATGCAGGAGTAACTCACAAGAGTTTGCTTGGAGGTCAGTGCTTTTCTGGTGGACAGAGGCAGTAGAGGCCCAGGTGGCCCTGAGCAGGGCACTTGACCTAAGCATCAATTTCTTCAGGAATAAAGTTAAGGAATTATTTATATGCTGCCTGCTAGATTGGAATTCTTAAGATCCAGCAGCACTGTAGACTCCACTAAAATGGTGGGATAATGGTGTTCGCCTTATAATGAGCGAGAAAACTTCTAACCTGTCTTGTTGAATCTCACCATGAATTCTATGAATGATACTTACCAACATTTGATCCCTTTTTTTAAACCCTTTAAAAACAATATAGCATGGGACTTCCCTGGTGGTCCAGTGGTTAACACTCTGAGCTTCCACTGCAGGGGACACGGGTTTGATTTCCGGTCGGGGAACTAAAATGGCCAAAATATAAAAAAACAGAAAACGATATCACATGGTAGTTAAGGCTGTGGGCTTTGGGGTAAAACAGCCAAAGTTTGAATCCTGACTGTAATACTTACTAGCTCTGTTACCTTAAGCAAGTTGGTTAACCTCTGTCGTCTTGAGTTTCTCATCTGTAAGTGGGGATGTTCATACTGACTTCATTCGGTTGTAGTGATTAATTAAGACATTTAGATGTAAGACATTTGAGAGGCCCTGGCAAAAGGAAGCACTCCATAAATGTTAACTCTAATGACTGTTACTGTTATCATTAAGAAATTTCAGGGCTTCCCTGGTGGCTCAGTGGTTGAGAGTCTGCCTGCCGATGCAGGGGACACGGGTTCGTGCCCTGGTCCGGGAAGATCCCACATGCCGTGGAGCAGCTGGGCCCGTGAGCCATGGCCGCTGAGCCTGCGCGTCCGGAGCCTGTGCTCCGCATCGGCAGAGGCCACAACAGTGAGAGGCCCGCGTATCGCAAAAAAAAAAGAAAGGAATTTCAGCGGGAACATTTTCAGCTGTTTTCCTTTTGCACAAATTCAGTCCCTGATTTTACATCTCTGAAATTAAGCATGTTTCTAAAACTTTCACAGAATTCAAGCTTACATTTCTTTCCTACACCCTCCATTTATGTGCACCACAGTTCTTTGGCACTCGCCTGTCAGAAGCTCTTACTCATCCTGAGTGAGAGGGGTTCAAATTGCTTGTCATCCCATTGAATTAGGTTCCGCTGACTTCCATCTTACCACGCACGAGCCAGGAAGAGGCGTTGGTCTTCATGGTGATGGCTTTGCACAGCCTTAGTTTTCTTCCTGGCTTCTCCTTCACCTGCCTTCTCATGACTGGAGCCTTCTTGACTGTCATTGTTACACGGTGCGGTGCACTCTGGCACAGACCACATTTTATTAAAAATGAAAAATAAGTAGAATATACTGGTGTCCGAGGACAAGGAGACGTTTCTTTTTCTTTCCCAGGTTGAGAAGGCTAAAGAACCTCACACTGAGAAGATCCCTGAAGCTGGCAGGAATTCACTGTCCATCTTTTGGAGTCATTAATTACAGGAGAAAATGCTACCCATTTTTTGGATGAAGTATGGTCTTGCCTAAGAAAGGAGGATGGAACACAACAGCTGTGGTCTTAAGACTCTCCAATCATGAAAGCAACACCCTCTTTTTGGCTTTTTTCTTTTCTTATGAGTCCTTCCTTGGGGAGGACTCTTTCCTAATTGACACAGCTCCTTCTGGCCAATTAAAAAGACTTACTGTTTAGCAATGGTAGGAGATTTCTGAGGGCATGCTGGTATGCTGTTCCCTGATCATCTTCCTCAGGTCATGTGGTCTCCCTTCTTGGACTCTGAGCTCCCCCTGCTCTTTCCCTCATTAACGGCAGGGCTAACAAGAGAAATGTATTGGCAAGCAGAAACCAGCATCCAGGGTCCCAAGCGGAAGAAGTCAGGCCCCCTGAAATGGATCCATGTTTCCATACGCATCTTACCTTGAGCAATGTGTAGAGCTGAATTGCTCTGGATGACTCATGGCCCAAAGTCTTCCCTTTGGCCAGTCCTCTCTTGTGAGCTGAAGGGGTGGTGGGAGGTGATCACTGCTCTCCATAGATCCATGCTGCTGCCACACATTCTAGATTCTTCCTAAGTTTCGTTCTGTGGTAACCAGCCTCCAAGATGGCCCTCAATACTCCCCACCTCCTGCTATTCATGTTCTTGTGTAATCTTCTCCTACATTAAATAGGGAAGACCTGTGTACAAATAGAATAATGCGTAAGTGACACATTGTGACTTCTGAGGATAGATCATAAAAGGTATCATGACTTTCACCTTGTTCTTTTTTGGATCACTTATTCTGGGGAAAGTCGGCTGCCACGTCGTCAGGACACCTAAGCAGCCCTATGGGAAGGTCTGCATGGCAAGGAACTGAGGCTTCCTTCCAACAGCCACGTGGATGAACCATCTTGGAAGCAGATCTTTCCTCCCCAGACAAGCCTTCAATGACCATGGCCACTGCCAAGGTCTTAACTGCAACCTCCTAAGAGACCCTGAGCTAGAACCACCCACCTGAGCTGCCTGAACTACTGACCCACAGAAGCTGTAAGATAATACATTTTTTGTAGGATTTTAAGTAATTTATTATACATAGTAGAAAACTAATACACACTCTGAAATTATTCGTACTTTTCTTCTACAATAACATGGAGTCTCTTCACTATTCATGTATAAAGATGAATTCCTCTTACTGGACTAAAACTGCCTCTGTGGATTTTAAGGGGTGCTCTCTGGTTTTGTTATTCTGGGATTCGAAAAAACTCATGTTTCACACGTTATGTTCATGAACGTCTGCCATCATCCTTCCAGACCAGGCTGTTGAATTTCTGTATTCTCCTTCCTGTGCTCAGTCTTGCCTGAATGTCTTCTGGTGTGGCAGCCATTCAACACGCATTTCACTTTTTATTCTTTCATTGAACAAAAATTATTGAGCACTTACTGTGTACTAGGCACTCATCTTGGTTACAAATACATCAATGAACAAAACAAAGATCCCTGCCCTTGTGAAACTTACATTTTGGTGGGAGAAAAATGGTAAACAATAAGTATAAAAAGTAAAGGCATATGTTGGAAGGCAATAAGTACTTGGAAAAAGACAAAATCGATTAGGGTTAGGTGATGTGGAGAGCTGGAGGGTAGAAGGAAAGGAAAGGTTACATTATTAAATAGGTGATCAGGATGGATGTCACTGAGAAAATGACATTTGAGAAAAGACTTAAAGGATGTGGGAGAGTGAGCTATGTATATATCAGAAGGAAGAGCATTCAAGGCAGGGAGATCCTACAGTCTGCGTGCATTTTTAAGCATTTTAAGTAATTGTCTTATTCTTTAAGGAGAAATAGTAATAATACTCTGCATTTGGAACTCCCTTTTAATTTTCAAAACCCATGAGACAATAGCAGTCTCTTTCATTTGTAACTCACTTTCACATACACTATTCCTATTGATCCTTACAACAAGCCATTGAAGTAGTTATTGTAACCCCATTTTGCAGATGTGGCCGCTGAGGCTCAGAGAGGTTAAGTGAAGACAAACAGGATCAAACAGTTGTTGGGGGTGGTCTTTGTAGCTCTAGGTAGTTAGTTTTCTGTGTTTTTTTTGGCCACGTCACATGGCTTGTAGGATCTTAGTTCCCCGACCAGGGCTTGAACCTGGGCCACAGCAGTGAAGGCTCCAAGTCCTAACCACTGGACTGCCAGGGAATTCCGGGTAGTTAGTTTTGAAACCGGAATTTAGAGTTTGGGGAACTGGACTGAGCCTTAGTTTAAAAGGTACAGATAATCATCATTTACCTGAGACCCTTCAAAAGCAATAACTGTCTGAACCTATTTTTCCTAAAATCACTTATAAAAAAAATGGGATACCCACGCCCTGCCCATCTAACTATTCAGTATAATGAAGTGATTCAGACGATGAAGTTGGAAGCCAGATTGATGCAGCTTCAGAGCTGTGTTCTGCCAGAAACCAGCTATGTGACTTCAATCAAATTACTACCTTTGAGATTCAGAGTTTTTCCTCCATAGAATAGGGATGACCATGGCACTCGCTTCATCAGGTTTTGTAGGAAGTGAATGAATCATGCATATGAGGTACTTAGCCTAGTACCTGACACACAGTAAACTCTTAGTAAACATTCACTATCATTATTCTTATCATAATTATTAGGAAGCATTGAAACGTCCACAGGATCCTTCCCAATCTCCAAATTTTATCTTCTCTCTTCTGGAGGGAAGAAGAATGTCACTGCAGATGAGGAAATTAGACAATGTGGGATTTGACTCCCAGAGTTCTTCTTGGAAGGAGCCACTGTCACACAGCAAGGGAGCGTGGGAGAACAGGACTAGAATCCACTTTTGCCCCGGGGCCCCTTCTGCCACGCCCTGCTGTCACCAACCTCAGGTTGGAGCATGGAGAATTCAAAGAACTCAAAGAAACTAAGGGTTGAAGAGTGGAGTTTGAGCTGGGGATGGTCTAAGGTGAGGCTAGGGGCATAGGCCGGGGCCAGACTATGAACCCTGAGGCCTTTGGAAGGAGACTGGGCTCCACCCTGAGGGCAACAAGAAGTCATTCTGAAGCGTTGGGTTTTAGGCAGGAGAATAACTCAATTGATTTCATCTGTGTTAAAAAAAAAATCACAGAGACTGCCCAGTGGGAGACCTGATGACAGACAAGGAGGTTGGAAGCAGAACAGCAAGAAGGGTTTCCAATTGTCTGGGACAGTCATGCTGGAGACTGGTGGGCAGTGGAGATGGAAAGACATGGGTGATTTGAAAAATTATTTAAAATTCAGCAGAACTTGTGATTGATGGACCAAGGAGGATGAAGGGAAAGGAGAAGCCAAGGGTGATTTAAGGACAGTGAGGCAAGGGAATGAAGGATATTGGTGAAAGTGTCTGAATGTTGGGCCAGAAATCTGATCCAATCTTCACTTTCCTTTCTTCACAAGGAAAGTGAAGACAGGCTGTGGATATTAAGGGGGAATTACTGATAGAATCAGTGGACTGATGGTGTGGATGAGGTCAGAGACCTGCCATACTTGGAGTAATTGAGCCATTGAACTGGGATGCAGAGGCAATTGTGATCACAGAGGGAGAGAACCAAATTTCTGACGTCAGAGAGGAGCAGTCCTGGATGATGACATGGTTCAGGATGAAATCGTGCAAACAGGTGAATTGAAGTGGAGTGTGTACTTGGAGATGAGGGGGTCAAGGAGCTGAGGGGGCCAAGGTGTTTGAAGCTGATTCCACCCAGTCAATGGCAGGATGTGGGCTGGAGTGCAAGATAGTGAGCTAGGTGCCAGAGTCTTCAGTGAAGTAGAAGTGACCAGGAATCTATGGGTGACACTGACACACAGGGATGGAGGGGTCATGGAGGGGTTGGATGTACCTTAAGGGTCTTACAAGAGGGTGGAGGAGGCAGCCATGAGTCATAGGGAAGAGCTGCAGAGAAGTGGTGCCCTCCGTTGAGGCTGGGAGGGGAGGAGCCCCCTGCTGTGACCCAGCACACACCTTTCCAGGCCTCAGCACGCTGGATTTCTGCTCTGCTCCCTCATTAGCTCATGAACTCATTAGATTACATTCCTCTCTTTATCTGCAGAGAAGGGAAGAGCAAGAGGAGAAGGAAAGAGAAAAAAGGGTGGCAGGTGGGTATAAAGCTGTAAATGAGAGAGGTGAAAAGGGTGGAGATTACAAGGAAGAGGAAAGAAAATGTATCTGTGGACCTTTGTTGTCCCTCTGCGCTCACTGTACCACATCCAGCCTTTGAGCGTGTTGTTTTCTCTGACTGAATGCTCCAGCCCTTGACCTGAAAGGGTTACTGCTAGTCAGCCTTTAAAACTGAGTACAGGTATCACCTCTTCCAGGCAGACTTCAGTAATTTCCCCCCTACACTGTCCCACCAGCCTGGGCTAGGAACCCCTTCTTTATTATTTCCATAGCATGAAGTGTAAGATTTATCATACAGTGCTGTACTTGCCTGTTTACCGGTCTCTTTCTCCACCAGATGATAAATTCCTTGAAGGCAAAAATGCAGTCCTTATCTCTCCAGGCTTAGGTACCAGCTCACTGCACTGCATATGACGAGACTGTGATCAGGGAAATCCCCCCGCACCCCACATACCTACAATAATAAGATAGGAGGACATGCTGTCTTCTGCTCATCCTTGAACGCCCCCATATTATTAAGGTAGGCTAGAAAGTTCCTCCAGCAAGAGATTTAAACTAGAGAGCTCCCAGCATGTCAAGGTTGTAAAGAGCCTCAGGGACCTAGACTAATTCTTCATGCATGGATGACAAAATTGTGCCCAGAGAGGTAAGGGATGCATCTAGAGTCTCACGGCTGCTCAGCAGAAGACCAAACCCGGATCCCCGGCCTGCCAGTGACCCAGCCCATTCCCCACCACACCGAGCCCACTGTGCCTGGTAGCCAGAGATGGTGTTTGCCACATGGCTTGGCCTCAGGTAGCTGCATCAAAAGTTTCCTCAATGTAACCAGCTCCAAAACTTATCCCCTTGTCCTGTCTTCCTATTTTTAGGTCCAGAATTTCTGAGTTGATGACACTTATTACTCAGCTCTACTCTAATTGCCTGGAAAATACAGATAAGTGAAATGAAGTAGGACCAAGTTGAAACTTATATATTTTGAGGGACTTACAGTTTTGAGTGATGGGGCTGCATTAATGGCTATTAATGTTCCCGTTTTCTCACAAAGAGGCAGATTGTAGGCAAGTCGGTGCTCCCTCAGTATATCAAATGACATGCAAAAGCCCTTTGAATGCTATGTTATTGCCATTCACAATAGCATAATCCGGTGCACTGATTACTCCTTTGGCATCAGTCAGATCTTAGTGCTGGGCAGCAAGGAGGGGACAGGAGAAGGGGGAGCTCTGTGCCCTATGCTTAGCACACACTTGGCAGTTAGTAGGCTGTCAGTAAATAATTATTGTATAAATGAAGGAATGAATACTGTTCTCTTGCAGAGCAGGCTGAGATTTGCTCAAAAGCTGATATATCACATCCTAAAGGAACTGGGTTCCAGCACTCTGAAGGGACTAGATAAAACCCGGCAACCAGCCCAGAGAAACAAAACGTCCACAGCCTTCTTTTCTAAGCACTTTTGCTTGGCTCCCAAATGTGATAAGAAAAGCACATGGAGAAGGATGGCTGCAAACCTGTGTGAGTTCCCTGAGCCCTGGGGCATCAAGAAGCCTGAAATCAAGGTGCCAGCAGGGCTGTGCTCCCTCTGAAGACTAAGCTCTATCCTTGACTCTTTCAGCTTCTCAGGGCTCCTGGCTTCCTTGATTCGTGGTAGCATAACTCCAGTCTCTGCCTCCATCTCCGCATCGTCTTTGTCTCCCCGTGTCGTCTCCTCTTCTCTCTCTCTCTCTTTTTAAATAAATTTATTTACTTATTTATTTTTGACTGCATTGGGTCTTCGTTGCTATGCACGGGCTTCCTCTAGTTGCGGCGAGCGGGGGTTGCTCTCTGTTGCTGGTTTCTCACTGCGGTGACTTCTCTTGTTGTGGAGCACAGGCTCTAGGCACGCAGGCTTCAGTAGTTGTGGCTCGCGGGCTTCAGTAGTTGTGGCACGCGGGCTCTAGAGCGCAGGCTCAGTAGTTGTGGTGCACGGGCTTAGTTGCTCCGCAGCATGTGGGATCTTCCTGGACCAGGGCTCGAACCTGTGTCCCCTGCATTGGCAGGTGGATTCTTAACCACTGCACCACCAGGGAAGGCCTGTCTCCTCTTCTCTTACAAGGATACCAGCTATTGGACTTAGGATCCACCCTAATCCCATACGATCCTATCTAGATCCTTTGCTAATTACCTTTGCAAGACCCTATTTCCAAGTAAGGTCAGATTCTTTGGTTCTGGGTGGATGTGAATTTGGGGGACACTGTTCAACCCACCACAGGGAACTTCCTGCCACCCTGTTTCCTTGTCTCTAGAGACATCCTTTGCCTCTTTCGGGGCAGGACCATTTCTCTTCTAGACACCTGTTCTTGGAACAGCTGCTTGCTCATCTAATTGAAGCCTCATCTCCTGAGTTAGAAAGCAAATAAGGACAAGAAAGAAAGCAGTTAGTAAGACTGGAGTTCAGGATTAAAAGAGATTCACTGGGACTTCCCTGGTGGTCCAGTGGTTGAGACTTCGCCTTCCAATGCAGGGGGTATGGGTTCGATCCCTGGTTGGGGAGCTAAGATCCCGCATGCCTGGCGGCCAAAAAACCAAAACATAAAACAGAAGCAATATTGTAACAAATTCAATAAAGACTTTAAAAATGGTCCACATCAGAAAATATCTTTTTTAAAAAAGAGAGAGATTCATTGACTTCCTGCCTTGGTGGTTAATAAGGGGGAAGCTAGGAAAAGTTTGGAGAAAGAGAAGAGAAGGAGGGGGTCCCTCAAGTGTTTCAGAAAGGGGGGGCCCGTGGGAACCTGGATTCCTGCAGCAATTTGACTCAGGCCCAGTGAGGGTGGTGGCTGGGTGTAAATATAAAGTGTCTGATAGAAGGAGCTCAAGGATGTGGAGTTGTTCACTCAATATTCATCCTACAAGCATTTATTAAATGCCTTCTATGTGCCCAGGTCCTCAGTCTAACCCACTCATTTCACAGGTGGAGAACACTGAGGCTCCAGTCGGCCAAGGGACTCATCCAGGGTCTCCTGGGGGCAGAGTCAGGACCAAAAACCAAGTCTTCTAACTCAGTGTACTTCGCACAAAGCAGTGTTCTTCTCTCACGTACTCCAGCCTGCCATGGAATCCCTGGTCTCCCTCAGGCAATAGTAACAATAATAGCAGACTGTGCATCTGGACAGGGCTTGATTTGTGCAGAGTGTGTCCCCAGAATTCATTTTACTACTGCTGCCTGATGTGGTGGGGCCAGAGGCAACTGTGCGGAGGCCTTCCTGATGCCTGCCCCAGAGCTCAGTTTTGCTGGGTGTGGAGGAAGGGAGGTATGGGATCTCCCTGGAGAGGAAGGGCTGAGACCACAGACAGAGGCTAGCAGACACTCTGTATTATAAACCATAGACCCCGAGGGAACCCCATCATTAAGTTTGTCCAGCTGGCAGGTCCTCCAGGACCTGGGAGATGCTGATGGTGCTAGGAAGCTTTCTGGGCCCTTAGCATGGATTATATGCCTGCAAATAAGGAACCCACAGCCTTGCAGATTCACCTTCTTGGGGCCCTGCCTTAGAAGACAGCATGGCAGCGTTTGGAGCTGCTAACAGTGTCTCCCAGTGGGGCTGGGCCCTCCAAGCCTACCCTCCTGAGCTTTCCAATCTGGTCTATAATCTTGGTCTATAATGACCTGGTTCTTAGTAGATACTCAGTATTGAGTTAGCCTGGAGAGAAAAGTGAATGCCCTCACTGTGACAGGTGTGTTTGGGGTGGGGTGAGGGTGCTGTAATCAGGGGAGGAGCTGCTCTCAGCCCAGCTTTGGGATTTGAAGTCTTAGAGGCTCAACCTGGGGCCTGGCTTGGGACCTGCACCAGCAGCCTGAGCACCCACAGTGCCCGGGCCTCCCGGCTTCTCTGGTTTCCCAAGCAGTTACCTGTCCTCTGCAGCATCTCCCCATTCAGTCTCCATGGTAATGTCATAGCCCCAGGGGTCCATGCCTGGTAGGGAGAGAGGTGGAAAAGGGCAAGGACAGAGGACATGTGGCCAGTGGTGTCCACGTGCCTCTTCTGAGCAGTGAGGCTCCAACAGGCGAGGGAGGGGCCCCCATCAACAAGGCTGGCAGCGAGGAGGGCCCCGCAGCAGTGCCCCTAGACATTTCAGAAAAGGATCCAGGAGCTCTTGAGCAGCAGATGGAGGGGGCTTTTGGAGGCTGGTGGGATCTCCATGGATCCCCACGGGGTCCTCAGCCAACAGTACTGGCTGCTTGGGCCCTGGGAGCAGGTGAATAAACTGGGATAATGGTCAAAATGAGCAACTTGTCTGAAGACAGCCAATTTGATGGTGCCTCTAAGCATATCCTCTGAGTTTCAGTCCACCAGACAGAGACCCAGGAAAACCTAACAAATGGACACAAAAAGCAAAGAGATAAAAGGCAGAGCTGGAATCCAGTGTATTTCTGCCAGATCATGGCACTGCTCATTGGAGCCCACTGCCCAGGTGATCCGTTCTGGCAGTCCACTAATTTCCTTTCTATTTATGCAAACAAGACCCACATGAGCCTTTATAGGGGTCTAGAGAGTCAGGAGTCTTAGGTTCTAGTCTCGGAAAACATTATTCTGACATTTGTGAAAACAGCAGGGAAGACTTGATTCAGGACTGTTGTCATAGGTGTCGAGACTATCACAAGAGGGGAGAGAGGTCCTCCTCAACTCCGAATATACAAAGACAGCTGGGGGTTTACAACCTATGAGCAGAATTGTGGGGGGAACAGTGGATGGAAGATTACTAAGAGGAGACATCAGGGGTAGGGGGATTCTTGCTGAAGACAGGCCAGTGTGATCAGGTATCAAGGATGGCGAATTCTCTCTAACTGACAGCAGGATTCTTGCTAAAACTGGGCTGGGCAAAGACAGGGCCCAAGGACAAGGTCTAGTCGAAAAAGAATTCTCAGGGGAGCCTGACTAAAGTTGGGTCAACCCTAAGCAAGTGCCCTAGGGATATTTAACCTCCCTGCCCTCTGATACTTATTTCTAAAATGATGGGATTGGGCTGGATGAGGTCCCTTCCAGTGCAAACAGACCAGGACCAGCAACAGCTGCTCTAATTCTACCTCCCTTCACTCAGAGCTACCTTTGAGAGTCATAAATGTTGCTTTGAAACACATCTACTCTTTAGGTGTCAATTTTATAATCAGATGCTTTCTTACCTACAGTAGTATTCAAATTACCCGAGTGAATAGTATCTACCAGTTTAAAATCCTGACTATGCTATGTGCATTATACACATCATCTTTAATCCTCGTGACAGCCCTTAAAAGATAGGAATTATTAACCCCATTTTACAGATGAGAAAACCGAGGCTCAGAGATATTAAGTAAATGTACTCAAGGCCACACAGCTGCTAGGAACTGAAGCTGGTATTGAGCCCAGGTCTGTCTGGTTCAGCTGCCCCCCATGCTGCCCCTGGGCCACATTAAGTTCTCCCATGTGGTAGGTTTACCTGCTTCACTTTTATTACAGTACCTGCCACAATGTATTATAATAACTCACCCTTGTCTCTCCCCCCAACCCACCCCACCCCTGCCTCCAGCATGTGAGGTCAATTAGGGCAACTTCCTGTCCTTGGTGTTTAGTAGACCCTGAATGTTGTAGAGTGAATGTATGAAGGAAAGAGGGCATGTATTACAAAAATTTGGAACTTGGGGAAATTGGAGAATATATATATATATTCCATAGCACTATGCACAATAATGGAAATTCAATGAATTCTAATTTATATGCGCACACACACACACACACACACACACACAAGTACTCAGAACATAAGTTGTGATGGACCAGCATATTTTTTTTCTAGATCACAACTGATACATGTCCTTTCAGATAAATTAGTCTGAGGATCGTGGCTGATACATCTGGAGGACGAGTAAATCTGCATGCCAGTGCAAGAGTAACCCTCGTGGCCTCTCCATCAAAACCCATCAAGGGCTGTGTCTCCACATGGCAAAAACATCGAGAAGCAGTAAACACAACCTTTTTCTCATTTTTTTCCTAATGATATTTGTAGGCCTACACCTGGCATACTGTGTCACCCATGTGGGCCAGAGATTACAAAGGCAGGAGAGTCAAGGCATGAAATAAGGAAACTGGGGAGAGAGGCATTTATCAAAACATGCGGCCTGGAAAATGATCTTATAATTTAAAAAATGACACTGTATGTTCATATGTAAAAATTGCTAAATACTCAGGTTAGTTACAGTTAACCAGCAGAGCTATTGCCTCAGGCAGTTGTTTTTCTAATTACAGGTCTTGGCTGTGTCACCAGCTAGCTGGGAGCCCCAGGGAGAGCTAAGAAAGTCTCCTTCTGTCCTTTTAAATCCCTTTTAGAGAGTCTTGCCCCCTCACCTCCCCTGGGTCTAGGAGGGCGGACGCAGGTCTTCGGAACCCCTCGCCAGCCCAGGCTGGTCCTGGCGGGGCCCTGCCCCAAGCCCAGTGAGCAAGCCCTGGGAATGAGAGGCTCCTGGTAGGTTCAGCTTCCAGGGCTGGGCGGTAATTGGCCCAGGCTCTAATGAGCAGAGCCAAGGCGACCAAGCCCATCAGCCGCTTAGAACTGCTACCTGCAGAGGGACCTGGACGAGCATCAAACCAGTAGCCTGGAGAGTTGCCACTTGGACGGCACATAATTTACAAATTAGCTGTTTCTGAGGCTTGGATTCTGCGGTGCAGATAGCGCTCAGAGGCGGCTCTGGCAGAAGCTGCAGAAGGCAAACAAATGGAAACCTTACAGGGAAAGTGATCTCACTCATAGTCAACAGCCTGGGTTTCCCTCTCCCTCTCCACCTTTTTCATTAAGACGCAAATGGAGCCTTTGTTTCCCCGGAAGTCCAGCTGCTCTGGTCCTGGTCCTGGGGATGCTGGTGATGGTGAGGATTCCAGCTCAGGTTCTCGGACTAAGTTATCAAGTTACAGGGGCCTGGAGGAGGGGAAGGAGGTGTTGGAATCAGCGAAGCTGGCGCGGGCTAAGAGCCAGTTCTATTGCGCTCCTTCAACTGGGTGGAAACAGAAGTACTATCAACCCTTAGATGAATCCTCAAGCCTCCTGCCTAGAAAGATACAGACACATACAGACCACTGAAAAGTGCTATATGAGAGCACAGGGTCATTGTTTTTATTGTTGGGAGCTGTCCTTCTTGCTGTTTACTTATAGCTCTCTCTGATGGAAAGAATGAATATTCATTGAATAACGCAACACACTCTACGATACATGTCTCCTTTAAGCATTCAGACCCACTGAGGGAAGAGATACCATCTCCATTTTACAGATGGGATCAGGCGCATACAGGGTGGTATAGCCGCAGACCCATCTCCATCTTACAGGTGGGTCTGCTGAGCCTCTGGGAAGTGGAGCGGCTGATCCAAGGAAGTGGTGCAGTCAGGATTCAAAAGCAGCTTGTAACCTTCCCAACAGCTCCCCAGCGCTCATCTGCCTCTCCCACACGCCTATAAGCTCTGAGGACCGTGTTGTCTTTTTATCACCCTGCAGGCCTAGCAAAATGCTTTGCATCCAGTAGGCACAGATACATATTTGTTAAATAAAATGAATGCATTTGATTTTAGAATTCTCGTAAAACTACTTAAGGTTGCCCTAGTTAGCTATGGAGACTTGGGCAAGTTACCGACATTTTATGTCTCAAATTCCTCCTGGGAGAATCTTAGATGACAATCACTTCCAGGGCTGGTTGGATCTTGGATTGTCTGAGGTCAGTCTCTCGGCCCACTAGCTCCCAAGGAGATGGCTGCCTCCCAGAAGCTGCACAGCGAAGACCCACGGTGAGCCCTGTGGTTCATTCATTCTTTTGGTGGGGCCGGGGAGAGGGGAAGGTGAATTCCATTTGGAACCACCATTAATTGCTTTTTCTTTTGTTTTTTTATCGTGGTAAAAAATAAACCCATATGACATAAAATTCACCATCTTAATCTTTTTTTTTTTTTTTTTTGCGGTACGCGGGCCCCTCACTGTTGTGGCCTCTTCCGCTGCGGAGCACAGGCTCCGGACGCGCAGGCTCAGCGGCCATGGCTCACGGGCCCAGCCGCTCCACGGCATGTGGGATCTTCCTGGACCGGGACATGAACCCGTGTCCCCTGCATCGGCAGGTGGACTCTCAACCACTGCGCCACCAGGGAAGCCCCATCTTAACCATTTTTAAGTGTACAGTTCAGTAGTGTTAAGTTTATTCACATTGTTTGTAACAGATTTCCAGAACTTTATCATTTTGTAACGCTGAAACTCTATACCCATAAACACCAATTCCCCATTTCCCCCTCTGCTCAGCCCCCGGCAACCACCATTTCACTTTCTGTTTCAATGAGTTTGACTACTTTAGATGCCTCCTAAAAGTGAAATCACAATATTTGTCCTTTTGTGACTGGCTTATTTCACTTAGCATCATGTCTTCAAGGCTCATCTACGTTGTAGCACATGTGAGAATTTCCTGCCTTTTCAAGGCTGGATAGTATTCCATTGTATGTACATATCATATTTTTAAAAGTTCATTCATCCAGTGATAGACACTAGGGCTGCTTCCACCTCTTGGCTATTGTGAATAATACTGCCATGAACATGGGTGTGCAAATATCTCTTTGAGATGTTGTTTTAATACTTTTAGATGTATACCCAAAAGTAGAATTGCTGGTAACTCTAATTTTTTGAGGAACCTCCATACTGTTTCCCAGAGAGGTTCCATCATTTTATATTTCCACAACAGTGCCCAATTTCTCCAAATCCTTGCCAACACCTGTTATTTTCTGTTTTTTAAATAGTGGCCATCTTAATGGTGTGAAGTGATATCTCACTGTGGTTTTGATTTGCATTTTTCTAATGCCTAGTGAGGTTGAACATCTTTTCATAGGTTTATTCATCCTTGGTGGAACTGAACAAGGATCTTCAAAGTGGATACTAAAAAGGCAGATATCACGGGATTCCTTGGCCTGGGTCCAGGGATCCCCGTTTTCACAAGGAGACTGAGTAGAGGATGAAGCTTTTCTGCTCTCCCCCTTCAGACAGGATAAGGTACAGAGGATGTGCTAATCGGCCCCTGGTCAAGCCCACTAGGGCCTGACGGGGAGGGAGGCAGTTATAAGTTACAAAGGGAAAAGCCAGGGCTCTGGAGTGAGAACAGCTCAAATTCAAAGTCCGCCTCCTATGGCTTGTGTGATCTGGAGCAAATTACTTAACCTCTCCGAACGCTAATTTCCTCATCTGTAAAATAGATTCTTTTGTGGGAGATCCATGAGGTTTTGTGCTGGTAAGTGTTTTAACAACCAGCTTTCCAAGAAAAAGTAATCTGGTTTGTAGCATTTACTGATTTTGTTATGTAAATACTCAAACTGTGGCTGATTTCAAGCTGCCAACTTGGAGTCCTTGAACTCAGTTGGGAGGAGGGATCTGCACAGCCAGCTCCAGCACACCCCGGTCCTCATGTGAAATGCCTCGCTCAGGATTTGGCAGGTGTCAGGTTCTCTTTTTTTTGTGTGTGCGGTACGCGGGCCTCTCACTGTTGTGGCCTCTCCGTTGCGGAGCACAGGCTCCAGACGTGCAGGCTCAGCGGCCATGGCTCATGGGCCCAGCCACTCCGCGGCATGTGGGATCTTCCCGGACCGGGGCATGAACCCGTGTCCCCTGCATCGGCAGGCGGACTCTCAACCACTGCGCCACCAGCGAAGCCCAGGTGTCAGGTTCTTAATTAAAGTTCCCTTCCTCTCTTCCTTCCAGCACAGGGATTCTGCATGACCCAAGAAAGAATTCTTGGGTGTTTTCAACATGTTTATTCAACAGATGTGTATTGAGCTCGTATTATGTATAAAACCCTATCCTAGGAGCAGAGTATAGGGGCATGAACAACAGGAAGGGGATCTGTTTTGAGTCTGTGACCTTCAGAGACTCCAGCTTGGTTAGGTGACCCTCCCACGTGCTGTCACCTCTCTCATGTAACATTTTAATCACCTCTGTACTTGCCTGTCCCACTGAGTTGAGATATCCTTGAAGACAATGACTGTGTCTTAGTTTGGTATCCACATTGCCTGGCACCTTGAAGGTCTTCAATAAATATTGTTAAATGATTTCTGAAGCTTGAAAGCTACCTGAGGAGGAGGCGAAACTAACACATCTGAAACATTCAGAGAATAATACAAGATTAATAGTCAATCGTAATTACAAAACTTCCAATTCTATAAGAATCCTACTGCTTCAAAGCATTTTCAGTTCAGTTAACCCTTACTGAATGTTTATAGTATGTTAGGTAGCAACAATCACTTAACACATTAGCTCACTTAATCTTTGCAGCAATCTTTGCTGCTGTCACCATCCCCATTTCATATATGAGTAAAATGAGCAACAGCCGTTAAGTAGATTTCCCAATATTTTTTATTGTATGTGTAGAGCCAGGATGCGAGTCTAAGACTTGATCCTTACTGCCTCAAGAAGTAGAGAAAGGTATTGTGTTTTTATCTCCATTTCTAAATCTCACCTCCATAAAGGTGAGAAAACTGGCTTTGAGAGCGAGAGAGATTTTTTTTTTTTTTTTGCGGTACGCAGGCCTCTCACTGCTGGGGCCCCTCCCACTGAGGAGCACAGGCTCCGGACGCGCAGGCTCGGCGGCCATGGCTCACGGGCCCAGCCGCTCTGTGGCATGTGGGATCTTCCCGGACCGGGGCACGAACCCGTGTCCCCTGCATCGGCAGGTGGCCGCTCAACCACTGCACCACCAGGGAAGCCCAAGAGTGAGAGAGATATTAAGTGCCAAAGTCACACAGCAAATAGGATTCAGAACCAGGATTAAGACCTAGGCCTTCTAATAGGATAATAAAGTACAGTGTGAGGTGCCATACACAGCAAACGCTCTTTCAGAGAAGGGCAGCACTACTTGGATGTCAAGCGGTCAGGGAGCCTTCCAGAAGATGTGGGGATTGAGTCGGACCTTGGGGAGCTGGAGGTGGACTGGATCAGCAGATGTCATCGTTCGGTCCTCAAACACAGACACACACACACACACACACACACACACACACACACACATCCAAGTGGCCCTGGTCCCCAACTTGGAAAGCAAGGGGATACCATTCAGGCAAGCTCGCCCCCTCTCATGGAGACCCCACAGGAGATGTGCTTCTCCTACATGGATGTTTGTTAAGTTATTCATATAAAGGATCCACCGGCCCCTAGGTTGCCCAGATAGCATTACCCTTTCTCATGGCCTTCATCTCTGACTCCTGGAGAGGTTGTCATGCTTCCAATTGCTTAGAAAGTGCCTGTCTCCCACGCATAATCCGGAGTCAGCCAACCTCGCACTTCGAGGGCAGTGGTACAACCACAAGCGCAGAGCCTGAAGCCATGAATCACCGTTAGAGGAGGCATGGTAGAAGCTGTGCTCCAGGCAGGCCGGGTGTGAGCCCTGCGCTGGGCTGGCGGGGAGCCAGACGAGGGGCAGAGAAATGAGGCGGCGGAGTTCACCCAGCTGCTGGATTTTCCTGTCAGTGCTTAATTTTTGAGTCACGTAAACTGTTAAAGTAATAATATTCCAAAGGTTAAAAACATATTTCTCAGACCATTACATGTCAGCAATTTATTTAACTCATTAATGAGGGAACCGGTGAGATGACAAAGCGAGATTCAAAAGAGGGTAAAAGAAAAAAATATATCGGTGGAAGAAAGGAAGCAAGCTGGAATAAGACTGCTAGATTAGATACAAAACTTATTAATATCTTATAGGACAATAAAATCATAAAATTTGGGACTATCTTCTCAACTGGATGGAAGACGTTTGCATATTATCGATTTCTCCTTGTTAACATCTATCTTACAGGGCTGGGCCCCTAATGGACAATAAACAGTAAGTAAAAAAAGGAGGGGGCTTCCCTGGTGGCGCAGTGGTTGAGAGTCCGCCTGCCGATGCAGGGGACACGGGTTTGTGCCCCGTTCTGGGAAGATCCTACATGCCGCAGAGCGGCTGGGCCCGTGAGCCATGGCCGCTGAGTCTGCGCGTCCCGAGCCTGTGCTCCGCAACGGGCGGGGCCGCAACAGTGAGAGGCCCGCGTACCGCAAAAAAAAAAACCCAAAAAACTTGTTGACTTATTTCCATGTTTTTTTAAGATCTCAGGGGAATCCAGCTGGTCTTCTGCCAGTTGCTGAGTCATGTCTAGTTTAATTACGCATTCCCGGGTCTGGGGAAAAAAACACAGGATGGGTTTGGGGACCCACTGGACCTATTGTGAGAAGGACTGAGCTCAAAGTCCCACTGATCACCTGGCCTCCATAAGCCCCTGCTAGGCCTGGTAGACCACAGTGTTGTTTTGGGTTTCTGGGGATTAGTGTTGGTTCAGAGCCAGACTACAGTATAGGCAGACCTCAGAGATATTGCAGGTTCAGTTCCAGATCACCATAATAAAGCAAATATCTCAGTAAAGTGAATCACATGAATTTTTTGGTTTCCCAGTGCGTATAAAGTTATGTTTACACTATACTGTAGTTTATTATGTGCAATAACATTATGTCCCAAAAAAGTACATACCTTAATTAAAAAATACTTTATTGCTAAAAAATGCTAACCATGATCTGACGATGCAGGGTTGCCACAAACCAATTTGTAAAAAATGCAGTATCTTCAAAGTGCAATAAAATGAGGAATGCCTGCAATTCCTGAAAAGTCAGGTTATTTCCTTTCCTTCCAGTGCACAGTCACCCTGGTAACAGGCTGTAGATCCCTTTGGGGAAGGCTGGGAGAAAGATTAACTATTAATTTTTCACAGTATATTAAGGTTCTTCCTCAAGGGGACCTGGCCTCCCCTTCATTCAAGGGATTCTGGGTAAATAAATGGGCTCAAGTCTGGGAATTGATTGAGGGGTGATGACTCTCTTTTTCGGTGAGTCAGGTCAGACTTCTGTTCACTTGACCGACTCCTCTGCTTACATAGACAAGTAAGCATTTAGTAGATGACCATTCACTGCTCTTCTGGGGACACCACGATCAAGCAGCGTGCCACAGCTCCCTGTGAGTCAGACACTTCTGAGTGCTGCTTTGACTCTGCTGTCCATTTGGGACCTGGAGACAATGTGGGCTTTGCGGAAAGAGCCTGTGAGAAAGAGTGAGGTGTGAGTTCTGATCCTGCCTTTGCTACTAACTAGCTGGGTGACCTTGGGCAAAGTAATAAGCCTCTCTGATCCAACTTCCTTAACTTTTAAAAAGGGAGTAATACCCCTGCCCTGCTTGGACAGAAGGCTGTTGTCAGGCCTTTGAAGAAAGCAACAATGACTTTATTATTATTTTTTTATTGGAGTATAGTTGATTTACAATGTTGCGTTAGTTTCAGGTGTACAGCGAAGTGATTCATTTAAACACAATGTCTTTAGACTGTGGCTGTTTGTTTAACTTTGGTGTTTTGGATGGTGTGAGTGGAGGATGCAAGCTGGGTCTGACCTATCAAAGTGCTTTGGTTCAAACGATGTGGTGAATTAGTTGCCAGCATTTTAAAATAGGAGGATTTCAAATACATGTCTGGATTTTGATCTTCTTTTGAAATGCTAGAAGTTCTGGCACATTCTCATATGATGGTGATAGACTGTAGGGCATCCTTTAAGAGCAGCTGTTCTCTCCAGTTTACCTGCCCCGCCCCCTACTTCACTCCTGAGCACTGTGCTTATTGAGGGAGCCCCCAGGTGCCAGGTGTGATGCTACGGATAGATGCTTACAAAATGCAAATGATTGGTTAACAGCTTGGTGTGACAAGTGCCACAGGCGGGTTGGTGCCAGTCTGAGCAGTAGCTCAGGAAGCCGTCAGTTCTCCCGCACCGGCATGGGTCTCTGCTCCCCCAGACTCCTTCCTGCCTTTCAGCCACCTTCCTCTGACTTGGGAGTGACTTTTCACTTCTCTGGTTGTGTCTCTGGCTCCAGTTCTTAGAAGACCCGTCTGGCTTGTCTGAGCATAATCTCTTGCCAGATATTAAGGCTAGTTGTGCTTTTTCTTCAGCTATGACTCCAGCTTAAAATCTTGGTCTTAAATTCCCAGTTGTTGCCCCCGGGCAGAGGTCTTCTTAGTGGGAACAGCTCCGTGTCACTCTATCACTCTGCTAGCACAGCATTTATTAATTCAGCAAATTCTCCTGAGCACCTGCTATGGGTGTGTGCCCAGTGGGAGAAGCACTGCCCTTTTCAACCCGCCCTTGACCACAGTGACCGGCGCCGGCTGGAAGGACGGCTGCTTCTATGGCTCACTGCACGGCACAGACGCTTGTCTCGCCTGAGCCTCGTGAACGCTGAGCCCTTGCCGTCTGACCTGCCCAACATCCACCTGCCCAGTGCGTCATGGGCACCCCCTCCCCAGGGATCCAGGCTGCTCCTCAGCTTTATGAGGAAGGCTAGTTAAGAATGTCACCTGGTCTGAACCCCACACTGGAACTCTGAGGGAGGAAGGGGTGCAGGGGAGGAGGTGCCCCTGAGCCCAGGCGGTCAGGGAAGGTGTCTTCTAGGAGGTAGGCTTTGCCCCTTGAAGGGTCAGTGGGATGTAGCCAGCGGGAACAGTGGCAGGTGGAGAAGTGGTGACTTTCAAAGTTGAGGGAATGGGGAGGATGAGGCAAAGAGGAGGGTGGAAAAGCACAGATCAGCTCCGACTAGAGTCGCCTTTCCACAGGAGAGCAGCAGGTTTAATTTAGGGAGGTCGAAAATAGAGGAATCTCGACTGTCTCCTTCGGGGAAGGGGTTGGAGGTATCTCGAGCAAGGCGATGACAGGATCTCAAAGCCGTGGCTTGGGGAGGTGGTCTTAGGAGACCGTGCAGGGGATTGGGAGGTGAGCCTGGAGGTGGCAGCGGAGGGAGAGACTCCGAGTTCCAGCCCCCTCTTCACATCGCCTCCGTCCACTTGGGGCCTCTGGGCCTGGTCTCGCTGCACAGGCCATGCTCCTCCGGGGCAGCCACGGAGAGCTGCCCTTCTCCTTGTCACCCCTTCCCACCTCGGGAGGACTTGAATGAAGTCTGAGCCCAGGCCTCTCCGGGAGGGATGCGGGACTGCGCTTGAGGAAGGCCAAGGCAGACTGCGTTGCCCTTGTCCTTGGGTGGGGCAGTTAGCAGCCCCAGACCCCTCTGGCTCAGCCTTCTCCCCAGTTCCTTCTCTCTTGGCTGGGCTGGGCTGGGAGAGGTGATTAATGCTGCTCCCGAGGGAGCACCACGTTGCAATTACTGAGACACCAGCTCCTTCCGAGGGGCAAATATTGTGGCAGGGACTCCTGGGCTTATTAGAGTGGGGAGCAGCTCTGGGAGGGTGCCAGGAATCCCTGTGCTTTCAGGAATAGCCAGGGATTCCCCACCCCCACCCCCAGAGGGGAGCGTGGTCTCCAGACGCAGCTCCTCTGGGCACAGTCACCAGCCAGTTGCCTCCAAGGCTGGGCTGCCTCAGGTTGAAGCTGGACCCCTCCCCATTGCTCTGGGCTCCCCTCTGGGCGTGGATGCTCTGCTGGCCTGTGGACCAGAGATCTCTTCAGGACTCAGAAGGGTGTCAGAGGATGGTTGAGCCTTCCTGTCTCGGAGCTCGTTATCCCTGTGACTCACCCAACTCCGTTTGCTGGCTCCATCTCACAGAACAGTGGGGACCTCTCAGCCTGAGGGTCCTCTGAGCGTGTTCCCTGTTGCTGACCTTACTCCCAGAGACCTCTAGGGATCTTTTTATGGGGCCTTACCCTCACCATGACCACAGACATCTGCTTTAATGGGCAGTAACCATAGCAGACAGCTGTCCCCAGACTGACTGGGAGGACTGCCTGGGCCCTCTGATTACCCTCCTTCCACCACGGGCCCTCAGCACCAACCTGGCTGGAGCTCACATCGTGGCAGGTGGGAGGGCACTAGAAGGATGGAGCTTTGGAGCTCCTCCAGGGCAGCCACACGTACTTGTTAGAAAAGGAAACTGAGGCTCAGAGGTCACACAGCTGGAGGTGCAGGGCAGAGCTGGCCTCCTGTGTCCTTCTGTCCTGTCACCGGTATGCACTCAGCCCCAGAGCGCTGCTTGGGTGCCAGGTGTTAGCAGCTTGGCTACCTGGCCCGTGTGCTCCCAGAGTGCTGAGAAAGCAGCATCTTTTCTGTTTGTTTGGTTTTTTTTTTCCCAGAAGTGTGATACGGAAACCTTGAGAATTGGCAAAGTTTTTTCTCTTGTTCTCACAGCCACTGCCATCAACCGTGCCAGGCATCCTGTGCAACAGAGATGCAAATTCAATAGGAAACCCGAGGGACTTCCCTGGTGGCGCAGTGGTTAAGATTCTGCCTGCCAATACAGGGGACACGGGTTCGATCCCTGGTCTGGGAGGATCCCACACGCTGTGGAGCAACTAAGCCCGTGAGCCGCAACTACCGAGCTTACACTCTTGAGCCCGCGAGCCACAACTACTGAAGCCCGTGCGCCTAGAGCCCGTGCTCCGCAACAAGAGAAGCCACCGCAATGAGAAGCCCGCGCACCGCAACAAAGAGTAGCCCCCGCTCGCCGCAACTAGAGAAAGCCCGCGCGCAGCTACGAAGACCCAACGCAGCCCCCCAAAAATAAATAAACAAACAAACAAATTAATTAATTAATTTATGGGAAAAAAAGAAAAGGAAACCCGAGGGAGCAGGCCAGGAAAGGCGCAGGAGTGGGAGACGATTTTATGATTTTAAAAAAACCACTTCTCAAAGCTGTGCAACTGCCAGTGCAGCCGTGGGGACAGACTCGGGGACAGAGGAACAGATCGCACCCGAGCAGGGAGTGGGTGTCCGGCCCTCGGAGCACGCCTCTCCCAGTCCAGGCTCAGTGTGTGTGTGGGCTGCTATCTTTGGAGGTTGGAGCAGAATCGGGGCAGGTTTGGACTTCCTAGGGCTGTGATAGGCTACAGGTCCGTTTCTGAGGGCTCTGAGGGCTTCTGCACAGATCTGTATCAGCTCAGTGCTCTCGGCCGAGTTCTAGCTCTGCTTCAGTTAAGGCTGTAAACGAGATCACAGGAGGCCAGTTAGGGTTTCTCTGACACCAGCCCGTCAGCACGTGTGGCAGGGGGGCAGCCAGAGGGGAGAGTGAGGGTGGTTCCGTGGAGCTCCTCCCACTTTGGAAACACCTCAGGTGGTGCCGGCGTCATCTTCATTTGCCACAGACGCCCGCTTCCTAAATGGTGCCAGTACGGCTACGCAGCTCACTGGGGCTTCCTCCTGTCTGATTGTGCATTACCAATGGACCGAAGCCACTGGGACCTGGCTTTGGTGATGGCGGAAGGGATGTGGGCTTTGGGGAGCCCAAGGGGCCTGGCTTTGAACCTTGGATCTGCCGTTTACCAGCCGTGTGGTCACGAAGTTTCTGGGTGGAATGACAGGTGGGAACCAGCGGCACTTATTCCGGGAGAGTTGGCATTCTGTCTTCACACATCAGCATGATAAATGCTGCCCGATTCTTCTTGTTTTCACAACTACTCGAATCAACCTGTATTGTTAAATGGGGTCATCGTCTAGACTTTGGAGGACCGTCATGAGGCTGAGCAGTGGTAAAATCTCTAAGAGAGTGTCTTGCTTTCCTAGTAGTTGGTGGGGGCCTCACAGCCCAGTGGACAAGAGGGGTTCTACTACTAGACATATCCAGGCTTCAATCTCGCTTACCAGCTACACTAAGTTATGAACCCTCTTAGGCTCCCCCGCTTCATCTGTAATGAAAGGATTAATGGTATTTATTCCTTAATGTTGTTTTAAGAATTAGGAAAAAGGAGTGTTAAGTATACAGCACAGAGTACACAGCCAATGGTTAAGGAACAGATGCTATTACTGTTACTGTTGCTGTTGCTGTTGTTGTAGATAAGAGTCAGCTTTGTCCAGTACTGGCGTCAGCCTCATGTCTGACCCTCAGTGCCATAGGGCTAGAAACGGGTCTTCTCTGCAAAAATGACTATAAGAAAAACTTGGATGGCGAGGGTGTCTGGGTGATTAGGTGGACCTGGGGCTCAGAGAGCAGCTCCAGGGGGCCCTGGAAAGGGGTGAGTGGACAGGTAGAGCCTAAGACCCTCCGTTTGCTTCCCATGCATGAAGCAGAGTCCATGTGTCCCAGCAGGAGTGATGCAGGCCCTGTGGTCTGCCAGGAAGCCACAGGAGGAGGAGCAGAGGACAGGCAGAGAGAAAAACTTCCTGGGCCAGGACAGTAGGCAACTCATAGACTCAGGCCCCTGGAAATGCACCAGAGCTGTGGCTGGAAAGTGCCTCCAAGCCAAGCCACTCTCAGCGTCTCTGTATTCAGCTCAGGTCTGGGGACAAGCTGCCCTTGGATAGAGTTCTGCTTCCACCTCCTACCAGCTGGGGCTGTGGATACATTGTTGACCCTCTCTGGGCCTCAGTCTCCTGAGAAATGGGGACATTATGATAATTAAAGGAGAATAACTATATAAAGAGATCACTATGCCCAGAACACAGTAGGTGATTAAAATGACTGGTATTAATCAATTGGCAGATATGAATTTGCCTCTTTCTCCTCTGCCTCCTGCCCCTTGAACTAGCAGCTTGACACCTACGTGATGCTCTGTCTGTGCTCCATCCATGGAGGAATGGATGGGGAACCTCCTCTTTGCTTAGGAGCAGCTCTGGCATCCTTGTCCGCCGATAGGAGCTGGGGCCCTGCCCCTTCACCCAGGCACCTGTGTACCGGAGGTGCTGCCCTCCTGACCATTCAGTGCTCCACACCGGAATGCCTATTTTTGTTTGAGATAATTTTAGACTTACCGAAGAGTTCCAAAGGTAGTAGAGTTCCTGTATACCCTTCACCTAGCTTCCCCTAATGCTAGCATCCTACCTAGCCACAGCACAATTATCTAAACTAAGAAAGTAAGGTTGGTTCAATGCAAATAACTGACAGGTTTAATTTGCATTTTGCCAGTTTTTCCACTGACACCCTTTTTCTGGTCCAGGATCCAATCAGAATCCCATATTGCATTTAGTTGTCCTGTCTCCTTAGTCTCCTCCAACCTGTGAGAGTCCCTTAGTCTTTCCTTGTCTTTTGTGACCTTGAGACTTTTGAAGAGTACTAGTCAGGTATTTGCAGAATGTGGGATACCCATCTGAAATATTTGTGATGGAGTGAGCAGTCTTGCTTTAATACTTCTCCACTTTCTTATATTTCTCCCAGAGCGTTTACTTCTGCCAAAAATTTGCCCCACCGAGTGAAAGATCCCATTCAGCTACAAAAGTGGTAGGAAGTGCATTTGTTTAGCATACCGCGGTAGCCATGTCACCTCTCCCGCCCAGATTGTTTCCTCTTTCCGACCCGCTCTGTCCAGCTTGTGCTCACAAGGGGGCCTCAGGTGTTGAGCCACTCTGTCCAGATGGTAGACTCCATGAGAACGGCGGCCCTTGCCTCATTTCAGTTCTGTATCCCCAGTTCTTAATCGGTGCTGCATGTAATAGGGGCCACAAACACACATGGAATAAATGAGCAGTCACCTTCACCACCAGCCACCATTTATAGATGGCTCAGGAGGTGCAAAGAACAGGCATTTGGGCTATAGACGTGTCAGGTATGCCATTTCCTCAATAGCCCTGTTAGGGAGACAGGGCTATTTCTGTAAACAGACAGAAAAAGCTAACGTGCTGGCCAGACAGTACAGTAGAAGCCCTCTTGCCCAGCATGGTGGATTGACCAGTTGAAAAAGTTCATTAAAGAGAAGATGCATTAAAAAAGGATGCTTCAGACATTTCATGTGACCTCAGAACACTCATGTCCACTAATTTACTAGACTTTCGGTGTATACCTTGAGTTTTTTCTTTGAGTTACGAGTCTACCAACTGGAGTTTTGCCTCATCTTATTTGCATTAGAATCCCCATAATGCCTTATTTACAACTTCCAGTATTTTTACTTTTATTTTTAAAAGCAGAGCAAAGATTTAAACTTACAAAAGAACGTAAGTGTAGACTCCTAGATTTTCAGAATTTTTAGAGTCATCTCATTCACAAGTAACTAGTCAGGGTTTTAAGCGATTTTTCTTTATCAAAAAATGTCCCCAATCCATTCAAATTAGTTTTAATGGAATCAATGTTTTAACTTGGTATTAATATTTTATTGTTTATTAAACAGTGAACTAGATTAATGGCAATTACAAGGACAACTAGCAGGCACGGGTTTGGGAGCAGATCTAACTGACAGGAAAGCAGACAGCTCTCCAGGTGTGCCGGGAGCATAGGCAGAGCACAGCTTCGTACAGTTAACAGGCTGTGTGCCATGGGCACCCTTCAAGCATCCTTTCCTGAGAGTGATGACTAATCCAATGGGCCAACAACGTGGAGGACCTTGGAGAGCTTTTAAAGTACATGATCTTTCATCTTAATTTAGTTGTTATCTGTGGGGCTCCTACTCATGTACCAGATGCTGGAGGAGCCAAAGAAGAAGAAGATACAGACCTTGCCATGAAAGAGCACAGGAGAAGGGAAGAGACAGACTTTCAGGGTTTGATACCACAAACGCCAAAAAGAACAAATCCTGTATGTGAAGTGGAAGAGGAATCAGCAAGTAATTCTCCCTTGAAGGAGATCATGGAAGGCTACTTAGAGGAGGTGGCCTCAGAGACCACGAGTGAGAAAGGAATCTGGAAGAAGCAGGGACCACTGAGCATCATCCTCTCAAAAAATTCAAGATGCTGGTATTCCCTGAAATGGAAGCAGGAGGCACCAGCAGTAGGTGCGTCTGCTGTTTACTGTCATTCCCGTCTATACTGGAGGCGACAGCAAGCAAACCCTGGCATATTTGTTAGAATTACAGATAAGGAAGGAGGGTGGAGGCGAGAGAGCCAGTCTTCCCTCAGGGAGCCCAGCACCGCAGAGTGAAGAAGGCAGCAAAGATAACGTGCCTAGCACCTCCCCGGGGGCAGCCCAGCCTGCCTATCAGGTTGGTACACAAGGTAAACTCCAGACCTCGGCTTGTCACATGCCAGGAAGATGGAATGTTTTGTCTCAGCCTGCGGTGTGCACCCCAGTTGCTGAAGAGATTACCGCTTTCTGGGCCACAAATGTAATTAGATGATCAACCAGAGAAAGTCTAAAGCAAAGGCAGACTTGGGGGAGAGATGTTTGTTTTTCCTATGTCACTTTGAATATCAGCTGGGCAGAAAGGGCCCCAAGAGGGTCTGTGCTTCGGAAACAGTAGGACAGGGGCCTCCAGAGAGAGGGCTGGAGTCTTCAGGCAGGGCTGGGGAGTGGTAGAAAAATCTCTGCTTTGTCCAAAAGGCACCAGTGTTTCCTAAAGCCTCCCCAGCCTTGAGGCTCCCATCTTGCTGCGGCCACCAGCCTTAATAGTGAGGATCAGGTGGGAAGATACTAGAGCACCGTTCAGACCAGCCTTTGTAGTCCAGCAATGTCTTTGCGACTTGGTTACCCTGGATACTGTTATAAAACAGGTGATGCAAACTGAAATGTATGCTGGGGCCTGGAAACAGACGTAAACTGAGTGACGACAGCTGGGTGTAGGGTTATAAAGATTGGCGGGGACTGTGGTAAACTCGAGGACACTGTGCCCCAGCTAGCTGGGGCAGGATGTAGTGACAGGAGGAGGGGCACTCTGCCAAAGCCTCGGCCCTCACCCCTTACAAGCTGGGGCGAGTGGGGAGATTGCAGCGGCGAAGAGCATGGGGTAGAGATGTAGCTCCTTCCCCCCCGCTTCCATCCTTGGAGTGCAGAAACAGTCTCTTCCCCAAAGCTGAACCCTCCTCTGGTCGGCGAGGGCCACCGCCTTCTTCAGTTAGTGTGTGCTCTGTGTAAAAAGGGCCGCGTTTATTGACCCCGGCTTGTTGTCGCCTCTTGGGAATGCTAACCCAGTGTTTACAGAATCCTGTGATTCTTTTGATGGGAACCCGTATTCTCACGTGAAATCTCCAAATTTTAAATATTGGCAACAAATTACAGTCTTTCAACAATGTTATGTAAGCCCAACAACACATATCTGCAAACTAAATGTGGCAACTTCTGGTATGAAAGGGTTAGCTAACCAGTGCCGAGTCTCTGTTAATGGGCTGGCAGAAACTAAACTAAGTAGTTGGCAACCTTGCAAATAGAAAGGATTTTACTAGCCTGTCATCGCCAGCCTCCCATACAACAAAATGGATCGATCCCATGTTCTGGTATGTTCTGGTGTGTTCTGGCCTGCCCAAAGTCATTACTGCTTATGGCGTGTGGCTCACTGGAGGAAGATAGCCAATTCTGTTTCTCAGATACCCAATGGCTTAGATTTCTTGGACAGTGACTTTGTGTGTGTGAGAGCACGTGGCTTGCGGATAGAAGCCGAGGTGCCTTGGCATCAGTGAGTTACTTTCACAAACTTGGCAGCTCGAACTAATCCCTGAGAAGAGCTTCCCCTCCCTCCTGCCACAGCCATCAGAGCTCTCCGTCAGCCTGTGCCTCAGGGAGCTGTCACAGCCTCATTACTGTTAATTCATCTTCACTTAGTGCATCGAAAAGCTGGCTGATTTATCAAATAGGGTGGGCGCACCGGAAGTTTGATTAGCGACATTATGTTGTTTGCAATGTCGGGCTCAGAAAACTTAGCTCATCTGTGTCCCAGGAGTCCTAAGATAAGACTGAAGTGTTTATGTTCTGCCTCAGATATTCTCAGGATGGGAAGCCAGTGTCACAATTCGAGCCAGAGGTGTTTTCTTAGTGACATTCCCGACGGGCATTTTTTCCTCACGTCTCTCCTTCCCTCCCTTCCTCTCTCCCCCGACTCCATAGGTGGGTCTCTGGATTAAAGTTACCCAAAGAGGGCCTGGGTGAACAGGGTTTCTGGTCACATCCATTATCCTCTGTAGCTGAGCAGCTCTCCTGACTGGGAATCCTCCGTGTCTCATGAAGCATTCCTGGATTCGGATTGTTGGTCTCTGGTATTGTCTCCACCCTTGCCCATGTCAGGCTGCTGAGCAACAAATCCAGAGGTTCGGCCCTTTCCCCAGACTCCTGGGGAAGAACAGGATAGGAAAACCTCCCCAAAAATTGTCTCAAGGAGCAGCATCCCGCAAAGCAACCTAACAGGCCCCGTGGCCCTGGGCTGCTCCCTGAACAGATGTTCAAGACACCATCCATGAGCACATGACCTGTGGTCTACACGGCTTCATCGACATCCAGAGGAAAGCAAGAGAAGAGTGTCAGACTTAGAGAGCAACCCTTATAAAGAAAGGATTATTTCCAGGGGGTGAACAGGCTGGGTGGGGACCGGATACGTAACAGGTTCCCGGATGCCGGCTGTTGCCCATCTCTGCTGACATATCTCTGGGAGAGATGAGCATACACAAGAAGTTGGATGAATTCAGGTTAGACTCAGGAGAGATACCCACAGAGCCTCCAGAGTCATTCTCCTTTAGCTGACAGTAGGCTTGAAGATGTAGATGACGACGACGACGATAGTGGCCGTGTCAGTAGCTAGCACCTGCCATTTATTGAGCCCTTTGTATGAGCCACAGAGAGGGCCAAGTAGGGTCATGCAGGGGACCCATCTAGAGACCTTAACTGCAATCCCGGTAATGAAAGCAACCAGCTCTGTGAACTTGAGTGAGTCCTTTCACTTTTCTGGGTCTTAGTTTTTTTAATCTGTGAAATAAAGGGGCTACATCTGATATTTTCTAAGGTTTCTTTGATGAGTAAAATTCAATACTCCACATTTTTCCAGGTTAGCCATCAAGAGAATAGGAACAACTGAGTGTCTCCTCTGGACCAGAGACTATGCTAAAAGCTCGATGTATCTCGTTTAACCTTCAAAATAGCCCCACGAGGAAGGTGGTCTCACCCTGTTTTAGAGCCACGCAAAGCAGCACTATTGCTGTCAACGCCCACCAGCACCACCGACACACATTAACACTTAGCAAGCTGGTATCCTTCTCAGTAGACGCTAAGGATATACATGGGTCTAAGACAACCTCTGCCCATCAAGCCCCACAGACACATCACAGGGTTGGGACAGACACAGAAGCAAGGAAGTACCAAAGAACATGTGCAAACAGCCAGCGAACGGCACCAGCCTCCGTGCCGCCTTAGTGAGGATGTCAGTAGGATCAATTTACAGACGACAAAGGAAGGTCTAAGTTGAAGTGCTAATAGCACACTAACATTTTTATAGGACTTTAGACTTTGTAGGACACTTTGATATATGTCAATTTATGTGATTATTCCACCGCTCTCTGAAATTAGGTATGACTGCTCTCATCAAATTATTATTAATTATTAAATTGAGGATTAGGGAACTGGCTCATCCAAGGGAACTGGATTATCCTTCTCTTTCTGCCTGTCAGGTGCCTGCAGTTAGATGAAATAATCCAGTGCTGATGGTGGCTGGATACCTCAGAGTCCCCGGGGTCTCATTGGGTACCTGGCCCACCTCTGCCTTCAAGAGTAGAGACGTCCCAGAAAAACAAATATCGTCTATTAACGCATATATGTGGAATCTAGACAATGGTACAGATGAACCGGTTTGCAAGGCAGAAGTAGAGACACAGATGTAGAGAACAAACGTATGGACACCAAGAGGGGAAAGGGTGGGGTGGGATGAATTGGGAGATTGGGATTAACATATATACACTAATACGTATAAAATAGATAACTAATGAGGAGTGCTGTACAGTGCAGGGAACTCCACTTCGCTGTAGAGTAGAAACGGACACAACATTGTAAAACAACTATACACCAATAAAAAAAAACAAACTAGTAGAGACATCCCATAGCTGTTGTACCCATAGAATTTATAAGGAAGGCTCCAGGCCAAGTAGGGCTTTTCCTTGAAGATTTAGGGGGAAGAGGCAAGGTTGCTGCAAATCCTCGTGGCACAGGCTGAGAAGACTTGTAACCAAGGTCACCTGCCAGGTGCCCCCAACATCTCAGGGCTTTTAGCTCAGGGCTGGTTGGTGGGAACTAAATGTTGGCTGTGGCTGGAGTCTCTCCAGAGTGTTCAGAGGATTGGGGGCCACAGAGAAATAGGGGGTCTCTTTCTCTCAGGGCCCCTCATCCCAGCGTGGGTCTTTTGCTGGTAGTGCTGGTGGGCGTTGACAGCAATAGTGCTGCTTTGCGTGGCTCTAAAACAGGGTGAGACCACCTTCCTCATGGAGTTAATGTGAAGGTTAAACGAGATACATCAAGACTCTAACATAGTCTTTGGCCCAGAGGAGACACTCAGCTGTTCTTTTGCTGGGACCCGGCAGAGCTCCCCACCGCACCCCTCACCCCCAGCAGTGATATTAGTTGCTGATTGCTGAGCATCTTATTGGCCTCTTCATTTGCATTTTCTCAGTTAATTTCACAACCGCTCCAATGAGGAGAGATTTATTGTCTCCATTTTACAGATGAGAAAACTGAGGCCCAGAGCTATTACACCATCAAGACCACACTGCTAGCAAGTGTTGGAGACGAGACTGAAACCTGGGTCTATCTTTGTGTCTGATTAAGAAAAAAACAGGCCATATTGATTGCTCTCCTTCAATTCCCAGGATAGAAGGAAGCCACTCTTCTTTATTTTCTGGTCAGCACTGCTTAAAAGCCTCAATGTTGAGGACAGGGATGGGGGGGAGGGTAATGCAGTGCCAGTGGGCACACAGCTTGCCATCAGGACTCTGTGCCCATCGCTGAGACTGCCCTTCTGACCTACTTCCGTCATGTGGGAGAGGAAGGTAGGGGCTCTGCCCAGGACCCCCAGCCTGTTGCTGCAGCCGGGAAACTGTCTCCGCTGCCTTCCGTGGCTGTGCCGTGTGCCCCTCACCTGAGTGAGGTGCCAGCAGCCCAGGTGGGGCTAGCTGCCCGGACCCACAGTGCCGCCCCTGTTGGTGGGTCTACAGCCGCACCCCATGGAAGGAAAGGAAACCCAGGAAGGAGCAGGAGGAAGGCGGGCTGAACTGGCCCAAAGGGATGAGCCTGGAGACAGCCAGCTCTCTTCCTCTCTACCCAGAATCCTGTGCATCTGCCCTCCTCTGCCTCACTTGGTCCAGGCAGCCTAATGCTCTGGAGACTCCAGGAGTGTCGATTTCTGGAAAACACCCGGTTGCCTAAGGGCTCTCAGGACTCTGAGGAAACTTGGGTGTGGCTTGGACCTCATCTTCCCTCTTTATAAGGCTGTGAGGGGTTCCTAGAGGTCTCCTGTGAATACCGGTCTGAGACCTAACAGCCTGGTGAAGTGAGGCTCTGGACACGCCCTTGAAGGAGCTGTGTTTGCAGTGAGATAAAGACATCGCTCTCCTGCGTGCATGTGGGACCTGGGCCCGCAGACCTCACTCCCTCCCACTCTAGACCCCTGCTAGACCCAGACTCAACCCCTGGTACAAGGAGAAGAGCCTGGGTTCTGGAGGCAGATACACCTGTGTTCATAAGCCACTGCACTTGGATGAACTTGGGCAAGTTACTCACCCTCTCTGTGCCTGTTTCTTCATCTGTAACATGGAAATAATATCTAATCTTATAGGGCTGCTGTGCAGGTAAAATGAAATGCATGTGCTCAGCGCTTCACACCGTGACTGGCATAGAATAGGAGCTCAGCAGCCGTTACGTTTGTCATTAAACTGGGCATCCACCCCTACCTCCCGTCCCTACCAGCCAAGCCTCATCCTCTGTGAAAGGGAAGAGACAGCCCATTAGACCAAGGAAGGGTCCCGGGGCTCCAGCTGCTCGACAGGGCACAGGAGTGATGGGGACAGGGGGATGGCCCGTCAGGCAAGAAAGGAAGTCAGCATTTATGACAAGTGAACAGGATCAGAAGGCTAACTTGAAGGCTGGCTTACATCTGTGTTTTTTGCCAGGGGTTGGGTGGGGGGGTGTGGGGGTGTGGGGGGGCGTGGGGGGGGTGGGGCGGGTGGGGAAAGAGAGTGGGTGGTGAGGTTTAAAGAGCAGATTCGATTTTTAAAAATAGTTTGTTATAGAAAAGTTTAAACATAAACACAATTAGAAAGAATAGTACAATGAACCCCAATGTATCCATTACCCAGCTTTAGCCACAATCAGCTTACAGAGGATTTTGTTTCATCTGCACCTTTCAACACACCATCTCATATTATTGTCAAATAAATCCCAGACATCATTTAATTTCAACTGTAAATATTTCAGTGTATATCTCTAAAAGATAAGGCCTTGAAAATAATTAACTGGAATGCCTTTGCCACACCTAAAAATTGGTATCAGTAATTCCTTAATATCATCAAAAAATGTACTCCAAATATTCAGTAGCCTCATGAATGTCAAGGATGGTGAAAAGTTGGTTTCTCTTGAATCAGGATTCAAATAAGGTCCACATGTTGCAACTGGCTGATAGGCTTTTAAGTTTCTGTTATTATAAGTGTTCTGTCCCCACCCCCATTTTTTCTTTTGTTTCCTTGCAATTTATTTTTGGAAGAAACCAGGTCGTTTGCTCTGGCACGTGTTCCACAATCTGGATGTTGCTGATTGCGTTCCTGCAGTGAAGTTTTACCCTCCATTGTCTTTGAGATACCGACACCAAATAGCTATTTGTGTGGGTGTCACAAAGTTAAAGCTTGCTTGCCACCTCACCCCCTTTCAGAAAGGGCTTTATCCCTTGTGGAAATGTCCCCAGTGTCCCCAGAGCAAGCCTGCTGGAGCTGAAGGATGGGGGGACGTGGAAAGGGGCTTCCCGAGGGTTCCCAGCAGCGTGATGGATGTTGGCTGTTATTTGGACTGGCCCCTCTCTCTGTGTTTATGAGCAGGGGTGTCTTTTCATAAAGCAGAGCCATTTTCTGCCAAATAGCGAGGACTGTTTTTTGTCCTTCTAGAGCAATAAGGTTCAGGATTTGTCTCCCTCTTGACTTTCAAGAGCATGTTTTCTCAGTTCTTTCCTGAAATTAAAGTAAAGGTCAAGGAGTCTGGTCTGAGCCCCCGCCCTCCCTCCTCTCCAGCTGGAGAGCTGGCAGCTAAGTGGGCCTGCCTCCTGGACTCCTGTGACCCGGCCCAGGCCCCAGGGCAAACCAAGCTCAACTTCCCAATTCTTTTCTTCCCCGGGGGTGGGGGTGGGGAATTGAGGAGGGAGGGAAAGAGAGAGAAAAGAAAATAGAAAACAGTGCCAGCCTGTAGACTCCGCTCTGACTGTAGATTCCCTGAGCAGTGTCTAGACGTTCCCTCCCCTCCGTGTGCTCTTCCTCGGGGAGGGGGTCCTGAGCCCCACGCCCTCCACCCTGCTTCCCACCTGCCGTTTGCTTCTCGCACGTGAGCTGCCCCACGGCTCTGCCCCTTCCCTTGCACGGCGCTGAGCGCCCAGGATTCCTCATCGGAAGGCAGAGCAGGTAGAGAGCAGTGCCGCCATCACCCACCCCTTAGCAGTACGGGAGCCACACTCCCTACCCCTCCCCACCGAGTCACTCCCGCGAACAGTTAATTAATTTGTGACACTTTGACAGTTTGTGAGGAGACGTTTTTACGGAACCATCGAAATCCACAGGGATGGGGCTGTCAGGCAGACACCCCTTCCTGCACACGTTCCTCGTTCTGCTGCAGACTCAGGGACCCCAGGCCCAGCCCCCGGGAGACCCGGGGCAAGGCCAGGAGGCCCTGAAGTCCTCTCCAAGCACTTCACATACCTAGGGACACATGGCCAGACCCAGGGACACTGGCCACCCAGGGAAGAAGCAGAACCGCAGAGGGGGCGTCTGGGCTGAAGCCTCAGAGGTGAGGAGGCCCGGTCGCCCTCTGCTCTGGTCTCCTGCTCTCAGACGAGTTCTCACTCAGGGCCCCCTTTCCACAGCTGGTGGAAAGCCTCTCCCTGGGACACGCTGCCCCCTGCGGCCCCTTTGACGGGCCGAGTGTCAGCTGCACCCAGTGTGCCCCTGGGAAGGCTTTACAGCCGCTAGGCTGTGCTCCGTGAGCAGCTGGCTCCAGGCCCCTGCCTTGGCCGGCTGAGGCTTCACGCCCACAGGGGGCGCTAGTCTAGACGCTGTGAAACCCTGGGTCCCCAGGCCTTCCTGCCACCCAGAAGCCATCCCCACCACGCTCTGTGCTTCCTCCTCCTACACAATTCAGGTCATCTCCCACCCACTTCCCCACATACCTACACTCCCCTTCACGCGGGGCATTCTCTTTTCCTTTCAAGACCTGTTCACACTGCGTGCCCAGGGATGGCCCACCTGGACGGCTCCGTGGATGAGTCCCAACAAGCTGGGCACCCAAGCCCGGCTACCTCGTGACTGGGACCCAGGGGGCCAGGGAGAGATCTCAGAGGAGGCTCCTGGTACCCCATGAGGAGGACCCAGGGGAGAAACAACAACCGGGGTAGGAAAAGACCTAGGAGCTGACTCCTTTACGCTGGAGTGAGATACTAGCTCCTGTGGACGCCTCTCAGACATTTATGGAGCACCTGCCGTTGCCAGGCGCCCTGCCGGGAGGTGAGAAAACCATGATAAGACAGCCGTGAGCCGCACACTGGTGTAGCTCACACCTTGGCGAGAAGCACAGACACTAAACAAATAATTAGACAAGTAACAACTTAATTACACCTGTGATCACTGCCACCATGGAGCACGCGCGCTGGGAGGGCCTTGAGCAAGGGGACAGCTCTGAGCTGAAGCATCAGGGAGCCTTCCATGGGGAGGGGCTGTCCTGAAAGGTGGGAGGGAGGAGGGGGTCAGCCAGGATGGGCCCTGAGCCCAGGCGGAAGGCCTGGGCCTTGCTGGGTGTCAGGACACTGGAAGCCCAGGGGCGGGAGCAGGTGGTCCCTCTGTCGGTCGTGGGTGGATCTGACGACAGGAAGTGGAATGGGCAGGCGTGCCAGGGTAGCTTCTGTTTGCTGTGAGGTGGGAGGCGATGCCTGGCCTGGAAGCAGCATCACCAGCTCACCAGCTTCAGGTTGGTCCCCTGACGGCCCTCGAGACAGTGCCCACCATCCTGGCTCCAGCTGGGTGGAGCCAGACACAGCCAGAGAATGGGAGAGAGATTTACCCGAGCTGTTCCACCCTTTCTAAGGAAACCTGGGCAATTCTCGCCAGAGATAACCTAAGTTCTGCTGCCGAGCTGCCCCTGTGGAACTTCAGGCTGGACCAGGGCAGCTCTCCAGGCCTGGCACCTGGGGGTGGTGCCAGTGTGTGGCCTCCCCTCCCCACAGGCCACCACAGGCAGGTTTTCCCATTAGTCTAGGTCTCTTACAGCAGTCCAGATCTGTCCCCAGCCCACAGCAGCACTCAGGTTCCGGGGGTGGGTGTGGCAGCCACGGGGAGAGTCTCACTCCTAAGCTCGTGGAGCCTAGGAATTCCTGGGAGCTGGACCTTGCCCGAGCCCCGGAGGGTCCCACACCAACAGCTGCAAAAATGCAACCCGTATCTCTTCCAGCTGCTGCTGCCTGAGCCAGACCCACGCCTCACCACCCAGCTCCCCTGCGCGGGACGCCGGGAAAGACGCTCAGGGCGAGGAGAAAGATGCTCACCCTAGCCTCACAGCTCAGTCTCCCCTGTTCTCCTCCCCAACATTCCTCTCCACTCCTCCTCTACCCCTCCTCCCACAGATCCTTCCCCACCTCCCCAGCCCCCGGCTGGGCAGCCTTTCCAGGTAAGACGTGACTGTGCCCGTCACCAGCCTTCCCAAGGTCTGGGCCCAGAGGGCTCTCGAGGCTGCCTGACCCAGGGCTCTGGGAACCCCTGCTGAGGCCACCCTCCTGGGTTCAGTAAGTGAGGCCTCATTCGGTGACTCTTCTCCTTTTTCCTTTGGAGAAAGAAGGAACTCGGGGCTTCTCCCTACCGTTTCCCCTCCCACCCTTCTTTCCCAGAGCGGCCTGAGGAGCTGGGGAAGGGCCCAGACCCAAGTCACAGCCTGGACCTTTGTCTGGAGGTGCAGAGGGTGACCTGAGTCACCAGGGTCGTGGGGAGGAACCCCTTACCCCTCACTCCCAATTCCCACCCAACTCCAGCAAGCTGCTTTTGAAATGCAAATGCGAAGCGCTTCTCCCTGCCCCCCCCTTCTTTTTCATTGAAATGCTTCAAGTCTCAGAAAAGAGGGAAAAGTGATGTGTTTAAGACAGCAGTGTCTCACCCGCCATCGAGCCCGATAAGGGATTGTTAAATTTTAATTAGACAATTTGATTCCTTTAAATGCCAACCTCTCGGGGGAGGCAGCACCAGGGAAACAGGTTGCTTGAGTTTATACAGCACCAAGCGTTCCTTGCACCCCTCCCCCCGGCCGGCGCCCCAGAGTTTCGCTGCCGGATGGAGTCAAAACCAGAGAATGGAATCCTCTCCTCTCTCCTCCAGACCACCCAGCTCTCCTCCAGGGTCCCAGGTGCCCTAACAGATTGACCCTTTTCGCCCCACCCCACCCGGCTAGGGACCAGGGACCGGCCTCCAAGTCCCTCCTAAGAGAAAATACCAGTTCGGGGTGTCAGCCTCGAACTGTGAGCTCCAAAGGAGTTTCTCTCTTCCAACACACTTGTGAGAAGCTGTTTCTGTTTACAGGCTGGGGGTTGGCCACCCTCTCCCAGCTGCAGTATCTGCCCCATCCCCCATCCCCGGTGCAGTGGCTGGTCTGAGCATCCCCCACCCCCTGTGCAGTGGCTGGTCTGAGCATCCCCCACCCCCTGTGCAGTGACTGGTCTGAGCACGGTGGGCCGCTGGCCTGGGCCGCCTCCGTGGGCCAGCTCAGCTCCGGGTGGCTGTCTGGGCTCACACAGCACTCCTCAACTTGAGAGCTAGCTAGTTTTCAAATTAGAGCACACACAGAAAATGCTAACAGTTGGAAAGCAGGTAGGGTAATGGCAGGGGCACTGGGGGCTGGACACACCTGGGCCCACACTCCACTTGCCCCGATAACCCTGTACAACTCCATCATCCCAGACAGCTCGTGAGGGAGCTCTGTTGCGTAGGCTCTGAAGAGAGCAGGTGCCACGGCAGGCTAGAGTTGGGCGGGCCATTAGGGAGAACTTGACGGAGGGCTACTGACCACCAGCATGGATGATTCTGGAAGATCTTTCAGTAGGTCTTTGCCCTTCTGCATGGAGGCAGGGCAATGAGTCCTGGAGACACGTGAGGCCTAGGTGATTTCTGGCACCCACATAGATGGAGTTTCCCTGTGCTTCCGGCTCCCTCCACTTTCCCACATGCCAGGGCAGCTAAGAAAGAAGAGCCTAGGTGGCCCCAGAGCATGCCTGGATCCTCATCTGGGAACCTCTGCTGACGAAGCTGGGGTAGGGAACAGCAGTTGCCCCACTTTGCTGCCCAGGGAAGGTGAGGATGGTACTCTGGGGGAGAGGGAGCCGCTCCGTGAGTGAGGCCTGCATCTGCAGGGGTCTTTGTCAGCTCAGCCTGCCTTCGTAAAACACCCTAGACTGGGTGGCTTGAACAAGAGAAATTTATTTTCTCATAGTTCTGGAGGCTGGAAGTCTGAGATCAGGGTGCTAGGACGGTCAGGTTCTGGTGAGCCCTCCCTTCCTGGCTCTCTGATGGCTTCTCCTCATGGCTGCTCCTATGGCAGGGAGAGAGGTCAAGCTCTCTAGTGTCTCTACTTATAAGGGCAGTCATCCGATCGTGAGGACCCTACCTTCATGACCTCCTCCTGACCAAAGGCCCCATCTCCAAAGAACATCACATGGAGGGTTAGGACTTCATACGAACCTTGCAGGGACACGGTTCAGTCCACAGCAGCAGGCTCAGATCATCCATCCCTCTCCGAGGAGATAGGACCCAGTAGCTAACCCGCTAAGAGCTTAGAAATGGCTGTGACTATGCATGTGTTTGGAGCTCACTAAATGACATTGACTGGGGACTGCGATTCGGAGCTTTTACGCACGAGGCAGGAGCCACCTGGGAGGAAGGTGGAGGTGGCATGTGGAGGTTGGTGAGCAAGTTGATCATATTTTCATAATCCCAAATCAAAAGGCTTGTTCTCACAAAAGAAATTTTTTCTGTGATATGGGATCTTATTTATCTGAGGTCTTCTAACTGTAAGAATAATTCTCCTTGGGTCATACATTTAGCCAATCTCCTTTTTTAAAAAGATCAAGACATTTGGACCATCCTGGCAAATCCAGGGTGTGAGCTGTTGGGCGGCATTTCCCACCTCCAGGAGCCCCAGAGTAGGCACTGATCTCACCTGGCTTCTCCAGACCCGGGACCAGGCCAGATTTACCGGAGCCCTCCCCTTCCCCGACAGGCACAGGCTCTGACACAGATGGAGAAGTCCGAGGTGCAGGGCAGGGGCAGGGATCTGAGGGGTCCCTCGGGTGCCCTTGGAGCGAGGAAGACCATAGCCTGACCTCTCCTTTGTGCTTTCTTCTGACTGATGCCCCTTGGAGCCCTGGGCAGGAGGAAAAGAGGAGGGGCTGGGGATGGGACAGGGGGAGCCTGGGGACCAGCAGGGTTTCTCAGGCCTCCTGAGAAAAATGCCAGAAGAGAAATTCCAGGAGGTCACTATCTTTTATCCATTCTAAGATGCATATCCTCTCTAACATTCTGATGTCTCTGAAATCAGAACACATTTTCACGATCAACCCTATCTTAAAGCAGTATCAGAGTTAAGATGGCATTTTTTCTTCCCTAGGGGTACCTAAGACAATGGTGCATCTTACATTTAATTCTGTCTTAAAGCCTAAGAAATATGGCAGTTGGTATTACAGTCTCTGGTTAGAGCAGGTGGCCTGGGAAAGCTGACTCTTCCAGGCCAGCTGCGACCCCATACCGAGGGTCTCTCAGATTCATCCTGCAACCACTGCCCAGGAATACACTTCGTCTTTTCTTTCCTTCACTCCTTCCCAAGGGCTCGATTGCTGCATCTTGGAATCCTTCTCCCTTTGTCTAGACCTGTAAAAGTCTATAGACTTCTCAAGGATAAGCGGTAGGAGGCAACAGGATGTCACAGGAGGAGCCCAGCAGGACCTGTGACTCTGATGGGCTGTATTTGGACAGCGCCTGCCACTTCATCTCTAGGAGCCTCAGGCTTGTTGTCTAATTGCTTGTTTCATTGAATTATTTAGCCTGGTTTGGTTTTTCCATGAGGGTTCACCTGTGCCGGCCACATATGCATCATCTTACTTAATCCTCACAACAGTAATTGCTCTCCCTATTTTGCAGATGGGAAAACTGAAGCTCAGGAAGGCCAAATAATCTGGCCAACACCCCCGAGCTAGTAAGGCTAGAGTTGGGATTTAACCCAGGCGTTTTGGTCTTCAGCTCCTATGTTATACTAGTGTCTCTTATGCCGGAGTACCCCATTTGTGGAGGTGGGTTTGCTGACGCCCGAATCCCAGATCAGCCTGAGAGCTAGCCAGGCAGCCCCTGTGGGTGAGAGGTGTCAGCCCCAACTCGGAAGGACACAGGAGAAGCTGGAGCTCACCCTGGGCTCTGGTTAATAGAGTCTACAGGTATTTAGGCATATTGCATATTTTCTCATTTTTTCTACAATGTAATTATATTACATTTGTATCAGCAAAAAAGCAACAAGAACAATTGAGAATGAATGCTCAGTTTCACAATTAAATGCATGGGGCCTTTCTAGCCTTGGTGAGACTTGCTTTGCAGAGTAACCAGCAGCGCAGAGGAATAAGTGCTAACCACCAGCCACCACCCCCTCCCCCACCCCCAACCAGCAACGCTCACATTTGCCATTGAAGCTGTACCCATCGTGTAAGTCTCAGCTGAAGCTCTCCCCTCTCCAGGAAGCCTTCCATGAACACTCTGGCTGTGCCCATGCGCACATGCTCTCTGGCGTCTGAGCATCCCTGTATCCCCAACAGATTTCCTGTGTGCTGCCCTCCTCCTCAGTCTGCTTTCTGGGGACCGACATGTAACACCCATGATATTCTTAGGCTGCATCTTTCTTTGGTCACTTGTTGATCTGATGGGTTATGTTAACGGTTACATTTCAAGTGTGGAGGGGTTTTCTTCCCAGTTGGACTCACAGGGCCTTTGATTCAATTTTGCAAACAGCTGTTAAACACTTACTGCCTGCAAATCACAGCATTAGGAGTCGGAAGAGAAAGATAAGAGAGTATGCTTTTTTGTTTATTCCACGAATAAGATGAGGCATGAGCAAGACACTGTGTAGTCCTTGAAATGTTTACACCCCAGTGTAACAAAACAGACACACAAATGGGGAATGTTCCAGAATGGAGCCATGAGACAATGCCTTGGGAGCCCCGAGGAAGATGGGAGATGGTCCAGCCAGGAGGACTTGGGATTGATTCCAGGGCAGGAGGATTCTGAGCAAGGCTTGCTTTGAAAGATGGGTAGGGATTGGCCAGTAGGGGCAAGGGAAAAGAAGTTTTCCAGACACTTTTCTGATTTGTAGAGTGGAGATAAGAATTACAAGCCTTCGAGGTTATTTTGAGGATAAATGAGATACTATATCAAAAAGACAAAAACTTGGCAAACTGTCATCTCCTTTGCAAGCAGATGAAGCTGTCGTCACAGGGCAGGGTCAGGATCCTGCTGCAGAAACAGTAGTCTGGTTGGGCATGGAGAATGGGTGGGGTGGGGGAGACAGGGTGCTGAGAGTCCCCATCAGATGCTCCCGGCCCTACCCAGAGAGGGACTAAAGAGGTGGGAGGAGGGGCAGAGAGGAACAGGCAGGATCCTGGGGGAGGGGAGTGTGTCTCCGAGTCTCCAGGCCCCTGACTGTGCATGGCGCAATGCTTTATGCCCAGCAAGCTCAAGAGATGCTGACTGAGCAAATGAATGGCGGGATCAGCCCCTGCTGCCTGATCAGTACATACGTGCAGGTCTCCCTCTGTGTGCTCCAAATGGGAAAAGGTACCAGCGGGCTTTGCCCAGTGCAGCATCAGTATGACATAGTGCTTCACTACCGTGGAACTGGAAGACTTGTTGCATGGTGGCATTCCATGTCACCCCACATGGAATTAGGCATTTTGTTTTCTCTAAGGGGCTCCGGAGTGGTGGTGCTGGGTTGGACATCATCTGTGCTCCTCTGCTGAGAGCTGGCGGAGCAGATGTGTCAGAGGGATGAGGGTGTAGAGGTGGGCAGACCTTTCTCCGGCGTCCCCTCTGACCCATTGCGGCTGGTGGGCCCTCCTCCCTGATTTGGACATGGTACCATGTTCAAATCGAATGGCATAAGTTGCTGGATTTCAAATCCATTTGGGTAGCAAAGCACCTGGAAGTCGTGGGGCTTTGTGTGGAATGCCTTGAAATACTGATCATTTAGTTCCATTGTGTGAAGGAGGAACACTTTTGTTAGCAGGAAAGCCAACTATATTATATGTGCGTTATGTTTCAATCACAACTGAAACACAGGCTGTCAGGCTCATCAATGCCCACTGCCTCTGAGCCCCTCTGCTTGCTTTTCTCAGTGAGCAGGCATCACCGAGCCTCCAAGAGCGCAGTGCAGAAATCCGGAGTTATCCTCGTCTCCTTTCTCTCCCTGCCTGCCCCCTCCCCTCTCCCACCCCACACCTATCCAATGACCAAATTCCATGAAATTGACTTCCAAGTTAGCTAGTGACTCTGAACACGCCTCTCCATGCTCATTCCCATGCCTTCGTTCAGACAATCACCATCTCACCTGAATTACAGTCACAACCTCACTTACCGCTAACATCCCCTCTGCACTGCACAGCCAGCGACCTGTGCAAAGCAGCAATCCAATGGAGTCATTCCTCTGCACCCAGGCTTTCAGGGGCTCCAAGCTTACAAGACCCATTCTGGCCCAAGAACAGCCCTCCAGTTTAATTTTCCCCAGCTTCATCATCATGCCCTACATTTTTAGCCAAACAGAGTTATTTGCTGTTTGGGACCATGTTGTGTTCTCTCTGGCTGGAACATCTCCCCTGCCCTCAGTTGCCCGGTTAACTCCTTCTACCTCATCTCTGATGACGCCTCCTTCAGGAAGTGTTTCCCCCCTGAGACGCCCATTCCTCAGGGCTCTCAGTGCACAAATGCAGAACCTCATCAGCTCTTCCTTGGGTTCCTGCAGCTGGTCCTGCCACCCCACTGAGTGCCACCCTTCCGTTCTCTACGCAGCAGACTCTTCTCTCTGAAAGGCAAATCTGATCGTGTGGCTCCTGCTGCCCTTAGGGTCAAGTCTAAACTCCTAGAGTGAATTACAAGGCCCTCTGTGGTGGAGCCTGTTGCAGCCTCCAGTTCAGCCCATCCCAAGCCCTCTGTGCTCCAGCTGTCCCAAATCTCCCGCCAGCCCTCCAACATGGCACCTACTCTCCAGCTCTGAAATTTGCTTACCTGCTTCCTATATGTGGACCCTTCCCCTGGCTCCCAACTCTTTACCTGACTGCATCCTGTAGGTGTCAGTTGGACATCACTTCCTCAGGAAAGCCTTCTCTGAATCCCTAAACTAGGTTGTGTCTCTCTCCCCATTCCGTTTCCTAGCGCCTACCACCCATAGATTTAATTGCTTGGTTAATTGGCTATTGTTCCTTTTATTTATTTTTATTTTTTTATTTTTTTGCGGTACGCAGCCCTCTCACTGTTGTGGCCTCTCCTGCTGCGGAGCACAGGCTCCGGATGCGCAGGCTCAGCGGCCATGGCTCACGGGCCCAGCCGCTCCGCGGCATGTGGGATCCTCCCAAACCGGGGCACGAACCCATGTCCCCTGCATCGGCAGGCGGACTCTCAACCACTGCACCACCAGGGAAGCCCCTATTGTTCCTTTTAGAATGTGAGCTGGAGAACTATGTATATTTTGTTCCTGACTATGTTTCTAGCGTTATACAGAACAATGTTCAATAAACATTTATAGAATTAAGAATGAATGAATGCATATCTCTAGTCTTCCCACTAGAAGCTGAACTCCTCACTAACAAGTGTGGGGCATGGGATGCACTTAATTTTTTGTTGAATAAATGGGTGAATGAATGATCAGCTCTTTTGAAGATCATCTATTTTATTATAGTTAAAAAATTGTACTTTCTCATTTGTTTTACCATCTGCAAGAACTTGCTAGCAGAAGAGTGGCAGCAGGCCCCAATGTTTTAAAAAGATTTGGGGATGCAAACCTTAAATCCTGAGGCTGGAGAATTCTCTTTTAACCTCCCGTGGTACGTTTTAGCCCCGGAGCCCTCTGTGGGTGGCAGCATGCTTTGGGAGGCCCTCCTGCTTACGCCCTGTGTCCGTTTCTCCTGGCCAGAGCCTGGCTACCCAGTGGCCCCGCTGCTCCCATGGATCCGCTGAACCTGTCCTGGTACGATGACGATCTGGAGAGCCGGAACTGGAGCCGGCCCTTCAACGGGTCTGAAGGGAAAGCCGACAGGCCCCACTACAACTACTATGCCATGCTGCTAACTCTGCTCATTTTCGTCATCGTCTTCGGCAACGTGCTGGTGTGCATGGCCGTGTCCCGCGAGAAGGCGCTGCAGACCACCACCAACTACCTGATCGTCAGCCTCGCTGTGGCCGACCTCCTGGTGGCCACGCTCGTCATGCCCTGGGTGGTCTACCTGGAGGTAGGTCTGGGCCCTGCTGTGCTCGGGCGCCTTCCCCGGGAGGGTCCAGGCTCCTCACTGGCTCCCTCCAAGAGTGCGCCTTCTCCTCCACTCCGGGCTCAGTCTTACAAAATGGGTAGATCGTCTCCTTAACAATCCCGACTACCCGTTGTAAGGTGCTTAGTAAGTGCCAGGCCTCGCGTTAGTCCTTCACATACAGCATCTCCCCACCGAGCCCTCACAGCATCTTCTGGATGGTGAGCCAGATGGTCAGAGAAATTAGGTGACTTCTCCAGCCTCACACAGCGGCTGGAATTCGGGCCCCAGAGTTGGTTCATTAGGTCGTGTTGAGAACGGGAGTCATCGACAAGGATCCCTGAGGATGGCGGAGGCTCGTGCTCCCGGGCCTGAAATCTTCACCCTTCTCTCCCCGCTTCGGAATGCGGGCTGTTGCTCCACGCTCTCCTCCCTGCCCTCCCCACTCCTCTGTGTGTCCTAGGCTGTGTCTGGGACCTCCAGCTCAAGGCCGCTGTGAACTGTGCTGTACCCCCTTTCCTGGGAAAGGACCACATGGTGACGCATTGCTCGGCCGGGAACAGAGCCCAGCCCTGAGCCCGGAATAGTGAGTAGGCAGCCCCTGCTGTGGGCCAGGTGCTGCCAGGCATTCCACGGACACATACTCAGCAAATACTCGTGCTGATTCTGACTCGATATCATTCTTCTCACTTTAAGGAAGAGGAAACAGAAGCTTTGAGAAGTTGCCTGCCTTTACCTGGATCACACAGCAAAGGGGGAAATCACTGAGAAGTCCTGAAGTGGGGACCCACCTCCAGGAGGACACTTTCCAGAGCTGGCAGGCAGATGAGGGAGGGCCTGGGGGATCTGGGTGGGCACAGGCTGGATCCCGCCACTTTCTCTGCCCTGGGTTCTGGGGGTGGAGTCTGGATTCAAGGGAAGTTGACCAGGCATTCAGGAAAAAGCCAACGCCAAGGTCGCTAAGATCTCTGAGCTGTTACCTCCCCGCCCCGGACGAGAGGGGAATTTACCTGTGCCGTAGAGACAAGCCCCTGCCCGGGAGGGAAGGCTTCCACCTTTCAAAGAAAACATGAAACCTTTGTAGGTTTGAGCAGAGGAGACATCTAGCAGAAGAAGCAGAGGTGGGGAGGAGAGACTGGTCTTACGGTCTCCACGTCCCCAGGGGCTCCTGTTGTCACTACCACACGGACCCACATGGAGCTCTGGGCCATCACTCCCTTGGTTTCCTTTAGCATGGCTCAGACAGGCTGGAACTTTCAAAATGACCGGAATGTTAAGAGACAACCAACAAGAAACAGACAATAGATACAATACAACCTAAAAGCATACAGGCGCCACCTGCCAGCCGCCCAATTATTCCATGACTGCACGTTTGTGGAGACCCCTAGACTCTGTCCATCCCACATCCTGTCTGAGGGCCTCTCCCTGAGGAACCCCTTCTTGATTCTTACACTTGTTCCCCGCCTGCTCCCCTGAAAAGGAGGTTCCCAGGCCGCAGACCATCAGGTAAAAAATGATGGGTATCTGGCCAAGCAAATAACCTCTCTGCGCCTGGTTTCCTCATCTAGAAATGAAGATAATCGCAATGCTTATGTCATAGCATTGCTTGAGAATCACATGCGTTAATATATGAGAAGTGCTTAGAATGGCAGCAGGCATATAGTAAGCACCATGTAAAAGTAGTCATGACAACGGTGATAAAGATGCTGATAGGTAGCCACACCTCTGCACATTGAAGGACCCTCGCCATGCCCAGGCAAAGAGTTGCCCTCTTCCAGAGGGAGGCTTGCTCTGCCCAGGACTCTGGGTGTGGGATCTGGGGCTTCCAGACCCACCACCCCTACCCAGAGCCTCTAAGGGAGAGCCACATCTGTGCTTTAGGGCTCCTAGGAATCTATAGGTTCTCGACACACATATTTTAAACATACCTGTTCACATTATTTTAAAGGTGAAGCTCAGTGATTCAGGGGAGGGTGAAGAATGGCATCTCAGAGGGCAGTGCTCAAACTCTCCCATCAAACAAGAGCTGGACAGTGGGCCCTGCGACATTGTCTCGGGTACTTATTGTCCCTAGAGAATGTCTCAAGTGGAGTCTCACCCTATCCTAACATCCTGTTAAAGTATCCTCCCAACCATACCCTCTCCAGAGACAATCTCGTTGTCCAGAATTTTCCATCCTGTTCCATTTCCAGGGATGTTAAATGCCTCTGATAGCCTGCCATGATGGCATCCGGCTAGGTGGGGCTGGATGTGCATCATTTATTCTGCTCAGTGTATGGGAAGCACGCTGGTTTTGGAGTGAGAGAACCGGGTTCGATTCCTGACGCTGCCACTTTCCACCTGGAGACACTGAGAGAAGAGAGCCAGGGCCTGCTTGTCTGCATAGGCCATTTTGGCCTCACAAGCCTTTGAGGGGAGGCTTTGCCTCGTGAATTTTCCAGAAAAGCAGATGCGATTGAGAAAGCGGGCAGACTCAGAACCCCGTTCTTGACTCACTCAGTCAACAGGTATGAGCACGTCTGCGTCCTGCCCCATTCCTAGGGCTGGGCTCCAAGGCCTTGGCAGGGCCATTATAGTGCAGCCCGATGGAGATGACAAGGGAGCAGCTTCCACAGGAGATGTGGGAGCACAACGGGGCAGGGAGCACAGGACCAGGCCTGGAGGCGTTGGGGAAGGCTCGCAGGCAGAAGTGATGCTTTCAGAAGAATTAGCCAGGAGAGGAGCAAAGGCACTAGCACTCCAGGCAGAGGAAAAAGTGTGCAAAGCCCCAGAGTGGGGTGTAGGGGCAGGGGCGTAGCTGGCTGGAGGTTTCGAGGGGCGGTGGCCTCCGAGGTTTGCTGTCACATTCCATAGAAATGAGTGTAAAGGGTTTGGAACCGTGCCTGACACATGTGTACAAGTTATTGTTAGGATTTAGCCAAGGCAGCTTGAGGCCCATCCCACCGGTCTCATCCCGTGCAAGAATATTGAGGAATGTTGTCCAAAGGTGCGGAGGAAACAGCCCTGAAGTGGGACTAGTATACCTGGGGGATGGTACTCCCTTTGTTACTAAATGATCAGGTGATCTTGGGCAAGTCCTTTTTCTCCCTGACCCCGTTAGTCTGCCCTTGCAGTTACAATCTCTCCTTTCCCACTTTGTGTTTATCTAGTACTTTTTACATAATCATCTCCTCTTTTGACAAGCTAGATTGTCCCTTCCAAGGCGGCTCAGGAGAGACCATACATAGGAGGTGCTGCCCAAAGAGCTTGCTTCAAATTCCAGCCCTGCTGCGTGCTAGCTGGGCGTACTCCTGAGTTTCATTCCCTCATCCAAGAATGGGCATAAGCGATCCCCTCTTGTCCAAGCTTTAAGCACAATAAATGAGATGAAGTATGTGCCCACAGGAGACGCTCTGTAAACAGCGGCTATCAACACGCTTTCTTGAGCCTTTGATCCAGAAGCCCCTAACTGCATTCTCGAGCAGCTGCTCCTGGAACCTCGGAGGAAGCCCCGCCTTCTTCTGTCCTCCAGGAAGGCTTTTGGCGGGCAGGAATTGAGAGCTCCCTGAAGGCTGTGTCAGGGTTGTTCACCACTGTGCCCCAGAGTCTAGGACAGAGCCAGACGCATAGTAAGTTGTCCAATAAGTGTCTGTAGAAGAGAAGGCAGGGAGGACGGAAGGAAGCAGGGAGGATGGAGAAGATGGCCCTGATATCTCAGACCTAGATCCCCAGGGGAATGACAGCAGTTCGGAAATACTAGTCCTAGGAGGGCGCCAACGTGGAGCACAGACCATGTGGGCCTGGGACCCTCTCAGTAGTGTCTTAAAGGTAGACTCTGTTGATGCCAGGGAAGCCCCTTCTATCCCCGTCCACCTGTGCCCGCCTCCCTGGCCCCCGGATATCCAGCTCACCTGGCCAGCGTGGCGACACGAGAGGTCTCCTGTCTTTTGGGAAAAGCTGCAGTTTCCTCCAAGCAGCTCCCGTCACCGTGCTTAAATGCCAGCAATTGGTTTTATGCCTGAGAGCAGCTAAGAGGCCCGTGCTGAGAGTAAGCACTATAATTAGCCCTGCTGCCCTGCTGTGCCCCACAGAGTGGGTCCTGCTCTGCCCCCGTCACTGGGAGGGGCTTTCCTGCTCCCCTTTTCTCTGATAGGTAGTAGTGCAAGTCGTATCTCTCTGTCCTGACTCTGTCCTCAGGGATGGGGCCTGCTCCAACCTTCCACGGCCGCCAGGGCCAGCCTGCTGTGTGAGTGTGTGTGCCTGTGTGTGTAAATGGGAGGTGTCGGGGTGTGGGTGTGCATGGGGGGTAGGAATGTGTCTGTCGGGGGGGAAGAGGGGTGCAAAACGCTCTTGCCGAGAGCTGGGCTCCTCATTTTACACTGAAGCAGGGATGTGTCATTACACACCTTCCCAGCCCGCCCTGCTCTTCTGAAAGCGTTAGTCCAGGCTTGCCTTCTTTTACTCTCTAAGTGTAACAAGGAGCAGAAACGTCTTCATTGCTTCATAGTCACTGTCTTCACCACTGTTCTTAACAGGCACTTACTGGGTCCCAACTCTGTGCCATACACCAAGGAGCAGCCCGGCTCCCCTAGAAACCTGGGCCAGGGCAGGGCAGAAGCTGAGCTGAAAGGCCTTAGGCGAGTCACTGCACTTTTCTGAGGCTCGCTTTCCTCACTGGTAACATGAGGATCACAGGGTGTTCACACAAACGTTTTACAGGTGAGGGTTCAAAGCTGAGGCACTTGAGTAAGTTGGTCATCTTTCTTCTAGCAAAGTTCTTGGCACAAAGTGGCCTTATGTGCCTAGGAGGAGAAGGGGCCGGGGCAAGGGCCTCAGACACCTGTGGGTACAGCTCCCCATGGCTGCCCCTCTCCTCCCTCGGCCAGAGCCCCACGAGACCCCCCACTGAGCCCATGGCCCGATCTGCCCCGGGACACCGAGCTACAGTGCCTGAGTCAATCTCCTCTCCTGTCCGCCCATTATGTTGCTTTGTCCTAGGTGGTGGGCGAGTGGAAATTCAGCAGGATCCACTGTGATATCTTTGTCACTCTGGATGTCATGATGTGCACAGCAAGCATCCTGAACCTGTGTGCCATCAGCATCGACAGGTGAGCCCAGCCAGGGTGGGGGAGGTGACCTAGACCGTTCACCTCTTGGGCTGCCCCACCTCTTCTGCAGGGTCAGGCTCTGTCCATGATGCTATACGGCTGGCTGTGTGCCTGTGAGTCCACGTGTCTGTGTGTGCATGTGTGCATGTACGCGTGCACGCGTGAGTGTGTGCACGTGTGTGGGAGAGGACAGACCCCCTAAAGGGAGACTGTCTATGGGCAGTGATGCTACAAAGAATACCCAGACAGGGACGGGCATAGAGGAGAAAGCCCCTGACCTGACTGAAGCCCTATAGCCCTATCATTTCTTACTTACGTGACCGCGGGCAGATTGCAGATGTTATCAGAACCCTAGTTTCACTGTCTACAAACCAAGCATGATGGCACCTGCCCACGTGCGGGTCTCGTATCTGGTTGTGCATTTTGCGTCCAGCACAGGGCACAAGGCCAAGGGGGCCCAGGTTCTGCCCACCTGGCTAAGCTCTACCCCCAGAGCCTTTTACTAATTTGCACACATGGGCCACATGGACTCCCAGAGGCCCTGGCTCTACACCCTTTGCTGGATTCTTGGAAGATGAATGGAACTAATGTCGCAGAAGTGCTGGGTAGGGCGATGTGTGACATCACAAACAATTACCATTGTTATGATTTTTTGCTGAATGAGACCTAACCCTTGCTCTGAGGGTCCTGGCTACCAATCCATCAACAAACACTTCTACCCGCCACGGGCCCAGCACAGGTGCAGGGGGTACAGTTTCAAAGGTGCAAAGACCCAGGCCATGGCCCCTCGAAAAGCCTAAAATCCAAGCAGGGAGACTGGAGTGGAAGATACGGTCCAAGATTGAATGGTAGCCGGTCAGTCATCCAACACTTGATTGGCAGTCACCAACTGTCCTTGCTGTCTGAGTTGGGGGCGGGAGAGGGTTGATTTAGAGTAAACAGGAGGTGGACCAACTTTCCATCCTCCCAAAGTGGCGTGTCTCTGTTGTGCCAATGTTGTGGACTGAGTGGTCCCTGGGCCTGCACCCCAGACTCAAGGTTCCCACCCTGTGCCCTCACAGGTACACAGCTGTGGCCATGCCCATGCTCTACAACACGCGCTATAGCTCCAAGCGCCGAGTCACCGTCATGATCACCATCGTCTGGGTCCTGTCCTTCACCATCTCCTGCCCGCTGCTCTTCGGACTCAACAACACAGGTGAGTCCTGCCTCTGGTTGCCTGGGGCTCAGCTGGCCCCAGCCCTGGCCCTGTGCAGGACCTTGAGGGAGCTAAACCCTGGTGCGGACACGGGTGGTGACCCATCAGGAGCCTGTTCGCCACCTCGGACTGAGGCCAGGCTGAGCCTCCTGGGTCAAGCCCGACTCCAAGTCGTACTTGGTAAAGTCAGAGAGGAACAATGGCCTGGGGCACAAGGGAGCTGGGTGAGGAGTGGGGATAATGCTTCCGGAGGATGCCTGGCCATTTTCAACTTCGAATTGAAGCAGACCAGACAGCCTTGCAAAATGCACGTGTGTGCCAGTCTGTGTGCGTGCACACAGGGTAGGAGGCTGCTGGGCCTCCATCACCCCTGATAATAGTGTTTGTATAATGAAGCTGCAGCCTCCGGGCCGGCCAATCCCAGGCCAGGCCTGAGCCACCTGGAGCAGGAAAGGTAGAAACAAGTAGGAGGCTAGCTCACTGTGACTGTGTCCTGTGCAAGGCAGTCAGGAGCGCCTCCGACAGAAGAGGCACAGCGACCGTCAGGGAGATAGATGACACCGGTGTGCCTCCAGAGACCATCACCGGACAGGACACAAGGAAGCCTTGAAAGCATGCGGTTCAAGATCTAAGTGTCATGGGAATTCCAAGAAGCAGGAATAGGGCTAAACGTGCTTGGATTAATCTGGAAAGGCCCTGGGAGAGAGGATAGACATCTGCTAGATCTGGAAGGGAACTTGGAAAGACATTGGAACACAGGTGAGTTCAGCAAAGAGGACCAAGTCATCTTGTCCCTAAAATTAAAAGGTGTCAGACCTCCCGCCAATACACAGGAAAGGCTACAATAATAGGTTACTCTGCTTCTATCATTTTCTTCCGTCATTTTGTCCCCAAAACCGTGGCGCCACTCGTGTGCTCATGGATGACAAAACTAATGATGAAGTAACGAGGGGCTATTAATGGAAACACTTGGAAACAGTCATCACAGCTTGGCTTTTTGCTCATGGTTGTTTTTAATACTCTGATTTATGCTGCACATTTACTTACATCTAACGTTTCCAGGCCGCCTTAGGCATCTAGTCATGTTCTCGGTAACTGGGAAGGCACTGTGGCCCGGGGGGCCTGCTGACACACCCACCTGGGGCTCTCCTCCCCCCCAGACCAGAACGAATGCATCATCGCCAACCCCGCCTTCGTGGTCTACTCCTCCATCGTCTCCTTCTACGTGCCCTTCCTCGTCACCCTGCTGGTCTACATCAAGATCTACATCGTCCTCCGCAGGCGGCGCAAGCGGGTCAACACTAAGCGCAGCAGCCGGGCTTTCAGGGCCAACCTGAAGGCCCCGCTCAAGGTCCCGAGATCCCCTCCCCCGATGTCCCTGCCTAACCGTGACCCAGGGGTGCATGGGGTCCAGGCTGGAGGAGCTCCGAGGAGCTGGGCGCGGGCAGATTTCGAAGGCTGGGACCTTAGTGGGTGACTTGAATCTCCAGGGGTCGGAGGTGGGGAGCGGGTGGAGACCACCTGGGAGGAGAGGACTCTGCATGGAGACCACTGTCTGAACCCAGCAGCTCCTGGAACTCCACGGCTTTGCTGTCCTCCCTTTCTCCTTTCCTCACTCTGGCCCTTCTGTCTCCCTTTCTGCCCCTCTGAGGCCTCCATCCCATCTCCTTTATCTCCCATGCTCTGTCCTCTTCTGTTCAAACCCCCTTCTACCTCACCTGCTCCCGCCTACTTCCCTCCTCTGCCTCCCTTTCTTTTCCATACTTGTGTCTTGTGACTTCCCTCCGCTCAGCCCTCCCTGAGGAAGACGGTATGTGGGCACAGAAGGAACAAGTGCTTTGGGCTTAGACACATCAGGTTCAAATCCTGGCACCGCCACTTTTTTGCTGAGTGACCTTGGGCAAGTTGCTTAACTTCTCTGAGCCTGTTTCCTCATCTGTTAAACGTGAATCAAAATACAGATCTCACAGGGTGGTCTTGAGGATTCGGTGTGAGAGGGATTGAGCATGCCTGCTAGGGTGCCAGACCCTTAGCAGGTGCCACACAAAAGTCAGGGCCCTGCTGTCCCTCATTCTGCCCACCTCTTCCCATCACAGTACCGAGCCTCACCCTTGCCTCGATTGCCTCCTCAGGCCCCCAGCCTCCTAATCTCTGCCCTCCTCTGAGCTCCTGTGCCCAGTCTGACTATCCTGCATTGGGATTCTGCCCCCAGCCCCCTCCCCGTCATGACCCATGTGCTGGCTCACTCCACAGGGCAACTGCACTCACCCCGAGGACATGAAGCTCTGCACCGTTGTCATGAAGTCTAATGGGAGTTTCCCTGTGAACAGGCGGAGAGTGGTAAGTGTCCAGTTCAGGGACCTGGAGCCTGGTCTCTGCCTCTAGGGAAATGCACCTGCCATGATTCTCGAAGACCTCACCAGCTGCTCAAAGGGATAAGCACCTCTCAGGATCCCCCGCTTTGTTTCAGCCGAGGCCAGGCTTACCACACACACTCGTAAGCAGGCAAGGAGCAAGACAGCTCAATTCTGCAAGGCACAGAGAGGGACCCCTAGCACAAGGAAATAGTTGGGAGAAAGGACTTGGCCGTATAACAATAACAATAATAATAATGGCTATGACCATTAACTGAGCACCTACCATCTTTCTAGTATCTCATCAAATCCTCACGGCGACCCTGAGAGGTTAAGTCTTCTTGATCTTATGGATCTTCATTTTATAGAAGAGAAAGAGAGGCTCAGAGAGGTTAGGTAACTCACCCAGGCCAAACAGTGAGTGAGAGAGTGAATAGCTGAGTCCAGACCTAAGTGACTCTCTGAAATCCACGCCCGTGTTCTTTCTAGTTGCATACGCTGCCTTACAGACAGGCAGGTTCTGGGGCTGGAGGCTGGGTGCTGGGGGAGGAGGGAGCAGAGCGGGCATGGGGCTCACAGTAAAGTGCAACCTGTAAGTAGAGCCCAGAGATGCAGAATCCCAGCAGACCCCAGGGTCTGCTCAGTGACAGGAGCACCAGGGTCCAAGCAGCAGATGTCCCATCCCCTGGGGGTGAGAAGAGGATGGGCCAGGGAACCCACAGAGAACTGCACACCAAGTCCAGGTCAGGTGTTCTCAGGAAGCAGGGCCCCTGCTCTTCCCTTGAACATTCACTGTTCACCTGCAAGGGCAGGGCTCCAAGCAACCGTTTGAGATACAGGGGCCGAGACAGGCACTCAGGATCGGGGCACCTGGGCACGCAGTGAGGCTGCGTTTCAGAAGCTCAGGCTGAGACCCTAAGTCCTGGAATAAGAGAGCATGAGGAAGGACCTGAGGCCAGGGGCCTCAAGATCAGCCCAGCGAGGAAGATGTGGGGACCCAGGGGTCCACCCTTCGGCCCCCGCGTCAGTCTACCAGGAGAAATGGAGCTCACCTGTGAGTGCTGGTACAGGGACCTCGGGTCAGCCTGACAGCCCCTGTTTCAGCCCGGCAGGAAGAACAGGGTTGCCCTCATGCAGTTAGAACATGAGGTCCTGGAGGCAGGCACTTGGCGCCAATCGGTAACTTACTCCCGGCAGCCGGCTGGCGCCTGGCACTTAGCTGGCACTCAGTGAGTGTTGCTCAGTTCCTAAAAGAGAAGTGCCAGGTACAAAGCCCCCATAGAATGGTGGTGGGGTCGCTGAGGCTGCCTGGGGATTGCTCTGAGAAGGGAGCCAGGGCTGACCTGGCAGGTGGGGACTGCCTTGGGCCCTGGGTCCTGCCCCCAGACAGTCCCTGCCTCCCAAAATGATCATCCCCCTTGCCTCGCTGGCAGAGTGACCCTGTGGTGCTTGTAGGAGTCTCCGTAGGGGGATAATGAAGGTCCGGGTGGGGCTGGGTGAGGCCAGGTGAGGCCAGAGGGGCCGGGTGAGGCTGGGTGGCTATGGCTGAGAACTTGCCTGGCTCTACCCAGAGCTCTCTGCCTCTGTGCAGGAGGCTGCCCGCCGAGCCCAGGAACTGGAAATGGAGATGCTCTCCAGCACCAGCCCACCCGAGAGGACCCGGTACAGCCCCATCGCGCCCAGCCACCACCAGCTGACCCTCCCCAACGCATCCCACCACGGCCTCCACAGCACACCTGACAGCCCTGCCAAACCAGAGAAGAACGGACATGCCAAAGACCACACCAGGATTGCCAAGTTCTTTGAGATCCAGACCATGCCCAATGGCAAAACCCGGACCTCTCTCAAGACCATAAGCCGCAGGAAGCTCTCCCAGCAGAAGGAGAAGAAAGCCACCCAGATGCTCGCCATTGTTCTCGGTGAGTCGGCCCTAGCTGCTGGACACAGCCCGCCTCTGCCCAGCCTTGGCTGAGAAATGGACCCATCACTGTGGGTCCCATTACTTACCATCGCTCCCTAATCACGGCTGGTAGGTCACAGGACTGGCACTTTTCAGGCACAGGTCAAGCCCACTGACATATCTGACTAGGTAGATTCTATAATTATGCTCATTTTAAAGATGTGGAAACTGAGGTTCAGAGAGCTTTTGTCACTTGATCAAAGAGGACACATGATTTAAACTCAGGCAGTCCCACTTCAGAATCTGAACTTGACCAGTTTACCATAATGACCCCCAGAACCTCGTGACCCTGGGTAGGTCACTTCTCTCTCTCATCTCCCCGTCAGTAGAGGGTAGGTTACTTTTCAGGGTTGTGGTCATCAAACGATACACGGTGTTGAAAGCGTTTTACAAACTACAAAGCCACACACACAAGCGTTGCTAATATTGCTATTGTCGAGGAATCAGGAAATTCACTTGCCTCCACCAAGACCCGGTGGGACCAAAGCTGTGAACGATAAACGGGGCTGTGAGGGGGCCCCCGATCTAAATGAGGGTGAGTGAGACAAGGCTTTAGAATAAATTCTCGGTCAAGAATCCAGGGCTGGACTGATATGGGTGACGGGGACAGGATGGAGGGACTGATGTGTCTCTGCCTTCCAGGCAGCACCCAGGGGAGTTGTGATGCCCACCCACACCCACCATCCCTTTGGCCTCCCAACAGTCTTATGACATGAGAAGGACAGGTGTCACTATTCTGGTTTTACAAATGAGAGCTCGTGGTCATAGCAGGTTAGGGGACCAACCCGTGATCACGCGGCTGGGAGAGGCAGAGCGGGCTCTGGCCAGGGCCTCTGCTCCAGTCCTGGGGGTCTCTGCTTTGCGGCCCCGCCCTTCCCAGGCACTGCTCCATCCCCGGGGAATTCCCGTGTGCCCGTGTGGCATTCTGTGCAGACGGTGCCTCCCCACGGAGCGTCCCACCGAACCGGAGGTCCTGAGTTAGGCAGGCAGAGAGGTGGGCAGGAGGTCGGACTCGTGACAGCCTTGTGTCACCAGGCGGGGATTAGCAAGGGGTGTCCACCAAGGGCTGGGGAAGCTGGGGGAAAGCGTAGCAAGCGCCTGGCCACTTGGGGACCTTGATAGACTGGAGTTCAGATCTCAGCTTTGCCACCAAGAGTGGAGTGGCCTTGCGCACATCACAGAGCTGTCCCGAGCCTCGGTTTCCGCCTTCCTCGTGGGGATGCCAAGAGGACTAAGTGGCTGTGCATCCAGCTCTCCCTCTGGCCCCAACCGCGCGTTCCCCACGGCAGTGAACAGACTCTCCACTCCCAGCTTCTGCGGAAGGTCGTCTCAAAGGCGACGAGGAAGTAGAGTAGATACAGCCATTTCTACCAGCTGACCTGTGTCAGGATGTTAAGTGTTCGGATTTGTTTTCAAGCCCTTTATCCTCCCTTATGAGGTGGGTATCGTTATATACACTGCACAGGCAGGAAAACAAGGCCGAGGGAGGTGAGATGACTGCAAACTGGGGTCAGAGGCAGGTCCAGCATCCAAGACCGCGGCTCCCCCTGCGGTGCTCTTGCAGCCTTGGTGCCTGGGCGGGGCCTGAAGCCCGCGATCCGGGTCCTCCCCCTCTGCCCCACCCGGCGCAGCCCGGCCCCGGGCACCCCTGACTGCCGCCCTCTCCCCCAGGCGTGTTCATCGTCTGCTGGCTGCCCTTCTTCATCACCCACATCCTGAACATACACTGTGACTGCGACATCCCACCCGTCCTGTACAGCGCCTTCACGTGGCTGGGCTACGTCAACAGCGCCGTGAACCCCATCATCTACACCACCTTCAACACTGAGTTCCGCAAGGCCTTCCTGAAGATCCTACACTGCTGACCCAGCTGCCCACCTGCACAGCAGCCTGCTTCCCAACTCCCTGCCCAGCGGCCCTGCCTCGGGCCCTGGGAGCCGTGGGCAGGGGGACACAGGGCAGACTCGGCCTTCTCCTTGCCCGCAGGCCCTGCGGCGTTAGCTTGGCTCCACGGCCCTCACTGACCGCACACCCTCGCTCTACCAGGGCAGTGCTAGAGAGCCAGGCACGGTGCCAGCCCTCGGGCCGGACCCCTGGCTCAGAGGCAGCTCACGGAGCCCCCTCCCACTTCCAGACCCCCTCTCCTTGGCACCAAAGACACAGCCGCCTTCTCTGGGGCCCTGGGGTTGCTGGGCCAGTGTCAAAGCTCAGAGGCCGTGCTGGCCTGGTCTCACAGGCCTGTGCTGGAGCGGGCAGGGGGGAGCGATGGACAGTTCACAGCCCCCAAGGCCTACACCAGGGAAGCCAGAGCTCTTGCCAAGGCCCCAGGCAACTTCAGGCCAGGGAGACCCATGTACATACCAGGTCTGGATGGACCCCAGAGAAGCCCAAGCCCAAAACTTCACCCCTTCTCCCCCACTGAGCCTGGCAGGAGCTGCTACTTCCATCCACAGCAGTGGGTCCCGACCCCACCCAGCTCCCCGTGAGGTTTCCATACTCCAAGAGCCCAGGAGGGTCTGCGGGGAGAGGACCACCCCTATCCCAAGCCCACTCTACTGCCCCCCTGACGGACGTGGGTGCCTCTCTGTAGCACATGTTGGGCCAACCTGGGAGAGCTGGCTGGGAAGGCGGGCACATGACATGTTTGGGGCTTGGTTGGGGGTGTCTGAGGTCCTATGGGAGACTGCTCCTGACACCCTCTGCCGCAAACCACGTCCTTTTCTCTTCCTTTCGCCTCTCCACTCCCCAGTCCTCTTGTCCCCCTTTCTTTCCACTGCCTCCGCCTCAGAGGAGCCCACGGCTAAGCGGCTGCAGAACACCGTTCGGCCTGCCCTGGCCCTGCCAGAGGGAGGAGGGGAAGCTGCAGCTTGGGGGAGCCCCCAGGCCCCAAACTCTGTAACATCACTACACATGCTCCAAACTAATAAAACTTTGACAAGAGTCACATCCAGGGCCCCTCAAGCGGAGGGTGCAGTGTCACCTCCAATCTCTGCACCCGGTGTGGCCAAAGCTCCGTGTCTGTGCTGGGGGTTAGAGTTGGAGAGGCTTTCTGCAGACCCTCCAGAGAAGGTGGCCCTGGCCACCATCAGAGGGTACAGGACTTCGGGGGAAAGGAGGAGAGGAGCTGCTGCAGGAGGGCCAAGGAGAAGACGTGTGTGCCTGTGTGTTTCTCCCCTCATCCAGTCCTCTCCTCCCGAGGGACGTGAGCGCTCTCAGAGCTGCAGTTGGGTGGTCCTGATCTTCAACCACCAGCCAAGATGGAAGGGGAGAACGTTTCCAGTAGCCCACGGGTCCCCTAATTGCCAGAGCAGCAGGGTCCTACCAGAGGCAAGCCAGGCTATCCCCACTTCCCTTCTCCTCCTCTCCAGGTCCTGGCACCTCTGCAGGCCCAGTCCTTAGCCCTGCTCGTCCACCAGGGCAGAGAAGGCTCTGTGGGAAAGGTGGCCTTCGAGGTGCGGCTGTGCCCACGTCTGTGTCTGCCCCTTCCCCTGTCTCGCATCAGGACCCCCTTCCTCTGGGGCAGGGGGGGAGGCCCTGCGTAACGTGGCCTGGTGTCCTCCTGCCTCTTGGCCTCCAGACCAGTCACAGCTCCAAGCCTTCTGGGGCCACGACTTGGCACTGACCCAACAACAGAAATTTGGCTTTTTAAAAATGAAATGTAAATCAACCCAGTGAAGGAGGAATATTCTTACCACCTTGAGAATAACAGCGGTGATAACAAACAAGGTGCTGGCACCCACGGGCTCAGGCTCCGGGGAGCTGTCAGGGCATAATTTGCATGCTAAATACAATATTTTTAGCACCAAAGTTTGGAGCACTTAACTTGCCCTGAACACTTAATTATGGACTTTGATCTTCTCCCTGAACCTGAATGTAGCACGAAGCCCTGGGAGAGGCTCCTGTCCCCAGAATACCCGATTCCAGAAGGTGGGCAAAACAGGCTCCTGGTCTAGCTGGAACGGGGGGTCAATAACCCAGTGACCCCCTCCTGCGGAAGGCACCAGACCCCCAAGGGGGCTAGAACCCCCCCACCGAGACCTGTCAGCTCTGTTACCCACCCCATAGCCAAGGCGCACGTGTGCACGCGTGCACACACACACACAGATACACGCACACACACACGCACACACACGCACACACACACTCAGTCTATGAATGATCTTGACCTGGATGGGAGCTTAAAAGCTCATCATTAGAAATCTCAGGAGGTCACATAGGTTTATTAGCTGTGGGAGTTGTAAGAGATGACGAAAGGATGGAGAGAGAAGAAGAGAAGAAGGGAGGGAGGGAGGGAGGGAGGGAGGAAGGAAGGAAGGAAGGAGGGAGGGAGGGAGGGAGGGAGGGAAGGAAGGAAGGAGGGAAGGAAGGAAGGAAGGAGGGAGGGAGGGAGGGAGGGAGGGAGGGAGGGAGGAGGGAAGGCAGCCTGAAAGCAGTTTGGGAAGAGCACTGACAGGGAGCAGAGGGGAAGAGGGCAGGCAGGGGCGGGAGGCGGGGCAGGGAAAGTTGCCCACAGCTGTCATGAAGCTTCAAGTCTTTCTTCCAGACAGCAGATTGACAGCTGGAGTGGGCAGGGGGAGGGCTGGGCTCCCCCCTCTCCCCACTCGGTGCTTCAGGGGCAGAGGGATGGTGCGCGACCCAGGAACGCCAAGTGGAAGGGGGCGGCCCAGGCTCTGGCTGTCTTGCAAGAGGCCCTGACAGCGAGGGCAGTAGCAAGCCAGCGGCTGGGCAGGCTGCAGCTCCGATTTTTCTCTCCTCACTGCCTGTCCCTGTGCTTCTGCCTCTGTGCTCGTCTTTGTCTGTAGAATGCCTTTTAATCAAAGGATCACTGATCTGCCTTTACAGAAGGGGGAGTCTGCACCCCCCAGCCCCCTCTCCCAGAGCACAGTAAGGAAGCCCCACTTAAGGTGTGAGCCTTCCTGGTCAGGCACAGTGGAGCACTTTGCATCATCCTCTCAGATGTCCGTTTGTGACTGCAAGTCTTCAAGCTTCAGGCCCTTATTCGTCCCCTAGTGGGTTCTGGAGAAGTCCCAGGTGGCGATGGGCTGGGGAGGTGTCCTGGGAATTGAGAAGGCAGTAGCGCAGGATAAACTGCATCGCCTCATCCATCCATCTCACTCGGTGAATATTTATTGAGTAACTGTTTATTGTGCTCCAGACCCTGAGCGAGGTGCCGGGAATGAACAGTGGAAAAGGGGGTCAACATCCCTACCTTTGCAGGTTCACAATCCAGTGGACGCCGGGCATTGCCCACAATCACACGATAGTGGTAAAAGCTCCTGGCGGAGCCCCGGCTGGGTGTGGCGACCACTGCCACAGCACACGCTGCCCCGCCCCAGGGCGCTCTTAACCTAGATGATGAGGCTGAGTGGGAGACAGCAGCCCCGGCATGCCTTGGCCCGGAACAAGTAGGTAGGGACCTGGTGAGGGCAAGAAGTGTGACGGTAGAGGACTTCCTCAATGGTGGGGCAGGAGCCCCCCCAAAGAAGCAAGCGCATAGCCTGCTGCCTGGTGGGCTCAGAACAGGGCAGTCAGTTGCCTGCACACAGGGACTTTGAGGACTGGCACACCTTGGGGGCCTTTCTAGTGTGCTCACCTATCTGGGGATCTCTTCCCACGCCACCCCTGTCCTGGGGATGTGTGGCCAGGCCCTGTGCCCCACTGTCTCTCTGCCCTCCCTGGTCCCAGGACCCAGGCTGTGTCCGTAACGTTGGCAACCATCTATGCTGCGTGGGCCTCACCCCAAGTGCTGTCCTGTCCTCATAACCCCTGGGGGAGGAGAAGCCTTTCATACAGGGAAGGTGGTTGCCCAGGTCTTTCAACTCTGCACCTTTTATTATTCATCCTGCCCTTTCCCTGACCAGCCCCAGGTGAAGTTGCGAGAGGCTACTGTAGTCAGAAAAAAAATTTTTTAAAGGAGAGAGAAAAAGAAAAACCATTTGGGACCAGACTTTTAGGATGCGGCCCTTGGGGTGACTATGAACAGCCTGATGGCCATTGGGGCTGCAAGAGTAAATGAGTAGGTGCTGGGGTGGGAGGGGCGCAGGTTAGGGGGAGCAGCTTTCAGTAGTGGGCGTTTCAGAAGTGGGAGGCCAGACTCTGTGCATCCATGCACCCGAAGTTCCTCTCCCGCCAACCAGGTGCCCCTGGCTCTGCTTCTGGGGGATCCAGGGAAGCGGGAAGCTGGCAGGAAGAGAGCAGACCATCTTTGCAGAGGGAGAGCCACTCTGGCTTTGTGGGGTGATCGGGGGCAGGGAGAAGGAGGTAGCTGGTAGGAACAGCTTCCTGTTCCCTCTCCCATCCCACCTTTGCTACTTGGCAAATAAAGCAGGGTGAGAGCTGCTGGGCAGAACCCCTGGCCTGGAGGGCATCTGGAAAGGCCTTTTACGTGGTTGGAGCCATGCAGCTCCGAGTCCGCAGGAAATGCTGTGTGACCACCACACTTGCCCGCACTTTCTCCAGTCTTCACCCCGGCTCTGTCCTGAAACCTGGAGATGTGTGTGTGAGGCTGGAGAAAGGGAGGCAGCCTCCCCAGAACCTCAGGGGCAGTGGGAGTCAGATGTTGCCGATGAAGCAGGGCGGGGGACAGAGGTGGTACCACCTGGGACATGGGAGAGGCAGGGGATTTTGTAGGAACAAAGCTACAGCATGCACAACTTCTGGGTTTTCCTGACCAGGCCCCACTCCAAACACTGTCCTGTTGGCCCCATGAGAATAGTCCGGCTCTGGGCTGCACCCGGGGCAGGGAAAAGATGGAGTGGGCAAGAGAGCGAGGAAGTTGCCTGGAGGAGGCACGTTCTGTGGTCTAGTTCTCCCCGCAGCAGGGACCTGACCCGGCCCTTCTCAGCCTCATGTACAAACCTCTTCTCCCCACCCTGCACCCTACCCACGGTGCAGTTGCTGTCTTCATCCATTTGTCCTCTCTGTGCAGGCTGAGCCCTCTCGCTGTCTCTGCCCATCGGAACATCAGCCCTGGACCCTACCCTCTCCTGGTAGATGCAGACATGGCCACCTTGCTTTGCTGACCTTGAACCCCCTGTCTGGCTCCTGGGGCCTCTCAGCTGTGTGTCAGTCGGCATGACCCACTGGTGGGGCTTGCCCTGCCCTACAGCTGACCTGACACTACTTTAGGAGTGTCCCAAGAGGTCTCAGAGTCTCAGTCCACACCAAGGCACTGAAGAAGAACCGGCCCTTCCTCCCCTGAATAGGCTGGCAAAGAAAAATAGGCAGCCGCTTCCAAGAGCATCCTCGCCAAAAGGCTGCAGGAGGCTAGGTTGTCTGTGCCTCCTTCCAAGAGAAAAATTCCTCTGACTTGGGACAAACTGCAAGATACTGTGTTGAGTGCTTACTAACAGCTTTGCCCTCTGACCACAGGGCATCCGGGTCGATCATTACCGCAAGCCAATGAGATAAGCATTATCTCCGTTAGATGATGCAGCCAAGTCTAAGGAAGTCTTAGCAGCCAGCTAAGAGCCCAGCTTCAGAGCCTTTCCGCTACCCAGCCCCCAACAGCTTCCCTCCTCATCTCAGCCCAGACTGGCAGCTACCTCTCTCCCTTAAGTTACAGTAACAACCCCGCTGTCTGTATCCTATCCAGCAGGTACAGACGGAGGGCAGAGGGACGACCGGGTCTAATGCGGAAAGAAGCCGAGGCAGTGATGCGCTCACAACCAGGCAGGAACCTCACCGCAGCGGGTATTGGGACAGAGTGACCATCTCCAGCTGGGCAGTCAGAGAAGGCTTCACATGCAGGGACAGGCAAGTTGGGTCTTGAAGAATAGGCAGGACCCTGACCCAGGAGCACAGCGGGGGATGGGGGGCGGGTGGAGGGGGCCTGTGCTTGTGAGCAGGGTGGCAGGACCAGCTGTAGGACCAGAGGAACTCTGGCCTGGGGGCGCTGGAGCCCCTGCTGGAGGCCCAAACACGGCGGGAGTTGTGTTCTATGGGCGCTGGTGGGGGCAGGGAGGGAAGGAATGGTCTCGAACAGAGGACCAGAGCTGCCCTCCGCGTGTTCAGGGAGCCCTGGGGCCCCTCTGGTGCTCTGCCCGCTGGCTGCCCCCTCCTCCACTCCCGGCCACAGGCCCAGAGACCGGCCTCCTCTTCCGCCAGCCCCTGTCACTCTTTCCAGGAGCTCCACCCCCCAGGTCGGCTTCGGAGGGACACAGTCTCCCAGCCCCCTCATTTCCTTGATGCTTCTAGGGTGCCTTTTCAGTCCAAAGCATTTTCCGCTGATCCCTGGGGGAACCCTTGGTGACTGCAGTGTGAGGTTACACAGGTGTCAGGACTCGGGGGCAGGCCCCACTGGTTCCCAGAGCCGGCCTGCCTGCTGAGACATCACAGAAGCCTCTTTGGACTTCCATGCTGCACTTTAACTCCTGTTGATACAGCTTGCCAACCTCCCTGTCCCTTCTGGTCTCCTGGCCTCACAACCAGGAGAAGCCCCCTGAGGGACGGCTCCTCCCAGCACAAAAGGCCTCCCAGGCAGAGCAAACAGGGCTGTCTGCATCTCTGCGGACAGCCAGATAGGTGGTGCCATCTCCCAGGGCCCTCCTTGGGGAGGGATGGATTGGCTTAAGCAGCAGCATTGAGAATGGGGAAGGAGGCTCCTGTCTAGATAAAGGGCAGTGAGCGGGTGGACAGGATAATGGTGAGAAAGGACAGAACCACAACAGTGGAGAAGCAAAGTAAAGGGAGTCCCAGTGCCAGCCGGGGATGTGCATGATCTAATTCCATCCCCTCAATGATACGCGTTACAAGGAGAGAGGCGGTGCTCAGTCTAGGTAAAGACCTCACCCCAGCTCTGCCAGACTACAAGGCCCTTCACAGGCAGGACCCCCTTCTCCACCACCTGTTTCCTTACCCTACACATGGCTGAGGGGTCTTTGGAATACGCGGTTCATTCCGATAGCACACTCCCTCTGCTCGGAGCTCACAGTTGACCCTCGTGTTGAGTCCAAGCTCTGGAATCATGAATGGTGTCATGGTCTCCTAATGAAGTACCCACCCTCCCCCGCCCCCGCTCTTCCGCTGTGCTGTCTGCACCCACAAACAGCTTGATTGCTCTTTCACATTCCCCAGTCTCCCGTGCCCCGGCCTCTCCCACCTAGTCCGGGTCTTGCCCCTCGTCTGCTATGCCCTTGTCCTCCTCTAACATTGCAGCTTCCGGAAAGCCCTTCGTGATGAACCCCACTCAGCTGGGTGACTGATTGGATGGGGGGAGATGGAGAGGAAGAGTGTAGACTGCGCTGTCTGTTCACCAGCCACCTGTAGCTGCTTAAATTTAACTTGTTGAAATTAAAAATTGGGTCCCTGGGCTTCCCTGGTGGCGCAGTGGTTGAGAGTCTGCCTGCCGTTGCAGGGGACACGGGTTCGTGCCCCGGTCCGGGAAGATCCCACGTGCCGCGGAGCGGCTGGGTCCCGTGAGCCATGGCCGCTGAGCCTGCGCGTCGTCTGGAGCCTGTGCTCCGCAACGGGAGAGTCCACAGCGGTGAGAGGCCCGCGTACCGCAAAACAAAACAAAACAAAACAAAAATGGGTTCCTCAGTTGCATCAGCCACATTTGAAGTGCTCAGCAGCACGTGGAGTTAATGGTAGATGTGGAAGGTTTCCGTCCTCCCAGAAAGTTCTGTTGGACAGTGCTGGTCCGGAAAGACTCCTGGGTTAGGAGTCCCCTCAGCTAAGAAGAACCAGGAGCAGGCTTGGGAGGGGACGGGGAGGTTCAGTTTGGGACACTGAGTTTAAGGGTCTATAGGATCTTCACGTGGAAATGTCCAGTAGGAAATTAGGGGTTCGCATCCTCGTCTACCCTAATCTCCCCTAAACAGGTTCAAAATTCAACCAAGGTCCTCTCCTTGGGAATTGCAAAGGCCTTACTAAAATCCAATTCTAAACATCCCTAGGAAACCTCTAGAAGGCAGCTCTGTTGAAATGGGACTCAGGGTAGATGCTGTGTGTGTCTGTAGGGTCTGTGTCTGGCTAGGGGTGGCTTGGGAAGGGAGAAGGTGGTGATGAAAAGCAATGATAGGGCTGTGTTGGCTGGAGCTGGCCTGAAATTGTGACCTCAGTTATCGCTTGGAGGAAGGGAGTAGAGAAAGCAGGGGTCTGAGGATCTCTGCTTAGACCCTGAGATCATCAGAGTTGAAATGAATCCTAGGCATGGTCCCATGTGCATCTCCATGGGACCTCTGCCATTTATAGGACCACAGGTGCAAGAAAAAAAAAATCATTTACCTTTTCTAACTGCATTCTTCAAAGTCTTCCCTCAAACTCTTCCCACCAGGATAAGCCAGACACCATTGTCCTTCTGTGGTTCACTCCTGACATTCGCACGGTTGTTCTGAGCTCGCCTGGCTTTGAACATGCAGCCCCACGCCCCTTCTCTGGCTCGTGCAGAATTCTCGCCTTGGAGCTAGACTCAGACCTCAGGGTGTGAGGAGAAGCAACCAGCGCTGTACCCTCTGCCTTTCCTTTTCCTGCCCCAGCCGTTCTAGGAAAGACAGAACTCCCAGGGGCACGTTTAACTACAAGTTTTGCCCGAGGCTTAGTCTCAGCGAGAAAGAGGAGAATGGGCCAGGCAGCTAGCAGGGAGCAGGGGCATGAAGCAGTCCTCTGAGTGAGCCTTGCCCCGGCCCTCAGGAGTCTCCACTCATCCAACCAGGAGGGGAAAAGACCACCACCCAGGCTGCCGGCTGGTGACTGTCTTCATGGCGATGCTAAGAAGGGCCCAGCAAGAAACCACGGGACGCCCCCTGGTGGTGGTCCTCAGCCCTGGCTGCTCTCTCAGGATCCTGCCCTGGAGATTCTGGTTTAACTGGTCAAGGGTAGGGCCGGGTACTTTAAAAACCCTTCCATTCCTCACCACCCTGCCACACCTCACCCAGGAGATCCTAATGTGCAGGCTTGATTTATAGCCTTTGTTCTAGGGCACAACCCCATTCAAAGCTGCTCTCAGGACTCTCTGTGGCGGCTGTAGTCTGTGGCTTGGTGAGGTGTCCATGAGGCTGGCACCACAGCCCAGAGACCACAGGATGGGAGACCTGTGCCACCAGCTCTGCTAGAACAGACTCGCACTCAGCATGTCCGTGGGGCGACAGGTGTCTTCTGCTCCGCCTCTCTTACCCCATGCCCACGTGACGCTGGTGGCTGGTGGCCCCACACTCAGCCCATGAGGGTGACACTCAAAGGCAAGCCTGCGGGTTGGCTGGGGTTGGAGCTGGCCAGTGGCTGGGGCAGAAGATCCCTCTTCTCTGACAATTACACAATATCCTTGAGTTGGAGGGGCTGCTCCAGCAGTGTGAAGAGGGAGAGAGGAGACGTAGAGGGCCCTAGGGCACCTGCCCTGCTCCCACCTGCAGTCCCGCCCTGTCCCCTCCCAACGGTGGGCCAGCCCTGGCACAGCCAGAGAGGAAGGAGAAGCTGCTGGCCGCTGAGCCCAGGACTGGTCACACAAGGCCAGTCTGAGCAATCCCAGGCCCGCCGCAACCTGCCCTGCAACTCGCAGACCAGGCCAGGCCAGCTGATGGGGGCAGGACAGAGCTCCCTGAGCCGCTGCCAAGGAGGAAGTCCCTGCCTGGCAAGCTCCACACCAAGCCCAGATACCTCCCCTCCAGGTGACATCACCACCACCCACCTCCCCACGTCTGCCCCCGCCTCCTCCCCAGCGGGAACTCACACACGATCATATACACACCGCACCGCACACGTGCACATGCATACGCCAGACCAGCCCCCATAGCCAGCCTGGCGCCACGGGTCAGTCCACCTCTAAGGCAGGGACTCAGATCCACAGCTTTATGATAGTCAGATTTGAAACCGGCCATATAACTGGACACAGCAAAGGGTGAAGGGTGAGGCAGGGGGACCAGGACCCATGTAGGATCACTCGTGGGCGGTTGGAGCAGACCCTTCCTTCCCCGCAAGAGATTGTACGGCAGACCCGGGCCCTGGGACCAGAGCCACCAGGAAGGCGGTCGGTGCAGCAACAGGCTCTTGGCCGGGGCTTTCAACTGGAAGTGGAAAACTCCTCCAAACTTTCAGCTCCTGCCCTTGCACAAAGCACGGGCGTCTGGTTGTCCTGACCGCGCCCGAAGAAAGGGGCCAAGTCACACAGACGTGAGCTGGGAGGGAACACTTCCCTCTCCTCTGTGCCTCCCTCCTTCTTCAGAGAGAGCTCTAGGATGCAAGAGCCCCTGTGGACTCGGGGGCAAGTGATTAAAGGTGGCAGGAACCTTGGGAATAAAGAGGGAACTCACTTTGGGGGCTTGAGTCCAGGTACAGGAGGAAGAGGCTGAGAGTTGGCTAGAGACACACGTGGAGGAAGGGCTGAAAGGAGATCTCTGAGCCGGGGGTCCCTTCCCCAGCTACAACCTCAGTGTTCCTCTCCCTATCCCTCCACCACCCAGGGGACCAGGTTCCCGTCTCCTCTCAAGGTCTAAGGGGCAGCTGCAAGGACAGGGAAGGGGCCCTGCCAGAAGCCCAGCGTCACTTGCACCAACCTCTCTTCCTTACAGGTAAGGAGACTGCAGGTTGTCTAAACTTCCGTCTGGGCTCCAGGCTCAGCCCCGGCCAGAATGGCCAGTGAGGGCTCCTTGCCCTCGAGGAAGGCGACAATGCCCTGCTTTTAGCTCCAGAGGGCCAGCTGCAGGGGTGTGCAGCCTACCCCGTCCTGGGTGTCCAGCTGGGCACCGGCCTTGACCAGCACTCTGAGGATGGCCATGTTGCCCTTGAGGGCGGCCAGGTGGGCAGGCGTCCAGCCCACCTTGTTGCGGGCGTGGACGTCTGCATGGTGCTCCAGGAGGTTGATGACGCTCAAGAAGGCCCCCCTCTGGACTGCCAGGTGGAGGGGCGTCCAGCCTGACTGCTCGGGAGCATTGGGGTCAGCCCCACACTGCAGCAGTGTGGACACCACCACCTCTGCCCCATGACGGGCAGCCAGGTGCAGGGGGGTCCAGTTCATGCCTCCGGGAGCCCCCACGTCTGCGTGGCTCTCAGCCAGCAGGTGGATGATCTCCAGGTGGCCCTTGTAGGCTGCTAGATGCAGGGGCGTCCAGCCCTGGTGGGTCGGCAGCTCGAGGCTGGCGCCGTACCTGAGCAGCATCTTGCCAACAAGGTGCTTGCCCCTGGCAGTGGCGATGTGCAGTGGGCTGTAGCCTCTCTGGTCAAGGGCATCAGCGGCCGCCCCACTCTTTAATAGGTGTTGGATGGCCCTCACTTTGCCTCGCTCCACCGCCAGGTGCAGTGGTGTCCTCAGGTTTCTCTGCCGAGCATCCAACTCGGCCCCCTGGCCTGTTAGCAGCTTGACCAGGCTGACATGGCCAAAGTAGGCGGCCACGTGGAGAGGGGTCTTGCCCTCAGCCTCCTGCAGGTTGGGGTCAGCCTGACGGGAGACCAGAAGCCGTGCCACATTCTCAAAGTTGTTCTGTACAGCCAGGTGGAGCGGGGTCCACCCCCCGTGCTCCTGGGCATCCACACGGGCCCCGTGGTCCAGGAGGAGGCGGGCAGTGCGGTCGTCCCCATTCTGGGCTGCGAAGTGCAGTGGGGCCCAGCCGTCCTCGTCCACCAGGTTGGCGTTGGCACCATGCTTCAGGAGCAGGGCACAGAGGTCGGGATGCTGGTCCTGGGTGGCGACGAGGAGGGGAGTGTAGCCGCAGGCCGTCTGGCAGTCCACGTCAACCTCCTGGGCCAGCAGAAGCCTCACCCGCTCCAGGCGGCCCTGAGCCACCAGGAAGTGGAGGGCAGTGACCTTGTTCTCACGGATGCGCAGCTGCTCATCACTCAGGACCAGGCTCTCACTGTCTGAGGGAGTCAGGACCCGCTTCAAGTAGTCTCCTGAATCTGCTGGGACGAAGGTGAGATTGAGAAGAGGACCTCTAACCTGTCCAGAGGTCATCTCGGCCATCCCCCTGCCTCCTGGAAGTACCAGCCAGGAACAAAGACATAGGAGTGAGGGCAACGTCTTTCCCAGCATCCCGGATCTCTATGCAGGCTCCACTGCCCTAGAGAACTGACTCTGGCAGCTCTTCCCGTAAGGATGAGGCAGAAAGAGGCCGGGGTGCAAATCCTGACTCTACCTCTTGGCATCACGTGTTCCCTGCCTCTTTGAGTTTCCAGCTCCTGATCCGTAAGGGGACACGAACAATGCCCAACCTCATGCTACCACTGGGAGGACAAATCATATCATGTAGGTAAGAACTCCCCCAGCAGTGCTTGGCACAAAGTAAATAAATACAAATTGGAGATGAATTTGCAGCTGAGCTCCGAGATCTGAACTCCTCCTGAGCCATTAAGGACCCACTTCCTCCTGCTCTACCCAGTGGTGTATTAGAATTAAAAGCAACAATTTCCAAAACAAAAAACACAAACAAATGAAAATCACTGCTCAGCCCAAACCCCCAGAGATTCTGATTAAATTATTCTAGGGTGGCTCAGGCATCGTATACTTTTTCATTCCCCAAGTAATTCTAATACGCAACCGGAGTTGAAAACCAATGCTCCTCCCCGGCCAGGAAGGGAGGAGTCCGGCCTCAAAAGGACACGGACTTGAAGGGGAAGCAGAGCCAGGCCCCCGGGGGCATGTGCATTTCTGGAGCACAGGGCCGGGTGCCAGGAAAGGGAACCCGGACTCCTGATTTGTGACAGGCCTGGGAGGGGAAGGGGGGCCAGGGAGGATGGGGACAGGATATGGTTTGAGTTCACTTTCTCCTCCGCTGTGGGTTCTCTGGTTCCAGCTGCGCACTCTGGACTCACCGCTGTCTGTTAGCTCCTGGCTGATCTCCTCACTGACCTGGGGAGGGAGAACCAGAAGACAGGGGGCGGATCAGAGGATCAGGGCAGTCCTGGCCTATGCCGGCCTCCACTCCTCCCTTCACCTGTCAGGACTCACATTCCACCCTGTCCTAGGAGACCCCCTCCTCTCTCATCCCTGCCACCAGCTGTGTCTAGGGGAAAGCCCCGAGCAGAGGAGGCCCTGCCAGAAAGAGGTGGCCCAGGGCCTTGACTTCCCCTTGGGCCACAGGGAAGGCAGGGCGGCCCTGTGGGTTCAGCCAGGAGCCCCACGGAAGCCCACAGCTGGTTCCCAGGTGAGGGAAAGGACAGCAGAGCCAGGATGACGCTGACCCATAGGGTGTGAGAGCCTGGGAGAGCCGAGGTCTCCCTCTGCAGGACAGGCTCTGTTTAATGTCACGCATGTGAGGGATGGCACGTCCTTCTCAGAGGCTCTGAGCCACGGCTACCACCAGCCCTTAGAGCATCTTCGAGCAACTTAAGAAAAGGTGTCCCCGAGTGGCTGCCCAGCTTGGCGAGCAGAGCGTGCACTGGCTCCGGTCCCCACCTGCCCCTCAGCCAGGCAGCCTCATGAGGAGGGACCTGTGCGCACATCCTCAGCGCCTGCCGGAGACCAGGCCCGCCCCACGCTCACCTCCCGGGGCCAGCGCAGACACGCTGTGCGGGACACCTTCCTGGCCAGGGCCTCGCTCTCTGGGTCAGCCACAGGACTCTGGAGCAGGGACAGCAGCGTGTCTGTCTCCACTGTGATGTCTGCTCCAAAAAAAGCAAAAGAAAGTGACAGGCTGGGCTGCAGTTCTTCCCCATTTTAAATACCCTAATATGTCCCATGTCCCCCCTCCCAAAACCCATCCCTGGGCTCAGGGGCATCCACACATGCGCACCAGAAGGCCGGCAAGCTAGGGTCCTGCCTTGGCTCAGTGGGGCCACATTTGGCAAGTCCCTGGCCCTTTTGGAGGGTCAGACCTGTTCCATAAAGCATTGCTAAGATGCTCACGCTTACACACGTGCATACATTTGCATAGTTCCTAAAGGAGTGGATGACCGCAAGATCCATCACGCCTGTGATCTCATGGTCTGGGAACATTTTACCAATGAGGACACTGCAGCCTGAGAGGACACAGGCTAACTGGAGCCTCAGAGCCGGGCCCAGATGCCTTCCAGCAATGAAGGTTTTCTATTCTACCTCCCATAAGGTTACACATTAACCCAAAGAGACCAGACCGCAGTCCTCAGCTGCCACTGGCCCTCTGCCATCCACACCCCCCACCCTCCCACCCCCTGCCAACACCGCACTGTGGTACAGAGTCTGCCCTAGTGCCATGCAGGGCCCTCCCTGCAGAGCTCTCAGGAGTGGCCCGGGGCTTCAACCACCGCTCCTGGCCCGTGGGCCCCCCCAGCCCCACCCATCTCCCTCATCCCTGTGTACATCAGGCTGATGAGAACCTGGAAAGCAGGGCCTCTTCTTGGGGTCCTGGTCCCAACAGCGCCTCATCAGGTCCACCATATGCTGGGCCTCCGCCGGCCACTCATCAGAGACAGGCTGCAGGGAGGGCCGCAGGCCTGCAGCCACTCGCACCATAATGGTCATCATGTTGAAGCCTGTGAGAGGGGGCCCAGGCTATGCGGGTACTGAGGCAGGGCCAGAGGGGCTGGGCAGGGGATGGGGGCTCTGAGGATCCCGACAGGGTGGTGCACACAGCAGGGGCCCCATAAATGCACAGTAAGTTAATAACTAGATTGCAGGCTGACTTGAGGCTCAGATTTGAGCAGCTGGGTCTCTGGTCCAGCTCCAACCCCTCCCAGGCCGAGACCGGCCATGGCCCCTCACTGCGGGCTTTTGCTGTCCAAAGATGGCAGGACTGACCAGCAGGCCTAGTTACAGGCTCTGATTTCGAACTTTGCTGGATTATCCAAATTCCCTGACAATCTATTTGCCTGACACCTGGGTGGCAGGGTTGGGGGTGAGAGAAACAGGAAAGAACACTTTGAAGCAAAGGAACTAGAGGCAGAGAGTATGGCCTGGGCTAAGGGTTGCCCTTTCTTTCACCGTCATGTGAGCTCTAGAAAGTAGGGGGAGGAAGGAAGGAGGGTGAGAGGACGGGAACCTTTAAAGAGCAATACGGTCCCCAAGAAAAACCTGCCGCCTGCCCCTGCCCCCACGAACCCCCAGCCTCCCAGCCCCTTCCAGGACCCCATCTGACGGTGCCACTGTCACGTGCTACCTGAATACGGTTTCTTCTGAGTGAGGATCTCCCAGATGACAATCCCGAAGCTGCAGATGGGGGAAAGTGCCCCCTGAGTGGCGTTCTCAGATATCCAGCAGGGGGGCCCCACGGACCACACAAACCTAGGCAATGCCTCTCCAGCCAGAATCCCCCCGCATCCCTCCTCCTCCCACGTGGGCAGGGAGGGGCCAGACCTCATCCTTGTCCTGCCCTGCCCTTTGGGCCTTGGGGTCCAGGCAGGGCGTTGACAACAAGCTACGCCCTGGGTATGTGGCCTGGAGCCCAGCCTCCATCTCACCTGTACACATCGTATTTGGGACCTGGACCCTTGTTGCTCTCCAGGAACATCTCAGGGGGGATGTAGCTGAGGGTGCCCTGCAGAGCTGACCTCTTGATGTACTGCATCTGGGCCGACTGTTCCATCCACTTGGACAGGCCAAAGTCTGAAACCTGGGAGGAAGCCCGGATGGGGATGGGGGGAAATACAGTCTTGCCTCTAGAAAACTGCCTGAGCTTCACATCCCTCCCACTGTCTTCACTGCCAGGGTAGTGTAGCCGCTGAGACCATAAGCCCTCTCCCAGCACTGCCATGTACCACAGGGTGACCTTGAGCAAGCTACTCATTTTCTCAGAACCTCCATTTCCTCATCTATAAAAGGGAAACAAGGTAAGTACTTAACTCACAGTGCTAGCATGAGCATTAAATAAGGAAATATACAAAAGGCACTTAGAACAGTGCCTGGCACATGGTAAGTGCTTGGAAGGTGTGGCCATTACCCAAAGGGACTGTGGAAAAAGTGGCGTCTTTGGTGAGCTTCTGTTCATCCCACTTTCACGGGCCCTGAAGCAATGACACCATGTATATTTATCTCTGACTTTGCTTCCATCCATTGATTCATTCATACATCAATAAACTGACAATTCACTGAGTGCCAGCTAGGCTGGATACTGAGGATCAGGGAGCAGATAAGAATGATGAAACCCTCGCACCCATTACTCTCCTAAGTGCTTATTCAAATAGGGGGTATAGTCGCTAATGAAATAGTTTCACAAATGACTATATACTTACAATTGGGGTTAGCAGTATAAAAAGAGAGGTACGGTGAGGGTATATAACAGGGGCCCACGGGGGTGGATCAGGGAAAACCTCCCTGAGGAGGTGCTGTTTAAGCTGAGAGAGACCTGAAAGATGTGTAGGCCTTTGCTGGATAAAGAGGGAGTGGGGGAACACTGTTCCTGGCAGTGGAAACAGCATGTGCAAAGGTCCTGGGGCAGAAATGAAAGCGGGGCGTGTTTTAGGAACTGAAAAGATGGCCATCATGACCTTTCTTAAGAACATCTCATTTACACACATTCTCACCTGAAGCAAAGAATGGGATCGAGATTATTCTACCCACATTAGAAATGGAAGACTGGCATTCAAAGAGGGGTTTTGCAGACGTCCTGATACCCAGTTTCATGCACCAAATTTCATTGTGCATCTATCTGTTTTAGGTGTGATCCCTGCCTTCGGCATTTGTCCGTGAAGGGAGCTGCTTAAAACTCTTGACAGGGGACTTCCCTGGTGGTCCAGTGGCTAAGACTCCACACTTCCAATGCAGGGAGCCCGGGTTCGATCCCTGGTCAGGGAACTAGATCCCACATGCATGCCGCAACTAAAAAGCTCCCGCATGCCACAACTAAAGATCCCGCATGCTGCAACTAAAGATCCCACATGCCACAACTAAGATCTGGTGCAGCCAAATAAATAAATATTAACAACAACAACAAAAACTCTTGACAGGCCAGTCAGGCAGTAAAAAATCCTGTTCATCTGGAGAAGGCTCTGGAGTGAAAGGGGGCAGAGGGGTTCACTAGGGTCCTTACCTTGACATGCATGTGGCTGTCCAGGAGGATGTTGCCTGGCTTGAGGTCCAGGTGGAGAAGTGGTGGGTTAATGCTGTGGAGGAAGTTCATGGCCAAGCCGGTCTCATGGATGATGCGGAACTTGAGCTGCCAGCAGAGGCTGTGAGTGGGCAGCATCTTCTCCAGGGAGCCGTTGGCCATGAACTCCATCACAACACCCAGGGGCTGCTCGCATACCCCGTAGATGGACACGATGTACTGAAACTTGATCTTCTCCATCTTGGTTGCTTCTTCAATGAGGCAATTCACATCAGAGCTATGGAGGGGCAGGAGCGAGAGACGGAAGGAGCTGACCCTTTAATTACAAGAGCAACTAGCAGGACACACAAACTAGACTTGATACCAGGTTGTGCAGGCCCAGAGATGCCTTGGGAGCTTGCAAGGTAATGGAGGGGGAAAGAGAGACACGAGGGGATGTCCAGTGGATGCACAGATTAGGGTCCAGATGGCTCCAGCAACAAGACAGGAAGTAAAGGGGTCTGCAAATTTAGGAGCCAGCCCATTCTACAGAGGCGGCCACAAAAAGCCTGCCATTTATTCTGGCCACTTCTATATGTCTACCTCCCCTAGGAGATCGCAAGCCCATGGAGGACCAAAATTATGCCTCCTGCTTCTCTTTTAAAATATGATTTATTGAGGAACCACCTCACAATGGTCAGAATGGCCATCATTAAAAAGTCTACAAATAACAAATCCTGGAGAGGATGTGGAAAAAAGGGAACACTCCTACACTTTTGGTGGGAATGTAAATTGGTGCAGCCACTATGGAAAACAGAAAACTAAACATAGAGCTACCGTGTGATCCAGCGATCCCACTCCTCAGCAGATATCCAGACAAAACTGTAACTCAAAAAGATACATGTACCCCTATGTTCATAGCAGCACTATTCACAATAGCCAAGACATGGAAACAACCTAAATGCCAATCGACAGATGAGTGGATAAAGAAGATATGGAACATATATGCAATGGAATACTACTCAGCCATAAAAAATGAAATAATGCCACATGTGTAGCAACATGGATACAACTAGAGATTATCATACTAAATGAAGTAAGTCAGAAAGAGAAAGACAAATACCATATGATATCATTTATATGTGGAATCTAAAATATGACACAAATGAACCTATCTATGAAACAGAATCAAGGACACAGAGAACAGACTGGCGATTGCCAAGGGGCAGGGAGTTGGGGGAGGGATGGAGTGGGAGTGGGGTTAGCAGATGTAAGCTTTTATATAGAGAACAGATAAACAACAAGATCCTACTGTATAGCACAGAGAACTATATGCAATATCCTATGAGAAACCATAATGGAAAAGAATATTAAAAAAATAATGTATATATATATGTATAACTGACTCACTTTGCTGTACAGCAGAAATTAACACAACATTGTACATCAACTATATCTCAATAAAAAACATTGAAAAAAAATTGAAAAAATATATCATTTATTGACTTTTTGATGGTGAAAGTAATATATATACCTTGTAGAACATCTAGGGAATAGAAAAGAAAGTTAGGGAATTCCCTGGCGGTCCAGTGGTTAGGACTCAGTGCTTTCACTGTGGGGCCTGGGTTCAATCCCTAGTCGGGGAGCTAAGATCCTGCAAGCCTCATGGCACAGCCAAAAAAAAATAATAAAAATTGTAATAATAATTAAATCATCACTAACCCAACCCTCTAGAGTTGGCCTCTTAATAATTTAGCGTATCCTTTTACAATACATTTCAAGGAACCTCTCTCCTTTTCTCCCTCCCTGTCACTCCTTTCTCCTCCACTCCCTCTTGCCATCACATAGTGTGGGCTGTTCTGCGATCTGCTTTTCCCTGTTGGTGTAGCGGAGCACTTCCTGCATCGTTATTCTCTCAAAGCAAGCTCGGTAATGGCTGCACGGGATTCCATTTTGGAGATGAAGTATAAGTTTTCATCTTGGTACTCCCCACAGCACATGGCCACGTACAGCACAAGGCATCTTTGTTGAACTGAACAGAAGTCAATACTTAAAGGAAAGCCTTACAAAATAAGCATTTGCAAACTTTTCACTCTTTTCACTGTATGTGCCACAAAACAGCAAATATGCAAATTGTTATAAATTGTTCTGGGATTGCGGGGATGAAGATTGAGGAGAAATGACATCTTTAAAAAGCAGAGTATTTGCAAAGCTGCACTGGCACTGCAGTCAGAGGCTGCTGGAAATGTGCTCACAGGGCCTCCCTGGGAAGCCAGCCAGAGACTCCTCTGCTCCAGGGAAAAGCACCTGCTCTCCCTCGCATCTGGACAGGTTGGCTAGTCCTGGTTTCTGCCATTCTTGTCTTTACTGCTTTACTGTTCAAGGACTCTCCCCCTCAAACCTCTGCAATATTTTTTCTTTTATCTGTCTCCTCTTGTACTTTTGAAGTCACAAGAACTGAGAAGACACCTGTCATGAAGTGGAAAAAGCAAGGGATCTGGGATCACGTTGCCCTGCTTTCGAATCCCAATTTCACCTTATTCTCTGTATGACCTTGAACAAGCAAACTCTCTGGGCCTCAGTTTCTTAACTGTAAAATGGGAACAACAGTAACTTGCACAACTCCCCTGGACACCCCGACTTCTTGAAAGTGTTTGCTACACCTGTTGTCTTTCTCTTTTCTTCATCTCCCCCCATCCCCTTTCATCTGGTTTATGGTCTTAATACCTCACTGACAGGCTGTTGCTAGTCACCGATGACCCCCATGTTGCTGGAGCCTACAAGCAATTTTCTCGTTCTCAGTGTAGGGTCAGTGCCTACTTTGCGGGCTCCTACTGTGTGACCTGATCATTAGGCCCAGTCCCGGGCCCTCTTCTTTCCTCTTCTCATTCCGTACTCTGTCTCTAGGCAACCTCAGCATCTCCAACTGGGTATTCGACACTTTACGTGTCTAAAGCTGAACTCTTGATTCTCCCCTCAAACCCGCTCCCCCCTCAGCCTTCTCCATCTCAGTGAACGGGGCCTCCATCCCTCTAGCCCTCAAAGATCTTGCTTATCCTGGACTCCTCTCTTCCTCTCCTTCCCACAAGCTGCCCCTCAGCACATTCCGTCAGCTCTACCTTCAAAATATAGCAAGAATCTGACCACTGGTGACCACCTCTATCCACTGGCATCTTGGCCCAAGCCTCCTAACTGGTGCCTTTGCTTCTCTCTCTTCCCCTCCACCACACAATGGCCTACAAAGCCCTCTATGACCTGCCCCACCATGTCAAGCTTGTTCCCTCCTCAGGACCTTTTGCATTTGCTCGTCCCTCTGCCTAGAACACTAAGAGAGCCTGAGAGAGCCACATGGTTTGCTCTTTCTTTGCTTCAAATCTTTATTCTCAAATAGTACTTAATTAGGAAGGATTTCAAGCCTATAGAAAATAGCAACCCTGCTCCATCAATCCTTATCCCCCCAGAAGAGAATGAAGGAGGAGAAGATGCCCACAGGAAGATGAGAAAAACAGTGAGAAGGGAGAGTCTGACGGTGAACAGGAAGATGCAGAAGGGGAAGGGGATGAAGTGAAGGGAGGGGAGAATTTGGATGTGACGGAGAAGGTGATAAGATGAAGAAAATGAGGAGGATGAAGGGGAGGAAGAAACTAGGAAAGCTGAAGGAAAGACTCCAAACAACCTGCACAAAACCCTACCTTGCTTTATTTGTTCTTGAGTTCCGTATTGGCTGGACTGCTCAAATGGAGTTGGTAGCTTTTCTTTTAAGGTAGCTGTGATACAAACCCTAGGACACCCACCCACGCAAAGAACCAAAGAAGAGTTCCTGTGACATTCTGCCTCCACCCATTTAGTCCCTCTCGGAAATCTACCACCGAGCATTATAACAAATTTATAGGCGACGACAAAATTATAAGCATTGTCAGAGTTTCGTGTAAGACCCTTGCGGTAGGGTGGAGAGCTGCGATTGGTAAGTCAACCATGTGTGGCTACCACTTACACTGAGATTGTAACAGCATTTTTCCTTTCTGTACAACAAAGAAGCTTGGTAAATAAAATCTTAACATTTTGGGCAAAAAAGCCCACAAATTACTATTTATTGGAAGATCAAAATTTCTTTTTGGAAGATCAGACTACTCAACTCTCCTCAGGTATTTTAACCAAAGAAAATGCCAGGTGGTTTGTAAGGGATACAGATAAAAATATTTGCTTGTTCGTTAGCTTTCTGTCTTCCTTCATTAGACTATAAACTCCACCAGGGCAGAGACTTTGTTTCGTTCACTTAGTGCCTAGAATGAGTGAACGTCATCTATGTCCTAGCTTCAAATACACCCGTAACAAATGATTCACAAATTTTAATACTGTTAGCTCACAGCTTTACTCTGAAGTCTACTTGACAATTCTTCTTGGCTGCTTAGAGGCACCTTAAGCTCAACATGGAAAGCTTTCCTCTCTTCACCCACTTAACTCAGACTCATCTTTCATATTTCAGCTCAAGTGTATCTTCCTCAGAGAAGCCTTTTCTGATCTCCGACTCCAATAATAAGCCTTCATGGAACCACAACTCTCTCCTCTCTTACACCTCTCACAGCAGCACACTTACATTTACACGTGGGGTTATCTGATTAATGTCTTTTCTCCCCTATCTGCAAGCTCCTGGAGAATATTTAGAGGGCTATATCTGTGGCATTCATCTTTATATCTCAGGGTCCAGCACAGAGCCTGGCACATAGTAGGTGAGCAATAAACATTCATCAGGAGGACAAATGAATTGAGATGATGGAAGGAGGATTCAGTGAAGTCATACTCATGAAACTCCTCGTATAGCACTCCACATGTGGCAGGCATTGATTACCGTAAATCCCTTAGTCCCTTCCACCCAAGGATTCCTGGAATTGGGAAGGGAATTGAGATGGGAGTTACTGTCAATGTCTCATGAGTAGTCTTGTCAATGCTTCAAAGGCTGTAAATGATTTGAATAGATCCTAGAATAACCTGACTCTACTCCCAAGCCAGGATGTTGAGGGAGGAAGGTGGGTGAGTCTGGGGCTATCTCACTTTGCCCTCATTCATTAAGCAGGTGGGGGTCTGGGAGTGAGAGAAGGGACTTGGGTGTGTGGGACCGGAGGCTGTGTCTTGGGAGCTTGCATAGTGACCACAGAGAATGACCAGAAAAGATGCCAATAGGAGTTGCTCCCTGCACCCCCAAGGCGCTCTAGGTGATGTCCCAGGAGGCTTGGGAGGAGGACATGGTTATCATCTCAGACTTCACATCCCAGAGTCTCCATGGCTGCACGAGGGGCGAGGGCACAGCCAGTACCAGCAAAGATGGGTTGAAGCAATGGGAAGGCAGAGATGGGTGGAAGCAATGGGAAAGAGGTAGTAAGAGGGAAAAGGAGGCCTGCCAGGGAGTGGTCATAGTACGTATAATGGGACCTGGGAGAAGCCAGAGACAAAAACAAGGACGGAGACAGCAGCATCCCAGGGTTGACCTGCTGGCAGTGCCGGTGTGAGGGCTGGACAGGCTCTCAGGCCAGCAGGCTGGGCAGCCTCCACCACCACCCCCTGCAAGCCCCCATCAGCCTGCACGGGCTGGGCTGGGACCACACCAGACAGGAGCTGCCCCTGGTGTGGGACCTGTGATTCCCCCCAGGTCACTGAGCATCACTGAGCCAAGTGCCACAGGCTCTGAGCAAGCGCAGCCCTGCCTGCGCTGCGAGTTAGGGGGTGGGTAGGAGGGTGGCAGAGGGTCATCCAGAGCAGTCATCACCAAGCCGACACCTGGAAGGAAGGTGAGGCTGGAAAGAAGGAGGCGCGACCAGGTTGGGAGGTTGAATGGAACAAAGGCGTATTTGGAGGGTAGTTCCTGCTCACCTTTGACCTCTGTGGATTTCACACATAGGTTTGATTCCACAAACAGAGCCAAGTTTATTTCAGAGCCGTAAACAGACAGGGCTGTGCCTGGGGAGCTCAGGGCACAGGACAGAGTTTAGAAAAGTGGAGAGGACAATTCTCAGCCGCAACCCGGCCGCCCCTCCCTCGGGAGCTCCCCGGGCCTCGGGCTTCCCTCCGCAAAAGGAGCGGGGAGGCAGGCGGGTACCTGATGGTGTCAGGCTGGAGGCAGCGGGAGCACTTGATGGCGTACTCGGTCCGCCAGCGCTTGTGCCGCGCCTGGAACACCTGGCTGAAGCCGCCGCTCGCCACTGGGCGCCAGGTGCCCTCGAAGTCGTCGCGGGTGAAGACGGGGAGGCCGCCCAGCCGCTGCTCCACGCCCGCGGCCATGGGGGTCGGCACAGCCCGGGCCCTCCAAGCGCCGCGCGCTCCCGGCCGGCCGGGCTGCACCCTCCGCTTCCTGCGAGGCAGGTTCCAGGAGGGTGGGGTTGCGAGCGGGGAGGAACTGGTTCAGCCCTGCGAGGGCGGGGAAAGCCAGCGTGAGCCCTGAGGCCGCGGGCAGCGATGGGGGCGCGGACCGGAAAGAGGGTTCGTCTCTGCGCAGCACCCCAAAAGACTCTGCCCCGCCCCACTCTCCTTCCTCAGTCTCGGCCTGTGATTTTTTTCCCCCCAGCTTGATCCTGGGTAGGTGCTGGGAGTGGAAGGTGTCCTGAAATTAGAAACAGGAGTCTGGCCAGAGCAGTTGGCCCCCTTTGATTTGGACCTAACTCTACGCGGAAGTAGATTCATTTATTCATTCAACTTGTAAGTCCTGAGGGTTTATAAAAGGTTCAGGGCTCTGCCAGGGGTCTCCATTGTAGAGCTAGGGGCCTGGAACCCAGGCCTCCATAGCAAGTCTGGAGTAAAACGTTGTAATGCGGATTTTCTGGTCTGAATCAGTTGGCTTGGCTGACTTAACGCTTCCTTTGTTGTTGATGGCTTTTTGTTTGTTTCTTTGCCAGTCAGTCTCTGCATGCAAAAGGTCACCAAGGAGGAGTCAGCAGGACCCATGGGGTGAGAGGCGGGAGCTCCCCTTCTTGGCACTGCTTTTGGCCCCAACCTGAGAGGGATGAGTGCTGGGTCTGGGGTTGACCACGGGGGAGGTGAACTCCTTAGCCCAGTTACTGGGGTGGCTTGTTGCCAGGGGCCAGAGATGAGGCTCAGGGAGCAGCTGGAGCATGACTGGGGCAGCCTGGGAGGAGACGAACACAGAGCAGGGTGGGGCTGTGGAGGAATCTGGTCAAGGGCTCAGTGCGGAGACTCGGGGCAGGAGGGGAGAAGATGCACCTGCAGAGGCAAACGTGGCTTCTGGACAGATGTGAAGCTGTCCTGGTGGGTAAAGTTAGCCAGTGGCAGAGGGAAGGGAGGTGTCCTGCGGAAGCACATCTGGGTGGCCTCCCCTTCCTTTCTCCGAACTCCCTACTTCCTTCCTCTTTCCTGGCATCCACTGTGGGAGGTCCCTTGGTCCTTGTCTGGGGGTACAAGTGAGGATACTGGAAAGCTTCCTGGTGCTGAACCTGGGCGGGGCGCGGGGTGTTTCTGGGTTTTGGGTCCATGGACTTGCCCTCTCACCTGAGAGACCCCCAGAACAGAGAAAATTATAAGTGCTTGAACAGGTGGCTTTCCCAGGGCCATTCCAGGGCAGGTGCTGCTAAAGGAACTGTCACAGAGCAGTGGAGGGTAGGTCACTTCTCACCTGCAGCTGGGCAGGTGAGCCAAAGTCCACAGGGAACCCCCAGGTGACCATCCTCAAGTTTGAGGAGCCTGCCTACCAGAGGAGGACATGCCTTGCCTTTGGCCCTAACCTGTAGAGCCCTATATCCTGACTCCTACCAGACTCCTGGGGAGCAGCATGGCCATGATAGGTGAGCAGGGACCCCTTGTGGGAGTTGGGGCACTTGCGCTTCCCATAACAATTTACCTGCCTTCCCCAGGATGAATTCTGGTGGACAGAGTGAAAACTGAAGATTGGCCCGGAGACAGCGCCACTATTGAGCCTTAACTTTGTTCCAAGGTCAGTAGTTCCTTTACCTGCTGTACAAACTTTATAGATATGATCTTGTTTAAATCCACAACAACAGCGTGAGGTTAATATCTCCCCATTTGTGAGGGATGGGGGGACCAGGCTTGAAGACAGTAAGTAGTGAATGGCCACATAACTAGTAAGTGGGAGTTGAGATTCAAACCCAGGTCTGTTTGGTCCCTGTGGAAAGGGTTGGGCATAACAGGAGCCTTTAAAGGATATGGGGGAAAAGGAGGGAAGGGGGTCATGCTCCCTGGAAGAGGGTGGAGGCGATGGAAACTGTTCCAGAGCAGGAGACATACCCCCAAAGACAATGTCAGAGGGAGGCCCTGGCTTGCTTTGGTTGGAACAAGACAGGGCCCGACAGAACTTACTGCCCCTGGAGCAGCCCTGCCTACTCCTGACAAGTCTCAGACCCTCCCCCAGGGAAGCTTGGAAGATGACAGAGGATATTATTGTCAAGGAGATCAGGAGACCAAGGACAATGCTTCTCAGCTTCTGCTGGGTGGGTGAGCATGGAGATTGGGAAGGTGGCCCACTGGACCTAAGGAAGGTTGACTCTGATCTCTGACCCTCAACATGATCTATCTAGGCCACTGGGGGAAATACCAGGGTCAAATGGCCTGAATCCATCAAGGAAATTCCCCTTGGACCAGTTACACTTGAAGTGGCTCTCTAGGGAGAGCAAGAAACCAGAAGCTGCCATTGGCCCTCTGCAGAGACCGTCACAGGAGTGCTGGGGGAATCGTCCCCGTGGGAGGAGATACCCAGGGTTCAAGGCAGATGTCAGAATCCCGAATAAAACTCTTCTTCATTTCTTTACAGGGTGGGCGGAAGGACACAAAGGACCTGGCATGTGTTACTGTTGACCTATCTGTTGAAACAGCCAAGCTGAGGGATCAGGCACCTCCGAGGCTTTTGAAGAATCTGGCAAAATAGATATGTGCATGTACCTATAACTACAAAATAGATATATACCTGTAGCTGGGCTCTCTAAAGTGGGCCAGGACAAAAGCCTAGTAGTCTTTGGAAAAACTCTGAGAGAAGTAAGGGGAGGGGCTTTTTCTGAATGTAAAGTCACAGAGGCAAAGAGTTCCTGGATCCCTCATTAATAGGTAGGGTGATACTTAGGGATCTGGGAAAGAACAACGACAATCTATAGACTGCTGATTTTTTTTCCCCAGTGGTCTGAATGCAGAAGTTCCTAGGTCCTGCCTGCCTAGGAAGTCCACAGCCAGTGGGTGGAGAGCAGAGAGCTGGAGAGGAAAGCTCCACATTCACTGCCCTCCTACCCATGAACGGGGATGGGTGTGATGAATGGAAATGAACTACTAGGGTAGTCTGACCATGATCCAGTCCCACCAGAAAGAGCAAGAAACATGTTCTAACCATAGGAATTTTGCTCCAAGATGCTCCGAGTCCTTCCTGTTGACTCTATCAATATATTTTACTTTGGCAGATCAGGGATGAAAATTTTCTGGACTCAGAATTATTAAATGAATTTTGGTGTCTGATTGTTCTGGGGGAGGGCCTGCCACCCCCAGACCAGCAAGTTGGTAGTGCAGCTCTGCAATACTTTGAAAGATGCTGAAATCCAGTATGAGCCTTTCCCCAGACCAGAATGACAAGCTCTTTGCATACAGGGAAGTTCCCCAATCTGTCCCCATTCTCCACCCTGCAAACATGTCACAGGAGGACACCTGGATGAGTTGTGGCAGGCTCCAACGTCTGGTAGCCCATGAACCGAGGTGAGGGCAAGGTTAGTCAAGATGAAGCAATGAGTTCAAGAAACTGGGACACCTGCCCAGGAAGGAAGGCTCTCCCAGAAAGAAAGGGAAGGAATGAGGCGGTGGCAGCAGGGCTTAACTGCAAGAGCATGTGAGTCAGGCAGACCTGATTTCAAACCATGGCGTTTTTCCTACCACCTGTCAGCAGTCGGGCCTTGGTCACATTACCACATCTCTCTAGGTTCCTCCATCTGTGAAATGGGATGATAATATAATACAATACTCATTTCAGATGGTTGCTGAAAGGATTAACCTTTTAAAAATATACCTAAAAGGACACCCATAGGCAAAAACATGAACCAACCTCAACTTCACATTATCAAAAAATTATCTCAAAATGGATCATTGACTTAAATGTAAAATGTAAAACTATAAAACTTTTAGAAAAAAGAATAGGTGAAAATATTCTGAACCTAGGGTTAGGCAAAAAGTTCTTAGGCTTAACACCAAAAGCAGAACCCACAAAAGGAAGAGTTGAGAAATTGAACTTACTCAAAATTAAAAAGTTTCACAGTGTGAGAGATCCTGGGATGAGGATGAAAAGTCAAACTGCAGATGAAGAGAAAACATTTGTAAAGCACATATTGGACTAAGTGCTAATTTTCTAGATATCTAAGGAACCCTCCAAATGCAACAGTAAAAACAAACAAACGAAAAAGCTATCCCATTAGAAAATGGAGAAAAGACGTGAACAGACATTTCAATGAAGGGGATATACAGATGGTGTGATAGGGAAGAACAAACCAGACTCCATATTAGGTCTGTTTCTTTTACTGTAATGTTTGTATTCTGTTGCTTTTGCTTCAAGTTTAGAATGTTGCCTGTAGACTGAAATATACAGGATAGCCCATTCTCAAGTCTCTGACGTTTAAGGGTATAACACTTTTCCATTCAAATAGAGATAAAAAGTGCAGAACAGAGAATAACATTTGTCTTGTTGGATGTTTACAGGAACATTGTGACCTGACCTAGGTGGACAGCTGCAAGAACAAAGGATTCCTACACCAAGAAGTGTGCAACAACCAACCATGCCCCTCGCTCATCTGGCCTTTAAAAATGCTTTGCTGACTATTTACAATAGCCAGGACATGGAAGCAACCTATGTGTCCATCGACAGATGAATGGATAAGTGGTGGCACATATGTACAATGGAATATTACTCAGCCATAAAAAGAAACGAAATTGAGTTATTTGTAGTGGGGTGGATGGACCTAGAGTCCGTCATACAGAGTGAAGTAAGTCAGAAAGAGAAAAACAAATACCGTATGCTAACACATATATATGGAATCTAAAAAAAAAAAGGTTTTGAAGAACCTAGGGGCAGGGGCAGGACAGGAATAAAGATGCAAATGTAGAGAATGGACTTGAGGACACAGAGAGGGGGAAGGGTAAGTGAGAGAGTGACATGGACATATATACACTACCAAATGTAAAATAGAGAGCTAGTGGGAAGCAGCCACATGACACAGGGAGATCAGCTCGGTGCTTTATGACCACCTAGAGGGGTGGGATAGGGAGGGTGGGAGGGAGACGCAAGAGGGAAGGGATATGGGGATATATGTATACGTATAGCTGATTCACTTTGTTATACAGCAGAAACCAACACAAACATTACAACATTGTAAAGCAATTACACTCCAATAAAGATGTAAAAAAAAAATGCTTTGCTGAAAACTTTCAGGGAGTTTGGGGTTTTTTGGACATAAGCCAGCCATCTCCTTGCGTGGCCCTCCAATACACCTTTCTCTGCTCCACCCTTCGACGTTTTGGTTTGTTTAGCCTCACTGTGTGTCGGGTGCATGAACTTGCATTCAGTAACAATGGCTAATAAGTGCATGAAACGATGTTAACATTAGCCATTAAGGAAATGCAAACTGCATCACGACACACCTATGAGACTGACTCAAATTAAAAAAAGACATCACCAAATGCAAGTGAGGATCACTGACATGTTGCTGGTGGGAATGGAAAATTGTACAGCCACTCTAGAAGTCTGTTATAAAACTGAACATACCGTTACCATACCACCTAGCAAAAGCACGTTGGGCATCTGTCCTAGAGAAACGAAAACATATGTTCACACAAAAACCTTAACCTCAATTTTCATAGCAAATTTATTTGTAGTAGCTGAAATCTGAAAACAGCCTAGATACCCTTCAACAGGTGAATGTTAAACAAACTGGGATATGGATACTGTGGAATACTACTCAGCAATAAAAAAGAAGGAACTCGCGATGCACATAACAACGTGATGAATCTCCAGGGAATTCTGTTGAGTGAAAAAAGCCAATCTCAAAAGATTACATTTATATTAGATTTTTGGAATGACAAATTTCTAGAGATAGAGAACAGGTTAGTGGTGGTCACAAGAATTACACAAGTGATAAAACTGCAATGAAAACACACACGCACACGAGTGCATTAAAACTGGTGAAATTTTGAATAAGATTTGTGGATTGTATCATTGTCAATTTCCTGGTTGTGATATTGTGCTATAGTTATGTAAGGTGTTACCATTCGCTTGGTGAAAGGTGCAAGGGATCTCTGCATTATTTCTTACAATTGCATGTTTATCTATGATTATCTCAAAACAAAAAGTTTTAACAGTGCCTGTAAAACCCTCTTCCTCCATCTCGTCCTCTAATTTCCTTCTATCTTCTTCATCCTCCTCTCATTTCCCCTCCCCCTCCTCCTCCTTTTTCTCCTTGTTATTTCCAGGCAACATTACATTCTCAGAAGAAAACTCTTTCCATTACAGCGGAAAGAGAGTGAGTAACCTAACATTTACCACGGAAAGCCTGGAAAATACCTGGCCCCCCATGGACACACAGAAGCCCTAAAGAGGGAGAGCAAAGGTCACTGTGTTAAAATGTCTGAGGCAGGAGAGGATGGTGGGAAGAAGCCATCCAGTTCCTTCTAAAACTCAATACTCTCACCCAGGTGATTTGGTCAGGTAAGCTGGTACTTCTGGATAAAACCAGAATTACATCTGATAAACCAAATTTGAAATAGTCTTTCAGAGAAAGCCAGAAAAAAGATCTACTTACCATTCTCAGAATTATTTCAGTGCTCTCTATTCAGCATACCTCACCGAGGCTTGTGAGACTGTGGTCCAGCAGTTGAGATGTGCAGGCATCAGGTGTGGGCTGGGCTGCAAAGCCAGGGGCACCAGCACGGCTTCACAGGGGCCACAGGGTGTCCCCACCTGGCCTGCTGCTAGTCAGGAGGGCCCGACGGCGAGGGGCTGGCATATATGTCTGCTGGGTTTGTTTCTACCCAGGCTGATGGTCTTATTTCTTCAGAAGAAGAGCCCCCCTTAGGACCAAAATGAGTACAGAAGCAGGAGTGAGAATGGGATAAACCAAGGATGGAGTACAAGCATTTCTGGATTTGGCAGGATATCCATTCTTTCCCCCTGATGTAAAACACCAGGTTCCCCTTAGAACAGCTTTTGATAAAAACTATTTTAAGTGTCAAGAAGGCAGAAATGGAAACCCTGTGTTTCAGGAAAGACAGTTCTCATTGTCATAATTATGACCACAGGTTCTTTGTAGCCTTGGGGGCTTGTGATCCTGGTTGGGTCCATATCAAAATAAGAAACAAATGTCCCAAGAACCCTGCCACCTCAATCAGCTTAGAAGAAACGCTTGGCCATGGCCAGGGCTTACACTGGGCCTCCTCAGGCTTAGAGCTCTACACTGGATCCAAGAGATCATGGTCAATACCTTCTCCAGGAGTTACAAAGGGGCTTTGAATTTAAATATGAACGCTTTTAATTTAATGACAAGTCAGGCAGGGAGATGTGAAGAAAGAAACTGAGACTCCCTTTAGCAGGGACCCTGGAGGGAAAATACTCCCCCAGACGTCAACCTTGAGATTGGTCGGGGCTGGATTGTCTGCCTGGGCATCGGCCAGCCTCCTCTTTCCTCTGGGCCCTTCCAGGGTTGGTGGGAGCCAAGAGGAGTGGGACCAGAGAGAGACCCAATTGCTAAAAGGTGGCTTTCTCAGGTTGTACCAAGACAGGCTGGGACCTGGGACCTGGGGCCTTTGCTGCAGTGCTTGCACCTGGACAAACATCTCCTCGAGCAACAGAATACAAAGAAACTATAAGGGACTAAAATAACTGCGTGCATGCGCAGTTGGGGCAAATCATGAACAAGATACAGAAAGGCCAAACCCAACTGCCCTTCCAAGGTGCCGAGGTGCCCAGAGCAAAAGCAGGGTACTGCTCATGATCTCTGCACACGGCACCACCAAGGGGATGGGCAGACCACCTGAGCCACGCCTGCCGCCCGACACACAGATCCGTCTCTACCCTCACCCTGTTTGAGGGATCGAGCTAGGTAGGGCACCTGTTGCTTGTTCTCGCTCTCTCATGCTGCAGCAGGGGCCCCAGTAAAACCTTGCCTGAATTCCTCATGTGGCCTCTTATCAATTCCTCTTGATTAAAGAGTCCAAGAACCCAGGTAGGTAACAGTACAATAGGAAGTGCTGGAAGCTTGCTGGCTCTGAAGGAGAAGAGAAGAACTTCTAAGATGTGACTCATTTCATGCTTCTTGTACTGTGTTTCTTTTTTGTTTACCTTGCTGTTTAGTAAACGTCTTTCTTCCTTTTTTTTTTTTTTTTTTTTTTTTTAAGGTTTGGAAAATTAGACTACTTTGGGCACACTAAAAGAAACCAAAAAAAGATTTTGTTTGTTTGTTTGTTCACCAATTGGTTTAGGTGATTGTGAAGAACACAACTCTTAAAAGTCAAACCTCAAATAGACTAGTAGAATGTAAGCTCCTGGACAGGAATTGTGGTGTGTCTTGTTCACTGCTATGTTCTCAGCACATGGCATATAGCTTGGAGGGAGCTCAAGTCATATCTGACAGCGAAGGAAGGAATGAAGAAATGGAAAGGCGAAGCTCAGGGGTAGAGGCTGACTTTTGGGGTCCCTCTGACATTTCTCCAGGGTCCTCTCTTTTCCCAGTGAGTTCCTCCTCCTGTTACAGTTTCCACTTCTGCCCACACCCCAGGGCCAAGCTGCAGAAGCACATAACATTTACACTGACAATTTTAGGGTAAGTAGATCTTAAGCAAGGTAAAGGAGACAAGGGGAATCAGGTGGAGGGTATCGATAAGTGCTCTTTTGGTAACAGTGACAATTCAAACTGGCTGAAGCAAAAGGGGGACTTGTTATCTCACATAACTGGGAAGCCCAATGATAACCTCAGGCACAGCTGGATCCGGGGGCTCCAACAATGATGTCAGGGCTCTCTTTAACTCCATCTGTTGGTTCTCCTTTCCTCTATGCTGACTCCATTCTCAGTGAAGGTCTTCTCAAGGATGGTAAAATCTCCACCAGCACAGCTCCAAACTCGGGTCCTAGTCTTCTGAGCAACCTCAGTGAAAGTAAGTGCTCCTCTCTTTCCTTTGTTCTCCATGTCTGGGCCGAGCTCTGATTGGCCCTCTTCAGGTCACATGACCACCTCTGAGCCAATCACTATGATGAAAGGGATGTACAATGCTATGATTGGCTTACATTCCATGCCCATCTCTGGAACCAGGGTTAAAATCAGCTCCATCTAGGGCTTCCCTGGTGGCGCAGTGGTTGAGAGTCCGTCTGCCGATGCAGGGGACGCGGGTTCGTGTCCCCGTCTGGGAAGACCCCACATGCCACGGAGCGGCTGGGCCCTTGAGCCATGGCCGCTGAGCCTGCACGTCCGGAGCCTGTGCTCCGCAACTGGAGAGGCCACAACAGTGAGAGGCCCACGTACCACAAACGAACAAAAAATCAGCTCCATCTAAATCATGTGGTCCACGCATGGGGAGGAGTGGTTCCCCAAGGAAGACTGAGGTGTCATTTGTACAACACGGGGAATGGGTGCTGGGCAAGCAAATCGACTGTCCAGTCTACAAGGAAATAGCAAATCTAAAGGTCCTGACCCAGAGAAGTGAGCTGGTCAGTCTGAGGTCATAAACATGACTAGGGCAGAGTTGGACCTCAGGCTTTTGGTCCAGGCTGGTCCCAGAGTGCCTTCAGAAAGAACCCACTGGGGCCACCTTGTTTGGCCTCCTGTTGCTGAACACACAGTATTCCCTGGCCACCCCTGCAGACGCTGATCTTCTTTTCTCAATGACTCTGGTTACAGCGGGAAACAGCCCAACTATTTGAAAGTCTGTATTTCAAAAACACCATTCCTGCTTCAGTGCCTGACCTGAATTTGATTCTGCCAGTTCTGAGAAAAAAAAAAAAAAGGCCCTTTTTTTAAAATTGCATTTTTAATGATGCAGAGCCTCAGATGTGTGGTCCAACAAGGACTAGAGATCCTAAACACATAGCACTTTCATGGAGGAGGTTGTCCCCAGCAAACGTCTAAGGGAAAGGTGAGACCAAGTCTAGCTCTAGTTATCAGAGTTTATTCACTGGTGCTCAGAGGGGGTCAGTGCCTTCCACTGATTGGGTAAAGAGGGAAGACCACATTTCTCCTGATGCACTTCCAAACTGCCCTTGGGAGAAAAAGTCACAGCTGAGTTCAGTAGGAATAAAGACCATATAGGAGAGGATCTGTTTCATCAGACATATAATCCCTCCATTTATAAACTGTAATACTGAGAGCACTCCCACAGAATTCTGAAGTCTTCTAAATGTTTCCTTTTGCTTGAAGGACACCAGGCACCTTGCCATACCTGGACTTTGGAGTGATAACCCCTGTAATCCAAGGGCTGGGGTTTGGAGGATCCTTGCCCTCAGTGGATGTTCCTCTAATCCTTGAGGTCAGGTGAATGGATCAGAAGCCAAGATCACATTAGCTCCAAGGAGAGTTTTTGCTTGTGTCTGATTTGTTTGTCACCCTGATACTGCCCTGCTATAATTATCATAGCAGTGGATGAGGAAATATCATCCATTTCACCCAGAGTCATTTTACAGTATCCAGCACAGTGCTTGGCACATAGTAGGTGCTTACTGAATGAATAAGGAGCTTATTCAGGATCAATGAGGAGCTTTTCAGGATCAATCTGTCATTTAAGTGACCTTGGCTGAGGAGTTGCTTGGACAGACCCTGGGCTCCCCCACCCTGTCTGAGGGGGGACAGCAGTGTCTGGAAATCTGAGCACCTCCATTTCTCAGAGAAAGTGTCCCAACTTCCACGCTCATGCCACCTCACACCTCCTCTAATGTGTTTGGGAATCTGTTGGGAGGGTACTTCTTAGTGGTGGGGAGATTTAAGCTGCTATCTAACAGACTGCTGATGGATTAGCAAGGCTTTCAGATAAAACCTTAAAGGGGTTAGAGTTTCATTTTTCCCCCATGCTCAGGGGGAAGAACTGCTGCTTCACTGTTGCCGTAGTTTGGGACCGACAGTGAATGAGAGGGGAGGCAGGGCTGGGTGGTGGGCAACAAGGTTCAAGGGAAAGGCCAGATTCTGGTTCCAGCCCAGCCATGGTTTCCTCAGGAAATTCTGGACAAGACATTGAATTTCTGGGCTTCTCTTTCCTTAGCTTCAAATGGGAAATAATAATACCTACCTGACAGGGGTATTGTACACATGAAATGAGAGCAGTGACATGAAAGCCCTTTAAAGAAGTTAAAAGTACTTCCCTGTGTGAGGCTATTATTTTCCTGCCACAGGAAACAGACTGCAGGACTGAAGCCTCTGCTTGAGACACCAGGACTGCTGGGTGGGACTTTTGAATAAGGCTCTTTGGCTTACATTTGCCCAGAGCATAACAGGGAAGAACATATCTGACTCCATATTGGATCTGTTCCTTTTAGTTTAACCTTTGTATTCTATTGCTTTTGAGACAAGTTAACCACTAAAGGGATGCTGCCAATAACTTAAAGTATACATAATCTCTGGGAACCCTCTCTCCCATGCCCAAGCATTGAGCTATAATACCTTTGTTTAGTTCACAGGAAACATCCTGACCAGGCCCACCCAGGAATGGCTGCAGGAAAGAAGAAATTAACACACCCCCACCAGAGTCTGACTGGAGCCAGGAAACAATGGCAACAACTTATTGCCTTTTAAAATTTACTTCCTCACCTCCTCCTCTTTGTTCCATAAAAGAAACTAACATCCAAAGCTGGGATAAATGGTTCTTTGGGACACTAGTCCACCTTCTTCTCAGTCTGCTGGCTTTCCAAATAAAGTCCTTATTCCTTGCCCCAACACCTCATCTCTGAATTTATTGGCCTGTCATGTGGAGAGGAGTATGAGCTTGGACTTGGTAACAAGAGGAAACACAAAGGGGGACCATCTCATTCCATGTCCTGTGGATATTATGACAAAGAAATGTGCAGCAGCCACATACTCCTCTGAGGAGTCGGGGACCCAGTGGCTTTGGATCCAGACAAGATAATGTCATGACTGAGAGGGAAGCCACTGTCACTACTGGTGACTCACCCACATGCTCTTGAGGACAGAGCCAAGCACATACTCAAGGATGTGCCCTCCAGATGACATAGCCTTTGAATAAGGTCATTAAACTCCTTCTGTTTATGCCTAACTCTCTTTTTCTTGTTCACAAGACTTCTCATGGGAGAAATCTTCCAGGTCCTCCAACTAGAATTTACATTCTAGTTGTAGAGAAAAAATAAAGACACAGAAAAGAATTTCACATCAAAGTACTTAAAAGTGCAGCACACTGAGACAGGAATTCAGAAGAAGGACAAAAAAGTGTGGGCTGGAAAGGGCTTGGCGCAAATGTATGAGTGCCTGGAAGGACCCAGGGTGTTACCAAAATAAACTTGGGTCCATTCACCTGAGTGCGAATCTACTGACAATTGGATTGTAGTGAAGGAAAGTACAGACTTTATTGCAGGGCGCCAAGCAAGGAGAATGGGCAGCTCATGCTCAAAAACCCAAACTCCCCGATGGATTTCAGAGAAGGGGTTTTAAAGGAAGTGTGAGGGAGGAGGCTGCAGGGTGAGCGATCAGCTTGTGCACAATTCCCGGATTGTTTGGCATCAAGGTGAAGTTTCAAGCATCATCAACCTTCTGGTTTCAACCAGTCTGGGGTCTATGTGCCTGCAGTCAGCAGTTTCCATCTGGTGGGGTCTGCTTCCTGTAAAAACAACTTAGGAACGTGTGTCAGGCCTTTGTCTGTATCTTTCAGGGAACTGGGAGTTCAGTGGTTCTGCTGTGTGGTGGATTTATAGTCTAAATTGTTACCAGTTTTCCAGCCCAACAGCTGCCCTTTGTTTCTACATCTTCACATTTCCTAATCATTAACTCTTGAGCCAGCAAGAGTCTCCCTTGAGGCCTGGGAGACTAAATCAAAAGCCTTTAACTTCAAAGGACAGGGACACAGGGGTTTGTTCAATCCCCCCTTTTCTTTGATACTCCTCAATCTTGAGGGGAACAGATTCAGGAAAAGAAAGGGAGTAAAGTTTTGGATAGAAAGGTTAATCATAAACTCAGCAGAGGAACCCAGACTTAGGGGGACTCAGTTTCAGGGACCGATCTTCCACAAGTTGCTTCACCCCTCCATGCCTTAGTTTCCTCCCTGTAAAGAGAGAATAATTATAGTGCCCACCTCATTAGCCAGGATCTGAAACCTAGTAAGCATTTAATGAAAGGTACCTGCCATTTTTATTACATTAGCGCTTTGAGGATGTGTAAGATTTAAGGAAAGGGAAGAAGGTCTTTTGAGTTGGGGGAACAGCAGAAGCAGAATCAAGAGGATGGGAATGAGAAGAATATATGCAGACAGAACACATTGGGGAGCTGGCCTAAGAGAAAAGAGGGCACGATGGGGCACTACCACTCAGCAAATCTTCCTCAGGCTTCCTGGAGGTGTTGGAGCACCATGATGAACCACAAAGACGTGGGAGCCAGGGTCAGTCCTGTAACCCAGCAGGACCCTATGGGACCTTCCTGGGAAAGACCCCCCACCCATGTCCTCTGCCTGCCTCTTCTCTGTAGAAAAACTTTAGCCTCCTAGGCCTTCCCTGATTTCCAAAGAATAAATTTAATCAGAAAAGTGAGAAAATGCAGAAAAGAAAACAGTCAAGCAAGACAAAATAATAATAGTTTAGCCATTAATCAAAGTCAAGGACCTTTAGTTCCTCCTCTGAGGCCATATTCTGAGCCATATCCTTTGAGCTGTTTTACAGAGACTGAAATCCCTTCCAGGTGGAAGAAGTTAACTGCATGCTGACCACAAGCAGGTAGACCCCAGACTGGTTGGAACCAGAAGGTTGATGATGTTGACTCCGATTACCTCACCACCAACCAATCAGAAGAATGTCCATGAATTGATCATGAACCTCACAACCCTGCCCTCCCTCACCCTGTCTTTAAAAACCTTTGCCTGAAAACCACTGGGGAGTTTGGGTCTTTTGAGCATGAGCAGCCTGGACTCCTTGCTTGGCACCTGCAATAAACGCTGCACTTTCCTTCACCACAACCCAGTGTCAGTAGATTGGCTCTACTGTGCGCAGGCGAGTGGACCCAAGCTTGGTATGGTAACAGTGCCAGAATATGACCCTAAAACTAAGCCAACTCCAAGACTCAGTGAGATCACCCTGGATGGGTCATGTGCTAAGGCCATGTGTAATTTTGGTAATATTTAAGGGGTAATAATAGATATGCTTATTTTAAATTATACCTAAAACTTATGAATCATGGCTCTTACTCATATCCAGTGTAAGGAATATGTATAAATCTTACAGTAGTTTAAGTGAAATAATGTGAACGCTTTATCAGCAAAATTTCAGAAAATTGAAAAAGCATTCTTCTTACCCCTTTATTCATATACACACAGGCACAGATAGGGGGCATCCATAGAGGCAGCTGACTCCAATATAATGACAACAATAGTAGCTACCATTTCCCGAGGGCTTACTGTGTGCCCAGCATGATGCTGAGAACTTCACAGAAATCATCTCATTTAATCCTTACCATAAACCCATGAAATAGCTGTCATACCTCCCCCACTTTTTACAGACAAGGCAATTGAAGGTATGAAATTGTAAGAGGTGAAGCTGGGCTTTGAACCCAGGCATCAGGATGCGGGGCACTTGCACTCCAGCCGCTGCATTTACTGCTTCCCAGCGGCCCCCTTGGGTCCCTGCCCTTCTCTGCACCTTGGTTCAGAGGCCTCTCATACATGGAGGACGGCTCACCTGGCCTTTTGGAATCTTGATTTCCTTATTTGTAAAATGGGGCTGGGTGACACACTTTTGAGCAGTGAATTGTATTTAGCAATTGAAATCAGATGGCTTCCAATAAAGCTGATAGTGGAGTAGATGGTCCCTGAATTATTTTCAGCTTGGACATTCTAGGAGCCTTTGTCCTCATCATTCATTCCAACATTTCTCACTCTCTTGCCGTGCCTTTGATCTAGCCTAAATCCCCATTGCGTGTGAACTCATCCATTTTACATGGAAGTTCATCTCTCGGATGCAGACACGTGAAGTCTGCCTGTGTGTGCGTGTGTCTGGGTGGACTTGTGGCTTGAGGGGACGTGAGGGATCTAAATGAGCAGACAGAGCTGCTGAAGATTAAAAGTGCAAATGTGAAGCTGGAGACAAACAGACATGTGACGGGGGAGGGATGTTCAGGCTGAGTGCGATCAGGCACAGCTGGCGGACAGCCACACTCATGAGGGGCTGGGAGTCCCTCTCCGGAGCTGGGCCGACCTGAGGCTGGGGTGGCTGTCAGGGCGCATCAGCAGTCACTGCTCCCACGCCCAGCTGGCGCCCAAGGCCCTCTCCCCACCCCCGGCCAGAGCTGAGACCAGAGAGCTGCCAGAGAAGTGGCATCCTGGCCTCAGGGCTAAATCAGACCAAGGGGCAGACTGGCTCCAGGGGGAACCCATTCTTCATTTCCCCTTCTTGAAATGGAGATCAAATTTGAGGTCTTGTTAAAATAGAATGTCATCCAGCAGGCTTCAGATCACAGAAACCCAGCTCTTCACTGGCACATGGCGGCAGCAACAAGAGGGGGAGCTGTCCCCTGTGGGTCCTTCTGTGACCCACACCTCCTTTCCAGGGCACTCAGGGCTTGGGCTTGAGGGAAAAAGAACTATCAATATCCTGATGAGTGGGTACTGCAGGCACAGTCCTTGGAATCAATAGGTTTTCTTGATTCTAAACTGAGGTCAAATAGCAAGTGACAGGGAGCATCTGTTTGGGGAGGGGACTTTGGGGCACTGATCCCAGCACCTATGGCCCTTCCTGCATAGGGCTCCCAGCCCACTGTACACTGGGTCCTGCTGGCATAAATGCAGCTCGGTCCCAGGTCTTCGAAGGCCCCAGTCACACTGCTGCTGGCAAGGAGCACCGTTGAGCTGCGGTGATCTCTACTCAGAACCCCACCCTGCCCAGGCCTGGGGCTTTCAGACCTCCCTGCCTCCGAGGTAGTATAAGAAGGCAGGTCGGCAGCCGAGTCTGGAGGGATCCTCACGTTTGCCATCAGGCATAGGAGGGGGAGAAGAGCAAACATAAGTGCCACACAGCTGCTTGCCTGCCTTGAGATGAGTACCTAGGAGGATGAGCAGATAGGTGAGGGTGGAAGGCGGCAGATAGCGTGATCACGGTAATTTCAGGCTTCAAAATAATAGTCACTCTTAAGGAAATGCCTTCGCTCTTCCAGTCACCTGTGCGAGGCACTGCATATATGTTATATCCAAACCCAAGAACTCTGTAAGTAGGGACCGTTCCTCCCACTTGACAGAGAGGAAACTGAGGTTTGGAGAAACTAGGTAATTTTCCTTCAAACCACGTTGAGTAAGTGGAGGTATATTTTTAATGTAGAAGGTGTTAAAATCCAGGCTGGGGTCAAATTCTGACTCCCTAACCTACCTGCTAGGTGATCCTGGGTAAGAAGTACTTACTGTCTTCACATTTTACTTTCTTTACCCACGGAGTGGAGCTCATGCCCACCCCACTGGGTCTTCGTGAGGCTTATACGGGCTGGATCTTCAGGCACTTGTTACAGTGCCTGGTGCAGAACAGGCTGGCCAGTCGCCGCCCAGGAGGACCAAGAGCCTCTTGCCTTGGGAAAGGGAGTGACTTGTAAATGTTTTCCTCACCTCCAAATACTCTCTCCGCTTACTGGGCCCTCTGAAGAGCCCGCATTTTCAAGGCATTTAGAAAATGAGAACTTTTGCTGAAAAAAGTCATGGAGGAGTAAACGTCACCTGGCCTCAGGATACTTCAGGTGGTACTCTCTTCTTTCGGTTTTCCAAGCCAGGAAGGTCTTGTCCTAACAGATCCTCAGCAAAGTGCCTACAATAGCATGTCCTACCCTTTCCTGTCATTTCCTCCCAGTATCTAACCTCAATCCTGCCTTGCTGCCCTGTAGAAGAGCCGGTGTCACCTAATCTAGGACAGGTGTTCACCATCCGTGACCTGACACCTCTGCTGTGGCTTCAGGATGGTTATTAAGTTCCATCTCGGTCACATCTCTTTAGGATGGACAATCCCACTGCCCGTGGAACCAACAGACCGCCTTCTCGGAATAAGCCACGATCCTGAGGGTGGTTAGGAGGTGCAGGGGCTCCAGTCATGAGGAGAGGAGCCCCTTCTTCAACACACAGGTAGTTTCTTCCAGGCTTCCTGGGAGCCCTGTATGGTAGCGTGTGTTAGAGGTGACGAGGCTAGGGCGGGTTGGCTCCGCAGCGAGACGGAGACACCAGTGTGTAAACATCTCTCTCCACCTGCGAGAGAAGGGCACTCCTCAGGTGCAGCCAGACCCTCCTCCAAAGCAGAGGGATGGCTGCTCTTGGCAGGCTCTCCGAGGCAAAGATAATAATATAATTTGGCTTTCCCCACTCTTCGGGGAAGAGGTTACATGTATAATAGCCGTTTTCATGAGCCGCGGAGGAGGAGTGCAGCCAAAGAGAGGGAGGAGGGGTCTGAACTTCACATCGGAGGAGACAAGCCTGCTGGTTACGTACACAGGCAGGCTTTTCCATTTTTAAAGCTCCCCTGAATCTCTCCAAACCCAGCAAATTTTGCAGCCTCTAATTTTCTTCTCTGTGCTCTATTTAGCACCAAGCCATCTCCCTCTGCAATTCAGTAGCCTCTTGAAGTGTGTTTGTTCGCATGATGGGACTGAGTGGGCAAGTCCCAGCCTCTCTAATGTGGCCTGTCACTTGCCTGCCACCCAGGGACCATAGGGCACCAACACAGAGTACTCCAGTGAGCCTGATCCCAGAGTGAGACTCTCAGGGCTACTGATTTCCTTCCAGTCCCACAAAGTGACAATTCTCTCTCTTGGTTTCCAAGGGCTATCACACTTGCGAAGACCCATTTGTTTGGGTGTGTTGAAAAAAATCTCTCAGGAAGAGGATTTCCTTTCTTACGTGGTCCAAAAACATCCAGTTCTGATTCCTTAAAGGACGTGTGCTTACCTTTTCCCAGCCGCCTTAAATTTAACTCAGATGACATCAAAGTCAACCCCCTCAATCTCAAGATGGAGCCTAGAAATCTCTTATATTTGTGTAGCATTTTGCAGTTCCTCGTGGCTTTACCTCCAAAACTTCATTCAATCTTCACAGTAATGTTGGAGATAGGTTGGACAGGTATTACTCTAGCTTTTCCAAAAGCAGCAACCAAAGCTCAGAGAGGTTGAGTGTCTTGCCCAAAGTCCACAGCTGCCAGGCAGCAGGGTAAGTAGGACCACAGGCCTTGGGAACTTTGGTCTGGGACACTTGGCATTCACTCTACCGTGCAGGTCCCGCCTCCTACCCTAAAACAGTCAAGTGATGGTACTGAGAAGTGGAAGAGTGGTGGCACTTATTGGACTTTTTGCTTAGGGACTTGGGGTCCAAAGGAGACCCTGTCAGTTTCAGAGTGGACTGAGGGCAACTGTAAGGGAGCAGTGCCTTTCGGGGGTGGGGTGGAAGAGCAAGGTGGGTTAGAGGAATAGATTATGTCTGTATTTGTGAGAGTTCAGGACAGAAACAGATCCCTCCCTGCTCTGGCACTGGAAGCAGAAGACAATTTAAGGGAAGGGGGGGTCACAACATCCTTGCATGGGGCGGAGGAAGGCAGCGGGTGGTGCTTCCAGGACTGACTCCCCTGGACCTTACAGAACTCCCTGCTGCAGAGCCACACCCACCACTCAACCCACTGAATTCAAGACCGTGCGCCACAGCCAGGCCTGAGGAGGCTCACCATGCAGACGCCGCTGCAGCTGTGTCTTGGCACTTCAGAGCTGGAAAACAGAGGCCAAAACACCGCTCCTGAAAAACCTGACGCTTCTAGCGTGTTGCCAGCAGAAAACAGCAAGAGGGGCAGGTGCGGTGTTAGGCGGAACCTAGTTCCTATCTAGAACCGCTGCTTCCCAGAGAGTCTGGGGAAATCTTGTGACCAGTGAAACCAACAGGCGAGCACTCTGAAGATCAGTATTCAGGTCTGGAGTGGATATTCAGAAAGTCTTTATTGGCACAGGAGCAAGCCAGAGCTCACACGGACGCCACGTCTCTCAAGAATTGTCCATGTACTTCATGGTAGAGTTGAGAATCTCCATCCCGTGAAGCTCTCTCAGTACAGCAGCAAACCTGTCATAATCAGAACACAAACTCCAGGACATAAATGCCAGGGTGCAGACACCTGGCCCCCAGAGGCGTCCCCCCTCAGGCAGAAGCCGGCTGGGAAATCAGGACAGGGCAGCAGCTGTTGCCCTGGGGAGCCCTAAAGATCAAAGTGGGGAGACCCTCAGGAGGCCCACAAAACACGGCAACACTCGCCATGTGAGTGGCAGATGTGACAGGGACCTGAGGGACCTGCTCTTGGGAGCTCCCCAGCAGGTTGCCACAGCGAGCCCATCCTAGCTGATGTGCTTTGCTTTCTGTAGAAGAAAGATTTTATCCATTCCTTCCATTTGAACAATCAGACAGAACTCGAAAAGACCGTAGACGTCATCCAGGCCCACCCTCTCGTTCTCCAGAGGAGGGGTGGGAGGGGGAGCCTGTGCGAGAAGGAAGCAGGCAGGCCAGAGGCCCTCCCCACCATGGAAGGCGCCCCCTCCTGTGCCAGGGCACCACGCTCAGCCACAGGTGGGCACCTTCCAGGAACGTGAGGACCAGGCGTTCCAGCGCCTCAGATCGGGGCAGAGCGGGGCGGAAGCCTGGGCTGACAGAGGCAAGATACCCAGATCAAGCGCAGGCTCCTGTCCAAGCTTATTGGGTGGTCTTAATCATGCCGCTCCCCAACCTCGTCTGTTTTCTCCAGCGCAAGAATTTACCCTACAGGACATTCTCCCATACGCTTAGGTCCCAAGCAAAAAAAAAAAAAAAAAAAAAAAAAAATGAAGTCGGGGAGGTCTGTTTCTGGAGAACAGAGGAGAGAGAAAGGAGACAGAGAGAAGGGGAGATGGTGTGCGAGGGAGGAGGGGTGGAGAGAGGAGTGGCTGGAGGAGACTGCGGGAATGGAGCAGACAGAAGACGACGGCCGTCAGTGCCCGGAAAGATCCCTGTCCCATAACCGGGTTCCCTCTCCGGCTGCAGCCTGAGCTCTCCCCAGTGCCCTGGGGGTGGGGGGCATCCTCCACAGAAGCAGCTGGGCTCCCTGCCGCGCCGTGCACCTGGGCTCGGCCGTGCACAGCTTCCCCAGGGCGATGCCCGCGTTCAGCTGCACGGCCGTCTTCTGAGCATCGCCGCCCGCGAGCTTCAGCAAGACCAGCACGATGTCCGTGGTCAGCAGGGACGAGGCCACGTGTGGCACCTCCATGCAGTTCCCCAGGCAGAGGGTGGCGTTGCCCACCAGAATCTCATCCTCCGAGCCCAGCAGCTGCATCAGGACACCGAGCTCTACAGGGTGGAGAAGAACAAGCAGGAGGCTGGCAGTGGAACATGGGGGGCACAGGGAGGTGGCAGTGGATGGACATGTCACTTACTCGGCAAATCTCTACTGAGTGCTCTGAAGCTCTCTGGCTCCTGGCTGTGTCTCTGAGGGACCTCAGGAGCCCGGCACAGAGCCTGGCAGGACTCAGCTGTCCCGGGAATGCAGGCTATACATCAGACAGGTCTGCTCTCTCTACATCCCCAATCTGAAGCTCTCAGCTCCACCCGACAGCCCCCACCTGAGCGGGAGGCCATGGGCTGGCACCCTGTACCTGCGGGGTCAGGAACAGGTTCTACAGGAAAGGTTCCTGACCCTCACTCAGTGGGGACCCCCGTTCACGCCTGTGCGGCCCAAAGGAGGTGGGAAGGAGAGCGTTAGCAGGACCCCTGCCCCGCATGACAGGGCAGTGACTAGACTAAAGACAGGCTCAGCCTCTCCCATTCTCCTTGGTCACTAAGGTGTTTCCCCTGGGAATGAAGAGGACCCGTGTTAGGTCAGTCTAAGCAGAATGCTTTACAAACAATCCCAGTTTACTTGGAGTGGGGAGGTAGCTCCCAGCTTTGATTCTGTTATCTTTGAGCTGTTTCCCAGCTGAGTCTTCCAGCAAGGATGTGGCACCTGTGTGCGGCCGAATGCTAATTAGGAGCTTTCAGAGCTGGAGGTGAGGTGACGTCATCTTCATACACACTGCCTGAGTCCGGGGAGGGCGTGACGCATCCTCCTCAGTCTTTGCTCCCTCCTCACCGGCAGTTCCCTTTGCAGCTTCACGGCTTGATTAACCTCTGGGTTGATGTGGGCTCCACTTAAAGAAACTATCACTTACTTTTATCCAGTCTTATCAGCTCTTCTCGTGCTTCGTGATAACTATTAGTGCAGATGGCGAGGATCTTTACCGCATAACGTGACGCAGTCTGGCCTCCTGCCTAGATTTCAGAGTGAAATTAGGAAAATAAAATCAAAGCCGTGGTTGCTCTCGGCCAGAAACCACAGTGAGCAGCTGTGATTGTGCTCGTGGCTTCCTAGACTTCTGAGCCAGAGCTCTGCTGACGATAGCGTGTGCTTCCTGGCGAGTGGGCCTGGTCCCTGCTGGGATGCAGTGTCACTCACGTCCTCCCTAACGTGGCCCTCACCCCCGCTATGAATGTAGGCCTGCCATGTACACCTGAGTAATTACCTGTGGAAGGCTTAGGAGTGAGTGGCTGAGAACAGAATGGTGCTGTCTACTGGCAGATGTACCAAAAAGGGAGGAAAAGGCCCTCCCATGTCATTTCACCATTTGAGAATGAGGGTTGACTTGAGAAGGCTGTCAGGCTGACAGGCCTGCATGGAGAACATTACGAACCTAGATCATTTTAAGAGGTGACAACTGTCGAATCATAACCCTTAAAATCACCCTATGTGGGGTCTTTAAAATGCATGTGTGTGTGAAGGCATGCATAATGCACATGTGTGTGCATGCAACCAGCAGGCTCCGGTGGGTGTGCAAGAGTTATACAGAGTGAATGACGGTCATCATCCACGTGGCTGCCTAAACTCACACCCACCACCCTGCCCCTCAATATCGCCCCTGCCCCAGAAGCAGCCCCCCGACAGAGCACGCCTCCTGGTGCCACTCAGCCTGGGTTTTATGAGTAAGTCTCCCGTGGGGTCACCACAGTAACGTGGGGTAGTGAGCCTCACTGGGCACATGCATCGCTGGCGGGACCCAGAGATGCGACCTAGTAACTCACCTCCCCCTTCAGGAGAATCTAGTTAACTCTCGTACTAACTCACGTAGCTTCACTGCACTCATGTTGCGGGGAAAATCTGAACATCCTTTTAAAAGCCACACGGTTACTCTGCAGCCTACATATCTCATAAATGGAGTTATCTCCAACCTTCTCCAGGTAACTGGATAACGCGTCATGAGCAGGAAACCATGAACAAAACCAGGACCTGAGAAACCTTGTTGAAGCCACTCAGAGCATCTTTTTCGAGGACAGAGGCCATACATTTTTAAAGTTAGGTTTAAGTGGTAAGCAGTTTTTATGGATGCATCTAATGAACAATTATTTGTTCAACAATCTTACACTGCTGGTCAGAGCAGAGTCTGGGTGGACAGGCAGAAGGGAATCTCCATTCGAGAAGGTTAGAAGCTAGCAGGGGGGAAATAGAAGAACCTTAACTGAACAAAGCCCTCCTTAGTTCTGTTCCCCAAATAAAATATGACACTCCCGGAAATTCAGGAGGTTGTAACCAAGGAAGTTATTTTACCTTCAGGAATTTAACCATTTTCTTCACCACTCCCGCTCTGAGGGCCTCCTCAACAATCTTCAGAGAGGAAACAAGGGTGCGGCTAAGAACGCCAGCAGCTCTCTGAGTGAAGCAGAAAGAAAGGCTGATTAAACGTTCTTAAGTGGGGAGGGGCAAGAAAGGGGTAGGGGGTTAAGGCCACAAACTACCTTGTATACAATAAATTAGCTACAAGGATATACTGTACAGCATAGGGAATATAGCCAATATTTTATCGTAACTATACATGGAGCATAACCTTTAAAATTTGTGAATCACTGTGTTGTACACCTGAAATATATAATATTGTACACCCACTATACCTCAATAGGAATTTTTTTCTTAAAATGCTGATGACCTTTTAAAGTCAACGAGTAGTTTGGTGAGGCAAAAACAATCATTAGTATTAGATGCAAAATAATACCTTGACTTTAAAAATACAATGGCCAAGGAATTGATAGCAAGTCAAGTACTGTCCTTTATAATAAAGCTGCTGGGTAGGCAATTCTAAGGGCCGCCAACATTGCCCCCGGGTGCACAGAGGCCCAGCTTATTCCAGCTTCACACAGGACCAGCGTTCAACCCTTGGCAAGAAAGTCCTGGCCTGTATCACCCGTGGGGCTCTGATACCTGTTCAGGGCCCTTATTAGATGGTGGACTTCCTGGATGGATCCTCTGGGACTTTTAGCTTTTCCTTTATTTTTTCTAAATCTTTGTCTTTTTATTCTATTTTCTGGGAGACTTCACTGATTTTATTTTCCAGTTCTGATTTTTTTAAAAAAATAGTTCTGTTACTATTTTATGGCCATAACACTATCTTGAATCTTTCTGAAGACATGAGTGATAGTTATTAATTTTTTCTTCTGTTTTCTACTTCATCTCTATTTTTTGAGAGTCAAATGTTCTGCTTACCTTGCTTCGTCTATTTATCTGTATGGCTTTCCTGATATGCCTGGTGAGATCTACCCTTAGCTTTCCAGTCACATTTATGAAAAAAGCAGTATGTTTGGGTACACTATGTTTATGGGAAGTTTATCCACTGACAGGTGGAGAGGTGGCACTCCCAAATACTAGAAAGCAAAACTTTTTCCTCTGGTCTTTCAATTCCTTTAGGAAAAAATGGCTCATTTTATGCCTGAGGAATAGATACCTGGCTGCCAGATACAGTCCCCCAATCTCTTACTTCTGTCCTCTGCTGTAGCTGGCGGTTTGAATTCTCGATCTTTTCCATGGAGCTGCAAGACAGACCCGCTACCCCCCAGCTGGGCTCCCCTCATCTGTCCTCTACACGAAGGCTTCTTTAGCCCTGCCGCATTAATTACCAGTCTGGCAGCTGTTCTCCATCTTCCAGAAACTAGCTAAAATAACTTACCCTTTGGTGACCTCTTGCCTGTTCACTTTGTCAGTGTGGGATTCTGCCTTTTTTCCCCCTAATGTCTTTAGTCTCATTTTAATGAAGTCTCCAGAGCAAGAATGGACAAACCTGTGTATTATCATATCACCTATCTTGTTTCCCTAATCTGCTTCCTACAGGGGCTAGGATGTGACTACAGTTGACAGTACAGCTCTCTTTTCAGGCCCAAGGCAGTAGAGACAGCACGGTATTAAAGGACCGGGTTCCCTGCTAAGGCTACTGCCCTGCTCAACAAGCTGGTGAGCACCCACCTAGCTGTGGCCAAGCAGAGTCCTGGGGACATCTACCCCAGAGTCCTTGAAGGGCCAGTGTGGAACTAGTGCAGGCCCAGCTTTAGACCCACCAGCCAGAAAATCCCAAGTACCCAAGAACAGTGGTGCTTACCACTTTTGGGGTCGTGTATCATTTTTGAGGATCTGATGAAAGCTGTGGTGCTCTCCAGTCCCATGAAAATGCACATACACTCAGAATTTTCTATATAATTGCTGGGGGTTCCAGGGAACCTGAAGACCTACCACATCTTCCTGGAGCCCAGGTTAAACAGCTTTGCCCTGTAAGTCTGGATTGACTTCAGAGAAGCTGTGGGCTTGCTGGCCACAAACAGGATATGCTGGATCTACTTGGAAGGTTTGTACAACCCTGGAACCAGTCCCCCGACAATGACCCTTTTTTTTTTTCAAAAAAGAATTTTTTTAATACAGCAGGTTCTCATTAGTTATCTATTTTATACATATTAGTGTATATACGTCAATCCCAATTTCCCAATTCAGCCCACCACCATCCCCCCTTCACGTCCCCCCTTGGTGTCCATATGTTTGTTCTCTACATCTGTGTCTCAATTTCTGCCTTGCAAACCAGCTCACCTGTACCATTTTTCTAGATTCCACGTATATGCATTAATATACGATATTTGTTTTTCTCTTTCTGACTTACTTCACTGTTTGACAGTCTCTAGATCCATCCACGTCTCTACAAATGACCCAATTTCGTCCCGTTTTACGGCTGAGTAATATTCCACTGTATATATGTACCACATCTCCTTTACCCATTCGTCTGTTGATGGGCATTTAGGTTGCTTCCATGACCTGACTATTGTAAATACTGCTGCAATGAACATTGGGGTGCAAGTGTCTTTTTGAATTATGGTTTTCTCAGGGTATATGCCCAGTAGTGGGGTTGCTGGGTCATATGGTAATTCTATTTTTAGTTTTTTAAGGAACCTCCATACTGTTCTCCATAGTGGCTGTATCAATTTACATTCCCACCAACAGTGCAAGAGGGTCCCCTTTTCTCCACACCCTCTCCAGCATTTGTTGTTTGTAGATTTTCTGATGATGCCCATTCTAACCAGTGTGAGGTGATGCCTCGTAGTTTTGATTTGCATTCCTCTAATAATTAGTGATGTTGAGCAGCTTTTCATGTGCTTCTTGGCCATCTGTATGTCTTCTTTGGAGAGATGTCCATTTAGGTCTTCTGCCCATTTGTTGATTGGGTTGTTTGTTTTAATATTGAGCTGCATGAGCTGTTGATATTTTGAGATTAATCCTTTGCCTGTTGATCCGTTTGCAAATATTTTCTCCCATTCTGAGGGCTGTCTTTTCGTTTTGTTTATAGTTTCCTTTGATGTGCAAAAGCTTTTATTAGGTCCTATTAGGTCCCATTTGTTTATTTTTGTTTTTATTTCCATGACTCTAGGAGGTGGTTCAAAAAAGATCTTGCTGTGATTTAGGTCAAAGAGTGTTCTTCCTGTGTTTTCCTCTAAGAGTTTTATAGTGTCCGGTCTTACATTTACGTCTTTAATCCATTTTGAGTTTATTTTTGTGTAGGGTGTTAGGGAGTCTTCTAATTTCCTTCTTTTACATGTTGCTGTCCAGTTTTGCCAGCACCACTTATTGAGAGACTGTCTTTTTTCCACTGTATATTCTTGCCTCCTTTGTCATAAATTAGGTGACCATAGGTACATGGGTTTATCTCTGGACTTCCTATCCTGTTCCATTGATCTATATGTCTGTTTCTGTGCCAGTACCATATTGTCTTGACTACTGTAGCTCTGTAGTATAATCTGAAATCATGGAGTCTGATTCCTCCAGCTCCGTTTTTTTCCCTCAAGACTGCTTTGGCTACTCGGGGTCTTTTGTGTCTCCATACAAATTTTAAGATTTTTTGTTCTAGTTCTGTAAAAAATGCCACTGGTAATTTGATAGGGATTGCATTGAATCTGTAGATTGCTTTGGGTAGTATAGTCATTTTCAAAATATTGATTCTTCCAATCCAAGAATATGGTATATCTCTCCATCTGTTTGTGTCATCTTTGATTTATTTCATCAGTGTCTTATAGTGTTCTGAGTACAGGTCTTTTACCTCCTTAGGAAGGTTTATTGCTAGGTATTTTATTCTTTTTGTTGCAATGGTGAATGGGATTGTTTCCTTAATTTCTCTCTCAGATTTTTCATCATTAGTGTATAGGAATGCAAGAGATTTCTGTGCATTAATTTTGTATCCTGCAACTTTACCAAATTCATTGATTAGATCTAGTAGTTTCCTGGTGGCATCTTTAGGATTCTTTATGTATAGTATCATGTCACCTGCAAACAGTGACAGTTTTTCTTCTTGTTTTCCAATCTGTATTCCTTTTATTTCTTTTTCTTCTCTGATTGCCATGGCTAGGGCTTCCAAAACTATGTTGAATAATAATGGTGAGAGTGGACATCCTTGCCTTGTTCCTGATCTTAGAGGAAATGCTTTCACTTTTTCATCATTGAGAATGATGTTTGCTGTGGGTTTGTCTTATATGGCTTTTATTGTTTTGAGGTAGGTTCCCTCTATGCCCACTTTCTGGAGAGTTTTTATCATAAATGGGTGTTGAATTTTGTCAAAAGCTTTTTCTTCATCTACTGAGATGATCATATGGTTTTTATTCTTCAGTTTGTCAATATGGTGTATCACATTGATTGATTTGCGTATATTGAAGAATCCTTACATCCCTGGGATAAATCCCTCTTGATCATGGCGTTACGATCCTTTAAATGTGTTGTTAGATTCCGTTTGCCAGCATTTTGTTGAGGATTTTTGCATCTATATTCATCAGTGATACTGGTCTGTAATTTTCTTTTCATGTAGTATCTCTGTCTGGTTTTAGTATCAGGGTGATGGTGGCCTCGTAGAATGAGTTTGGGAGTGTTCCTCCCTCTACTATATTTTGGAAGAGTTTGAGAAGGATGGGTGTTAGCTCTTCTCTAAATGTTTGATAGAATTCACCTGTGAAGCCATCTGGTCCTGGACTTCTGTTTGTTGGAAGATTTTTAATCACAGTTTCAATTTCATTACTTGTGATTGGTCTGTTCATATTTACTGTTTCTTCCTGGTTCAGTCTTGGAAGGTCATACCTTTCTAAGAATTTGCCCATTTCTTCCAGGTTGTCCATTTTATTAGCATAGAGTGGCTTGTAGTAGTCTCTTAGGATGCTTTGTATTTCTGCGGTGTCTGCTGTAATTTCTCCTTTTTTCATTTCTAATTTTATGGATTTGAGTCCTCTCCCTCTTTTTCTTGATGAGTCTGGCTAAAGGGTTATCAATTTTGTTTATCTTCTCAAAGAACCAGCTTTTAGTTTTATTGATCTTTGCTATTGTTTTCTTTGTTTATATTTCATTTATTTCTGCTCTGATCTTTATGATTTCTTTCCTTCTACTAACTTTGGGTTTTGTTTGTTCTTCTTTCTCTAGTTCCTTTAGGTGTAAGGTTAGATTGTTTATTTGAGACGTTTCTTGAGGTAGCATTGTATTGCTATAAACTTCCCTCTTAGAACTGCTTTTGCTGCATCCCATAGGTTTTGGATTGTTGTGTTTTCATTGTAATTTGTCTCTAGGAATTTTTTTATTTCCTCTTTGATTTCTTCAGTGATCTCTTGGTATGTAGTAACATATTTTTCAGCATCCATGTGTTTGTGTTTTTTTATGTTTCTTTCGCTGTAACTGATTTCTAATCTCATAGCATTGTGGTTGGAAAAGATGCTTGATGTGATTTCAATTTTCTTAAATTTACCAAGGCTTGATTTGTGACCCAAGATGTGATCTATCTTGGAGAATGTTCTGTGTGCACTTGAGAAGAAAGTGTAATCTCCTGTTTTTGGATGGAATGTCCTATAAATATTAATTAAACGTATCTGGTCTATTGTGTCATTTAAAACTGTGTTTCCTTATTAATTTTCTTTCTGGATGATCTGTCCATTGGTGTAAGTAGGGTGTTAATGTCCCCCACTATTACTGTGTTACTGTCGATTTCCCCTCTTATAGCTGTTAGCAGTTGCTTTATGTATTGAGGTGCTCCTAAGTTGGGTGCATATATATTTATAATTGTTATATCTTCTTCTCGGATTGATCCCTTGATCATTATGTAGTGTCCTTCCTTGTCTCTTGTAACATTCTTTATTTGAAAGTCTATTTTATCTGATATGAGTATTGCTACTGCAGCTTTCTTTTGATTTCCATCTGCATGGAATATATTTTTCCATCCCCTCACTTTCAGTCTGTATGTGTCCCTAGGTCTGAAGTGGGTCTCTTGTAGACAGCATATATATGGCTCTTGTTTTTGTATCCATTCAGCAAGCCTGTGTCTCTTGGTTGGAGCATTTAATCCATTCACGTTTAAGGTAATTATCTATATGTATGTTCCTATTACCATTTTCTTAATTGTTATGGGTTTTTTTTTTGCAGGTCCTTTTTTTCTCTTGTGTTTCCCACTTAGAGAAGTTCCTTTAGCATTTGTTGTAGAGCTGGTTTGGCGGTGCTGAATTCTCTTAGCTTTTGCTTGTCTGTGAAGCTTTTGATTTCTCCATGAAATCTGAGTGAGATCCTTGCCGGGTAATCTTGGTTCTAGGTTCTTCCTTTTCATCACTTTAAGTATATCATGCCACTCCCTTCTGGCTGTAGAGTTTCTGCTGAGAAATCAGCTGTTAATCTTATGGGAGTTCCCTTGTATGTTATTTGTCATTTTTCCCTTGTTGCTTTCAATAGTTTCTCTTTGCCTTTAATTTTTGTCAATTTGATTACTATGTGTCTCGACGTGTTTCTCCTTGGGTTTATCTTGTATGGGACTCTCTGCGCTTCCTGGACTTGGGTGGCTATTTCCTTTCCCATGTTAGGGAAGTTTTCGACTATAATCTCTTCAAATATTTTCTCGGGTCCTTTCTCTCTCTCTTCTCCTTCTGGGACCCCTATAATGCGAATGTTGGTGCATTGAATGTTGTCCCAGAGGTCTCTTAGGATGTCTTCATTTCTTTTCATTCTTTTTCCTTTATTTTGTTCCATGGCAGTGAATTCCACCATTCTGTCTTCCAGGTCACTTATCTGTTCTTCTGCCTCAGTTATTCTGCTATTGATTCCTTCTAGTGTAGTTTTCATTTCAGTTACTGTATTGTTCATCTCTGTTTGTTCTTTAATTCTTCTGGTGTTTGTTCCTTAATTCTTCTAGGTCTTTGTTTAACATTTCTTGCATCTTCTTGATCTTTGCCTCCACTCTTTTTGCAAGGTCCTGGATCATCCTCACTATCATCATTCTGATTCGTTTTCTGGAAGGTTGCCTATCTCCACTACATTTAGTTGTTTTTCTGGGGTTTCATTTCGTTCCTTCATCTGGTACATAGTCCTCTGACTTTTCATTTTGTTTATCTTTCTGTGAATGTGGTTTTCATTCCACAGGCTGCAGAACTGTAGTTCTTCTTGCTTCTGCTGTCTGCCCTCTGGTGGATGAGGCTATCTAAGAGGCTTGCGCCCAGGCTGTGATCCTTGAAGGGTTGGCTTCCCAGACCTGCCCTGGATGTGACACCAATTGTTTCTCTAGGTTTAGGGCCCTGACCTAATAGGCATAAAAGTTGGGGTGATTCCTAATGCAAGTGAAGAACACATCCCAGGATAATGGCAAACAGCCTCTTGAATCATATCAACATTCTCCTCCTGATACACTGTGCTAACCATAGGCCTTCTTAATTTTCTTAGCCAAATGTCAGAAACAGAAGAAAGCCATTCCAGCATATATCTCCAAGGGGGCTAAAACCATTATGCATAAACAACCTCCAGAATCACTGGCTTCAAAATATGTGTCTGGCTTTTTTGACTATGGAAGAAAGATTCCAAATAAAATCATTTGGCCTGTCCAATTTGCACAGAGATGGCTTGATATAGGACAAATCAGACAGATTACCTTGGATAAGCTGTTAAGGGCCACAGTTTACAGAAAAGGGATTCTTAACTGGGGTTCCTGGACTCTAGGGCCTCCACAGATGGGCACTGGTGGGGGGTGTCACCAAATCCCCTGAAACCATAGGCAAATTCAGTATTTATGTGCTATGGGCATCGTTTTGAGGAGTATATAATCTGCCTCATATCTCAGAGAATCAGTAGAATCTGAAATGTGTGGTGACTTCAAAACAAAACAAAACAAAACAAAACAAAAGGAGAACAACAAAGGAAGCTGTTTCTGGATTTCCCTGGGAGAAGCTTACTGTGAGGATTCCTCCATCCTGGCTGTTCAGTAAAGACAGGCACTTCCGGCTCACCTCCATGGCCCAAACCTACAACAACAAGGAGCGGGAGAAGGAGTTTGCCTATCCTGGTCGTGGTCCTCTGCCTCTTCCTTCTGAGCGCTCAAGTAAAACCGACCACTCTCCACTCCCTCCCTCTTGCCACCACCACGTCTGTCCACATTTCCTTCACATCTTCTTCTATCGCTCGCATTTCTTCCCACGTCCAACTCCCCTAACTACAGGGTGACACCTTGAGAGCAGGGACCACATTGTATTTGACTTTGTAAACGATGAACCTAGCACCATGCTCAGCGCCCTGGATGCTCAACTGGTTTTCAGAATCAATACCTGACAGAGCGACTCATCCATCCCTCGGCAACTCAGGGACAGAGCATCCACCCAGCATTCCCCATTCCCATTGCCAGTGTAGAAGCACTGCCATGCTTCTATCCTCTTTGCAGACATGAGAACAGTTCTTTGCAACAGAACGGGTTAAGGTAGGGAGAAAAGAATGCGGTACCTCAGAAACAAAGGGGGACTGAAGACACAAGTTCATCATGAGTCCCAGGAGGGTATACATGACCTCTCTGAACAGGTCCACATCCTCCTCACACTTGGCCTTTGGAAATAAAACAAGGTGATCAATGATCTTCCTGCAGCTTGTCACGGTCATCTGTTCCCCTCGGCGATGGTCTCAGTATCACTCACACTCCCTAAAATTGTCAGTGTCATGAACCTAAGTGATGTGGGAAGGTCTGAGCCCGGTTTACAGCACAGAGTGTGTGGCGCCTCATGTCATATGTTGTATGCCCTGGGTTCAAACTGCAGATGGAGCTGCTGAAATGGGTGCTCAAGCCAGCTCCACAGAAAACCCTTCGAACATCTCCGGGGTGGAAGAGACTTGATCTGGAGGACTCTGTAAGGCCAGCTGCCCATCAAACCTACTGTTACAGAAGGGGTAAGCCACTGGCCCCAGCACCCTCAAACAGAATTTCTGGAAAAGCCAGATAATGAAGAAGAAGCCAATGCTCTCAAAGCAGGTAAAAGACCAACTTTGACTAGAAAAGCTGAAATACCATGAGGCCCAAGCAGGCATCCCTGAATTCTTCAGAGGCAGACATCTGTCTTCGGGTGGCAGCCTCAGCGCTGAGGTTTCCCATAATGGCAATACACTGGCAGAGAGCTGAGGTGTTGGTGACCTTGGGATCTCTCTTCTAAAAGGGGATGAAGAGAAAGCGAATCTGCAGAGAGCAGACAAATGATGCCAGAATAATCTCTAGGGGCATCCCTCACTCACCAAAATGTCTGGGAACCAGATAGCGTTATGCCACATGGGGACATCGGTGGGGTCACGCTGGCAGAAAGGAAGGAGGCACACAGAGGGGGAGACCCCAAATCACCTTGGTCTGGAATAGGGAGGCCTGGGGCTTAATCCCAGTCACTCCATCAACTAGCTGGGGGCACTGGGACAAGTCCTGTCCCTTCTCAGACCTTCCATTTCCACATCTGTGAAATACTGGCGTGTCAGTATGCCTTCTAAGGTCCCCTGAAACTTCTATGGCTCACTGGGGACAGGTCTAGTCACAGCACGCTCTCCTGGAGGACTCCCGGCCTGGCAATTTTCTCCCTCATCAGCTCCAACCACCACACCTGCCCTCCTGACCGAGATGACTGCCATTCAGGGGACAGGGTTGCACGTGGTACTTATGACGGGACTTGGCTCAGAAGAAGACTGATGGAGACCGACAAACTCTCCACCTTCACCTACTGCAGCCCCCAGGCAGGCTTTCCTCCCCTGTAACCAGCTCTGCCCGTATGCCATCTCCACCTGCCCCCACTGCAGCTGTTTCAACAACCAAGACTTGTATAAATTCCAGCTGTGAATAAATGATTAATCAACCTGAGAGGCAACAGGAGTTCTGGGGTGTAAACTGTGTTGAAACAGCCCCGCTCATGCTCCCAAAAGGGTCTGTCACAGGTGATAAAATGAGGGCTTACTCACCAGCACGCCCGTCAGTGCCAGGAGAACATCTGGAAGGCTGGCCTGGAACCAGACTTGGAATCTGTCGAGAGAACATCAGCCATGATTTATTTCTACCCCGTGCAAACTAAAACATAAATACAGCATCTTGGGTGATGGAGCAGACCGTCCAACCCTGGGCCCGTGTGATTTGCCCCTGCATGGATGATTCATTCGGAACCGAAAAAGGTCGTCACTGGGCAGGTAATGTGGCTTTACTTTTTCTTAGCCTGGAGACTTGCCTTTGACGTTAAACAACAGATCTCAGAGGGTGGCTCTCTCATGCAGAAGCTGCTGGAATCCCTAGGTTTCTGCCGAACTGACTTAGCGCCACCCCTGCCCTCCCCTTGCTTTGAGTCTACACGCTGTGCGCCGTGCAAACAGGAGACACGGTGTAAGCATGTTTACGTGTCACAGCCGTGAGGAGGGCCCCGAGGCACACACACCTCCACCAGCTAGAGAGGCGAGTACACCCTCCCAGCCCGTGCTGATGGCCGGCTGCCAGCACAAACAGCTCTCTCTCATTGTATGACGGTTCCTAAGTAAGACGCCCTAAAGTTGATGAGGAAATCAAAAACAAAACAAGATGCAGTTTTTAAAAAACTGAAAAGTTATGAAAATCTAAGACCTTTACTGTCTTCCCCAGCAGCAGCTAAACAAAGAAAAAAAAAAAAAAGCACGGGGGATGGTTACCCATACTGCCACTGGCGGCCCGGGAGGGCTCTACTTTGTTACTGTGTTTCTCCTCCCTCCCCCTCCCTCTCTCCCTCTCTCCCTCTTTCCCTCTCTCCCTCTCTTTCTCTCTCATTTAATCAGCACATGTCTGCCAGGCAGTTCCTATTAGGCACTGATTAGGGGAAGAAGCCTCACCGCATAGCAGACTTGCTTGCTGGGGGAGTTACTGTTCTAAGTATGTTACAGCTTCCAAGCTCATTGAGGGCCGGGTCGCCCCCTGCACCTAGAGGGACTGGCCCCTGAGGACATCAGCTGTCCTACGCAGTGAATCTTGTGATGCTCAGTTGGTCTAGCCTCCCGTGTGCCTCACGTTTTAGAAGATCAGACAGTTCAACAAAGGTTGAAGAAGAAATGTCAATTTCTGGAAACAAAAATTACCTTTCTTCCAGAGCCAAGTCTGTGAGCAGTCCCATGGCTGAGTTGGCCTTCTTATCTGAGAAATCAAGAAACGACACGAGGGCTTCCAACAACCTGCAAAAATCCGTAACACCCTCAGGGTGGGCTGACCTCCCGCTGACAGCATCCCCAACAAGGAGGCTTCGCATGGAGGCCAGGAAGGAGTCAGCACCTGAGTGAAATAAGCTGAAAGGGCCTTACCATGCCCACCAGGAAGCCCAGCCCCTGCCCACCCCAATGAGGCAGACACCCTCCCGTGGGAATGGCTCTACCACTTAACGGGAGGGCCCAGGGGAATTAACAGTTTTAACCAAAGTTCACTGATTATCAGATGCTGACTTGGAAAGAATCTCTGGTGCCTCTGCCCTGGGACTCTGGCTTGGCCAAGTTGAATCACACAAATGACATCTAAATGGCACCCTTACTAATCTACTGATGACTAAGTGGGAAGGCCCCCTAATGAAGTGGGGGATGGAATCAAGATTTAACAAGATTTTGACAGGTTGCTGAATATATCAGATGAAATTTCAGAGAGTTAAACTCAAAGTCTTTCACTTAGAGCTGGAAATTCTGTTTAAGTAACAGAATTGGGAGACCTGGTTTATACCTGACTCATGTGAAAAAAACTTACAAATTTTTAGCCAGTGGCAAACCTGGTATATGAGCAAACAGTCCGGTGCAGCTGCCGAAAAGCTAATGCAGTCTCAGGCTGCCTTAACAGACTGACCGGCGCCAGGTCAGAAGAGAGAAGAAGGCATTTGTCCATCCAGCAAACCCACACCAAGCACCCACAGCGTGCTGAGTGTCGTGCTCAGTGCTGGGACACAGTACTGAGCTCCTGTCTCGTACAGGGACGTGTGTCAGATGATAGGTTAGAAACAGACACATGTCAAGTGGGCACAGAGTCCCCCTGGCAAGAGCTGTGGGAGGATGGAGATGAGGATGACATTTCCGCATCATTGAAAGTGCAGCATTGGCTACTTGTCCCTTTGTCCGTTCAGTCAACAACACTTACGGGCATTATGTGCTAGGTGATGTGGTAGGTTCTGGAGCCACAGGGATGAAACAAGACAAGGCCCCAGCTCCAAGGAGCTTGTAGGCCAGCGTCAGGCACGTGGGGACGGGAGCAGAGCATCTGAGGCTGAGCACACAGCCGTCTCAAAGACGATGAGGCATACACCGCAGAGGCACACTTGGGGACTGCTAGCGTTTCCTCACAGCTAGTGCTTAGGGAGCGGGGAGGACAGAGAGCTGCGAGGCTGGGGAGCTGGGCAGAGCCAGCCTGGGTCACGGGGGGCCTTCTGGAATGTGTGTACTTTCCCCTGTTAGCCTGTGTCCCGAGTGTGGGCAGTGGACGGCTTGCTTGGTGGGGGTGTATGGGGAGGGCTGAAGGCTTTTGAACCCCTCTCAGTCTCTGAGCTAGAGGAGGCCCCAGGAAGCTGTATTCTAATAAAGCCCCCAGGTGACTCCTAAGCGCTACCTTTCTCAGAAATTCAAGAACTAGTCTTAGAGGCAGTAATTACGGCATTTTAAGCAGGAAAGTAACAGGACAGATGTGCATTTGGGACAAATCCCTTTGGTGGTGTGCTGCAGGCGGATCAGAGCAGGTAGTACCGGAACCAGGGAATCCAACGGGGGGAGAACCGGGGTTTTCCAGACAATAAAGGTTAAGGGACTGAGCTGAGACGGGGCAGAGTAAGACGCACAGTTGAGAAGAAAGAGGCCTCACAATGACCTAGAAGTAATGATGGGAGACGGTGCAGGAGAGCCAGAGGAAATGAATCCAGGAGATGCGGAGGAGATAGGACTGACAAGTACCATTTTCTCAGGGATGTGGGCAGGAGCCAACCAGGGAGCTCTCAGGATTCTGGCCTAGGCAACAGGGTGGATGGAAATGCTATCTATGAAGACAGAAAATTCAGCTAGAGGCTCTGGTTTGAAGAACCGCTTTTGAAACACTAAGTTTATGATACTTGTGACATTGCGATGAAGGTGCCCAGTTGCAGAAGGATGTTTCCTTGTAACATTTGAGAGAGACTTAGACATGATAATTAGGTCCATGGACAAGAAGAGGGCCAAGGGTAGGGTCTTGCGGTCCCTGACGTGGAAAGATGACAGCATAAAGGAGGCTTGCAAAGGGAGCCGAGAAGGAACAGTAGGGAGTGGGAGTAGGGCCAGGAAGGATGATATCATTAGGACCAGATGCCATTAGGCTATAACAGGAGATAAAGACAGAAAAGAGCCCATCAAACTGGGCTCTTAGATTCAGGAGTACGGCCTCCAGTCACCCACATTTATGGTACTGGGTTTATTTAGCAGCTTGTTCTGGGAGGGGTCTGGAAGTCGAACCACCTGAGGAACGGTTGAGGAAACCAGGATGCTTGACCTGGAAAACATCAATGTCTTCAGACACGTCAAACACTGGGATGCGGGAGGGTTGCGTTCTATCCTGCCTGCCTCTACCACAGAAGCTGGAGCCATCTTCCCCCCCAGGGTGGCATGTGACACAATTCTGACCAAAGAGAAACAAAAGCAGTAGCTCCTCTTGATAAAAGGGACAGACCCAGTTGGTGCTAACCTGTCTTAAAGAGGGATGTGATGCTTGGAGTTGCAGCAGCCTTGTGTGACCATGAGGGAAAGGTCAAGAGAAGGACAGAGACCTTGACCCTGCCATTGTTAAACCACCAAACCAGCTGTTACCATCTTTAGTCTTTTTGTTACATGAGAAAAACAAGACCAGTTCTCTTGGCCAAGTAATCTGTCAAATGCAGCAGAAAAAATTTTACCTAGCATACGGGTATCATGTCTCTGAAGCTTCACCATAAGTCTGTGATACAGATGAGATACCAGGCACTTCAAGGCTTAGCAGCTTTCCTGGGTCACACAAGTAGAAAGGGACAAGCAGAGGACGTGGGCTCCGGACTGCTTGAATCTAAAACCCCAGAGCTTTTCACAAAGGGATACTGGCCCTCACTCGGCTCCTGTCCATGCACATTTGTCCCTTCACTTTCTCATTTGGGGAGGAATGTGAGGGTCATGGAACCTGTGTGCAGCCCTGTCCTGTTTCAGACTATCTCATTTCATTTCAGAGAACACGTTCCATCTCTTTCCGGTTTAACTGGAGATGGTCATTAACGAGAAGAGCGGGCACACAGGTAACAAACTGAGGTTTCTTTGACTGTCTAAGGAAAGTAGGCAGGACTACACAAGATGATCACAAATGCCAAGACACTGGAGAAGTTCAAATGAAACTCAAGCGATTCAAAGATAGCTGGGGAGAAAGCTTATGATAACTATAGCTACATTTACTCAAAGAGACCAAAACCAAATGAAAAAACATATGATGAAGGTATTGAGGAAATGACTGAAGAGTCATTTGAAATGTGAAATGCGCTTTTGAGGATTTAACTCTGCTAACGATTCGTTTGCCTGTGTAGGTTGAGCTTCGGGGGCTGCCAAGGCCTTTCCTGTGAGCCATGGGGCTGCTGAGCTGGGCTGAGAAGGGGAGAGTCACAGCCAAGGCTTATCCTGTCCTCAGCGCACATGGACTTCCTCACTGACACGGGACCAGCCCCAGAGGTCTCGCTGTGGTCCAAGAAGGTCTGACACAGCTTCATATTTGATTGCTTTCCTTTTGGGGAACAGAGAGTAGGAGAGAGGCTCCAAGGCCTGGGAGACAGCTGGCTGAGATGCCCCGAGTCAGTAGCTGCACTTTCTCCTGCCCCACCTGGGAAATGGGGTGATGACACTTATCTTGCCTCCCTCCCCATGACATGGTAGTGAACAGAATCGGAAGCCGACTTCTGTTTTTAGGTTACATAGGCAGCATTTATAAAGCAAAGGTAAATCATTGCTACTATTTCTTTTCGGTTGAACCACATGCAGCCTTTTGTGACATAAAAAGTGGCAATTTCACACATTTGAACGAATAATCTTTCGAAGGAAAAGCACTGGGCAGAATCACTGTGCTTCAGCCATTTTTTAAAAAGTTTACTTAGGAAAGAGGAGCATTCCATTCCTATCACCTTAAGCCTTGGAAAGACCTACATGTAACAGTATTTGAAATGTGTTTTATTTACTTATACCCTACCTTGCTCCAGAAAGGGTTTAAGGATATGCAAAATCGGATAGTATTACCTAAAACAGGAATAAGTGAAGAAAAGTAAGGACAGGAACAGGGTAGAGCCAGGACTGAGGCTAAAAGGGCAGAAACAAATAGCCTATTTTACAGTTGGGTTCCCAATTGCTGGTTTTGGAAGTGCTGCCATATTTACAAGGTCTGCAATGTCTGTGAGATGGAAACAGGCTCAGGAGAAGTGACACTGTCCATGGTACCAAGTTCAGACAGGAGTGTCCTGAAGGTCCTCATGAGGGAGTGTTCTTCTCAAAGGCTCTTTCTGTTTCTGAACCTTAATCTGGTAGGCTGGCACCTCTCACGTCAGAGATGTGAGACAGGAGCCAGGCAGGTGTTAATGTGGCAGGTAAGGTCTGAGATGCTGCCGGGAAGCTCCCACCCACAGCGCAGAGCCTTACCCGGTCAGGTCAAGGTGGCCCATGATCAGGCTCCGTCCATTCTCTGTCTGCGCGAGCTGCAGCAGCAGGGCCAGGGTCTGCTGCCGGATGTTCGGGACCCTGGAGGCCAAGAGGGAGGGCAGCAGCTGGCCCATGTCGGGGTGCAGCACAAGCAGGCGCTGGTTCTCCTCTGCAAAACACAGGGCACGTCCATCTAGCGCAGACCATGACAGCAGTCACACCAGTTCAGTCTCCCCACATCTCAACGGGAAACCCAACTCTTCCCCATGCATTTGAGAGGCAGGATAATGAAGGGTAAGAGCAGGGATTCTAGGACCAGACTGCAGGGTCTGAATGACCAAGAAACGACCTTAGCCGAGTCATCAACCCCTGTGCTCCTTATCAGTGGGACGAGGAAGGTGACCAACATAACAGAGTTGTCGTGAGGATCAAGTGAGTTAATACGTGATGGTGCGGAGAACAGGGGCTGGCACACATACATTAGCTATTATCACTATTCTGGCCGGAGGCCTCTTGGCGTACGGTGTTCAGAAATGTGAGGAAAGGAAAAGAAATCAGCTAAATGGTGGAAGAGCTTTAGACCATCGATTTTCATATAATGGCCAGAGCAACTATTTGAGTTTTTTCTAGAAAACTAGAACGATCACATGAGAACATTAATTAATAAAGAATGCTCCCCTTCCTAGACCATGAGCTATTTCCAGGGCGGTGGCATCAGATTTGCCCGCACCCTGCTTTCGCCTGGTGCATTTTCTAATGAGGTACGTGAATTTGAGAGCAGGCGGAGGTACAGGCTGGGGTATGAGGCTAAGCTATGAAAGAGCAGAGTCTGTTTAGTTTACATAAAAATGAAAAGTAGCTCAGTGCAAACAATTCAAATAACACAACGTGTATACAGCTGAAAATGAAAGTCCTCTTCTCTCGTCCGTATCACCTCCGGGTAAGCCCTTTCCCTAAGGGGGCTAGTATTAACCCTTCTTACGAACAATGTTAAAATATGATACATCCTACACTGAAACTGGCTTTTCTCTCTCAGTCAGCACTATATCACAGACATATTTCCACGTCTTTACTTTTAAGCATTCCTTTGTCCTTTTTAAAAACAGCTCTGTATTTATTGAATTGGATATACCAAGATTTCATTGATCTGAGATACAGCGTGTACGTCACAGGCTGTGTCCGACAGTATTTTTCCAGATACTAAAGAAAGATGTGACCCCAAGGTTCACAGAAACCAAAGTGGGCTGCAGGGTGAGGAAGTTGGGCTGCACGGAGGGAAGCATGTCCAATTCATACTGAGGAAATGCCCGGTCACCAAGCCTGCCTCCCTAACCCTTGGGCAGTCGGAGCCGGTGCAGTGTTCTACAGGCAGCAGGGCGCCTTCATTAGGATTATTAGTCTGAACGTAATTCCCTGCAGGGAGGAGTCCCCCTGATTCTCTAGAACTTAAGAATTGTAGAATTTAACATGATTCCTCCACCCTACTAAATCAGGAAAAAAATCATATTACCTCACATTCAGCATTTAATCGTTTACAAGCTGCATTTACAAGCTCTCTCGACAGCTCCCCACAGAAGCCTGTGCATGGCATACACAGCTATCACTCTTCCCATTTTCACTGTTTCGTGTCCAAAGTCAAACATTTTCCCCTCATTAAAAAAAAAATACAATTTTTTTAACATCTTTATTGGGGTACAATTGCTTTACAATGGTGTGTTAGTTTCTGCTCTATAACAAAGTGAATCAGTTATATATATACATATGTTCCCATATGTCCTCCCTCTTGCGTCTCCCTCCCTCCCACTCTCCCTATCCCACCCCTCCAGGCTGTCACAAAGCACCGAGCTAATAGCCCTGTGCCATGCGGCTGCTTCCCACTAGCTATCTACCTTACTACGTTTGTTAGTGTGTGTATGTCCATGACTCTCTCTCGCCCTGTCAAAGCTCACCCTTCCCCCTCCCCATATCCTCAAGTCCGTTCTCCAGTAGGTCTGTGTCTCTATTCCCGTCCCACCCCTAGGTTCTTCATGACATCCTTTTTTTTCTTAAATTCCATATATATGTGTTAGCATATGGTATTTGTCTTTTTCTTTCTGACTTACTTCACTCTGTATGACAGACTCTAGGTCTATCCATCTCATTACAAATAACTCAATTTCGTTTCTTTTTAAGGCTGAGTAATATTCCATTGTATATATGTGCCACATCTTCTTTATCCATTCATCCGATGATGGGCACTTAGGTTGTTTCCATCTCCGGGCTATTGTACATAGAGCTGCAATGAACATTTTGGTACATGACTCTTTTTGAATTATGGTTTTCTCAGGGTATAAGCCCAGTAGTGGGATTGCTGGGTCATATGGTAATTCTATTTGTAGTTTTTTAAGGAACCTCCATACTGTTCTCCATAGTGGCTGAACCAATTCACATTCCCACCAGCAGTGCAAGAGTGTTCCCTTTTCTCCACACCCTCTCCAGCATCTATTGTTTCTAGATTTTTTGATGATGGCCATTCTGACTGGTGTGAGATGATATCTCATTGTAGTTTTGATTTGCATTTCTCTAATGATTAATGATGTTGAGCATTCTTTCACGTGTTTGTTGGCATTCTGTATATCTTCTTTGGAGAAATGTCTATTTAGGTCTTCTGCCCATTTTTGGATTGGGTTGTTTGTTTTTTTCTTATTGAGCTGCATGAGCTGCTTGTAAATTTTGGAGATTAATCCTTTGTCAGTTGCTTCATTTGCAAATATTTTATCCCATTCTGAGGGTTGTCTTTTGGTCCTGTTTATGGTTTCCTTTGCTGTGCAAAAGCTTTGAAGTTTCATTAGGTCCCATTTGTTTATTTTTGTTTTTATTTCCATTACTCTAGGAAGTGGGTCAGAAAGGATCTTGCTGTGATTTATGTCATAGAGTGTTCTGCCTATGTTTTCCTCTAAGAGTTTGATAGTTTCTGGCCTTACATTTAGGTCTTTAATCCATTTTGAGCTTATTTTTGTGTATGGTGTTAGGGAGTGATCTAACCTCATACTTTTACATGTACCTGCCCAGTTTTCCCAGCACCATTTATTGAAGAGGCTGTCCTTTCTCCACTGTACATTCCTGCCACCTTTATCAAAGATAAGGTGTCCATATGTGCGTGGGTTTATCTCTGGGCTTTCTATCCTGTTCCATTGATCTATCTTTCTGTTTTTGTGCCAGTACCATACTGTCTTGATTACTGTAGCTTTGTAGTATAGTCTGAAGTCAGGGAGCCTGATTCCTCCAGCTCCTTTTTTCGTTCTCAAGATTGCTTTGGCTATTCGGGGTCTTTTGTGTTTCCATACAAATTGCGAAATTTTTTGTTCTAGTTCTGTGAAAAATGCCAGTGGTAGTTTGATAGGGATTGCATTGAATCTGTAGATTGCTTTGGGTAGTAGAGTCATTTTCACAATGTTGATTCTTCCCATCCAAGAACATGGTATATCTCTCCATCTATTTGTATCATCTTTAATTTCTTTCATCAGTGTCTTATAATTTTCTGCATACAGGTTTTTTGTCTCCTTAGGTAGGTTTATTCCTAGATATTTTATTCTTTTTGTTGCAATGGTAAATGGGAGTGTTTTCTCGATTTCACTTTCAGATTTTTCATCATTAGTATATAGGAATGCCAGAGATTTCTGTGCATTAATTTTGTATCCTGCTACTTTACCGAATTCATTGATTAGCTCTAGTAGTTTTCTGGTAGCATCTTTAGGATTCTCTATGTATAGTATCATGTCATCTGCAAACAGTGACAGCTTTACTTCTTCTTTTCCGATTTGGATTCCTTTTATTTCCTTTTCTTCTCTGATTGCTGTGGCTAAAACTTCCAAAACTATGTTGAATAAGAGTGGTGAGAGTGGGCAACCTTGTCTTGTTCCTGATCTTAGTGGAAATGCTTTCAGTTTTTCACCATTGAGGATGATGTTTGCTATGGGCTTGTCATATATGGCCTTTATTATGTTGAGGAAAGTTCCCTCTATGCCTACTTTCTGCAGGGTTTTTATCATAAATGGGTGTTGAATTTTGTCGAAAGCTTTCTCTGCATCTATTGAGATGATCATATGGTTTTTCTCCTTCAATTTGTTAATATGGTGTATCACATTGATAGATTTGCGTATATTGAAGAATCCTTGCATTCCTGGAATAAACCCCACTTGATCATGGTGTATGATCCTTTTAATGTGCTGTTGGATTCTGTTTGCTAGTATTTTGTTGAGGATTTTTGCATCTATGTTCATCAGTGATATTGGCCTGTAGTTTTCTTTCTTTGTGACATCCTTGTCTGGTTTTGGTATCAAGGTGATGGTGGCCTCGTAGAAGGAATTTGGGAGTGTTCCTCCCTCTGCTATATTTTGGAAGAGTTTGAGAAGGACAGGTGTTAGCGCTTCTCTAAACGTTTGATAGAATTCACCTGTGAAGCCATCTGGTCCTGGGCTTTTGTTTGTTGGAAGATTTTTAATCACAGTTTCAATTTCAGTGCTTGTGATTGGTCTGTTCATATTTTCTATTTCTTCCTGATTCAGTCTTGGCAGGTTGTGCATTTCTAAGAATTTGTCCATTTCTTCCAGATTGTCCATTTTATTGGCATAGAGTTGCTTGTATAAAAAAAAATACAATTGTTTTAAAAAATGAGGGAAATACCTAAAATTTTTATTGAGGTCACTAAAGTGATAAGACTGTACAAAAACTCAGTGAACCCCGGAAGAGGCTAATATGCAAAAAAGGAAGAGTTACAGTAAATAACTCCCCATAGCATGTTACTGTCCCAATATTACGCATGAATCAATCAGTGTCACAAGAGGCCGGCAGGGATGGTTGTAAATCTCATGATGCTGAAACCGGTACTGTGGTCAGCAAAAAGGGAGCACTATTTTCCAGCAGACAGAAAAGGAAAAACTCTGCCTTCCTCACCGCCAGTGCACGAGCTGAAATCACTAGTCTGCAAAGAGCCAGGGCAAGTGCCCAGGTGATGAGACCACGCATGATGCTGACCGTGACCTTGCCCACTGCGGAGGCGGCTGCGAGGTTGCCGGAGACACGACTGCAGCGCAGGTCTCGCTTCTGATCCATATGCTTTTCCAGGGGAGTGTCTAGACCGCCATCTCCAGGGCCTGTCCTAGAGGAACAATCCTGCCTGCCCACACCCCCGCCCCGTAGCCCTCCCATTACCAGCGCATTAACGATGATCGATGGTTATTCCCTGGCTTACCATTCTCACTGCACACCGCTTGCCAGAGCCTGAGAACAGACATGCATACTGTCTCTTCCACTGCATCTTTTCCTGCTGTGGAAAAGCACCTACAGTGGGCAAGGTAGAGCAATATTAAAACTGCAAATCAGTCTTGATCTTCCTTTCAATTGGTTTTATTTCACCTCCAGACTCCTCAAATATGGGTTTAAGAAAGTCACTTCTTAATTCAGAGCCGCAGGTCACCAGGACCAAAAGGGACTGCTAGGACCTCAACTGAGAGCTCCAGGACAAGGATGCAGCCAAGGAAGCTGGGTCTGCACAGAGGGAGGGTGGTGAGCCGGAGGCCAGGGCATTGGCTGCAGCAGGACCAATGAACTGTGGTGGGCCAGCAGACCACTTAGGGTTCGTGAGCCTCATCACACACACAAACGTGTGCTGGTGACTCCAACCCACACCAGTGTCCTAAGCCATGGGAACTGCACCAGAACAATTGAAATACAAAATAAATTTAGCAAACTACCTCCTGCCATAGGGGTCTTCCTTCAGATACAATGATAGATGAGATCAGCCAGGAACCAGCTGATCTCATTTCCTGTTATGATCAGCAAAGTCCAAAAGAGGACAAGAACAAAGAGCAATCTTGCAAAAACTGGTGGGAAACCAGCAAGAGTGGCCATTTCTCTGACTCTGAAGTGCTTGGAGGAACCCTGGGAAGTTTTCCTAACCCAGTATTGACTGAAGGTAGTACCATCCAGTGATCACGCTGCCTGTGTGATGAGTGTCTGATTTCATGAGAACTGGTTGTCTTTCCTTGCTTTGATGCCAGGCTGTCTTTACAAACATCCCTACCTTCTTATGACCTCATTCTCACTGATGATACTGAATCCATTGTGTGTTCTGAATAAAGTTCGTTCCGTGCCTGAAACAAGTTCAGAGAAAACCGTGTCGTCAGACTCCTGAACTGTCTGGCTGATGTCTAACTGTCACAGAGCCAGATGATAACAGAAACCCAATATGGAATGTCTAGATCACCAAATCCACAGTTTGGGCAGAAACAAATATCTCCAATTCTGAAACCTAAGGCTGTCATCAGCCACTTGGTGCCACCGTGAGAGGGATGCCCTGTTCAGAGAAGAGCTGAGCCCGGGGGGCCCCAAGAGTGATCTGACAACTCATCATTCTGTAATCTCTAGAGAGTCTCCAGGAGCCGCTTAACCTCCTAGAAGAACTGGCATATCCATCTGTTCTTAATAAATGTTTATTTCAAAGCTGTTTCCAGGCTCTAGAGAGGAACCTATAATCTCCAAGAAACTACTGCAGGGATGTTTGAGCACCCTCCACATTACACTAGAGGAAATCAGACTCCATCCATTTGTACAAACATCATTCTGTCACTGAGTAACAACACTGGTTTCAGCCCTGGGATCAGTAATTGCAGAAACTACTAAAGCAGAGCACTGTGGCTCTCGTTAGCAGGAGGACAGCTGATGTTTGCTCTGAAACTATTTCCACATCCTAAGCTGCCACTAAGTGTAACTGGGATGAACGTTACAGTTTATCCCACAAAACTCTGTCTTCCATTCCTCTACGGTTGGGGGGAAACCTGTGGGGCTGGTGCAGGGTGTTGGGGGTGTATACGGGGTCTGTGTGGGGTATGCAAAGGGTGTGTGGGTATGTGCAGCACGTGGGGCACACCCGTGAGGGGTGAATGTGTGTGGTGTGCTTGTATGTGATATAAGCATATGTGGTATATTTGTCCCACACGCGTGGTGTGTGTGTGTGTGTGTGTGTGATGTATGTAAGTATACATGACAGTGAGCACATGCTGTGTGTGTGTGTGTGTGTGTGTTGTGAGTATATATGGAGTGCATGCCGTCTGTGTGTTTTGTGTCATATTGTGTAGTGTTTACAGCCTGTGTGTCATGTGTCAGCATGCTGTGAGGAGGGGATGGAGCTGGGATGGGTTGTGTCTCTTAAGCACCCTCTCTAGCACCTACATTATAGTAGACCTTCAATCAATATTGGTGGAAGGAAGGGAGGAAAGGATTCTTTGCCTCATGAGGACAGACCTCTAAACTCTGTCCCCTTATACTGACAATATTCATGAGATCACACACATCGCTGGCTTACAATCCTTCATCATGTCAGTCAGGATTTCAATCCCCCCTGCATAGAACAAGGGGATCTGATCAGGCTTGGAAAGAATCTCCAGAAGATTCTTGGTCGTCACGGCTGTATTCGTGCCTGAATCCAGTGCTTCCTGGGCTTCCTTCTCTTGAAGGTCTGCTTTCTCCCGAAGATCTACCTGATTCAGGTAGTCTAGCAAAACAAGAAGGAAAACACAACAAAACCCTAACAATCAACATGTCCACACACGGAGCAACCTGTTTTTAAGGATGGGAGGAGGCTGAAAGGCAGAAAGCATTAAAATAATTCAGACTCATCTTCAGCAGGGAGAATTTTAGGAGGCGTGTACAGTTTCTACCAGGAATCTTAAAACATCTTGGGAATTATTCAAGGCCAACACTGTTCCTTGTCTAGAAGGCTTGGAGGGAGGATGGTGGAGAAAAGGAGGAAGGCCAAGAACAGAGGAAGAGGAGCAAGGCTGGGCTGTCATGAGAGGATGTGATTGTGAAGGGCTGGGCGTGGCTGTGCTTGCGGCCAAGTGCAGAGAAGGCATGGAGGACACCCCAGGACCGGGGCACAGAGGGGAGGTGCAATTTGAACAAGGACATCGGCAGGAAGTCTCACCTTTCACCTGTGTCTGCAGCTGGGGGTTTATTTCTAAGATCTTCTGATAACACTCTCTAGACTGGAAGAAAGAAACAAGGTCTTGAAGAGTGGTTAGGGGCGAACGGTGATTATAAGAAAGGCACAGGGTATCATTATCTCCTCCCAGCCTCCCCCGCTACCCGCGTCGGAGGTGGGCATGGGGAACGCAGCATGCATTTGACATTTTGTTTAGGCTTCTTTGGTTCTGTGGGGCAACAGGTATTATTTCAAATTTTATTTTAAAAAATAGTGTTGTCAGATACAGCCTGTGATGGAAAATATCCAGTCCTAAATTCTCGTGGCTCATGTCTGGCTGGGATAAGAATAATCATAAGGTAAATGCAAAATTCAGATATGATATTTGCACTGAGAAAGAACAGGAGGCTACCTGTCAGATATGCTCACAGGGAATAAGGAAATAAATGAAGCTAGAAACACTGTTGACAGAGACTTGGGAACAGGAAGCGAGAACTGCCTATTTAAACGTACAGGCTGCAAAGAGCTGGTAAGGGGTCTGTTCACTGGCCATGGAAGAGTCAACTAGAACACTTGAGCGTGAGAGGCTCACTGAGGACACTGTTAGATAGAAAGTTTCTGGAAAAGAAAGATTCTTGTTAATGGGGCATGATGATGGGTTTAGGGCAGTACAGTCCTCAGGGCTATCAATGCGACCAGTCACTGAAAGAAAAGGCTCAGAAAAAAAAACCCCAAAAAACAAAAAACGAAAAACAAAGAAACATTCTGAGATGTCTTAAAAGCTCAAGGCTCATCTAAAAGATTAGGATTAAGAAATGAACTGAAGAAAAAGCATCACATTAAAACAGAGAATAGTGTTGCAGGATATCAAACATGGTAACTGTAACAGACTGAATGTTTGCATCCCCCCAAAATTGAGATGTTGAAAGCTAACCCCCAATGTGATGTATCTGGAGGTGGGGCCTTTGGGAGGTGATTAAGTCATGAGGGTAGAGCCCTCATGAGTTGATTAGTGCCCTATTAAAGAGACCCCAGAGAGCTCCCTCACCCCTGCTGGCTGTCTATGAACTAGGAAGCAGGTCCTCACCAGACACTGAATTTGCTGGCATCTTGATCTTGGATTTCCTAGCCTCCAGAACTGGGAGAAATAAACCTCTGTTGTATAAACCACCCGATCTATGGTATTATGTTATAGCAGCCCAAAAGGTCTAAGAGAGTAACCCTGTATCCAACTTCTTTTTAACCCTAGCTCTAATCTATCAGCAATTCTTGTTGGCTTCACTGTCAGTATATAAGCAGAACCCCAGGACTTCTCACCACCTTCATCATCACCAACGTGGTCCAAGCCATCATCATCTCTCACTTGGATAATTTGTTGCAATAGCCTTCTGACTGGTTCTCTCTTCTTACATGTCAAGATATATTCTCAATACAGCAGAGTGATCCTTTAAAACATGAGTCAGATCATTTCTCTCCTTTACTCAAAACCCTCTGATGGCTCCCAGCTCACTCAAAATAAAAGCCAAGGTCCTTCCAAAAACCTGTAGGGCCCTAGGGGATCAGTCCCCCACGTATCCCCCCCAACCTGCTCACCTCATCTCCTCTCACTCCCCTCCTTGCTCACTCCATTCTAGCTAGCCCTCTATCTGGACCACTCTTCCACTGTATAATATATCCACATGGCTTGCTCACTTCACTCCTTCCCTTCCTCCAGAGAAGCCCTCCCTGACCACTCTCTGTAAAACCAATCTCACCTTCACCACTTCCTGATTTAGTTTTCTCAGTAACACTTATTGCTACCTAACATACTACACATCTACTTATTTGGCTTCTATCTTGGGACAAGTCGCCCCTACCACAAGAATGTGAGTTCCCTTAAGTCAAGGATTTTGTCTTGTTTGCTACTGTATTCCTGTTGCCTAGGACAGTGCTTGGAACATAGAAGCATGCATTAAATATGTGCTGAGTGAATTAATTAACTGAATGAATGAATAAGTAAATGGAACTTGGTGGAGGGGGGAGATTAATATTTTCCTTTTTACTTCTCTATTATTTGACCTTATTACAATAAGTCTGTATTACTTTTAGAATTAAAATCCAACAAAGAATAATTTTTTAAAATGTACAACGGGGGCAATTTCTTTTTAAAAATAATGTATCTTGTAAATGGAAAGATATCTCATGTTCATGGACTGGAAGCCTTAATATTGTTAAGATGGCAATAATCCCCAGGTTGATCTACAGATTCAATGCAATCTCCATCAAAATTCCATCTGGCTGAGTAACATTCCATTGTATAAATGTACCACATCTTCTTTATCCATTCATCTGTCAATGGACATTTAGGTTGCTTCCATGTGTTGGCTATGGTAAATAGTGCTACAATGAACAATGGGGTGCATGTATCTTTTTGAATTAGAGTTTTCTCTGGATATATACCTAGGAGTGGGATTGCTGGATTATATGGTAGCTCTATGTTTAGTTTTTTTAAGGAGCCTCCATACTATTGTCCAATTTACATCCAACAGTGTAGGACAGTTCCTTTTTTCTCCACACCCTCTCCAGCATTTATTATTTATATTACTCAGCCATAAAAAAGAATGAAATAATGCCATTTGCAGCAACATGGATGGACCTGGAGATTATCACACTAAGTGAAGTAAGTCAGACAGAGAAAGACAAGTATCATATGATATTGCTTACATGTAAAATCTTAAAAAAATGATACAAATGAACTTATATACAAAACAGAAATAGATCCAAAGACACAGAAAACAAACTTACGGTTACCAAAGGGGAAAGGGGGAAGAGGGATACATTAGGAGTTTGGGATTAACATATACTCACTACTATATATAAAATGGATAACCAACAAGGACCTACTGTATAGCACAGGGAACTATTCAATATTTTGTAACAACCTATAAGGGAAAAGAATCTGAAAAAATAGGTATATATATATATATGTATAACTGAATCACTTAGCTGTACACCTGAAACTAACACAACATTGTAAATCGACTATACTTCAATTAAAAAAAATTCCACCTGGCTTCTTTGCAGAAATTGACAAAGCAGATCTTGAAATCTGTATGGTAATTCCAGTAACCCAGAATAGCTAAAACAATCTTGAAAAAGCAGAACAAAGTTAGGAGGCTCACACTTCCCAATTTCAAAATTTACTACAAGCTGTAAGAATCAAGACAATGTGGCATAGGTATAAGAGTAGACATAAACAAATGGAATAAAATTGAGAGTCCAGAAATAAACCTATGCATTTACGATCAATTGATCTTTGGCAAGGGTGCCAAAATCATTCAGTGGGAGACAAGACAGTCTTCTCAACAAATGGTGCAATAGAATATTGTTCAGCAATAAAAAAAAAAAGAAGTATTGTACATACTACAACATGGATGAAACTTGCAAACACTATGCTAAGTGAATGAAGCCAGTCACTAAAGGCCACATATTGTATAATTCTATTTATATGAATGGTCTAGAATAGGCGAATGTATAGAGACAGAAGTAGATCAGTAGTTGTCTAGGGTTGAGGGCGGGGTGGAGGGGAGGGGAGTGACTGCTAATGGGTATAGGTGTTTTTGACGAAGTGACAAAAATGTTCTAAAGTTGATTGTGGTGACGGTTGTGCAACTCTGTGAATACACTAAAAACCACTGAATTGTATACTTTCCATAGGGGAATTGTTTGATACGTGAACTATATCTCAATAAAGCTGCTATTAACAATATCCAATATCTTAGTGTGTATATCTCTCTGCATGGTTACTTTCAGGAGATGAGATTACAAGTGAATTTTGTTTTTTCATCTTTTTGCTTATGTCTTTTCTCTCCAGAGATGCTCATCCCGGGACTGGACGGACACTGGTAGAAGATATTGCAGAAGAGATTCCTACAGCAGGTGGGGCTATTATCAGATGACAGTCAACATCCTTCCCAGCTCTAAGATCTTAAGATTTACCCTGGAAAATACTAAGAAGTGGATTAATATCTCATCAACTTGGAGGAATGTGGTTCTTCTCTGAGACAATCTGAAGCACTGCTCCGAGATCAAACATGCCACTTAAGGTTCCTCTAGCACTTACCACACTGTAGTTCTTTAGGGCCAGGTGGGCTTTTCCCATGTGGAAATATGCTTTTGTGCATTTTTCATCACACTGCATAACAGAGAATCACTGATCAGATGTTCCGGAAGATTTGAAGTTATCAGCCCCTCCCCCAACTGCCCAGCTAATAGGGATAGGGTAGTGCTTTGATTCTCAGGACAGCCAGCAGAGTTGACAATTCAGACTTTTCTGTGCATCTGTAACCAAACTAATTGATGCCTGCAAGGAGCCTGGATGCACAAGTAAGCTCTCTATTAAATTAATTACGATACTTGCCAGTTTTCATTTCCATTTAATGAGGCAACCAGGAAACAAACCAGAAACCTTTAGTTTGGAAGAGCTCTTGACCTTGGCTGAACATTAGAATCACCCAGGTGCTTGTAAAAGTCCTGATGGCCCAGCTGAAACTCACATCAATTAAATTATACTAGTGGGTAGGACCCGAGGCATCAATAATTTTTTAAACTCTCCAGGTGATATAAATGTGCAACCAAGTTTGAGAACCACTGGTTTATTAAAAGGGAGGAAAATTTACGCTGGGTAAACAGCTGAGGTTACTATTGTATATTTATGTTCCTTCCTTGAAATAAACCACGACATATATACTAAGAACTTGCGTTCCTATCACTTACGATCAGGAGGGATGCCCCCTTCAAAACTTACGAAACTTATGGCTGAAACGATACCGCTTGCACAGGGGGCCCTGCACCTGCCTGCTTCGAATTATTATAACTCCAGAGGGAATAATGTGGCACAAAGACATAAACTATAATTTAAAGCATCCAGTTAATTCATTGAATCCCTTTTATGTGCCAGGCATTGTGCCTGGTTGGATGCCATCAGGGGTATAGATGTAAAGAGGTTAAGGGTCCAAGCTCAGGCGTCTAGAAAGTCCTGGGTGAAGCCCTGTCTGCCTCTCACCAGAAGTGGCACGCTGGCCAGGCCACCCAGCTTTTCTGAGGCTCATTTTCTTCATCTGCAAAGCGGGCTATTGTGAGGAGGGAACGTGTGTAAAACACTGTGGTACCAGGTAATAGAGGATTAGCTGCTGTTGTTGCAGTTACAGCAAAAGCAATCCATTTCAGGGCAAAAAGGAAAATTTAAAGAAAAGCTAAAGAATAATAGAAGGGGTAACAATAATTGTTATATTTGGAGAGGCCTTTATAGATGCATTTTCATGAATACCGTTTCCTGATTCGTTGCTAAGTGAATGACAGTAATAATATTAGTGCGTTATTGTTCAGTCCTGACCATATGGTTCATATGAATTATCTCATGTAAACTTTATAACAACTCCATGAAGTAGAGATAATTATTAACCCCATTTCACATATGAGGAAACTAGGGGTTGGAGAGGTTCAAGGTCACATAGATAACTAAGTGGAAGAGCTGGGATTAAAATCTAGCCATTTGACTCCAGGACCCAAAGGCTTAAAAATTACACCAGATCTCCCTCAGAAAAGTGCTATAGCAGTTGAGTAGAAGGAAATCCACTCTGAAGACATACAGTCTAACAAAGACATACTGTGTTTCAGAGGATGCAAAGACAATCACATGGAAACCTGCGGGGTGGGGGGCAGCTGAAATACAGATGTGAGAGCCATTTGCAAGAATGACAGTTGACAGAGGAGACGAGAGCTTTGAGGGAGAAACTGTAGGAGGAAGAAAGGCAGGGAGCTGTGCAGTGAACCCTGGAGAACTCACAGAGGATGGAACTGAGGAAGCAGGAAGGGAACTGTCAAAGGGAACGGAAACTCTGGCACCGCAGCTCGCAGAAGCCACCTGTTCACAGCACCTTCACCGGAAGGGCGGCAGGGTTCCAACAGGGGAAAAGGAGCCCCAGATCGCGTCCACGTCCCACTGTGCCTTCGCGAGGGGTGCATCGTGACCACATTTGCTCAGACACTAACACAAAGGGCCACTAATGGATTTTCTCACTAATAGGCCCTTTCTCCTTCGATGAGGTACCAACCCTCACCAGGATTCTCAATTGAACCCCAGGTCCCCTCAAAAGGAATCCTGCCTTCAGAGGAAGGTGCAGGAAGAGTTCTGCCGAGAAAGAAATGATTCTTATCCTAATTAAAACCAGCTTCGCTGCCTTATCTTCCCTGACTAGGAAGATCAGTCTTGAAATGTCATCACATGGGCTTGTCTCTGCCAATTCACAAGTGTCAAAAATATTAAACCGGCATGAAAGTACTAATACTACGAATAATGGAGTGCCACTGACATTCACTGCTAATATTTAAAAGGAGTGAAACTTTTTCTTTTAATTCACAGCTTCCACGTAGAGCCAATGATTGTTAGTTTTTAGAATTCCTTATACATTTTTTCCCCATCCCTCCAAGTGTTTACCCAATCGTCTTCAACGGGAGCCTTGCTGGACGTTTAACAAGGCTGGCTGCTGGGTGTCAGCATTTTTTAATGTCAGCTGTGCTGGGCCTGCTTTGCCTCGGTTTCACCGTTAATAACATCGTGTTTCAGTGAACATTTGGGAATGGGCCAGTGTGTCGTCCTGAATCAGCACGAGGCTGTGACTACCTCTTTGGTCCTTTTCAGATCAGAAAAGATGCTCCTGGAAGCCCCACAAGGAGATCTTGTTTCTGCCACAGAAGGAATGAAAGCCACACCCAGGGATGATGGGGTTTCCTGGATTCTGTGGAGAAGCTGTTTATAGTCAACAATTCAGGGCACCAGCCTACAGTTAGGCCAACGTTAGCTATGTGATCCCACACAGTTTACTTAGTTAATCTCTGAGGCTCTGTTTCCTTGTCAGAAAGATAAGGATAACTGTGGAATTGACCAGAACAGAAAAGAAGGCTGTGAGGCTCCAATGAGACAGCTCACGGCCAGCGTGCAGTGAACGGCAGCTTTTGCCGTTGTTGCTGGAACACCAGAGGAAAACGCCCTTGCCTCTTTCTTCTCTTACAGATGATAGTAGAAAAAAGTCATGATCATATAAGGTGACAAAGCAGGCTAATGGATCTCCACCGGAGCTGTGGAGAACCTAATGGCGCCAGTCTGGGGCAGCTCTCATCACTTAAAGACTGTCACGATGCAATGGGACAAGGTGTCCCCCACACCGTATCTTCTAGGGGGTGAAGAAATCAGGCACTCCAGATATCCATTTTGGTGGGATGCTCGTGTTTTATAAACCGTTGTTAGTAAAGGTGAGCTTCGAATTCCCCTGTTTTCTTGCATACCCTTTCAACAAAATGTAGGGAAGCAGGTGTGGCCAGTGTGCTGCTGTTGCGATGTGCTCTTGTCTGGGGGCCACGCTCATTAAGCTGGGGTAGGCAGTGCTGGACCAGGGGAAGCTATGCCATAGGATAAACCTGGCACGTTCTCCCGGCACTTCAACTTTACTTGATTATAAATTATTTAAAATAACATGGCTATATTAAGACAAATAGATAACATTTTATGGCATGCAATGCAAAATTTGCAAGGATTTTTAAGATAAAACATGTGTCTAAAAAGAAATTTCATGCTCTCTGCTTCTAGACCCTCCAGGGGCTCATGTTTATTCTGTTAGCACTTCAGCAAGGAAGGCTGAGAAGCACTGTTTTTGGTTATTTAGTTAAGCCCCTGTGACAGAGTAACTTGGGGGAATGTGGATTAAGGGTTATTTAAATATTTAGTCATCTGAAATAATGTTCCTATGAAGTGATCATGACATTTCTCTTTTAAAACCCTTCTAATATTTCTACCAACAGTCCTTCCTCCTCTCCACCTTTGATTATCTATTCTGTCAGGTTTCAGAGGGAATACCAGGCACAGTATTAGGCTATCAGCCTGAGGCCTGACTAGTACCCAAGCTGAACGGCAGGAACTCTTTCTTCTGATTATTCCTCTACAAAGAGGGGGTGCTATGATACATTTCCAAATTATCAGAGCCGGAGAGGAAAAGCCCAGACTGATGAGGAAGAATGGCAACACTGTGGAAAGAAGCCCCCGAGGTCAGCTCTGGAAAGAGAAGGCGGCGCCTCCGCCACCACGTGGAGCACAGCACCTGTTAACACAGCAGTGAAGGGTGCGCCCTTGTGATCAAGCCCTGAGAGACCCATATTAACAGCGGCTTCTCCAGAGCACTTCCCACGGGCAAGGCACCGAGTGCATTATCACAACCCTCACGACAATTCTACTCGTTCCCATTTTACAGATGAGGAAACTGAGACTCTGACTGCAGAGCCTACACCCTTTCCTGCCATGATACACTGGCAGCTCCCCCCCTCTCTTCACTTCAGGACTGAGACATCTGGCCCCAGCAAGCCCAGCTCCATCACGTGGAAGAGGAAACAATCTTCTTACCTTTAGAGCCCAGTCACAATCCACCAGTGCCTTCTGGTAGTCCCCAAGTTTGATATAAGCCTGTAAGGACACAAACAGCTGCTATTCATACACAGCTCTGTAGCCGGCAGTCTTCCGTCAACACAGAAAGAGTAGTCCGGCAGGAGAGTGGTGATGAGAAGTAACTCGTCCCTACCTGTACCAGTCAGGGTCCCAGCGGGAAACAGGTGCCACTCACACGGGGTAACCGGGGAGAGTTTAATAAAGGGACTATTCACAGCGTGAGGGCAGGGTGGAGGGAGACCAGCAGTGGATAGCCGTCACCACTGCCAGACCTGAAGAGGCAGAGGGAGGAGCAATGAACAAAACGGGAGAGGGTCGCTTTGTGAAGAGCGCCGCTCACTAGGAGCTGAGGCCTTTGGTAGAGCAGAAGCTGGGAGAATAAAGCCGCAGTTCACTTTCCTCCTTCCTTCTCAGCTCGTTGGCTGAACCCAAATGGCAGTTAGAAAGCTGGGAAGCCAAGAGGGCAGTCCACAGAGGTCAGTCTCCCAGGGCACAGAGCAGGGCAGAGAAGGAGCTGGAGAGGCAAACAGACAGTACCCAGCACACTGACCACCCCTACAAAGGAAGAGCTAGCTTCTGGAGGCTACCCTGCTGTGAATGTTCCAGAAGGAAGCCAGATGAGAAAGGGAATCAAAGAGACAGGTAATAACAAGTGTTGGTGAGAATGCAGGAAATCAGAACACTCATACACTGCTGGTGGGAATGTGAAATGGTGCAGCGATTTGGAAAGACAGTCTGACATTTCCTGGAAAGGTAAAACACAGAGGTACCATAGGATCCAGCAATTTCACTCCTGGGTAGATAGCCAAGAGGGCTATAAACATATGTCCACGCAAAAAGTTACACACCAGTGTTCATAGCAGAATTATTTATGAGAGCCAAAAAGCAGGAACGACTCAAATGTCCGTCAATTTTTGAAGGGATAGCCAAAATGTGGTAGATCTAGGCAATGAAATATCATTTGGCAATAAACAGGAATGAAGTGCTGATGTATCTGCAACATGGATGGACCCCGGAAACACTGTTAAGTGGAAGAAGCCAGACACATAAGGATAAACATCATATGATGTCATGTATATGAAAAGTCCTGAATAGGCAGATGTATAGAGACAGAAAGTAGATTAGTGGTGGCCTGGGGCTGGGGTGGGGGAGGGGAGGAGGACTGGGGAGTGACTGCTTAAAGGGTACAGGCTTCTCTGGGGGATGATGAAACTGTTCTAAAATTGGCTGTGGCGAGGGGTCCACAACCCTGTAAATACACCAAAAACCGCTGAGTTGTACATTTTCAATGGGTGATTGTAGGTTATATCAATTGTATCTCAATAAAGCTGTTATGGAAATATGCTTAAGAAAAAGTTCCCCTTCTTTCCTCATGAGTGCAGCAAGAAGGAAGAGAAATAGGAAATGAGCTGACATTTAAGAGTCAGACCACCCCCAGGAGCCCTCGGTTTCAAATGCCTTGGGGCTCTCTTCCGGGATCTCCTAGAATTGGGGAAAATCTTGAAAATCAAGAATTAACTCAGAAATCTGTGATCCACTCAAACTAAACCGAATTAAGAATCTAGTTCATTTATAGTTTCAGAGACGTGTGATCTATAAACAAATGAAGTCATTTAACAGCAAGCACCATGGCTACTATACCCTCTGTATTTAATTACTGGACATAAAAGGTGCTTAATAAATTCTTATCAAGTTGCACAAAGTAGACCTTAAGGGCTCTTCTTTTTGAAAGTTCACTAAGAAGCAGCAATGATCACCCTGTTGGAAGAAAGGAAAACCAGGCACCAGGGTCCCTTCAGTCACCAATAATAGACCCAATACTCCATGGAGGTTTGCCCACGATCAAAACTGTACCAGGGCACTGTGACACTGAACAATAAATCTGATGAGATATTTACATGGACAGGCCAAATATGAGGTTAGTGTTATAATTCATGAGAAATCTAAGCATTCAACCAAAGTGAGGAGTGAGCAGGCAACAGCCAGCTAATGGGATTTCTGCCGGGCAGCTCTTCACACCAATACATAGGAAGCTGCTATGCAGTGCTTTCATTAACAGGGCTTCAGTACTAATTGAAGGCAACGCCTCTTTGAGCCCTCTGTTCTATAAAGCACCACCCTTTCCTCCGGGTGTGGGGTTTCATTAGAAAGTCAGAGGATGTGAGGAAGAAACGAACATCCTTCTAGACAACCGTAGTCATAATTTCACGACACTGTTATTCAGGATACAGACTCTGAAAAATTCTATATGGGCTTCAACAATTTTTCTACAGAGCCTTTCACTTTTCTTTCTTTTTCTTTTTTTAAAGCTTGGACCCAACACCCTATAAATTCCCTGTTCTCTTTTGTTTTTCCACATTTTAAAAAGAATGACTTTTCCAAATGGCAATTAAACTCCTGATTTATCTAAATTACACCAGCAATTTATTGATCATAACATTAGCTCCAGGAGAAAAACACGGTGATGAAAGGGTAGGTTTTCTCTCCAGCAAGCAGCGACCCTCAGTTCACAGGGTCCTTATTTAGTGTTTTCTAACACTGCGTGCAAACAGGGAGGCATTTTAAAAATAGTCAACGGTTCAAATGATTCTCAACACCAGGCAGCACATTTTGCATTTATTTGTCTCTGAATAAGCTTTCTCTTTGGGAAAAGTGGGAGGAATTGCCTTCCCAAAGCTTTTCATTGCATTTACTTATTTTTATCCACAGTCATTCTTAATGTGATTCTCCAGAACTAATCAAAGTGCTGCTTCAACTTGAGTATAGTAAAAATGTAACTAATTTAGATGAATCAGGGTATAGACCATCTGAATTAGTATAAGTCTGAATTACATAACATTTTAAAGGCAACTCAATTTTACAGCTTTCAAATAACGTCAGAGTAACAAGACTGAAGAAGCATCAGTAGGTAAATGTTCTGGAGACCAAATTTGGTGATAAATAAAAAGGAACTATGATTATTCTATTAATTGTTTGCATTTAAATGTTCCTTTTGATGTGTCAACAGAAACGCCATTCCCTTAAATGGACTTATTGTGCCTCCACCCAGTGTTATGTAACTTAACAAGGATTTATTGAACATCTGTTATAAGTAAAGCATTAGGGGGAAAAGTATATGGCAGTTTTTACCTTCAAAAAGTTTATAATCTTGTTAGGGGGATAAGAAGTACATGGCGAAATCAACCTCTGGCCATTTTATTTACTGATTCTCTTCTTTATTACAATTTTTCTCCACAAATGGGGCTAGGTAAATGACACCTCAGCTCGAGTCCGATTTATCCAAACTGCTGAACTAATGAGCTTATGTTGTGCTTGGATTTATTTATCATTAAGTCACTGTCACTGCCCAGCCTTTCTGGACTGCTAACGTCCTGTTTCTTGCACTCTCCCTCAACATGCCACAGCAGGATCTTCTTAATCTTGAGTTATAGAAATTGGAGCCGATGAATCTCTCCCTCTTGTAAATGACATGGTGTCAAGTTCATCTCACCCAGGTCCTGCTGACATATCCTGATCATTGGATAATCATGTCCACGAATCTGCCAATTTTTCAGGCCTGAGCGGCAGAGAGCTCTTCCATGCACAAACTCAAGTACTTTTCAAAGATAAGGTCACAGGTGACATTTTTGCTTCAACTGAGAACTATTAATTTTGCCCTTCATTAAGTAGTAGATAATAAACATCTGGGTGATGGTTTTTACCTGGTGTTCCAGGAATCTGAGCTCGTCTGTGATATGAAACGGAGGTATGAGGGATTTCAGAAACTCAAAATTTCTGAGAAATTGGCTCTAGGCCCATTAGCTCTCCAGTATACCCCAGTCACAGAAGCTTAATCAAGGAGGGATTGAAACGATGGGTGAGAAATTAACAGGAGAGTAACCCTTAGGAGTGTAGACTGGCATCAAAAAAAGAAGCTGAACAACTTCAGTGGTGGCAGAATTCCAAGGTCTCATAGACTGTCTCATTCCACTAGATTTCTTGTCTATACACGAGGGAAAGTGCCTGGGTACCATCAGTGATGTGCTGGAGCTGACTTCTACTATGGAGAGAACTGGTTATGTGTAGCTGTTCCCAAGTTCTCCTTCAATGATTCCAAGTTGGTAGCTTGAAATTGAACCACAGTGTAAGTATCTACACCATGGAAATTGGCAAATGCTCCATACAAGTCAGCTCCCACCCCCAACCCGACCAGAGCCAGCCATTACACAGTTACGAACACAACACTGGCGCCGTCTGGTCTCATCTTTCTCTGTTTTCACAAGGTTAGTGGCCACTGTTCCCTGAGGAAAGCCCGTGGACACATCCTTGGATCACTCACCTGGGCTCGGTTGGTGTACAGTACTTTCATGTCCTTCAGCTTCTCCAAACCCTCACTGTAGCACAGGATGGCTGTTTCATAATCACCTTTGACAAATGCTTCATTCCCCTTTTCTTTTAGGGCTGTGAGAATAGAAGTTATACGGGTGAGCTCTCCCCACACACTGGAAAATTCTTTCAGACTTCACTGTCCTGATTTTCCAACTCTACTTTGAAGGTCAGAGCTTCCATGCATCCAAAGGGGGTCTGTCACTTACTTCTCTCTGCAGATAATTCCAGGTCGGTTTCTGTCCTCTCAATCTACCCGAAGTCTTCTAAGCAGCTTCTCAGAACAAGTAAATGTTTCTGCCTCAAGGCTCAGAACACCCCAAACTTGCCACAAAGGGCAAGTCTACACATTCAAACGTCTCATAAAGAGATTCAAACGTCTCATAAAGAGATTCAAACAACTAATTTTCTAGCAAATACGGAATCGTTCAGATCTGCAGCACACATACCACTGAGTGGTATAAAATAAGTGCTGAAAGCATTCTTCTGTCATGTGTATCTTCCTCACCACACACACAACCCCAGTTCTTTCTTTTCCTTTATTTCCCCTCTCCCTTCTCCCAGCTTTGTTTGCTTGTTTCATTTTTCTTTTTCATTCCTTCATCTGTGCCTCAGGCTGGACAGTAGTACCTCACTCCCATCCCTCCCTACGTTCCAAGCATCACTTAGTGCAGCTAAATCCATCCATGTGCTTTAGAAAGGTCTGACTGTGGAGGCTGACTCACGGCTGTGTCTGACTCCCTGCTTGCTCCTGTGGGAACAAGAGACAGACTAGTTTCTGCCTGGCCACGTCCCACTGCCTCAGACCCATCATGAACCCACCCACTGGGAATCTTGATGTCCTCAGACATTAGCATAGAGACTTCCTTGCTCTTTCTAGCACAAATCACCCTGGCTATTGAAAAGTGAAAAGACTGACAATTACCATCTGCTAAGACTTTGTTTTCCCTTCTTCTTTTGGCACGTTCTTTTGCATCCTTCTCCACAGATGCCAAGAAGGCCTCTGACAACAGCGTAATTTCAAATATTAAAAAGAAAAATCCAAATACTATAATCAGTTCTTTAGCTCAAATTCAGAAAAAAGCTACTTTAGAGTTTTAGAGCCACACTTTTCATGCATTCACATGTAGGCACATGTACGCGTGCACGCACACACACACAGATTTGGAGACAACTAAAATGACATTTTCTTAATTTGACAGTAAATGGTAATCTGTGTGATGTATTATTATACATGGTGACTATGTCTGTGCTTCAAATTTGAATTATGCCTTTTAAAAGAGTTTTTCTTTGAAGACAGACTTTTTTGTTCCACTTAGCATAATGAGCTTCTGAGCTGAGCAACTGAGAAACTCTCTGGATCCCTTTAAGCAGCTAAGAGTAAATTGGATGAAACAGAATAACTGAATTCAGTTTCCAAAAAGACTGGCCAGGAGAAGGTAGGAAAAACCCTCTGAGTACTGTCCCCTCTGACTACTAGTAACAGAATTGAATGATCAGTAGGTTTTTGTTCATGGGTTGTTTGTAAGCCCAGAGGCTATAATTTAAGTGTCTGGAAGCTACAATCAATAAACACTGATCCTAAAGGAATAATACACATTGGAAAGAGAGATGCTGTCCTTACCTGCGTTTATTTCATCTGTATTCTGCAGGGCACAGGTTATCATAAAAACAAAGACACAAATTTCAAAAACCACTCCCTCATTTATACATATACAAAGCAAGAAGGCAGATCAATTACAAGCGGGGAGTAGGGTCATTTCCTTTAACCATCCATACTGAAAGGCTCAAAATTCAGGGGGCTTGCTGTAAATCAGGAGATCTAGTTATGGGCACAATTGTTATGGGGCTACATCTGCAGAAACAAGGGCGAGCAGGTCAAGGGACCGCCGCTGTGGCTGTATGAGCTGGAAATATGAATTAGTAGAATATATTACCTTAGCGGCTTAGAAATGGTCACAAGTTCAGTGGGTAGAGAGGCCAAATTAAAACAAACCCAAAGGGTTGTTTAAGGAGGGCCCAGAAAGATCGAGAAAAGAAATCAGAGTTTATACTTCCTTGTGGAAAATAAATGTAAGTGAATCTAAAAATCAAAAGGCTATTTCAGCCTCACCAGGCAGCTGAGATTAAACCACTACTTCCTCTGCTTTATGCAGACCTTCTCACTCTGTCTACTTAGATAACTCCACCATAGGGAAAGGGCACCTTTGTGTGAGCTTGTGGAGGACTGATCATGGTCTTGTTCACGGTGGTCCTGCACTCGTCCTCCTCTTGGTCTTCCTCTGTAAACTTCAGTCTCTTTTCTGTCTCGAGAACAGCTTTCTCTTGTACGACTGGGTCATCAGAATTCATCTCCTGAATTAAATTGGCTAGAGGAGAAATCAGGTGAATCATTCAAGCAAGGTCTTCAAAAAGAAAGACTCCATTCACTTAAAAGGTGGTGTAGAAAATTTCATGGGGAAGGACTTTTATTTTTCCAGCTTTACCGAGATATAATTGACACATGACATTGTGTAAGTTTAAGATGTACAACATGGTGATTTGATACACGTATACACTGAGAAATGATTCCCACACCAAGGTTAGTTAACACACCCATATCCTCATATAATTTCATTTTTTGTGTGTGGTGAGCACATTTAAGATCTACTTTCTCAGCAACTTTAAAGTGTATAGTACAGTACTGTTAACAATAGTCACCATGCTGTATATTAGATCCCCAGAACCTATTCACCTACTAGAGAATTTGTGTATATGTGTGTATTTAAACATCTTAAATGAATGGTTTTTACAAAATGTGCGTTCTTTTGCAACCTAGTTTTTTCTCCTAATATGCTTTAGAGATTTGTTCTTGATACTAATGGTTGCAGTTGATTTATTTTAATCACTATATATACGATAGGTAATCCATTCCCTTATTGATGGACATCCAGGTGTTTTAAAATTTTTTGCTAGTGAATAAATGACGAATCGAATATCTGTGTACATATTTCCCCATGCACACATGTGACATATTCCTCAGGTTACGGCTGTATCAAGGTTTATTCCTATAAGCTGTGACAAGAGTTCCCATGCCTCCACATCCTAGTTAACACTTGTTGTCAAACTTCTAAGTTGTTGCCACTATAATGCATTTATCTCCTCAATGTTTTCATTTGCATTTTCCTGAACATGACTGGGATCGGGCATCTTTTCATTGGTTTGTAGGCCATTTGGATTTCCTTTTATGTCAACTGCCTGCTCCTATCCTTGGCCGATTTTCTATTGGGTTGTTTGTCTTTTTCTTATGATTTCTGTATATATTCTGGACTGATATGTATTTGTGAACATCTCCTTGTGTATGGTTTGTCTTTTTATCTGTTTTTATGGAAGCTTTTGTTGAAGAAATTTTCTATGTGTTAAATGTACCAATATTTCCCGTTATGCTTTATGCCTTTTGTGTATATTAGGTTTACAAATATACTCTTATATGTCTTCTGTATGTTTTAACGTTCTGTTTTTCTCATTAGGGTATTTAATCCACCTGGAGCTTTTTTTTTTTTGCCGCACAGCCTGGCATGGGGGATCTTAATACCCAGACCAGGGATTGCAACCGTGCCCCCTGCAGTGGAAGTGCAGAGTCTTAACCACTGGACCACCAGGGAAGACCCCTGGAGCTGACTTTGCATAGGGCACGAGCACCATTTGTTGACGAGTCCCTGCCTTCCCACCGATGTGTTGTGCCATCCCTGTTACATGCGTGAACCTGCTCTAGGCTCTTTATTCCATTCTACTGGATGAAATCTTTTTCAGCACCAAACCTTCCATGCATAATTACTACAGCTTTATAATGAGTCTTGAACATCTGATAGGGAGATCCCACCTTCTTATTTTCCTGCAAAATTTTCTGGATTAATTCTTGGCCCTTTGCTCTTCTGTGTGAACTCTGGAATCAGCTTGTTGAACTCTAAACAAAACATTTTTGGGATTTTGATCTAAATTGTGTTGAATGTAGAGGATAATTTGAGAAGAAAAGATTTCCTTCCCAAATGTGTCTTCCCATCCATGATAAAATACGTCTCCACTTATTTAGATATTTTACGTCTTTCAATTAAAATTTTTATTCACTAAACTCTGAACTTTATTCTAATTTCATTAATATCTCTGTAATATCCTTTTTCCGCTCCAGGATACCATCTAGGATATCACATTACATTTAGTCATGTCTCCTTATAATTCTCTGAGCCATGACAATTTCTCAGACCTTCCTTGTTTTCCTTGACAGTTTTGAGAATTACTGGTCAGGTATTTTTTGTAGAATAGTTTTCAGTTTGGGTTTACCTGATGTTACTGTCACAGTCAGACTGAGGTTCTCAAGATTTTGGGAGGAAGACCATAGCACATATTAAGGGTACACGTTATCAATATGATTTATCATGCTGTTAACCTTGACCACCTAAGGAAGAGTTTGTCAGCTTTTTCTATCTTAAAGTTACCTTTTCCCCTCTTTTCCTGTGCTGTACTCTTTGGAAGCAAGTCAGTGAATGTATCTCACTTTCAGGGGCGGAGAGTTATGCTCTACCTTCTAGAGGCAGGAATATCTACATAAATTGTTTGAAATTCTTCTGTATGGGAGATTTGCCTTACATATTTATTTACTTATTTATCTATTCATCGTTTATTTATATCCATATAGACTCATGGATATTTATTTTATACTTTGGGCTATAATCCAATACTGTTTGCTTTCTTGCTCAAATTGTTCTAGTTTTGACCACTGGGAGCTCTTTCAATTAAATTTTATAACCTTCCCCATAAAGGTCTTGCATATATTTTGAGGGATTTATTTTGGTATTGTAAATGAAGTGTTGCTGGTATATAGGAAGTATATAAGAATGCAACTGAATTTTATACATTAATCTCGTATCCAAAAACCTTGCTCGATTTCCTTCTTTACTTTAATAATTTATTTATAGATTTTTTTGAATTTTTCTCTGTAGACTCTCTGCCCGAGTCCTCTTCTCTTTTTCTACACCTTTCCCAGGAATTCCTGTTCCCTCCTACGGCTCCAAATACCATGCAGATGCCACTGCCTCCTAAGTTGACCTCCCCAGCCACTCTCTCTCTCTCTTAGGCTCAGACTTACAAAGCCAACTGCCTTCTGAACATCTTCACTGGGATGCCTTACTCATCTGCCTATCCTCTTTCTCCCCAGACTGTTCCTCCTTCAAATGCCCCTATCTCAGCAGATGGTCCAACCATCCACTTGTCATTCAATCAAGACTCTCAGGCTCATCCTTAAGCCTTCGTTCTCCCTCCACCTTCACAGCCATCAACACTAAAGCCTGTCAAGTAAGCTCTGAATTATGTCTCCAATCTGTCTACTTGTGTCCATTCCAGCCACAGTCTCTTCTCCCTGGAGCACTGTAACAGCCTCCTAGCTGGCTCTCAGCACCTGTTTGCTTCTCCCCTCCAGTGTACCACTGCCAGAGTGACTTTTCTAAGGTGTAAATCTGACCATGTTTCTGCTCTGAGTAAACCCTCCAAAGGATTCCCATTGCTCTCAGGATAAACACGAATTCCTTACCGTGGCTTCCAAGGTCTTTCCTGATCTGGCCTTTCTGGACTCAGATGGGACCCTTCTCTCCTTGATCTATTCTCTCCAGCTATACTGAGCTTTTTAATCTTTCCGTTTCTCAAAAGTACCACACTTGCTCTTAACTTCCATCTTTCCTACGTACTTTCTCCCCATTTAGAATACTCCCCTACCCTCTCTCCAGTGGCCAACTCCTACTCAGACTTCAGATTTGTGCTTAAATCTCATCCTTTAGGGAAGCCTTTATTTGTGGGCTGAATTGTGCCCCTCTTCCCCAATTCATATGTTGGAGCCCTAATCCCTTCAGTGTGACTGTATTTGGAGACAGAGCTTTTAAAGAGGTCATGAAGGATAAATGAGGTCATAAGGGTGGGGCCCTAAACCAATTGGATTGATGTCCGTATAAGAGGAGGAAGAAACACCAGGGATGTGCACACACAGAAAAAAGACCATGTGAGGACACAGTAAGAAGGGGGTTGTCTGCAAGCCAGGGAGAGAGGGCTCAGGAGAAACTAAACCTAATACCTTGATCTTGGACTTCTGATCTCCAGGACTGTGACAAAAATTAATTTCTGTTGCCTAAGCCCCCCAGTCTGTGATATTTTGTTACAGCAGCCCATCAGACAACTCCCTAATCTGAGTTAGAGTCTCTTGCATTTTACCAATCTCTCTTTGTAGCATACATCACCCTTGAAATCACTTGTTTAATATCTGTTTTCCCCACCGGACTGTAGGTACCATGAAGGAAAGTAATTCTTATTCATTGTTACTGTATTCTCCAGGGTCTAGCAATGCTCAGTACACAGCAAGAGCCCAAGAAATGAATGTATAGAATCTATACACATGTGGCTATATAAATTTAAATTACTTATAAATGAAATAGAGAAATTCACTTCTTTAGTAGCACTAGCCACATTTCAAACCCTCGATAGCCACTTGTGGTCACTGGTTACCACAGTGGACAGTGCAGATTATAGAACATTTCTATCATCACAGAAAGCTCTATCAGACGGCACTGATATAAATGATATGGAAATGAACTTGGGGTACGAATGAATGTTAGCCAGGTAAAGAAAGACCGGGAGGCAGAGGGAAGGACAAAGGCAGCAGGCAGAGGAAGAAGGGTCAGGGGGTGTGTGGGGAACCGGAAGCAGTCTGTAGCTCAAGTGTGAGGTAGGGGGAGGTGAGAGGTAAGGCCTAGGTCACAGGAGGACTTAGGTCCTGATGAGAGCATGAAATTTATTGGGACTGCGGGGAGAATGCAAGCAGAGAAGTGGCTGGGTCAGATTTGCATTTTAGATACATTACCCTGTGGGGAGTGTAAGCCTGAAGGCCGGGGAAAAACAATCAGGGGGTTGTTGAAATCGTCTGGATAAGAGAACCAGAACAAAGGGAGGTTGCAGAGGTGGGAGCTGGAGGGAGAAGGCAAACCTGAGGGTTGATTAAATTAAGGGCTGAGAGGTGAGAGGAGGCCAATGTGACTTGTAAATCTGGGGACAGCAGTGCCACCAAGTGAGACTAGAATGAATGGGAGAGTAGGAGAAGAAGGTTTTATTTGGCACTGGGAGGGGACAGAGAAAGAGATGATCAACTAACCTTCGGACATATTAAGTTCATGGTGCTTGAGGGATACAATGGGTGTGACAGTTGGCATAGAGGCTGAGGCTCAAAAAAAGTGGCTGGTGGGCTTCCCTGGTGGCGCAGTGGTTGGGAGTCTGCCTGCCGATGCAGGGGACACGGGTTTGTGCCCTGGTCCGGGAGGATCCCACATGCCGCGGAGCGGCTGGGCCCGTGAGCCATGGCCGCTGAGCCTGCGAGTCCGGAGCCTGTGCTCCGCAGCGGGAGAGGCCACAGCAGTGGGAGGCCCACGTACCGCAAAAAAAAAAAAAAAGTGGCTGGTAGCAATTGAGATGTGGGGTCATCATAAGGGTGGTAGCTAAAACCACGTGCTTGGGCTCGATCACCTGAAGAGAAAGGCGAGCAGCGGGCCAGGCCAGAACAACATTTGGGGGATGGGCCAAGGAGAAGAAGCCCATGACAAACCCAAAGAACACCCTAAGGATGTACCATCTATGAAGTTGCCTGAACTATTTTTAAAACCATTTTATTCTTTGGACCCATACAGCCTGTGAGAAGCAGCAACTTCAATATATTTCTATTTGATATGTAAGGTTTGTTTCACTGCTGATATTCTTGTCTCTATCCTCAAACAAGCTCCCTGAAGTCTGAGCAGGGACTGAGTGCTTTGGAATCTCCTGTGTGTGATCTGTGTGGTCAGAGTATGTCCTTTGAGATTCCACCTGTCTAAGTTGAAGAAGGGTCTTCCTGCCTAGAGGAAGAGAGACAGGAGTATGACAACCAGCAGCCATCTATGTAATATGATGGACCCTGAGGGAAAGCCTTCTGACTTTGCCTCTGCAGCTCAAAACCAGGAACGGCTCTCCCCTAAAACAAGAGGGATTTCAGACCGATCAGTGGGGCTCCTGAGTGATCTTCTCCAAGGGAACAGTAGGCTCATTGGTGATGGGGAAATAGAAGCTCCTTTTGACCTGATTCTACACAGAAGGGGAGAAAATACAAGGAAGAGCTGTCAGCCTGAATTCAATCAGAATGTTAGCAGCTTCTCTGATACCAATTAACAGCCAAAAAATATTACCCCCAGGCTCCAATATTACTTGCTTCTCAATACCCCTTCTGTTTAATCTCAAGAACATTTTTTTCCTTAAGAGTCATAAACCTGTCAGGCAACCCATGAACTAACTTAGAGTAATCATCTCTCTTTAACAACTCCACCTCCCTAAAGTAAAATTTAATTAGTATATGATTTACTGGTACTTACTGATTTCATCTACATTTTTAAGAAATTTCTGCAAGTCTTCCTCTTGATAGTCAGCCATTGTGAGCCAGAATCCCTGAGGGAGGCAGCATAAATGATGAAAATTAATAATAATAAAACTCTAAACAGAATTTGTCAGGCTGATTAGCCTTCTAAAACTAAGAGCCAGGTAATTATTTTCAAGATGGATTTGTGTTTATAAAAGTCATGAATAACAAGCAGGGTGATCTATTACACTCTGACTGCTGTTAAGGCCAAGGGACCCTCATTATGTGCGGCGATATTTCTGGAAAGCTGCCAGCCTCCCTCAATGGGGAAAGTGCTCTGCAAAATGTCCCTACGAAGCCAACATCAGCTGCTGTGAGTCAGGGGCCCGGCTTGAAGGCGGCCAGGTGGAGAGCAGTTGACAGGCCACCAGAGATGAAGAAGGACACTAACGCTTGACTTCGATCATGACAGGCTGGCCCAGCCAGAAGCTTTGGACCTGGCTGTGTGACAGGTAACCAAAAATGGGACAATTTACATCTAAATGTCCAAACTATTTAAAATATAAGCCTCTGGCTTATTTCTGAGGAGTGAAGAGAAGCTACAAATTGCATGGAGGGATTCGAACTTGACAGCCCTGCACGCCAGCCTCTCTTCTCCTCTCCAAGTACTTTAGCTGGATCACCACTCTGTTGTTTTTGAGTGAAAGGCCTCATGCTACAGCCAGTGGTTCTCAAAGGTCCACCCACAGACCACAAGAATCATCCAAAAACTGGTTTAGCATAAGATTCTTCAGCCTTAGCCCAGAGCCCCTCAGTTAGTAAGCCTGAGAGAGTACCCTGGAATGTATAGTTTTAAACACCCTCCAGGTGATTCTGATTTACAGCTAGGTTTAATAACAGTGTAGCCAAATAAGGCACCTTTAACTGGAAATTTGAAATCTGCCAGGAACAAGCTGTGAGTTATTTGATCTCTCTGAGATTCCACCAGTTATAAGCTGTGCTACCTCAGCTAAAGACACAGCCTCTCTGACCCTCAGAGGCCTCATTCGTCCTATGGAAACTATAATACAAACAGAGGGCTGGGGCTTCCCTGGTGGTGCAGTGGTTGAGAATCTGCCTGCGAATGCAGGGGACGCGGGTTTGAGGCCTGGTCTGGGAGGATCCCACATGCCGCGGAGCAACTGGGCCCCTGAGCCACAATTACTGAGCCTGCCTGTCTGGAGCCTGTGCTCCGCAACAAGAGAGGCCGCGATAGTAAGAGGCCCGCACACCGCGATGAAGAGTGGCCCCCGCTTGCCACAACTGGAGAAAGCCCTCGCACAGAAACGAAGACCCAACACAGCCAAAAATAAATAAATAAATAAATTTAAAAAAACAGAGGGCTATCTGGGGATTAATTTAAAGCACCAGGTTGGCAATGAGTGGTTACTGCAAGACATCCTTATCTATAAAACAGGGCTGGGGACCTCTGGCTTAACTAAATGATCGCTAGGTTTCTTTCCAGCTCTTAACAATTCAGGCTCCCGTGGAACTGAGGCCTAGTCAAGTGAGTTGACTTGCCCAAGGTTAGGAGAGGCAGAAGGCAGGCTCAGAACTCCCGCGGGCAGGCGCCAAGCCCTCTGCTCCCAGGCCAGGGTCTAAGGGCGCGCCATGCCCAGGCAGCGAACCCACGACGGGACGAGAAGGCCAGGGCACGGTGATGCCCAAGGCATCCGACGGTATCCACTTTCACCGGGAAGGAGCCTGCGCCCCGCCTGGAGCCAGAAGACCCGCTCGCCCCAAATGCCCCCTCCCCGGCCGGCGCAGAGGGGCGGGGCCGGCGGCACCGTTGCCCGGGCAACCGCTCCAGAGCGTCCACCGGCTGAGTGCCCGCCGTGGAGGTCCCCGCGGCCCTCAGCTGATACCGTCCCATCCGCCAGGGCCCAAACCAGCGTCCTCTGCTTGGCTCTGACGGCCAGATCAGGACCAGCACCAGGGCAGACCCCGGGCCTCCCCGCTGCACTGACCTGAAGCGCCCAGAGCTGGACAGGAAATGGCGGTTGTGGGCGGGCGGTGACCGACCTAGGCTGAGGAGGGGCGGCGCCAAAGGGCCAGGGGCGGACTTAGCCCCGTGCTCTGACGTGCCCTGCGTTCTAGTTCCGGAGCGCGCAGCCAAGTTCAAGGCCGACCTGGGGCGTGGGAAGCCCGCTGGGGACCGGGGAAGCTGGGGGGAGCAAAAGAAGCACGAGTGACCTGCGCTGATCCCTAAATCAGCGCCAGGTTTTGGCTTCTTTGTTTTCTGGGGTTGGAGGGTGTGTCACTTGCATTAGCTTAATATCCCTGGCCCGGAAGAGGGAAGGTCTGCAGCGTACTTGGGAGAGGCAGGCTTGGGTGTGAATCCGATTTTACTTATTAGTGTACGCGAGACCTTCGGAGAGGAGAGTTATGTGATCTCTCTGATCTTCAGAGTTCTCCTTTATATAAAAAATGGAGAAATGGCACTTTCTCATAAGATTTACGGTTAAGGTTCCAGGCACCTAGTCAGTAGGGGTAAGTGATGGTTATTATCCAGGGAATCATAGCATTTAGAGCAGAATGAGACAATGGACACATAGAGAGAGAGAGAGAGAGAGAGAGAGAGAGATTGATTTATTGTAAGGAGTTGGCTCACATGATTATGGAGGCTGAGAAGTGCACCAGCTACAGTTGGCAAGCTGGAGACCCAAGGAGCCAATAGTGTGAGCTCTAGTCCAAGTCCAAGGGCCTGAGAACCAGGAGAGCTGATGATGGTGTAAGTTCCAGTCCAAGTCTGAGTGCAAAAGCAGGAGACCAATGTTCCTGCTACTACAGTCAGGCAGAGAGAAAGAATTCTATTCAGGCCTTCACCTGATTGGATGAGGCCCACCCACAGTGGGGAGAGAGATCTGCTTTACTCAGGCTATGGATTCAAATGTTAATCTCATCCAGACACACAGACAAACCCAGAATAATATTTAAACAAATATCTGAGCACGCTTTGGGCCAGTGATCCATAAAATTAACCATCACGAGTATCCAGTCACCAGACCCAAAGAGCTTGTCACGTAAGGGGATTAAAGGTCAATAAACAAATAATCACTTAAATTCTCACTGTGGTAAGTGCTCTAGGAAGTAAAGGGTGAAAAACAAAAGTAGCAAAGGGTACCATGAAAGCTGAGTCTCAAACCTTGGAGATATTCCCTGAGGACGTGACGTTTACACTGAGACTTAAGGGATGAGTGGGCATTGACCAGCTGGAGAGGGAAGTGGAAGCAGAGGGGGCAGGATGGGCAGTCAGGAAGGAGCCTGGCAAGGACAAGGAACCAACAGGAAGCCAAGCTCGGCTGCGGCTTAGAGAGCAAAAGTAAGTAGTGCAAGATGAAGCCAGGCCCAGATCACACAGGGCCTTTGAAAAGTTCTGGGTCTCTCTCCTAAGTGCCACAGGCAGCTTTTGAGGGGTTCTAGGAGAGGGGTGACATGCTCAGAGTTTTCTTTTTAGAAAATCATTTTGGCTGCAATGTGGAGAATGATCTGGAACGAGGCCAGGGGGACACTGGGAGAGAAGTTAGAGATTGTCAACAGCGTGTATTGGTAGAGGGAATAGAGAGGATTAGATGAATGTGCCATGTATTTTGGAGAGGGATTTGACAGCAGGGAAATATTAACAATGACATTAGGTTTCTGGCTTGAGCCAGAATAGGGCTCTCTGTTGGCTGAGATGGAGAATATTGGAGGAGAATCAGGTGTGGAGAAAGGTGATGAGTTCAGATTTATATTCAGTTCAAGATGCCTGTGAGTTATTCAAGTGGAGATGTTGAATATATTAATTGTTCTTTAATAGTTACTCTCCTCTTCTTCAGATTTTCCAAGTTTTAGCAAAGCACAGGCACCTAGAATAGACTGTATTTCCCAGCTTTCCTTACATATGACTATTTCCTTACACATGACAGTCCAATTAAATATAAGCAGAAGTGGTGGGTGCTACTTCTAGGACGTGTCCTAAAAAAGGATTCCCTTCTTCTTACCTTTATTTCTTGTTGGTTGGAATGTGGACACAATGGCTGGAGCTGGCTCAGCCATTTTGGACCATGAAGTAGAAGCAGTATATTGAGGATGGAAAGCCACAGGTAGAAGGAGCCTGTGTTCTAATGATCATGGAGTTACCATACTGGATTTTGGACTACCTAACTCCATATTTCTGTATAGGAAAGCTGTTTAACCCCAACAATACATCAGGTTCTGGGAATCTAAAGACTTCTATCTTGTTAGAATCACTGCTATGTTGGGTTTTCGGTCACTCCCAGCCAAACCTAATGTTAACTGATATGGAAGACGCTATTCATTTATTCAACTAACTGTTTTAAAGTTGATATCAATTTTTTTTGGTGATAAGTCCTTCCAAATAGTCCAAATGATGTTATGCATAAAAATAGAAATATTGATATTTTAAAATAAACATGTCAATTGTAAATAACTTTTGTCCGAAGGACTCTAAACACCAGAGAAATTTGACACTGAGATCACACAATTAAAAAGCACATGAATAATGTTTTATGTCAGAAGTTATTTTTGTAGTTAGAAGTTATTTTTTTCTCTTCAGTCATATTTCCATTTTATAGCCCCCCCACACACACACCCACACGCAGAATACTATCCTAATATAGGACGTTTTTATGCCTGAATGTCTTTCGCTGATCATCTCACCATAATTCTCTGCCACAGTAATATCAACAAATATTGTTGGAGTATTTGCTTTAACCAGATACCATACTATAAGTCAGGGGCCCAGCTCCAGTCCTCACACAGCCCAGTGAGGAAGATAGATGCATAAACAAATTCTTCTTTTTTCAATATTTTTTAATTGAAGTATAGTTGATTTACGATGTTGTGTTAATTTCTGCTGCACAGCAAAGTCATTCAGTTATACATATATACATTCTTTTTTTTTTTTTTTTTTGTGGTACGCGGGCCTCTCACTGTTGTGGCCTCTCCCGTTGCGGAGCACAGGCTCCGGACGCACAGGCTCAGCGGCCATGGCTCACGGGCCCAGCCGCTCCTGGGATCTTCCCGGACCGGGGCACAAACCCGTGCCCCCCGCATCGGCAGGCGGACTCTCAACCACTGCGCCACCAGGGAAGCCCTCTATTCTTTTTTTTATATACTCTTTTCCATTATGGTTTATCCATTATGGTAGGATATTGAATGTAGTTCTCTGTGATATGCAGTAGGACCTTGTTGTTTACCCATAAACAAATTCTTATAGAACCATGTGATAAGGACAGTGACAGTCTAGCACTTAAGGAAGAAGTAAGGAGGAGGAAGTGGTGTCAGGCCAGTTCCCTTAGAAATAGGAATCGGCACAGTTAATGCGGAAGCTGGGAGTCTGCACAGTGCTCCAGGCACAGGCAACAGACTGAGCAGAAGTTTGGAGTCAGGAAACACTGTGCTGTGTGTGAGAAAATAGAAAAGCTCAAGGCGGGAGTGGTAAGAGATGAGCCCAGAGGTGTGGGCAGGGCACAGGGTATCAAGGAGGGAAGCCACAGGAAGAGTGTGAAGCAGGGAAGAGACAAGGGAAGAGCCCAGGAAGAGCCCAGGCTCAGGGCGAGATACCTGAGCAGGAGGGATACAAGAGAGGGGGCAGATGTGTGTGCTCTAAGGTCAGGCTGGAATAACAGGGCTCAGCAGGCACAGACACTCGTGGCATCTTCGAAGTCATTTCCATCCTAATGACTCCTACATGGATGTCTGTCAAGCCCACACTTCACTCTAAGCCCCATCCTGATAAATCCAACAGGATAACTAGACTATGAATCTCTTGAGAGAAGGGATTTTTTTTTTATCTTGTCTTAATTTCCCCAGCACCTGGCACTTAGTTGGAGCCTAAAAGAAAAGATGTGTTGTGGAAGTGAGTTAATCTCTTGCTCTGCATGGAGGAAGGTTCAAATCTAAGTTATTCTAGATGGAAAAGGATTACAAGTGCTTATAGTTTCCCTACCCCAGGCTTCCCGGAGAAGTCCATCCAGAGGACAAACATTGCGGCAGTCACAAAATACATCTTAGGGTAAACTTCATACTTGACAGATTGATCACTTTAAAGTCAGAAGTCCTAGTAAGGCTGGGTGGTGATAAACTGTCCACGAAGATGCCAGTTTTCCTCCTTTCAGGCACACAGTAGGATCTCACCTCCCTGTGGCCAGGTGACTTGCTTTGTTCAGTGCCATGGTGGGAAGAAATGAAATGGGCAGAAGCCTTTAGGGGCCAGAGTGTGACTCACCATACATAGCCAGCCCTATCCCCTGCCCCGCAACTAGAGGGTGGAGTCTGTCTGGTGGAGTCTGTGTCTGCCTGAGTCCCTGAGTGAAAGGACATGGACCATAGCTGCCCATCTACCTTTGATGGACATGCAGCTCAAGTGAGCAATAGACTTTTCTTGTGATTGGCAAACATTTTGGACCTGCTTGTTACACAGCATAACATAGCCCTTCATGTCTAATAGGCCCACTCAGACCATTGTTCTTCACTTGCTACAATGACAAAATCTAGGGACCTTGTGCATGAACATACATAGATTATGATCACTGTGATTTATATTTTAAGTGTCAATGTCTGCCAATATTCAGGAAAACAGACTTAAAATGTGTGTGACACATTTCAAATATATTCCCCCTAGAGAACCTGCTATTTTCATCCTACCTAAATCCCTCGCGTGGTACTTAAATTTTACTTTTTCTTTATGTCCTCAGTAAAAAGTTGGAGAACATTTAGTCACTTTCCACTGTGTAATAAACCTGGACTTGGAGATCATTTAAGCTGGTTCTCCTCTCTTTTACTCTGCTCTCCTTTTGTGTAAATAATTCTAGCTGTTTGCCTTTTCTCATCAATCATAATTTATAAACTTAGGAGAAATAAGGAAGAAAAAAAATTCTTTTCCTGAGGACAAATGCGTGAGGAATAAAAGGAATTGTACATTTGCCCACTGGATAGAAAAGTTGCAGACAAGGTCAGCCTGGAGCCAGGAACCAGACAGACCACAAAGATGTCTGTTGGGCAACCCCAACACCATGTGTGCTGGGACTACAATTCACTTGGTTACTTTGGCTTCAAGTAACCAATTCACTTGGTTTCTTTGTCTCTTCCCTCCCTAAAGAGAATTCAAAAATCACATTTGATTTTTTTCCCTCAAACTTATGCCCTTTATTTGAAAAACAGCTAAAATTCTTGCCTCTTGGACACGCTTTGCTCTCTCAGTTCCCACCTTATTATAGATGAAGAAATCATTTCAGGATCTAGTCACAGATTTAGTCTGTGTGCCCATAGGGAGCAAGAGTCTTCTTTGGGATTTCTATGCACAATTAATGACATCACAGTTACTAACAACAGCAATTACAACAGTGACGATAGTAACTAACTCGCTGAGCTGCAATGTGCCAGGCATCTCACTCAATCCTTTGTAGGCATTATCGAACTTCAATCTCTCAATAGCCATACAATTCCTATTTCCATTTCACAGACAAGAAATGCAGCCAGGGAGGTTGTGTGGTTTGCCAGAGGCTGAGCCAAGATGTGAAACCTGGTCTGAGTGGCCCCCAACTCATACTATCCTGTCTCACTACACTCCCAGGTATCAGCCTCCCCTGGAGAGCTGTTTTTGGGGGGGTTTTTTGGCGGCGCTTTGCTGCTTGCAGGCTCTTAGTTCCCTGACCAGAGACTGAACCCATACCCCCAGCAGTGGAAGCACAGAGTCCTAACCACTGGACCCCCAGGGAAGTCCCTGGAGAGCTGTTTTAAACTTGTATCACAAGGACCACCCCGGAAGCCTCAGGCCCTAGCTCTGTCTCATGGATGTATAAACCTCGGGACAGGGTACTCCAGGTGCTTCACAGGCTGGTCCAACCCTCCACAGGTGATGGATGCATGTTTTCTGTAGCCAGAGGGCCATGTCTCCCACTCCGTTAAGAAAGAGAGGGTGACTCCAACAGTGTCCTTCTTTGGAGCCTTTTCTGTGGCTCGTGGGACATCTCTGCCTGAAAAGGGAAGGGGAGTTGAGTGCCAGATGGAAAGTGTGTCGGCCCGTCTCTACCTAGTGTGGAGCGGCACTGCCACCGTGTGGACAGACTGGCTGCTCCTGGACAAATGCGGTGGTAGAGAAAGCAGAGGAACTCCTGAGCAGTCAGCCCCTGTTCAGGCATTTATTTGATGTTTGTTGAGCACCTAATATTGCCACGTATTCGGCTAGGCTCCTTCTATTGCTGCTACCGCTCCTGCCGTGGGGAGGTTCCTTCTCTGGGTAGGAAATTAAATGATGTCAACGATTTAGGCTGTAGTGAATGTTTAACATTTATTCGTCATTTATTTGGGGTACTTTCACCTAGGGCTGATTTGCACCACTTAGAAATTATAGATACACCCAATTTGTGCAGGGCGATTTTCTTTGCCTCCAAGGTTTTGGAGACAAGAGGATGCAGAGAAATATAGGGCTCCAGAGTGACTTACTCTATGTTGATTGTTATGAAAGGCGAATATGTATTTCTAGCAAACACCTTTGCTTCTTTTTGTCTTAACAATTTAATAGCATATTAAAAGCACACCATAGAAACAGAAAGTAGAGAAAAACAGAAAATCATTCATGATCTCTCTTTATCCTGACACCATCACTATTAACATTTTGATATATTTCCTTTTTAATTTTTTTCTGCATTTTTGGGCATCGATGTAACCATGCTTGCATATGATTATGTATTTCACTTTATTGATATAGCACAATATCACCATAATAATAGCTGATACATTCTGATCACCCACGATGTCCTAAGCCCTTTATTAGGGGCTTTAAGTGTCATCTCATGAACCCATATAACAATCTTACGAGATGGTATTATTATCCCCCTCTTAATAGAAAAGACAACTGAGGCTCAGAGGGGATCGATATAGCTCTTGCCTCTCATAAGGCTGTCCCATGTTATGTATCGTTTTAGTAACAATCATTTAATCTCTGCAGTGCGTTCCACGTATCCATGCACTGCACTTCGCCTACCTACTTGCCATCATTTTAGATCTTTACTTGCTGCTAATATTGTTTGCTGATGTAAACTTTGCTGCAACACGCATCTCTAAATCATCTTTTTACATAGCTAGGATGAATTTCTTAGGGTAGCTTCTCAGAAGTGGGTTCCTCAATCAAGATGTTGAATCTTTTCATGGCTGTTGGTATTTACAAATTGCTTCTCAGTGGGGTTGGGCAAATTTGTGCACATTAGCCCTACCATCGGTAATGTAGGAGAGTGCCAGTTTTGCAACATCCTCACCAGCACTGAGTGTTAATTTTTTCCAATCTAAAAGATGGTAAATGGTTTGATAAATAAACCTGTGACAAATGGATTGTTTTGCCTGTCATTTATTACCAGAGAAGGTGAAGTCACTTTTACTTTTTACCACCTGCACAGGTACTTTCCACCTCATTTTGCACAGTCCAAGAAATCTCTGAGGTCTGGGACCCTCCTAATCCAGGAGTTTTAAACCTAGGGTCCGGGGTCCATGGATAGAATTCTGGGGCCTGTGAACTTGTTTGGGAAATAATCATACCTTTGTTTTTACACACCTGTCACTGAAGTAGTACCCCTTTCATTGTTAATATAGGCAGCAAATCTCAGTGGTATTAGCAGTAGTGTGTCATCATTTATGCTCAGCAACAATTTGAAATTAGTTATTAGACATGCTGCTAGAACTTGTGTTTTGATGTGTTAATAAACAAACACATGTATTAACATACCACACATTCATTTACAAAATATTTTGATAGTTGTATTTCAGTATAATTCTTTTCCTTTGTAATGTTGTATGTTGTATTTTATTTTTATTTATTATTTATTTATTTTTTTGCGGTACGCGGGCCTCTCACCGCCGTGGCCTCTCCCGCTGCGGAGCACAGGCTCCGGACGCGCAGGCTCAGCAGACATGGCCCACGGGCCCAGCCGCTCTGCGGCACGCGGGACCCTCCCGGACGAGCCCGTGTCCCCTGCATCAGCCGGCGGACTCCCAACCACTGCGCCACCAGGGAAGCCCTGTATGTTTTATTTTTAAAATAAAAAAGTTAAATTTAAAAATGCTATTCTGAGAAGGAGTCTGTAGGCTTCACTTGACTAACAGTGGTGTCATAGCAAAAATAAAGTTTCAAATTCCTGTCCTACAAATCTTCATTATAGAAGAATTCCAAATAATAAATGTAAATACTACCCCTCCAGGGATAGAACTCAATTCCTTTCCCCTTGAGTATCCACTGGACTAAGTGATTCACTTCTAAAGAACAGCACCAGGAAAGGGAAAATAGTGACTCCACAGTGGAGAAGCCTGTAGACACCACCTTACCCAACTGACAAATGTCAACACGACCAGTAGATAAGTCAGATGTTGTGCACTCCTGATGCGATGAGAAAGTCACTTTACCTCTGTGACATTCTTCGCCCCAAATCCATAACCCTGGTCTAACCATGAGGAAACAACAGACAACCCAAATTCAGGGACATTCTACAAAATAACCAAAAGGTACTTTTCAAACGTCAAGGTTATGAAAAATAAGGAAAGACTGAGAAACTGCCCAGACTGGAGGAGACTACAGAGATAAAATGGCTAAGTGTAAGATGGTCCCTGGATGAGATCCTAGTGCTGAAAAAGGATGTTGGTAGAAAAACCGGTGTAATCTAAATGAAGCCTGTTTCTGTCTTGGCATGACAAAGAATGTTTCAATGTACATCCTCATTTGTGGGCCTTTATATGAGAATTCTTTGGGATTAAGAACCAGGAGTGGAACTGATATCTGTATTTATGATTTGACTAAATCTCCTGTCCAAAAAAACTAAACAAAACAAAACAAAAACCAAACAAACAAAAATGAAGCCTGTAGTTTAGTTAGTAGCATCGTACCGATGCTAATTCTCTAGTTTTGGTAAACCTATTCTGTTTTACAGGAATTCTCTGTACTATCTTTGCAATTGTTCTGTAAATCTAATTTATAGAACTAGCCCAAACCAGTCTCTCCTCCCAATTTCCAGCTCACCCATCCATTCATTCATCCATTCAACAAACGCACACTGAACAGCCTCTCTGGCATGGGGATCGGGCAGCGGTGTGAAGACAGTGATGAGAGGACAGGAGCTTGTAGTCTTTTGCACAAACCTCCGAGACCTGCAGGCAGTTAAGGTGCAGTGGGACGGATGATTCAGTGGAGATTTGCACAGTGTGCAACACAAGCGCAGGGGAGGAAAGAGAAGCAGAAATGTGCCAGGTGAACCAGGCCCTGTGGGCAGAGTGGAGAGCAGGTGTGAAGGGCGGACGTGTGAGAGTGCGGCATCGCCCGGAAACCACGAGCACTTCAGTCTTGCAGGAGCGTGCAGTGCAAGGGTGGGTTGTTCTCTGTGAAGGCAGAGAGGGAGGCCAGATGCAACCAGTCTAAGGACTTAGCTTTTATCCTGTAGGTGGAGGGGAACAACTGGCCTCTTCTGAGCAAGTCAGCCCCAGGTCTGCGCTGGAGAAAGATAGTTGTTGCTGTGCAGGAAGGATCGGACCGAGGTGCGGCTCCCTCACTGTGGGCAGAGAAATGACCCAGGCTCTTCAGCCCTGGGTTCTTCCTCCTGAGTCTATCCTCCGGCTGGCTCTGGGCCTCGTGGCCTGCACACCCTCACTGTCCTTCTCTGCCTTGCTACCTCAGAGCATATCCAGAGCCTCGGATTGGGCGCTTTCCCGTGGAGATGACTCCGTAGACACACACTCATGTCCTTTACTCAACTCTCACCTCCCGACTTAGTCCTGCAGCCGGTGCTGAGCCTCCAGGCCTTTGCTTGTGGGGAAGGAAGTACATACAATTGCAGAAGCATATTCGGGAGGTGACGAGGGCCTAACTAGGTCTATGGTTGTATGGACGGAGGGGAGGAAATGCATACAAGAGATGTTTAGTAGGGCAAATCAGTAGAGAACATTGACTCATTGGAAGTAGGAAGGGAGAGGAGGAAGGATTTGGGGATGATGCCAGCTATGGAATTTAGGGAAGCGAGTGGATGACCATGTCCTCCTCTGCAAGTGGGAACAGAGGAAGAGGAAGAGGAGGAGAGATGAAGGAAGGGATAACAAGGAGCTTTGATGGGTTGAGTTCAGGGTGCTGGGGAAAAGAGCTGTCTATTCACATGTGGGCTCTGGAAGAAAAGTTGGGGATGGAGATAAAGATGTGAGATTATTAGCATACTTTCAGCATCCTGTATCAATAGGTTACATGTAGGTATCCATATACATATGTATGACTGTTTTTATTTTTTTTAATTTTATTTTTTAATTTTTTATACAGCAGTTTCTTATTAGTTACTTATTTTATACATATCAGTGTATACATGTCAATCCCAATCTCCCAATTCATCACACCACCCGCTCCCACCACTTTCCCCTCTTGGTGTCCATATGTTTGTTCTCTACATCGGTGTCTCTATTTCTGCCCTGCAAACCGGTTCACCTGTACCATTTTTCTAGATTCTACATATATGCGTTAATAGACGATATCTGTTCTTCTCTTTCTGACTTACTTCACTCTGTATGACAGTCTCTAGATCCATCCACACCTCTACAAATGACCCAATTTCGTTCCTTTTTATGGCCGAGTAATATTCCATTGTATATATGTACCACATCTCCTTTATCCATTCATCTGTCGATGGGCGTTTAGGTTGCTTCCATGACCTGGCTAATGTAAATAGAGCTGCAATGAACATTGGGGTGCATGTGTCTTTTTGAATTATGGTTTTCTCAGGGTATATGCCCAGTAGTGGGATTGCTGGGTCATATGGTAGTTCTATTTTTAGTTTTTTAAGGAACCTCCATACTGTTCTCCATAGTGGCTGTATCAATCTACATTCCCACATGACTGTTTCTCTTAAGCAGCTTTAATCGTGAGAAGTAAAGAGCACTAGAATTAGAGTCAAATGGATCTGGATTCAAGTTCCAGTTCTGCCACTTACCATCTGTATCAGGGCTCTCCAGAGAAATAGAACCAATAGGAGGTAGATATAGATATAAATATAGATATGATTACAGATTAGATAGATAGATAGATAGGTATTGCTTTAAGGAATTGGTTCACACAACTGGGGGTTTGCAAGTTCACGTCCAGGCCGGCAGGCTGCAAATTCATGTAGAAGTGGATGTTGCCATTTGGGGGCAGAAATTTTTCTTCTTCAGGAAACTTCTATTTTTGCTCAAAGGACTTTCAACTGATGGGATGAAGGGACTCTCCTTTACTAAAAGCCAACTGAATATAGATGTTAACCGCATCTACAAAATATCTTCACAGCCACACCTAGATTAGCATTAGGCTAACCGGGCACTGTGGCCCAGCCAAGTTGACACATAAGACTAACCATCACGTCATCTATGTGACCTGTGGCAAATACTCAGCTTCTCTGGGTCTCAGTTTCCTCATCTGTAAAATACTGTAAAAATTGCTCCCCAAAGAATTTGCCTTAGGACTCTTTTAACGAAAGTAACAGAAATCCATTTAGAACTCAAATTAAATAAGGAATTTACTGGCTCATAAATGAAAACTCTGTCTTTGGTCATGATAAGATTCTAGGTCTCAAATGACATCATTAAGGCTTAGGTTATGTTCCCATTTTGGCCCTGCTTTTCTCTGTTGGCATCATTCCAGAAAAACAAAACAAAACCCAGAATTGTCTCTCAGTGGCTTGATTGGGTAACTTGTCCACACCTGAATAATCATGAGGTCAGGAATGGAACATGCTGACTGGCCAGGCCAGGGTTACATGGCCATCCCCAGAGCCACGGTCCACTACCCAATCCATACAGACAGAAAGTGAGGAAGGGTGAATTCCCCCAAAAGAAACCAGGGTGTTGTTATGATAAGAAAGGGAAACAGATGCTGAGCAGGAGAAACAATTCCACTAGAGTTCATCATTTGTCTACCCAGCACTCTACACGTCTTTCTTCCCAAGTAGTAATTTTAAAAATGCTCCCCCTTATACCACTAGACACCAACTCATTCACTTCTGCCCAAAGGAAGATGGTCCAAAGCCAACTACTTCTGGGTTTAGCCCCAGGTCAGGGCTCTCTGAGTGATGTATGCACCCTTTGGTCAGGTCCAGGTGTGAGTCCTCATGGTCACACAACCTGTAGCTAAATAATAAATGTCATCAGCCCTGTGTGCCTGGTGTGTCACAATGATCGGAAAGTCATCGGGTAACTGCAACTGAAAATCCTCATTGATAACGTGTGACCCCACTGTGGTCACTGGTCCACACACTATATCCCACCCTGCAGTTCGGGAATGTGACGTCATCCCTTCCTGGGGAATGCAGTACATTCCTCAACAAGCCCCCAGTCACACCCCGTGGAAAGCTATCCCTTGTCAACTCTGCACCTTGACCTCATCTGGGAAGGGCATCAGAGGACTTTTCCTTCCTGGGGTCTGTGAACATTAGTAGCTCATTTGCCATTGGTACGGTGGGGCAGGGCTGGGGCTGGGGCTGGGAAATCTAGAATTGGCCTAGGGCTTCAGCAATCACAAGCCTTTATTTTTTCTGGACTTGAAATTTCTCTAGCAAAGCAACATTCTGGAAACTTCCAAAGGGCTTTTACCCTTTACCCTCCCTTCCTGAACACTTCATTGCTGAAGCCATTAGAGGTAGACCCATTGCAGTGGCTCAGAGAAAGGTGTCTGAGCCCCAGCAGTTGTGAGGAAGGCATTCCTGGGAAGAAGCAGCCAGAAGTAGGGAATCAGCCTTCGAATGAAGAAGGTATGGCACCAGTGGCACGCAAAGGGCATCCACCCCAGGTTGGGGCATCACCTGACAGTGTGAGAGCAGAAGTCGGATGGAGAAGTAGGGTCCCTGCTGCTTGCGGGAAGTGGCCTGGCCTGGGGTGTCAGAGCCTAAGTGAGGTCAAGGGCATCTGACAGAGGAATGGGCCAGTGCAGGGTATCAGAGCTTGTGCTGAGTGAAGAGGGTGTGGTGGGGATCGGTGTGGCCTGGTGAGGGACGTTACATTCCAAGCAGGGTAAGGAGGACGTCCACATGCGGAGGTGGCGCTGGAGAAGTGAGAGGAAGGCATCTGTGTGCGTGTGTGTACGCGAGCATGCGCGTGTGTCTGCTGAGAAGGCCTGGGAACAGCAGCACCTCTTGCCTACAGACCTTGGAACCAGGGTTCCTTGGAGAAATGGCTGCTTCCCATTCTCAGGTGGAGAAAGTACAAGATGATCCAGGAACGTTTTTTTCCAGAAAGCAATGAGGTACTCAAAAAATGATGGGATCTTGTAAAAACTGATACAGAAGCTAGCTTGAATGCCCTCCCAGACAAGGGAGCATCAGAATAAATAATGAGAGCAACAATTTGCTGAAAAAAAAAAGAAAACCATTAGTCTACATGGATACAGATAAAGGATAAACCTATAGAAAGTTTGATGGGGCATGGGATATTTACAACTGTTTAAAGTACCTCTCCACATATTAAGCCCTCAATTAATGATATTAACCACCAGGATGAGTGGATGCTTATCAATTACAAAGGCGAGAAGAGGAACTTTGCAGTGGAGGATCCTGGCAGACACCCTCTTAACCCAGTGATCAAAGTGGATACCATCAGATACAGGAGAATGGAAATCGTGTGTCACCTTATAGTGTACAACGAGAAAACCAATTACCTCCTCTGTGATGTTCCTGTCAGAGGGACTGCCTGAATTTAATTGTGAGAAAATTTCAGACAAACCAAAATCAGGAGACATTCTGCAAGAGAAACGGACTGTACTCTTCAAAAATGTCAAGATCAGACTTCCCTGGTGGTGCAGTGGTTAAGAATCCACCTGCCAATGCAGGGGACACGGGTTCGAGCCCTGGTCCAGGAAGATTCCACATGCCACAGAGCAATTAAGCCCGTGCGCCACAACTACTGAGCCTGCACTCTAAAGCCCGCGTGCCACAACTACTGAGCCTGCGTGCTGAAACTACTGAAGCCCGTGTGCCTAGAGCCCATGCTCCGCAACAAGAGAAGCCACCGCAATGAGAAGCCCACGCACTGCAACAAAGAGTAGCCCCCGCTTGCTGCAGCTAGAGAAAGCCGCGTACAGCAACGAGGTCCCAACGCAGCCATCAATCAATCAATAAATTTATAGTTTAAAAAATGTCAAGATCATGGCAAACAATAAAGGTTGAATATTCCGGATTGAAGGAGACTAGAGAAGCAGGAAACTAAATGAGATGTGTGTTTCTGGAGTGAATGGTAGACACACCAAAATTATTATTATTTTTTTGCCATAAAGATCATTATTGAGACAACTGGGGAAATTTGAATAAAGACTGCAGATTAAATAGTAGTATTGTATCAATATTCGTCTCTTGATTTCTGTTTTGATTGTGGCAAGGTAAGGGAGGGAAAGTCCTTGATTGTAGGAAGTAGTAAAATATGTGAGGATAGTGGGGCACGGGTCAGAAGCTTACCTTCAAATGCTGCAGTAAAGAGAAAGTTCTTCGTAACTTCTGTGTAAGTTTGTGATTATGACTGGGAGAATCTGCAGCCATTTTTTTCAATCAAATAAAATATCATGGCTGTTTTTTTTTCAGTGTACCACAATGTCCAAAATAGAACTCTTATTTCCTTAGATATGCTCCCTCCTATCTCAGAAAATGGCCCCAAACATCCACCCTCTTGCTTAAGGCAAAAGCCTAGGAGTCATCCCGATTCCTCTCTTTCTCTCCGCCAGAAAGTCCTAGCAAGTCCACCTCCGGAGCAGATGTTAAACCCGTTCGCTTTCCATTACTGCTACCACCTCTCTAATACAAGCCACCACGTCTGTGGGTCTGTGAAGGAGGTGTTCATAGAGAGGTCAAAGGGAGGCTATTACCTTTGTGTATTCTACAGCCAAGTGTCAGGCAATGGGCTTGAGGCTGTGGTTGATCAGAAGGACACCGACGGTCAGCTGGACTTGACTGGAGAAGAGCAAAGACGTGATGAACTCGCCCAGCCTCTCTGCATTTGCCCATCCCTGCAGCTGATGGCAAAAAGTCCTCAACAAAGCAATGAACACTGCATCACTTCTGCCTTCAAATCTCATACAAGTTCTTCTTTTGGCCAACTCTCATTGGAACTATATATAGAAGGGAGTTCTGCGAAACAGTAACCAAGTGGACAGAAAGCATTTCCATCACGACATCCTCTGACCATCCAATCTAAAGTTCTCACCTGGTCCTACTCTGTCATATCACCCCATTATAGTTCTCTGGGTGGCATGTATTACCAGCTGCTGTTGTCTAATTTGTTTATTGTGGAGTTCCCCACTAGAAAGTTGGCTCAGGAGAGCATGGATCTTATCTGTCCCGGTGCCTACTTGATATCCAGGACCTAGAACAGAGTAGCACATGGAGTTGAATAAATGTCCCTCACTACCTTGCCTTTGACAATTCCTTATTTTGGGATCTGTTACAACACCCTACTTCCACATGCTGATTTCTTTTATTAAATAGGAATTAATAGAATTCTTTTGGTTTAGAGTAAAAAAAAATGTTTACTTAGACTTAAGTACAGGGGAATATATTGGTTCGTGGAATGGAAAAGTCCAGGACTCTTTCAGGTACGGCTGGATCCAGGGTGCTCACATGTCACTGAGATTCGCTGTGCTTCTTGTGCTTTGGTTTCCATCTCGGGCAAGCTTTCTCCTCAGGTGGCACCTTTTCTCATGGGTTCAGTGAGAACAGAGTTTCTTTTTGCCAGTAGTTTCAATGAAAGTTCTGAGAGCAGGAGGGGAATCCTCCCTCTGACTCTGGCCCCCATCCCAAAAAAGGTGCCGTTGAGAGAAGGAAGGAAAATGAAAGCCAGCTGGGCAGATACATTTGTTTGCTACAGATTTGTTGTGAGGATCAAGAGATGATATTTTAAAGTTTATGACATATAGTAAGCCCTCAGTTATGATGGCTACTACAACAATAATATTGTCTTGTAATTATTATTGCTGCATGAAAGCATGTTGTACACTTCAGGGTACCAAACCAATGTTGGATGTCATTATCTCCTTCGGAGTTCGTGGGTTTAGACGGTTCAGGAGCGGAGGGGAGGAGAAGGGCTCCTTTCCCATGCCCCAAGGGAGGTGGGGTTTTCTGTCTGGGCAGCGGGGTTGGAGGGAAGGCTGGTCCTCCTGTGGTTCTCAGGATGGCCACTTGGTGGCAGCCTTAGCCCATACTGCTCCCGTCCCAGCACCTTCCCAGTTTGACCAGCCTGCTCATCTGGGCATTCCCGGGAACCTCAGGGTCCCCAGCCCTTCTCAAACCTCCTGCTTGAGACTCTCCCTTGTGCTGGAGATGGGGGCCACGTGTACATAGATGCGATGCACACAAAGGATCTCCATGGTTCCTTGGTGTGTCAGGGTTGCAGTGTGAGGCAGGGAAGCTTTGGGAGTTGGGGGCATCTCCACCAGGAGTTCCCAGGACTGGCAAGAGGCTGGGTGTGGGGCTTCCCTGGTGGAGCAGTGGTTGAGAGTCCGCCTGCTGATGCAGGGGACACGGGTTCGTGCCCAGGTCCGGGAAGATCCCACGTGCCGCGGAGCCGCTGGGCCCGTGAGCCATGGCCGCTGATCCTGCGTGTCCGGAGCCTGTGCTCCGCAGCGGGAGAGGCCACAGCGGTGAGAGGACCGCGTGCCGCAAAAAAAAAAAAAAAAAAAAAAAAAAAAAAAAGAGGCTGGGTGTGTATTTGGTGAATAGCCTGGGTAAGGGACTCCAGTGGACATTTGTCATGTTCAGGTTGCCAGGCACTTGTCGAGCATCCTTGCTCTATTGGAGGAAGGTCTAGCCTTCTGAGTCCTAACCCGCCCAAAAGTTGAAGCCTGAGAACTCATCCCCCAGGCTTCTTTGTGGCTACCAACTGGTCGTAGGTGAGACCCAGAGCCCTGTGACCAGACTCACGGGTGTGAGACCCAGTCTGGAGATGAGAACAGCATGAGGAGAGAAGTTCTGCCATTTTTCTTGCAGAGAGTACAGAGGCGTTGGCTTTCTCTTGGAGGTGGGGGTGAGGGGGGGGCAGATGGTAGCAGCTGAAGGTCAGGTGCCTGACCTGGGTGTGGCATTGCTTAGGGGAGAGTGGGTAGTGGCAGATTTCTCATCAGGCCAGCTCTGCAATTTCGTCACAGGCATTGCTTTTGGAAGCTTGGTCTAAAGCCCTGTTCTCCAGGCCTCCCACAATGGTGTGAGCCATTCAGTCTCCTTTTGTAAAATCCTGTTTGAGGTTAATCCACCAGAATCAGCTTTAGTTGCTTGTAGCTAAGAACCCAGACTAATGTAAATGCTAACACTGCTGTATCACATGCCAACTGCAAGGCCTCTTTTAAATTGCAAATACTTCTATGAGGTAGGAATTCTCATTTTATAGATATAAGCAAAACATACTCAGAGAGGTTAAGTACTTTGCCCATGCTCACACAGCATGGACATACCAGAGCCTCCAGTCCAATGTAAGGTATGTTGGTCTCTGGAGTCCATGATCTTTCCACTGTGCCAGGCTCTTTGCCATCAGGTCAGGGACATTATCGGTACCTCCAGTACCCAGCTCAGTGCCTGACACATAGTAGGTGCTCAATAAATATCCGACCTTAATAAATACTGAACAAATGAGTAAATGAAAATGCCACAGTCTTTTTTCTTGGAGTGTGGTCGAGCTTGGAGCATCTTTGGGGTGGAGGCAGGTCCTGGTAAAATGCCAGGTGAAACTTGTCTTGGAAAGTCTCAACCCTCCTGAGAGCCCTGGCTCCTCCTGGCTCCAGCCCCTCTGCTCCATCTGGAACTTAACTGTCTATCCCCAAAGGTGAATTCGAACGATGGCTGTGATCACGTTGACAATTTGCTTCCTCCACATTCAGTGGTGGCAGGAGCACAGAGTCACTGCTATCAAAGGAATTGAGAATTTGAACAGAATCATCTGTGCCTCTGATGCCTCAATCTCCTCTCCTCGTGCCTGAGGAGTGGCTGCCCAGCCTCTATTAAGGACCTGACTGTCCACTTCTAGGGCTACTCTGAGACAGTAGTGTTCCTCTGGTTTGTAAAGCCAGGTTCCCTATAATGCTGGTTCTGCTTGAGCCCACCAGAGTATCACATGTGACGCCCACTCCACCCCCCTTTTCTTTTACTTGTTAGGTTTTTTTTAAAAATTTAATTAAAAAAATTTTAATTGAAGTATAGCTGATTTCCAATGTGGTGTTAGTTTCAAGTGTATAGCAAAGTGATTCAGTTATACACACACACATGTACACACACACGTATATTCTTTTTCAGATTCTTTTCCATTACTGTTTATTACAAGATATGGAGTACAGTTCCCTATGCTATACAGTAGGTACTAGTTTACCTATTTTGTATATAATGGTGTGCATATGTTAATCCCAAACTCCTAATTTATCTCTCCCCACGGCCGATATCCCCTTTGGTAACCATAAGTTTGTTTTCTATATCTCTGAGCCTATTTCTGTTTTGTAAATAAGTTCATTTGTATCACTTTGTTAGATTCCACATGTAAGAAATATCATATGGTATCTGTCTTTCTCTGACTTACTTCACTCAGTATGATCATCTCTAGATCCATCCATTTTGTTACAAATGGCATTATTCCATTCTTTTTTATGGCTTAGTAATATTCCATTTTATAACTATAAATATAAATATATATATATATATATATATATATACCACATCTTCTTTATCCATTCATCTATTGATGGGCATATAGGTTGCTTCCATGTCCTGGCTATTGTAAATAGTGCTGCAGTGAACATTGGGGTGCACGTATCTTTTCAAAGTAGAGTTTTCTCTGGATATAGGCCCAGGACCCATTCTCTTTTTTTTTGTGGTATGTGGGCCTCTCACTGTTGTGGCCTCTCCCGTTGCGGAGCACAGGCTCCGGACGCGCAGGCTCAGCGGCCGTGGTTCACAGGCCCAGCCGCTCCGTGGCATGTGGGATCTTCCCGGACCGGGGCACGAACCCACGTCCCCTGCATCGGCAAGTGGACTCTCAACCACTGCGCCACCAGGGAAGCCCCCATTCTTTTTTGAAATTGATAAGCCTTCAGATATGTGAAGGCAGCCACTTGAAGTCTCCTGTATTCAGTCCCACGCCCTCCCACTTGCTCCCAGGTTTTCTTCCTCAAGTGAAACACATACATCTCCTCCGCATGCGCCTCCTCAGACGTGGATTTGCGTTCCTTCCCCCTCCAGTGGTTCTGCCCTAGACACACCCCACTGGCCTGTGCTTCTTCTCGGATGTGATGAGGGACCTTGTGGTATGAAAGCTGTACCACAAGTGTGGTCTGCCCAGGGCCGGGTGGAGTATTGGCTCACGTGTTCCTCGCTATGGGTACCTTATGGCTGGGTTCAGATTCTGACTCTGCTTTTTACTGGCTGTGTGACTTTGGGCAAGTTAGGAAACCTCTCTGTGCCTCAGTTTCTCCATTTGTAAAATGGGTTTATAACAATAATATCTACTTCATAGAATTATTATAAAGACTAACAGAGTAAATATTTAAGTTAATTAGAACAGCAGCTGACATAGTATTCGAGAAGTGTGAAGTAAAAATAAATACAACAGTCAGTGTCAATATCACAAGTATTGTTGAATGTCTACACTGCATCACCTCTCATACTGACTTTATAGCCAATTAAAAATCCATTGTCTTTTTCTTTCTTTCTCAAAACACAGGCTCTGCTGCTAAGCCCCATCCTGTCAGCACATGCGTCAGCAGTTGGATTTCAGGGAGTGTGCAGGAGTTCACATCTATTCCTTGGACACAACATCATGTTGGTTGCTCCTTGTCTCAAACGGCTGGCTTGCTGGGATGCTAACTCTGCCTTCCAGCATGAAGTGTGCTGAGCCGCGGGCAGTGTCTTGCTGACTCCAGACACCCGACTGTGTCTGCAGCCCTTCCTGTCTGTCCCTGCGGTACCGCAGAGCCTCCTGAAGAAGCTCCTCCCTGCCCTTAGCGGAACGGGCTGGGCCCTCAGGCCAGGTGCCCACGGCGGGGATGTTGAAGCTAGATGGTCCCCAGACACCCGCCTTCCAGTCTTTCTCCACCTGCGGTCTCAGGGCCAGCTACAACGGAATCCCGCCACCGCAGACCTGCAGCCTCAGGATCTGGGATCCAGTAATGTGCAGTTTATACGGTGTCTCAGGAAACCCAGAAGGCTGGCCAAGGGGATGATGGAGGAGCTCGGCCAAGTGTGGCTGCGGACGAGTGCCGCCACTGACCTCCCAGCCTGGGCGGGGTGGGGCGGGGGTGGCTGCCCGTGGGAGACCCTCTCCTTGTCTCTACGGACCCACTTTCTTTCCTCCTTCAGCATGAAGACACAGAGTATGGCAGGACCTGTGGGCTGGATCCCTGGGCTCCAAAGTCTGGACCTCTGAGAAATTTCACCCCCTCTCAGCCCAAGAGCTCGTCAAAGCTTCTTCCTCATGTTCACTGTCGCATTTCCAGCAGGCTGCTGATGGCCATCGTGACAAGAAGTGCTCTAAGCAGACAGACCCTGTGGCTTTCCTTGTTCTGGGCTAGGCTTGACAGCCAAGCGCCTGGGCTCACCTGCTCAGGAAGACGCAACTGCACGGTGCTGTCCCCGGCAGGCCAACACACCGACACCCGGACCTGGGGACCGGGAGGCCTTCACAGACCACACCAGCCTGTTCTCTCGCCTTCTGTTTGCTCTTCCCAGCCTCCCAGCCCAGAGATTCTCCCCTCAGAGGAAACTCCACAGAAGGAGGTTCCCGGGCTAGCTTGGTCAGTCCTGCCTGTCAGATAACCGTGGGTTTGAGTAACAGGATGGGGTTGACCCAGCTGCGATGTTCTTCCCTTTCATGATCCCCTAACCCGAGTCTTCCCAGCCTGGCTCCATCGTGGAGGGGCTGCTCACTGGCTGGACTTGGTTACCAGCCTGGAGGAAGGTGATCAGGGACTGGGACAGGCAGAGCAGACCCTTTCCGGCCACATGTGAGCCCTATGACCAGACACTTCCCTGGTCCCTAGGGTGGACTTCTTCAAGACTGAGTGGCACTGCTGTGTGGTTCAAGTTCAAAGGCATCTTCCCTGGCCAGGTACAGAACCTGTTTGCACTTACACACACACACACACACACGCTCACATACACACATACACATGAACATGGGCAGGGAACCATGGCTCGTGTCCATATAGATATGTTCACTTCATTCATGCATTCATTCACTCCATGATTCATGAAGCAGACCAATACCAACCTCCTACTTTGTGGCAGGTGCTTTATGAGGCGCCAAGCAAGTAAGATAGTCACAGAACCTGCCCTGGAGAAGTTTAGAATCAGAGGGAAAGAGAAGCATTAAATTAGAAATTAAAAAAAGTGTGGGGTTATGTTAGCTATGGACACCAGCTAGAGCACGAGAACAGAACCCTGAAGACCCTCTTCAGGGTCAGGTGCAGCCCCGTGGGCTGTGAGATCTTGGGGGCATCTGAAAGATCCTGTGTGAGGGGCTGGGCGACAGCAGTTGCTTACAACAGCGAAGAAGCATTTCAATATTTTAACCACCTGATACAACCGTACTTGCGAGTGCCAGCTGTATACTGGCCCTGGAGAGAACATCGAACAGGGGAGTAGGCAACCTGGATCAGGTGTCAGGAGAGGCTTACCTGATCAGGAGATATTTAAGCCGAGACCTGAGGATGAAGTAAAAGTAAAGGATTAGTGGGCATTGCGGGTGCTGGAGAGGATTCCAGAGAAAGTAAGAAACGCTTGGACATGCCAGGACCCGTAAGTGAGAAACAGCCTGGCATAATTAAGGAAATACAATTTTTTCCACTAACTCTGGCACATGGAGTATGAAGGGAAAATCACTGTGATGGGCTTGGAGATTAACACGATTAGGGGTCGTGGCAGCAACACTGAGAGGGCTGAGGTCTTAGTTTGATGGAGATTACATCTCTACCACCCCATGGCATGGCACATTGAAGGAGAAATTAAGTTCAACGTTGGAAAAAAATTTTCATTTCATATTCATTCGAGAGTCTGACCCACCACGCAAGCCTGCCAGCCGAGAAAGGCTCTGAGTGCATGGAACACGTGCTGCTTCATGTTTTGAGGTCTCTGCTTAATGCCAGATCCTCAGAGACCTGAGGATATCCATGTCAAACAGCCCTTCCTCCTTCGTGACCTGCTAGCATCCTTTCCTCACTGCATATTTCTTACCGCACTCAGCCTGGAATCATATATTTATTTAGGTGTAAGCTCCATGAGAGGGGGGTCATTGTTTCCCCAGCATCTACAACAGTCATGGCCTTGGGGCCAGTGCTCAGTGATGTTTGTGGAATGGATCTTGAATGGATGAAGAAAGACCCCATGAAAGGCAGAGAGAAGGGCCAGCACCCAGGGATGGAGATAGCCTTTAGGAAGGGGAAATGCTGCTTCCTCATACGGGAGCCAAGAGATGGTGGCGGGGGGAGGGGAAGGGGACAGAGGGGTTGTAGGTTTTGTGTGGGTGCTTGAGGTTGCTCCTTCCTGCCAACTGTACTTTTCCTTTAGGAGAAGGAAGCAAGACCATAAGCTGAGATGGAAGGCGTGGCTGAGGGAGGGGTTGGTTTGGGGAAAGTGAAGACGTTTTGTAACCTATCAACGAGTTGCTGAGAAATACGTTTTGTAACCTATCAACGAGTTGCTGAGAAATATCCGTAAGATTGTCCAGCAGTGCTAGTGCCAGAGTCTAGTTGAGAGGGACTTACCTATTCGTACTATTGTGACTGATTACCTGGATTCTCTCCAAAGGCGGCCAGCTGTCCGGGGGTGAGCAAAGAGCCGGCAGCCAGACGATTTTCCGGGGCTGGAGTTTTTCAAGAGAGAAGCAAAGTGAGAACATCGAGGCAAAGGAGTGTTGGCATTTTGGGAACGAGTGGCTGACGTGCTGGACCAGGGAACGGAGACGAGGAGGTCAAGCTGCGTGTTGGAAGGGCTGTGTGCATAAAGCGCTGAAGTCAGCCAGGGCGACGGAGGAGCTTCAGGGGAGAGGAAGATCCTGAGCACACGTCAAGCCTTCGACATGTGAGAGGCATAGTCCGGAGACTGCACACGGCAGGGACAGCCTGGAATCAGATGGAATCAGGTGGTCTTTCACCTTGTCGGTGCGAGCTTGTTCCTCCGCCGACCCCCTGTGTAAATGCCGTTGTTCTAAGTGCCAGATAAAGAGTCATTCAGTTTCTTCCCTGACATAGAGCTGCCTGTGAATTTTCTTTTCCAGGTTCCATGCTTGGTTCTCTCCTCTTCTTCATCTATATTCGTTCCTGGGTGACCTCACCAAGTGCCAGGGTTTTAAACCCAAGCTCTGTGCTGACAGCTCCTACCTGTGTCTCCAGACACTCGAGCTTCAGTCTATTCAAAATCTTCACTAGGGTGTTCGCGTGGATCTCGGACTTAAAGTGTCCAGAACCAGAGTCTGCATCCCCAAACTCTGCTTCTTCTTTACTCCTTTTAGAGAGTAGATGGCAAACCCATCTTTTCAATGGTTTCGGCCCCCAGATTTGGAAGTCACCCTTGACGCCACGCTCAAATTCACATCCAATCTATTATCCATTTTTGACAGTTTGACCTTCAGCAGAGCCAGAATCTGGCCACTGTCCACTTCCGCTGGATCCAGCTTGCCCCACACACTCCATCTTGTCTCATCTACATCATTGCCTCCTAACTGGTACCCTTACTTCCTCTCTTCCCCTGCTGTGGTCTATTCTCTACCCAGCAGCCAGAGTGACAATTTTAAAACTTAAAAGTCATGTCAGTCTTCTGCTAAAAGTTTTCCTTTGGCTTTCCATCTTAGTTGAAGAAAAAGCCAAAATTCTAAACATAGTCTACAGACCCTATGTGGTCTAGCTGTGGATACCACTGACTTATCTCCTACCTCTTCAGCCTCTGTCCTACACCATCCCTTGCTCTCTGCTCCGGCCACACTGCCCTCCTTGCTCTTTATCAAACGCACCAGGCAAGTCCTTACCTCAGGACCTTTGCACTTGCTGTTCTCACTGCCTGAGATATCTTCGTTCAGATACTTGCACAGTTCAGTAGCTCACTTCTTTCAGGTCACTGCCCCATGTCATCATTTCAGAGAAGACTACTCTGACCTCCCCCCTCACCTAGACTTATTGTTGTCCATAGGACTGACCACTCCCTGATTCAGCCGTGATAGGCTAAATAACGTTATGGTAACAGATCCCAAGGTGAAGTGGCTTATAACATAAAGGGTTATGCAGTGGTACGCTGAAGCCAGCTTGTACTGGATCAGAAGAGCCAATTGTTAAATTTTCAGGAAATTTAAGTCAGTGTTAAGCACGGTCATTATTAAAAGTTAAATTACATACACTTCCAATTAACGAACATTAAATATGAGGCGAGTACCTACTCAAAACACATCAGATCTCCATTGTTTTACAACATTTTACTATTATTATTAATGTATATGAAGTTTATTATTATTACTCCATATTATTATGACCTCTGTGCTCGAGGTTATCTATGTCTTTTTTATTTGTATTGTGGAAATACTAATATATAGTATGTGCTACTGTGCATTTCTACCTAACTCCTCATGCAGTGATGACATGTAGAAATCAGCCATATTGGGAATATTTACACAGCCCTGAAATCAGTAAGGCTACAAATCAGGGTTTGACTGTTTTTGTGTCTCTCTGTGTGTGTTTGTCTAGACTTAAAAAAGTGATGGGGCAAATACTTATGATGCAGGTTACACTTCAAAGTGTGTCACGTCTGCAGCCATTACACCGGGAAGAGCAGAAACTGAAGCAGTATTCAAACACTTACACCTGATTCGGCAAAGAGGTTGCTCACCACTGATAAATGAGTGAAGCCCGGACCCATCGGTCTTCATCGTGTCGCTTTCGTCTTACTTATTAACATAAGTGAATATACCAGGCGACATTCACGTTGGAAGTTCGCTCATCCATCAGTTGCAGCCGTAGGTTGATTATGGATCCAAGACTTCAGCAAAAATGAACCAAAGCATCTGTATTGATTGGGTACATGGCATTTCAGCGTAGGGTACTTTGTTTTACTATTTGTAAATTGCATTCTTTATATCGGCAAAGTTTCTAATAAACATACACACACACCACACACACACCCCGTACTTATATACCCACCTCTCCCCTCCTTCTTTGAAGAGCTGGTTGTTAAAACGTTCACTGGGTTGATCACATGCACACGCCACATGCACACGCCACGCCCATCAGGGGTCCTCTGTTCACACGCCTCACTCTGGGCCCAGGTGATGGCATTTCTACCACGTGCAGTGCTGCTGACTGCTGTGGCAGGGGAAGAGATCCACTGGCTTTCAAAGGCTCCACCTGGAAGGGACATGCACTCCCCTGCTCCTGTATCATTGTGGGAAGCAAGCCACGTGGCCACATCTACTGGAAGTGAAGAGAGAAGTGTGATCCCGTCACGTGCTGGGAAAGAGGGGGGGAGAACTGGAATGCAGGTGGACGGCCCAATGACTCCACAATGTACTAGGTTTTTGTCTAGAATCCTCAGCCCCACACTGAACACACATTCCACCGGAGAGTGTTTTGTTCACTGCTGTCTCTTGGAGCACCTTGAGACACTCAAGAAATACTTAGTGAATCAGAGAGGAGACTAGCCTGAAGGAGGAAGGCTCTGGAAGCAAGCCCTCATGGATCAATGGAGAGGGTTACCCAAATCCTGAAAAGCAATGTGCTCTTAGAGCCCCTCACCCCACATGCAGCTGGAAATCCGTGGCACAGGAAGTCACATAGATGCATGTCGTTCTGTGCCATTTAAACAGGCCCTAGGGCCAGGGAAGGGACAAACTCTGGGAGTGGCTGCAGATACCACCCCAGGAGAAGGCTCCACTGACCCAGGCTGAAACCAGCGTGAGGGCCATAGACCCGAAAGATGGTGTCACTCAGATTCGCGCAGGTGCGGGGTTGGCCCTGAGAAGGAGTTACGTTTTGCTCCCTGGGCTCCTTCCTTGCCTCACCCTCGTCCTGGCCTCTTCCCCAGGAACTCCTGATTCCATAGTCTAATAGATGATCCCAACTCTACTGGCTGCTGCTTCCCAACACAGCCAGACAGCTGCGTATGCAAGAGAATTCTGAGCTGAGGCAAAGTTTTCTTCCCTCTCTGTCTAGATCAGAGGTTTCAGTAAATCCCAGGGGTTGAATTAAGGCTCCACGTGATGACCGGGATGACAAAGTAATACGGAGAGGCATCACGTATTCTAGAATAGCCTCATGCATCTACCTCGGCGTTGGCACCTTGGAGCTCAGGTGTACACTGTTATTCCAGGTGGGTTTGATGTTATCACACACCAGGGAGGCAACAGCTCTACTCCCATTCGTTGAGCACCTACTATGTGCCAAGGCTTTCCTATATGCTGCTTCGTTCATTACCCAGCACCCCAACTCTAACAGCTTGGTATTTCCTGTTTGTCAAAAGAGGAAACTGAGTCTGGAGGAGATTAGGTAACTCTTCCAAGGTCAACAGGAAAGTGGCAGAACCAGGATTTGAATGCAGTCTTTCTGAATCTGATGTCTGGCCCTTCTCGACGAGGACTCCTCTAACAACCTGAGAGAAAAGACTAAAAACTATCATTCAGGCAACATGAACTCAAGACCCTGGATTTAAATGAGGTAAAAAAAAAAAAGAAAAATACCAGAGGCATTTCCACATTTGATTCACATGCCAGACTTCCACGGATCTGAAATAAATCCCAGTTGGACCATAAGAGCTTTTTTTTTTCTTTCAATTTTTATTGAACACAAGTATTCTGACAGAATGCAAAGTCAAAATTCTCAGTTAGTACTCAGTATTTACACCAGTGAGAATGGAAACAAAGGTGGTATCGATGTTTCACTTGGTAAAAAGTTTGTAACAAGAGAGAAGGCCCCCGAAGTCGGGAATGCTGGGTAGAGATGTTAATGGAGATCTGAGAACCACCATCCAGACAGACAGCCTACAGTGAAAACCTGGGACGGAAGGCTCCATAGAAAAGTGTGAAAATAGCGTTCCACTTCAAAGCTGCACTATATATACTACGGCCCTTCAGGGTTCCGAGGCCCTGTGCATGGCACTTGAGCGCCCCTCCAAGCAGAATCTGGCCACGCCGGTATTTATGTGAATACATATGTATGGCACATACACATATAGACACATAGCCACTGGAAACCGGTAGAGTGATCTCTCCTTCAAAAAATTAAAAAAAGGAAAACTATAAGCTTTTATCCTTTAACGTAAAAGATAGAACGTCTTGAAAATAAAGTGACTCCCTCTTTGATTTTAAAGAAAGCATTGCTCTGTTTCTTTCTTTTTTTTTTTTTAAAGGAAAGAAAGCTCACGCAGGCAGAGACAAATCTATGTATGATGGGAGAGAGGCAAAACAAAAGGTTGGCAGAGTTTTGGGTTCCAGCCAATGGCAGAGCCAGGGTTTAGGGAGGGGGCAGGGGAGTCAGCTGCCCTGGGCCAGGTTATCTGAGGGTTGACCATACCTCTTTCTCTTCCTAACCACCGGAACCCAAAATCAGTTTATTTGACCACAACCCCTTGGAGTGAGATGCACAGTCTTGACGAGGTATAGCCTGGGCTTGGCCTAGGTAGTCAAAGCCATTAACGTCACAAGATGAGGAATTGATTCCACTGACCACCCGGGGAACCGGAAGAGCCTACCACTCCCCGCTGGGTCCTCCCCCGTCTGTCTCAGACGCCCAGGAGCTCCCACCTGCTGTGTGCTCTGTGTGCCCTAACAACTTTCTTCACCTGACTTGTTCCTGAGGGCCTGTGCATTCGAACCATAGATTTGTGCAAGCCCTAACAGCCAAGGGCCAGAGCCGTGCAGACTGGGATCCTCCATTTCCATCCCCATGAGCTGAGAAAATGCAAAATAACCCCACACTGAGCAAATGACAGGACCATTATTTTTCACAGTTTGATGTGATTATCTAGCATAGCGCCATTGATGAGTCTGCGGAAGTGTCAGAACACTGGGGAGTGTGGCCCACAGAACAGACTCAGGGGAAGTCTTGCTACCCTAACCTCTTGCTGTTTTGTACCTTGTGAAAGGTGACCTGCAGGGTGCTGATTTCTGTTGACTTAGCATCATCTTCATTAACACAATCGCTTTGACTTCATTTTCTTTGTTTAAAGGCTTCAATTCCTTTGAAGATTTATTTTTGTTTCCTGAATATTTTTTTTCTGAGCTATCTGCTATACCTTCCACAACCAAACTATGTTGAAGTTTTATTTCAATACTATGACAAAAACACGTTTCACACTAAAATATTCACGCATCCACAGTGCACAAGCTTGCAGTTCTAAAGTAGAATGAGGAAAAAAAAGCAAAATTTCTATACAAAGGGCTGGCTTTTCCCTTCTCCCCCCTCCCATCCCCCTTAAAGTTTCTGTATTTTTCTTTCCCCCACTTGGTTTCCAACCCAGGAAAGTTGTGTTATGACTCCAGACAGCAGGTTGGGTTTTTTTTTTTTTCTCTCTTTTGTTTCTACAAACGCTGCCTAAGTGAACAGAAGGCCGATGTTATTTTACTTCAACACACTTCCAAAAAAAGACACTAATTCCCTGAAGCACACATGCTCTTCCGCTCAAATCTAGATTCTGGGCTCAAAAGGAAATTGTACGTATATATTTTATTTGGCTTTCTACAAAAAAAGGGGATGTTTGGGGTAAAAATGTGTGTTCACCAAGACCAGCCCCAACTATACAATCTTCTCTGCTTCATTCAACAAAGCCTAAGAGTCCTTCAAAAGGAAGGACAGGGATGCCTGGGGAACAGATCCTTTTCACAGATAACAGGCAGGTGGTAGCTAATCAGAAGTGGTCTAACCCCCTAGGAAACAAAAAAGAACTGAAAACCCGAAAGCAAAACCATTCCAGAACGAGATGAATTTTCACCTGAGTCGCACACAGGCAAAAATTTCAAATCAGAAAGGGGGGAAGAGCCACTGTAAACAATCAGATTTCGTAACGCTGTCCTGTGATGATCCTACACCCATAGGCAGTACTTGTAACTTAAAAAAAAGGCAGCCATTTTACACGGACATTGAAACACAACTGAAGTCAAACATTTGTCAACTTGTAAACACTGGAAAGCAAAGTTGGCAGAAAGGTAAAAAAAAAAGAAGGAAAAAGAAAAGGAAAGGAAAAGAAATCCGAATACTGCAAATTGAGATCTACCCCCAGAAGCTGCAATTTGGCATTCTTCCTACAAAACAAGAGTCTATGTGGGAATTGAATTCAGCTAGAAAGGGTGACACACTTTGCATACTGAACAAATACAAAGTGAACAGAAATTATAACTTATTTATGAGGTTTTACAGAGTTCAAACTCGACTGAAAGTATAAAAATAAACTTGGACTTTGTTCATTCGGTTAGTCTTAGTGTCTGGAAGTATTTCTCTGAACCTGGTCTGTGCCAGTTGGGCAACACCAAGTGCGGTCTTCCTGAACCTAGATATTTTATTTTTCTGAGCTTCCTAGATTCTTAATTTGGGGTCCTTTTGTTTGATTTTTAAATGGTTTCAGGGAACGGAGAGTCCTAGTTTGGCTGTGGGTTTCACCTTTTTGTCTCATTTTCTTACAAGTGAGTGCGCAGCAAAGGAACCCTTTCTATAAACCTACAAAAAGGAGATCCCACGTTGATCTGCTTAGTTTTTTTTTAAAGGCAAAAGACACTAGAGGAATGAGATGTGTGTGTGTGTTTGTGTGTGTGTGTGTGTGTGTGTGTGTGTGTGTGTGTATGAGATATTGGAGATGCTCTGGTGAAGCTGTTGTGTCACTTTTAATTTTGATCTTTGCTGGTGTCTCGTCACCCGTCATGCTTTGCTCTCGTTCTCCTTTGTTTGTGTGGCATCGTTGGGGACCGTCTTGACTTCGGCTGGCGCTGGCTTCGTTTCTGTCTCCTGGCACTCCGGCTTTGCTTCTACAGGACCCTTCCTGTGGAGAATCAGGAAAACAGCACTGAGACCACGGCCTGCAGTAACGCACCCTCTGGCCAGTTCCTCAAAGGGGGCTCCAGTTAGAGCACTGGTCTCCAAACTCAGCTGCACGTCAGGATCACCTGGAGTCTCTAAAAATCACTGATGCCTGGGCCGTGTCCCCAGAAATCCTGATTTAAGTGGTATGAATGTGGTGACTTTTAAAAGCACCCAAGTGGTTCTAACTTGCAGCCAAAGTAGAGAGCCACTGAATCAGCGGAAGGAGCCCTTCCGGCCCTAATCTGATGCCAGGGGCTCCAGCTTTACCTGGGGTGGTGCAAGTGCAGCAGGTGCAGGCTTTTCCTCACGCTGCATGGCTGCAGCAGCCCAGCTTGGTATAAATCATGTATGTTGGGCTCCCTGGTACTGATCCCAGGGGGCCCTCTGCAAACCACCTGCGCTTGCCTGTCCTCACCCCCACCCCTCTGTGCTCTGCCTTTCCTGGTGATGCCTCTATGGCTTGCCAGGGCAGGGTAAGAAAATGCTCTTTGTTACTGAGGCAGCTTTCCATGGGAGTCTGGTGAGAGGCCAGAGTGGGCTGCCGGGCTGCAGGGGAGCTGGGTGGGCAGGGCTGTCCTTTTATTTTCTGACAGATTCGGGGCTCCTGGGGAGGGTCCCCTTGCTGCTCTTGGGGGCAGCACCTCCGCTTATCTGGGAGCAGCCACAGGAGCCTCTATAAAAACCTCTGTCTGACTCTGCCTCTATCAGTCCCAAGAGTGAGAATCTGGCTTAAGGACACACCAGAGCAGACTCAGACCCCAGCCCCAGCTGGTGCCCCTGCATTTTGGCCTCACACTGAAGAAACCTGTAAGCTGAAGGACCTGGCCTCGAACTTGGAAGACCCAGCAGTCATGCAGTGCTTGGGAGCTCTGCGTCTTCCCAGTCCCTCAAGGGCAGGAGAAGCAAGGGTGGGTGGGTAGGTGTGTCGGTTGGAGTGTGACAGGGCCTTCTAGACCACACAGATCCTCTCCCCACACGAGCCTCAGGGTCTGCCTCTTTACTTCCCGAATACCCGTGCCATTCTGGTGGGGACTCGGTCTTGCCCTGGATGACACACTGTCTGTGGGCCCCAGCGTCGCCGATCAGGGCACCTTGACCTCCTTAGCTCACTTCCCAAGCTACGCTCAACAGTGGCCCGAATGCAAAGGCTCCTCCAGGGGCAACAGACGCCACTGCGAGGACGATAAGGATAAAACCTAATTAACGTGGCCTAATTAGTCAGCAGGCGGCTGCCTGCCGGGCCTGCTGCCTGTCTCCACCCTCTGCCTCGGCCCAGCCCCTGGCTGACAGTCGCCTCCGAGAAGCTCTGGAGTAGGCTGAAGACACGTCTAACAGGGAGGACACAGCACAAACGCACACCACCACCACGGGACACCACCCAACGACAATGGACAGAGAGAGGCCGTACTCGGTCTTGGCTGGTGCAGGAGGAACAGAGCCGTCGGCAGTGGAAGGAGCAAGCTCAGGGGCTTGTCCACTGGCCCCAGCGGCGGGAGCAGGAGAGCCCAGGGCTGCAAAAACATCCTTTGCAAGGTCAATATCTGGGGTCTTGAAGTTCCCTTCGTCCATTTTAAAGTCCTCGCCCTGGGCAGGGTTTGTGGTGCTGATGGAGGCCGCCTCGCTCTTCGGGCTGGCGAGGGCCCTGGCTGCCTCGGCCGGGCTCTTCGCGGCGCCGGGCTGGGTGGGCTCAGGGTCCGGACCTTTGGTGCCGGGAGCCTCCTGCTTGGCCTGGGGGACTTCTGGGGTGGGGGTCGTCGGTGCCACTGCTAGGGGACCGGCTGCCCCGGCCGGGGGGGGGACCGGCTTGCTGGCCGGAGGGGCCTTGGGGGCCTCGCCCGCACTGGCAGGGGCGCTGGGGCTGAGCACGCCCCCCTGGTTTGCCAGGACGCTAGAGGACAGGCTGCTGGCGGCGGGGGCTGAGGTCGGGGGGTCGCTCAGGTCAACGAGGGGGGCGACCTTGGGGGCTGAGGCTGGGGGCGGGGAGGTGGCGGCGACGCCGGGCCCCTTGGAAGGGGTGGCCTGGCCGGCGGGCACAGAGTTTGAATCAGGGGCGGCCGTGGCCAGGGGGGCGATACTGGAGGTGAGGGTGGTGGCCTCACTGGTGGGGCTGTTCTGAGCAGTGGCAAAGGTTTCGGTGATAGTGTCAGAGTTAGCGGTGACGGTGGTGACAGAAGGCAGCATGTCCTCAACAGTGGCTGTGGTGTCAGCAGGCAGCCTGTGGGGAGGACAGGAAGTAGAAGAGATAGACGATGAAGCTGAGACGGACAGAGAAGCCAGGAAGGGCGGAGGCCAAGGCGGGGGCCGGGGGCTGGCATGCGGGGACGCACAGGCATGGACACAGGCCCACAGAGAGAGGAGGACGCCAGAGGAAGCACACGCCCAGGCGGGCAGAAGAGGACACAGGAGACAACAGAGAACTCGGCAGTCTAACAGGGCCTGTCACCTTCCTCCCTGCTGACTCCCCCGCCCGATCTGCACGGGCTCCCTTCCCTACAGCCCTGGCGGCCCTTTCGGACCTCTGCCTGCGTCTTGACTCAGGGAGAGGCCAGCTGGAGCTCAGTGTCCACCACCGCAGGCGTCATACCTAGGTCCCTGGGGAATTGGGCCCACCTGCCCCGGAGACGAAGAGGGCTCCACGTGGTCCCTCAGGGCTGTGGGTGGTCCAGCCAGAGATTTTGTGCTTCCATTAAGCTCCATTTCCTTCAAACCCACAGGACCCACGATACCCACGTGGTCATTACCATCACAGCTGGATGTGGCTCTGACTGGGCGTCCCCAAGGCTTCCGAGACCAGGAGAACCAGGGAGCTTTTACCAGGGCCCCAGCTTCCCTCGCCCTTTTAAGAAGAAGGCAGAAAACCCTAGAATTCTTGGAAATCCTAAACAGAATCTGCTAAGCTCAGCCTCTCTCAATGAAGTTTTGCCTCCTTAAGCCATTTCCAGAATGTGTGTGTGACCTGGGCACAGCGTCTAGGGATCCCGTGTATGCACGGAGCCTTTAAGGCATCCACAGCCACCCAGGTAGAATCAGGAATGCCTCCTCTCTAGGGAGAGGGTGGGGTCACGCGTTCCTGGCCCAGCACTCCAGAATTCTAGCCTGCCATGCTCGGCTGGGGAGCCGTAGGTGGGAAGCATGGAGCTGTGCGCAGGGTGACGTGGTGGCTGTGAGGCTCTGCCGAGGAGGTGGCAGCCCGCCCCGCCCACGTACTCGGGCTCCGTCAGCGGCGTGGTCTCGTTGGGCTCTGTGTGTTTCCCTCCGTCGTGGTTTGGGGTCCGTTCCTCCTCAGTTCGCACCTCCACGATGGGTTCCTTGGACTCATCTTTCCTGTGGAGACAGCTCTGCTGGTTCCATCCCAGGGAGCTGGGGGATGCAGGGGGCTCCCAGGGAAGCCAGCTACGGCTCAGGCACCTGTGCCTCGCTCGAGGCTGGGGTGGGGGGGCGGTGGGATCCAGAACCAGAGTCAAGTGCGGCATCTCAGCCTCCGCTCTTGCTAGCCGTGTGACCTGCTCACTCATACCTCCGTTTCCTCACCTGGAGAATGGGGCAGATAACAGTCTCTACCTTGCCTGGACGTTATGAACATTAACTGAGATAATGGATATAAGGTGCTTAGCACACTGCCTGGTACAGTCCAGTGCTCAAGTCATCTAGATTTGTGTACACGTAAGTATGTACGCATATGCGCACACGTATGCGTTAAGTACGAGCACGGGTAAGTATATGATGTATATATAAGTATACGTGCACGTATATGTAAGCATGTATACGTGAAAGTATATGATGTATGTATGTGTATACGTATAAGTATATGTAAGTACACACATGTATAAGTATAGCGACACGTATATGTAAGTAAAACATGTGTACATGTGTGTGTGTGCATGTACATACATGTATAAGTACATGACGTGTGTGTGTGTGTATACAGTGCCTGGCATGGGGTGGTGCTAACAACTGATTTCCTTGCTCCGTCCCTTCTTGCCTCGCTCCACCTCAGCCCCACCCAGTGACAGTCTGTGAAGGTTCCTGCTATTTGGCTCAGGATCTGTTTCTCCAGAGATGCTGGAGCACATCCTGCAGGAGGACGCTGGATCGTCCTCCAGGAGGACAGGTACTTTCACCTGCTTTGTTCGCTGCTGTCCCCTAATGCCTGGGGATGGTGCCGTGCCTGTAGCGGCTGCACCGTAAGTATTTGTTGAACGATGGATGCATGAACGGCAGCAAGGCAAGTGTGTCTCTCAAATGCTGACCCCTCCATGGTAGCTCCCCTCCAGGCTTAGCTCTGACAATTCCCCTCATTTTGACCTATGGAGGGATTTCAAACATCTCTGTGATTCTAGATGTGGGGTTGGGTCCAGCTGTCTGCTTTTTAAACGGGTACCCCTGAAGACCATGCTTTGAGAGACAGTTCTCTAATGCTCTGCTCCCCTCGGGGTTTCCAGTGGGGAAGCTAAGGTGGTTCCCTCGCTGGGCCCCAGGCCGGGGCAGAGTGTAGCGCTCCGCAGCAGAGGGCAGGTCTGCACTCACGAGAAGGCGGCTTTGCCCTCCTCCATGTCCTTGCCCTTGGCTCCAGGCCCGGCTTTCCCGCACAGGTTGACGGCGATGCACATGAGCAGGCCACACTTGTTCAGGAAGTAGCAGGTGACATCCACGGCCACCAGCAGCAGGACGAAGGTGACGACGAGGATGCCCACGATGGCGCCCGTGCTCAGGCCTGAGGTGGGGCTGCCGTTGGCTTGAGGGGGAGGGAGAGAGGGATGGTGCTGGTTAGTACAATGAGATGCAGACCTGGACCTGCTGAGCAACAGCCCTGGCGGTGGGGTAGAGCCCACAGGACGGCTGTGGCATCTGTGCTCAGAGTGACACTTTCCCTGGGGCCTCTCTACCCCCAGGTGTTGAGACAACAGCGTCTCTTTCTTCAAGAGGGAGGGATGGCAGCCTCCTCTCATAGACCAGGGGACAAGGGCACAAGGCACCCACACGTCAGGAGGAGACTGGGCAATGTGTCCCCATCCCTGCTCTCAACCCACACTCAGTTGGTCTCCCCGTGAGCCCTGGGAGCTGCCAGGGACAGGGTCCCAGATGGGGCGACAGAGGGTTCCCAGGGCTTCCTTTGGGCTTGTGGTGACGTCAGGCACATCAAGACGCCCCGTGCACCTCCGCGCTTCCTTCCCCCTCTTTAGGAGCCGCTCCAGAGGATCCCGACTTTGGACCATATCCTTCTTCATTGCACCAGGAAGACGAATGAAGCTCACTTACTCTGGAGATATGGGGGCCTCGCTAGGCCCAGAGGGCAAGGTGGAAGGTCAGGGAATACTCACCATCTGGGAGCCAGGCACGCTTGGATCAGATTTCAAGAAACCCAGCCGACTCACCCAGAGATGCACCCACGCACGACAGGCTCACTCACACAGGACACGTGCCTACCACAGACGGACACACATTCTCACCTTTGAGCAGCGCCCAGCATCCCCGCTCTAGCTGGACTCACTGGAATGACTCAACCTCTGTGTCTTACTCCCTGGTGTCCATCTAGAATCCCCTGGGGGCCCTGGGCTATTGATGGTATCACAGAAGGACCCCAGGCTCGGCTCCATAGGGCCCCCTCGTGATTGGTGCTAGGCGCCTGCGGTGGACCCCTGACCGCTTGGTGATTCCCACCAGCATCTGGCAGGCGGAAGGCTGTGCTGGGGGAAGCAAGGACCCATGCAGAGCTCTGTGGAAGCCAGTGTGGAAAACATGACCCCAGGCTGAAAAGTGGGTACCCTGCTTCATTTTTCTTCTGGGGGGACAGGGTTCCAGAGGGGCAGCCCCATCGTACCACCAGACCTTGTCTGAAGCTTCCTGTGTCCTCCGGACCCACTTGGGTCACCCAGGTGTGTTGACTGGAGGCAGGAACTGTGGCCAACACAACCTGGGTCTCACTGGGCCTTTGCTGAATCTGGGCCAGGCCCAGGGGCCTCTGGCCACATCACGTGCCAAATAATGGAAAGAATAGGTAACCCAAGGTGACAGAGATGGGCCACACACTCTGTCTCCATGTGGTTTGTGCTCCTGGGAGGCCCTCTGTGTGTCCCAGGGGCCCTGCTCAGGCGTGGCGGGGCTCCTTCAACTGCTGTCCTATTCTGATGGCCCTTATTTCTAACTTCAATTCAGTGTATAGGCCACTGGCCAGCACATAAGAGACGACCACTCACAACCTAATTCCTGGCACCCAGGGCTCAGCTGGGCCTGCGCTGGAGGAACCTCCTAGGATCTTGAATATTTTTGCCTCCTTGGGACCTTGCTCTTGCTTCCCAGCCCCTCCTCAGGCTCCCCCACTGGTCCCTTTCAACCCCACACTGAAGACACAGCCTGTTCCCCAGGAAGGCCCGAGTCTGGCAACGGGCTCCATGCTCAGAGGACCCAGCTCTGACCACTCTGTCTCTGGGCTTTGGCAGCAGGAAACTGGCCACGGGTCCCTGCGGTCAGCTAGAGCCGGTCTTCTCCCCAGTAGCACACCGTCCACTCTGCTCCCCCATGGCGCTCACACATCCACACACAAAAGCAAAGAAAGCCACTAAGGCCTTCCTGGTCTTCAGAATACCAAAGCTGCTTCCCTGAACAGGGAAGAAATACGGCCTTGGGCTTCCTCCCCATCCCATGACTCAGGGCTGGAGGCCACCTGACACCCATACCCAATAGTGTCTACTTCCTGCAGAAGGAGCCTAAGGTATTTTTGTGGGGAAAGAATGTCTGTATTTTTGGACTCAAAGGCACTAACACCATGTTCTGAGGTTTATACATAAATATGGTTTTAGGGAACTAGTCAGGTCTCTAAGGAAGAAAAGCAAACCACTGCAAAGCTTCTCCGTGTGGGAGAAGCAGCTGTTATCCACCTGTGCTCTGGGCTCAGCAGACCCATCAGAGGGCTGCACTGCTCTGAAGGCCAAGGCCAACACCTCCAAGGGCCAGGAGGGCAACGAGACTGATATAAAACAGAAGGTAGGGCAATGGTCTTCTCTCTCATTTGATATAAAATTCAAATTCTTTCCCTTGGTCTAAAAGGTATTACACGTGCTGTGGACTCTCCCACTCCTCTGACCATCATAACTCAGGGCACTGAGCCCTGCCTCCAATCCCTGTGCTCTAGCCGGGAGCAGCTCCATTCTATCTGCTCACCACGCCCAGCCCGTTCCTGTCATAGTGCCTGGAACCCTCCAGCCCCGGCACCCTGTGGTGGCTCTTTGCTTTCTTGCAGGTTCAGCTCAAATGTCACCTTCTTGCAGAGGTTCCCCCCTCCCCTGCCCCGACCTCTTATCTACTCAGGCACCTCTACCCAGTACCTACCACATTACCCTGTTTTATGCTCCTCTTACCCCTATCTGTCATTTTCTGTTCATTGACATGCTTTTATCTGGCTGCCCCGCCCTCTAGAATATCCTGGCAGGTACCCTGTCTCTTGTCTCCCCAGCATCTAGGACAACCCAACTTATAAGAAATGTTCAAAGAATATTTGTTGAACAAAGGAACAGTGTTCAGCCTTGGAGATGAGAACACTGTCTCCAAATATTTAAAGGTGTGTCATGAGAAGGAAGCAGCCTTATTCAGTGTCCCTAGTGGATGGCAACTATGGGGGTAGGAGGCAAACTTGAGCTCACGCGAGACAGAACTAACACACAAGAGCTATTTAAGTGTGGTGTGAGCTGCCTTGGAAGAGCTCCCTGTTGCCAGAGGCATTCAAGAAGAGGCTGGAAAATCCCTTGGCCGGGATACCATAATGCTCTGGATGAGGTTCCTGCACTGGGCAGAGCCTAGGATAGAGGATGTCTTCAGGTCCTCTTCAACTCTAAGGGCCTGTCATTGCATGTTAGATGTCCTACAGTCCCCAGCACAGGGTACAGATTCCCTAATGTCCATGTCCTCCACAGGGTGTACCGAGCAGGACTTTTTCCTGCAAGACAATTGGTAGGTCCCATCTTTATTCATTGAGTCTTATGATTTTATCTTTAGTTGAAAAATAAATACCTTTCAGCATAATGTTTCTCCACCTGCAGCAGAATTCCTGGGGTGCTTTGTTAAGAATTCAGATTCTGGGGTTCCCCCATTCTACCAAGTCAGAATCTCTGGGGCTGAGGCTCAGGCTCAGGATTTGATGGAGCACCCCAGCGATTCTTATGCACCCCAGACTTTGAGGACCACTGTTTCTAAGTTTTCTGCCTGCATTACAATGAATAACAGCTGTTCCTATGACTCCCCACCCAAGGATGAGCTGTGCAGTCTTACCTGGTGGCCCTGACCTAACTGATGTACTTGATGGATGGAGAGAAAAAAGACTTATCCCCAAGGGACCACCCAGTTCACCATTAAGAGTCTAGACTTCCAGAGGAAGTGAGGTACCCCTCAAGCTGGAGAAAGGATGTGTGGAGCTTTTACAAAAAACTGTAAATAAAGGAAACAGAGAATGCAAATGAAAGGGTACCCAAGTCAAGCCAACATTCATTACCTCTTGGTGGCTGCTATAGAATTGTTTAGTCCAGGAAACCAGAAGGACAAAGGTTATCTCCTGCATCCTGCTTAACATTTGACAAAAGGAAAAGAAAACAACTTTGGGGTCTATCTTTGCATGACCCTCCCCTGACCTCTCCTGGCTACCCCATCTGCACACCTGCATACATAGAGTGCTTCTGGGGAGCAGTTCCTCCACAACCTCTGGGCTTAGAGCTGCGCTGAACGGTAGGGCTATGAAGCTGGGGCTGCACATCCTCTGTGGTTCCTGGTCTGGGAGGTGTCGGCACTGAACACCTGGCTTGCCCAAGACTGAGACCTACAAGTGCCTATGCTCATAAATGCCTCAAAATGGGAAGACATCTCCCATCTTGCAGTTGAGGGGGCCCAAGTCACTGTGTCACGGGACATCAGTGCAGAAGTGCCCCCTCCCGCCTCCGACTCTCGGAAAAATTAAGCTGAGGTTCTGGTTCACTCGTCTGCTTGTTCCTTCCTGGAATCTGCTGAATAGACGGCTGGTCTCGGGGCTTTCAGGAGGCATCCAACTAAGTGTGATTATAAACAGAATAGGGCTTGCCAATGAGACCTTTCTCTTAGATTCTCTCTGTCACCACGTCACTCTGTGAAGCCTCGGATATGAAGTCGTTACGGGAGCCGTGCAATCGCGAGAACTTGCAACACAGTTGTGGTTCTGGTGGCCCAGAGTGTGCCCCTGATCCCAAGGTGACCACCTTCTGGCTCCGCAAAGGCACTTTCCCCTCGCCCTGTCTGCTGGGGAAAGTCCAAGGAGGCGGTGACCCACAGCAGCTCTTAGGAGAGCTGAGAAAACTGCATCACTCCTCATGAGGAAGGGAAAGTGATTCCTTTGACTAGAACTCCACTCAGCAAGCTACGAGTTTGGGGTCCAATTTAAAGGGCTCTCTGGGGCAATCAAAGTAATCCAGGTACCTGTGAGGTGGAGGCAAAGGGATTTTGGCACTTTGTAGGATACACAACTATCAAATAAAATCCAAACACGCTGGTGAGTTCACATGAACTGTTATTTCCTTTAATAATGCAAAGGTGTAAACTTCATCAAGGCCTCGCTGATTATCTACACAACAATGTTAGCATTCTTATTAGTAGAAAAACGTGATCCAAACCTGCCGTATAAATATTGCAAAACACGAGCAGAGAAGCCCTGTGGCGTGTCGAGATCGGGCAGCACTGAGACAGGGCGCGGGGGCAGGGCGGCTGAGCGGGGCAGCGAGCGTTCCCTCCTTCAGGGCCTGTCTCAGGGGCTCCCGGCAGGGCTGAGGACTGCAGCCACCATGAGGGTGGCTCAGTGTCCGGTGGGGGCGGGCGTGCCTGAATGCTGTCTCCCGAAAGGGCGTCCCTTACAAACCACGGGCCTATCCGAATGGGGCCAATGCAATGACCCCCACGTTGCTTCAGCTGAGGCCTGCCTGGCCCAGAATGAGCTGAGGGGACAGGGTCATGGGTGTCAGACCTCCCCACACTTTGGGCCAGATCTTCAGAAACACAGACATAGGCCCTTGCTTATGGGACTGGGCCCAGGGTGGGGCAGACCGCTGAGATGGGCCCTCCTGGGTGAATATGCAACTTGTGCCAAAGATGATACCAAGAGCCTGCCGGGAGTCAGGGGACAGTGATGGGTGGCCTGCGTGAGGACCATGTCTCCCTCCTTTGCCTTCCTAATGGCCCTGGGATTCTACGCCGGGCCCGGAGGCACCATGGGCCTCTCCTTGATACTCTGCCTTGTGCCTAAGAACCGTGTCTGCTCCCGCTGCCATGGTGGGACGGGAGATCGGGGATCCCGGGGGAGAGGTTCACGGCGGGGCTGGAGGCCAACGGGGCCAGGGCGAGAGGCGCTGCCTGGCTGAGCTGTTGGGTGGCCTGTGGCCTCCGGTGTGTGTACCTGACCCTCTAAACTACCAGCGCTGGGGACACGGGCCTGTGCCCACTGCCACGGGCAGCTCTGCCCCGCAGACCACAGGATCATTTGGATTCCCAAAGAGAAAGACTCGTCTTTGAACATTAAAAAATGACAACAGAACCAAAAAGTAAAGAAACCAAAATGAACAGAAATCAAACTTCTGTGGAGATGCTCAGAGATGAGATATGTGGAATGATATGTGACCACAACGGAGGGGGGAGTTTTTATTCAGGAGAAGGTACCCCTGAGCTCAGACACGGACGCCACTGAGCAGGATTCACTCGAGTCTCTACGGGGAACTTTAACAAACACACCTCACCTCCTCTCCTGGGCATGGCGGGGGCTACCCTCAACAGCAGAGGGGCAGCTGGCTTCCACCAGAATTTTCAAAATGTCATTGAAACCACTGACCGACAGGGGGTCGGGGCACTCGGGCAGTATGACAGGCTGGCTGGGTTCCAATTTATGGGCACTCTGGGCTGGCCCTGCCTCGCGCTCTACAGAGCACGTGTGGGGAGGGGGTGTGACTCGCACCAGGCTCACAGCAGATGCTTCCAACCTGGGGGACTGATGCTTACGTGATAATGTGGGTCACAGTTGGGCCACATCCGCCAAGACATGAGGTCAGTGACTGATCTGTAGCCATGCAGCAGGTATCACCCTGACTGGGAGACACGCACCTTCCAGAGCCCATAGGTGCCGAGCACGTCCTAGGTTGGCCCTGTTCACAGAGCCAGCATCAGGTGTTGGTTATACTACCAGGACCAAAGCGCCTCCCAGAATGTTGGATCAGCCCCAGAAAATACTCAACAAATCTGAGTTCTTCCGCTGCATGGGCAACAGGGGGACTTACTTTGCCCATCATGCCAGCAAAATGCTCCGGTGAATCGCAGCGGGCTTACCAGGGGCACTTAAATGCAAGCGAAGCCAACTACTTATTGAAGGGCAGCAGAGGAGCACAGGGTTACAATGGGGACACGGGGTGATTTTAACAATCTGATGCAAGCTTTAGAGAGTACTTAGAGATCCTTCTCTGCTACATCATTTTCAGGTAAGAACCAGAAATGCAACCAGTAGCAGATGTGCAGAAGCTTTTCTGTAAACCTAATGTAATGGTTTTTTGTTGTTGTTCTTTTTATATATATATATATATAGAGAGAGAGAGAGAGAGGGTGTAAAGAGAAGAGCTCCCAAACATTTTTATACTGCTATGAAAAAGGGGGCAAACTCCTTATGAAGTGGCACAAAAGTATCTGTGAAGGGTAATAGGTGTGGAGGTCCAGCTTTCTCCAATTGCCAAACCTTCCTCTTGCACAGACAACTTGGTGGTGTGGCCATGGCAGTCCTGACAGATCCTTCCAAAGGGGGCACTGATCATTCTCATAGGAACCGGGCTCTTAGGCAAATTTAGTTTTTTGGCATTCAAGTTCCTAACAGAGCAAGAGAAGAGTCACTGCAGAGAAAAGCAATGAGACAAAGGTGGAGGACGTGGTGGAGCCTCCCAAGGTCGCTGCAGGTGCCAAGCAATGGGTCCCCAGAGAGAATGTGGTTGTTTAAAAACAAATGTGGCAGTGGGGATGTCCCAGTGACGTCCAAGGTGATATGTGTGACGACAGACACAGGAAAGGGAGGGGGAAGGAGGAAAGAGAAGGAAGAGACAGAAACAGAGAAAAAAAATAGATAAAAAGAAAAAAAAATAGGTCAAATATAGAAAATGCAAGAATCAAAGGTTAATTCAACTTTGTAAATTAAACTGACAAAGGTTAGAGAAGAGTTCAGTGCCATATTATCACCATAAGGCCAGTTCCTAAGCTCAGCAAGGCCAGAAGCAGCACAGCGGGGTGAATTCAGGGGTTAGGGGTCAGCGAGCAAATGAAATTAAAGTGAGAGAACAGAAGCCTCCACAGGCAAATACAAGAGTCTGATTAGGAAAGTGTTACCTTTGATAAGGGGAGGTCTCTGAGATGCAGTCAGGAGTCTCCCCACAGCCTTCTATAGCCTCTAGAGCTTTTTACACGTTGGGGTAGAGATGCATCTGATCACTGCAGTATGTGCAGCAAACTGTATGCAAGGATGGGGGCCACCTTTTCAGCAATAAATCAGACTCTTCTTCCTATTGTACAATCCCCCCACCCATAGTGCTCTTAAAGAGAATCTAGTTCTGCACCTCTCACCTCCAACCACCCACTGACCAGAGAATTCCACCGTGAACGTACATCTCGTATTTCAGAGGTTTTATTCGCAGGTCCCAGAGAAGTCCAACCAAGCAACCTCCTTCTAAAACCTATGCAGTAGAGCCCGAAGCCCTCCTGGGGAGGTGAGTAGCCCCTCCAACCCTCCCCTTTAACTGGGAGCCTGAGAGATTAGCCAGAAGGATTCTGACAACCCCGGTGGGCAGGACTCGGGGGACTGGTCTTCCCAGAATTTCTGTATCTGACACCCAGTGGCCCCAACTTCTCCAACCCCAGAAGCTGATGCCGCTGGCAGTACCCAGCCTGGGAACGCAGCGTGTCGGAATCACCACCTACGAAGTCTTACCCGGGGAAACAGATGCCCGTAGAAATCTGTCTCACTGCAAAGGAATCACTCAAGGCTTCTCACTCCCCCATCTCCTGAGTGCCCCATAAAAGCCGAGCAGATCTGAACACTCCCACCAGACTGTCAATTCCAGGGAAAAACTGACCCAAGAATGCAGAGAAAGAAGGGGCAGAGAATAGAAGGGGCCACCTCTATTTGGACAGCCTACGAAGCAGTGAGGAGAACATTGTTTACAGTCACAACCAGATACCTTGGCTTCATCACTGACCACATGACCAGTGCCTGCAGAGAGACACCCACCCTAGCCTATGCTAAGGGGCCTCCCTGTCAGTGCAGAGGGGAGGACTATGGACACCTCTCATCTATGGCCGCCAACTCCCTGGGGGCCCACACACACCCATCAGATACACACACTCACGCACAACCAACCATCGGGAAGCACACACTGATCTACTTTGCTGCTGCTCGACCAACGCACTTCCACACACACAGCCCTGTGTCATAGTAGCCCATGTCCTTTCTGGCCTCTCTCCCTCTGGAAACAGCAATCGTGATCACTGAGCTGAGAGCTGGGGGCAAGCACTCTAGACAGGACAGGCATAATGGAGGCCAGACGAAGGCCGCCGGGAGGTTGCAGCATCTTCCTACCATACTTGAACACTGCAGAGCGTTTATGGGGACCCCTCCACTAGGCTGCAGCTGCATATTCTATGCCCACCTCTCCTGCCTGTGGTTGGCATATGGCTGCTCTGGAAAAGCAGAGAGGGGCGATGAAGATCTCTTTCTGCTCCGAGGAATTAGGTCATTGAGGAGACTGGCCATCAGAAGCGAGGCACCTGGGCCAGAAAGCAGAACTCTCACTTTATTCCCACACTTGAGCTGGTCCTGGATCCCTAGAGACAGATCTGCATCTCCTGGGAGAGCTGCTCCCATCCCAGCCTCTAGCAGACTGGACTGCCTTTCATGGATGGGGGTTTCCAGCATCTACTTTCTCCACTTGTTCTGTTTCAAGTGGCTCGGTTTAATCTTTGTTTCAATTGAGAGGCCCTTGGTGGGGAGGATTTTTAACTAACTAACTGGGCACCATATGTCCCTTCTCTTGGGGTTCCCACAGAGAAGAGATTTGGACCACAGTTGTGCAGGTAAGCAAGCATCAGATAGAAAGTGCTTCGAAACAGTTACGTGGTCCTTGTATGAAATGGTAGATAGCAGATAAGGTCTCGAGAAAGGATCCTTCCTCAACCAGCATCCAAAGCTCGGCTGGAGCTGGGGTCTTTCCCATCTGAGGGATCCCACGGACTGGCTTATCATCAGTCCTCCAAGGCTGAATGACACAGGACCTTCACTCAGGAGGCTTGGCCAAGCCTTCCTGGGGGTCCAGTCCATCTCAACCTACTGCACAGCTAGGTACAAAGCAAAACTAAGCTTTGCATGGGCAACCGATCATGAGGATGGCTGTAAGCAAGCGAGTTGTCAGGGGCTGTTCAGGCACATTAGGAGGTGCGGCACTTGTGCGTTAATCCAAAGCGGGAAACTCACAGAAAGCAAAGCCGTCATACCTGGGATGGCTGTGGGCTGGGCCGAGGTCCTGAACACAAAGTGAGCTGCTTTGGACTTTCCCTGCTGGTTCTCAGCCACCACATAGACCTCGTACTCGGCATTCCAGTCCAGGGACTTGAGCATGACGTGGTCACTGCCAGATGGGAGCCTGATCTCTGGTTTCCATTCGGAGGAGAGCTTCTGGGAGAAACCGGCAAGAAAGATACAAGACACCAGAAAGCTTTAGGTGAAATCGCTGCTAAGACGAGCTAACAGGAGGAACATAAGGGAGTCAGAAATAAAAACCAAAGATAGGACATGGTCTTTACTCTTAACCGGCCTGAAAAACCCAAAGGTAAATGATCATGCAGGTCAGGAGGTCAACGTTGCCTGCCTGCAAATACAAACAGCGGCAGACCGCCAGTGTGGCATGGGGCCAACCCTTCAATGTCCCGTGCACCACCTTGAGAGCGTGCAGGGACCCAAGCTACACTCTGGAATGCTGGCCCGTGGCCTAAGGATGACCTAGAAGAGTAATCCAACAACTGTGTTTCTTGTCCTGTTTCAGAATGTGGGTCACACTCAGGTGTGTGACTCACCTCCCTGACATGGGAACACTGCACAGATTCCACTTTTATTAAAAATAAAAACTATCATTTATGGGGCACGCACTACGTGCCAGGCATTGGACTGAGGCTTTCTGCACATTTTCTCACTGCATCCATACAACAAGCCTGCCAGTGCTTTTGCCTGGCCCTTACTAAAGCTGATGACGGGGAAGGGAGGGAGAGGTCAGGTGACTTCCCCAAGCCACATGGGCAGTCGAGCTGTGGCCAAGAGCCTCTGGGCCCAAAGCCTTTCGTAGAAGGGAGCTCAACACACATCTACTGCACTGAACTGGATTGTCCTATTCCATGCAGTGTGACCTGCTCTCTGAGACTGGAGCTGGAGGTGTCACAGGTGTGAATTCTTCTGTCAGGTCCAAGGCTGAGGTGCCCAGAGTGCCTGCAAGGTACACTCAGCTCAGCAGAGCACTGCCCAGGGCATAATTTCAGGCACGAAGCTGGAGTTATAGGTGCCCCTCTTTTCTCAAATGTTCTTTCCAGTTCTATCCTACACGTTTGCCAGTGAGTTTGTTCTGGGTGGGAGCTGTCGACGCATGTCTACTGGATGATGGGCTGCTCCCCGGAAGGGCAGAACATGCTAGCAGTGTCACCTGGAAGGTGGTCTAGCCCATGGCTGAGGCTGCAGGAAAAGTTACATTATAGGAAAGCCAGCCGTCTTCCCAGAAAAATGCTTTGTACCAGCCAAAGGGATACCTTTAGGAATGGGATAGCACTCGTGTCATGGCCATGACCAGTGTGGGGAAATGCTGGAAGGGGGTGCTTATGTCCTCAGAGTCTATCTGGAAGCCAGGCTATGGCTCTAAGTTGGCTCCTGAGCGTGTCAGCATGTACCCCATTTTAATTTAAAATGAAGAAATTCAGCTGTTTTTGTCCTCTTTCTCTGAAAGGCTTCTTTCCTTGGCAAACATCATACAGAAGACAGAGCCAGAATATAAAGCAAACGTTACGTTACGTAATACATATTAATAATATATAATAATAGTAATGTTCAGCAAATGTTAGGATTTTGAGGTGGAAGGGAGAGGACAGTTACGGTTGTCGAAGTCTAACATATCGCAGTGCTTTGCCCCAGTTGTCTCTTTAAGGCAGGCCTGCCTGGCACAGCTGGGACGGCTCTTCTGGAACACTGACACCTGATGTGGCCTCATAAGGGAGATATTTCCAGCCCCAGCCTGCATCATAGCAGTGATTATCACAGTTACCACGTACAGAGTTTTCCAGGTGTCAGGCACATTTCAGGTTCTTTGCTTACGTTATAACTAATCTTTACAACAGCTTGATAAGCTCTCTCCATTTTATTGATGGAGAAATGGAGATTATGGAAGACTGGGTGACCTATTCAGGTCCCATGCCGCTAAATGGTAAAGCTGGAATTGGGTCCCATGTCTGTTGGGCCACATCAGCATAACAACACATAATAACATCCTCCCCTTACACTGCCCACTTCCAGTGGGCTCCATGGGACCACCTGCCCAGTCCCTGAATCCTACTCCACAGCAAGGAAACCACAGGGACCTCTCAGATGGTGGTGCCTCTGGGCTGGGCCTTAGGAAAGTCAACTGAGGCTCCTCCTCCAACAACAGGCTCGCGCCTGACTTCACAGTTAAGGAGGAGAGGGCTGAGTGGACTGACAGGCTGCCCAGCGGCTGAGACGTGTGCCCGGGAGGGCTCTGTGCTGCGCGGACTCTCTGTAAACATAACCGGGTTAGGGCTCCCATGGCACTTCAAGCAGGGCTGATCAAAAGGCAGAGAAGGAGCAAGTCAAACTTCCCGGGAAAAGCCTATTTTGGGGGCTATCTGAAGAAAGAAAACTCCTCTCAAGTTCATTATTTTCTACGGGCAAGAAATCCTAGCGAGAGGCTATTTCCAATGCTCAGATGCTGCCTCTAAACCTCTCAGCAATTGGTTGTGGAAGGCAATGGCCAAGGGTCATTCTAAAACCAAAAAAACCCAAAAAGCCACAATGGGGTGATTTTCAGTTTGGGGGTCGGGGATGACAGGTGGAATGTCAGAAATCTTAGATGGGTGGTGGGCAAACCCAGAAGAAAAGGCTTATGGCCAGGCTCACTGGTAGCCGGACAGCAGGGTGACAACAGCTCAGGTGGGCTGCACGAGCACTGGGGGTGGGGTGAGGGAAGGAGCTGGTTTAGGACCTGAGGCAGCCCAGGCCGGGGGCTAAGGACCCCGTCTCTTCAGGCACACAGACCTGGATTCAAACCCTGGCTTCCTGGCTGTATGAGTCATGCGGTCACTGACTGCATAAGCCTCACTTACTTCCTCTGTAAAGTGGGGATAATCATTAAGACCAACTTCGTAGGGTTCTTGGGGAGAAGAAAATGCATGCGATCATGGGCCTGCACGCCTGGCCTATGATGCACACTTTATCCAAGTGTGATTATCAGATATCAGTATGTTATTTGCAAAAAGTACTGGGTGATGGCAAGATAACTTCATAGAAAAATTTAGGAAGCAGAAAAATCAATCATGGTATGGATTTGTCATCACCAAAATCATTTTAGAGGTTTTTAAAATGGTCTCAGTGTGTTTATCCATGCTATACGTAGCACAGAGGACCATATTCAATATCCTATGATAAACCATAATGGAAAAGAGTATTAGAAAAAGAATGTATATATATATGTATAATGGAGTCACTTTGCTGTACAGAAGTAATTAACACAACGCTGTAAATCAACTGCATTTCAATTAAAAAATATAAAATAGGGGACTGAAAAAAAAAATGGTCTCAGCGTAGACATGACCTAAAGTCTGCAAGTCAATCTTGGAATGTAAAATCCTAACCCGGACCCAGGAGACACCTGCCAGGCACAGAGGCTGCCCCCGCCCCCCTGGGCTTTGCACGCTGCTGCGCCAAGAAGGCAGGTGTCAGGGTTGCGGGGTGGTGTGACGCCCGGGAAGGAGGCCACTCACCGCTCGGTACTTGACCAGGTAGTGTCGGATCGGGGAGCCGCCGTCATCCTGCTTGATCAGGTTCACCTTAATAGAGTTTCCATCCTCTCCCATCTGCCCTTCGAGCTTAGGTGCACTGGGTTCCCCTGAAACAGCCACGTAATTCGCATGACATTTTCATCCACAAAGTGAAAATCGGATTCAACAGAATGGGAGGTAGTGATGGGCTGGGGCTGGCCTCTTGCTTTGTCAGCAATTCAAATGGTTAAAAAGCAATACATATAAAACTCTGAATTCCAGTTGGATGCCTCAGACTTAGCCCAGAGTGAGAATGCCTTTTGGGAATGTTCTGGGAAACCGCCCTCCCTAGTAGCATAGTTCTTTTACCATTTTAGAGAGAAGTGGTTTTTTTTTTGTTGTTGTTTTGGTTTTTATTCTGTCACGTGCCTGTATTTTCTTTTAGCTGCTCTTACAACTACAGATTTAACTTTTATGAACCTGGTACATTTTGAGGAACAGCCTGAAATATGGGAAAATGTAAGCATTTAAGGAGAAAACTTATACCCATCATATAAGTTTTCAAAACAGCCCATTTTTTCCCCCCTGGATATATGATTCATCCCAGCGGTCTAATCCCTAACTGGGGTGGAATGATGCTGCATTCTTGTGGCCATCTTTGTATGAATTAAATTTTATTACTTAGATTCATTAAAAAAAATAACGAGTTTCCAGTTGTGATTAAGTAAAGCACGAGTTGCTGCAGGCAAGTTTCTTGTAAGTATCCGGCATTTGCGGCTCAACAGCCTGAGTGATAATCCTTGGTACCTTGTATTAATGGAACGATCATTAAAGTCTTTTTATTTGTGAGAAGAGAGAGAGGGAAATATGTCTTTAGCATTTCTCAGCAGAAAAAAGTCAATGTTTCTCTTTTCCTTGCAGTAGAACTCTGAATCCAAGGTCGAGAAGAAAGATGAGCTTGTATGTGACAAACTACCAGGGCTGGGATGGTTCTTCAGGAAGAGGGCGATTGACTTTAAGAGAAACTATTTCATTAGTATATGTTGAAAGCAATGAGATGAGAGAATGTCTGTTATAAAGAGTTAAAATGAAGATTTACAACACTTGGGAACCCTGTACTTCCTGTGGAAAGCATCTCTGTATCTATTTCCTGACCTCAGACAGAAAATTTGGAGAGCCTATAAAAGAGTTACCTTCTGGGTGGGTGGTCCTCACTTGTTCTCTGGAAGACAGAATCACAGACATGGGATAGGAGAGCCAGGGGAGGCTTGTCACCAGGCTTTGGGCCTCATCACCCACAGTGTACCTTTGGTAATTTAATGAGAAGGCTGCTGGTAAGGCCAGTCCAGCCCACTGTCCTCACTCAGCTACTCTGAGAACCTACAGCGGCCGAGTGTCCTACTTTTCCCTTTGAGACAAGGAGGAACCAGAGACAAAGCTAACGAGAGCCCTGCTACTCGGCCTGGGTCGGCAGCACGCACACCACCTTGAAGCTCAATTAACAGGATCGCGAGGCGATCTTGGTGCACACGTACCAGTCATGGGGACACATAAAAGCAACAACAGGGAGGTTGTGTAATCTTAATGTGTGAGGGATGTCTGCTTAAAATTTGTGCTTATTATTTGTTTTCTTCAATCAGTAATTAAGGAAAGAGAAAAGCAAAAAGATAAAAGGGCTTCAGGCGAAGACCCGTCCTGCTTTTACGCCACTATCTAGCCACCAGCACCAACTATTCAGTGGAAAGTACTTAGAGATTTGGTTTAGATAATGTCAAGGTGCATACGCTTCTCAAATTCTTTTGGACCATTCTAAGTCTTAGATAATATTTCAATTATGTCTTATACCATTAGAGATATCCAGTGCCAAAAAAGAAATTCAAAGTGGAGTATATTTTAGAGTAGGGAAGGAGGTCTGTGTAGATTCAACGATGCTGAACAACGGAATAGGAGATGCAGTAGAACTTTACAAATTCTACTCTCTTGCTCAGTTAGAGTGACCACCTCGTCCTGGTTAGCCTGTGACTTTCCAGGCATTAGCACTGCAGTCCTTTACCATGGACAAACCCTTAGTCCCAGGTGAAACAGGATGTTGGTGACCCTGGACTGAATGAAGACTTACATTAATCATTATAACTCTCTGTATTCAGAATTGCAACACTGACTCTGGGATTAATGGTCTCTTTGCCTTCAGAAGGAGGGAAGGAGGTGGCATCGGCTGTCCTTCCAACACGCTCACCAAGCAAGGACCTAGTCCTTCCCCCAAGGCCTCCTAGGAAGGGAAATAGAGATTATTCCACTGGGGCTGCTCTGTCTGTACCTTCCTTACTATCTTCTCTCAGATTTGAGCCGTATGCCTCTCCAGGGCTGAATCAATACCGCAAAACATTGAACCCTGCTTTGGGGAGAGTGTCTACTTAGAAGAGGGGCTTTCTCCAATGTTGTGAAGCTCCCTTTAGAACTGAATGCTAAGGATGCCACAGTGGAGCTCAGGGGGTCTAGTGCCTTGGCTAGGTCACTGCCTCAGTCTCCACATTTGCAAAATACCAGATGCTCCCGAGGGCACCTCCTCACTCTGATATCACCGTGACACTGTGACAGTCACTGTGCTAGGGTGAGCTATCGAGAACACCTTGGCTATTTTCATGATGCTGTAAAACACAGAACCCCAAATCTAGGATGTTCAGTCAATTTTAGGGAGATGCACCGCACGATCAACAATTCCATATCACTTAGGCACAGAGATGCCCATTTTTTCTACAATTTTAAAAAAAGTTATCTCCAAAAATTCCTGTCTTTGAAAAAAAGACCCCAAGCGTCTTCAAAAACATATGAAGAAAAATCTAGCCAAGGAATCCCTGCAAAAACCAAGAGCCCCGATGAAGGTGCTGTCCTATTTTTGGATTTGTTTCAGAAAAATATAGCGGGAATCACAGAGCAACCGCTAAAAATTATACCACAGTTAGAACATAGTTCTAACATTTATAAAAGTTAGAACACTATAATTTGCCACCATTTTAGCTGAGTGACTACCACGTAACTCTGGTGTGTATTGCTTTCTCATAGAACTTAGAGTATTTTATATCATATCATTTAGAGTGCTTTAAAGGTAATTTATTCATCAAATGCACATTCCGTACATACTAAGTACCGGGTAGTCCATTAGGCTTTCGAGTTTCAAAGGTGATTAAGACAAGTTTTTGTTTGCCAAATGAAAAAACTTAGTTATTCAATTATTATTCAATTCTTTGCATGGTGGGGCCCTTGTACAGAAACCTAACCCTTCCTATGACAGTATTTCTAAAGGATGGTCCTATTCAACTAATATCATAGAGATCTGGACCAACGTTATGGCCATGCAACTTGTTCTAAGGACATACAGATGTGGAAAGAGCAATATTTGTTTAATCAATTGTCTTACTCATCTTCAAATGTTTATTGGCAGCGAATTTTTTTTAAAGATTAGAAATGGGGTTAAAGAAACGATTTCCTAAGCTCTCTGCAAAAAGAATGTTCCAGCCACGCCTGAGGAGGGAGGGGGCTGACACCAAAGAAACGGGCCTGGCATTCAGGAGGCTTGCTGCTTTATTGAACACATTAAGAGAGGAAATTATTTAGAGGGTCCCAGCGTACACTCTGTTCTGAGATGGCTGCTCTGATTGAAATCATTATGGGTAATTTCAGCAAAACCAATATTGTAATTATTTGTAAATGCTGGTTTGCAAATCAGCAGCAATCGGCAGGTGGCGCCAAGAAAACCCCTGGGGTTAATTATACCCTGAGCTTAGCTTCAGCCATGAGTCAAATTTATTTCCCTAAATATTTTATGTAAAGACTAAAACAGTGGTATTCGTAGAAATAAACCTTGTCAATAACAAATATGAAATAGCAGGCAATTCTGGTATTTTCTAGAAGAATGTAAATCGTGTATGCAAGAAAAAAAAAAAAAAAAGAATGTACCAGAGAGACCGCATACAGTCAAAAATATTACTGGCAGGTCCTATAAATTCCCCTTAGAAACCGTAATTGAAATGTGTATTTCTGGCCATGTAGATTGCAGGTTCTTCTTTGTAATTATGGTGCTACTGGCCCTAAAATCAGAGTCAGCTTCATGTCTTTCTCCTCGTCAGCAGAAGCCCTGGGACCAGAAAACTACTGCTGGATATCTGAATTCCACAAAAAAAATTCTAGCAAACCCAGGGCCTTTGAACAGCAACTATGAATTCTGGAAGGAAAACAATATTCTACTTCTCACTCAAAAAGCCCAAGGACCAAGAGTTGTATGTTCTGAATGAAATGCTGTGGGGCCAATAGGCTGAGACAGGCTGGACCTGGGTTCTGTCTTCACCCACTTTGTTTCCTCTCCCATCAGGACCCACACAGGGTTTGGTGCATCTGAGAAGAACCCAATGATGGTTGTAGGGTCTGCATTAGAATCTTTCACTACCAAAAAGGATTGTCTGGCATTAAAAATACTGTTCGTTCTGTTTCTCCTAATGCCTGTTCCCCTTTACTGATTATTTCTTATAAGCAATTTGAAACTGTTTTAAAGAGTCCAAAATGTATGATTAAACTGTTCTGATATGACGCTTGTTTGATGTTTCCAATTCAAGAGCATTTAAAATTACATCAAGAAGTTCGAAGTTTGATTGGTCCTTATGGGATCAGCAAATTACCAAAGGGAATCAGGACTTAGTTATTAGACCATCAACTCTCCTTCCTCAGACCAACCTCTTAGCCCTAATGTCAAACAGACGAATGTGATCTATGCCACATACACTCCTGGACCCTCAACATCTCCCTGATGCCGCTTTGGCAGCCTACCTGGCTATTCTAGACTAAGGTGGTTTTCCAATACTCCCAAAGAGCAGCCCGCAGTGCTTGGACTGACATCCATTCGTCTCGAGCATCGCTCCCCCAAATCAGGCCTTTGGAGTAAAGCGTTCTTTTTCTCCTGAGCGCTTGTCTCTTAATTGTTAAGGATTTGCTGTGCTAGCATGACCTGACTCTTTGCCATCCTAGTCCCTGGCTCTGGGGAGTGCTGGGGTACAGAACGAGCGGGTATGGGCATGGCCAGGTCCCCCACTTCTACAGAGAAAGGATGCTTGGCTCTCTGCGGCCAGGCTCATGGAGGCATCCAGCCCACAAATCTTCCCAGCGTGAGTTTTCTTGGGAATTGTGAATGGGAGTGTGTGCTGGGGGGGGGGGGGCGCGGTGGGAGAGGCGGGGGGGGGGGGGAGGCCTGGCAGCACCGAGGACGAATTAAACAGCAACAAATGAACTCTGACAGACCGAACCACAAAAGTACCAATTCCCTTCTCGTGGGTGTCATGAAAACACCAACAGATTCATTGATCAATTATCTTTGTTTCATCATCCTAAAAAGAAAATACGGCCACAGAGGTATGGCTCGTGGTCTGGGGGCTGGTCCAGGCTGAGGAAGTTAAGACAGAAATAACCGCCGTCACTAACAATGAACTTGGCTCCTGCCTCCGAGGTCACAAGGTGGGTGCGTGAACATCTCCAACGCTATTTCATGGACGTGAGGTCCGTTATTAAGAAGTACAAGGCTCCTGGGAGGTTTTAGCCCTCACGCTGGTAAACCCTAGGGAAACGGGCACTGTCTGAACCCCGCGGTCCCTGCCCACAGGATCCGGGCTGATATACATCACTGCCTTGGTCCCTTCATGCTAGCTTTCTATCCTGGTAACCATCAGTGCTGGGAATCCTTAGGAATAAAGGCAATTAGAGCAGAACCCCTGGTGAAAAGTCTATGTCGACCTGCCAAAGACCGTGGCAATCCAGACACACAGCTGTAAAAAATAAAGGAGGGGGCAGTGGAAGGGATGGTTAGTGATGTTTTCGATCTAAGAAGGAAGAGTGGGTGTTAAAGAGTTTAGTTCATCAGAATCAGCATTTCCTAGTACAAGTCAGTGTCAGTAGCTAAAGAAAAAAAGATCATTATAAATGGGTGGGGAGGGATCCATGCTCAAACATGCAGCACACGAACAGGGGGGTGCAGGGGGCATCTCATCACATACATGCTGGTGGGAAGGGAGTCCCATTTATGCAGAGTCCTCGGTAGCTGATGGGGGCATGGAGGAAGCGGGACCCGCTGTTATGTGATGTCATGATACCAGAAATAAACTTTGGCATCAGGGGCTCAAATTTACACTTCCAACAAACCCATGCCTGTGCCCTTGGGCCAGGTGTCTGAGCTTCCCTGCCATGGACCCCTCCCTGCAGAGCTCTTTGGGCTCAGAGGCCAAGTGGCCCTGGGCTGTGCTCAATGCCTGTGTTCATCTCCCTTCTTCTGGATGGATACAGAAGGTGCACGGACACCTGCCATACGTTAATCACATCGTAGGCAATTTTGCGGGGGGGCGGGGGGGCGGAGGGTAGTGGACACTGGATTTAATCTATTGTGGGCATACAACCAACCCACTGTTCACTTAAACCCTCTTCATTAGGCTTAGCTCACCTGAAACCCTTACTAATGCCCAGAGGAACCATCCCTAACTAAGATTTTTCTCCTCTGTAAATCTTATTTGCTCCAGCCTCTCCACTCCCTTCAAGTTTATTATTAAAGGCCATTTCCTGCTGCTTGTTGCTCATCTGAGCAACCGTCCTCTGCCTGCCCCCTTGCAAATGGCAGGAGAGGGGTGGTTTGATGAGGGGGTGATCACGCTTTGGAATTCCACAGGCTCCCGAGGTGATTTTTTAGTACTGGCCAAATTTTCTACTGACAGCCAAGACCGCTGCTAAGGTGTGTTTCTAGGGCAACTGTGGGAAACACCTTCAAACACTTCTAGCCTTGCTTAAAACGTCTGCAAGAGATCTCTCCTCAGAGGTGTGAATGAGCTTCTACCTTGCGCTTCATTCTGAATCACAGCATTGCACAGAAATGACCCAACTTGGTTTTACAGACGAAACTACGGGGTTTCAACCCAATATCTGTGTACAGTTCAGATTTCAGGAGAAAGGTTCAGCCTCTGAGCAGTCACCCCAAGTCTGAAAAGAGCTTGCCTCCCTCAGGGAAATAATGAAACCACATTTTTTTGTGTGTGGGACTTGGAGTTTATACAATCATAGGTTCCCAATGTTCTTTCCTCTGCCCTAAGACTCACAGATTAAGATAATTTTTTAAGCTAGGTCCAAGGTTTTAGCACTATGGAGGTTTCCTGATTTGGGGACATCCCTCCTTTATTTCATACGATGTAAATGTTAAACATCTCCATTTTTGGAAACGAGGATGCCTCCCATCCAAGACCCTGTCCAGGAGTCTGGTTGTAAATGGGACTAAACCGGGGCACGGTGGCCATGCCCAGAGAGCTGAAGTCCTCAGAGGGTGTCAATGCAGAGGGCGAGGGGTGGCACACACAGGGCTCACACACGTGGGGTGCACGGGACACAGGACAGACGAGGGACAGAGCACATGCGAGACGAACGGCCGATGGTTTTGTTCGTGTGGATGTCGCCCGATCAGCTCTCAGAGAAGCGAGGTCGCCGGGGACCCCTCGCATGCACGGGCGCCCTGGGCGGTGGGGGGGGGTTACTGGTGTTAGTTTCGCTTTTGTGATCAGTTTAGCCCGTGTGTCTCAGGTTGTGACGTGAAGTACAAATTTTCAGTTAGTCACGCATGTGACTCCCAGGGTAGGTTTGAATGGATGTTTGATTTTACTGGGGGAAGTGGTGAGCAGAGGCTTCCTTTACTCTTCATGGTAAATAAGAAATGTTTTTAAAAGGTTGTGACAGTCACAATATTAACTAATTATTTTGTCACTCCTGTGCACTTAATTAGGCTATAATTTTTTTTGCCTTTGTTGCAAGGGTCAATCGTGTGCTTCTGGATTACATGGATCTCCAGTCATGGTAATTGTCAAAAATTGACTTTTGCTTTGATTTTTCTTCCCTCTTGCCCGGAGTGGGAGGTGGGTCACTTGAAAAGTGACACCTCGGCCATCACAGCCAAACTGCTCTAATTCCAAATTCTTCAATCTCTCATTTCAGAAAGCCTTCAATCTGCATGAATTTTATGAAACTGTCTCATTGGTTTTGAGCAAATACAACCTTTGGGATTGATACGTTTCTCTCTGTAGCAATGTTATGTTTTTATGGAAATGTGACATTTTAGAGCAGCTGTGGTTTGTAGAACTACGGAAGTTAAACAACAGTGCTATAAAGCTCACTTGCAACACTGCTTTCTGGGAAATAATAATGTTTATGAGCTATCTGGTAAAAATTCAAAGGTGCAAATTCTGCCATGGCTAAAGTGATTTTACTGTAGCCAAATTTCTTGAAGCAAAAACCATTAAACCAAAGGCTGCCATGGCATCAAATTGTCATGTAAAGGCTACGAAGGATGATGAATTCTGGATTTGCACTGATTGAGAACAAGAGGAAATCTCTCAAGTGGCTTTGCTTAGGAAATCCAAGACAGGAAGAAATGAGTGGGCCCTACGTGCCAGGCTGTGGTCCCAGATTTATTTCACTAATCAGAACAAAGAGTTTTACCTTCTGTTCACCAGCGTGGACGACATCACCAGCACCATGCAAGCCACATGACAAAGTCACATGATACGCACGCACATGATTGGTTGAAAGGAAAGTGGAGGAGATCACATGGAAAATACAAAAAAATTAAAAACTGATGTAAACAATGGGCAGGGAGAAAAATCAACAACAAAATCACAGACTAAATAAAAGGAGAAATTAAATTAAATTAGCAGCATATATAGGAAACATTGGAAGGGCAGTAAAACTGCCCAGAAATAGAAGACTAACAAATCATAAAGAGCATTTGGTTAACAACGCCAACAAGCATTAGCTAACAGCTGCAACACTGCTATTAATACCACATCAAGGAGGAGCATGGAAACTCGTTTTGAAATGGGGAGGTGTCTCTGTCAGGACCCAGATGCCAAAGTCAATCCAGGAGACTGCTGAAGGAGAAGAACAAGGCAAGTTATTCTTCACAGATTCCAGAAATGTCTCGGCATCCTTGGAAAACAAGGGCAATGAAACAGAGCATGGTCATGAAGGAAGAGTCCCATGGTTTTTAAGGCGCAGACCGTGTGCCCTGGAAGAACAAAATATTGCATTACATTAAGAAGTCATTTCATGTTTCCTTTGGCGCAATGAGGAGGCGGGTGTGGGAAGAGCGAGGGTTGGAGGATGCAGGTAGAGAAGGTGGCCAGGGATCTCATCTCACTGCCGTATTCGTCTACCCATGTTATCCTAGGGGCCACCATGAGATAACCCCAATCAAGACACATATAAAAGAAGAGGCCAGTATTTTGTTCTCTACATCTGTGAGTCTGCTTCTTTTTTGTTAGATTCACTAGTTTGTTGTATTTTTTAGACTCCACATATAAGTGACATCATACAGTATTTATCTTTCTCCGTCTGACTTATTTCACTTAGCACAACGCGTACCAGTGGGGAAGAGGTACAAACTATTTGGTTTAAAATAAGCTACAAGGATAGATTATACAACACAGGGAATATAGCCAATATTTTATAATAACTATAGATGAAGTATAACCTTTAAAAGTTGTGAATCACTATATTGTATACCTGTAACTTATATAATTTTATACAGCAACTATACTTCAATGAAGAAAACAGTTAAGAACCATGAAGTAGTATGATAAAGATTCTAACAAAATAATAATAAAAAAAGGAGGCCAGTGCAGAAAGGGAATAGGTTTCCTTCCGGAGGCTGAGACCATAGCTCTGTCAACACCAAGCAGTAGAAACTGAACGCCTGGCTCAACGAGCTAAGAATTTGACATCAAACACATGTTCGGGCATTTTAGACTTGTGGTGAATGGATAAGACACGAGTTTGATTTTTACAATGAAAAAAACAGCTTTCTTGTTTGGATTTGCTTATGCTCCTTTTTGTCCTATGTTATATTTACATCTGATTTGTTGCTGAGTGATTCTGCTTCAACAAAAGGCCTTTTGGGTTTCCCACCTTAACTTGCACAGGCCAAGGGGCATTTTGGCTATTACCAGTTGGCGTTAAGAGAGAAGGAGGACAAAAAAGGAAGGTGAAGATACCTTTCTGCCCAAAGCACACCAATGTTTAAAAATGATTCGAGAGAAATGCTTCAACCAAGTGACACAGTCCCTTGCCACCGTGAGCTGATAAGAGTGTTTGTTTCTCACTGTCCGACACTGCACAGGGTCTGGCACATTCCAACCAAGGGTGCCTGCAGGGATTATAGACAACTGAGCAGTTTCTCCTTTGATTTTACTTAGGCTACCTTCATTCATTCATAATTATAAATGAATCAATACACACACACAGAAGCAAAAATAAAAGACGTTATTTACATTCAACCCTACTGACTGATTGATGATTGATGGACTTGTGGATGCTTCCAGCTACTCTGCTGTTAGTTTCACTGCAATTCACACGTGCTCCATTCTGCCTTACAGTTGAGAAATATGTTCATGCTAAATACAGGCTGCTGCCCAATCGTGACTGTCTTTCCTTTATCCCGGTATCCACTGGGACCTACAATTTGGGTCAGTAGTCAAGTGGTTCAAAACAAAGAAGACTCAAACTTTCTTCTCTTTGGATGTCACTGCTAATCGTTTTACCTGTGGGAAGAAATGCCTGATGTTTAAAAATTAAACCTATGTCAGGGGAGAGACACCTAATTCCTCCTTAAGGAAAAATCTGGATCCAAGATTGTTTTCCTTCCAGAGAACACCAACCTACAGTGAGACACCTTAAATATGACCCAAGTTGTGCAAATGCATTGTGTAGCCCTTTCCCGCTGTGCTCTGCACGGCACACACTGCAGTCAAGCTGCAAAGGACTACAGCATCGCTGTTAGCAGATGAAAGGGTGCTGTTAATTTCATTCCTTTTCCAAATGCAGAGAAACCCATCACCTGAATTAAACCCATGTGAGCACAGCTCATTGTCGCCTGCTCTGCTCTGCTCACAAAATGTAACCTCAAAAGCATCAGGAATTAAAATTCACTGCAGCACGCACACGGAGAGAACACCAAGAAAGCAGACTCTCAGCTATGTTCTGCAGTAGAAAAGAGAACCACTCCGTGCAAAACGCAGAAACTCTTTTCTTCTCTGTTCAATTATGTATCAGAAACCCCGGCCCAGGGAGTGGAGTGGGAGCTGTAATTTGCATCCTTGCTTTCTGCCTTCTGCTCTGACTACCCTTGATGGGACGCACATCATTTTTCCTGTGCACTCAGAAGTATTATAAAATCTAAACCTCGCACACAGCTGTGGACACACACACACACGTTCCAGTTGACTTGTCAGGGAGTTTAAGGCCTAACGCACAAGCCTACATCATTAGAGCGTTATAAAGACTAGCTTGGAACGTGTTACAGATTGTGATGAAGTGTAATGTTTTCCGTGATGGGAAAGATGGTACAGTTTGGCCATCAGGAGATGAATTCCAGAACTTTCATCTAGACTTTCAGCACACAAACTTGACAGAGCCTGGTTATGCTTTTTGAGGCCATAATTTTTCTAGCACGAGGGAGGCTAGAAGCCCCTCTCCTTCCCCGTGTGCTCGGGGCACACACTGCCACACTCTGCAGGAGGCAAAGGAGGGTGCGCTGTCAGGGAGCAGAGGCTCCCTCCTTCCTCACCCTCTCCCTTTCCCCAGGCAGCCAGCTTCTATTCCTTCCCTCCTTGTTCTCAGTCTTTTAGCTATTCTATTTTAGCCTCTCTCTCTCTCTCTGTGTGTGTGTGTGTGTGTGTGTGTCAGTCAGAGGGGGAGAGACAATGAAAGCTGGGACGAGATGCTCTCCTTTTGTGTCCTCAGCATTTCTCTAATCATTTTCTGGTTTTTTAACTTGTGGATAAATTTGGAAAAGTCTCCTTGTGCACGGAGTTTTCTTCAAGAATCACCCCAGTTCTTTTGGTGACACTGGGTCTGCTCTCTTGGCCAGGCAGACAGCATGCTTAGGGACCCACAGCAGGCAAGGAGCCTCCGTGCATGCACAACTGTTGCTTTCAGCACTCGGGGAGGGAACCAGGGACAGCGCTGTGACCCAGGAGTCGGCTCTGCCACAAGCAGCAGTCTGGCCCTGGGCAGCTAAGCTCTGTACTCACTAGATGGTTTGGTGGTGGTAAGGGCAGGAAGAGGCCAGGTTGCTATGGAAACATGAAGGATGGAAAGGGCACAGAAAGGTGAAAGAGGGAACGGAGATAAATTAAATTTATAAATACATATCTATGTGTGTGTATATATATTAAGGCATTATTATAAAGAAAAAAGAGATGGTGAAGCAGGTATTCTCTCATTTCCTTCTTCCCTGATTTATCAATATGAATGTAGGTATTTTAAAGAGATTATCAGTGATTTTGCTGACAAATTATTCTCACGCAGCAAGAAGTAACATAACTCTCATTTATTCTTACTATGAATTCCAGCTACTACGTGCTGGGCACTGTGTTTTGTGTTTTTCATACTTAATCTTTAATTATCATAAATACCTATAGAGTAGGTAGAATCTATCCTTCCTTTGGGAGATAAGAAGTGTGAGGAGAGGTGGCGTGACTCATTCAAGGTCATGGAGTTACATACAGAAGTAGTGGAGCTGGTATTTGACCCTGGTCCCCAAACCTGAATTCCTGCTGCTACAGTCCACTGCCTGGAAAGCAGTGCGTGGGGTAGGCGGGCTTGTTTCCAAGTCAAGTAGATGTCACAAAGGGCTCTGAGCTTGGGGCTTGAATCACTCCCGAGGCTCCACCCAAGGTGCAGGGCTTCTGAGGCACCAAGGGGTTAGGGTCAGCAGGGCAGCCCCAGCGGCTGCAGTGCCTGCTGCTCTGCGCACATGCTGGCGTGACCCCCGGGTCTCGCTCAGCAGCTGTCTCACTCTGCTCTTTCCCTTTGGAGTGCTGGGTTCATAACTCCGGACAGTGGGAGGCCCGGAGCTCTCCCTACGCCCGGGGACTCAGGGGAACAAAAGGGCAGGGCAGCCGAATAAAATAAGGTGGTAAACGAGTGAGGCTCAGGGAGGGTGACAAAGCCTGAGACCGACCAGGCGACACCACGGCCGGCTTACTGGCCCTGCTCCTAGGTGGGCAAACAGCTTCATAAACGCCAGGTTTGTTGTTATTTGCCGGGGGCGGGGATACGATTACTTCTCGTGTTTTATAGAGGAGAAAAAACAAGGCTCCCTGGTAAAGGGTTCAATAATGTGCCTAAGGGCCTACGGCTAGGCACATCTGCAGGCAGACACTGCTTCTTTTCCCACAAGCATTTACGAGAAATATATGCATTTATGGAGAAAGCAAAAGCTACAGACCTCGCTGTCTAATTTCAATGTCTGAATCCAACTATGCCAATTAAAATGAAGGGTGAAAACACAGTGACCCAAACATTTCTTAAGACCCTGCAGAACAGACATTTTTCTTGGGAAATTCCTTTGGCTTCTCCAAATAATCAGCCTGCTATGAATCCCGAGGACAGGGCTGGGGCTGCCACAGCCTCAGGGAGCCTGTCTGCGGGGTTTTCTGTCCAGAGCCACGCTTCCCACTCGCCTCCTCTTGCCGGGAGAGCTGTCCACCGTGAATCTGAGCGGACCTGTGCCTACTTCTCATCTGCTTCTCTAAAACCCCGTGCTGCTCTCCACCAACAGAGTGGAATTATCACCTGGTAAGGGAGGTGACGTGAGGCAGGCCCACTGTGGCTGGCAGAGAGCAAGCAACCTGCAGAGAGATGGATGAAGAAAATGATACTCACTATCCGGATGAGACAATGGAACAGGGGTGGAAGAGCTAGCAGGAGCCGCTGAGGAAAGAAAAATGAAGGTGAAAAAAAAGGGAAAAAAAAGATCATCGAGGCACACAGATACTGAAGGGAAGAATGGAAGAGGCAACCTGGGGGTGTCAGTAAGAGAAGCTGAAGCGAGTTAGAAGTGGGAAGGAGAACCCCATGCGTGAGAACAGGTGGCCGGCGGCCCAGCAGAGAGCGGGGCCTCTCTGACTTCAAACCCTGAGCCTGTGCGCCTGCCAGGCCCTGCCGTTCAGGTAAGGGACTGGGCCAGGAACAGCTGCAGAGGCCTCCAACCCTGCCTGAAAACAAAGAGCCGGTTCCGCAGGACCAGCTGTCTCCATCGGATCAGGTGTCAGGAGGGAAGGGAACTTGGACCCCAGCTTAAGGTGAACCAGCAGAAAAGGGGAAAAGCACTTTGGTTTTGCCATTACCTACCTCTTCATGTGTATACATATAGGCATATACCTACGTGGATGGCACGTATTTATAGCACAACCTGTGTGTCTCACTCTCTGATTTCAAGGTCCCAATGAAACAGAAACAACTATCCTCCTTAATGTTTGTGACTGGGCGAGGTAGGGATGGTTTGGCATCGGGATGGCATGACAGCCACTGCTGCCCTCCAAACCCTATGAAATGTGATGCTCTGGCTGCTGCTGTGTGCACAGGGGGCAAAGCAAATTAACATCGGGTGTCATTCTTGCCCTCGAGAGAAAGGGAATGTTCAAGGGGCCGGGACTAACGAAGTTAATGCTAACCAACTTTCTGCATGGAGAACCTTTAAAATGGTGCATCTGAGACGTTTTGGACACCGAAGGGATCTTTAGTTTTTCATTGGCAAACATTCAGAAGTTGTTCCATCAGCCATCACAACACATAGTCCCCTTGGAGAGCTGTACAAAAATTTGGAAAAACATCACCGCATCTCCAACATTGCGTTGACACTCATGGTTCTGTCTTTCTCGTACCTTCCAGATGAGGGTACCTCATTAAACCATCGAGTACAATGTCACTGGAATCAGAGCAAGACAGGCTACTAACTCATCATGACTTGATAGCCTGGTTAATTCTGGTAAAAGTGTATCTCTCTCTCCTTTTTTTTCCTTTTTATTTATTTATTTATTGGCTTGAATTGTTCGCGTGATTGTCCATATCATTCTGGCAAAGGGATAGGGTTTTATGTGCTTTAACCAGAATATATTACAATGCTTTAACTTCTACTTGCCATGTGCCATCTAGGGGGCAAACTGTGAAAGCAAAAGAGTCTCAAGATGCCCCTTTTAAAAAGTAGAGACTCATTTATAACCTTTATACCCGGAAAGAAATTGTCTGTGTCTCTTCATGGTACGGAAGCAAATGAAGAGGTAACATTCAGGCAATGAGATTCTGAAGGTGCGTGGTTCATTCGTGGAGGAAAGAGTCATAATAAATTGTCACATCCTTTCTTTAGGGCTTTAGCAGCTCTGAGAGGGAAGCAGCCCCTCTCAGGGCAAACAGAGGCTGTGAACTTTCCACCTAAGAGTTTCTTGACAGCACGCAGACACCTGGCCTAAAAATACATGAAACAGGGACTTTTTCCCAGGTTGGAATTCCATTTGTCCCATTAGAGCCACAGCTTCCTTTGCCTTCACAGAAACAAAGGGACCTCCCAACAGGTAAGCCCGGCTTTCAAATCGGGCCGCTCCGAAGCAGGTGTCCTTGAGATACTGGCTAGTTTCACCGGCTCATCCCTGTTTTGACATATTCATGCCCCCAAATGTGGAGTAGTCTATTAGGGAACCATGAGAGCAACACTAATATTGAGACATTTCAACAAACTTCAAATGCTGAGGAATGGCTCTCCCCTACGCCTCCCAACTCGGAGGGGCTGGCAGCATTGACTCTGTGCCGGGTGCCAGCCCCTGCTGACCCTATACTGTCTCCTCCTTGGAGGTGGGGTGTACCCAGCGCCTACCTCCAGTGCTACAGGAGCAGGCTGTGCACCTGCACCCCGACATCACAGCAGGGGAATGCACTGTCCGCGGCCAAGATAAGCCAGATTCAGAAACCAACACCCCTGGTCCCTGGGCTCCGTGTAAGCCCACAGCTAAACTGATGGCCGATCTTGTTCAAGTTCAAACAGCCTTTGTGTCTTTCAAGGAATGGGAGTGAGAACCCAGAGAAGGTCCTTCCTAAAACTTATCCTCATTTTCTAGCAGCAATAACTGGGGTTTGTGCTGGCAGTGGCAAACGTTGGCATCTTCCTTCCAACTGTAACCTTTTCTCAGGATGGCTCTAGGCACGACAGGATACCCCTTGGGCAAACATCCTCACTTCAGCAACTCTAGGAAGGCCATGAGGGTGCAAGGAAAGTCCATAAAAACCAACTTCAGTGAGAGCATAGTATTCTCTTACTCCGCTCAGGCCCTTGAAAACGGCACGTTCAACTCTAAAACTGTGCCACATTCTCTTTATCTAAAAGAAGTTTGCCTTTTAGTTCTTTAAGCCATACCCTTATTAGGTGATTGAGAAAACTGACCTTTCATGACACTAGCAATGCCTGCTGCTGTATCACTCACGACTGACTTGGAATAGAGAACCGACCCCACCATTTTCCAAAGGACTTCTTGGAATCTTGGTTAATTATCCATCTTCATACTGGCAGACAACAAACAATAAAATCTAGAGGTCTCCTTTTCTAAAAAAAATTAAATGCTGGCTTTTAAAACAAACAAAAAATTCTCACCCTAACAAAGGCTGGGCTGGCAGTGAATGAAAACCGCTTATGACCTTTGAATTTCAAGACCCAGTTCCTCCGATTCAGTACTCAAAACCCCGTTACTGGTTAGACACTCAGAAGGAGGCCTGACCCTAGCCTTCCTCTCCGTCATATAACTAAGCCGGCCTTCGTTCACTGCTAAATCTAGAGGAGAGGACACCCGAAGACCAGGTAAAGATCCAGGAGGAAGGTGCCCTCGTGCCTTCTGAATGCACTCAGGGCAGAGCTGAGCTGCCAGCCCAGAGCACACAGCCGTCAGTCCTAGCCGTCAGCTCCACCCAACACACGATTCCGAATCCTTCCAGAACCGGTCCATTCAGGAACCAACTCTGCTGAGAGAGTAGATTTAGCACTTGCTCGAAATCTCAGAACGCCTACACTGAGCTACTTAGTTTCTGCTGTTGCTGCAGTATTTCTGAATAAATTTCCAAAAGATAAGCTTCCCTGAGTGCCTTTCAGGAGCCAGGAGCTTTTTATGAAAAGAGTGTGCAGCTTAAGACTTCCCTCCACCATTCTGAGCTCAGCCTGGGAAGAAGCTGAGCCTCAGTGGACGCAAAGTTTGGGGGGCATCTATGCAGGCTGAGACCAGACCACAGTTCTGTTCCCGGAGCAGCAGGTGTGCTTCCTGTTACCCCTGCTCCCAGATCCACTATTTATAGCTTACACGATTAGGGTGTCCTTCCTGGGGAGAATCACCCTCTTTCTGCATTCTTGGCAGTAGAGCTACTAAGTAGCTGGTCAGTTTTCCCAAACATGGAAATCCACGTTGCAAGTAACCTACTGCTAGAGAACAGAGTTGACCAGAACTGGGGGTTTAACTCCCCTGCAGGATGCATGTACCTGTGATTTGAACCCAAGTTCATGCTGCACTTTACAACCGCAGCTGCTGCTACACGAGGTTCCCCTACCCCTTCTCCCTAGAACCTTCCAGCTACCATCCTGCCAGACAGAAAAGGGAGAGGCAGTGAGCTCAGCTCTTTCACCTCCTAAAAGCAAATGTGAACATCCTTCCGGGTTCTTGTGCCCATGAAGGGATTTTGAACAGAGGCCTGGCGAGGCTGCGGTCACTTTTCTGGCAACCTGGCTAAAGGTGAGATGGGGCTATAGCCTGTTATTCAGAGACCCTCTGCACACCTCCGCCAAGCTTGGCTCAGCAAAATGTTGCCACAGGGTAATCGTCACACACAGAAATTAATAAATAAACACAATTTCAAAAGACACAAAAATTGCATGCTCTAAAACAGGACGAGTGTTAGCCTCTTGGAGTAACCTACGGACATTAACAAGAGCACAGCTAGACTAAGGTCAGTGTGGTTAGGGCCCGGACGATATCATCTACTTCAGCCTCTAGGGGACAAAAGGGACCAGAACTAAATTAAAAACTAGAACTAGCAGATGTTAACGCTATAGAAACAGGTAATGAGGTATGAAGAGGCACTTACGTGGAAGAGGGCTATCTGCATATCCCATGGATGGAACACAGACGAAAAGAAAAGACAAGAGACAGACCCAAGAAAAAAAAATAAGATGTAAAAGAAATGAATAGGATCCGCAGAACACACGGAGCTGGAAACTCAAATTATCAAATTACTTCAAATCCAGAAAGAAGCAATTCCTGTATGAGGAAGATGAGACAGGTTTTCTACTTCTGGGAAGAGGTAAGGGGATCACTTCCCAGGCCCCCGGCTTCAGAGAGAAGAAAGCAAAGGATTCCCCCGCGTGCTTTTTAATCCCAGGAGTCATAGAGAGGGCCCAGGGAGCTCTGTGACCACTGAGGGAGTCTGCTACAGCACCTTCTTCACCCGGATGGACTCACCATTCTCCCAGGGCAGGAACTCCAGTCTGTGGAGGGATAGGACTAGACCAGGGCTCACCCAGAGCCTGGCTATGTGCGGGAAGGGAGGGAAAAGTACGGCATGCCTGGTTTAAGGAAACAGGGAGTGATGGAGACAAACAGAGCTGCAACCCTGAATGGGATCAGGAAGAAGCGACTCCTGAAAGAGGCCTTGACCAGGGAGACCCCGACTGTGCTCTGGGTGTGGGAAGGGAGGAGAGGCAGGAACGTCAGAGGCCACGTTTTTCCCATTGGCCTTGTTGGGGTTTTGCTGCTGCTCATTCACTCTACAGCAGGCTCCGTTTTCCTATAACTGAGTATCTCTGCTGCATCAAAAATCCCACAACTAATTACGTCAACTGTCACTGCCTTTACTGTCTTCCTTCAGGTCACCGGGTGCTTAGGGCCCTGGTGACAAAAAGCAAATCTACCCAAATCCCTCCCTACCACGCAGCCGTGATCCTTCCTATTGTCTTTAAGAACACGTGTTAGTGGTTTTCCTCCCTGGCTGTTATTCTACCAAGCTGGACCAGCTGCTATGATGGTGTCACCAAGCCCTTCAAGAAAGTGAGGACAGGGGCTTCCCTGGTGGCACAGTGGTTGAGAGTCTGCCTGCCGATGCAGGGGACGCGGGTTCATGCCCCGGTCCGGGAGGATCCCACATGCCGCGGAGCGGCTGGGCCCGTGAGCCATGGCCTCTGAGCCTGCGCGTCCGGAGCCTGTGCTCCACAACGGGAGAGGCCACAACAGTGAGGGGCCCGCGTACCGCAAAAAAAAAAAAAAAAAGAAAGTGAGGACAAAGGGACTGGGTATCAGCCATCACCGAGGGCGACAGAACTAGGAGATGGGACCACCGTGAGCAGAGGGGTCTGAAAGACAAAAAGCTGTCATCTGAACAGTGGATGGGCCCACTCATGGCCCCCCCTGCCCCCCAGGGGAAGAGGCTGGGCAGCTGGCTTTACTTACGGACTGGCTGCGTCTTGAACTCGGAGGCTGCGCTGATCTCGCCCAGACCCTTGCCATTGAGGGCCGCCAGCCGGACCGCATACATTGTCTCGGGCTTTAGGCCCACGATAGTGACGATGCCCTCCACGCTGGCTGTCATGAAAATATGGAAAGGGTCACAAAGGAGGAAAAGGCTGTTGGTGAAGTGGTGTAGCTGCTATGGAAAACAGCAGGGCAGGTCTCCTCAAAATGAAACATAGCATTATCATTTGATCCAGCAATTCCACTTGTGGATATATGTGCAAAAGAACTGAAAGCAGGGACTGGAATAGATATTTGTACGCTCATGTCCACAGCAGCATTGTTCACAATAGCCAAAATGTGGAAACAACCCAAGTGTCTGCTGACAGATGAATGGATAAACAGAATGTGGTCGATACATACCATGGAATATTATCTAGCTTTAAAAAGGAATGACGTTCTGACACACACTACATGGATGAACCTTGAGGACATTATGCTAAGTGAAATAAGCCAGACATAAAAGGACACGTGTTGTATTATTCCACTTATATGAAGTACCTAGAAGGGTCAACTATACAGAGACTATTACTAGTCAACTATATAGAAAGTAGGATGGTGGTTGCCAGGGGCTGGGGGAAGGAGGGAATAGGGAGTTATTCTTTAATGGGTATTGAGTTTAGGAAGATGAAAAAGTTCTGGAGATGGACAGTGGTGATGGTTGCACAACAACGTAAATGTATTTAATGCCACCGAACTGTACACTTAAAAATGGTTAAAATAATACATTTTATGTTAAATATATTTTACCACAATAAAAAAGTTAACTAGAAAAAAAAAAAAAAAGCCACAGATTTGGTACGAGGTTTCGGGGGGGAGTCAGGGAGGTAAAGGATCATTTCCTTCTAGCTCTAATCCTGATTACCCAGAAAGTCCTCCAAGCCCTCCCAAAAGCTGAAGGAGTGACAGGAGCTTCCTGGCAGGATGAATGCTCTGTAAAACTGGGTTAGAAGATGTCTCTGAAGTGCTATGACACCGTGTCCTAGCCTATTCCCAATTCTACCCTTATTTCCAGGATTAAAAATGTCTACAGAAACAAAACCTACTTCACTGAGTTATTCCAATTAAACCCCAAAGGGAGAGTCAGACATAAATATATTCAGTCCTCAGGGAAACATGATCCGAGCTCAGAGACTTCAAATTGCAGTCACCCAAGGGTTATTTTTCAAATCTGTGGTTTGGAAATATATCATAGGATTGACGTAAGAGCAGACCTGTCTTGTTGGCTCTGATCATTTGGTTAATTACAGGGCAGTCCCTGAATAGACCCAAGCAGGACTGGATGGGCGAGAGCAGAGAACCTGAAGCACATGGAACTCAAATATGCAGAGCAGGGGCGGACTGGACTCCTCTGGTTGTGCTCAGCACCTGAGCAGGGCTTCCGCTTGGCATGTGGCTAAGCTGGCCTCATCTGTCCTGGCAGCGTCACGAGAACCAGGTTCTGAAGTACCAGGGGGCAGAAGGCCAACAACTCTACATAAGATGTGAACACACCCTAAGCCTGGGGGGCCGGTGATGGTGTTGCAGCATAGGAACATCAACAGGACGGCAGGTGGTGGCATCTGGCCTCTCTCAGTATTGGGGAGTGGTGTGCACCCTACCCAAATGGGCAGTCAGGGTGCCAGCATCTGGTGAACACAAGGGGTGAGCGTGTGCCCAGAGCCATCATTCTAAAGTAAACCGGCACTCTCCAACTTACCTTCTTTGGCATCATACCACTTGGAGTGCCACACTTCCTCGTCTATTGCTCTCCACTCAGCCTTGTATTTGAGGATGGGCACCCCGCCTGTGGCCTCTGGCTCATCAAATTGCACCTGTGCTGTGCTAGAATATGGCTCCACCTGGTCGATGGATGGTGATGATGGGGTGTCTGTGGAAAGGACATATATGGAGACTCAGGTGAGCCTGATTTGGCCCAGGACGTAACTCCCAATCACGAAACACATCTCTCTCATTTCTTTCAACTCTTGGGAATCTTGTCGTCTATATCCTGACTCCCCCTGGTCCACCTCACCATGCAATTCTTTCCCAACGTGTCCCATGTCCAGATCCTCAAAGCCCCCAGAGCTCCCAGCCTCCTGACTCTCACCCCCTCTTCTTCCCACACTCCTGTCATCACAGAAGGTCACAAAAAGGGCCGGCAAGGCTGAGGGTGGTGCAGCCATAAGGGGTGCTCACCTGCTTGGACAAGGATGAATTCCAAAGACTCCTGTCCGATGCGGTTCACTGCGGTACAGTTATAGTTTCCAAAATCATTTTCAGAGTCCGGGGTCACCTTTAGAAAGAAGGAGCTCTTGAGTTACGAGTGTCCCACGGAATGGCCCCCACCTCAGATCCTTATTTATTGAACTAAAATTAGTAGAGAATAGAATCAGTAAAGCTACAGCCGAGCCTTAACCCAGAGAGAACAGAAAAGGGGATCATGGGAGAGGCGCACTCTGCCTCCCAGGCCCCAGTCTAGCTCCGGGGAGAAAACGAGGGCCGAGGCTCACTTTCTTCCTCAGCCAGTGGCTCCCCTGATCAGGACGTGCCACGGAAGCAGGTGAGAAGATATTAGCTGTATCCAGCAGCCTGCCCATCCTCCAACGGTGCCTCCTCCACCCTGCCCGCCGCCCCCATGTCTCACCTCCAGGTAGCTGGCGGACGGGGTGTTGTAGATCTTGATGTTGCTGTAGTTGGAGCTTGGCAGCAGCTGGCCGTCTCGGAACCACGAGATTGTGGCACCGGGGTAGGCAAACACCTCGCAGGTGATGTTCACCTGGTTGCCCTCCCAAGTGTACACAGCCACAGGGCCCTGAAGCTTGGGGGCATCTGCAAAGAAGGACAACAGCTCTCAGGAAGACTGCCACGATCGTGACCCCTCCCCCCACTCCGTCTCCTGGCACCCCGCGGGAAGCTGGTCACGCCTTGAGGCCGAGCTGGTGCCGGGGGACAGCAGAGATCGGGGTCACCTCCCATGAGCTGCACAGGGAGACACGCAGACTGGTAAGAAGCCGGGGGATGGAGTGAAGGGGTGCCTTGGGGACACAGCTTTGAAATGGCCAGGGGCCAACCACCATGGGCCTGGTCCTGGCAGCTGCACGGCCCTCCCTGCCCCGTCTTCCCACCGTTTTCCTCACATTGCACTTCGAGGTACACGGACTGGGAGTCCTGGCCGATGGTGTTGCTGGCGGTGCAGATATACTCCCCAGCGTCTGTGTACTGGATGCTCTTCAGGGTCAGGGACGACACGCGGGCATGGCTGCGCACCACCATGTGCCCGTCCAGGGTCTGCCAGGAGGGGAGGGACAGCGTCAGGCCCGGGGCTGGGCGGGGCCAGGAGACCGGGCCATCACTGTCTGCGACCAGCCTCACAGCCCTCTGCTCTCTGGGCCAATGTCTGAGTCTCGCTTTAGGTACCGACTTGCGAGGAGGCTCCGGAGAGCACTATGGGAACTTGGGTGCATCCCAGACAGAAAGTGGGACTCAGTTTACTCAAGCAGCCTAGCCTATGTGCCAAGGTTGGCTTGTGAAGGACAACCCAGGCCCCCAAGACGATTTGGTTGGCACATCTAAAACGGAAGCCAAAGTCTGGCCAGCAGGCGTTGCAGCTGCAACAGTCCTGCCTCATGAGATTCGGGAAAACCTGCACTCCCGTCCTTTCCTTCTAGCCCCCCGTCCATCTGCCTGTTCCTTGGTGCATGCACACATAATGGGAAATCTGAATAAAAGAAATTATACAAGAAATCCATATTTCTGCAGACGCCTTACTTTCCTGGATGCTTAAAAGTAAAATAATTTCGTCGAACAAAGTCCAACAATCTGGAGCTCAGGAGCTGTTGAGCTGGAAGTGAGGGGAACCGGGTCCCCTCTCCCGGAACAGTGACACAGAGAATCCCAGGCAGATTTGGGATCCTGGACACTATAGTCACCATATTCTGGCCCTTGACACTAGAACTGTCTTCCTGCGTCTCTGGAATTACAAGAGTTGGTCGAACAGGGAATAAGCATATGAGCCCTGGGCAATGGGCACTGAAATATTTCCAAGGGGTTTCCCCCCTTGACACTCTTAAGTAAACTGGTTGCTGGCCTAGGAAGAGTCTAGGCATGTGGTCTGAGTTCAGACCCTCAAGAAAGCTGACAATCTGAAGAAGGAGTCTAGCTCCTCGTAGGCTGGGCCATACTCTTTAAGTCCAGTGAGCGATATTCCATAGAGATAGACAGGTGGGTGCTCTGCATATCGCCCGTCATCCCATGAGGCTGGGTCTTTAAAGAACTAAAGAACACCTGCCTCCAGGTTCTTTTTAGCTGCTGGTTCGGAAGCCCAAAACCCAGCATTGAAATATTGTATGGCAGCCAGTTTGGGGAGCTCAAAAGCAAGACACCATTGGCCTTGACAGAAGCCTCAGATCTACCGCAAAAAGTCCCATCACTGGTAGAGCTAATCTGTTTCAGTCATTTGAGTCCCATCACATTCATATCCAGAAGCTGAAACACAGCTGCCAGCAAAGAGGCAGAAGAGCCGAGCAAAACCATCACTCCTACTGCAGCGAGGGCCACCCCTCTCTGACAGGAATGCCCAGATGCCTCGGCTCTCGGCCTCCACGAGGCCTGGAAAGCTGGGAAGCTGATGGGCTGAGAAGCTGCACCCCAGGGGATGAACGGGAGCTGACACAGGCAGCCGTGGAGCACTTGTCTCCAAAGTCTACAGTCATGCGCCAAACAAAATCTTGAAACATCCCCTAAACTCGTGGCAACAGGAGTGTGAGGTCAACGCTGCAAGTATCTCTGAGGGCTGACCTGACCTGCTTGTCATTCCTATACTCCCAAGACAGCAGAATGAAGGCAGAGGGGATTCATGGTTCACCCCGGCTTTTCTGGTTATCTCAGCGAGATCACAGGTTCAGCCAACAGCGATGCCAGCCAGCGACTGAACTGTAATTTTTTGTCACACACCCAGGATTTGTCCTGGGGCTGCCACACCACAAACACGGAAAACTGATCAGAATCTTTCGGAAGTCAAGAGAACATTTCCATAAGGAAGGATACAACAGCAAAAGATGCAAAGAAAGTCCTGTAGGTAAGAGAAGGACATTAACAAGTAACCACAAAGGGGGGCATGAGCAGTTTTTACTCAGGATAATCTAGAAAATGGTCAAAGAGAAGCTCAGGCAATGGTTGCATTGACAGCCTTACTTTCTCCCCCCCTTCTCTCTGGTCTCCTTGTCTAAATTTCTCTCTGGAAAATGTTCTCATTTAATGATGTCAGCAGAGCAGTAGGCAGCCTTCCATAGAGAATTTTATTTTGCGGTGGCTCAAAACAGGATTGATGATGGAATAATTTGCCAGGCGCCCAGTTCTCCCTCCGAGGGGATGCAGACAGACTCCAGTGTGATTGGACTATCTCCCTCTGAAACGATTTACTCTGGCACCAGAACAGAGTCAGAGAGTGCCACCTCCAAGCCATCCAGACCACACGTCATGCTGATGGTCCAGACTCGAGGAGGAAGCAGATAAACTCTGGGCACGAATGAAAAGATCACTGTGGCAAGAAGACCCGGTTTTGCAAAAACGTACGAAGGGCAGTTATAATTGCTCTTCTCGTCAAAACATTTTTGTCTCTCTTCTTGCAGGGAAAAGACCTAAGGCTTTCCAGAGCTTACAGAATGAAATCAGCCATGACCCAAGCCTTCTTTTGAGCTCATCTGGATTCATGGTCTTCATCCCTGACTGAGACAAATAGGAGGGAACGGAACTTCTGAGCCCCAGGGGGCAGAACTCACTTGAAAGTCAATTATGTCCAGAGCGAGATAACTTAAGATAAGGACACGTCTGCAAAATGGAGTGAGGTGTCTGTTTTCCTGGGAGTAAATCAATTACTTCCACTAATAATAACAATTCTCTCAACATCTCCTTAATGCTCCCTGATAAATCTCAGCTCCTCTTCTAGCCCCGTCTAAATCTGAGTGACGGGGAAGATGCACAAGGCCAAGCAGAACGAGAGGGGTAGTGGCTCAGGAGTGGCTGGTAGTTAACCCTTCTTTTCTCGCTTCCCCAATCCCAACGAGAGCATGACTTTTGGGCAATAAAAACACCCAGTCTGTGACAGCGCTCCGGGGGAGTGTTTACAGGAGGCAAGTGTTTTAGCGAGGGTATGCACCTAACTACAGTCCCTACGACGTGGAGGAAGGAATGATACAAAGAGAGCTTATAATGAATTAGATTTGACGACGGCAGGGTGCAGAAACCAGCAACAGTGCCTGGGGACAGGCAGACAACTTTTAAATATTAAACGGCATTAAATATTTATAGCTATGACAGGAACACGTGCGTTACGTGTTCTGAATAATTATCATTTCCGAAAGACCGGAGGATGGGTTTACCCAATTAAAATACAGTCTACAGGATTGCCATATTCTACATTTATAGTATTACACAATATCAAAGTTCCATATGAAGAAAAGGCTACTTTTAAAAAAAGTATTTATAGATGAGATTCCTGAACTTCATCTAAAACATACTGTTTTTTATTTATCTGTCACTTAATTACACAAATCTGGTCAAGAATGACGGGCACGATCATCAGTAGGGTCTTGGGGATACAGCGATTCCAGTCTAAAGATTTATATTTAGCTTCAGTTTTCAAACTAAGTCCCACATTACCCAAACTGAAGCAAGCAGTCAGAGAAATTTCAAAGGCTAAATATGCTACTGACTTAAAAAAAAAAAAAAAAAAAGAACCATTTGTGACAAATCATTCTAATCTCATAAACTTAATGCTCTATAAAAGTAACATAGATATGTTTAGCAATTTGGGAAAACCAATGAGAGATGTCATTTGCATTGCTCCGAGATGAGATGTGATGCGGTAATTTACCAAAAGACCAGTCATGATAAGATAAGTGAGCAACAAGATGAGTTGAACTGGAAAGGTAAGGGCTTGAGTGGGTTTTTAGATCATTAACTCTGCGACTTTATGATCCAAAGCCACATCAACCAGGTAAGAGTCAAAAAAATTGTACCATTTCAAAATGCCTGGCCTGGGAGTTGGGGCCATTTATTTCTCTAAGTATAATTACCTGGATGTGATTTTATCAGCACCAGCAAGAGAATAAGATCCAGTTTTAGGAAATAATAAGGATTTGTTCATCCACTCCCAACACAGCTTGTTTGCTCATCCTAAAGTGACACTATTGCTAAGTGATGTCTACCACTATCGACCTATTCTTTAATCTAACTAGATTACTGATTAGTTTCAGCATGTCTGGTTATTAAACTGCAATGGTGAGTTGAACTGTAATGCTTTCAAAACTACAGACTGGCTAGTGGTCAGGTAAGCTATACCTCTTGCTTCTCTGGTCGAGTCCACGAAGCCTGTAGAGAACAAGATATAAAACACAACAAGAAAGCAGTAAAATTTTACAACATGTTGCTTTAGAGAACTGACGTATCACACTGCATTCCGTGCACATGCAGCTTCTTTTTAATTCAGAACTTTTTCCAAGGCCCACTTTCAACGGTGTGTTTACTACCCAATTTAATTTCGGATTTAGCTTATGTTCAGCTTTCTTCCCCCACTTACGCACATTAAGATGTAGAATTCAAAGGTAAAGGCTTTCCTAATCTTTGGAAGACGTACATATGGATACCAGCAGATATATTAGACTGCTCCTGTTCCAAAACATCTTGAACATTCCTCGTAATATTAGGTGACACTGCTAGTTCTAACCACACAATCTAGAGATACTTCTAGAGTAGGTTTCCTCCTTTGGATTTTATTGGACAGCTTATCACCAATATACTATTTTGTGCTCATGCATCTTGTAACTCTTTGCATGCATTCTATTAAAAATCAAATGTTAATTTAAAAAAAGGAACAAAGAAAGGAGCAGAAGGGTACATTAGGAATGAGAAGTATGCCCTTAAGACAGGAAGCTTTGAGGATACTGAACTCTGAGTGCTATGGTACGTTCCAGTTGGTTTTTAAAGGCAGAGGGACGCCCAGATGACATGCAGGATTAAGCGTTCACCGTCTTCATCAAAGATGGCATTCACAAAGGGGGTTTAGGTATTTTCCTACCCACATCAAGATTTTTATTTATCCAGCACTGGGGAATCTACTATGCTCAAAGTTTTTCTGATTTCACGCTGGGAGTCAAAACTATCATACATGCATTATTCTTTTTATTAGATGGCATGACTGCCTGATTATCCCTCATGTTCAGATGGAAGAAGGATAGAAACGACGCCAGAGACACAGTAATGCAATCCCGGGAATGCAAATGAGTTAGCAAACATTCAGTAAGAGTCCACTAAATGCAAGGAGCTTTTGTGAGACATGAGGATGGAGATGTTGAATTATGTCACATGATGTTGGCATGAAGAAGAAAGTGAGAACAGAGGAACACGCATACACCAAAGTAACAGCGGGCCAACACGTCAAATGTGGTTGCCGTTTCCACATCACTTAGAAGCTTGTCCGTCACATGCCAGGGCTACATGAATCAAGACAACTTTCAGGGGCCCTACCATATGGAGTTGTTTGTTTTTCAGATACGATTCTTCCTGTGTCTCTCCTAACTTACTGTGGTTTTGTGGCTTTTAGAATAAGTAGGTGCTAGTAACACAATGCTTATAGTAGCCTGACCTGTGTGCCTGGTAGGATAATAGGATATATCTCGACCCTGATCATTTGGTGAAGGCATGTAGCCCACTTTAAGACAAGCTGATATGCAAATATACATACTTAAAACCTAAACTAGTATATGATCAGCAGTGCTCCCAAAACTTTTAGTTCCAGTTTCTTTTAATATTTGCATGTTTTATGATCTTACACACAAGTCTGTAGGAGTATGTATACAAATTAAAGTGAAGTGAAGTGATAGACACTTATCCTAAGTATTCCCTGTTATACTTCTGCCCACATCCTGGATAAACTAGACTCCAAACTGCTCAATGCAGGCACCTTTCCCAACGTTTAAGAGTGAGCACCTGTTTTACACTGAATGAGGAATTCTCTCTGGTGAAAAGAAACTTCGGTTTCTAGGGAATTCAGAATTTCAAAAGGTTTCTCTGTTTTGTAGGATACTCTGTTTACTCAGAATTCAAGGTTCATGAAACGCCTTTCACTTATTTCTATCCCTTCTGATCTCAACTCTTTGCTCCTCTCCTTCTCCTTAGACATTAAGGCTTCACAAGCCTTTCTTTCCCAGACTCTTCAAAGGCACTGGTATGTTCAAATGAGCACCCACTGGACTTGTTCTGCCAGGGAGAGAGTATATAAATTACCATCCAGGGCTCTCACTCGATATGTAAATGGTACCTGGAATTTGGCGCCACTCACTGTGGCAATTTAAAACATGAGCCTCGATAGGATGGGTAATAAAATGATGTGGATGCACAAACTTGCTTTGTATCAGCAGTTACCACAATGACCTCCATACACATCGATCAAACTGACCCATTACGATATTCAAATTTTTTTTGTCAACAGACTAGTGACCACTGAGAAATGGATTAACTTTCAGACAGATGATCTCCTCTAATGATCTTAGTGACCCAAACTTAGCTAGCTATTATCATTTGTTGAGTGAACCCAACTCAACTAGCTGAAGCCGAACGGATTGATTATAATCAATCTTAAATGAGTGACTAGACTAAATCTAGAGACATGGTTAAAGACAGAGTGTGACTTTTGGGCTCAGTGTACTGGTTTTTGCTTTTCTTCCCTTCTTTTTTACATGAAGAACACCCGTATTCCATTAGAAAGTCACCACAAGCCTATGAATGAAAGCCTTTTCTCCCCTCTCCTCCTAAAAAGGATTAACACTAGATTCAACTAAGCAGTGAAGCAAAAGACCAAGCTGCTTTAATCAGCTTTTGGTGTCACCAACTTTATTAAAGGGAGCATTGAGCCTTCCATGAAAGTCATCAGAATCATGAGAGCACCAAGGCATTATGTGCTCCACCTTCTGAGCCACTCACCCCAGGGAAGCGCCGGTGGCATTCTAAGGGCTCTGTACTTGACCATGTTCCAGTCAACATTTTTATCAGTGACTTGGACAAAGATATTTCAAATAAGCGTTCATACCAGGTTGGAAGCAACAGCTAATAGAGATGCTAGATGGCAGTTGCATGGGGAAGGCTGAATTGCCTGCCCTTGGGTCTTATGCTTAGAACTGGGGTCACCATCGACTGCTATGCCCCATTACTTTGAACAAACATAGATAAAACAGGGGGGACCTACACTGGTTGAAAGGCCCTGGACCCAAAGAACTCTAAGGACAGTTCTGATGAAAGCCAATCCTGACTGGTCAGAAAGATGGACTAAAATAGTCGTTCTCAAGCCAAGGAGTGTTTCTGTATGTGACGCTTTTGGTAATGACAATGATTAGAGTTGGTTACTAACATTTAAAGGGAAGGGACTAGGGATGTTAAATATCTTGCAATGCACAGGACAGTCCCAGTGAAGAAAGAGTCTTCCCAAACTGTCATTTGTGACCCCCACTGAGAAATACTGGGTTGCAACAAACAAAACAATTTTTAATAGAAATAAATATAAAATTCTACATTATTGGTTAAGCAATCAATTGCATAAGGGCAGGACAGGACAGGGGATATGCGGCTTAAATGCAGTTCAACAGGAGACAACAGAACGAGGAAACTGCTAAAGGGTTAACGTGATGTTGACAGCATTTCAGTGTCCAGATCAAGGGAGCAATGAGCCAGGAAGTCTGCATTAGCTATACTGGGCACCACAAAGTTATAGGGGACACTAGGGAAGTGAAGCTCTCTAGTACAGGGCGACTAGAAAGGTGAAGGGTGTGGAAACCGTAAGATAAGAGCAGCAGTGAAAATAACTGGATGTGTTACAGGGCAGAAGGCTGACTAAAGGAAAACTGGAGAGCTAGTTAATGGCTCTCACACAAAGGACTGAGTTGTAGGGGCTGGAAGGCTGAGAAGTGGCAGGGGCAACGAAGCAGGGCCTCTTGACCATCAGTGTTGGCCACCTGACTGCAAAGAACTGACATTGTCACCCTTCAAGCAGGGGCTGAGTGACTTTTTGGCAGTGAGACTAGATAACCTCCAAAGGACCCTTCCTTCCAACCTTCTATGATTCTGGCAGGTTATGTGATCTACTTTCTCAGGAGGCTTCTTTCCTTTCTCAGGAGAAACAATTGGCTATTCTTACTGCTCAGCGCGTCATCTTGACTTTCAAAAGAAAACCGTTTTCTTGCCCTCCTATAATTCTGTGACTCTAATAATCTTGATACCTAATTATCAATATGTATAATGCAACTTCAGCTGGAGGAGAAAACGAGGACCAGCTGTCAAAGTAAAAGTGAAATTTACTATCTGGAGACCACCTGGCTCACGAATAGGCCATCTCTGTTTCCTTAATTTTTAGCCACCCCCCAGTATAATATGACTATCATGCCTCTTTGATGTCAATATGTAATGAGTAGAAATAGCAATTTTTCTATACAGCATTTCGTTTAGGCAAATATGCTGATCTGGGGTCACATCACTGGCCAATCTGGAATGCTTGTTCTAACACTGATTCATTCCTGTTGCAGTAATGTCACTTGAAGGCGGTCCACAGTAAAAGAAAGTGCAACACAACCTATGTGGCTGGGCTTAAATAATTATCTCAGATTGAGACTAATGATCTATACTGATAATTGAACTATGCAAAGCCTACTTGGCTTGAGATGGTCTCTGCTAGACACCTTTGGTTTTAATATTTAGGAAGTATGAGTGTGTATTAATGCCTGGTTTTTTGTTCTCATTCTATAAAAATGAATTCACAGATACAAGCCAGATATTAAAGGACCTGAGGTAGGCACAAATCTTAATAACTCTTCTGGTCTAGCTTGACCGTTGAGCTACTCCTAGGAAAGATATAGAATTTAAAACCATCATTCATCTGGGGTAGATGTTATTTCTGTCCTTCCCTCTAGATCAAAGATATACACTGGGTCATTCTGGACAAATCTACTCTCAAGCCTGATGTAGAAAAATCTGCCAAGTGGCAGCCCTGTGGTTTAAGCCTTGAAATGTACATTCAATCCACGTAACACACACGATGGGAGCTAAAATCTGAGCTGAGGGTTTAATTCCAATGTTGATAAAGTATCCAAGTAAACTCTACATTACTTAATTCAGTTGATTTTCACAATATCAAACAGCATATGCAAGTTTCAAAAATACTTAGCAGTTCCTCGGCTGAGTTTTTGTTAAGTTGAATTGAACTCTGGAGGTAAAACTTGCAAAAATTAATGGGTTTTTTTGGAACAGCAATTTCTGTTCCTCTTGATTTAGTTTTGTTTTCTATTAGTAGGAGAGAAATCAGTTCTTCAAATGCAAATCCCAAATTTGGCTCTGAAATTTCACGCTATCCCTTTTTAGCTTTAAGTCTACCCTCTCTAGGGATTTCCTTTAGGCAGGCAGAAGAGTGAAGATCTATCTTTTGTGACATTCTAGTCAATCGGCAATCCATTATAAACGTTCTTTAAGGCTAAGGCCATTACTCCTTGAATAGGTGACAAAGCTCTGGCCAATTAAAATGAAGCCCATTACTACAGGATATATGAGACGATATTGGAGAAGTGCCATAAGGAGGTTTAGGTTGCTTTAAAACCAAGCTTCTTCCTCCCCCTGTCTTTTGGCCCACTCAGTAGCAAAAGGCTGCCTGATGTGGGGTTACCTCAATTTTTATAGACTGTTAATAATAAAGACAGCTTTCCAGTGGCCTATAAATCCATGTGCCTGAAAGCTAAATCTTCCCCGTCATTTAAACTTGCCAGGAAGGTTGCTATAATGTTCTTCATCTCAGAGAATATATTGTAGAACCCGGTGTAGTCATCATCACGTAGAAACTGCTAATTATTTTTGCCTTTAGAACAAAATGATATGCAAGTGTGGCCGAGAATACAGGCAGACACAAAGGCAACCAAGCTTCTGTGCATACAGTGCATGTACAGCATGAACATACACATCACAAGGAGAAGAATTAATGGGCTCATCATGATCCCTATTAGTTCCGGGACACGTTTCCCTGGGTGCTCCTGAGATGATGCTAATATCACCCAGTGCACTGGGACCTTCACTTCCCTTGTTCCTCCCAGCTCCATAACCTTGGTTTGAAAATCACTATCCCCTTCCTCCTTGCAACGTCTAACCTAACCATACCCACTACCATCACACCCCTGCAAATCCATGCAAGGAATTGTGCCCCTTCCATCTCAAGGGGATGCTGAGAAGGCCACAGCCAGGGCAGGCTGGAGGAGGGGGGCCATAGGACCTGGCTGCAGCCTCCAGTGACCACATCCCATTTTCTGGTTCACCAAAGAGGACTGGGCACGGGGCAGACTCAATCCACGTAGAGTCTGCATTCCATGGCCCTGAAACTCTTGGGCGACATTATACCTTTTCTTCGCTGCTGATGTTTCGGGTGGATGTTCTCCAGGTGATTGAGGGAATGGGGTCTCCTGAGGCTTCACAGGTAAGTGTGACCTGTTCCTCTAGTTCCATGGCAGTCTGGTTCTCTACGTAGGTGATTTTGGGTTTTGCTGAAAAGACAGAACACTTCCATGAGTTTGACATATTTTTAGCTTTCCAGGTTTGAATTATAAAGGCACCATTCAACAAAGGTTATCAACTTATTAACCATAAGGCCCTATTCTAGGTGTTGTATGAGTTAACGAGCTGAACCCCCCCAGAAGCTTACAATGGAGCAGGCATATGACGACACCAAAGTGACAGTAATAACAACGTCCCGTATGGGGAGAGTGTGGAGGGTGGCGGTGCAGGAGGCCTGAGCAGAGGAAGAGCTCTCCTCTGGCTGAGTCTTCATGAGGAGAGAGTTTTGGGGCCGTCTTTGGGGCTGGGTTGTGAGATTTTCAGTACGTGGAACTTTGGGTGGACACGGAGTCATTCCAAGTGTAGAAAGGCACGTGAATGAAAGCAAAGAAGCAAGAATGTGTGGAGAGAGGGTGGGGAAGAGAGCAGAGCGTCAGGGTCTGCGTGTCTGTGCCTCAAAGCAGTGGGAGACAGTGCTGGACCCAGGCAGAGAGCATCTTGATGGCCCGGTTACAACTCTGGCTTGAATTTTATCCCCTGCCTGGTGGAGACCCACAGACAGTGTTTAGTCAGAGGAATGAAATGCTCATTTGTATTAAAGGAAGGTTAATCTAGGCAAAATTGAAGATGGAGAAAACCTGAAGGTGGGAAAACCAACCTGGAAGCCCTGGCATTGCCCCAGATGTGACGTAATACAATCCTGAACGTCCTCTCGGGGGTGGGTGGGGGGAATGGAGGAGAAAAGGCAGCTTCAAGAGAGATGCTGAAGGAGGGCTTTACAGGAAGTGGAAGCGAACAGAGGGCAAGTAGAGATGGGAAGAATCCAAAGAAGAAATTAGAAGTCCAAATGACTCTGAGATTCTTAATACCTAGGAGGGTTGTGTTAGCATTAACTCAAGGAAACGTGGTGGGTGACTCACTGGGGGCTGGGGAGTGGGCTGGGGCTTGGGAATAAGATGAGTTGAGATGAGCTCATTTCCCAAATGTTTGGGGTAATGCAAGAAAGCACAAGCATTCGAAAGCTGAGTTTAAATGTAAAAACATTAGAGAAAATTGAATTTTCCCAATTTAAAACAATTATCCTCTGAAATCACTATACTCTGAAATCCATCGAAGAGAAAAGATAACACTGCACAAATATAACTTATTTCACTAATAGAGAAGAAGGCCAGGCTAGATAAACAAACAAACAATAAATAAATCAGAATTATGGATAACTTTTGAAAGAATTACATTTCCTTATATTCAAATTCATACAGTAACTCCAAGAAGACTATTAAAACTACTGCCTATTATATATCCTCCAAGTTGAGGCCTCAATTGTGTTTTAATAAACAGAGACCAATGATGGAGCTGTGCCTTTTCTGTAGCAAATATTTGCTTCTATATAAGTTGACTCATTTAGCGCAAATATTCTCCTACAGTTAATCTGTACTAATGGCCTGCTGATAGCAAATCCTTTCTTAAAAAATAAATAATTAATTAATTAATTTTGGGGGGCTGTGCTGGGTCTTCGCTGAGGTGCGTGGGCTTCTCTAGTTGGTGGTGCTCAGGCTCCAGAGCGCTGGCGGGCTCAGTAGTTGTGGTGCGCGGCTTAGTTTCCCCGCGGCATGTAGGATCTTAGTTCCCCAACCATGGATCGCACCCGCGTACCCTGCACTGGAAGGCGGATTATTGACCACTGGACCACCAGGGAAATCTCCGCAAATTTTTTTTTTTTAAATGTATTTTATTGTGGTAAAAGTCACATAATATAAAGCATACTATTTTAACTATACAGTTCAGTGGCACTAAGTACATTCACATTGTTGTACAACTCTCAGTTATCCATCTCCCAGATTTTTCACTTTTCTAAACTGAGACTCTGTCATTAAACACTAACTCCCTATTCCCCCTCCATACCCCCTACCCCCCAGCCCCTGGCATCTACCAACGTACTTTCTGACTCTATGTGATTCCACTTACACGAGGTACCTAGAATAGCAAATCCTTTTTGATGGCTAGCACCCAGGCACATCTCAATCCAATGTGGTCAAATGATTACAAATTTGAACTGATGGAGCCCACATGAGTGAGGTTTTCCCACAGGAAGGTTCTGTGTCTGTCTTGATGAATAGAACTTTCAAGGAGGTTATAACTCATATTGGACGGAGTAAGTGTTAAGTGTGTTGAACAGAAGGTTTTAGAGAGGCAAAATAAAAGTTGCATTTCTCTACTGTTAAAATCACAGATTGAAAAGTTAAAAAATCAGCCAAACAAATGAATTCACTGAACTGACAGTTGGTCTGGGGTCTGGAGGCAGCCACAGGAAGGCTGACTTTCTGGCCTCTTGGAACCTACATGGACATTGTGATCCAGACAGTGTTTGCTGACCTTGTCCCACTCCACAGTGCTTTGTCCTGGCAGCAAAAGGTTAGCAGAAGACAGACAAGGGCCAGTTAACATCTATTAATAATATCTGGTCTTGGTGACTCCATTTCCCAGATGGTTATAAAGGCTACACTGTGTAAGTCTTTGAACAAGGCAAAATATATTCTTGTTAAAAACATGATCAACAATGGCTAATTTTGTATGGGCTACAGAGGCTGTTGGAAGGAAGGCAAGCTTCTCGCTGGTAACTTATTCCTTTCTGCACTTCAGAAGCAATGCTATTGTTGGAGCTAACTGAAGGCTTAGAATGCTGCCTTGGAAATAGGATAGCAATACCATTTATTGTCCAGACTGGGGCATTCTGGAGAGTTAAAGGCATGCTCTGAATAATGACTCTGGGACGATGGGCTTCACTGAGCAGACAGGGACAGATGTGGGGTCATCCTGCTAAAGAAAGCTTCCTTCCTTCTGAACACCAGCATCTAGAAGAATCTCTCCAGGTTTCATCTGTGGATGGTATGTGCACCATCTTAAAGAACCTCCGTTCTCGGCCCTTGTGACTTTGGATCCCTGTTTTGTTCTCTACCTGCCGCCATGGGACTTAATGCCTTAGAATGTTCCATTGCACCTCTCCCCACGGACCCTCCTGTGAGCACAGCTGTCTTTGTGAGTTTTCTAAGCATGCTTGCTCTCTCCATCCAGCACATCCATGGCTCTGCACCCGGCCACTGAGGGCCAGACTTGTGTACTCTAACTCCAATCCAGGGTCCTGCAAGGCCAAGGAGGGCTCCAGGGCCCCTGCTTCCCTGCACTGAGGTGTTGGGCATGACAGGGTACCCCTTCGTTCCGGAGTCTGTTTGTCCTTTGCTGTAACTCACAAGGGCTGCTTTGGTCCTAAGGGGTCAGCTAAGCAAAGCTTCTGCCCACTGGTGAACTTGCCTCAGACCACAGTACCATGAGGCCTCAAGAGCATTCGTACGAGCATAATAAGAATCTGTGGAGACAAAAATACTTCTTCAGCAGGACCCAGGGGAGGCGAGCAATGGAAATTCACTGCCAAGTTTAAAGGAAGGGAGGATGCGCTTAGTAAAAAGAGCTTCTGGCTGATAACTAGGGCACTGCATGCTAGAACACGTCCCTTTCTTAGGAAAAATTGGTATTACTTAGGATAATTACGATAGTCCCTAATTTAGATATGTCCCTTACACACTAATTGCGAGCCCTTCTTGAAGCCACAGTTCTGAGAACTTCTTTACTATCTAAGCTACAGGCTTCTTTCCTCCTCTGAACTCTGCTGCTTCTGGGGAACCTACCCCATTTCTCCCCAAATGCTGGTTCCCGATGGCAAGGCAGAAGGCAAAGGAGAGGGAAAAAGGGGCTGATGAAAGATGAAGTCCCAACTAGCTAGCCCTTCCCCACCCGGCTCCCAGGCCTTAGTACCAATCTCCAAAATCCATGGGGAGGCAAGAAGGAGGAGGAGAGAAAGGAGGTCAGGAATGTGAAATGAAGAGAGAAAGGAGGGTATACATGGGGTACCAGGTTGCTCCAAGGAGACCATGTGAACTCTCCTCAGGATGTTACAGAGGAAGATGGGGCCCAGATTAGAGGTGGATGGGGCCTGGAGGATGGGGCGCCTATGATCCTTTTACCTGTCTCTGCAGGAGTCGGCCCACATCTCCTTGTTTGCTCTACTGGGCTGCCTAATGAACATTCTCCCAGCTGCAGTCTTGGGAAAGAACTGTGGTAGTGGAGTGAGAGAGAGAGAGAGAGAGAGAGAGAGAGAGAGAGAGAATGTGTGTGTGTGTGTGTGTGTGTGTGTGAGAGAGAGAGAGAGAGAGAGTGTGTGTATGAGAGTGTGTGAGAGAGAGAATGTGTGTGTGTGTGAGAGAGAGAGTGTGTGAGTGTGTGCATGATAGAGTGTGTGTGTGATGCAGGAGGGAATCTGTGGAGAGGGAGGAGGGTGGAAATACAAATCCTGCCGTCCCACAGTTCCTGCATCCTACTTTCCCTGCCTCCTTCCCTGGACTCACCCACCCTCTTCACCTTAGCACAGCCCCACATGGCTCTTGACACTACACATTCCTCCTTCCTGGGGCAGCCATCGCCACCAGAGAGGCCTGGAACAGAAGCCAAGATCTCTTCTTGACCAGCCAAGTTAGAACTGAGTGTACTTCCGTAGAGAAACCACGTAACCCATGGAGGTAAAGGCAGAATCCACTAGTCATTCCATATGGAATTCAGACGTAATATGTGTTAAACTGGGTTTCGTGGAGGAGTGACCACCATTGCTAGCCCAGGGAATGGATGTGAAAGCTTGGGTTTGAGTCCCGGCTCCTTGGGTAGGACACCTAATCTCTCTGCGCTCAATTTCCTCACTTGCAATATGGGGATAAAAATTAAATCTACTTCATAGGACCGTGATGAGGTTAAAAGAGGTCATTTATGGATAGTACTTCACATACAATGTGCTAGGCACATTCTACGTGCTCACTTTGTGTTGGGTATCATTATTATTATTACTTTATGGAGCTGATATCTAAAAGAAGTCCCTAAAGACAAGGGATTACATGTTGCCAGGTTCATCTCCCTGCCACATACATTATGCTTCATTCATATAAAACTAATTATGATTCCCTCATTTATTCAAACACGGGTGTCTATTATATGCCAGGTGATGTTCTAGGCCCTGGGGGTATGCCTGTGAGTGGAGCAGACACAGTCCTCGTTCACAAGTTCACATTCACCGCAACGTTGGCTCTTCCGGCCTCGATGCCTGTGTGGCCTGCCCTGAAAAGGCTTGTCCACATCTCCTGCATCTGGGAAACTCCCACTTGGGAAAAGCATATCATCTTCGAACACTTCTCTAACTTCTGTCACACAGGACCAGAAATCGAATCTTTTCTTATAAAACACTGTGCGTATTGCTATTATGAAGTCATTAGAATGGGTTATTAAAAACTTCAGCACTGATTATCTCCGTTAGCCTGTGAGCCCACTGATGAGAACTGAGTGCATGTTATTTATCTTCGTAACCTGGGCGATGGCCGGGCCCACAGCTGGTACTCAAATGTTGTTAACTGACACCATCTATTATAACTTATAGGCTTATATGTTTATGTCCCTTTTTGTGCTTCTCAGGGTCAAAAGACCATATCTTACTCATCTCTGTAGCCCCTCGTCCAGCAACAAGGGCGCTTAGTAAATATTTGTGAAAATTAAGGAATACATTAACAAATGCATCTGTCTTTCATCTAGAAAAACTTAAAATCGGAGTGACTGGGGTAGATAAGTCAGAATCAGAGAAAAGACTGTCAAGAATATTTTCCAAGAAGTTTAGCTTCACTTTCAAGTACGTACAGTTAATTTAGACCAAACTGATAACCTGCTTCTAAGCCCATTAATTAATTGTCATTAATGAGTAAACGGGATTCATCTGTGATAGCGGGTCCAATTGCACATAAACGCTTGGTTTTCAAAGGTCTGTGTTTACAAACATCAATGAGTTCTCCTTAACAGGCTAAACAAGTGGGTCCCAGGCAGGTTCCCAAAGCGCAGGTGCTGGAACCACCAGGGAGCTGCATGCGCCAGGGCTGCCCCTGCGGTGTCTGTACTCTGGCAGCACCACCTACGGTGGACTCGCTTATCTGTGTTTTTAAAAAAGACGGGCAGACAGAGCTGAGAGCCACTAGGTTAAACATCTCTCTGCCACAAATTTGTCAAAGTCAGGTCAAAGTGCATTTCAGCTCTAAATGAACAGAAGTTAACTGAGTTTATAGAGACGAAGTGAGTAGAGCTATGGAGGTTCTTTTCATGACTTTTATGACCCTGCTTCACACAGGCCAGGGAAAGAAGAAATGGAGACAGAGGCAGCCACTTGGTCACTAATATTTAGCAAGGGCCTATTCCGGAGTCTGGTGCTGTTTGGAATGCCAGGGATAAAGTGACGTATAAGAGTGGAGGCAGGAGAAATAACTCCCCAAACCAGTATGTAAATGAGATGAGTTTAGGTACCGAGAAGGGCACTGAAGAAGAGATGGGTGGGGTGAATATAAGGGAGATGCACTAGCCAGAGCAGGGAGGGAATGAGTAACTGAGAAGCTGATCTGAGTGATGCACTGACATCTGGATTAGGGATGACACGAGGGCAGCTCACAGGGGATCTGGGGCAATGACATTCCAAGCAGAAGAAGCATCTAGTGTAACAGCCCTGAGACAGAGAACAAGCTTAGTGTGTCTGAGGGAGAAGAAGAGGGCTTCCGGGCTTGGAGAGCTTTAAATGTAGAGCACAGCAGAGGCGTGATGAGGTCAGGAAGGGAGCCAGGGGCTAGCTCAGATCTGGCCTCTGTTGATGGCAGGGCGTCTGGATTTTATTCTGGTTGCAATAGGAAGCCACTGGAGGATCTGAAACAGAGCAGTGGCGCTTAAGGTTATTCTAGCTACTGTGAGTGGGAGGGGCTGAAGGGGACCGATGCATGGCTTGGACTAGGGCCGAGGTGGTGAAGCTGGCAAGAAGTGGGGTAGGTTCCCAGGCAGAGTGGACAGGGTCTTGCTGATGGACTGTGTGGGGTAAGCGGAGCTGTGGCAGAGGGGTGACCTTGACCTCCCTGTCCTTACCGAAGACCTTGAGGTGGATGGACGCATCCTGCTCGCCGGCCTTGTTCTCGGCGATGCAGACGTACTCGGCCTCGTCGTTCTTGTCCACCTTCCTGATGGTCAGCTCAGAGCTGTCGTCGCTGAAGAGGTACTTCTCCTCCTCATTCTCTATCTGCTCCCCGTCCCTGCAGGGCACAGAAATGTAAAGGACCGTGATTTTGACTACAGAGCTAAGAGGTTAATTTTTAATTAGTTTCCATAAAACGCGACCGAGCGCACGCGAAAGACGGAATCTTCACAGAACGTTAAGATGCCAAATTGTACTTCCTCGTGATTCCTCTACCCAAACCTCCAGTTCCGCCCAAGGGCTGCAAATTGCGCCCCCCGAAATTCCAAAGAGAACCTCTGGTTCTGCCCCACAAACTGAAAATGAAGGAATCCAATGCACACACAAGGCAAGAGGACCTGACAGAAAAGAATCCATCCTGCACCCAGAGCTGATGCTCCCCAGCCGCCCACCCCTGTTCCCTTGGAACGCCAACGCAGGACAGGCCCTGCAAGGTCTCCTTCTCCACTAGTCGGCGATAAAAAGCACGAGCCAGTTTCTTACTTTGTCCAGCTCATGGTGGGTTCTGGGAAGCCTTCAGCATCGCACACCAGGGTGACGGACTGGCCGAGGTTGGCGGTGGCGTTCACTATGCTCTGTCTGGCCTGGACGGTGGGCGGCACTGAAGGAAAGAAGGACTGTCAGGGGTGGCGGGGAAAACTTGGAAGGACCCGCTGGCCTGGAGAAGAGGCACTTCCGGGAGACCCCAGGTCAGACGGTCAAGAGTCCTGGGCAGCTGCACAGTTACTGTAAGGGATCTAAGTTCAGGTGTGCACTAAATAATTACTGTAAACTGGATCAATAATTCATCCACAAATGCACATTAGTACTTTTCAACAATACATAGTATTGTTATACATATAACAATATATAATATTGCTTTTCAATAATATAGATTTAGAAGCTGTATTAGTATGTTTTGTTCATTTTACAATGGTATTCTATTTACAGTGGCTATTTATCATTATATATTTTCTTAATCAATGCATACCAATCTTACAACTACCATGATTGATGGAACTTGACTTTCAAAAGGGGGCTCTTGGGCTTTCCCGGTGGCACAGTGGCTGAGAGTCCACCTGCCGATGTAGGTGACGCGGGTTCGTGCCCCGGTCCGGGAAGATCCCACATGCCGCGGAGCGGCTGGGCCCGTGAGCCATGGACGCTGAGCCTGCGCGTCCGGAGCCTGTGCTCCGCAACGGGAGAGGCCACAGCAGTGAGAGGCCCGCGTACCGCAAAAAAAAAAATAAATAAAAAAGCGGGGGGGGGGCTCTTGATGTTGGAAAAAATTAAAAACTGCTGCTTCTAGGGATTAAATGGTTAATACCAATTTGAAATGCACCAGTTCACCAAAGAGCAACATTTCTCTGGGACCGTCACAAACAACCCTGTGCACAAACGATTTTTTACCAAAGGAACGAGATGGGGAGAGTTTGGCAAAATATATATATCCATATCCAAAGCAATTTAACCATGATTTACTTATTTTCTTAGTACTGACATTTCCTGTAAACATCTTGTAAATGTCAGATCGATTCCATGGGTGTGTTTATTTGACACTGCAAATTAAGATTAATAAGCCCACGGACTAGGATTCTGACTGTTCTGAGGCCTGAATTGATTATATTTTCTTTGAAGACTGAACCAGGGGACTAACTTAACAGTTACAGTAACCTCAAGGACAGTGAAGGATGAATAAGAATTTACTAGTAAGCATGGGGCAAGTTTCTAGTGTTATAAGATAATGAAGGACATTCCAGAACCGCACTAAAAGTCCCCACAGTTGAGGGAGACCCAAAGACAAGTGTGTTTAAAAACAAACAAACAAACAAACAAACAAACAAGACAAGGCAGAGGTTAGGGGTGGGCTGTGGGAAGAAGTGGACCCAGTTGCCACGGATGAGCCAAGGTTGTACCCGTGGAGAAAGCAGAACAGATCTCCTCACCATTCACAATGACCTGAATGTCCTTGAAGTTGATCTCCCCGCGTGCCAGGATCCTGCCTTCACAGCGGTAAGTGCCCTCATCTGTTTTCTTGATGCCCCGGATCTGGAGGTAGTTGTTGGCCAGGACTATGAATCGGACTAGAAGAGACAAGGCGCAGGTTCATCCAAGGATCAGTCAGAGGGCTGGTATCTACAGGCAGGTGGCTGAGCCTTTCCTTCTGCCTGCTATCAGGCTTATGGGGGGGCGGGACCTGGGAGTGGGGAGCGACTCTAAGCTGCAATAAGAAAATGTGGCCCTGGCTCCAACATAGAGCCAAGGGCAAAAGTCTGTTGGAAATCTGTCTTTTTCCTTGGAGAGAAAGTCAAGTGCTTGAACATACAAGCTATAGACATGCAACCTTTGATCTGGAAACGACATGGGGTTTGGGGACACTGGAATCTGAGTTTGGGCTAGAACGCCTCAGAAGCTGGTTCAGTGGCCCAGGGGAAAGGGCAGCTGCCAGGTCTCACCATCTTTTTTCAGGATGACATCTCGGCCTTTGTGTTTCCAGATGATGGTTGGGGGGAGGGAGCTGACCACATCGCACACAATCACGGCATCTTCCCCCTCCCTGAACTCCTGCGGGGTTGGCGCGTTCTTGAACATGAGCTTCTCTGGAAAAGGAACAATAGGAGAGTGAGGGAAAATGGCTGGTTCTCCCACAAAGATCCCTTTTCACTGGCACCATACTGCTTGGATTCGAGTCCATATATACAGTGGTACCAAAGGGGGTCTGACCCATCACTTGGCCAAAGATGCAGGCAGAGCATCTGGCACAAGGAGGGGAATGTATCACCCGTGTTTGGCAAATAGTGTCTATTCAAAGTGCTAAATTTATCACATGTTGTGCAGAAAAGGGTCTACAGGGGGAAAGGATTGTCTTTACCAAGGGTTTTCGCCATGTGCGATGGAGCCAATGAAACACAGTGCACAGGTAAAATGAACTGGTAGAACATTTATTCTACAACTAATAGGAGGGGCCACCAGTCCTTCCTCGGTCTCCCACTCTGTCTGGCATCCCATCCCCAGCCTGTCTACAGCAGAAAGAATTTTGAAGAACAAAACAGAAGAAAAGCAGGCTTACGGCAATAAATACTGTGACAATCAGTACTGTTCCATTGGCTGTCACCCATCATTACCCTGGCCAACAGGACAGATGCATAACAAGGTAATGAGGTGCCAGTGGGAACTACCCGCTCTGAGTGGCACAGGGTGTTCAGATAATAACCCCACACACCCCACCGAGCCTTTGCACTCCATTACCAGCAGGAAAAAGTGAAATAAGAGGGGATAAGCTGAAGTGCACAACAGTCAGTCAGCCCTTGGGGAAGGGAGAGGGGAACCCACCCTAGTCCTCTGGGAATGGTGTAATTTCAGTTTAGAGAATGGAGGCCAGTGGGAGGTAGCTGTGACCAGCATGAGCACAGTTGTGAGTTCGGAGTTGGCTGAGGATCATTTAAAAACGTACTGCAGCTCTTAGCTTGATGCAGAAAAGACTTAGGGAAAAGGAGGAAAGGGGCCCTGTCAAGCCCTCAGTGGGTCCTCTACTCCATTCCACTCTCTTTGCTACCCATGTGCCTTCCTAGACAAAGGAGGGAACAGGGAACACAGAAGAAGGAGAAGGGGGAGGATCTTACGGAAGATCTTCACATTGACGGTGGCCTCTGACTCGGTGCCATCCTCTGCAGTGACCACGCACTTGTAAATGCCGGCATCATCGATGTTGGCATTGTAGATGGTGAGGGTGGAAGAAGAGTCATCGTTCCACACCACCGAGATCCGCTGCTGGTTCGGGGTGAGCTTTTCTCCGTTGGGGGAGAACCAGGAGATGTCTTTATCTTTGGCATCTCCTGCCACTAAAGAGGAAGAGATTATTTTCAAAACGCTGATGCTGAAAAGACAACGGCCTCTCCAGGGTGACAGTGGGTACTCAGTAAGAGCTACTAAGCAAGAGCTCATCAGGCTTGATGACAAGGGGGGCGGGGAATGACCGTTGATGTTGGTGGTTTCTGCGTTTAATTGTTATGTCCGTAACAGTATTTGGAAAGAGCTCAACAAACACTGGTGCTGGTATTTCTCATAGTGGTCCCATCCCTAGTGAGGGAAGAGAAGAGATATTTATTGGGGACCCACTGTGTGCCAGGCACTAAGCTAGGAGCTTATAACCTCACAGAATGGGGGGCAAAGGGAGTTGTATAGCTGGGATCTGAGCTCAAGGCTAGCTGGTCTGAGCCAACTCGTCAGCTTATTTTCCAGGGCTTAGATTACGGTCTCTTAAGTGCAAGATGAGACGCTGGCTAGTTTTGGAGTGTAGACTCCAACCACTTTCATTCCAGCATCTGTCTGCACAAACTGGCATGACTGTCATTGCAGCACTCCCGTCTCAGAGAGGCAAATGCATCTGCCTAAATGCTGCAAAGAAGGTAGCCAGCATCGCCTCTGTGTCCTTTCCCCAGGCACCTTGGGATACAGCTGCCGAGCTGTCCAGACGCTGAGCTGGAACAAGGGCTCTGGGATCCCCAGACATGGCTTTGCCCTGCCTCTCCGCACAGCACCCTTCCCCAGCCCACACACCCCGCCCTGCAAAGATGCTTAGTGTGGAAATGAAGCAGCCTTCCTTTCAGGGCCCATCATGTTTTCAATAAATATCGCTATTTGCAAGATGCGCTATGGGCTCCACGGCTGCACGTCCAGATCATTTCAATTGCTGTAATGAAGGCAAAGCTGGAAGGAACACATCCAGCGGCCACCAGCCACCTCATCTGGTGCAAATCATGACAGCATTTCAAGGCCCCTCCCTGCCGAAAGCGACTTGCTCGATGCCAGTTTACACCTAGCTCAGCTCTTTCCTGGTCCTTTCATGTTCCAAATCCCAGGCATGTCACATACAGAGACTCCAAAGCCTCATAGGAAGCCTTTCCTCCGCAGGACATTTACTGATAATTAGCTGAGCTGTGGAAAGGGGGGCATATTTTCTAAACAAAAGACAAGGATACCAGGTCCAACAAATTCTAAGCTCTGGTTGGGGCAATGGGACAGAATATTGGAATTCACTAGCGAGCTGGGAAACCCAGGGCACCTGTCCTCACAGCAAAAAGAGGTACTGGCACTCAGTTTTCTTTCAGGCACTCTTTAGGCCTTCTTGGATTTTCCTGCTCTGGGGGATTGTAATAATCCGTACACTGACCTACTGAAGCATTCTTTCTGCACCAGCCCTGCTCTCCAGTGTCATTCATGGGACTCTGGATGTACACAGCGCAGGGGGTCTGGGGGCTGTGCTGACTTCCCTAAGAAAACCCCGAGACCTCCTCCATCACGAAGCAGAAGTCCACATAGCACATTTCTCTGTCCTGGGGCAGCCTTGGTAAGGGAAGGAAGGGGGTCTGAGCACTTCCCTAGCTCTCTGGTCACTCTGAGAGCCTGCCACAGTGTGACCCGAGATTCCAGGCGTACTGCGATCAGCCGGGTAGACACAGCCGCTGGCTCTGCTCTGAGGGGTGGGTTTCCTGAAATGCGGTGTGACACTTGCCTTGGCATAGGAAGAATTTGGACTCTCCGACGCTGATTTCCCCTTGGCTGGGGACAATATCCACCTGCAGAGAAACTGGAAAAGACAATGTCCACTTTAGACATGCGTTTGGATTTCTGAGACAGAAACCAGAGCTTTGTTTCAAAAACAGTCTCCCTGCTCACATCAAGAAAGAGTGAAGAGAGGTTGTTCGGGTTTTTGAGAACTTGTTACCAGAGTTCCTCATGCCGAGGCCAGGAGTGGACAGGGTCCAGGCCATTCCCTGTTGAATGGGAATATCCTCTATCAGACAGTGCAGGGTCCCCTGTAAGATCTGGGGGTGACCTCTGCGCTAAAGGTTTCTGACCCTTTGAGAAGACTCAGAGTCCTACTCCAAAGAGCAGCACATCTGGGATTCACGGCAACAGCAGCCCAGCCAGTTCCATCAACCTGCAGCATCCCCACAGCTGTGTTAAGAGGGAAGCCTGCCGCTCCACAACCCTGCACAGGGTTTCCTGCCACTTCCCCACGCCACGGAGCTTAACCACGATGGGGAAGGATTCAACGTGAAGATCCAAACTGATTTTGAAGCAGGGGATGCCAAACAAAGGCTCACCTTACCTCACGACTATAGGACCAATACACCTCTTTGCATAAGAGGAGACAGCAATCAAACATCGTCACCCCAAGTCGTCAGTCAGCTCTTCTGAAACGCTGGAGTCTGTGCCCTGTGGTCCCTGAATCTCTTGGCTACCACACTGCAACGTTGGAATATCTATACGCTCTACTCCACCCATAAGACAAAATACATTGCACCGGATCTCACAGATTCCTGTATTCATGGAGTTCCTCGTTGATCTGCTTAGAGCAGATAACTGTTCCTTATGAAAATATACTTTTAGAGTAGGAAAAATGCTGTTATTCATTGGGATTCAACTTCCTTCTGCCTTTCCTCCTCTTAGGTGAAGTAAATCTGCAGGCTAAAAGCTAAGGGACGTTTGGTTCAATGCGTAGCTTCTCAAAGCTGGTACGAAGGAGGGGCCTGGACAAAACAGACCGAGTAATGGAGACTCAGCTAGCCATTCCTTCTAACAGCCATTTTCTCTTCACAGTAGAACGGAGGGAATGCTCGTTGCCATGGTGATAGCCTTGCAGAGCTGCTGTGGGTCTCAGTCTGCTCTCATTTGATGAAGAAGCAACCATGTTTGTGCTCAGTGGAACAGAGGGATCAAAGGGCCTGCTTGGGCAGGGAAGGGGGAGCATGGGGGCAACTCAGCTATCAGGGGCGCAGCCTTCCTAACTGTCCTACAGACAAAGCAGCCCATGGAAAAACCCAGCAGAGGCTGCAGAGAAAGGGATGGTTCGGTGGGAAAGGAACGGAACAGGGGAGGAGTGAGGGTAATGGTGAGGAATCGGGAACAGGCTGGGAGAGGATCCTGAGGGATCCACTGTGAGAGTACGAAGTGGGAGTCCAGAGACTTCCAAATGCTGGTTCAGAAGAAATAGTAGAGTAACTGAAGGGCAGCCTGTCTCTCCCTCAGTCAGTTTGCTGCTGCTGACTCATTGGGGCCCGAGAATGGAATTCTTCCTGAGAGCCGTTAAATGTCTTCCCCTACCTTTCCTGAATTTCACCCATAGTGCACAGAGCTGCAATGGAATATAATGCCGGGGCCACGGCACCCGGTGGGCAGGAGTGCCTGGCGGTGGCAGGTTTCTCCCATCACTCTTTTCTGGATGGAGTCAGGGCCACTGAGTTCTAACCTGAGGGAGCCGAAGGGGTCCGAACCATCACTATGTCCCGCCTCCTGATTTTCCAGATCAGAAAAGAGAGGTAAAGTGACTTCCCTAAGGTCACATCTAGTGAGCACCAGGGTGGCCCCAGAGCCCAGGCCACCTGGTTCCCAGGTAAGTGTTCTTTCCATTACGTAAGGCTGTCTCTATGAGTAGGGAATAAAATGTTTCCACTCAGTTTAACAGATAATCCTGCCAAGCTGAGGACCTACCATCAGATGCACATCCCCTAAGAGAACAGAGCAAGCCCGCGGTATTTGGGGGAGTGCGGGGCCCTACAGAGAGGGCTACAGGCCAGTGCCATCCATCTTAAGGCCAACCAGGACCTTTGCGATCCCTGTCTGTGGCTCACGTTCCATGGAACGACAGGCCTATGAAGCCCAGAAGCTGCGCCGATGCCATCTGTCACCTAAGTAATGGTCCTTTCTGGAGTTTACTGGGGCATTCTTTAGAGAATTACAGGCATATTTCTGCCTGGAAAGTTCACTGGCCCATATGCTGTGTATTAGCAGCCAGCTTCAGCATATGGATCCTGTTACTCTCACAGAGCCCTTACTGCTTTGAGAAGGATTTTCTTATCCCAAGTGAAAAAACAGCCTTCATTTTTTTCAGCTCTTTTCAAACAGAATATGACTCTCAAGAGGGAGGAGAACACGGCAAGGCTGAAAAGTTTCCATACTCAAATGTGGCCAGTATCTATCTTTGGGCCAAGGAGAGAAGTGAGAAATGAGAATTACAAAGGAAGTCCCGGCTTCACCAGATCCCATGCACACATTTATCATCACAGAGATTTTTTAAAGGAGAGATATCCATTTAGACGCCTGACCTTTTGCACACATGGAAAAGATAGTGATTTCTCCTTCTAGACGCCAGTCAAAGCCAGGTCAGAGGAGCCCCAGACTCTCTGAAAAGTCAACGCTTGGATGTTTTCCACCGAAGCACAATGGTTGATTATTCTTCCCCAAATGCAAAACCTTGAATTATTAGGTTTAATAACGGTAAGTGGAAATCCTGCTCTAAACCCCAAACTCTTTCCCTTCACTTCTTGTGGCCTTTTCCTTTATTACTGTATTAGTCCTCTCACTGCTCCCAATAAAAATTCCTGCCTCGACTTTCACCTTTCTCCAGTTGCACATATAACTGAAATTTCCTCACCAGGCCTACTTCAGACCCTTTAGAGCAACTATGAAAACACTTCTCCCAGAAAAAGTATCTCATTTCTTGCTTTGCAGAAACATTCTCTGCAGAAACACGGTGTGTCATCTTAGATGCATCCAAAGACACACACTTATAAACACAGGTAGTTGGACCTGGCTGGGACCCAAGGGCAGGCTTTCGGTGTCCTCCCATAAGGACTCATCCCCAAGGCCTCTGGCAGCCAGTTCACACTTTCTGGTTTACAAAGCACACTTTGTTACTTCACCTGAGGTTCACGACAATTCTGGGGTATGAAAAGGCTGATACTCTAGTCCCCATTCTACAAAAGAGGGAATCAAAGCTTAGGGAAATGAAATAACTTGCCCAAGGCAACTCAGATAATAAGTAGTAAAGTCAAGATTAAAAGTCATCTAATTTTAAGGCTCCAGCTCTTCCTCCTACACTCCATAACTACCGCTAATCTTTTCTTGGTCTCCTAATGGGCTCGTTATTGTTATTACCTATTAGTTACCATTTGCTCTCTTTCTAAATTATGGGCTAGAAAGAGCAGAGTGTACAAACATCTTATTATCAAGTTGCTGCCATCATTTCTACTCTAGTTAATTACAACTGGCCTCTCTATTCACAGATAACCGTAGCATTATAATTCCCATTTTACAGATGGGGAAGTGGAGGCTCAGAGCCCTAAGTAATGGTAGGTAATAGTGGGGTCAAGATTCAAAGCCAGGTCAAATGCATCCAAAGCCCCAGCCATTTCTCCCACACTGTTCTATCCCTTGTGAACAGACAGAAAAAGCTTCTCTTGAGAATGGAATGAGTCCCTTCTCCATGTCTCATTTATAAAGTAAAATAACCCCGTGAGAGATGTATATGTTTCAAAATGTGTTTTCTACTTAAATGTATTTTTTAAAAAGTAATGCCTTGTTCTGAAAGATATGCCAACTTGTTTAGCAAACAGCTTCAGGTTGAGGTAGAAGTTTTGTGATTCCCAACTCCCTAGCAGAAGTGAGCTGTAAGTCTTAGTTGCTGAGAAAAAGGAATTAAAATTTCAGTTCTAAAGGTGCTAAGGCACTTATCAGAAGAGGTGGGATCTTACCAAAGCAGAGCAACAGAAAAAAATTATTCTGATTTCAAAAAGGAACTTGTAGATTTCATCTGAGTCAGGAACTTCTTGCAGCAGTTTAATTTTACTGTTCTTTTCAGATTCTTAGGTGCTTGAGGAAGTAGGAGCTGAAAGCAGAAAGTGAGCCCAGGTCTCTCCCATGGCTAATTGACAGTACTTTCTTGTTAAATGGTTATAAAGACACTGGTTCCTGAGGAAGGCAGACTGCAGAGATGCAGCAGGCCCAGGGCCAAGGTAGGTACACCTGAGGACCATGTTCTGGTCACCAATTTAAGAGATGGGTGAACGACAGAATCAGATCAATGACTATGCATCAGATAAAGAGATTTTCCAAAACCTATTTAATAATGGCTAAGGATTTTTGAAAAAGGCATCAAAGTCTAGTTCTACATTTATTTTCTCAGCTACTGTTCTAGAAGTGAGCCTTAAATATCACTATACTTAACCACTTTAATGGAGACTTATTTTTTATTTTTCAAAGTATACTAAAGTGTCTTCCATTTGATGGTTCTGCGGGAAATCCAGATGTTGGAACCAGAAGTGTGATAACCGAGGCACCCCCGCTTGCCTAGACAGTCTGCTCTCATTGTTAGCAAAGTACTCGAGGGAAGATAAAGGGCAACTTCACTGATAAACCAAAGAAATGCAATGAATGTAAAACTGAGACTCAAATGGCAGTCCTGTAGAGTGGGGAAGGCCATGGACTCTGGGCCAACCCTCAGCTCTACCACTTACTAACCAAGTGTAATCTTGGCCAAGTTATTTAACCTCTTGGTGCCTTTTTCCTAATCTGTAAAACGGGGAAAAGCAGAACCCTTATCATAGGGCTGTTGGAAAGATTAAATGAATTAATACATGTACAATAGTCTCTGGCACATAATACACATTTTATACTTGTTGTGTATTATTATTATTAATAAGCCTCTATCAACAACACTTCCCAAGGAAATTATTTTGGTTACTATTTTTGAGAGAAGCTATGTTTCCCTTTATGGTTTTAAATAAAGTAAACTTCCTGAATGATCCATGTGTTGGTCAGGTGGACCGATTCCACTCTCCACATTACTTGAAGATATTTAACTTGCCTGTCAGAACTTTATTGGTATAAAAGATGACTGAATTCAAAGCCAAATAAACAATAATGTAGGCACTCTAGCCAAGTCACTTCACCTCAGTTTTCTCATCTGTAAAATGGGGATGATAATAAAACTGAGGTCTTGTGGTTGGACTGTCTCACGGTTAAGAAGTCAGGATCTAGAGTCAGAGAGGCCTGGGTCCAAATTCCAGCTCAGATACGTAGTAACTGAGTTCTCATGAGAGTTTCAGGACCTGTGATTCCACATTTGTAAATGGACATAACAACTCAATCAATCTCGCAGGGATGTTGAGATGATATAGAGAAGTAATGTATGTAAAGTTCCAAACACAAGGTCAGGCTGTGCTGGTTGTCTTTTAAATGATAGCACATACATGATAGTACTCTGAACTCACACACACACACATACACACACACCCCTAAACAAACAAAATCCCCAATAATGCTTGTAATGAGAACGAGATAGCAGGAACCTCTTGTAGACTACTGGATTCAACTGTCCAAAATCTATTAAGGGGTGTGTGTGTGTGTGTTTATCTATGTGTATGTATGGGAACATCCACTGAAAGCATAGATAAAAGTGTGTGTGTGTGTGTGTGTGTGTGTGTGTGTGTGTGTGTGTGTATGAATAGAATAATTCAACTTGTCAGACTGCTACCATTGCAAGAAGCAGCTGGGCATAGGTAACTTTTCTCATTTTGGGAGAGAAAAATGAATAAACAATTAAGGATGACAAAGGCGTCTCACCCATTCTTGACATGTGAGTCTCACAATTCTGGCTTGAGCTACTGTTGACAGCAGCTGGGTAGGAGAAAACGAGGTGGACTGTTTTACTTTCAAACATTAACCCAAAAGTTATATGTCAATTTAAAGGAACTATATCATATATGCTTAGAGATTTTGGCTTCTGGTTCTGTATAATGGCATCATAATGGAAGACCATATTCTGATTGCCACTGGAAGCATCCTCCTTGTCTAAAGCTGGTTCATAGCAGCAACCAAAATCATCTAAGAGTCATACTCAGGGCTGCCGGTCTCTTGGTCAGCCTAGTTAGGGCCCCATCTATGTACATGCTGGGAATCCTATGTAATTCCCATTTAAACCTAAACATCCAGAAATAATCTAGCTAGGGTTTCTAAGCCAACTGAGACAAGTTATGACCAAACCCTTGGGAAACCCTCTGTGTGTAGTCCTCACAGGACCCTGGGCCCCTGGCTTCTCCCAGTATATCAGCCAGCCTAGAGAGTGAAGGAAGCCCTCAAGAAAGCTGTGGTCGGGCTTCCCTGGTGACACAGTGGTTGGGAGTCCGCCTGCCGATGCAGGGGACACGGAGTCGTGCCCCGGTCCGGGAAGATCCCACATGCCGCGGAGCGGCTGGGCCCGTGAGCCATGGCCGCTGAGCCTGCGCGTCCCGGGCCTGTGCTCCGCGGCGGGAGAGGCCACAGCAGTGAGAGGCCCGCGTGCCGCAAAAAAAAAAAAAAAAAAAAAAAGGAAAGCTGTGGTCTTCCCTGGTTGACAACACCAGCACCAGCAGACTTGCAAGAGCAGAACTCAAGGCTGGAGAGGGAAGGGATGGGGGCTCTTGGTGGTGGTGGTGGTGGGTCCATGGTTTATGCCTTTTGAATGGAGAAACCAGAGCTTCTGTATGAAGACAAACCATACAGAGAAGCTGTAGATAAGATACAGACTTTTCTAAACCAAACTCACTTAGTTCATATACCAAGCAGGTTTCCAAAGCCTATCATTTTAATAAAGCCATCAAAACTGGACAGTGTTTCATTACAAACTGATGCAATGACAATTCCTGGTGAAAATTCTCTTTAACCTCCTCAAATCTCAGGACTCTTCCAGAGTGATGGGGGGAGGTACGCGGAAGGTGAATATGGCTTCAGAATTCTTCAGCTTTCTATGCAATATGATAACATAGTTGATATTATAGTATTATGCTAAGGAAGAAAAAGTATTGAGCGTTGCTACACATCTGAGGCCTAGATGGTTAATCTGATATCCTGTTACCCCAAATAAACTATCCTATGAAATTCTGGTAGCCAAACAACAGAAACCAACTTGCTAGAAGCAGGAGGCTCTGTTTCTTAGCATAATAAATTATATGAGCTGCTGGGAATCAGGAATAACTGGGTTCTGGCCCTGTTCCATAGGGCTGGCGTCACATCAGGACACACAGCCAAGGCAGATAACGGCTTCAGCTCTCTTGGCCTCCTGAGTTCCCTGGGTCAAATTAACATTTCATTAGTTCTGATCGGATGGCTTAGTTTTATAGAACTAAATCAGTGGTTTCAAACTGTGGTTGTTGTCCCCACGAACTACTTAGAAGATAGAAAACTTGACTAATGTCACAGTGTCCTCATGCTTCTGGTTATAGGGCAAAAAGATCTACGCGGTGGTTCAATCTGCTCAGATGTGATAGATTCACGCTATCCCCCAGGCTGTCTCTCCCACAGCTAACCCCCACCCGCAGAAAGTACACAGTTCCTACTAGGAGCACTCTAGAGCATCTTGTAACAGGGAGTCAGAAGAAATGACTCAAAGGGATATTAGTCGAGCATGACCCAAACAAATTCCACACCACACCCCCAGATCAGACACAGGAGAGAAGCCAGCCGAACTCTGATGAAAGGAGCTGGTTGGTTTGCTTGTTTTTATAGAGGATCATAAAGGAAGGAGACGCATTGAAGAATTTACTTAATTTTTTTTTCCCCAAAGCAGCAATAAAGTCAGAAGGAGTCCCATAGAGCCTCAAAAGGGCCAGATTCCAGGCCAGGAGTGAAATCCTTTCGGAGTGGGCATTCGTACTGTCTCCTATAGTCCACAAGGGGTGAAGGCAGGAATGTTCCACAGCCTCCACCCTGGGCATGAGTGTGTACCAAGAGGCGGCAAATGTGGACTAGTTATACCCTGACTTCTGTCTTCTACTCTGTTGGACTGATTCATAGCCCGGGTTTTAGAGCTAACATTTAGTAACAAAGAAGGTTACAGCTGGGGGGACCTGACATATAATCTCCAACCCCTTCATTTCACAGATGGGACACACAGGAGCAGAAGTCTAGGGTCCCTGCCACAAAGTTCAGGAGCCACGAGGTTGGGCCCAGGTGCTGACTGCTGACTTGAGGCCTCTTCTTGCTTCTGTGTCTCATTTGCTTTGTGTGTTCCCAGTAGCTATTTTGCCAACTATTTCCTCTTGCCTGGTTTGCCCTGGTCTCACCTCTGTCCCCAAAGAGCAAGAGTCATCACTTGGAGAGACTGGCTCTATTACGTGCAGGTAGGAAAGCTGGACAAACAGCTGGTGGTCTACCTTCCTGTCCGAAGCCCATTAAAATATCTGGTGCCGCCAGCACCAGCCCACTTTTTAGCAGAAGCTCTGGTTCCCTGCTTCCTTTTCATAATCTTTCTTTAAATAAATTTATTTATTTTTTTCTGTGTTGGGTCTTTGTTGCTGTGCGCAGGCTTTCTCTAGTTGTGGCGAGCGGGGGTTACTCTTTGTTGCGGTGCATGGGCTTCTCATTGCGGTGGCTTCTCTTGTTGCAGAGCATGGGCTCTAGGCATGTGGGCTTCAGTAGCTGTAGCACGTGGGCTCAGTAGTTGTGGCTCGTGGGCTCTAGAGTGCAGGCTCAGTAGTTGTGGCCCGCGGGCTTAGTTGCTCTGCAGCATGTGGGATCTTCCCGGACCAGGGCTTGAACTCGTGTCCCCTGCATTGGCAGGAGGATTCTTATCCACTGCGCCACCAGGGAAGTACCCCCTGCTTCCTTTTCAGACTGTCCTTCCTGCTGTTTCCCTTTTCCTGGCAGACTCACTGCCAGCCAGCACTTTGCCTGAAGCTGAATTATCGAAACATAGGGCAAGGATGCAAATAGATGTTTGGAACTCAGCTAAGCTTCTCTAGGTAAACAACATAAAATCTATCAACCTGCCCCGATAACCCAGGCCTTCTTAGTAAACGGCTGTGTGCGCTTTGATAGCTGCCAGGATGCCCCTGACAATGTTTCCTTAGGTCTGCTCTTCTGAAACCTTGCCTTGACAAAATGACTCATCCAACTTCTCTTCTTCCGGCTACAAAAAGGTACTGATACAAGGCGGATGGTTTCTCTCCCTCCCATCAGCTTTTGCCAACATGGCAAGAAGTTGGAATTATATCTTTCAATATTTGTCCAGCTGTTGTTTGCAGATGTTATATTCTTTACACCCAGAAAATAGAAATTTAGAGAATGCTGGCATGCAACTTCATCCAGAGAATTTCAAATCCTGCCCGTGTCTTTCAAAAATGTCTTATGTGATCATAGCTTTAAGCACATCTGGGCTATTGAAGATACAAAGGCTTATAATCTCTTAAACAACCAGTGCAAAGAATTGTTAAATTTAGTTTCTGTCAAGTGAAAAAATCACACTCTCAAACCAAGATATATTGTTTATATAGAGAGAGTGATTATTTTGTGCTAGTCCCTGTCCTAAGCACTTCATTGAGTTCAAGTAATCCTTATAACAACCCTATGAGATAGGTACTGTTATTATCCTATTTGACAGATGAAGGAACTTAAGAACTGAAAGGGTAACTAATGGCCCAAGGTCACAAAGCTAGTAAGAGGTAGAGCTGAGATTTGAACCCCAGGCAGATCCAGCTCCATGGCCCTTGATCTTAAGTATGTATTAAAATTGGTTTCAAAAACCCTGAGAAAACCATAATTCAAAAAGAGTCATGTACCAAAATGTTCATTGCAGCTCTATTTACAATAGCCCGGAGATGGAAGCAACCTAAGTGCCCATCATCGGATGAATGGATAAAGAAGATGTGGCACATATATACAATGGAATATTACTCAGCCATAAAAAGAAACGAAATTGAGCTATTTGTAATGAGGTGGATAGACCTAGAGTCTGTCATACAGAGTGAGGTAAGTCAGAAAGAGCAAGACAAATACCGTATGCTAACACATATATATGGAATTTAAGAAAAAAAATGTCATGAAGAACCTAGGGGTAAGACAGGAATAAAGACAGACCTACTAGAGAACGGACTTGAGGATATGGGGAGGGGGAAGGGTAAGCTGTGACAAAGCGAGAGAGAGGCATGGACATATATACACTACCAAACGTAAGGTAGATAGCTAGTGGGAAGCAGCCGCATAGCACAGGGAGATCAGCTCAGTGCTTTGTGACCACCTAGAGGGGTGGGGTAGGGAGGGTGGGAGGGAGGGAGACACAAGAGGGAAGAGATATGGGAACATATGAATATGTATAACTGATTCACTTTGTTATGAAGCAGAAACTAACACACCATTGTAAAGCAATTACACTCCAATAAAGATGTAAAAAAAACAAACAGTCAACTTTCGTGAAAAAGGGGTTGCTCTTGTGCTGGATGAACTGGGAGACAAGTACACGAGTAGAGAAAAACACTGTCTACTCTTGGATGTACCGATTCTGAACAGGGGCTGGAAACAGGTTGCTGGAATTCTGAGCCTGCCACGCCACACGCCTCTCCCTGCTGCAGCCCTGCCTTTGCCCCTGAACTGAATCCTTCTAGCCCCTCTGCTTGCCACCAATGGGTCTGGCCTAGATGCATCCGGCAGGCACCAGAGCTCAGTATCAGTGGTGGCCACCAGCAGGGATCAAGCAGAGGCTGTAAGTGGGACTTTCCCATCTATGGGTCACTCCTGATCCCCCAATTTGGACTCTGGATAAGCCGTGTCATGCCTTATTAAAATGTGAGTGTTAGGGCTTCCCTGGTGGCGCAGTGGTTGAGAGTTTGCCTGCCGATGCAGGGGACACGGGTTCGTGCCCCGGTCCGGGAAGATCCCACATGCCGCGGAGCGGCTGGGCCCGTGAGCCATGGCCGCTGAGCCTGCGCGTCCGGAGCCTGTGCTCCGCAACGGGAGAGGCCACAGCAGTGAGAGGCCCGCGTACCACAAAAAAACAACCCAAAATAAAAGAAAACAAAAAAGATGTGAGCGTTAGAATTATTCTTTGCCGACACAAGTTGTGACTGGCTCTTCGCTCCTCTGCAGGGTGTGCATCTGAACCGGATTATTCATGCAGCTCCTCGGCCAGTGTTCTCTCAAAGCACTCACTCTCCTTAAGAGGCCATCTGGAGAGCACCATGGTAAAGAGATTCTTATTAGAGGTCACAATCTCTTCTGCACGATAGAGAGTCCATTCCCTATTCCCTTGGCCACTGTCACCCCTCATCAGACAGTACCTGACCTGTTGATTAATACATAGAACCATATTACACAAAATTTTGAAGGAGATAGAACAGAAGAAAACAGCCACTTAATAATCATTTTACAAACAGTATATCCGTTATCTGGGAAATAACTGTATTACTTTCTTGAATTAGAGAACAAAAAAGAAAGCTGTCACTGGCACCATTAATTAGGGTAAGAGCTGAAATGCCATATCTGTCACTGGCTTATCAGGAACTTAGAAGTGAGAGCAGCCCCAGTCCAGGTGGGGTGGCGGAGGGGCAGCGGCAGACGGTGGCCGTGTGGTGGTCCTGGCACATCTGAAGTACATCCTGGTTCTGAGTCCGTGGTACTACATCTGCCAACCTTAGGATCCATCCATCCATACAATTACAGAACATTACTTTCTGATTTTCAGTTAAAAAGTCCTTTGGCTACATTTGTGGCCTCCTTCTGTCTTCACACAGTGTGATTTCAGGGACCCAGAAGAGCCCCCAAGGATTCTCCCAGCCCCAGGCTGGGGACTGACACGACATTTTCATTCTTGGTACTTCTACCTTCTGCTGTGTATGCCTACTGACAGCCAGCAACTCTACGTTGCTATCAGTCTTTCCAAGTTATAATGAATCAATGATGTGGACAGAGTTTGTTGAGAGGGCTGGGAAAATGGTCTGCTGGGTAGGAACAGGGAGTTTGGGAAAAAAAAACAACCAAACACGTAACATTCCCACTCATCTTGGTAGCTGAGACCTTCCATTTGTGTTAATTATGCTCCTTTCTTGCCCATAATAATGCTACAACCCTAAAGAACTGCCAGTAAGTCATAAACATTCGATATGGAGTGAGATCATTATGATATATCCCTTACAGTTCTTTTGTTTGGGTTTTGTTTTTGTAGTAGGGTTTTTATTTGAGCAACCATCACTAAATTCTTTCATTATTCTCTTAGACTCCTTCCCTCGCCCAATCCAAACCCAACTGTCCTTGACAAACTCACTTTGCTTTATTCAATAGGCAGGAGAGCCTTTGAATCCCAGTCTAAGAAATCAAAGACAGAAAGATTAAAGGGAGTCCCCCCCATGGCACCATGTCGTAATGGGCTATCAAAGCCCATTTCAAGTTCAAGGACTGAAATGAGTGGGATCCCAAGGAGCCAGTTCAAAGGTCAGAGGCAAGTATGATGCTCACCCATGAGAAACAAACACAAACCCATCTCATCTGATGGTGGCAGAATCTTTTTGGAAGGATTTCACAAAGGCAATGTTTCTTAACTTCCCCTTCAAGGTGACAAACTCTAGTTCTATGAGCAACTTTAAAACCAAGTAACTAAACCATTATTCCTGAATCCGTATCTAAATAAAAAGGAAAAACCTGCCAAGAGACAAATTCTCTTTAGGGGAGGTTTATGGGAAACTTCCTCTCAACTTCAGGAGACCAAACCCCTTTCCTGGCAATGGGGATTTAGTGTCCACTGTGATCCTGCCTGCTGGTTCCAGCACCAAGTCTAACTAAGGGACTTGGGCAGGGCACAGGGGAGAAAATGTGCACACACACACACACACACACATTCACACTCCTTCCTCACATTGTGCTCCTGGACAGCAAATTCCCCTTGGGAACTAACTTTTGAAATTTCAAGATGATGTTAAGTCACAGTGACCAGGTAAAACTGGATTCCTTAAACTCAGGTCACCGACCACTGAATTTAGTCAGCTTCATCAGTGGCTAAACTTGTGAGTGGAAGCACTAGTTTCTACTCCAAACTGGACTGATAGCTACAATCCCGAGGAGCCCTAACACTAGTGGCGATCTGCACGTATTTAAATTGGCAGAGCTCACACATGATGATGCTGTTTCGTGTTGCGTGTAACTTTTAGTTTTCTTACGTCCCCACCAGAAACTCCCAAAACAAACTCCATGCTGCAGGGCTTTAACGGTGCCGACAGACAAGGCTGGAACCGTGGCTGCCTTAGAAGCAACAGTGCATCTGTCTGCCGTCAGGATGACTATGTCATCCTGGGGGTAACTCAGCAGATCTCTTAGCACCGTGGATCGTGACAGAATGGGCCACTCATTTCTCATGGACTGGGGTCTCTCCAACAGGTCTATCTTTTGTGTAATGGAGTCCTTGCCTTATTCCCCTCTCATCATCTCTCTCCCCATCCCACCCCCAATTCTCAGGGTTGGCCTTCTGAATATTTCCATCAGACAGACAGACAGAAATCCTACACACCCAACGACAGCAACAAACTTTGGCCAAATAGAAAAATCACGGATACATATGGATATATAGCCCTCATGTTTGCATTATACCTTATTTTGTAACAAGGCCTTTATTTCTATAAACAAGTCATAGCTGTCAGCATCACTATTTGGCCTTTAAAGGTGCCAGTATCTTATAAGAAAGCTATTAAACAGTAACAACCTGACAACCAAGTCTCCTAAAGGGACAGAACCGCCAGAATAAATGGCTATAGAGCAAAAAGAGCTCACAATCCCAGTAGCACTCCCTAAACTCCCGTGGGGGCAAAGAATCCACGTCTGAATTTCATCCTGCTCTCTGGAGGTATAAGCGATTACTCCCTCTTCCTCTTTTCTGTTATGGGGTCTACCCATAGATTTACATTTCATGAAGCATTTCTCACTGAGTCCGTTCAGACCAGATGACACAATTTGAATAGTCTACAAGATATTACCAACACACACACACACACACACACACCAAGATCCCCAGTCTGCACAATGTCAGTCTCAAAAGCCACTGAACTGTGAGTTACATGCCTGCTTCCTATGTAAGGCGAGGTGATGGTAACACCTCAGCTTTTCCCCAAACTTCTAGGTAGCTTTTAAAGCTGGAAAAAAAAAAAAACAAAAACAAAACCTACCACATCAAAGACTCCCTGCCCTCTATATCATCCTTTTTCACTGAACCCTTGCGGCAAGGCTATTAAGTGACCAAAATGGGCTCAAGTCTCGGGTTGGCCTTTGTCTTAGACCAAGACTTTTGTAACATCACAAGAGAGAATGACCCAGAGACCAAGATCTGAAATCAAGGGTACTGGGTCCAGTTTACCCACAGGAAAGTCTGCTGGAGTCTGACTTATTCCTGCCTCTTAGCGAAAGGCCTTGCTATACAGCTCAGAGATGGGGAACTCCCTTAGAGGCCAGGTGCCAGAGGCAGAGCCTCAAAGGTGAGAACGGGTCAAAGAAAAGAGCTGAGAACTGCAGTCGAGAAGGAAAGTGCCTTCAGGGGAGAGACAAGAGATGGAACTAAATGGATGACATATTACTGCAGTGTAACAAAGGCCTCAAAAGAGCCTCAGGAAGCAGCCACCCTACATGCTGATTCTTCTGCTTCTCACAGCCTTCTAGATACCACCAACTGTGACGTAAGCTTCACAACCATGCCCTGCGCGAGCAGTCCCCTCCCTCCTGCTGTGTGCTCTGGACTCGGAGGCCATGCTGGGACCTTCCGAGAGACCCCAACTATGGGCACAGAGGACTGGCACAAACCAGACTGCACGGAGTACACGACGTTCCCTTGCACTCTGCAAAAAGTGACACTGCTGGATTCTTTTCTTCCAGGGAAAATCAATCAGGACCACAGGAGGGCTGATCCAGGGCTATCCTGGTCTTAACTGTTAAAATCTGGCCCCAGGATCCTCTAAGGCCATGGTAACCATAACAGAAGGGATCTAGAGGTGTAGAGGTGTGAAGGTCAGTCCCTCCTCCCTGTCTCCATAGCAATTAGCTGGCACCTCCGTCACAGCCTCACTGTGTTATAATGTAGTAGCACCTGTTTCAATGACTGAACTCCGTAAGGACTGAGCCTTTGCACCCTCAGTGCTCAGCACATAGTATGCCTTAAGTGATGTGCTGAATTAACTAAAGATCCTTTTTTTTTTTTTTTGCGTTACGCGGGCCTCTCACTGTTGTGGCCTCTCCCGTTGCGGAGCACAGGCTCGGGACGCGCAGGTCTTTTCTGAGGTTCACATGAGTCTAATGGTTCTGAAATGCATGGGATGCAGGAGTCCAGGCCCTGGAATAGTATCAGGTTACCTGCTTAAGAATCACTTGGATGCTCGTGAAAAATAGATTTCCTTACTGCACCCCTAAAGGTACTGATTCCGTACCTGCATTGGGGCCTTGTGATTCTAATTTTAAAATGCTCCTCAGATGATTTTGACATGTAGCCAAGTGAAGATTCTCTGGCCTAGTCAATAATCTACCTGGCATGACTGATGAATTGCAAACAATACTGAACCCACCTAAACTCTTCAAGGCCCTGTCTAAAGTTTTTGATTTTTATAACCATTCTTACGTTGTCCTGCTACTTGGCCATTTGTCACATCAAGCAATGTGACACAGCTCTGCACAAAGTCCTATTTCATGCATGTCTTTTCAAGTTTGTCACATTAGTACTTTAGGAAGTATAACCCTATGCTCAAAACCAATATACAAGTAAACATCATGTTTTCTAAGAGTAGATATGCCTTGTACTCAAAATGGATATAATAATAAAGGACAGGAAATTACAACTGGGTACCACTGTCCTTAACATAGAGTTTGACATCCTTGGTTCATCTAGCCCAGGATGACAACCTGATGCTACAAACGGAAGGTCTCAATCAGTGTCAGTGATCAGTTGGGCAATCTTGCTCTTGCTTTGCTAAGCAGGTCGGCCTGAATTGCTCCCTGTATGAACCATGTCTATAGCTCTGCCCCCGTAGATGAATGTGCTGGTCACTAAGTGGATGTGGTGTGAGAATCTATCCTGAAAGCTCAGAGCAGATCTTTGTTAACGGTAAGAGAAAAGAGAGGTGGGTGGGGGGGCGGGGACATGAAGCATCAGACACTGAAACAAAAACACTGAAACAAAAACAGTCTTTAGAAATTTTGAATTGGCTCTAAATCATAAAACAAGATGAATTACTTCTATAGTTGCTTCAAAAGGGCCGTTAAAAAGTATACCCAGCCCTACCCAGCAGAAAGCATTCTGGTCCATGGTATAAGGAGCTACCTGCCTCTTACCTTCATTTTGTGATATTGATGAATTTTAAACCTCTACAGGACCATTTAGCAGGCTCTCAATCCCCTGCTGAATGTGATAAAAGAAAACTTCCAATCGTTTCAAACAATTCCTAGCTGAATGCGTCTTGCTTTCAAAGCTGCAGAGTCCCAAGCTCTTCTTGTATGTAAAAGACGATTATTTATTCTTAATATCACTATGCTTGCTCATGATTGTTTTCCTCTTCCCTACAGGCCTCACTTTAAAAGAAAAAGACATCTGGTGATTCATTAGCTCTTCCCTGAATGTGGAAATTCATAACCACTGCACAAATGCAGATGGCTTTTCCACCCAAGTTATAGATCTTTCTGCCCTTTCAATGTGGATCTCTATGGCTTACATACTCCCTACAAAATACTCCCACATGCAGGAAATATAGAAGAAAAAGTACGCATACATTTTCCTATTAACCCTTATGTTTCCTCTTTCTTAAACTATCCAGAGAAATTCAAACTACCCAGAAGAGTCTGTCACCACTGCTCACTCTCCTGAGGACACTGAGGGACCCAAAGGGACACCTGGAGCACCACATGGGGACCTCATTTGCTTTACAAGTGGCCAGTGCACAGAAGAACAGGTAAGCCTCCAACACTCAGCTTCTGGCTGGTTAAATAATTCGTAGCTGTAAGTTTCTTGGTCTTAAAATTAGAAATTGAAAACAATATTTAAGAGATGGCTCAAATTAGAGGAAAAAGGGGAATAAAAGAAACACAGCAAACAGCTAGACGGTAAGCTACCTAGAGTGAGGTCAGGTCTTTTCTGCAATTTCAAAGTGTCTTGTACTTAGTTTTATACCCAGCAGGTTCCAATAAATGCTCTCCACTGCCTGACAGCAACCCTCCTTTCATTTATGTTTATCTCCTGAGGTAAATATTGTTTCTTAAACTACTTGGTTAAAAAAATGTATTTTAAAAATGTTTTCAATGGAAATGCCTGGGTCAGTCCCTAAAAGTGAGGCCAGTGGGAAGAGAATCCCTGTGGCCACTCAGCAGGAGATGGGGATTCTGGTTCTAATCACCTCATTTGTGCTGTGGCACTGGTGCCTCAGCTGTAAGATTAGGATAAAAGTAGAGGCAGAGGGTGGCAAAGTGGGAAAAGCAGGTGAAAAGGAAGCAGAAAACCAGGTTTTCGTTTAGCCTTGCCCCTAAAACACCTCCAGGATTTGAGTAAGTCATTTTATTTTGCCAGGTCTAGGTTTATTCATTTGGAAAGGAAGAGGTTGGACTAACTGATTTTTAAGGTCCATTCCACCCTATGGTCATAGGACTGGGGCCAAGTTGGCAGTCCATCAAGGGGTTTCCCCATCTTCCTGCCAAGGTTGGCTTGTCCCAGTCCTGCCAGGTGGGGAGCTTGAACCTGCAGGCACCAGCTCACCTGACTCCTGAGCCAACCCTCACCGATCCTGGTGACCCATCAGAAGCCCCAGTCCCACCAGGGAGGCCACTGCTGCCTCCTTAAGCCTGGGGTCCTGGAGTACTGAGGAGGTGCTGCCCTCTTGCGAGCCGCTGCCGGAGGTGGCGCCCTGGACCCTGGCTAAAGTCCTGGTCCTAGCCAATCAGACCACCCAGAATGCAATGCTGCCACCCACTGAGCTTGGAACACGTCCCTCCTCCATACTCCACTCCTGCTGCCTCTGCTCCCACCCAAGTCCTTCCTGGTTCCTTCTCTTTGGTAAGGCCGAGATGGTGGTTCTACCTGCACCATGCAGTGGTGGGGAAGACAAGCAAAATGCCCCGTGAAGCACACAGTACACAGCAGGCACTCTGCCCATGGTAGTCATCGTCACTACTGATATAACCATAATGCAAGGCAGAAAACGCAAGTGCCTGGTAGCTGTTAATTACACAGTGTGAGAGCCCAGAAAAGCAGCCTCAGGGCAGCCTGATGGGGGAGCAGGCCCACTTCCCGCCCTCTTGCAGGACTATGCTGACAAGAGGGCGCTTAAGGAGCTGACCCTGGCCCTTCTCCAGTGCATCCCCAGTCGTCCTTGGACACATTACCGTCTGGTAGGAGAGTGAGTTAGAGAAACAGAGAACAAGACGGACTATTCTTTCATCAAGACTTTTATTCCCACTGGGGTACAGTCAAAAAGCTTGATGTTTCTTTAAGTGTTAAGCCATCCCTATGGACTTAAAGGAAGAGATATGAATAACTGAGGACAGTAAGCTGTATTTTGCCAAATAACATCCTTACGACAAGAGCTAAAAGAAAACCAAGGAGCTAGAAAGAAATTGCTGTCTCCACTTGTCTTTTTTCCCTTCTCGGGTTTATGCAGTAGTAAGCTACTTAGACACAGGATATACCCCCTAGGGCCTATTTCAAGGAACACGTTTTGAAGCTGAAGTGGCTAAGTGGTTTCATTCAAAGGATGTTTAAACCCTGGAGGCCAGTATGTCAAAATGGAGTGGAGTTCCTTAGTCTAAACCCAGGTGGCCATCCATCAATGTAATGAAATCAGGAGAGAATCAGAGAGGCTGGACCAGTCAAACATCACCAGGATTCCGGTCGCTTCTGAGGTCCAGTCCTGTTTCTGGTGAGGAGAGGGAAGTCCATTTGGACCAGAACCACATGGTAAACTCTTCCCTAAGGAAAATCTGGCCATATCATTGTAGGCTTATTCACACTCAAAGCAGGTCCTGGGCCTCAGAACCTGTGCCTCCCAAAGCCAGACAGTCTAAAGCCCACCGAACAGAGCTCAGGGCACCTTGCTGACTTGGGCAGCAGGAGAGTGGACAGCTTGGAAGCACGAGGCTGACGGTGCCCAAGAGGCGTCCCAGGGGCTCTGTCTACAACACACATGTTCACACCAGATCTCACAAATGCCTCTAAGCAGATTCTGCCAGCCTAGGAGGAACTCATTCTAGTAGGAACTAGTCTTTACATTATTAGTGAAACTGAGAAAATGACAAAGAAGCCCCAGCAGAAGAATCGGCATTGCTATTCCACTTATATCAAGTAGTAAAGAGAAAGTGCAGTATGAATGAGGCCCCCCCATTTGGGACTCACAGCAGCAACCGAGTGTTTAAATCTGGGCCAGACGCTTTACAAACGTCATCTCTGGGACCTAGCACTGTCCTCGCACACTCACTGACTGAGTGATTGAAGCTCACATCCACCCTCCATGGGGGGGCTACTGTTATCCATTTTACAGATGAGAAGACTGAGGCCTAGAGAGGTTAAGTGAATTGTTCAACATTACACAGCTAATAGCTGTGGTTGTTGGCGGCGGGGGGGGGGGCGCTTGGCTTTGAGAACCCAAGGTTGTTCTGCTCCAAAGTCCACTTCCTTTGTCTTATACCATGATGCCTCCAATAATGCAGGGGGGCTTCCAATGGGAGACTGATTTCTTCTCTTTTTTCTACTCCAAGTCCAGGTCCTTGCTGTTTATTCTTAGGGGCAGAGAGAAGAAGCGAACTGACAATGCTACAGGGAAGACCATCCTTGCCATATGTATTCACACAACACGCCCACACTTTCCTTAAGGGTGCTCTGTCCAGGGCTAGGCGCCCAGACATTAAGCCTTTTGAAAGATCATTCCAGAAAGTGGCTTGTGATTCTTTTAGTACCAAGTCTGATGCTAAGAAAAACTCCACCCTCTAGCCCTTACCTTTAGAGGTTTATTTTCTTCCTTTAGCTAACGCTCCCCAAAGGGGGAATCCCAGGGACGGCCAAATGCCTCCATCAAATATGCTTTCTCCTGTCTTTCAAACCCAAAGTTCTTAAAACACTCTTTTTACTGGGGTTATTTCTTATCTTCAGGATGAGACCGGAAGCCTCTTCAGGACAAGGGTGGGGTCCTCCTGTCCTCGCCATCCTCCAGGCGCTCGGCCGTACCTGTCCCAGCAGATGTTCAACGCAAGTCAGGTGAAGTGAGAAGCACGGAGAAGATTCGGCACAGCCCCTGCTGCCGCTGGTGTTCACACGTGGGCGTGTGAGCTGAGACAGATGCTGCTGTGGCCCCATGCTGCCTGGAGGTCTGGGGTCCTGTTCCTGTGTGCTGATCTTGGGGAAGCCACAGACTCCAGATGACCAGCTTCTTCATTTATGAGAAATGAGTGTGCACATTCTTGGAATTGAGAATATTAATGAGTTGGATCCCTTCCTTTCTCCTATTTCCCAAGATACTGCTTAAAGACCCATTGTCACAAAAACCATGTGTCTCCATATGTTAAGAGACACAATTTAAAAGCAAAGGAAATCTCAGCGTTTCATACTAAGGAGGTTTCAGACATCCTCACGTTTCTCACAATTTCCATGTGGTTGGTTGGAAGCTCCTTCTAAAATCTAACTGGTGATTGTCTACCTTCTATCATGTGCCCCCGAGGGATGGGAGAGAAGAAATGACCCAAGTGTTGATAGAAAAGCCACACCAAGACTGTCTGGCAGCGTCCTCATTAGCACGGCAGACAGAGCAAAGACGGCTAAATCATTTACCTGCCTCTCTCTCATGGCTGCGCCACTGAGTCCTACACAATAGACCTTTGGAAGCAGCCAGCTTGTCCCCTACACATTGGGTGAGCTGAGGCAAAGACAATTTTCCAGGCTGTCTGGCTATCAACAGACATCAAAATTGCTTAGCCGAGCAGACGTGATTTCCTTCAACTTGTTGCAAAATTCTTAAACAAACTTTGAAAATGGAAATGTGTTCTCATTTTACTTCACAGCTAAAGGATGGTGAATGCTTTACATGGGAATCAAGTTGGGGGGTACCCACGTAAACATACACTCTCACAGAAAACAAGATGAGGCTCTTAAGTGATTAAAAATGGGTAATGACTATCATTTAAAAACATACGGTAGGCTGTCATCACACTTGTCTCCTGCCCAGTGGCATGTGGGTAAATGGCTCTTGGCGGTGGGGGAGTCCTAATTTGTAGCACTTGTCAATTTCTGTGGTGTAAATACTCCCACCATGAAATTTCAAGCTACCAGAGTGATGTTTCTGAATGTGACTTTGGAAAAGATATCCACAATAGGCTGTTGAAAACTGGTGGACCAGCTCCAACATATACCACTGTCCTGCCCGACATTTAAGCCCTAATCCTGGGCTACAAGTGGGGGGGTGGTCACCAAGATCCTGCTTCCTCTGGCCGGGCAACAGCAGCAGGTGAGTGAGTTGATGCAAACTGGATGAATGCACGTCAGCCCTTCAAACGTCAGCCGTCCTAGAACACTGAGATCTCACCGTCGTCTTCCATGTCGTCATCGCTCTCTGGACTCTATTCACTCTTCAGAAAGCCAGCAAACATTTTCTGTCCTGAGATCACCCTGAGGGCTCAGGAAGAAATTAGCCTTCTTTCTTTTTTACTGAGCTCTCTCTCCTGATCCCAGCAGGCAGGCTGGCTTTGGTTATCCTGCATCTGCCCAAACCCAGGCTGTCTGTCAGGAACTTGCAGAAAAGCAGAGTGTTAAGTTTTGCTAATTGGCCTCCAGGATGAAAGAGCTACGTCAGAGGCTCGTGGAGATGTGGCAGGACCAGCCTGGATGCAGTTACATTTCCAGCCAGTTGGCTTATTCTCCCAGATTTCATCATCCTGCACATGAAATATGCATTGGAATTTCAAATCATTTCTAGGGACAAGAGGCTAGGTCTGGTATTGGGGGATGAACACTGCGCCCTGGTTTGAGTCACCATCTGTATTCGCCTGGCATGCTGTGGAACATGAGGGTCACCCCGTCCTAAGGTATTTTACTCCTCCCCTATGCCTTCCTCTCCACTGGGCTCCTTTTTCTGTCTCCCTGACTCTCCTCTGCTCTCAGGTTCTCTTTCTGTCTCTGTTTCATTTTTCTCTTCTAAGATAGAGGCACGAAGAGTGTGGGATGAAGAAGGACATTCGTGATGTGAGGATGGTATTTGCATTTATTTCATCTGCAGGGTCTACCTCATGCTTGTTTCTTGGAATCTTGTTTCTTGTTTCTTCTTTAAATCCTACATAGTCTTTAAGGAACCGCTTCTTAGAGCTTAATTATGCATTTATAGAGTCTCTTTTCCAAAGCAGCATTCCTCCCACTCATTCCCCTCTAGTGGATTTGTCTTTCACTTTTGCTGCAGGCATCCCTTTTGAGGGAGTGAGGGGAGGGTCCATGGGAGGAAGGATATGAAGGTGACAAGCAAGAGAGACAGGGATAAAAGAGAGGAGGAGATGGGCGTGGCAGTCCCACCTTGGCCACCCACGGGCTCCTGTCAGTTCTGAGCCTGACCTGGGGGCTCAGCCTAAAATATCCCCCACCTGACACCCCCTTCCGTTCATTCCCCACCACGGGGTCTGACCCGCACTTCACCTGCCGCCTTCAGGGTTGTGTTCCGTTAAACGGTAAGAAATGCGTGAGGCTCCTCCCCAGATGACTTTAAACAGTGGCTCTTTGAGGACAGTGTATCCTGTCTTCCTTCCTGGTGGAATTTCAGACCATGTAAGGCGGTTCCAGGAAAGAGAGAGGCCTATAGAGTTGATGCCCTTGAAGCCACCCCACGTGGGCAGCAGCTTATACCAGGCCTACTCAGCCCGTGAGTGTGATAAACACCAGCGCTGCAAACATTCCAACCGGAGATACGTTTAAATACGCAATCTGTGAATCCAAGGCAACCAGGAAAACATACCCCAGGATATGTTTGAGATAACACATCTTGTGATCCTGCCAATGACCCCTACCACACTGTCAGACAAGAAAGTCTATTCAGAAGTTTGGAGAAGATGCAGCAGGACTATACATTCCAAACTTCCAAAGCCAAGTTTATCATTCCTGGTGAACTGACACAGGATATCACTTTCATACCCTTCCACACGTTGATTTTTCATTGAGGATACAGCCCTCATATAAGAGGTTGGTGGACAAGCTTTCCTCAACAGGCTGGGAAATATATAGTGCATTTTTTTTTTTTATGGTACAATGGAAACATTTGGAAAGCATTTAGTGTATCTGCTGTTAGGAATTTGTTAAGCTAAAGTTGGCCCCATCTCAATGACCACAGAGAAAAACCACACAAATTAAACATACGAAAGACAAACAATGCGGTGATTTACAGATGTCTCATATCTTAAGCTGAAGCTCGGAAGAAAATATTAATCTTTGCAAAAGCCCATAACATCTCCCTTGAAAATCATGGAGTGTTTCGTGTTTCTCCTTTGCAGACCAGTGGGTGTTCTCAGAGGTGGGGTGGGGATGTGACCTCAGAATAGACCAGATGTTTTTTCAAGATGTCAGAGAATTGGACGGTGATCGAATAGGGCTTCACCTACTCTCTTGTAAAATATAACAATCGATTGTGGACAAAACAGCTTTGATGAGCTGTAGAACACCTAGCATCCTTTCTGACCTTGGACTACTTCCTTGTACTAACTCTTCAGCACAATCAAAGCAGAATCTAATGTTGAGCAACATGAGGAACCTTCACCCGTATCTTTGCTTCTATAAAGCTACCCCGCACCCTTCCTAAACCTGTGAGCCTCTCAAGTGCCAGCCCTATCTTTGATCTCTGCAACCTTGGGACCAGCACCCTTCTTGGCACGTAGCTGGGCTACACACAGTTGATGAAGGGGTGTGAATGAACCCACTGTGATCTCTGGATTCCCACTCTGTGTTCTTGCCATTCGAGTCTTATGATTAGATCTTGTTCTACCAAGACATGTTGTATTTTATCAAAAACACCAGCATCTGGTGGTTGTTAACCAACTACCCTGTACCATCCTCTTCTCTTAACTCACTCATCATATCCTCTCTACTTGCTCACCAACTTCTGCATTGTTTCCAGTTTACTTAAACAGCATTCTCATTTTCATTATTCTTGCTTCTTTCTTCTTTCCCTCTTTCTTGCATTTATATATATGCATATTTACATATATTCACAAACGTGTTGGGTTTTACATATAGGAACATAAATATGTGTCCAGATATGTAAGGAGTATGACTGATGTTTTTTCACAACGGCAAATGACATGAAAAACATAAAAACAAAGAAATTCCATTATGTCTCCAGACAAAGACAAAGAGAAAAACTCAAAGATTCATCCCTTTCAGTGTCATAACTGCCTTACTAGCAAGAATCTATTCCTACACCCTGGGGGAATATAGGCTAATTCTCTAGAAGCTTAGGCCTGGCCTAGGTCTAAAACCAAATTACACATGTGGTATATTGAAATATACCACCGCTCTTACTGAGGAATGGGGCCAATGTGCAAAACTCCTAAATCAAAAGTACTTTCTACAAGGTGAATAAAATGGTGAATAAATCAATGACATACATGTGAGCAGCGGGGCAAAGTCTCCCAACTGGAGGTGATGTATGCAATTCAAGTGCTTTCCAAATTGTTACAAAATGCACGACTCACATTCTACTCCTTGCCACCTTCATTCAAACAGTACACACAGCCTCCATCTCTTGGGCCAAGGGTTATTGTGGTGCTGTCATTCACAAATTAGCACAACTGGTAAACTCTATTAAGCTTCCATCAACTCCTCATGTTGCATTAAAGACCTCAGTCAACCTTTTGACAACAACTGTAAAATGTCTCCAAATGGTTAACATAGCACATCAAAGTTAGTATTCAAAGGCTTCAGTCAACCTAAGGAATACAGATCTCCCACAAAGGCATGGCACCACCCAGCAACCTCAGTTGCCAAGGCACCTGTGGAGACTTTTATTTTGTAGGGGCTGCAAGAAGGAAACCTTTTGGGTCCCAACTGATGTGCAAACACCACACACACACACAACCTTCTACAGTAGATGCAAAGGTTTTATTCCCTGAGGATGGAGCCCGAGTTGTTGGTGGGCCTGGAGTGAGAGCAAGTATGACATAACTCCACCTTTGATGGAATCCACGCAGGGGAGGCTTTCTTGCCAGGATTCCCCTACTCTAATCTACCTCCCATGTTGCATCCTTCTCTTCACCATTTCTTTACCTTATTTCTGTTTCTTTTCCTTAGTGAAAATATGAATGGGACCTGGTATCTCAATGCCACATGCAAGGGAAAAAAAATACTAAGTCGAATGTGAAACTTTTCACATTTCCAAATTTGCAATATCTTTAAAATCTGTGCCAGCCAAGGGTGGTTAGAAGAACCAGGTGGGGACAGCTCCACACCTCTGGGAGGAGGACCAGACAGGCCGCAGCATAAGCTGGGGGAACGGAGGGGCAGGATGCCTGGCTCCTGTCCACCAGAGACCTCTATCCCAGGAGTCACAGCCCTACCTGTTGACTACATTTGCTAGAACAAATCACTACTGCAGATGTTTCTTTCTTTCTTTTTTTAAAACATTTTCACTAAACCCTCACAAATTTATTTTCAGATGCAGAGAAGGTTTCTGTACAACCTATGCTCCTTTGCATAAACATTACTAAATGCAATTGAGGTTGCTTAGAAATAGCTGGTGTTTGATGGGAAAATGGAGTCTTAGCTCTGAAAGAGAAACGCCAGTAAGAGCTCAGTGTGTGTGAAACAGCAAGCAGTCAAGAAGTACAGAGGGGGCTGTGAGTCTGAACCACTGCAGGAAAACTTACCGCCCACCCCCTTCCACCATTAGGGTCTTCTCAGTTGCTCTGGCTGTTTTAAAAAGGATAGGATTGCCAGGAAATCTTCTGAAGGGGATATATATTTAGATCTATATATATATTTAGGGTTTCCCATTTCTAGTCTCCTAGATCAAAGCAGACCTTAATAAGAACTTCACTGTCTAGTTAAAGACCTTATTCTGCGCACAGGACACACAGCATTTACACTAACACACTGACAGAGGTAACATACCACAGAGATTTGTTTTTTTGCACTTTTTTGTTGTTGTTGTTGCGGTACGCGGGCCTCTCACTGTTGTGGCCTCTCCAGTCGCGGAGCACAGGCTCCGGAAGCGCAGGCTCCGGACGCACAGGCTCAGCGGCCATGGCTCACGGGCCCAGCCGCTCCGCGGCACGTGGGATCCTCCCGGACCGGGGCACGAACCCGTGTGCCCTGCAGCGGCAGGCGGACTCTCAACCACTGCGCCACCAGGGAAGCCCCAGAGATTTGTTTTTTAACATTAAGTACCTTCACTGGGGGTAAGGGATGATCTGGGAAAAGTGGCCGCTGGCATTGAGCTAGCCAGAGGCAGCAACAATCTAAGTTCAGAGGCTGATTCTTCTGCCCTCACCCCGGAGCACCATCTCTACTCGCAACCCACAGTAACCCATCGCCCCAGACCAGTGCTGTGGTGCTGACCCCACCGGGCTTGTGGGTTCCTTCCACGGGCCCTGCGCATCCTATTTTCTCCAATTCTAGAGATAAAGGAGCTGAGGCTCTGAAAGTTAAATCCAAGAACACAAGCCTTGAACTAGGAAAAAATGAACGTGAATGGAGATTTTGTTTCCTGTCCCATCCCCACCAATAGCTTTTCCAGCATCTCATGCTGTCCCTAAAAAGTACTGTGCTAGCATCAGTCATACATTTCCCACCTCCATAGCGAAGTGCTCACAAGCCTGAAAAATGTATCTGGACAAAGTGCTGCTATTAAAAGAGTGGAGACCCCTCCCGTAGCAGCTTCCCATCCGATCCCCCCCACCCTGTTCCTGCCCACTACGGGAGCAATTTGCACCATTATGTGGTCCCTTCCTTCTTATTGTACTACCAGGGCTGAGGTCCAGGGACGCAATTCAAATGAGACCCCAGGTTTATGGAGATTCTTAACATAGTTATAAATATTCAAATCAGGGCTGGATCTTGGCAGAATTTTTCTAATTAAAATTTCATTCAAATTAAATCAGCCACATTTTGACAGACACGGGAGACAAAAAGTTTTGTGGTTTCGTGAGGGTTTTTTTTTTTCCCAACTAATCAAAAACATGGCTAATGTAGTAAGAGCCGGGAAGGGACCCTGTCCATGTGATGGTGGTTACAAGTGAGCAACAAAGGGGACGGTGCAACCAGAAGCCGTTGCTTCCGCAAGCTCAGATCATTTAAAAATGGCTTATTACCTAAAAATCTGAAACACAACAGACCCTATGTGGAGGCAGGAGCTGCCATGAGCAGTATTTTTAAAAAGTGTAATTTGACAACCTCATGGAAAAACTATTCAACGTCATCTGCATCTCAGTTCGATCCCAGATTAAGCCTTCAAAACACAGCTGTCAGGCTCAAATTTGCAAATACAGATACAAATTTCCTTTTTATAACAGTCAGACTTGTAAAAGGCAAACAAAATAGACAATGCAGCACTTAGAACACTTCCAGCTAAGAAGGAAAAAAGAAATCCATTTCAAGGTCCAAAGCAAAATACCTACTTTTCATGGTAAAACAGCTTTATTCATTTCTACTTCCTTCACCGAACACAATTTAAACTCCACATAATTTTTGCTATCAACCCCTCTCCCACAGACTGCAACAGCTAAAATGCCAGTCTATCTCCAACATAATTAAACAAAATGTGCAATCTTCTAAAATCTGTGAATAAACAATATAAGGCAAAATAAAAGACCCAGACAAAAGAACATACTGAGATCAATCCTCAAGCTATAATATCCTGACGTTCCACCAAGGAGTACTTACAGGATCCACAGGGGCACGGAAAATAATAATTCCAGAACACAATGAGGACAAGGTTGCTGGGGACGGTGCTGCTGGGAGTACAGGTGAGGACACTTATTTGGAATGTAGAGGGGATGAGCTGTGTGCAGTGTACGAGAAAAGACAGCTTTGATGGCAGCTTCTAGAATCTGCCATAAGTCTGTGAAGACAGCTTGGGAGAAGTTCCAACAGCCCAGCCTGGACTGAAGGAGTTGATGAGACTAGGGACTTTCGGGGAGAGATGGGATGTATTAGTTTGCTAGCACTGCCAAAACAAAGTACCACAAACTGAGTAGCTTCAACAACAGAAATTCTGAAACTCCTTGTCTCACAGTTCTGAGGCTAGAAGTCCAAGATCAAGGTGTCAGCAGGGCCATGCTCCCTCTGAGGCGCTAGGGAAGGATCTGTTCCAGGCATATCTGCTTGTTCCTGGCAGTTCTTTGGCTTAGGGCAGCGTCACTCCAGTCTTCAGATGGCACTCTCCCTGTATGCATGTCTGTCTCCAAATTTCCCTTTTATAAGGACACCAAGTCATACTGCATTAGGGGTCCACCTTATTCCAGTACGATCTCATTTTAGCTGAACTAATTACATCTATTTCTGAATAAGGTCAGAGGTACTGGGGGTTAGGACTCCATCTGATGAATTTCGGGGGGACACAGTTCAACCCATAGTATGTACGAAGGAAATGCATTACCTAATTGGACAGTAAGTGATCATTAAATCCAATTCACTATTAGCTGTGGGAGGGCAATAAGTTATCCTTTTTCATGACGTATCTCAAGCCACATGCCTTCCCAAATTCACCTTTGGGAAACGGTGTGGAGAGGATGGCTGAGCATGGTCTTTACAGCTAGATAGACCTGGATTCAAATTCTGGCTCTGTCACTTAAGAGCTGTGTGTTTGGGACAGATTGTTTAACCACTCTGTTTCCTCTTCTGTAAAATAGAGACAACTTCTATGTAACAGGTTTGTAGTAGGGATTGCATGAGAAAACATAAATAAAGCAAGTGTCCCATCTTATGGCACAGCGGGGCAAACACCATTAATTCACCTCCCCTGTCCCTGCCCTGCTTCTCTCTGGAACCCTGCACTTTCTACAAAAAACAAGGCATCTGAAAACCAAGTCACTCTACTTTACTTTTAATTACACTACTGCAAATCTTCTAAACACAAACACAATGTAATACCAACATCAGCTCAGATTACCTGGCCCTTATTTACAACATAAATAATTATCTTAATGCAACTAGCTTTTAGCAGTGTTGGAAGACAAGCTTAATGATTTTTTTCACCCAAGAGAGCTCTGATTCATAACTTCCAATGTCTATTCAATGTAGTATGAAAGAAAAATGTCTCCTTTTTTCCCTTGGTCCATCTCTTTTATGAGCAAATAGGCCAGGGAGACATGAAAATAAAACTTAAAGAAGCAGCCTAAAACTGAAAAGGTAAAATGAAGCAAAGCAAAACAAACAATGAGAACAAAAATCACCCTATCCTTCCCCCACTGTCCTCCCCGCCCTTCCCCCTCCCCCAAACTAATTCCTCAAAATGATGCTTCACATTATTTTGATCCTCTTAATATCGGGACAGTGCATTTCTTAAATTATAACCCTTTAAGGTTAAGTAAGTATTAGACATTGAGTCTAAGACATCACTTGCAAAAATATCTCTGTGGAACAAACATGCATTACATCTCTAAAATGTACAGGCAGCTCATACAACTCAATATCAAAAATAAAAAATAGAATAAAACAAAACAACCCGATCAGAAAATGGGCAGAAGATCTAAAAAGATATTTCTCCAAAGAAGACATAGAGATGGCCAAAAGGCACATGATAAGATGCTCAACATTGCTAATTATTAGAGAAATGCAAATCAAAACTACAATGAGGTATCACCCCACACCGGTCAGAATGGCCAACATCAAAAAGTCTACAAATAATAAGTGCTAGAGAGGATGTGGAGAAAAAGGAACGCTTCTCCACCGTTGTTGGGAATGTAAATTGGTACAGCCACTATGGAGAACGGTATGGAGATTCCGTAGGAAACTAAAAACAGAGCTACTATATATATGATTGTGCAATCTCACTCCTGGGCACATATCCAGAGAAAACTGTAATTCAAAAAGACACACGCACCCCAATGTTCATAGCAGCACTATTCACAATAGCCAAAACATGGAAGCAACCTAAATGTCCATCGACAGAGAAATGGATAAAGAAGCTGTGGTACATATACACAATGGAATATTACTCAGCCATAAAAAGAATGAAATAATGCCATTTGCAGCAACATGGATGGACCTTATCATACTAAGTGAAGTAAGCCAGACAATGAAAAATATCCCATGATATCACTTATATGTGGCATCTAAAAAAATGATACAAATGAACTTTTTTACAAAACAGAAACAGACTCACAGACATAGAAAACAAAATTATGGTTACCGAAGGGGAAAGGGGAGGAGGGATAAATTAGGAGTTTGGGATTAAAACATACACAATACTACATATAAAATAGACAACCAACAAGAACCTATTGTATAGCACAGGGAACTATACTCAATATGTTTTTTTTTTTTTTTTTTTTTTTTGCAGTACGTGGGCCTCTCACTGTTGTGGCCTCTCCCGTTGCGGAGCACAGGCTCCGGACGCACAGGCTCAACGGCCATGGCTCACGGGCCCAGCCGCTCCGCGGCATGTGGGATCTTCCCAGACCGGGGCACGAACCCGTGTCCCCTGCATCGGCAGGCGGACTCTCAACCACTGCACCCCCAGGGAAGCCCTATACTCAATATCTTGGATTAACCTATAATGAAAGAGAATGTTAAAAAAGAATATATATATTTACATGTATGTATAACTGAACCACTTTGCTGTACACCTGAAACTAACACAACACTGTAAATCTACTATATTTCAATATCAATAAATTTTTTTTTAAATGCATTACAATTTGGCGGTTTAGAAGTGTCCTAGATCTAAAGTAAGAAGGACATAATCTGTCCTCTCTCCCTTTTAATTTCCTGTGTTTTGCTCACTTGTTGTCACACATGTACTGTACACTCTGTCACAGAAAACCAGAGAGGATGGGCATGGCCAAAGGACAGCAATCCTACTTTAAGAGTGGACAGAATTTTAATAGCGGGGAGAAAGAGAAGTGAAGGAATATACATAAACATGAATACACTTGGAAGTCAGAGAAAGGTTCTAGACATGTTATTTCATTCTTCTTGGAAAAAAACAGCCAATCAACGAAACAAACAAAGCAAACCAGGCTGTGAAAAATCTTTGCCAACCTCCTCTGAAACAGCAATGTGAAATAACTGGGACCAATGTCTTCATGGAAATGATAGTCACCTTATTTACACCCAAGAGCATAAATAAAAATCAGGAAACTTATGACAAGTGAAAATACATATCATCTGTTCTCCTATGTGATGTAAAACTCAAAACAATACATTTGTGAGGAGCTGCCACATGGACAGAAGAAGGCAGGTTCTAGGTTTTTCCAAGCAAACAACTTTTCTCTCTGCATTATTAATGTGGAGTCAATCTGTACTACTGATTTCACACTGGGGAGAAATTCAACCCAAATTGTTCTACCAATAAAGGCAAGTTGAAATGATCTGCTAGCGTCCTAACACGGGTAAACAGGTCTGTCTAGCTACCTATTAAACTGCGTCAACAACCGTCCTCAGTGTCTGGTTTTGGTATACGATTAGTATCAACTAGGTAAGTCTCATCCTAGGTTTCCTAAGCTGGTTGTTATTTCTGCAAGGCAATCTGGAAATGGGCAAAAAGACAGACAGTGAGAAAGAGAGAGAGAGAGAAAGGATATCTTTGCTTTCCTCTTTAGTAGGCACACAAGAACATTTACATTCTGCCTCCAAGTTCATGCAGTAAAGGTCTCTTTAGTATCCCATAATAACTCCATGTAAAAGCTTATGCTTAGCCACGCAGTTAACATTTTCACGTGGAATTGTTTCCCTGGCTCCCCCCACCCCTCCACCCATCCGGATTCCCAGCTCCCACCTCACACAAGCTAAACATTTCCCGTTGATTAAAAAGTGCTGTTAGTGCAACTTTACTGTCATCCGTGGTTAAACAGAATTAACTCAGCATTTCAACAAAAGAAACTGGATCAAATTGCTCTGCAATTTTGGGTAAGAAACAAGATTTTTTCCCACTGTGTACAGACTAAATCAGGAGCAGCAGGACAGATCTGAGAAGTTAATAACACATCTCAAACAGAAGTGGGGAAAAGTACATTAATTACTAGGTAGCGGATATCAACAGCGCGACTAACTACAATTACACACGCTTAAGTGATGCGGGATGTAAACCGATCTCAGAGAACACACGCTGTCCCTTCCTTTTTCCTAAGGCGTGTTATGTTGGGGAATCACTAAACGGTGGAGATGGGCTAGTTATGATACCGCTAGCAGGGAGGCTGCCACAACTAGGGAGTAACTTGTCCAGGTTTCTCTCCAAATAACAGATGTGGGTTGGAATTCCAAACCTGCATTTACAAAAGCAGTAAAACAAGAGACCAAACACGAATAGAACCCAGGCTGCAAGACTTTGGTTTTCAAAATGCAGACAGATGCATTGTGTATCTAGCACCTCTGCACAAGGTCCCATTTTCCAAAGAAAGTCCTGCAAATGATTTGAATTAACTTGATTATCCAGCCTAACCTGGAAGGAGCCTTACTTGTCCGATTCAATTTTAAACACGATTCTGGATTCAATTCCATTTCCTTTTAGATATGGAAAAATGTGTACTGTGAAATTCTAGCTTCATGCTCCAGTCACAATCTAAATTATTTATACAATTTCCAAAGACGTTACGTAAGAGGTGCCTAAAGATTGGATTTAACCTTTCAAAGGTGAAGAAAAAAAGCATCTTTTTTGGCATAAAAACAGCACACACATACACCCTAGCTATCACACTGCATTATGAAATCACAGCAAATTGGTCACGCTAAATCAGTTCTAGAAAAATCTGCTGATAAACTTGACACAGTGCCAAGAATTAAGTCCCACTCATTTTGGGCTCGAATTGTGTGAACCCTGGGCAGAAACTGCCTCCCAAATGGGTGAGGATGCAGGGAACACGACCTCCAGGCTGGAGATGGACCCAGCTGCTTCCCTGCCACCCCCTGTACTCCACTAGCCCCACCCAGGGGCCTGGCTCCAGGTTCAAAGTTTGGAATGGAGGTTTTTGAGTAACTGCTGAATGTTGAGTAAGGGTTTGATGAAAACACTTTTTTCTTTTTCAATTAAAAAACTATTCTGTCACTCTGAAATAGTAGGCTGTAGTCACTATGTCAGGTGGCACCTGCCCTCACAAGTGTGTGGGAAGTGGCCTGAGCCACCGTGTGGGACCGACATCAACCCATGACAGCGGGTTTGGGGAGCAGAGCCGGAGGGTCGTTCACCTCATGGCACCTCAGGCTGGGGGGCTCTATCATATTGCTTGTAAACCATTCAAAAACGTGGTTTTTTTTTTTTTTCTAAGAATGTAAGTGAGGAAGCTCAGAAAGATACAGACACACATGAAGGACATTTCAGCCTTTTCTGTAAGCGAGGCAAATCTGAGGCCAGTGATTAACAGGAAAAGCTCAGGGTTCTGGCTTCTTTACACGGATAGGTCGGAGTTCCTGACAGCTCCTCTGATGACAAAAGGATCAAGACTGTGTACTTAACATGTCCTATGTGTTCAACAGAGGCATGAATACTGCAGCGCGCTTTAAATGCAAGTCAAAATCCATTACGTCAAATCCCAAAGATGCAGAAATCAATTTGCGTTGATTGAACAAAAGAGTGAATACTCTAAGAAGCCATTTTTTAGTCTGAAATCTGATCTAATCCAGTTGATTTTGTATATTACTAAAAAGTACTTAAAATGATTGTATTTGTATTTCCTTTCTTTGTTGTTGTTTTTTGCCTATGTGGAGATATATATCGCAAAGTTCATATACAGTACGTAGAACAGAGTCCACTTTTTTTTATCCAACGACTACTGTATTTGCTGGAGGTAGAATTCCAGATTTCCTTCTACGACATGTAATGTGTTATGAATCTGAGTATCTGAAAGGCTTCCCTCATTATCTAACCAAGTCATTATTCGTTGTCATCATTTAGCAAAGTACAGGCGTAATAAGAGCCTCCACAAATGTTTTATATTGTTCCTCATATTTTGCCATAACCTATCATATACGTCCTATCACGCCACCCTTAAAACAATCTGTACTTTAGGTAAGATGCACCTGCTTTATAGGTGAGAAACAGAGATTAAGAAAGGTCCAAATGACCCACCCAAGGTCATACAATTCCACCGGATTTGTAATTGCACAGCAGTACCCCATGGGCTCACTGACGTGGAGAGACGCGGTACCCAGGGGTGGGCGCTTTTTTCTACTCTGTGTTTTGTACGGCTATTCAGGGTCCTTCTTCTGCAAATTCCTTTCACATATCCTGCCCCTAGCTACCAAGCTGCAAGGCCTTGGAGGCTAGGCCCATGGCAGGGATCCAGGTCCCAGGCTTCTCCTCCTCCTTCCTGCTGCTGTCTTTTTGCTATTTTTCTGATCATTATCACCTCTCCCAGGGAGAAGGCGGGCAATATGAAAAGGCATGGAACTGAAGCAGTCAATTTTGCTACTTTAGGAGCCACAGAAGCAGGGGAGTAGGCAAGAAGCCAGTGTAGCTAATGGTGGTCTTCTCCACACTGAAGCTGAGCCACCCTGGAGGAATCCAGACGGCTGGGGCATCCCTCAAGTGGGGCAAGACCAGAGGCTGCCTTATTCACTCAGTGGTACATGATAAGCTCGTAAGGATATGGAAGAATATTCCAAATCGGTAACAGTCCAGGCAGGGGGCGGGAGATGAAGGCTACAGAGACCCCAGCTCTGACCAGGTGTCTCAGAGGCTTAAACTTTATTCTCTGGAAAGTGGTTTTTAAAATTAACTACAGGCCTGAAAAGTGGTGATTCTTAGTACTTCCCAGGCTCCACCGCGTGTAAGACAGGTGGAGAGCCCAGAGACCACATCTCAGATTCTGGATCTTAGCTCTAAAAGGGACCTTGGAAATCATCTTTCTGAACCAGTGCTTTTAGAAACTATTGGCCTTACCCACATCCATCCCAGTGGATTGCTTGACCTTCCTCTTCTTTCTTTTTTGTAAACAAGGAAGAAGCATAAACACTGTTTATCATTCTAATATTAATATCTAATTCTGTTTATTTTCTTCAGACCATTGACTCAGGCTTTCTTTCTTCTTTCTTCCTCTCTTTTTCTCTTTTTTCCCCCGTGATGGTAAAATTTAAAACTAGCTTTTCTGTTTATATTTAAAGGAAATACAGTCAAGTTTTTGGTAGTTATTTTGTGAAAACTCAAAGGTATCGATTTTAGGAACTATAAAAGCAACAGTAAGGAAAGTATTCCATTCACACTTACTTGCTGGCCAAAGATAAATGACAGGGCGCTGTAAATTGTAAGGACATGAATGTCCTACGTCAGACCCTAATAATCTTAGGTGCAGACAATTTTTTTTTTATAAATTTATTTATTTATTTTTGGCTGTGTTGGGTCTTCGTTTCTGTGCGAGGGCTTTCTCCAGTTGCGGCGAGCGGGGGCCACTCTTCATCACAGTGCGCAGGCCTCTCACTGTCATGGCCTCTCCCGTTGCGGAGCACAGGCTTCAGACGCACAGGCTCAGTAGTTGTGGCTCACGGGCCCAGCTGCTCCGCGGCACGTGGGATCCCCCCAGACCAGGGCTCGAACCCGTGTCCCCTGCATTGGCAGGCAGACTCCCAACCACTGCGCCACCAGGGATGCCCTGGGTGCAGACAATTTTAAGAGCTGCTCAGCTGGTCTCCCTGCTTCTGGTTTCTTCTCACTCCATCTATGCTTATACGTGTTACTTCTGTGGCATTGATCTTTATGAGAAAACATCTTGGTCTTTCACCCAACAAGTATATGTTACCCTCCACTGCCTTCAGAAAATAAATAAGTAAATAAGCAAACAAACCAAGAAATAAAAATGAAACAAAACCATAAAAGCCCTCTAAATTCCCAAACCTCCTCCAATCTGGCTGTATTTAATTTTTCAGTCCTGATTTTCCGACGTAACTCCTCCATGCCAACTAGTCTGCCAAAGTCACTGTCGCCTCGCAATGCCTTCTGCTTCTCCACTGCTGAGTTTTTGTTTATTCACATGTTTCCACCTACCTCTTCATCAGTCTGATCGTCTTGTTTCTAAGTCACTCTATCTGTGGAAGGAAGGCCCCTAGTGATGCTAAGGGTGGGGGGGGGCTGATGATGCTAGGATTATTTCACAGCTGCCTTTCTCTAGCTTCTGTCCTCTCCTCAGAGAAACTTCCACAGACACGCTTGTCCCTTGTTGTCAGTGAGGAAGCCCCCTTCTCCACCACTAATTCACAGCAGAGGTGCTAAGTGCAGACTGCAAATCTGACATACCAGAGGCATCGGGTCAAAGACAACACGTCTCCACGCGGGAAACTGGTGACGCTGCATTCAGCCGGGGGAGGTAACCACATACAGAGATCTACTGTAGCCAACATCAGGTCCGGGATGACCCCAGGTGCGGTGGGTTGCCCTATGGCCCCATCCAGGGGAGGGCCCTATAGGTGTCTCATTCTGTAGCACCATGCACTTCCCTTTGGAAATACCTCTCAAGCTTTTGTTCGCTTACTATCTGTCTTCTCCGCCTGACCTTGCACTCGAGGATGCCAAGGTCAGCGAACTCTCTCACAGCTTTGTACACCCAGCACTTGGAACAGTGCCTGGCACATTACTGGAACTTACGGCTTTAGGGCAACTAAACCCTGCCATTTTCTTCCTTAGATCATAGCCAGGTCTGAGCAAAACTTTCCCTTAACTTTATTCTAGATTTTCACTTCTTATCCAGCTTTTGGCCCATAATAAGTGGAATGCTCAAATTATGGCCTTCCCTCCAGGCAAGGAAGGGGCACTGCCCACTGGCCTCTCTGGGCTGGGACTGGACACACCCTTTGAGAACACCCCTCTCATAGGAACGATGCCTTGACTCTGACAAGTTACTTTCCATAGTGCTCTCCACAGCTTCCAAGAGCAGAACCTCAGCCCCAGCCCTGAACTTCCTGGCTTTGAGGACCAGTTCAATAGGGAAATCCACAGAGGTCAAAAGTGCAACACCCGATCCTCGGGGGCGGGGGTGGTGGTGGTGGTGGTGGTGGAGAACAAGGTCCCAGTAGAAACAAAAGCATTAAGTCCACGTGGCTGACCAGGCTGCTGAACCAACACTGATACAAAACAGCAGCATGACTGGGTTTCTTTTTTCTCCCCCACTCTTTCAGCACTATAGGAGCATTTATTTTACAGAAAGGTAAAGATTTGCCGCAGACTAAGAAATCTTAGTCTTACATCCCTGACTCCAATTGCCAGGGATCTCTTCCGCTTTTCTTCCGGGAGGCAAGAAGACTTCCCTGCAGCCGGAGAAGGTGGGCAGGGTGTGAGATTACAGGATGAGGAAGCTGCACGGAAGTTCTCCAAAAGCAGTGGCTCTCTGCCCTGCTGCATGTTAGAACCACACGGAGCTTGGAAAACACTGATGCCTGCGCCCCACCCCACCAAGTCCCAGCATGCAGGGGTGGGGACAGCGTTTTGTAACTACTCATGTTCCCAGGTGACTTTCACAGGCAGCCTGGGGTAAGGGCATCTTTCCCAGAGAGCCGAGGCAATGAACTGAACGTCCATCTCAAATCTACATGTGGACTGGGGCTCGTGTGGCCACTAGGGTGGCATGCTGAATCATTAATGAGATTGTGTCTCAGTTGCCTCAGCCTCATGTACTCCCTCGAATGGCCACTAGGGTGGCATGTTGAATCATTAATGAGATTGTGTCTCCGTTGCCTCGGCCTCGTGTGCTGTGCCAGAGAATATGAGCTATGGCTGTAACAACAAAGGAAGAACAAACAGGGCAGAATCCAATCACATTTCTGGTGGAGACAAACATTTGGACAATCCCACATTCACTTTTTCTTTCCCCATCCCATTATGATGATCTCTAAACAGCAACTCATCTTTATTTTGAAAAGCCATTGAAACAAATATTTTTCAGTATTATTTGTTCAAGGAGAGTGATGTCATGGACTCGCTTTCTTTGCAATTTGGGAAAGAAAGGTGGATTCTTCCACTTTCAGCCTCAGTAATAGTTATTCGTCCAGGACGGGCGCCGAGGAAGCAATCTTTGCAGATAAGAGCAAGCCCTAGTCTCCTCTACCGCAGCCTAGGGAATCGAGCCTGAGCCGGGATTTTTGTTTCTTACCAAATAAATGAAATGCGGACTAGGCTTCAAATGACAGGAAACCGAGTAGACAAAGGGTTTGCTATACTACCGTGTTTTGATATTTTTAGCTCAGTTTGCAAAGGCTAAATTACAGTAGGAATCTGGACTCGTCCCTTGGCAATTGCCTTGTAGCACACCATAACGGTCTCGGGCGGCTCTTCCTCCCCAAGGAGCCATAACTCAAAATTACAGATCCTACCGAAATAAACCCCTAACTGCTTGTTTGTTTGTTTTACTCAAGTGATCCTCACTTCCTAGCATAACACCCTTGGATTCTGAAAATATCTCGAACGGCAGTTCACCTGGCACACATGAGGATTTCACGTTGTTGGCAGGAAACAATCCAAGCCAAGGTTTCAGGGAAAAGATCAGTTCAGGGGATGGACAAATATGACCAGCTGCTCCCTGGCACAGAAGACTGTGGAAACAGTCTACTGTATGGAGTCCCACCATGGCCCGGGGTCTCCACTCTCTCACTCAGTTCTGCCACAAGGCGCCTAAAATCAAGGCTCCAGTTCCTGCCGAATTATGGGCAAGAGAGTAGGGGGGGACTATATCTTCATGCTTAACAGGGAACGTGGGGACCTTCTCTAATAGCCTAACATACTGACCACAGTCAACAGTCAGATGGATTTTATGTATGTTTCTCTATGATAAATGCACTGTCTTTTTTTTTTTTTTTTTTTTAAGACCTGTATTACCCTGATTACAAGATTGATCAGTCTCTGGAATGAGCTGTCCAAGGCTGATAACAGAGAATGAAAAGGAAGCACACATATTTTCGATAGCTCAGCAAGTAGACATTTGGCTATAAGAACACACTCCAAGAGTCTCTTATCATACCTGGATCTCTTTCAGTGGCATAAGGTTTAGCGATAACAGCATAAAAAAAGGGGATTCTGACTCCAAGGCATGATGTCCACCAACTTAAAAATGCCAGGTAGGGTTAAGGGGAAAGATGGAAACATTCTGAAGCAAGAAATTAAACATTTTGAATTAAGATTTTAAAAATTGACAAAGAAACCCCCTGTAGTATATAATTTCCATTTTGTAAAATGAAAGTCATTGACTATTGGGAAGCTATTTTGATCCCCTGCCCTCTCTTCTCATCTGTAGCATAGATTCTCATTTTCTAACACGACCGTCTGTCCTGACCAACAACAAGTGTAATTCAATGTTCTTGTCTGCCAGCTCTCTGTGAGATAAAAGTGAAAGCAGAGCACGCCTGCCAGACCCCCGTGTATTCCAGCCATGGAGCCTACACGAACACGTACGTAGGACATGGGAGCTGTGCATCTCAATGGATAAGAACATACACTTTATGTTCTACAAAAGCCCTTTAGAGGAACTATCAGGAAAGCAGAGAAGGCCCAGACCATAAATCAATTTATGGTTGATTTAACCTTGTAAAAATTCCCTAGGTCAGCACAGTTCAGTATGCTTCATCATACAATCTGTAGTGGATTCCTTCCAGAAATCGCACTATATAATCAGAACCCTCCATGACCTTCTTTGTTTGGAGCTGGTACAGCCACCTGCAACTGCAAAAGCAATCATTTTAAGTGCTCAAGATGAACACCTAGGGAAACCACTGGCACAATCACTCAAGCAGCTTGCAACAAAAAAATGCCGAGTGCCAAGTGGGGTTGGGGGTTTGCAATGGCTGCTGTTGGCAGAAAATAAAACCAGTTCAGGGGAAGAAATGCTCTGGAGTTTCTCTTCACTGAAGATCAATAACACCGACCGTGTCTGATTCTTTCATAATTCCTACAAAACTCTACAGTCCCAAGCTCACTCCCATCATGCAAGATCTGGGATATTGTACCGGTGCCAGGAAAATTAGACGGCATAAAAGGAGCCCTAGGACTTCATGTCTTGCAATTGGAACAGTCCCGTGGAAACTGGGGCAGCTGGTAACCTGGAGTGAAGCAGAACTAAACGGGAGGTACAATCTCCTTCTCTGAAACACCATTTAGCACCATGACCACATTCATACTGTCAACTCCAATGTGGTCAGAGATTGTCCAAGGCCTCGGTCCTAGGCCTGGTGTCCAAAGGCTGCCTGAGGGAACGCAGCGGGGTCTGCCCCCCCATGTGTGACCTCAGGGGCTGACAGAAATAAAATCAGCTGCAAACCAGAGCCTTCCTGCTGGCCACAGCCTCTCCAGGCATCGGGCACTCATGGCTCTGTCTACATGGTACGAGCAGGTACAGGTGGGCATGTTTCAGATATAGTGGGAAGGAGGGAGCTACATGCAGTAATGACTAATAGGACTGGTTATAGTTAGGGGACTTTTTAAAATATTTAAAAAATCTGATTACTAAAAACTTCAACTGGATTTTCACTTTCAAAAAGCACTTAGTAGAAATAACTCTCTCTAGAATATATACATTTATACAGACAGAAAAAGTCTGAAAGGACAGTTAAATTCTTAACTGTAGGGGTCGAGGGGTGGGAAGTACAAACTACCGGGTGTAAGAAGGGCTCAAGGATGTATTGTACAGCTTGGGGGACATAGCCAATGTTTTGTAGTAACTGTAAATGGAAAGTAACCTTTAAAAACTGCATAAAAATTAAAAAATTCTTAACTGTAAAGGCCACGCCACACGTTTCTATTTTCTTCACATCTAGTACATTTCACCCAGCTGTTTAATAGATGCTCAAGGGAATGGTACAGCATAGGTAACCTGAAAACTGACACTTAGTACTGTAAACATTTCTGCAACTGGATATTTCCAATTATCAAGGATTCTTTTATTTCTCATTGATACCTACAACAAAAGAAGTGAACTATTAAATTATATAAACATTTAATTTAAGAAATGTATCAAATTTTAATATATGAAACATAAATTTTAACTTCTAATTATGAAATGCAAGATTCCTGATCATCAAATTTGAGAAAACATACTAATGTCAGTTTTTAAAAGTTGTCCTGTTACATTTTACAAGTAAGCTGCAACAAGCCATTGATTAGAGCCTTAATCTTATGGAGCTCCCATGGGCATCTATGTATAATTTAGAAAGATTAACCACATCACTCTATTCAATAGAGGCTTATGTTCTAACTAAAGAAAATCCCATCTCGCATTAAAAGAGATGCTGAGTTTCAGTTTTCAGGGGGTGGCGCTGGTCTCTAGAGATAACTATTGTTAGAAATCACGTATTGTTATTTATTATTGAAAAAACATACTCCAAATACAAACTTGCTGTTTTAGATAAATAAAGATATCAAGGTGTTTACTGTTTTGGGTGATGTTGCTTTCCTAATAATTCAACTTAGCAAAAATATGCCCCAAATGACCCAATGAATAGGAGAGGCTTTCATCAATTTCACTCACCCAGTGTTCACCGGACAACTAGGTGTTGTATATTGACTACACACATGGGCACAGTGCACTGAGCACTGAGAAGGCATAAGAAGCCTGATGTGTGGCCCTTGGAGAACTCCATAATTTGGCGAGTAAACCCGTAACTTAAAGCAACCAAGACAATGTAGTGTGCGCACAGTCTGCCATATTATAGCAGGGATAAAGAGAGGGACAAAGGAGAGAAGAATGGAGGGAAATGCACATCTTCTTAACATTCTGTGGGACAAAACGGGAAGAGTTAGTGAAGCACCTCTGCTGTGCACAGAAGTATGGAGGCTGCTTGAGAACAAACATTGGTGCAGCTGAGTTGTGAGCTCAACTAGCCCCACTGCTCAGGGATCACCATTTTCAGTTGAAATAAATACTGACACACAAACTAAGGTTACTCAGACTTGGGCATTGGAAGATATTTTCTCAAAAAATGAATGAAACAAACCTGTCATTTTAAGGAAAATACTTGGCAGTATTTGTGGCCAATGACGAAATTCAAGCTTTCAAGAGAAAATTACCATTTTGGAAAACCTGCATCCACCAAGGTGAGTATAATAGCTTTCCAATACTTAAAGACTCTTCTGATGAAATTTTGGTGATAGCCATGCACACAATTTTAAATATTATGTCAAAAATGTGTTGGTATTTGGAAGGTCTACATAACTCAATGGACCAATATTTTCTAAGGGAGCAATACGTGTAAAAAATCATGCAGGAGTAAATTATTCACCAAAGTGCAAGACAAACCAAAGAATTTTGATGTAACCAAGTGCAAAAAGCTGATTGGTATGCTTTCAGATTCCACGTCTGCAACGAGCTTTACAAAGCTGCTGCTTGTCAAGTTTGGTATAGTGTTAAGGAATATCCACAATTGTCCTAAAAGTCTACTAAAATACTCCTTCCTACATATCTGTGTGAGGCTGGATTTTCTTTATATACTTCAACAAGAACAGCATACTACAACAGATTGAATGCAGAAGCAGATATGAGAATCCAGCTGTCCTTTTTTTTTAACTGTATTATTGATTTATTCTTTTTTCATTTTAAAAAATTTACACTTGATGAATATACGGTTAGTACCCACAAGCCAGCTAGCAGGTCTGTTTTTCTGGGTTTTTTAAAATTGTTGTATGTTATTTTATTTATTTTTTTTATACAGCAGGTTCTTATTAGTCATCAATTTTATACACATCAGTATATACATGTCAATTCCACTCGCCCAATTCATCACACCACCATCCCCACCCCACCCCGAGGCTTTCCCCCCTTGGTGTCCATACGTTTGTTCTCTGCATCTGTGTCTCAACTTCTGCCCTGCAAACCGTTCATCTGTACAATTTTTCTAGGTTCCACATATATGCGTTAATATACGATATCTGTTTTTCTCTTTCTGACTTACTTCACTCTGTATGACAGACTCTAGGTCCATCCACGTCTCAACAAATGACCCAATTTCATTCCTTTTTATGGCTGAGTAATATTCCATTGTATGTATGTACCACATCTTGTTTATCCATTTGTCTGTTGATGGGCGTTTAGGTTGTTTCCATGACCCGGCTATTGTAAATACTGCTGCAATGAACATTGGAGTGCATGTGTCTTTTTGAATTATGGTTTTCTCTGTGTCTGTGCCCAGTAGTGGGATTGCTGGATCATATGGTAATTCTACTTTTAGTTTTTCAGGAACCTCCATACTGTTCTCCACAGTGGCTGTATCAATTTACATTCCCACCAACGGTGCAAGAGGGTTCCCTTTTCTCCGCACCCTCTCCAGCATTTGTTGTTTGTAGATTTTCTGATGATGCCCATTCTAACTGGTGTGAGGTGATACCTCATTGTAGTTTTGATTTGCATTTCCCTAATAATTAGTGATGTTGAGCAGCTTTTCATGTGCTTCTTGGCCATCTGTATGTCTTCTTTGGAGAAATGTTTATTTAGGTCTTCTGCCAATTTTTGGATTGGGTTGCTTGTTTTCTTAATATTGAGCTGTATGAGCTGTTTATATATTTTGGAGATTAATCCTTTGTCCGTTGATTCGTTTGCAAATATTTTCTCCCATTCTGAGGGTTGTCTTTTCGTCTTGTTTATGGTTTCCTTTGCTGTACAAAAGCTTTTAAGTTTCATTAGGTCCCATTTGTTTATTTTTGTTTTTATTTCCATTACTCTAGGAGGTGGATCAAAAAAAATCTTGCTGTGATTTATGTCAAAGAGTGTTCTTCCTATGTTTTCCTCTAAGAGTTTATAGTGTCCGGTCTTACATTTAGGTCTCTAATCCATTTTGAGTTTATTTTTGTGTATGATGTTAGGGAGGGTTCTAATTTCATTCTTTTACATGTAGCTGTCCAGTTTTCCCAGCACCGCTTAATGAAGAGACTGTCTTTTCTCCATTATATATCCTTGCCTCCTTTATCATAGATTAGTTGACCATAGGTGCGTGGGTTTATCTCTAGGTTTTCTATCTTGTTCCATTGATCTGTGTTTCTGTTTTTGTGCCAGTGCCATATTGTCTTGATTACTGTAGCTTTGTAGTATAGTCCGAAGTCAGGGAGTCTGATACCTCCAGCTCTGTTTTTTCCCCCTCGAGACGGCTTTGGCTATTCGGGGTCTTTTCTGTCTCCATACAAATTTTAAGACTTTTTGTTTTAGTTTTGTAAAAAATGTCATTGGTAATTTCATAGGGATTGCACTGAATCTGTAGATTGCTTTGGGTAACATGGTCATTTTAACAATATTGATTCTGCCAATCCAAAAACATGGTATATCTCTCCATCTGTTGGTATCATCTTTAATTTTTTTCATCAGTGTCTTATAGTTTTCTGCATACAGGTCTTTTGTCTCCCTAGGTAGGTCTATTCCTAGGTATTTTATTCTTTTTATTGCAGTGGTGAATGGGAGTGTTTCCTTAATTTCTCTTTCAGATTTTTCATCATTAGTGTATAGGAATGCAAGAGATATCTATGCATTAATTTTGTATCCTGCAGTTTTACCAAATTTATTGATTAATTCTAGTAGGTTTCTGGTGGTATCTTTAGGATTCTCTATGTATAGTATCATGTCATCTGCAAACAGTGACAGTTTTACTTCTTCTTTTCCAATTTGTATTCCTTTTATTTCTTTTTCTTCTCTGTTTGCCGTGGCTAGGACTTCCAAAACTATGTTGAATAATAGTGGTGAGAGTGGACATCCTTGTCTTGTTCCTGATCTTAGAGGAAATGCTTTCAGTTTTTCACCATTGAGAATGATGTTTGCTGTGGGTTTGTCATATATGGCCTTTATTATGTTGTGGTAGGTTCCCTCTATGCCCACTTTCTGGAGAGTTTTTCTCATAAATGGGTGTTGAATTTTGTCGAAAGCTTTTTCTGCATCTATTGAGATAATCATATGGTTTTTATTCTTCAATTTGTTAATATGGTGTATCACATTGATTGATTTGCATATACTGAAGAATCCTTGCGTCCCTGGGATAAATCCCACTTGATCATGGTGTATGATCCTTTTAATGTGTTGTTGGATTCTGTTTGCTAGTATTTTGTTGAGGATTTTTGCATCTATATTCATCAGTGATATTGGTCTGTAATTTTCTTTTTTTGTAGTATCTTTGTCTGGTTTTGGTATCAGGGTGATGGTGGCCTCATAGAATGAGTTTGGGAGTGTTCCTTCCTCTGAAATTTTTTGGAAGAGTTTGAGAAGGTTGGGTGTTAGCTCTTCTCTAAATGTTTGATAGAATTCACCTGTGAAGCCATCTGGTCCTGGACTTTTGTTTATGGAAGATTTTTAATCACAGTTTCAATTTCATTACTTGTGATTGGTCTGTTCATATTTTCTATTTCTTCTTGGTTCAGTCTCGGAAGGTTATACCTTTCTAAGAATTTGTCCATTTCTTCCAGGTTGCCCATTTTATTGGCATAGAGTTGCTTGTAGTAGTCTCTTAGGATGCTTTGTATTTCTGCTGTGTCTGTTGCAACCTCTCCTTTTTCATTTCTAATTTTATTGATTTGAGTCCTCTCCCTCTATTTCTTGATGAGTCTGGCTAATGGTGTATCAAGTTTGTTTATCTTCTCAAAGAACCAGCTTTTAGTTTTATTGATCGTTCCTATTGTTTTCTTTGTTTCTATCTCATTTATATCTGCTCTGATCTTTATGACTTCTTTCCTTCTACTAACTTTGGGTTTTGTTTGTTCTCTTTCTGTAGTTCTTTAGGTGTAAGTTTAGATTGTTTATTTGAGATTTTTCTTGTTTCTTGAGGTAGGCTTGTATAGCTATAAACTTCCCTCTTAGAACTGCTTTTGCTGCCTTCCATAGGTTTCAGATCATCGTGTTTTCATTGTCATTTGTCTCTAGGTACTTTTTGATTTCCTCTTTGATTTCTTCAGTGATCTCTTGGTTATTTAGTAATGTATTGCTTAGCCTCCATGTGTTTGTGTTTTTTACGTTCTTTTCCCTGTAATTTATTAGTAATCTCATAGTGTTGTGGTTGGAAAAGATGCTTGATACGATTTCAATTTTCTTAAATTTACTGAGGCTTGATTTGTGACCCAAGATGTGATCTATCCTGGAGAATGTTCTGTGCGCACTTGAGAAGAAAGTGTAATCTGCTGTTTTTGGATGGAATGTTCTATAAATATCAATTAAATCTATCTGGTCTATTGTGTCATTTAAATCTTGTGTTTCCTTATTCATTTTCTCTTTGGATGATGTAAGTGAGGTGTTAAAGTCCCCCACTATTACTGTGTTACTGTCGATTTCCTATTTTATAGCTGTTAGCAGTTGCCTTATGTATTGAGGTGCTCCTATGTTGGGTGCATATATATTTATAATTGTTATATCTTCTTCTTGGATTGATCCCTTGATCATTACGTGGTGTTTTTCTTTGTCTCTTGTCACATTTTTTATTTTAAAGTCTATTTTATCTCATATGAGTATTGCTACTCCAGCTTTCTTTTGTTTTCCATTTGCATGGAATATCTTTTTCCATCCCCTCACTTTCAGTCTGTATGTGTCCCTAGGTCTGAAGTGGGTCTCTTGTAGACAGCATATATATGGGTCTTGTTTTTGTAACCATTCAGTAAGCCTGTGTCTTTTGGTTGGAGCATTTAATCCATTAACGTTTAAGGTAATTACCGATATGTATGTTCCTATGACCATTTTCTTCATTGTTTTGGGTTTGTTTTTGTAGGTCCTTTTCTTCTCGTGTTTCCCACTTAGAGAAATTCCTTTAGCATTTGTTGTAGAGCTGGTTTGGTGGTGCTGAATTCTGTTAGCTTTTGCTTGTCTGTAAAGCTTTTGATTTCTCCGTCGAATCTGAATGAGATCCTTGCCGGGTAGAGTAATCTTGATTGTACATTCTTCCGTTTCATCACTTTAAGTATATCATGCCACTCCCTTCTGGCTTATAGAGTTTCTGCTAAGAAATCAGCTGTTAACCTTATGGGAGTTCCCTTGTATGTTATTTGTCATTTTTCCCTTGCTGCTTTCAATAGTTTTTCTTTGTCGCTAATTTTTGCCAATTTGATTACTATGTGTCCCAGCGTGTTTCTCCTTGGGTTTATCCTGTATGGGACTGGCTGTGCTTCCTGGACTTGCATGGCAATTTCCTTTCCCATGTTAGGGAAATTTTTGACTATAATCTCTTCAAATATTTTCTCCGGTCCTTTCTCTCTTTCTTCTCCTTCTGGGACCCCTATAATGCGAATGTTGTTGCATTTCATGTTGTCCCAGTGGTCTCTTAGGCTGTCTTCATTTCTTTTCATTCCTTTTTCTTTATTCTGTTCCATGGCAGTGAATTCCACCATTCTGTCTTCCAGGTCACTTATCCGTTCTTCTGCCTCAGTTATTCTGCTATTGATTCCTTCTAGTGTAGTTTTCATTTCAGTTATTGTATTGTTCATCTCTGTTTGTTTGTTCTTTAATTCTTCTAGGTCTTTGTTAAACATTTCTTGCATCTTCTCGATCCTTGCCTCCATTCTTTCTCTGAGGTCCTGGATCATCTTCATTACCATTATTCTGAATTCTTCTTCTGGAAGGTTGCTTATCTGCACTTGATTTAGTTGTTTTTCTGGGGTTTTATCTTGTTCCTTCATCTGGTATATAGCCCTCTGCCTTTTCATCTTGTCTATCTTTCCGTGAATGTGGTTTTTTTTCCACAGGCTTCAGGACTGTAGTTCTTCTTGCTTCTGTTGTCTGCCCTCTAGTGGATGAGGCTATTTAAGAGGCTTGTGCAAGTTTTGCGGATCTGTTTTGCCTCTTTCGGAGGTTTCACCTTACCTTGCAAATCATACTGGCCAATTCCTTTATAGCAGATTCCAAGCCACCAAGGAAGTCCTTGTTTATCCTTTACTGCATAATAATGGACTCCATAGGTCGGTAGAGCTTCTACTATTTTCACATACTGAACCACAGCTTGACCCCGAGTCAGACCTTTGATTTTCAAATAATGCTCAATTACCCTGTCCTCACAGTAGGCAAGGGAGGGGTGCTCCTGCAGAGTTTTGGTTAGAAAGGCTGGTAATGTCTTTAAATCTTTCCTGGCATTTTCATCACCAGGGGCCCCTCAGGGAGCTGGCGCTAGATCGAGAGGACCAGTGGCTGCTTGACTGGTTCTCCAGACTCCAGGTCAAAGTGGAGCAGCCAGGGAGAAGAAGGAAGCAGAGGAGGGAACTGGAGAGCCAGGAGGAGAGGGGAGGCCAGCTGTCTTTTATTAAGGCAGATATTAAAAGAGATCTGTAAAAGTGTAAAACAAGGCTGCTACTCTCAACTTTTTTTTGTTTTTGTTTTTTTATTACCATAAGTATTGATTCATATAGCCAATATAGGTAAAAGGTCTTTGGGGAATGTAACAATTTTTTAGTAGTGTAAAGGCGCCTGGGACCAAAAAGATTAAGTGCTGATGATCCAGAAGCAGACTTCCAAACAACAAAGTGTCTGACTAGTAAGAGCATAATGTACCAAAATAGATAAACAACAAAGACCTACTGTATAGCACAGGGAACTACATTCAATATCTTACAATAACCTATAATGGAAAATAATCTGAAAAAGAATATACATTTATATATATATATACATATGTATAACTGAATCACTTTGCTACACATCTGAAATTAATACAACATTGTAAGTCAACTATACTTCAATAATAATAATAAAAAGAATGCATTGGCAAGTGCTCCAAATATAACCAATACAGATACAAAATTGCCATTTATTTCGTTTGTTTGATGTAAAACTAAAACTTAGAACATTTTCAATTTGGGTGTGGGCATCTGCTCAGCACTCAAGTTTGAATTAACTACATTTCAAATGCTGTAGGTGCTCTAGCCTTTGGAGCCCAGCATTGCTCTACAGGACCCAAAAGTGCAAATTAAAGTGCTGCATGCTTCAGGTTTTCAAGCAGAATATGCAAGTGGGTCTTTTTTTTTTTTTCAAGTGGGCCTTATTTTGTTTATTTTTTGTGTGTTTTCCTGACAAGGGAATCCTCTTTTGTCTTCAAGTCTTCAATGCTTCTCTCTAGGCTACCCTTGCAATATATCTTCCAAAATGGACCAATTAAAAGTGAAAAGGGATACAATTAAAATAATTATGCCTGAACACCAGGCACAACCCATGAGTGTCCTAGAGAAACAAGGACATGTGGTCATCTGACTTCTTCCCAGGTCACCACCCTCAAGTCTGACTGATATGCTCTCCCACTCCCTGTAGCATCTACCCTAAGCCTTCCCCCTGCTCTCTCTGGCGATAACTGCTTCTCTCCTTTCAAGAACACAGAGAACCACCAGACTGCCATGTTCCTCCACCTCAACACTGCCTTCTTTGCTCACGCATTCCTCTTTCTCTTCATCTTCTCTTGTTCTTGAAGGAATAAGGATGCAAGGCTCTGTCATTCTCCGATCCCTGCTTAATCCAACAAGCAGTTCTTTGCTGGCATTCTCGCTCTCTCTTCCATATTTTCTCCTTCCAACGAGCCATGAACATTGTAGGCTTTTCTCTCTAAAAAGTCTTCCCTAGACCTCAAGATACTGCTTTCTCTATTCCTTCCACTGTCTGTGTTTTCTCCTGCCCACTTCGTGACAAACCTCTCTTTCTGGGGGCCTTTTTCCTCCCACCCCTTCAACACAGGTGTCCCCGAAGTTCTCGACTCCGCCCTCCTCTCTTCCCACGTGCTCTCAGTTGGCTTGATCTTCCTCTCCTACAGTGTGTCATAGACACAACTAATTGTGATTAACTCTCAAATACGTATTTCTAGTACCTGCCTCTCTCTTTCTTTTTTTCCAAGGCCCATCTGTGTTTTGTACATCTCACCTGAATGGGCAGCTGGCACCTTAAACTCAGCAAACTCAGCATGCTCCACACAGAACACATCCTCTCCCATGTTCCCTTTCTGGCAACATCATCGTCTCAGGAAGCCTCAACATTTCATCATCTTTTATCCTTCTGTTTCCATCTCCCTCACATACTTCTTTCTCCCAGTTGTCCTGTTGACTTTCATCATAAACTCTAAAATGCCTTCCACTTCCATCTCTTCTCTCTTTTCCTACTACCACTTCCCTATTTCAGGCCCATGTGTCAGTTGCTCTAACTTCAGAGCCAGTTTCATACCTCATCTTCCTGCCTCTTCTCTTTCCCTCCACCAGTCTTCATGGACACTTGGCTAGGGAGGGACTCTGATGGTGAATGTGGGCACAGCTCAGGGGAGTCTTCAGAGAAGGTCTCTACCAGCAAGCTGAGAGCTGAGAGGAGAAGCCAGTGGAGGGATGAAAAGGGGAGAAGGACCAGAACAGTACATTTACCAGACGTCCAGGGAGGAGAAAGTACGAGGAAGGAGATGGCCAACTGTAAAGAATGCTAGGAGAAGTCAAGGACTTGAGACTGGAGGAGAGGACTTTAATTTGGCAATCAAAGATTACAGTGCTCTTGGAGAAAGAAGTTTCAGTTCCTGAGTGTGGACGGAGGACCAGCCTCTAGGTTTTCAACTTCTCATGACCACCACTGGCATTCTCCTTCAGCATCTCCTTATCTCGGTCACATTCTAAGACCGCTCTTCTTTTGATAATTGAAATGCCAATACACAACTCTCCAAGGACCGTTTTCTATTCTTCCAGTTTCTCTACACCCTCAAAACCCCCTAAACTCAACTCTTTGATCTTGACGAGCCACCAAATGTCATCTACTCTGGGTTCTGCTTGGCTCCACTTGGTTCTTTCCTGTTCCGTCAGACCCTGTCGTCCAACACCTCACTTACTGCCCTGCTAGCATCCTTCATTCTCTCATCTGCGTTTTGTTACACCACAGTGCACAGGTTGAAATGATGCAGTACTGAGGTACATGGGGCTTGCTGGAGGAAACTCCCCAGCCCTCACTGTCTCTAATACGTGATTCTCCACTCCAATCTTCAGTGGTCCCTCAGCATCATTCAGCAATCCTTCTCCAGGTCAACTTTCTTATTTTATTCATTCCTGCACTAGCCAGTTTAACCCATCATGGTTTTCCTCAAGACCTACAATTCTGCCCCATCTCTCAGCAGATTCCTTGCCTCCTTCTCCACAAAGAACGTGAGGCCTCCAGGCATGAATGTCAACTTCCCTCCTTTAATCCTCACAATTACAACATTGAACACTGTGTGTGGGTAGATACACGTATGTATATAAGCAGATGTGTGGATAGATGTACAGGTGTATGTGTAAGCATATGTGTGTATGTGTACATGCTCACAGCCTTAATCAACACAATTTTTAAAGCACCCACCATGTGCCATTCACTGTGCCATGCATTTTGTAATGTGTTATCTCATTTAATCCTCTTACCATGCTTCTTTTGCTAGTCAGAGAAGGTACGTTTCTTTACATCTGCCTGTCTCCTGAGAGACCTCTGTCCCTATTTCCTATAACTTCATCCTCTTTGCCAGGTCCTTCCCCTCAGCAGTTCAACATGCTCAAGTCTTCCATCTTGAAAACCCCACAACTTTTCCTCAATCACCACTTCTCTATATAGCCCTCTTAGCAGCCAAACTTTTGAATAATCTTTGTTCATTACTGCCAGTTTCTCACATCTCATTTGTTACTCAATCCACTGGAAACTAGAATCTATTCACATCACTCCATGACTCCGTGAAAAGTATGACAAGTGTTACTACTCCTGCTGGTACTGTCTCAGGACCCACTCTGTGCTACTCTATTATACCAGGTGTCATACACTCGTTGTCTTGTGCAGTTCTCCTCAGCATTCACCCTAACAATAATTGTTCCGGCAATTATTTGTTTAATGTCTGCTCCCTACAAAAGACTGACAGTTAACTTGGAGCGTGGACCATGACTATTTTCTTCACATTTGTGTCCCAAGTCCATGCACAGAGCGGGGCCTCAATAAATGTTCGTTGAGGGCTTCCCTGGTGGTGCAGTGGTTAAGAATCCGCCTACCAATGCAGGGGACATGGGTTCAAGCCCTGGTCCAGGAAGATCCCACATGGCGCCGAGCAGCTAGTCCCATGTGCCACAACTACTCAGCCTGTGCTCTAGAGCCCGCGAGCCACAATGGCTGAGACCGTGTGACACAACTACTGAAGCCCGTGTGCCCTGGAGCCTGTGCTCTGCAACAGGAAAAGCCACCGCAATGAGAGGCCCATGCACCGAAACAAAGAGTAGCCTCCGCTTGCTGCAACTAGAGAAAGCCCGTGCGCAGCAACGAAGACCCAACGCAGCCAAAAATAAATAAATTTAAAATAAATAAATACATACCTACATACATATATACTCGTTGAATTAACGACTGAATAAATAACTGAATAATGCTTTAAGGTAGATCCTCGTATCTCCGTTAAACATGAGAAAAACAGGGTTCAATGTGGTTAAATGACTTTCCCAAAGTCATATGGCTAGCATGGTGTAAAAGCCAGGACTCAAACCCAGATCCAATGATAAGCCTGTGCTTGTCCAGTGCCCCCTGTGATCTCCCCCACCATTACCCTCACTGCTGCCCATACACATGAGACACACTCTCAGATTTACACACCTAGCCCAGGCCTTTCTTCTTAGCCCCAGATTCAGATACACAACTCTCCATTTTAAATTTCCACCTCAAGTCCACCTCTAACCAAACTCAACTCATTATCTTTCCCAAACCTGCTCTTTCACTCTTACTCTTAATGTTGTCACCATCGACCCAGATGACCAAGACAGAATCTTGGGAAATATCTTCTCCATCACACCGACTACACACACACACACACACACACACACACTCTCTCTCTCTCACTCTCTCCCAGTAACTACATTCTGTCCTTTCTCCCGCAACACCTCTTCCATCCATCCTTTCCTCTAAATCACTATACTGTTGTAGTTTAGACACTTACAGATTTCACCTGGATACCAGCAATTGGGTCGAGCTGGTTTCCTTGCATCTGGCTTGACCCTCTACAATTCATTCTTCCCTTATATCAGCATCATCTTTATAAAGCACAGATATGATGATGTCACTTCCTTCCTTAACACTTTGTAACACTTTGATGGCTTGCTATCCCAGCTAATAAGATAACCAAGCAAAATCTCCAGAAATGAGATATAAAGACCTAGATGGGTTCATTCTGCCTGTGTCCCGAGTCCCTCCTGACACATGCTCCCACCCTAGGCTTACTGAGGTGCTTCCAGTCCCCTCCAGCCCACCGTGCTGCTTCACTCACCACTGGCTCTGTACACGCTTCCTCTCCTGGAAGGAACACCTCTCTTCATTATAGTCGTCCTCATGAACTCCTACAGGTACTGCAAAATCCGTGTTCTTCAACAAAGTCTTTCCAGACCCTTAAAACCCTCTTCCAAGCTCCTACTGAACATTACGGCTTCTATACAGGATATGCCACACTATGCATCAATTATTTGTTTACTTGCCTGCTTCCTTGCTATGTTGTAAGTTCTTTAAGGGAGAGACCAAAAAATTTTAAATTTTCTTATGCTCAATACCTAGTAGCAATGGTGTCCAATACAGTTTTGATGGTTGAATGATGAAATACTTTACAAATGCTCCATGTTCCTATAACTGAGCTCCAACCTCACAGAGAACAGGAGCAAAAGCAAAATGAACTTGGTTACGATGGTCCTGATCCATAAAGAGTAAAAGCATGTAAGGTTTGCCTGCCACAGCCAAGTGCTCAAAAAGAGAAAATGTTAGAAACAAATATCGTATATTAATGCATATGTGTGGAGTCTAGAAAAATGGTACAGATGAACCAGTTTGCAGGGCAGGAATAGAGACACAGATGTAGAGAACAAACGTGTGGACACCAGGGCAGGGGGCGGGGGGTGGGGAAGGTGGGGGGGCAGTGGTGGGGTGGGATGAACTGGGAGACTGGGATTGAAATATATACACTAATAAGTATAAGGTAGACAACTAATAGGAACCTGCTATATAAAAAAAAATAAAATAAAATTCAATAAAAAAGAAAAGAAATATGCATTTTTGAGTATTATACAAATATTTTTAGAACATATTACACGGACTTGTTTCACGTGTTGGCCTGGGAAAGAGAAGATGCCAAAGGGATGTGTGGCAGCTGTAGTTTCCATTTGTTCAAAAAAAAATGTAAACCATGATGCCAGAGGCAGAAACTCACAAATGCAGCACGGTGGAAGGGCAGCCAGGCCACATCAAGATTTCTGCAGCCTTTACACATGGATTTTGTTCGAAAGGCAGGGCCTGTCACCCCACACATGGGCTATGTCAAAGAGTGAGGCCTAAGGTCAGAGCCTGAAGCTCAGAGAGCAATTATGCTGTCTCCAGACACAACTGTGGGATGTCTTCCCATAGCTCATTTAAAAGATTCTTAAACTTTGGCAGCTTCCAACCATGGCTTATCTTTCTTTAGAACCCACTTCAAATCTGCACTCAGATGATCCAGTTCTCACGTGTGTCCTCTACTGGAATGGAAGGCAGCACGTTGCAGGAGTGTTTTGCCCAGAGTTAGAGGAGATCAAATACCCAGCGTGTCTCCTCCACCCTCTCACCTCCCACTCCCTGCACCTGTGGCCCTGCTGAGGATCCCTATGTGCTATGGTGGACTCTCAACATCCATTTTCCATCTTTCCCAAGTCAGCTGCTGAGCCCTGTAAGGCTCTGGGCTGGTGGGCTCATGGGATCTAGCTGCGCACTCGCTGCACCCTGGGGGATCGGAAGAGACCACAGTGGCTGATGAGTGACAAAGCGCAGTGAAAGCAAAGGCAGAGAGCTGCTAATGTGGGCCTGGGTCTTCCAGCAGAACCTTGCTCCTGCATGAAGGGCCTTCCGTGAAAGTTGATGACACAGTGAAGGACAAGGATGACAGAGACAGATTCCCTTTGCCCATCATTTCAACTTTATTCACTACTGGGCTGAGTGTGAGAGCTCAGAAAATGTGCCCCACTCAGGTAATGCTGTGGCTTCTCCTACCCACTGTCACCCTGGCTTGTAAGTGAAAAATGCGCAGGATCTGTCAGGCAGTGGAACGTCTCCTGACCACATCCAATTGACTAGTCACTTTCAGCCTCCCCAGCAGAGAGTACATCTTCACTTATAAGGAATGATTTCAGGATCATGAAGATGGTCAGTTAGATTTGGCTGTAATTTCTCTCTCTTGAGCTCCCAGGAGAACTGCCTGACTGGCCCATGGCTTTTGCAAATTGACAAGGGGGCCTCAGCTTCGATCTTTTTTTTTTTTTTTAATGTTGAGCCTTCTTTTTTAATTAATTAATTTATTTTTTAAAAATTTTTGGCTGTGTTGGGTCTTCGTTTCTGTGTGTGGCCTTTCTCTAGTTGTGGCAAGTGGGGGCCACTCTTCATCGCGGTGCGCGGGCCTCTCACTGTCGCGGCCTCTCGTTGCAGAGCACAGGCTCCAGACGCACAGGCTCAGTAGTTGTGGCTCACGGGCCTAGTTGCTCTGCAGCATGTGGGATCCCCCCAGACCAGGGCTCGAACCCGTGTCCCCTGCATTAGCAGGCAGGTTCTCAACCACTGCGCCACCAGGGAAGCCCCAGCTTCGATCTTTCTTTTGCAAGTTTTTCTGGCTGGAGTCTATATTTCTCTTAATTTGGTTTCAGCTGGCATGTTCAGGCTAGGGCCATTCCCCTTGCACATTTAGGATTTAGGTCTTTGGTTCAAGAACCAACCGGAAGCTGAATAAAAGTCATTAATCTCAAGCTTGCCATTTCAGAGCATCCATGTGGCTGACAATGTCCCAGGGTGGAGGACCAGCACCCTACCTGGCTTCGCTCCTACTTCTAAAATTTTGTGCTCAATATCACATTGTCTTGTTGGTCATATCCCGTTTCTATTACATATTAGATAGATTAAGATGGGTGCCTTTAACCAGGCATTCAAGGACTTCAAAACCTACTCACACCTCAACTATCTAGGCTTTCACCTCCAGGTTGCCTGACAGGGACACTCCGTCTGCCAGCTTCATTCAACCTCAGGTCTGAATCTTCCATCATCCTTTCTTCCCCACACAGTAAGCCTTTTCCTAGATTCCTAGTCTGATGACACTCTAGCCTAAATCCGTTCAAACTCATCCCAAAGCCTTCTTCCTTCATACACTCTTCCTAGTCTGCTTTAGTTCACAGAGATCTCTCTCTTTCTTGATGTCCCCACAGTAAAAACTGCTAGACAATTTGCGAACAGAACATACTCCATCTTTTGTGTTCCCCGATTGTCTTTTGTGTGTTAGTTGTGCCTCCCCAAATGACTGACAAATTCCTTAATGGCAGGGAAATGGCTGTACAATTCTTACCCTCTCCCAATGCCTAGATTGGTGCTGGCATATGAAAGGTACTTAAAAAATATCTGCTCAGTTGAATCCAATATAGCGAGTTGGATCATAAATGATCTTCTCAACAGGAAATACCAAGTGAGGAGGCTGGTGTCATAGCCCCTGAACTGCCAGGTGACTCATTCAGTTTCAATATAGACAGGACCACACATGCAACCATTGCTGCACCCAAATGGGTTGATTTGAAATCAATTTAAACTACTACGTGCAACTCATTCCATTTTTTCAAAAAGTACTTTTACATTTCTTGATATCTTAATTCATATTTTCATAACTCGAGATATATTTATTTAAATTGGACATTTCTAAAATAGCGATTTACTTTCATATTTTTAAAAATTATTTTTTACCATGGCAAAGTTGATTCAGGCTTTACATATTTTACTTTAAATGGAGCAGGCCTTGTACTGTTTTTCCTTCCAGTACTAAAGTGGCTGACCAATGGTGTGCAGTGTGCCTCACTATTTCTCACTGCCCAGTTTCAATCATTCCCAGCCTTTTAAATTCTGACTTTTAGACAAATGCTCCCAAATATATGCTTCCCAACTTCACCTTCCTTCAAAATAGATGTCAATTCCACAACTACTACCAGAATATCTTTTTCAAATAAAACACAATAAAAGAAGTCAGCAACTCTGTATTCCAAAATTCTATTTCCAAGGCTGTTTGAAATTTATAATTCATTTTCCATAGAAACGGCATTATAAATAGTAAGTCAGTTAGTTCTCTGGCTGGGAAACAAAGCTTAACTAATCCATCTGCAAGGAAAAGTAGCAGAAAGCAATATGGTAACAATATGAGTAATTAAATGAAGCACTAAAAAGTGAATGTAAAAAAAAATAAGTTCACCTCGGTTGTTAATATTTAAAGTTGTCCACTTAGAGGACAGGGAGACTGAGACTGCAGACATCTAGAGGACTTTTAGTTACAGCCACACAGCACTAAAATCTGGCAGGTTCTAGACCTACCTCCTCAATCCAGTTGCCAGTCCTTCTGATTCTTCCTTCAACTGACCTCTTCTATTTGTCTATTCTCTTCCATTCCCTCTGCCCCTGTACTCAACCAGACATCTTCCTCCCTGACCTGGATTATTCTAACGGTTTCCTAGTAGGTTTCTCTGAGTCCAATTTCCTCTTTAAAATTCATTTTGCATATGGCATTCAGATTAATCCTTTTTTTTTTTTTTTTTGCGGTACGCGGGCCTCTCACTGTTGTGGCCTCTCCCGTTGCGGAACACAGGCTCCGGACGCACAGGCTCAGCGGCTATGACTCACGGGCCCAGCCGCTCTGCGGCATGTGGGATCTTCCCGGACCGGGGCACGAACCCGTGTCCCCTGCATCGGCAGGTGGACTCTCAACCACTGCGCCACCAGGGAAGCCCCAGATTAATCCGTTTTGAACTGTCCTGCTCAACAGTATACCATCTACCCACAATGAGTCAGAATAGCATAGGCCTCGCCAAACTTTCCGGGGTGATGTGTATCCTGGTACTGGAGGAGACCCCTCATACTGGAAGGGCCCATTCAGGGACCAGTGGAGGACCCACACAGGGTCCAGTGGAGGACCCGCTCCCATGCAAAGTAGTCCAGGCACCCAAATGACATTTAGAATTCTTGGTCAGGAGAGAGCACAAGCTCTCTCCCTTTAGACTTCCTGAATAGTTGATCTGCTCTCGAAGACCAGAAAGTGATGTCTCAATCTGGTTACTACATTATTCTTTTAGAGGAGCTAGAATGTTGAAGCTCTCGGCCAAAAGTGGGAGGGTGGGGAGGTGAGACAGTTTGGTCTTCCGTTTGGTCTCAGTTACCTGTGATCCCTCCGAGCAGAGTGAACACAGACCTATTGGTACAACCTGACAGAGAAGCATCACAATAGTGGAAGAGATTTGTGTTGGTACAAAGCTCCTTTTCTGAGACTCTGTTGTGTCTTCATTTGTTCAAAGGAGACAGTGATGCCCTCCACCCACAGCTGCTGTAAGGATCGAGGGAGGTGCTTGAAAAGACCTCTAACAGTGTCTGATACATACATACATACATACGGGTATGCGTTAATTAAATCGGAGATAAGGAGATGTACAAAAGCTTCGGGTCAGAGCCTCCAACTCTTGACCAACCCCTGGTAGATGCTTTCACTCGGACGAATGCCCACTTTATCAACTTTGGGCTGGAATTCAAGCAGAATCTTGCTTGCTGTTCTATACTCCATCCTGACTTACTAAAAAGAACTATCTGGGGAAAGGAGAATTACTGATTTACAATTCAGATCCAAGAAATACTCAGGAATGAAGACAACAGCAAATCCAAATGAGACACGGAGTCTGCTCTGGTTAATTAAAACAAAACAAAACAACCTCAAAAAACAAAAGCCAAACAAACCAACAAAAAAACTCTGGATCTAGCCAGCCAGGAGCAGAGCCACTGCCTGTTGTCATGGCGACTCGGGCATTGCAATCCAGGGCTTCTGAGGGCAAAGACTGTGGCTGCAGAGGGCCACGCCCAGGGCTCTGTGGTCCCTAACTCAGGCTGCTTCTCTCGGAGGCTGGCAAGAAAAGTGAAAGAGGGTTGGGAAGATGTGTATTTGCTTCCATTCTCTGTGTGGCACTCACAGAGATATGTATTTTAGGACTAATCATTATGAGGCATTATAGCTGTAGAAGATTTATCCATTTTCAAAGCATTTTCACACACTAAATTCTAACAGCAGCCCAGGTATTATTTCCATTTTGTAGATGATAGAGCTTAGAGTGGTGGCCATGGGACAGGTCACTTAAACCCTCTGAACTGTGAGTCTTTCATTGGCATAATGACTACATGGAATTGTAAACGACAGAGCTCTAAATGTTAGAGAAATGTCACTCCTGGCCAGTGTCATTCCCACCCCACCCCACCCCCTGACCCCCACCCCAATCTATTCCTAAGAAAAGATAACGCCAAATAGCATTAGACACTGAGGTGCTACTCAATGCAGAATGTGTCCTATCCATCTCTGCTACATATTTGTAGAGGAGTTGTCCTGTTCCTAGCTCCTTGGGCTGTTTGGAAACTATGGGGCATATCTGGAAACAAAGACTATAATTGCAATCTGCGTTTCCAAATCTCCCACTAGCAGAGTCATGCCACCTACTGTGCTGAGAGGTGACCTCATTAGAAAAGAACTATCAGTGCAAACTCAAAGCCTCCTGAACCCTCTCGCAGTTGGGCCTGTGCTTGGGGAAGGCGTCCAGCAGTTGCCACTGACCATGTGCTTCTGTACCCCATATCTGCAAAAGCTTTTTTTGCAGGCCTGTGATCCTCCCAGGAGCTAGCTGGTTTTGTTTTTATCCTTAAGCAAGATGGCTGCTGATTGCAATGAGCTCAGAATAGCAGAAAGTAATTAAAAATTCATTTTAAAATCTATTGCACACTTTACCATCTACATTAAGAACACCGATGGGGTAAATAGGCTGGCATCATCTTCACTAAGGCAAGGCAAAAGAAGAATTCGGTCAGTCTGTTGCACACAGTTTAGGAACAGTAGATAAAATAAATTGTATTTCAGCTGGCCTTTGTACAAGTTTTGTAGGCCTTTTCCTGAAAATGCAAGTGGTCATGACAGAAACCCGCATTTTCCAAGAGAATTTGGTAGCCATCTGATGGCCCAATTATCTCAATCTTGTTGATTGGGATAATTCTTCAGGAAAATGGATCCCCTGTTTTCAAAGAGCAGTTCTCTTTAGAGGTCAGTGACCAGTGGTGCCGGGAAGCTGACATTTTAACAAGCACTTTTTTTTTCTAATGATGTGGATCCACTGTTTATCGCATTATTTTGGGAACCTTTCTGCGTTGATTATCTAGAGTTTAAACCAGACTTTAACGTGCAGACTGAGCTGCCAAAGTAGTAACAGTGGTGCACCTGGACCCTGGGCTTTCCTCCATCCCGCCAAGCCCTCACCATGCCTTCTGCAGTCCCAGACCTGTCTGTGACCAGCAAACACTACCATCAACTCCATCCCTGCCCTGGGCCCAAATCTCAGTACCATTTACAACCAGAAGCAAATTCCATTGGAAAATAGATACTCTCTGCAAGAAAGTCCATATGCAAGACATTTTTCTGAGAGCTTTGTTTTCTTTAAACTCTAGCAGAGAAAGTGCTACTGAGAACACACTATTGAAAAGAAGTTAACTTGCATTAAGTGACCTGTATTTTCACCCATGAGCTATGTTTTCTGGGTCCAAACATCACTTTATATCAATTTTGAAGCTTGGCAATAGGAATCTGATGACGAATATAATAAAACAGTTTCATTTAGCAATCGAGTTACATTATTAATATTACTGCATTACCCATTTTATTCTAGAATTTATGTTCATTTTCGGAACTAACAACCCCTTCTGCTCAGTGCACATATTTCATGTTTAAAGTAACTTGTTGTACTCCAACCCAGGAAATAAATACCAAATCAATTTACTCTCTCCCTCTTCCCCCAACACTGAAAGCAAACGGCAAGTGTTATAAAGCTCCCCAATGATGTCAATAATTTTATTAAAACTTGAGATTCAATATCTCTTCTCATATCCTTGATAAAGGCATTGAAGTAGGTAGGGCTATAAAGCTAATAACCTAATTTTCACTGCAAATATTTTCATTCACCTGGGGCAGAGTAAACCAAGGTCTTTATGGCCTCGTTAAGCCAGATTACGAGCAATTTTGATTGAAACCAAAGACACTGACATTTTCCAAACAGAAAAGGAGTGTCACCAGAATCCATGTGTTGGCCATTGCTTGTGTCCCAAATGAATCCAGAAGCTGGGGTGGGAGAAACTGCCTCCAGAGAGTTGCAGGCCTAAATGATCACAGGTTCTTAGCATTTCCTGCCTGATCCTAAGGGGGTGGAGGTGAGAGGCGGGGGGTGGAGCTGGGGAGGGAATCTGTGCTCTTCTGACCTCAATTAACATACACATGAAGCGAATATAGAGACATTTCTTTCAATAAACGTTGAAATCAATAAACGTTGAAGATATCAAAAGCTAACCTTTTTCCAATTTCCAAAGCAACAAAGAAGAAAAGCAACAAAGAAGACCACAGATGGACAGGTCCTTAAAAAGCAGGGGACAGAGCCAACAAGATGGAATAACGATGTTCCCATTTCTCACTCTTACCGGTGTTGAAGTTGTCTTTATTAAGACAGTTAAGAATATTTACAAGTTTCCAAGGGAAAAAAATTGAGTTGAAGATTCTGATTTTTTTTCTTGTAATTATTTCAGAAACAAATGCTAAATCTCTTATAATCCATTATAAAATTATAAGTGATGTACTGTAATGCTAGCATGGGCATGATTCCTGAATTTTACCAGGTTTTCTCCATTTGTAGTTTTTTTTTTTTTTTTTTTTCTTCTTTTGCGGTATGCAGGCCTCTCACTGTTGCGGCCTCTCCCGCTGCGGAGCACAGGCTCCGGACATGCAGGCTCAGCGGCCATGGCTCACGGGCCTAGCGGCTCCGCGGCCTGTGGGATCTTCCCGGATCGGGGCACGAACCTGTGTCTCCTGCATCGGCAGCTGGACTCTCAACCACTGCGCCACCAGGGAAGCCCTGTAGTTTTTATATTTAGGAAAATATGCCTTGATACAGCCCAGATTCAAATATCAAGAATAATCATCATGTTTTATAACAAAGGTCTGTTTTGTGGATTCTTGGTTCATGTTATTACATGTTTACATTTGAAAATAAGGCAGCTGCTGTTGGTATTCCCGGCGCCAGTAAAATTGAAACAGTTAATGAATGGGCGTCAATCTTTTCTAGATAGAATATTCACATAGCTTGAATGACAGCATTCATATTTTTGATAATAAGCTAAGAGGAAGTATCGGCCTTTCTTAAATTATGAGTTAGAAAAGTGCTGTGATACATTTAAGATTATGGACATCACGTAAAAAGTCTTGTTTTTCTTAATCATGTACATTGGCTGGAGGACCCTCTACTCAAGGAAATGGCCAAGGACTCAGTGATACTACAATGTCTATGATCGTTAACATTTGTCAACACCTGCTATGCAGTAGACACTTTACGTACGTGATTTCTTTTCGTCCTCACTACTCTTTGACAGGGGAACCATATTCCTATTTTATGGAAGAGAAAACATAGCTTAAAAATCCTAAGAAACATGTTAAAGGCTGTTATACAGGACACATTCTGCCAACCTAGAAAATACAAATACTGAACCAATCTTTATAATTAAAGTTCACCACAACATTGCCTTGGGTAATGAGGGGAGTCAGCTCTTTTTCTCTTAGGTTGCTGAATTACTCTGAATTAAGAGCTTTTAAGCAGTAACTGTAATGTATTATCGGTTCTACCATTTTAAAAATATTTAAATCTTTTTCTAATTACAATAAAATTTATCTTATGCTACATGAACCCAGAATGGACTAGTCTGATTATTAAAACACTCTGGCTAATTAAGTGTTAGGGGGAGACTGCTAATCTTTAAGAAATAGCAAAATCAGATGCCTTCAGTATCAGTGAAGCACACACTTTGATGACTCAGGAATCATGTAGGAGGCGGTAATGCTGGAGGGTCATCATGACAGAGACCGGTTATAATTTCACAAGGAAAGCAGGACAACGCTACTTAATAGAGATTTCTAGTTGTCAGAATCTTAGATTTGAAGAACTGGAAGGCACCTTGGAAGTCCTCCAACCAAGCCTTTTATTTACAGGTGAGGACTCGGAGACGCAGACGACTGGCAGCTTTAAGTGACACACCCAAGGTCATCCAGGAGCCCAGTGGAGCCACCTAGTGACCAGAACCCATGGTAACCAGTTCTGCCTTGCTAAGCTGATTCGTCAAAATCATAGGTATCCTGGGCTTCCCTGGTGGCGCAGTGGTTGAGAGTCCGCCTGCCCATGCAGGGGATACGGGTTCGTACCCCGGTTCGGGAAGATGCCACATGCCGCCGCGTGGCTGGGCCTGTGAGCCATGGCCGCTGAGCCTGCGCGTCCAGAGCCTGTGCTCCGCAACGGGAGAGGCCACAACAGTGAGAGGCCCGCGTGCCACAAAAAAAAAAAAAAAAATCAGGTACCCTACTTAGCTCATCATCACTTAGAACAAAACAAAAAAGGAAGGATGTGCCGTCATTTGCCTTCTGAATTTGTTGACTTCCGAGCAACCACAGATTTACTTTTTTTCTTGTTTTCTGTGACAGCTATTCCCTGGATCATCATTTTCTTTCCATAACTTCCACAGCACAATTAACACACCTGATGGCATGCTGTAAATAGACAGAGCAAGGAACATGCACTTTCTCTGAACGGTTTCTGATTTTTCTCTCTTCTCTAATACAATTTTTATTGGGATTGAAATGTGGAGAGGAGTTCTACAAAGCATTCAGTTCCAGCCTTGCAATTTAACGTGCCAGGTTTAACTGGGGGATGATTAATCAATTATTTACTTAGCTGGTACCGTTTTCCTGTCACTTAAATCATATTTAATTTCAATCTATTATAATCCATTCTCAGTGCTGAGCCAAAACCCTTGATGCACTCTCTGCTTATGAAATGGTTTCACACATATAGCATCAAAGTACTAAGTGTCTCAGGTACATTTACGGATGACGGACTGCCTCTGTTACGATGTGGTTCATGTGCACACTTTGGAGATTTCTATGTTTTACAACTTTAACATATCCGGCGCCATTTACTACCAAGTGAAAAACCACCAGAATGATCTAGATCAATAGCCTATTTAACCTGAAAAGTCATCATTCATGTAAAATGGGACTTAAATATTTTTTTTGAAAATCATTCAAATCTTTTATTCCTGCCTCCTTCACAACAGGAAGTCAAAACTCTAAAACTATTTGAGATTTAAAAGCCAAATGCCATGTATGAAACAATTAAATTCTAGTTCTGGGGAAAATATATATAGTACATTTTGGAGGGATAATTGCACTGGGTGTTTACATGATACTAGAGAATTAGTGCTAATTTTCTTAGGTATGAAAATGGCACAGCAGTCATGTCAGAGCATAATCTTATTTTAGGGATAACGCCCTCATTTTTAGGAGATGCAATAATGAAGTATTTGGGAGTTAAGTGTCATGATGTCTGCAACTCTTTAAATAGTTCATATAAAAAACACAGATGAAGCAAATATGGCAAAATATCTGAATTTAAGTAGTTGGTATATAGGTATTCATTGTACTATTTTTCCATTTTTAGTTTTTTTTTAAATTTATAATAAAAATGGAAATCGCTAAAATATCACTTTAGAGAAATAATTCAGAATTGCTTAGTTTTATACACCCTATGCCCCCCCGCCCCCCCCATCAGGGTAACAGAGAACCACTGTTTGGGGCAGGTGATGGGACGGTAACAGATGACAGAGAAAACAGCTATTTCCCAGAATGAGTCTCCAACCAGCAAAGATAAACACAGTGAAAAGAAGAGGAGGCCAAAGGTAGGTGAGGATACAATAAGAGGGCACCCACCTACTTTACATGAGCGCTTTTCCAGGCCCTGGCAACTCCCACCTGGGTTGTTCAAGGAGGATGCGTGTACAACCGTAGACACACCTGTATCTAGCTCTTAGGCTTTGCGGCAAAAAGAAGAGGAAAGCACTAGGACACTGCAGACGTGCAAATGTTCCAACTTTCAAAAGGGAGTAAAGTGTTCTGTACTTAGAGAAGACAGTGGTTTAAAACCATGCTTTATATCTACATATATTGAATCATTATGTTGTACACCTGAAACTAATATAAGTTAATCACATATCAATTAACAACAAACAAAAAACCACATGCTGCTGCACCTTTTGAAGCCATCTTGCTGTTGGCTACAGACTTACAAAGGGGACACACCCAAGGATGTTTTCCTAATGACATAGGGTAACATGGAAAAGCCTGCTTAGAGCTGACCCCCACTTTACCATTCTGTCCCTCACTCTCCTAATTTGTAAGATAGGAAGAACGTGCCTATCTCATGGGTTTCCCCTGAGAATCAAACGAAACGGCATTTGTAAAGAGCCTAGCACTGAGCCTGTCACCTTTCACCAGGTAGGGACCAACAAGTGGTAGTCATCTTTACCATGTAGGTTTCCAGAATCAAAGCACTCGACTCTGTGTTTTACGATAACCTTCTAGCCCACGTGGAAAAATTAGGGGCAGGTTGTCAATATAAATAGGCTTATTCATATCTAGTTAAAAAACTTCCTCAAGGGGCTTCCCTGGTGGCGCAGTGGCTGAGAGTCCGCCTGCCGATGCAGGGGACACGGGTTCGTGCCCTGTTCTGGGAGGATCCCACATGCCGCGGAGCGGCTGGGCCCGTGAGCCACGGCCACTGAGCCTGCGCGTCCGGAGCCTGTGCTCCGCAACGGGAGAGGCCGCAACAGTGAGAGGCCCGCGTACCGCAAAAAACAAAACAAAACAAAAAACTTCCTCAAGAGGGCTGATGAACGGATCAATGTCAACCTAGAGAGAGGTTCTAAGTGTTCCAATAATTCATCTTTATCTTTTTTTGCTTGTACTTTTATACAAGACTGAAATGAATACCATCCAAAAATGTGGATGAAAAAGTATTATGGAGACAACTGATAGACCAGAGAGAAGAGCATTAGAGCACAGTGAGAACAACCCTAGAGGTGTGTGAGGTAGTTCATTAGGGTGTGAGGAGGCAATTTTAGACTATTTCTGTCTCTTCTTAAACCTGAAAAAAAAGTTAAGCTTTGCTAATATTCTAAATGCACTGAGTGACAATGATATTGTCACCTGGTCTATAATGGAGAGGATGGCTTCTCAGGTAAGGTATACAAAGAGTCTGACAGTTTCTATAACAATAGACAATTGAAGATAGTCCCTTATTTGTTTGTTCTCTTTCATTGTATTACCACACACAGCTGTTTAGTTGAGCTCTGTTAAGTGGATTTATGGATTACATTATCTAGTTTTAACTACAGAATCTTCCCCAAATGGACAGCTGGCTTAAAAAAAAAAAGATCCCCCAAAGAAATCATGGATTGAAGATAATACTAATGAAGAAAGCACAAGTGAACAACAAGAAAATGGCAGAGAGGACAGTTCTACTGTTCCTGGCATCTGTACTATGCCAGCCACAGGAGATGAAACAAGAATGATCTAATGAAAGCTGATCAGAAATCAATAGAAAAATTTGAAATCACCAAAATGATCTGAGATATGGATTTGATTCACTATTTGAACCTTGCCTTAAGTATATATTATGGCTTGAGATATTAGCTAATGACATCTGTATATAAATTATAAAATAACAGATACACATATCTCGAGGGTGGCGACTCAAAAGGTGTTTACAGGCGAAGTAATCCATTAAAAATATTTAGAGAAAATAATCCGGACTCAAATTTCAAAATAGGCTGGAACATGGGTCAATTTTAACCATAATGAAATATAAATGGGATGAATGCAAAAAAAGTCCTACATTTCAGGTCAAAACGTCCAATATACAAGTAAGGATGCAGGAGACTTGCCTACAAAGCAGTTCATGTCAAAGAGGGCTCAGGCTTGCAGCTGGCCGTCAGCTTTGTGCCAGGTAACAGTGGGCCGTGGCTGGAAAAAGCCTAGGCCAATTCTCAGGCTGCCTCCCTCAGGGGAACTCTAGGGTGTAGAGACAGGGAGCAGATAGCCTCACTGCATTCTGCTGGCCCACAGGTGGAAGGCTGTTCAGTTTTACCAGAAACATACAGGCTTCCACAGAGAGGCTGCAGGCCTTGCCTGGCGGCTGGACTAAAACCCTGGGAGGTAATTCTAACTCTGAATTCTGCACCTGTGTAGACACAGGACAGGATCTGCATAATAAACGAACAGAATTTAAACAGTTTTTTAGCTTGTTTAAAGGTGCAGTGGACGTGGTAGGCAGCCCACTCAAATGTAAGTCCATGATGGTAGGAACTGCTTCTTCATCTTTGTCTTGTTCAATATTGCATCCCAATACCCGAGCTAATGGCTGGCGTCTAATATATGCTCAGCAAATGTTTGTTATCACAGTAGGGTAGGGCACATCTCATCACTTGAGGTATTCATGAAGAGGCTGAAGGGGTTTTATCTCTAAGGAATTTCTGACCTTAAGATGCTACAATTTTATATTTGCATACAAGCTTTTCCTCGCCAAATTAAAATATCACTAACACAGGCCTCTGAGCCTCTTTACAAGTTTTTAATTGAACACTCCAGATTTCTATGGATGAGATTCTCTATTCGGAACAACTTTGATTTTTTTTTTTCCAAATAATTTGGGATTTTCTTTTAAATTTTTTTTTTTTTACTTCTGACAACTTTTTTTTTTAACTAAAAATGTACAGAGAGATTCTTGAAGTCAATTCTGCCAGGAATTTGTAAACAGTATTACTTTGTATTATTTCTCTCTATCCAAGAGACTGCAAATAAATACAAAAACGAATGTGGTATAACAAGCCTCAAAATATTTTAGTCAAGGTTTAAGGAAGAAAAAATAATTAAGGACCATGAAGATACATGTGCCTGAAGAAAAGGTAGGCCTGGCCACATGTCCAACTGATGACAGCATAGGGTCCATATTTGTTATTTTCTGCAACTTGACAGGACAATAGAGAATCATTCCTTAAACCGTTTCAGCTTATTAGAAATTAGATTCTTACAAAAAAAACTTCAAGTGGAAACTAATGGTGGAGGAAGTCATCGCCAAATTATGAATATAAAAAATATACATAATACCCTGACGTAGCACTAAATATAGTCTCTTATGCTGTAGCTAAACTTAAAACAATTTGGCTCATCTCTTTTAAAATAAATATCAAAGACCTGGTTTCCCGTCTGCAGCAATATTAGTATATTTTAGTTAGTATTTTCTGTAGAACATTTTTAAAAGACACTTAGTAACTGTGATTTTATTTAGAAGATAAGAACTGTCCCAGCAAGTCCCTAGGGTAGGTGGCAGTCTGACTGGTCTTTCTAGAAAGCCTTGGAGAAACATGAACCCTCACAATTATCCAAGAAAGACAGGCTAAGCATTAGTGGGACAATGCCCCGTGTGGGGAAGTGCTGTCAGAGAGAAGCATCTGCTATTTGCCTAGATGTCAGCATATACCGCATCAGCCTCATGATAGAGGCTGGGTGGCCATCTGTGACGAGCGGGGCAGAGGAAGGATTCCTACATTGAAAGAGTCGAGATGACCTCTAAAGGCTACAAGCAACTAAAACCCTACAGTGTTAGGAGATGCTAAAAATGTGGGTCTGCTGGATGACTAGCTTCCGTGGAGATTTCCGGAGTGTGTGGAAAATACACTGTTCCTTCAAGACGTAATCTAAAGGGCAAAAAGGAGGTCATTTTTAAATCACTGCATCCCATCACCAAGATTAAAACACAAAGAAAAGCGTATTCAAATATAAGAGTTTCATTCATGCAATAGAATCAACTAAGGAGGTATCGTAAAAGAGCCCAGATAACGCAGTATCCACATTCAAGATGGAGTGCAAGGCGGTGTCTCTATCAAGAGAAGTATCAAAATGCAATACAAAAAACACCAGCTCAGCTCTCTGTCAGTTCCTGCTAGTAGTGACAGGGCTATCATCTTGCTGTTTGCCATCCCAGGCAGGGGAGCTGTCAGGAGACACAGGCGATGCTGTGGCTCCTCAGGCCCCAGATGACACAAGCCCCTGAGTCCTGGGCCATGACACATGCTGGACTGAGGTAACCAAAAAGAATAGGAAATATACAGCACAGCAGCTGGGCCAGACAAATTCAACTTCCACCTGCTGTTGATTTACACATTCATCTCTCACACTCGATCCCAGCCCGTGTAAAAATCTGCCAGCACGTGGAGAAATTAATCAATCTGGGGAAAGGGAGGGAGTTATCCACGGTCGATTTTATATTCTTTCTGTGAACACATTTGTGTAGCACAGAGGCAGCTGAGCTGAATGAACAGCAGTGGCTTTTTCTGCTTTCTGCTGTAATCACCCATACACCTGGGACTCACACAGCTCTCGCTGTTTTCTTAGATGAGAATTTTTTTTTTCCGGGGGTAAAGCTGGCTTTGGAAACTAATTAGATACGTCTGTGTTTTTTGTTTGGCTTCCGAGGACACTCTGGCCACCTAATTTGCATTTCTGTCTTGTCCCTCCCTTGTTGCCTTTGTTGTTTTTCCTTTTGTCTGATCAGAGAACAAGAATGATTTCCAAGCACGGCTGGTCAAACGTGCTACTCTTTAGGGTTGTGTGTCTATATATGTATGTAAAATTCAAGTGTCCCATTTGCTGCAAAACAACCTTTATTCTGAAGAACATTTCAGCTCAAGGAAATGCTCTTTAAAATGTCTAATTCCCCGCTGTGGTTTCCTTTAAAGTTCTAATTAGTTGTGCACAGTAATGAATTCTGTAAATTGCAGTGTTTCATTTAAAGCTTTTAAGGTACCGAAGGCTCTAATAATGAGTTTTGCCACCATCAGCCTTTGAAGAAAGTAATTTTGAAATTTAGGTTTCATATTTTTGGAGATGCCATACATCTTAGAAACAATCACAATGCTGAGTCTCAAATTAATATTTGTTGCTTAATGCCATCTAAATGTCAGATTAACGAGTAATTAACAACATTTGTACATAATGTTATTTCCTTCTTCTGCAAAGGCCAATGGCATAATGGAGAATTCAAGCCATGAAACATCTTTCAACAGATATATTTCCAGAGTTTCCATTTTAAATAACTCATTAGGTCCATAACTGTCTTTTTTAATGGTCAGCAAACAGCTGGGTTTCGAGATAACACAGTGAACATAACATATTCATGTTATTTAAGCTATTTCTACATGTCACTAATACTCTTTGATTTGCTGGTCTTGAAGGGGAAAGAAACCATCACCACTGCTCTCCCTACAACATACACACACCCTTTTTTTTAAAAAAAAGAAAGGTTTATCTGCACCAACAACCTCTTTCTGTTATGCTCTGCTTGAGGATAACTAAATTCCTTTTTATTCCGTGTCTGGTTTTCAATCTTTCCTTCTCTTCTTGAACTTAACTGAAACTTGATGCTCTTGGGGGACACGCCCCCCCTTTCTCACCCTCCCGGACAGACAAGCAGGGAGCTGTCCTCTGGCCCCGGTCAGCTTCAGCCCAGGCCTCCCAGGGCATCCTCTCTCCATGCCCCTTCATGCTGGAGCCCATGGCCCACAGAGCCCTCCAGACATTCAACTCCCTGGGGTCTGTTAACCCCCCTTTGTCTACACTGGCCTCCCTTCTCCCGTCCCAGGCTCAGCATTAATGATTGGGAAACCACCCTCTCCAGTAGCCCAGCCTCCTGCCTTACCATTTTCCTAAGCCTGTCAAGTCAGTTCCCAGCCCAGGTCCAACCCCACCATCCATCCTGCCCATTCCTGCACCTGGGTCACAGATGACGGAGACAGAAGTCACATCCTTACAAACCTGGTCTTTCACAGATTCAGACACGGCCAACTTGAGAAGCACAGAAGCTGCTCATCCATCACTTCACACGGGTCTCGTGGTCTTCCTAACCCAGACCCCACAGCAACTATGCCAGTCTGTTTCCCGTCTGCTTATCCTCCCAGCTTCTCCTCAATCCCCAGCCGGGGTCTCAGGAAGAGCCTGGTCGCTGGCCCCACAGAGAAGGCCAACGCTCTGGTGTGCGCGCCAATCATCCCCCGCCCCCTCCACTCTTCAGTAAGGAAACAAGATCCTCTCCAGCCCGCCTTCCCCATGAATCCCACGTCATACCCCAGCCCAGTCTCACTGCTCTCTCTTCCTACACTTAGCCTCTCTCTACTGAGCAGCTTTTCTCACACTTATTTTCTTTTAAAACCAAAACAAAAGCAAACGCTTTATTTGACCTGCTATTATTCCTCTCACTCATCAACCCCTCACCTTCCATTTCCTGCCACACTCCTTGACTCTGTGCTCCCCACTTGCAGGCACCCCGCGTTTTTTATTCATTCCTCTCTTAACCTTCCACAGGCTGGCCTCCTTCTACCTGCACAGTTCTACTGACGACAGCACTCAGCGTCCACCAAGCACCCGCCTCTTGACAAATTCATCAGAACTGCTCTATCCTTCCCTCTTGATCAGTGGTTCCCAGCACTTTCTGGACATAAGGATCCTCACTGATCACTGAAAGTTTTAAAAAATATAGTGTCTGGACTGGGTCCTATCTGTAGACATTCAGATTTAATTGCTGTGGGGTGCGGCTCAGTCATCCATACATTTTTAAGAAGCACCCTAGGTGATGCTAATGTGTACCAGGTGGAGCCCTGTTCCCGAGATGATCAGGAACCTCCCCTGGTAAGTTCTCTGTCTGTGCTCCGGGCATGGTACCCCTTCTCTGCTCATTCTGACTCTTCCCTTCTGTCCTCACTTCTGATTCCTATGCTTTAGCCATGCCCATGCATTTTCTCCAAGGGATAGTCCCCCACCTCACGCACGTGTGCCTAATATAAATAATTTATAATTCCGAATATGAATAATGTCCGTGTTTCCACTCCAGTGGAAACCTAAAGCCCAGTTCCCCAGTATGACTGCTGTGCATTTCTACCTGCATATTTTGCAGTGACTTGACGACCAAAATGACCTGATGTCTAAAAACCATCTCCATCTTATCCGTCCCATTCCTATCATTAGTACTACTACGTATTACTTTTATTTCAATCTAAATTGCACTAAAATTAAAATCCTGAATAAGTGAAGTGTCCACTGTAGAACTTCGCTTACCTCCAAATTAATGTAAAAGGAAATGAAACCACAAGGGAGATTCATTGTATTCTACCAACTATATTATTTTTGGACAAAAAAAGGCCCTCCCCAGACCCATATGATATACGAGGAAACCTGCTTTCAAATCTCCTCATTACCGATCGTCAAGAAATAGTTAGCCCTGGGGTTCCCATCAAATGTGTTGATAGTTAAATTGACTCGTGAGTATTAACTGGCTTGCCTCCATGACACTACAGGTAGACCTGGCACTGTGCATAGTTCAGCTCGTCCCTGATTTCCCAGGAAGAGCACAGAGGAATATACACAAAATATCTGGTAAGAAAGATAGTTCCCACACTGCTCTCAAAGGCTCAAAGTGCCAATGACACGAAGCATCTGGGATGAAGAGGCCTGAGGGGCAGGATGTGTGCCTGCCCAGGGCACACACCCAGCTTTTTTTTTTAAATTAATGTATCGTTGATTTACAATGTAGGGTCAGTTTCTGCTGTACAGCAAAGTAATTCAGTTATACGTATATATGTGTATATATATATATATATATACACACATTCTTTTTTATATTCTCTTCCATCATGGTTTATCACAGGATATTGAATATAGCTTCCTGTGCTATACAGTAGGACCTTATTATTATCCATTCTACCTATAACAGTTTGTATCTGCTAATCCCAAACTCACAATCTGTCCCCCCCAATCTCTCCCCCTTGGCAACCACAAGTCTGTTCTCTATATCTGGGAGTCACACACTCAGCTTTGATGAAGCCAAACAGTTTCTTCATCTTGCTCCGGAGCCTCACATGGGTCCAACACACTTTACTTCTCATGCTTACTCTCTGCAGACCCCGTTGCCCAAGTTTGTTTTCCGTCTCAAGAACTGAGTCTAAGATGCACCCTTGCAACTGCTAATAGTGCAGTTTAATTCTGCCCAGTCACTTGTCTTCTCAAATAATGAAACAGCCAACACAAGTCATGAAAATCACATTAAAAATATCACTTGAAGTGTGCTCTTGACGTTTTCTTACAGACATCTATTTTTTAAAAAATCAGAAAATGATTATTTTTTTCTCAATCTGCCTAGCCACAGGTGAGTCTCACCTCTGTCTGTAGATGCTGTCCTGGTAGAGCTTTGGGACTGTAGTTAAGCCACATTGGTTGACAATGTCACAGAATTGCCCCACCAACTCACCTTCTTAAATCCCACCTTGTTCACTGTTCTCAAACACTTACGAGCACCAAGAGAACTTTTGGAAGTCAATCCTTTTTTGCCATCAGGAATTCAGGCCCATGATGGGCAAGGTCTGCTGCCCACAGCCCTGGAGAAACCAAGCTCAGTAAACATTCACCATAGCCTGATCCAGGGTGCCCCAGGAGGGAACTGGTAGGAAAAGACAGAAACCACCTGCCCTGTAAGATCTCCACAGCGCTCTCTTCCCTTTGCATGGATTACTGCAACAGAACAAGCTTCTTCCACATAACCAGGCAATGAGATCTGACTTGATAATGAATCCTCAGCTCAACATCATTTACACGAGATGATACATATTACCCAGAAAAGACTTACAAATGTACATTACAACAGGACAACCATCCCAGTGTGAAGATAACGGGGAATGGCGGGGGGTGGGGTGGGGCATGTGATTCTACAGCCTCTACCCAAAAAGTATAGGAAAGGGAAGCAGCGGAGAAAAGAATGTGCTGAGTAACAGGATAGGGGATGAGTACCTGCCAGTCGCTAAGCTGCAATGAATATTCAGCCCCAGGAGACACTAAGCTGGAGGGCTCGCTATGTTGAAGACTTAATAACACAAGAGTCAGTGATAATTCACTTTGGGAAAGGACATGGCGGGATTCATCTAATCAAAAGATGGGTACACATATTCATGGGATATGTGTACCCAGGTTCGCAGCAACACTATTCGCAAGAGCCAAGAGGTGAAAAAATCCAGATGTCCACTGACAGATGAATGGATAAACAAAATGAAGTGTATATATATATGTATATATATATATATATATATATACTTACAATGGAATATTATTCAGCCTTAAAAAGGAAGGAAAGCCTGTCACCTGCTGCAACATGGATGACCTTGAGGACATCACATTAAGTGAACTAAGCCAGTCACAGAGGGATAAATACTGTATGACGCCACCTACATGAGGTGTCTAAAGGTCAAATTCATAGAAACAGGGAGCAGAATGGTGATTACTGGGGGCTGGGGAGAAGGAGAAAAGGGGGGTTGGTGTTTAATGGGTAAAGAGTTTCAGTTTTGCAAGATGAGAAAGCTCTGCAGATCTTTAACACAACAATGTGAATGTACTTAAACACTACTGAACTGCACACTTAAAAATAATTAAGATGGAAAACGTTGCATGTTTTTTACCACAATAAAAAAAATGCAAAAAAAAATATGGCAAGTGTGTGTGTTTGTGTGTGTATTTAGCAGCTACAAGACTCTTAAGTTTTCCCTTTTGGCAGAGAATCTAAACATTCTCTCCCCTACCATGCAACAGATATAAGAAAACCCCAAATTGGATCATTATTGGTTGGATTAATCGTGCTTTAGTGTCAATCAAGACAGAGCAATATTAATGCTCCTCTAACCTCCTTTCACTTAATATTTCAGTCTTTATAAAACTTAACTGTGAAACGTTTATAACTTGCTCTCCATGTTCATGAGCCAATGACAAAAACTCATAAATACAACGACCCCACCCACACCTGTGCCTCGTTTCACACCAGCCCCAGAAGAGAGGCAATCCATCAGCCAGACATTGATAACTAGAATTGAGGGCTTCACAATCAATCCCTTTTTCTCTTAAAGTCAAAAAATTCCTAGTGATCAAAATGTAACTCTTCTTTGCTTGTTTTATGAGTTGGTGTTGCTTCAGCAAATTAATACCATTTGTGGTTCCTTACCTTTTGATTTGGATGCGGAAGAGATGAAGGAATTTCATGGCAACGGGCGGGACACGGCAGCCGATCACCAGGTTGGAAAGCAGAGCAATAAAGAAAAGGAAGGAGAAAACTGTTAGTTTATGTCCTTGGAAAGGACAAAGTACACTCCCGAGTAACGTCTATCGCTTGAAGATCACAGCAAGAGCACAATGTAGAGATATTTTGAAACACGGTGATACGCTTCATCACAGTGACCTCTCCTTCCATCATAATTAGAAACCTAACGCTTCTGGCACCAGGAAGACAAGACAATTCATCATCTAGTAAGGACTGCCCTCCCCAAGCTTGTCTTTTCTTAGCTGTTGATTCTGTTACTAAAAACACGTAGGACATCATTCCTCCTTCAACAGGACAGAACAACAGGCTCTGTGGGCACAGATTTCTATCCTTGCAACCCTTTCTTCTGAACCCAAGAAAAGAATTCCACTCCCGGCACCTACATCCAACACACCAGTACCGACTGCTATGTCCCCAACATATGAGAAGTGTCCTATGAAAGCATATGAAAGCGTCAGGACACATGGCCTCTGTGTGAGAGGCCTTGGGTGTGGGAATGCCACTGTTCTGCAGTCCCAATAGGTGCAGGGAAGCCCTCTTCTGGGAGGGCGGTGTCAGCCCACCACCTCTCCCATCCTTGTAAGAGCTGAGCTATCACAGATACTGGACAGTGGTGCTCATGCCTCAGAAGTTCCTAGACACACACACACACACACACACACACACACACATACCCCTCAGAAGTTCCTAGACGTACACACACACACACACACACACTCTCTCACTCACTCACTCTTCCTAATATGCTGGATCCCAAATGCATGTGCCCCCTCATTAAAGCTGTGTGGCCAAGCTTAGGAGAAGGAAGTTGTGTTGACTGTGACATCTGGAAGGAACCACACTGGAGAAACCACAAAAGGAGAGAAGGGGAAGGCATTAAGGAACACACATTATCCAGTGCTGAGATAGACTAAACAGATGCGATTTGGGGGAACCTGTCTTTTCTTGTTATAAAAGGCAAATTCTCACAGCCTGGCTCAAAATTTAGGAGAGCCTCCTGGGAACACTGTCTTTCCTTACACAGCTTACAGACATGATTTCAATGCCTATCGTTAGCTGTACGAGGTGAGCCTTTCACAGAATATGCTTATAGTTCGGCTGACATTTTACTCCTGGCAGAGGGCAAGGGGGCAATGACAGGCCTTGCTGAATACCAGCCCGATGGATGGTCCAGCAAGCTGAAGCATTGTCCACATGGCAGGAGGATGGAGAGGATATGCATTCCCTCTCTCACAGAAAAGCAACACGAGTCCCCTTCTCATCCAAACGGTATCCAGCACAGGACACACAGCTCTCAGTCAGGGCATAGGACATAGTTAACCTGGATCCGGATAGACCTGGAGCTCCTAACTGTCCTCCAAACTTCCTTTCCTTTCCTCCTGGGCACACAGCTGGACTGCACACCCAGTCTCCCTGGAAGTAAGCTGTGGCCGTATGGCTGCATCCTGGTCAATGGACCGTGGGTGCAAGTGGTACATGCCACCTCCAAGGCTGGCCCACAAAACCGCCAGCCCAACCCTCCACTCTCCCTTCCCCGGTCTGCGGGCTGGATGGTGATGTCCAGGGTGAAGACGGCAGAGCTGCGTCACCCTGGGGCCCTGTATGACTCTGTGGAACACAGCCTCCCCCCCGTCCAGCTACTGATGTTGATGGGCAAGAGAAACGAACTTCTACTGTGCTGAGCCACTGAGGTCTGGGAGTTTACCTGCCACAAGGGCCCACGTTCCTCTTAACTATTTCACCAGTTCTACTCCCTGGTGAGGGGCTAGCTGCCAGCTCTTAGCTTCTCTTTGATGCCTCTGCGTGCTTCCAACAAATCCCTCCCTTGCCCTTGAGCCAATCTGAACGCGTGTTCTTCCTCAATGAATCTCTGAGTAAAAGATGGTCTTGAAGCAAATGCTCTAGAAGCCCAGCGATGGGCACAGGTGACCTGCTCGGGAAGGTGAGGAACAGGTGGCTTTGTGTTCCCCTTCGTGCAGCTCAGAAGGGCTGAAAGCACAGAAAGAAGCACGATGGACGGGCATCAACAGGGCTCCCTACCAAGGACATCAATTAGGTTGTTCGTCTTAGCCTACCTACGTCAGAAGAAACAAACAGGCTTAAATTAATTTAGAAGGCACATAAAAAAGAACTTCCTGCCAGCAACTGGAATGTCTTAGATCCGACCACAAGGTCTGATGTCTTCAAGCTAAATATGAACAGGGAGACAACTGCTCCCAGTTGGTCTGGGGTCAAGCCTTTACTGACCATCCCTCCTGTGACCTTTATACTAAGGAAGCAAACTTTCCAGAGGAGAAAACAAAGAAAAGCTCTCTGGTAGTTTTCTTTATAATCCATGCTGTGCTGTGAGGAGACAATTACTAGGGATTGTTCAGCAAAGGGATGTAGCAATAACTCCGTCCACCTTAGGAAAAACACATCTACCCACCTCATAACACACTCCGTAGAGCCTGAAACAGCCACACCCATGGCCACATCTGTCTCCTGCTGCTGGAGATGTATACATTCACTTAATATACATGTACGGAGCATCTGTAATGTGTATGACACTGGACTCGGGGCTGCAGGGGAAGCCAGGACTCACAATTTATAGTCCCTGTCTTCAAGTTGCTTACCCACTACCAACAGAGGCAGGACATAAGCATGGGAGATTAAATAACATAACAAGGCAATAGTATACATGATGTCACACGGACGTACAGCCTAATCACTGGGCAGAATTCAGCCTATCGTTTGTATCCAATTTGTTTTTCAAACATATTAATTTGCCAGTATCACTGTTCCCTGGAACTCCCAATTCCAGCTGGCCTGTGTGATTTATTTCCTCGTAACATATATCACTTTGTAAATCACTGCTTCATTGATTCTACTGTGTTTACTAAGCTTGACAAAGGCAGGGATTTTCTCTCTTTTGTTCACTATTGTACCCCAGTGCCTCACACAGTGCCAGGCACATGGTGGAGGCATAATAAATATTTGTCAAATGAATGAAAACTACTCCAAGTTTCTAAGTACAGAAATTAATAATAAACAATCACCTTGCTCTTAAAAATAGCCTTTAGCCTCACACAAAACATCCCAGTGTCCTCAGACTCTCTAAGGACACTAACCAGAGCCCCTCAGCCTGCGCACCAATGGAAATACAGAGCACGGCTACAAATTGACAAGCATCTCAGTGTCAAACCCAAGATGCTGCTACTTAGAAGATGCAGTGGGCAAAGCTTGTGTTTCACATGGCTAGCTGATTATTTAAAATAGTAATGTTATAGGGCCTCCCTGGTGGCGCAGTGGTTGAGAGTCCGCCTGCCGATGCCAGGGACGCGGGTTCGTGCCGTGGAGCGGCTGGGCCCGTGAGCCATGGCCGCTGAACCTGCGCGTCCGGAGCCTGTGCTCCGCGGCGGGAGAGGCCACAGCGGTGAGAGACCCGCGTACCGCGTACCGCAAAAAAAAAAAAAAAACCACAAACAAACAAACAAAAATAGTAATGTTATAGCCAGGAAGGTGACCCTCAGTCACCCCTGTGTCCAGAGGGCCATTAGAACAATCAATGCCATTTAAAATACGGCAGTAAAATTTAAAAAGCAGAATGGATGCCCTGCATAAAATGCATGGACTAAAACGACAAAACCCGAAGCTACAAGAGCAATATGCTAAATCACTGGCCTATTTACTTAGCTAGCAAGAGGCTGAAAAGAACCTCGGGGGCACAAGAATTGAGCTGCTCACCCCTGCCACTTAACATATCTTCTTTATTCAGGACGCCCACCAATATTGCACAGGCTCCCAAGGAAGCTTGAAACTCAAATTCCTGTTTCTCTCCTAGCAATCTCCGCACCACGTATTTATTTTACATTCTATGCTCCTATGGCATGGATAGGGGAAAACTAGCTCTCAGGAGTTCCTCCAGAATACGCTGAATCACTAGATGAAATGAACAGGGCTTGGCCTTGTTCATCTGTGTTCGTCTCACAGCTGTGGCCGAGTGGGCAGTTCAGAGAGCAAATGACTGATGCTCATCCGTCTTAGTCACTGGAGCTGGCATAAAAAAATACAGATCCTTGTCTGTGGCGTGCCCAAGAAACAAACCAGAAAAGAATCTCATTATAGTGAAGACCAGGCCAGCAGACATGTAGGGAGCTGGTTTCATGTGCACGGAAAATTATGCAGAAACCAATCTGCCAGGACAACAGTTTAATTTTCAAAAGCAAAACTTGGCCCTAAGTGACCAAGCTAAGAATAGATTTTTTACTGAAAGTATCTTCATTTGTCAGCCACAAAGAGTCCTCTTCGGGAAACGAGAAGGCCTACCTCCCGCAGAACTGAGAGGGGAAAGTTGTCATTGGGCCGTAGGGGTCCCCGTCAGAGATTCAGTCTAATGAAAAGACAAAAGGCTTGAACCTCATGGCTCCCAGACAGAGGATTGGTTTAATCATTCTGTCCTCCTTTATGCTGTACATAATCTCCCCCGGGGTTTAATTTTTAATAAATTGTGTGCATTGGAGAGCATGTGTGAGCATGCACGTACACAGACACGCACACACAGAGATACACACACTTAGAGAAAGTATGACTTTATTAACTCCCCAACTGCTGGTACCAGAATGTCAGCGATACACACTACCCCCAATTACAAGCACTGCCCTTCTAACGCATATTACACAAACGTGGCAGCTACTTTTACCTGTCTTTCCGTTTTTCTGTTGGAGTCCCTGTCGACCCTGCTAAAGGGAAGCTCTAATAATACTTGGGCTACAAAGCCAATTTTTCAGCTTGTAAGGCCAGGCTGTAGAGACATGAGCAAATCATCTCGAAGAATAAAGACGTCCACAGGAGTGGGACAGGCCCTCTGCAGAGGGCAGAGGTTTAAAGGGCAGTGCGGTGGAAGTGACAAAAGCAGAGGTCTTCGTGACTATTTCCATCCTGGGGTATATCACCTTGCATTGTGATTTCCCTTTTTACACAAGTGTCTCTCCCACTAGACTGTGAACACTCTGTGGGAAGGGGCTGTTTATTACTGACTCTTGTAGCCAAAGTTCCCGGAGAAGAATCTATGGGCAGGAGACCTTCAGAAACCTTATCTCACTGGTTGATAACTCATGGGGTGCTTTCATTCCCACTTCACAGAAGAGCAAATTGAGGTGTGGAGATCTGAAGTTGCTTGCCCCAGCTCACAGAGGTAGTAAGTAGCAGACCTGGGACACAAAGCTCAGTCGGTTGGGTCCCAACCTTTCTGTTATGCCTGCTCTGTCCCTGCACGAAGAATCTGCGAAATGAGCAGTTACAGAATAAATGGACAATGTCGTGAGACTTAGACATTTAGATACAAGGGAAGGGTGGTCACTAAAACTCGGGGTGAATGGTGTGTGGATTAATGGGGAGATACCAGCCTAGGAAACACACAGGACAGTGACGGGGGTCCACACTTCAGTGCCAGGCAGTGGGTGGACATACCACAGGGAGCACCTAGGAGAAGTGATGACCCAGCCACACCCAGTGTGCCAAGCACCCCCCACCCCACTGAATCACCTCTGCTCAGCCCTCTGTGTTACAGGTGCCCCCTGCAAGGGTGAAGGGACCTGGTATCTAAGGTCGAAGACGTTGTTAAGTTCTAAAGAATCAGCAAATGACTGACTTGTTGAGGCATGACCCATCTTTAAATTGGGACCTGTCCATGTCTTTCTCTTTATAATATGAAGGACGCCGCTGATCACTCGCTTGGTTTTTGCTACTGGGCACCAATCACGTACATTTTTCTATTATAATTACTTTTCCTTTAGGTGGAGATTGAATTACAACATTTCAATGCCTTGCAACTCTTAATGTCGATATATTTCTATCCTCCCATCACTACTTACCACGACCAATTTTGCTAAAAACAATGGAAATCTTAAAACACTATCCCTAAAAGACAATTCCTGACTAAAAAGACGCTGCATTTACTTTTCCATTGTAATCTGCAGTCCCTGCTTTTCACGAGAGCAATTAGACCAGGAGCTATATGGCTTCGTTCTAAATAGCTCCTGGAGGGAGAGATGGAGCACTTCTCCCCTCACGCACCTCACAGCTCCCTACTGGCAAACATAGGTGAACACAGTGGTTCTGCTACAGCCCTGGCAAGTCCTTGTTTACTGCAAATTCCATTTATTGTTCTGAGGCAGTAGAACTGTACTTAAGTAATAACAGAATTACCTGGAGAGCTTTTGTAAAAATGATTCCTAAACCCCATCCCTGGAGATTCTGGGGTGGAGCCTCGGAATGTGTATTTAATTAACAAGCACTCAGGTGAGTCCATGAGGAGTTCGGGCTTGGAAAACACAGTTCTGCCTAATAAACCAGAGGTAATGCAATAGAGACAATCTGTAGCTCACACAACCTGCAAAGATCACCACCTCCTTTGAGGCACTGGGTCTCACTGTGGAAGGCAGCAGGCAACACAAGGGAGGAAGGCCTTCTCCTCCAGAGGAGGTTTAAGCCTGGCCGTGTCCCTTGTACCCGTATCTGTCTGGTTGGTCTGGACTAAGTCATGCCTGTGAGTAATTGGCGTGAGCGTCCTGGGATCTGTGCAATGGGGGCAGGTCTGCCTCAGTGTGCCCTGCAAGGTAGATGAGCTCTTCCACTGTGGTGAACATGTTTATTCTCTCTCTGTGTTGTGAGTGAATTTGTATTGTGTTTGCAGGGGTGTGCTGGGTGGTTGAGCAGATTCTTATTGAAAAAGTAACAATGTTGCCTTTTATAAGAGAAATTTTGATCTAAAACGCATTTCAAAACTGCGTAAGAGGGGCTTCCCTGGTGGCGCAGTGGTTGAGAGTCCCCCTGCCGATGCAGGGGACACGGGTTCGTGCCCCGGTCCGGGAAGATCCCACATGCCGCGAAGCGGCTGGGCCCGTGAGCCATGGCCGCTGAGCCTGCGCGTCCGGAGCCTGTGCTCCGCAACGGGGGAGGCCCGCTTACCGCAAAAAAAAAAAAAAAGCCTACATAAGAATGTCGGAGACAGGAGAAGCTCGTCAATCGCATCCACTGAGAATACAATTATGAGGAAAATGAACTGTAATGATATAATAGATCTTTCTATGTGACTTAAAGACTAAGCAATGAAGGAGGAGGGTGATGAGCGTGAGGAGAATGTGGCTATAAACACACGGGAATTAATCTCAGGACCACGTGGGGCGACACTCACCCCACCTTCACCCTGGGACAGAGGCAGCGCAGAGAACTCTGTGCTTTGGAGTCTTGACGTATCGGGGTTCAAATCGCAGCTTCACTACTTAGATGAGCTGTCTGACCTTGAGCAAACCGTGCATACGCTCACTGAGCCTTCTCTTTCTTATGAGAGTGGTGTAAGGATTAGAGCTAATATTGCAGAGCACAGGGCCTGCCACGTAGCAGGCACTGGATAGATGGAAGCTATTTACTGTTATTATTACTTGTTGTTGTTAAGGGTACTTTAGGGAAGCAGAGACTCAAAGATCTAGGATTCACAGATTTCACAGATGATCTCAATGTATATTTTAATTCTGAAGGATGGGTTGGACCATTTGAAGCTCTATCCCCATGTCCAACTTGGTGACCTGGTGTCCTGCACTCTGCCCAGGTGGTTTCCAGCAGGTCGTCTGCATCTGTCTAAGCAGCACTTTCTAGACTGAAGTGGTACAAGCTGCTGCCCCCAGGAGAGCCCCAAACAATTCTTCCTTCTCAAAGGGCCACTGTCCTCACCCCCAAATGGAAGTCTGCTGCCATGTTGATATAATCAAGAAGTAAGGAAAAAGAAAAGATAATCCAGTTGAATCCCTTCCATTAATAAAGACAACTGAGATTTCTCTTGATCTGTTTGCAATAATTTCCCACTTTTTCATGAATGGAAACATGCCACCACCTGGTATGGTGACCAGGGTTAGAATTTCTAAGACGCTACGATCATCATTACACATGAAGTGTGATCTATTAGCTAATAGGTATAACAGTGAAAACAACCCTGCCTGGAATCTGTACAGGACCTAGAGAAAGCCCGATTTACTAGGTTCCTCATTCAAACCCTGACCTACGCATTTATCAAACAAAGGCATCCATTCTGCAAAACGTTACCAGAAAGTTACTACCCAGCTAAGTGCTTCAGACGTCTGAGGGTTGCGTTCTATTTTGCTCTACTTATATTACTGAAGATTTTATAAGTTGTCTGATTAGAAGGCTGATTTAATTACAGCGTTAAGAGAAATGACAAATATTACATATGCTCATCTAAAACCTGTCTCAACTGTTTTCGAGGTACCACTAGTGTGATGACTAATGCGAGGCATCCAGGCCTTTAATGACCGAAGGCCTCAGGCAACGCACACCTACTTTTACGACACACATCAAGTCTACATTCAAAGCACTGCTGAGGAATTTAACAAAAGTGTCGATTCATGCTCTTTTGCCAGATCCCAAGTCATCCAGCTGTCGGTAAACGTGTTTTATACCAACTCTAATGCAGTAGTGAAAGCCAGTCGAACACACGCAGGAATAATGGGGATTAAAAAACATTTTCCAAGTATTATATACCTGTTCATGCTGGTGTCTTCGGGTAAGTTATTATCCAAGGAAAGTATTTCAAAAATAACTTATCATCAGGAGATACACTGAAGAATGAAATAAACCGCTGTTTTTCATATGTTATGAGCTTTGAGAGAACAACAAGACTAAAAATGAATAAAGAATTTTTGCATTATCTTGTGACTCTACAGTTTCCAATCTGAAGAACACACAACAGCTGCTTTGCAGCACAGAGACTTCACCCCTGCTAGGCAGTGGACTCACAGCGAGAGATGGAGGGTGTAGATTTCACCATGCAGCAGGCTGCTGAGTGGGACTTGGGCCACTGCCTCATACTGGTCAAGTGGGCCTAAGTCCCCTTGCCAGGACCCTGTCCAAAAGGGCAGCCTGCAAATAAAGAGACCTCATGAAGAAAAGACTGTAGGTTATATCATTCGGTGACTGTATTGAGGAGAGTCAACACTGGATGTCCCGTACCTGGGAACCATGCAATGGAGAGTCCCCAAAAGGGGCCCTGAAGAACGCTCCTTTGGGTACCACAAGCAGGCCAGTATTTGGATGTCTGCCACCTGGCAGACCTACAGAGAGAGGCCTGCAGCCAAGTCCCGGGATGTGAGGGACACCTGTCTCTCCTCCCCACCCTAACTTAAGAGACAAAGGATGAGGCAAGGGGAGGGGTAAGACTGTCCCAGAGCTACAGCACATCCTCCACCCTTCCCCAAGGTATGGGAAGGAGACAGAGAGAGTAGCCCTGCTCCCCCCCGCCACCACTTCCTTAAGCCCAAAGAGGGCAAGTGCTGGAAGAAAGGGGCAAAGATGAGATTTACAAAGGATACGGGACTGGTGCTATAAAGCAGATGGTTCTGAGTTTACGTTTAATTAATGAAAACAGTTGGGGTTCCACCAAAGATATTCAATTTAATAAATCTTTCCTGAGGTTCTACTATGTGCCAGGCACTATTTTAGGCGCTTGGGTGACAATGACACAGATGAACAAAACAGGCAAGATCCCTGCCCCTCTTGCTACTAGTGGGGGAAAAGGAGATTTAACCCAGCACGGTTAACAACAGTGAACAGAGAAAAATAAAACTACTGAACCTCTACCAAGTTCAGGCCAGTCAATAAACCAGTTTCAATAGCTTTCAAAGGTTTAGCAATTTTTTTTCTGAAAGTTTTGCTTTCAGGAAAAACACTGCCTTCTGCAAAACTGCCCAGAAATCAAAGAGCTGCTTAAGAGGAGGAAAGGAGGGCTGAGGGGAGAAGTGACTAATAAAACAAGGTATGTATGTGGACAAATTAAATGTCTTAAGCATTCTCAGGGAAGAGTATGTTGAGGTTTTACAAGCTGCGATGGCAGCTGTATCTGATGGATATTTGATCCCATTTCTTCCGTGAAGACTCTCCTGGGAGAAGGGACTGGAGGGCAAGCTGGGGACACCCAGGAAACCATGAATTTAGAGAGATGCTTAAGGGCACTCAAGATCAGCTGAAATAGACTAGAATGGCCAGGTAAGAATTTAAGACCTGCTTTCAATTATACCAAGGCAAGCATGACTGTGTTTTCTAAATATTTTCTCTTAAAAAGTCATTATTTATACAGTAAATAGGTCCATGTTATGAACAACTCAAAAATCTTTGAAAAAACACCCAAAGTTTCCTCTTTCCCTTCCTCTTCCCTTCATCTCTCTCCCTTCCTAGTTGCTGATTTGATTCCACCTTCCCAGGGAAGGACTCTGAGGGTCACATCTGAGAGGTGAGGTCTGGCGGGCATGGGACTCATGAAGCCTGATGGAGACAAGGAACCTCTGGCATCTTTGGGGTGATGGCTCTGAATCCCAGAGTGAATTCTACTCCCCATTCTCCTTCCTGAAATGGATCACTGCTTTCTTCTCAAAAGCCCCTTTCTGGGCTAGAGTGTCCCTTTTTCTTCTAAGAGTGGTGTGTACTTCCTTGGCGGATTCCATCCAAGGTACAGCTGTGTATGGGCCAAGCTCTTTCTTCTCAGGATAATAAAAGTGGCCTAAGGAGTGCGTCAGTACAAAGCATGACTGCAGTGATGTCATGGGAGGCCTGTGGTGCCCTAATGAGCCCGGGTTATAGTTTTATTTAATGTCAGATTATTACCCTGAATAATGCTAAAGGTTGTCTACTAAGGCCTCAGTTCCTGGCTGTTCACAAGGTAGAGTGGTATAGATGATGGTACTTACTTTTAAATGACTGGGTGTAATAGGGGAGAACAAACCTGACTCCACATTAGATCTGTTCTGTTGCCTGTGCTCTGCACCTTTTGTAAAGGAATGTTGCCTATAGCCTGAAATATACAGGATAGCCTGTTCTCAGGACTCTGACCTTTAAGAGTCCATTCATACAGAGATAAAAAGTTGCAGAACAGAAAATAACATTTGTTTTATTGGAGGTTTACAGGAACATCGTGACCTGACCTATGTAGACATCTGCAAGAACAAAGGATTCCAACACCAAGAAGTTTGCACAGCTAACCACACCCTCCCTCACCTTGCCTTTACTAAAAGTGCTTTGCTGAAACGCTTTGAGAAGTTCAGAGTTTTTTGGGCAGAAGCCATCTGTCTCCTTGCATGGCCCTGCAATAACCTTTCTCTGCTCCAAACTCTGATGTTTTGGTTTGTTCGGCCTCACTGTGTGTCAGGCACTCAAAATTGTGTTCTGTAACATGGGTACTAAAAAAGATAAGGACACTTCTACTCTGAAACCCTCCAGCTTTCCAAAATGAGTTCACTTTTTTTTTTTTTAAACATCTTTATTGGAGTATAAGTGCTTTACAACGGTGTGTTAGTTTCCGCTTTATAACAAAGTGAATCAGCTATACGTATACCTATATCCCCATATCCCCTCCCTCTTGCATCTCCCTCCCCCCCTCCCTATCCCACCCCTCTAGGTGGTCACAAAGCACCGAGCTGATCTTAACACTGTCCCTGGTTAATGTCAGCCCACAGGGTGCTAATGGCCCCGGAAGCTCCTCAGAACAAACACAGGATTAACATCACAGATTCCTCATTGGGGAAACCGAAGTGCCAGCACAGCTCAAAATCTTTTAATGTCATGCCTGCAAAATGCCCCTTCTTAATAAACCGGTAAATTTTCCAGCCTGGCACGGCCAAGCCTGGCTAATTCTTTTTAGACAACCAAGAGAAAACTCTAGCTTCAATTCTTTTAGGAAACTGTTGGCCTAAATTAAACCCAACAGCCAGAATGCTAAATGCAAATCTTGGTCCTCCAGTAATTTAGCTCAAGCAGCAAAGCTACTTTCCCTTTTCTTGTTCCCACTAAGTATTTTGTCATCATGAATTGAGAATAATAAAAATAAACCGACACCGGTAAATGTAACTCCAGACAGGGTACTGGGTTGTATGGAAATCTATGGGGCTGACATTAATAAAATTCTGTTTAATACATTAAAATAGTATTTTATAGGAAAATTTCAATATGTGCCACAGAGAGGAGGCATGCTGAACCCATTGACATTTAGCTAACAGAATTTTAATAGACTTGAGCTGGCCTAGGAAGGAAGAAAAATAGGAAAGAAATGCCAACCAGATGACTCCCTAGAGGATAATTCATTTTGGTTTTATGTGACATTAAATATCCCTTCCTCCACCAAGGTTAGAACCTGCATTAGGCTTAACAAAGCAAATTTCACCCATTCCAAAACTCCCATCCTCATGGTTGCCAGATCAACTCCAGGGTCTGGGGCACTGCTACCAACCATTCTAACAAAAGCAAGACAATTCCCTGTGAGTGATGCCATTTTCCATTTCACTGTACCTATGCACCCGGATCACAAGTACCTGTGGCTTAGGAAACACTGTTGGAACTTCTGTCCTCTCGGCCGAGTCTCACGGGTGGCTTGATTTCACCTGGTCCACAGCTATCATTGGCTATCGCTCTGGATAGAAGCTCTGCAGCTCTGAAGGCAGATTCCCTCCTGTGGGGCAGGTCCAGAGCCCTCAGACCTGGTTACTCAACTGATTGGTACTTCACAGGACAGGGAAAACAAAGTGTTCTCCAACCCCCAAGTGACCAGAGTCTTCAGAGTATTTCTCTCCTCCCTTTGTTTTTCTTCTTCCCATCCCCCTTTTCCTATTTATCTTACTCTTCTTCCCATTTTCCTTCTCTTAAAACTGCCCATGCAAGAATATACAGTGGAGAAAAGACAGCCTCTTCAATAAGTGGTGCTGGGAAAACTGGACAGGTACATGTAAAAGTAAGAAATTAGAACACTCCCCAACACCATACACAAAAATAAACTCAAAATGGATTAAAGACCTAAATGTAAGGCCAGACACTATCGAATTCTTAGAGGAAAACATAGGCAGAGCACTCTATGACATAAATCACAGCAAGATCCTTTTTGACCCACCTCCTAGAGAAATGGAAATAAAAACAAAAATAAACAAATGGGACCTAATGAAACTTAAAAGCTTTTGCACAGCAAAGGAAACCATAAACAAGACCAAAAGACAACCCTCAGAATGGGAGAAAATATTTGCAAATGAAGCAACTGACAAAGGATTAATCTCCAAAATTTACAAAAAGCTCATGCAGCTCAATAACAAAAAAACAACCCAATCCAAAAATGGGCAGAAGACCTAAATAGACATTTCTCCAAAGAAGATATACAGATTGCCAACAAACACATGAAAGAATGCTCAACATCATTAATCATTAGAGAAATGCAGATCAAAACTACAATGAGATATCATCTCACACGGGTCAGAATGGCCATCATCGAAAAATCTAGAAACAATAAATGCTGGAGAGGGTGTGGAGAAAAGGGAACCCTCTTGCACTGCTGGTGGGAATGTGAATTGGTACAGCCAGTATGGAGAACAGTATGGAGGTTCCTTAAAAAACTACAAGTAGAAGTGCCCTATGATCCAGCAATCCCACTACTGGGCATATACCCTGAGAAAACCATAATTTAAAGAGCGTCATGTACCAAAATGTTCACTGCAGCTCTATTTACAATAGCCAGGACATGAAAGCAACCTAAGTGTCCATCCACAGATGAATGGATAAAGAAGGTGTGGCACATATATACAATGGAATATTACTCAGCCATAAAAAGAAATGAAAGTGAGTTACTTGTAGTGAGGTGGATGGACCTAGAGTCAGTCTGTCATACCGAGTGAAGTAAGTCAGAAAGAGAAAAACAAATACCGTATGCTAACACATATATATGGAATCTAAGAAAAAAAAAAAAAGGTCATGAAGAACCTAGGGGTAAGACGGGAATAAAGACACAGACCTACTAGAGAATGGACTTGAGGATATGGGGAGGGGGAAGGGTAAGCTGTGACAAAGTGAGAGAGTGGCATGGACATATATACCCTACCAAACGTAAAATAGATAGCTAGTGGGAAGCAGCTGCATAGCACAGGGAGATCAGCTCGGTGCTTTGTGACCACCTAGAGGGGTGGGATAGGGAGGGTGGGAGGGAGCGAGACACAAGACGGAAGAGATATGGGAACATATGTGTATGTATAACTCATTCACTTTGTTATAAAGCAGAAACTAACACACCATTGTAAAGCAATTATACTCCAATAAAGATGTTTAAAAAAAAAACAAAACTGCCTATGAGTGATATCTTAGCATTTGTCCAATGTTTTAATGTTCTTCTCATAATTTGAAGGTGATCTGAACATTTTATATTTCTTTCTAAATATATATTTTTAAAGGCACTAAAATACATTGATTTTTGTTTGTGCTCTGTCATCGTAAGATTTTGATAGTTTAAACTTTTGCTATTCTTGACTTGCTTTAAATATGAAAGGTTTTTTTTGCCTTTTCTTTCTTTTTTTTTTTTTTTTTTTGCCTTTCTGTTTTTCAATGGCTCCTTTTCATTCTATATGCTTCAAATGAGCACTAAACTTCAGCTGTCAAGTCTCCGGGTTTCCTTATTTGCAGATTCCTTTCACTTGTACAGATTCGCAAGTTTAGTGCTTTAGTTCAGAACTCAAGCTTCCCTTTACCCAAACCTTTTTACTGAGCACCTACATAAGCCAGCAATAGGGCCAGTCACTGGGGGGTGGGGGGGTTCATCGTCCAGCAAGGTAAGGTAACTGGCTTATATTCCAGAAGGGGAGACAGTAAAGTCTAAATATATAAAATATTCAGAGGTGTTGCCACGTGTTACAAAGAAAATCACTCGCATGCCTTGGGAGAACAGGCAGGAGGCCTGATTGAGATGGGTGGTCAGAGAAGACCTCTCCAAGGAGCTGGTTTTTAAGGGAGCCAGGTGGGCAAGGAGGTGGGGCAGAGAATTTCAGGGGAAGGAACGTCAGGCACAGAAGCCCTGAGGCAGGAAGGAGCTAGCATTTTCTAGGAACTTGGAAAGAATGTGTGAGCGACTGGGGCCCAGCCGAAGGGGAGAAAGTGACATAGGACAAGACTCAGAGAGCAGGACCAGAGCTCACAGGAGGCTTCTGAAGAAGCTGGATTTTATTAAGGAAGTCGCTGAAAGGCTTTAAGCAGGGGGATGGCATGACGTAATTTTTGTGGTATTTCTCTTTACGCATCGGTCTCGGAGAATCTGAACTCCTGTCTCTGACTGCAGTCCAGACTGCTTTCCAACACATTCTCAAGACCAAATTACTAGTTACAACCACAGAACATACCAACATCCTGAATCTACCCCCAAATGAACTCCACTTAGAAGAAAATAGGACAATATGTACTTCTATGAACTCAAACATTTCTGAAGGTGTATAATCGACTCAACTGTAAAATGATAGATCCATCTAGTTTCTAAAAATTAAGATCTACAGCTTCCTGCCTGTACATATTTGGTTTTGTATTTTTTTCTTCATCATCTCCTTAGAAATCACTAACAAGTACTGTAACATAATGAAATATGTACAATAGTTTCCCCAAATATTTTATTGAAGTGATAAAACAGTTATTTAAAAAAAAAATCAAGGAACACATTATAAGAAGAATGAAAAGAATACAAGATGTAAATAGGAACTTATAGCCACATATCTAAGTAAGTGTAGCTATTGAATTTTAGGTGATAAGCAGAAAGGAAATGAAAGAAAAAGTTAATCTTCTTTAGAAACAATCAGTAACATAATCCCCCCTTCCCTGCCTTTTATCTGATCCAATCAATCACACATTTATTGTGAACCTAATATTGGTGTGTGCTGTGATTCACTCCATCCACCCCTGACACAGCTGTGCTCCTCTACTTTTTCTGTCACTGTTTCTTTATGCTATGGCTCCACCTCTGCCTGTCTGTCAGTCTTCTCTTTCAAGCCCAGCCCTTGCCATCACCCTTGACTCAGAGCTCAGCTTCTCCTTGGAAGGCCTGGCCTCACTTCTGAAAGCCATGAGGGCTATAAATGAAGCACTGATAAGATACAGAATGGATCTGGCCCAGTGACAACTTGTCCCTAAGCCTGAGAAAAGCTTCCCCAGCAAAGGCAGTGGTCTTTTCTGAGACATTTAATAGGTATAATTGTTAATTACATGAGAATCCTTCGGGCTCCTTTAGTTCTTTCATCTACCCATCAGGGCTAAAATAACAGCTGAACAAAAGCAGGACTCCTCTCCAACACAGACACAGCTGAAGAACAAATGCTTAAGAAATAAGATTAATGTCCTCTGAGAGTACAGAGATTTAACAAGTTATTTTTAGTTTCAAGTACCTAGACACTAGGATACAAAGAAACCTCAGAAAAAGGAAAACTCAGCTGGAAAAATGACAAAGTCGTATTGGCAGCGGAGCCTCATGAAACCAAAATTGAAAATAACATGATAATACACTTTAAAAAATACCTTCCTACAATCACTGGTACTTAGCCTAAGTAGTCCCGATGACATTGCAGATGTGGAGCAAATGACTGCTTGAGATGCCTATTTACAGTATTTTGTGTACTAAAAAATCTGTCATTCTTTTTCCTCCCCCCTCCAAATTTTAGACATCAAGTAGTTCCTTGTGATGATAAAAGATGTACAGTTACTTGACCCTCATAGGTCACTGTACCCATTTCTGTTCTGACTATAAACTAAAAGCTAAGAAATCTCACACATTTATAACTGGCATGAAATTTACCAGGATTTAGGTGGTTTTTGCCCATTTAAAATTGGTTTTCCCTCAGTATAGCCGGACAAAGTTTCTGAGGAAATCAATACTTTTCATTATCCCTGAAGTCTATAATCCACGGACAGCAATTCCTGGATGGTCACCAAAACGTTTGCAATCCTTTTGTGGCTGGTTTCAAAGCAAAACAGCCAATAAGACCTTTGCCATGACAAGTAGATGGTCTGGGCTGGGGGACTGAGGGAGGCGGGTTGGGGGAGGGGTGGAAGGTACAGGCGCTTTGTGTCCCTGAGCAGAATGCTGTGGGTAGAGGAAGGCTCTGTTCATCAAAAACAGTGTAACTGACCCGCAGGCAGAACATCACGTTTGTAATTCAGGTTTCCTAGAACTCGGTGTGAAGTGGCATAGGGCGCCAAAATGGGAATAATTTACATCAGAGCACTAAATGCATGCATCCTGGGTTTTGTCTGTAGCATATTAGTCTGCTCCCAGTTTTGCCAGTCACCAAACAGCTTATGCAGATGAAGTGAAATACACAAAACTGTGTTTCCAGAGCATTAGGATAAAGATATTAATGCTGCCCTAATTTTGTAACATTTTCTTGGCACATGAAATATTGAGGGCCAGTTTGCAAAGAGAAACATGTAATTTATGTATTCTACACTCATTCTCAAAAGGATTTGAGGCAGAAAACAGAGAATTCATTTTACAGGGAGTGCCCACTTGAACTCACCAAAAACAGAAAATGTAATCTTCTATATTCATAAAGAGGCATATTTTTAAAAACAATTTTTTCTATGAAATCTTACATTGTTAAAAAAGTTCCAGTCATAATACTAGATTTGAATCTGCTTTTTGGCCCCTTTCCCAAAACACAGTGGTACCTTTCTCCAAAGGCCAGGAAACACATGACAAGACCTCGAATGAAGAATTTCACCACACTTTTCTGAATGTATTGAGAGCAGAAGTGATGCAAAGTGCCACACTCTTTGGCAGCCTTTTCTGGGGTCGGCTTCCCCGGCACCTTCTTGAATAATATCTTTATTGATTGGTCTTGCTCTTTGAAATGAGTAGACTAACCCAGAGGGAAAACAAGAAGCTTTACTCTCCCTGAGTCGATACATTTAAATAACTGGAAGCCTAAAACGATTCTAGTTGTCTAATGGTTTGAGGCAGATGGAAGGTTTGTTTTGGAATCACTTGAAAATATGTACCAGCTGACCTGGCCCCTCTGTTTCAAGGTCCTCCTATCGGCTGCGCTGTCACTCTGCCAGTCAGTGGCTTGGCAGGGCTGTGAGAAGTTCCTTGGAGGAGGGGCTGCAACTGTGGTGCTGTCAGTCTATTACCTTTCTTCCCCCATCACCCCATCCATAATAAAGGCACAAAGCAGTAAAATTCCAGAGCAGTGGCACCGAATGGACAAAAAGTTATTTACCAAAAGAATGTAACACTGCAGTAACACATGATCTTTAAGCATCTTCGAGCAAGGCGCTGGACTAAGTACTGCAAAGGATGTGAGTTACTGCCAAACACCTCACCGCCTAGAAGGGGAAGGAGATGACCAGACATCAACTACACATCCAAGGTATTTACTAGGCCCATGAATTTTTAGAGGCGATCTATTTCCAGTTCCTCACTTTAAACCTAGATTTTTGTACTTGCTTCAGACCCATGGCTGCTCGGGATTAGAGATATCAGTTGAAACTTATGAGGGGGAAGCAGAAATTTTTTTATTCTCTTAGCAGTATAATTCCTCTTTAAAAGAGATTCGTCTACTAAACTGTACACATAAAATTGGTCAGGATGGTAGATTTTATGTTATGTGTATTTTGCCACAATTTAAAAGAGAGAGAGAGACAGACAGACAGAGACAGAGAGAGATCTTCGTGGTTCCTCTCCTCTCAGGTAACATCTCCTCAAGCTGTTTTCTCACTTCTTGGTTTCCTCCACACTTGCTATTCACCCACTATTTAGCTGCGCAGAATCTCTGAGTCTAAGCTTGGCCAGGTAATTGTTATTGTTATTTGTTATTGTTGTTTATTTCCCCTCCAGCTTTACTAAGATGTGATTGACAAATCAAAACTGTATATATTTAGGTTGTACAACATGAGTTTTTAAAGGTATAAAATGTGATAATTTAATATATATCTATATTGTGAAATGATTACCACCATTAATTTAATTAATCCATCACCTTACATAGTTACTAAACAAACTAAAGCTTGCAAGTTAAAGTCAGCTTACTTCCGTACAGCAAAGAAAACCATCAAACAAAATGAAAAGGCAACCTACGGAACGGGAGAAAGTATTTGTAAGCCACATATCTGATAATGGGTTAATATCCAAAGTATATAAGGAACTCATATACTGAAGAGCAAAAAAGCAAATAACCTGATTAAAAAATGGACAAAGGGCCTGAATAGACATTTTTCCAAAGAAGCCATACAAATGGCCAACAGGTACCTGAAAAGGTGCTCAACATCACTAGCCATCAGGGAAAAGCAAATCAAAACCACAATGAGATATCACCTCACACTAATCAGGATGGCTATTATTAAAAAGGCAAGAGGTAAGTGTTGGCAAGGAGGTGCAGAAAAGAGAACCCTTGTCCACTTTTGGTAGAAATTGGTGTGGCCACTTTAGAAAACAGTATGGAGATTCCGCAAAAAATTAGAAATAGAACTATCACATTGTTATTTGTTCTAAGCAAAAACTGTTTCTCAAATAGTACATGCAAATAAAGTTTTCTTCAGAGCATCCACAAAACAGAAGGATTCCAAAGAGTACGTGTAACAGGGATCTCACCGCAGTTCCTCTGTTCTGCTCTTGTTCCTAGAACAGTTTGGACCTTCACTTTGTTAGCTGGCTAATGGTAGAATCCATTGGTCCTGACTTTCTGGTCACTGTGTCCCTTACAGAATCTAAGGCATCGCTGGCATCTTGGCAGTGGGGTGAAGGAGTGATTTTCTTTCTTGATTCTCTGTGTGGACGCTCAGAAACCATAAAAACTAGAACCGATGATAGGCCTTTTGTTAACATAAAATTGGCAGTAAGACAGCTCATACCTGCTTCTCAACTCTTTGCTTGCATATTTTGAACCTTTACCAGGAATGTGGAGGCAAAATATGTTGCTCCAACTTTCAGCTTGCTACTAACAACGTAATAATAGTAAGAAAGCTTTATTTTCTCAGTATCTCTCTCCAAACTGTTTTGTATGGTTTATGAGGACACCTAGTTTAAAGCAGCTTTTTGTTTCCACTCCCTCTGTGCTCCACTTGGGTGGTGGGATCAATGAACAAAATGCAGAGATAAGGGCAACCCAGAAACTCACAAGACACAAAGGGTGGACCTTTGACAGCTCCACCTCAACCACTTCTCTTCCAGGACGACACTGACCGTGGGTGCTGACTGCACAGGGACCTCCTCTCAGGAGATCCATTTATTTTTTATGCCTCTTGAAAAATAACCTTAGTTTATAACTATTAGGTGCAGTCTGAATGTCTGTGTCCCCTCAAAATTCATATATGTTGAACTCCTAACCCCCGAGGTGATGAATTAGGAGGCGGGGCCTTTGGGAGGTGATTAAGTCAGGAGTGTGGGGCCCTCATGATGAAGATTAGTGCCGTTATGGAAGGAGACCCAAAAGAGCTCCCTCACCCCTTCTGACATGTGAGGTTACAATAAGAAGACGGCCCTCAAGTAGGAGCAAAGCCCTCCCCACACATGCACCCATGATCTTGGGCTTCCCAGCCTCTAGAACCACAAGCAACAGATGTTTGTTATCAATTAGTCTCCCCCTCCTCCCCCTCTGCCACCGCCCAGTCTATGGTATTTTGTTATAACAGCCTGAAGAGACTTAAGACACTATCTTTTCGAAATTACCTAATACAAAAAAGGAGACGTTGGTGGGTTAGGTATAATCCCCCCACCCCACCAGTTAAGTGAAACTTTCTTATTTTCCTCCTTTTCTCCCCCTAAATGGGTAGAGAGGAGCTTGTCTTCATTTCTGTTTCTCGATACACTACAGATATGAAATTTTAGTGCACCGATAAATTCAAGGTCCATGAATCAGGGACTTGGCTTGGTTCCCCGTTGACTCTTCAGCCTTGATCGGTCAAGAAATACCGGTTGCTGGTGGAATGACTGACTGGTATGACTTCAAAGTGAAGAGCTGAGCAACCTGAGTGCGTTTCCTTGCCGGGATCTTCTGGGTCACCAAAGTGAGGTGCTCTCCAGCCCTGTGGACCACGTCTTCCACCAGAGGGAGCAGGGGCACCACCACAGTCCCGAGGACACTTGGTGCAAAACCACGGGAGATGCCTGAAGGGGAAACTCAGAAGGTCCCCAGGCACAGCAAGAAAGAATTTAAATCAAAGCCAAAGTGAAGAAGAATAAATCTTGAGGTCCATGTAAGTAAAGGCAAACGGCTAGATTAAGCCAACATAGACCTTCTTTTTCCTGCTGCTTAAATGTCTGGGGCTCGTGACCTAGAGGGGCCTCTGCCTGCCTCCTGGTTACTAATGATGTGGAGACAGCCTTGCCACAGCGCATCTCATCCTAAAAGCAGAAGGGACAATGCCCACAGCCAAGCCACTCTGAAATCCCGCACTGCAACACTCTGAAACAGTTCTATCTGTGTCTCCAGCTCCGGGGAAAAGATCAGTTATGTGGGTTGTTTTTGGTCTGGCACAAGTGCTATGATGACTTCATTCCAAAGTCTGGGCTGTGATTCCACCTAAGACCGAATAATTTTGCACAAACCACCATCAACTCACATAAATGGCAACAGAAGTTTAATATTCAAGGCCTCCACTTTCTTCTCCAGACAAATTTAAACCTAAAAAGGGCAACAGTTTGAAAGGTTGGGCATCAAAACACACAGCTGTTAGAGCAGATCATTAGCCCTTTCTAAGTCTCGGCATGAATGAGAAGGTGGTGAGGTGGACAGCGGTGTACAGGGGGATTCAAAAGGACAGACGTGGGCGACTACTTTGCCTCATGGACCACCATCCATAGATCATGGAGATCACAGGGTCGATTTTAAAGCCCAACATCATCTAAAAGGAAAGATAATTCCAGAGGAGATCTAAGATGTATCATGATTTAAAAAAAAAAAAAAAAAAAAGACTCAAGCTAATGAAGCTTTGGAGAGTAAATTATTCTTCCATGGCTGCTGATACAAACAACAACAGCAAAAGGTACTCTCTATTTTCTGAGTGGTTCTACCCTCTGGATGGAACCTGCCAGTCCACAGATGTCCAATTCGGGCCATTCCTGGGAGCCTACTGATGGGATATAACTGTTGAGCAATCATGAAACAGAGCATCCCAAGCAGTGAACACGGTAATATTTTAGGTTTGTTTTAAGGTAGTGATCAGAGCAAGTGGAAAACTACATATAATTCAAGAGAGAAACCCAGGTGACAAATTCAAATGAACAATGACAAGTTTCTACAAGGCAAGATCCTGGTATATTTCCTTACACTGCCCGCTGCATCTTGCCCAGTCTATAGCAAGTGGTCAACAGGGACTTACCGATTATCTAATTTAAAAAGATATACCTATGGGCGTACCTAAAAAGAAACCGGAGGCCAGATCCTTTCTACAAAGCTACCACTAGATCAGAGGATAGAAGTTTTAGACACAGAAAGATAAAAACACAGTAGCAAATCAAACCCACTGAGTCTAAAATGTTTTCCAAAACTTGCGGGATCCTTCCTATAAATAAGGTAGCTTCTTGCTCTAATCCTACTCTTCTAGGCAGACAAGCTTTCATGAAACTAACAAGTACTTTAAAAAAATCCTCAAGAGAGAGGCGAAGAGTATGTTAACTTCGGTGGGGGTGGGGGGGAACAGAGACGGCTGCGCACACTCAGCTAGACCCATGAAGAAGCTCTCCTAACGTCTGTGGAGAGATCTTTCTCTACATAATGGTAAACAATGAGCCCTGTCAAATTTTTCTTATTTTTCATCATGGGAAACGTTAAGTGTCACAATACTTCAAGCATGCAGCGTGAATAGAAAACAAGATGGCACACCGACTTCACGACAATGGTAAATCAAGTGTTCTGTCTGGCAGGAAAAATGTCATTAGCCTGTGAAGTGATCTAGCTGATGTCATTTTTGAAACAGAGGTCTACTTGAATTTATGAGGAAAACAATTGACTTTCTTTTCAGCCATCTACTTTTAGAAGGAAAATATTTATTGTACCTTTCAAAAGAAAGAACATTCATACTCCCCCGAAAATAAGTTTATAGAGTATATATTTCCACTAGCAAAACATGGAGGGCTTCCCTGATGGCGCAGTGGTTGAGAGTCCGCCTGCCGATGCAGGGGACACGGGTTCGTGCCCCGGTCCGGGAAGATCCCACATGCCGCGGAGCGGCTGGGCCCGTGAGCCATAGCCGCTGAGCCTGCGCGTCCGGAGCCTGTGCTCCGCAACGGGAGAGGCCGCAACAGTGAGAGGCCCGCGTACCGCAAAAAAACCAAAAAAAACCCATGGAAAACAGAAGTTCATTCTTAAAAAGTCAGGTTATGAAGGACTAACAACCTCACGCCCAGATGGAACATTAAGGTAAAAACAGCTCATCATTTTGCTCATTCCGCACAGGTTAGGCCTGCCTTACTATACCTCCAATTCAAGGTCAAGGAAAGTGTACTGAAAAGTAGAGTCTTCAGGTACCTAATAACTAGAAGTCTAACAATAGACAGAATGTTCCCAAAGAAGTTATCTAAGCACTTTACCAGTTTCGCTATTTTTCAGTCAAAGCAACTGTGTTCTGAGAGAATTTCTTTTTTTCGTAGTAAACATGCACAGTAAAGTTTAAACACAAGATGTGCTATTAGAAAATTCAGACAAAAGCTAACTTACATAATTAATAAGTGTATTCAAATAATCATGCTCACTGTTCATGACAGATGAATTGTTATTGATTATAAAGAATGCTTTTGATATATTTTTGAGTGAAAAAATAGGTTACATGACATTTAGAGTATAATCTATCTTTAAAACTGTATTTTTATAATGAGTATGCATAGGAAAATGTGTGGAAGGAAAGGAGGTACAACAAGGTTTTAATATTGCCTTACATGTTGTCATGTTTCCTGAGGAATAATTTATGTACAGTAAAATTCACTATTTTTCTATACAGCTCTATGAATTTCAACAAATGCATACAATCATATAACCACCACCCCAATCCAGGTGTAGAACACTCCCATCACTCCAGAAAGTTCCTCTGTGTCCTGTTGTAGTCCATCCCTAACCCCAGCCCAGCCCCTGGCCATCAAAGCTCTGTTTTCTTTCCTTTATCGTAATTATGATTATTCTAGAACATCATACAAAAGGAATCATAATCAGTCTTTTGATTAACATCGGTTTTTCTTTTCTACAATATGGGATTATAGGTGATGATCCCTTTATTCTTGTTATCTTCCTTTCCTATATTTCTAATCTTTTATTAAAAACTTAACTATTTTTTCAATTTAGAAAAAACGCAAGCAAAAACTAATTAATTGTGATGTGCCTACGGTGAGTAGACAAAGCCATGAGAGCACATGTGAGAGCAAATGTTGTATAAGATATGAAGACTGGAATTACTTCACCGAAGAGTTAACTTTGAGAGGCAATGGAGAATCAGCGAGGGCTTGGGGAAAATACTAGCTGTGCTATCTACCAGTTGGGTGGCTTTGGGTAGGCTTTTTTTATCACCTTTTAGCTTCAGCGTCCTCATTTTAAATTAGGGTTTCAAATAGTTCCTCTCTCATAAAGTTGTTGCAAGGATTACATGAGATTGTGCATATAGGCCACTGGCGCTGGGTAAACTTTAGCACTAAAATTGTGTTTATTATTTATTTGGCTGTTCTCATTAGTATGATTATCATTATGGAGACCTTCGGAGGTTTTCCAATACAAAAGGACATTTCTAAGCCCAGGAGAAGAGCCATAGGGAGAGAGAAGGGTAAGTAGGGGCATAAGGAATGTGGCTTAGGTTACACGTTCACGTTTCAAATCTCAAAACTAAACCGTAGACATTTCGCTTTAGAAAATGTAAATCTTCTGATTCTTCTAAACAAAGTTCTTATCATTTTGTTATGATCTCTGAGCGAATTCAAACCCCTGGGGTTTTCTATTCTTGGAATTTTAAGTTATAGCTCATTATTCAAGGCACCTTGGGAAATGTAGTATTAATAGTAAAAGACCAGCCACCCTTACAACTTTAATCCATATTTTCTTACTATTTAGAACCCAGCGATCCTTTAGTGAAAATATACATTTGCATTTATCTAATTCTCTCCCCTTCACCCCACATGAATAGCCCAAACCCTCTAACCTTTCTTCACCCCATTATATGACATGAATTTAGGGGAGATGAAGGTAGCCAATTATACAGCCGGCAGCCTAAACAAGAACATGACACTGAAGATCAGTGAGCAACAAGATCAAGCAATTGTAGACGTTCATTTCTGCAAGGTTTTTGGTTGTCAGAGACTCTGGGGTAAGAGCGAGTTCACAAAAAACAAGTATGATCCACCTTTATCTTCCCAAGACTGTACTACATGCCAGGAAGTAGTAAGTCTATCTCTTTTGGGAAGCTCTCAAATGTTTTGATTGAAATAGAACGTCTCATTTAATTTTCATCGTCATGATGAATTCATAATTCATGAACCAGTCCAGGCTTTTCATAATAAATGGCAATTAAATTAAAAACATGTCTGCTGTCTTTGGCCAAAAATATACATATAATAAATGCAGGACTATTGGCTTCATGCATTTTGGTCAAAAAATAATTATAGCCACAGTAAAGTTCATAGACATAACATTCATATGTGTATGTCTCTATGTGTATGCATGTGTGTGTATATATGTATATGTGTGTGTGTGTGTAAATGTGCATGGAGCATACGTTATTGCAAAATTGCACAAGCCAGGGAGTGATCTCCCAAGCTCCAGGCCCCTCTATCAGATGCCTGCTCAACTACAGGAGATGGTTCCTTTGACTAGAAAATCTTACCATCTCCACACCCGACCTGTCATTCAAGATGCAGCTCACGTGCCACTTCTCCATCAAGCCCCTTTCAGTTTTCCTGCACCAGAAATGACCTTCTCCTTTCTACCTTGGATTCATTATTTATATACCTGTCCTCTCCCCATGACAAAGCAAAAGGCTCCTTGAGAGTACGGCCCGTGGAAAATTATCATTTGTATCTCCCTCACCAACTAGTGCCTAGCATAGTACTTTGTACCAATTAGGGGCTCAATATAAATTTTCAGAATAAAGTGAATATTTTATTCCATTTCACTACAATCATCAATTTTTGCTTTCATAAGATAGCAATGGCTGAACAGTCCAGAAAATGAGACTTGAGAGTATGGCTTTGGTAATATTCTAATTTCCAATTCCTGACTCCTCTTGAAACATTGTTAATATTTCAATGGACACATCGAAAAGTCCATAGATCTCCAGGCCCAACTCCAGTAAAACAAAAAGAATTTGAGTGTTGAGGGTTTAAGAAGAAACTTGTTCTGCATGGTGCAGAGTGCCTGGATTGAAACTGATGAAAGCATTAAGAAATGATTGTCTTCCAATATGCTTTCAGGTTAACAAAGAACTTTTTGCCCCGATAGGAATACACCAATCACAAGTAGCTTCTAAGTTTACATCATTTAAATGACCCGCATATGAGAGACTAATCAAGAAAGACAGTAGGCGTGTCTCCCCTTTTCCCAAGCTAAGTACCATGCTGGTGGGGGGGGGCGGACAACTTCCTCCCAACTTCTGATAAAGCAATCACCCAGAAAGACAGAGAGCTCTGAACAACATTCATCCCAATTTGATATCTCTCTTCTTTTTTGAAGTGTCAAAAGTTTAAAAGTTAGGGGAACAAACATGGCATCCTTCAGCGCTCATGCTCCAAGACAAGTATCATTCACTGACTACACGATGCGTGGCTTTGCCAGCCTTTTGCTCACTCAGTGCTCACAACAAGGTGAATTCCCATTTAACCCATTTTACAGATGATAGTACTGAGGCTTGTATTATTAAAAATTAGGCATACACTATAATCCACAAAGCAGAAAACATCCCTCAAGTCCGAGTTTACTTCCTGTGAGTTAATCTTTAAACTCTAATATTAAAATTTGGGGACTATGTTGACGTAATGGACAATGTGGGTCAATTCATTTTCAATTAACTCAAATGAACACAACTTATTTTCTAACTGTTAAGAGTTTGGGGGAACTTATCTCTGAATGATCATAGAATTTCCAGAACATTCTGAATTTCACCTAGGAGTTAATAATTTCTGAGAAAAGGATAACACAGGTTTAGTAACAGAAAAGTTGGAGCTCACCTAGGGACTTCTACTGGATTCTGTTCCTAGGATTGCTCCCAAGGACTCCACTGCCTGAGTATGCCGTCTGGTCAATGTGAAAGGTATAACATTTCTAGGAGCGATTTTTTCTTTCTTAAAGCTAAATCTCAAAGCCATTTATTGAGCACTTACTCAAAAAGCCTGGAGCATTGTACATATTAGCCCATTTAATTTGATCAAATTTGTATTTTAAACCCCTTGAGGACCCTCAATGTCCATACAGAGAGGTTAAATTTCTTGGCTATGAACCACACAACTAGTAAGAGGTAGAGCCGGAACAGGAACCCAGGTGTTTCTAGCTTTAAAACCCAGGCTTTTTCAACTACACTGTACAACCACAATCCTCCTCCCAGCCTCCCAAGTATTTTTGCCTTCTATACCTCTGAGCTTAAAAGCTCAAGTCCATCCAGCTTCTTTTCAGGGTACAATCATTTTCTTAATGCTCATCTTCATCATGAATTCACCAAACTGAACTGAAAGTTGCAAAATTTTTTTAACTTAAGAAGTCATGGTGTAAAACAAACGGACAGAGCTCTGATTCCACTGCCACTGCTTAGAGAATGAGGGAGAGAAACCACAAGCAACTGTTGATTTCGTGTCTCAGCCCACACCAAACAACTGCCTCTTCTCTGACTGCCATTTTTACATTTTCTTTGGCCTTTTTTAGAAACAGATGGGCCAGTGACTGGAGTATTATCAGCTCCCATGTATGCAGCTGGAGCATCCCAGAATTGCAGAAATAGCAATCTTCTGAATAATTTCTCCTGCCACAAACAACTGCTGCTTCTGCGATAATAATCCCCTTAGTGGACCCAGAGAGCATTCTTCCCATTCCAAGAGCCATGGTTCTGTTTATTTTAAACCACAATGGCCTTTTGTATTTCGGCTAAGAAATGCTTCAGATATGTGGACCACCTGATCTTTGTTTTGTCTTTCCAAAGGCAGATATACCAGATGATAATATTTGGGTTAAAGGACATTTTATCTTCAGCTGTCATAGAAAAGGAAGACCAGGCTAGGAGGCAACTGAACTGTTTTTGTTCTTTTTCTTCTTACTTAAGTCCGGGAGCCTTCATGGGTACGGGGTATCACATGAACTGCCCATTTTATGACACCAACTCTTAGACTCCCAAAAGGCCAAATCAGCACCAACCACAAACCTTGTTGGCCATATTTTGACCATGATGCCAGGCATTCAGAAGTTTTCAGAGTTAAGATGTTTGTTGTTACGGGGGGAGAATGTAGATCTCAGACCAAATATATGTTTTTTCCACCTGAGTGCTTTGCAACCACAAAGTACTCATTTGATAAAACAGGACCTGATAATATTTAGAAATAACTGAAATCACAATATACATAATAATAAACTCGATCTGTCATCCATGGAACAAGCCTTAGTTTTTTTCAGATAATATTTTTCTCTCAGTGGCGAAGCCTACACCAATCAGCCAAATAAGTAAATAAATAAATTACAAATTATTAAAGTTATTAGATTTTTATTAAAGTTATACAAACTGTATAACTCTGAAGAAACTAGTTTTCAGTGATGACAAAGTTACATTAAGACGTAATTTTCCAATTTGTCAAACGCATCATTTTTCTAACAGCTTTGAGTTATAAGTCAGATACCAAATAATTCAGCCTTTTAAAGTTCAATGGTTTTTAGTGTATTCAAAGAATTGTGCAACCATTACCACTATCTAATTTTAGAACATTCCTATCATCCCCAAAACATCCCCAGTGGCTGTCACTCCCTATTCTGTCTCCCTAGACCCTAATAATCACTAATCAACTTCCTACCTGCATAGATTTGCCTATTATGGACATTTCATACAATATGTGGTCTTTGTAACTGGCTTCTTTCACTCGGCATAATGTTATCAAGGTTTATCCATGCTGTAGCAATCTATCAGTACATTATTTCTTTTAATGGGCAAATAATATTTCCCTGTATGAATGAACACCTTTTCATTTACGCATTCGTTAGTTGATAGTCATTTGGTTTGTTTCCACTTTTTTTGACTATCGTGAGTAATGCTGCTATGAACACTGCGTACAAGTGTTTGCACGGATCTATGTCAAGCATTTCATTTTTAATGACAATCACAATCTTTGGTGAAGAAAGAAATGTGTTATTTTACGCCAGTGAAGGGAAAGGTTTTAACAGTAAGTGCTGTGTGAGAGCAAGCAGGCTAAGTAGGTACAACCTACGTTGGCTGGGTGTGGGGAGGCAATGCGGCCCACCCCTGCCTGGCCCGACGTACCAGCACGGCAGCCAACAGCAGGGGCATCCCTCTGGCCATTCCTCATGGTGTGATTGAGATCACAGGCCCTCCAAGCTCACCGGCACATGCCAAGCCTGAGCAAATCTTGCCCACCCCACCCAACGTCCTCACAACTCATCATTTTCTGATTGTGAAGTGGAGAGAGAGTGTCTAAGCCAAAACCCTGATGACAGATGCTGATGGGGACCCAAATGACCTCCAAGTGTATTCTCACTAATGACTGAAGCAGGTCAGTAGGCAAATCAGATTTTTATTAAGTTTCCTCCCAGGTGACACACGATCTCACCCAAATAAAAAGAACTCATTCAAATAAACAGATACGTTAGTTAAAAGAATAACTCAACCTATTTTATGAAAATAGTAGAAAAGGACCTATACGTTAGTAAAAGAATAACTCAACCTATTTTACGAAAATAGTAGAAAAGGACCTATACCATTAAAATGCACTTTGTTTCTATGTCCATTAAATATCAAAGGCAAGTTTTCCAAGGGTTTGAAGTACTAGTCAAACAGGTTATACATTAACTTCTTTGCCCTCAAGTAAAATAATATGAGAATTCAAGTGCATAAGACAATTTATTCCAAAACTGGAGGTTCAAAAGATCAGTAATTATGAGGCTATGTAGGAGAAAGGGATGTTTTGCATTCTCTAAATTACCAGAGGTGGTTTGCTAACTAGCACACGTAGACAATGAGTGATTACCCCCAATTCAGCTTTGTTCTCATTAGAAAAGGACTTCGACCAAACTGAAAGGCAGCCAGAGCTCAATAATACCGTAGTCAACCCCTGTTGTCTTTTCACAATTGGATCTGCATTTTCTTAAAGGAATACAAAAATCGCAAATGCAACGTGCTCATTCACACATATATCATCATGGTTATTTCCATTAGCGAAATTATAGCATCTGAATTTCTTGTAATTAAAAAAAAAAAGATAACCACAGAAGCAGCATCAGAGTCTATATGACTGAACTCTGAATTCTTTTAGTACAGCAGTATAAATCACTGTTGCTTTTCTCTCCACTCCTACAAACAAGAGGTTCATCCATCCCTCCTCCCATCCCCCCAGGAAAAAAAAAACAACACAAAACAAAACCCTGGTCTAGGCCTCCACACAGTCACAGTATCCACCACCAAAAGATACTGGGGTCTGTCCTGGGTTTGTGTTTAGAAAGCTGAAAAGGAAAGAGATCAGACGGAGAAATGGACACACAGGACAAAAGAAGGGCCTACCCCAGGGGCAGCCAAATCTACCCACTGCCTTTTTTCGCAAGGCCCTTGAGCCACAAAAAACATTTACATATTGGAAAAATTATATTTAAATCATTAGAAGAAAGTCAAATGAAGAAGAATAGCCTACGATATATGAAAATTAGATAAAAATCCAATTTCAGTGTCCATAAATAAAGTTTTATTGGAACACATCCCTGCTCATTCATTTACATATTGTGGAAGGTTACCTTTGGGCTGCAAAGGCTGAGTTGAGTAGCTGTGGCAGAGACCAGAGGGCGTGCAAAGCCAAAATGAATCATTATCGGGCCCTTTATAGAAAAAGTTTGCAGACCCTTTGTCTAACCTAGCCGAAGTGTACATTTCATCCCAAATCTCTAAAATGGATCTCAAGAAAGAGGGAAGGTTCTAAACTAGCCATTGTGACTGGGTGGGTGGGAGGTGGGACATTTACAGACAGAGGTAACTGAGATGGGGTTCCTATTCCACAGAAGCACAAAATAAGTCAGATATACCAAGTTTGCTGGCTTGAGAGTTTTTGCCGACAAACGACTTGTCTCCTTTTATAAATTTGTTTCAAGCACACAGCTTATCAGTGAACACAAGAACACATTAGTTGCTCACAAATTAGCATTTAGTACAATTATCTACAAAAGGGACAAGGAATCAATTTACATTTCAAATCTTCACTCCATTTAGCCTGCAACTTTTTTCAAGTAACAAAACACATCCAGGAACACTAGATAACTACTTCTTATCAATGTGGACGCCATTTTAATCCATCCTTTAATAATGTTGCCGTTGTATGAAGGCGGAGGAGTGAAGCAGCTAGGGAAACGGAATAACTAATGAATAGAAATTGGAACCTGGCGAGCTCACTGACAACAGCCTGAGTGTGATGATGTCAAAGTTTCATTAATTGGATGTTAATCAACCTCTCCCCATGTACTCTTGTTCCCTTAACTCTATCCTGTGCTTATCAATGAATGCAACGTACTGGGTCTTTTGCCTAATTCAAACATAATATGCAGAAAAATGTCTGTAACCAAATTTCATAGCCTAAAAATCACCCAGTTTATTGTGGATCTAACCATCAAGGAGACATCTGTCTGTTCTTATGAAGAAATAAAGGAAATAACCCAAATACAAGATTATAAATGCTTTCAAATTCTAGAATGGGAATGAAAAGACTTTTAATAGTTGATCTAATCTTAAAGATTTTGCTCCAGAAATCTTAGCTGTACTCTTCACCTTCCCCACAAAACTGCTAATATGTGTTTGCTTTTCGTGGCTCATGTATGTGCAACAGAAGAATGATGGTCTAATTTTTAATCAAACTTTGCTCGTGTTTCAACTCTTCAGTTCTTTTTTTACTTTTTTAATCATTCGAAGTAAATAAGTAACTACCATGTTGCGGAGAGGCACAGATGGCTGGGGAATCTATGGGAAGCCCAGATGGTGTATCAACATGCCCACAAGCCAGTCATCCCATTGGCAGCTTCCAACCTGACAGTGGCTGGGATTAATATAACCGCTCTAGTCTCCACGCCAGCTGAGGGGCTCACAAGACTAGTGTTTGGGCCAGAAAAGATGCTGACTAAAGACATCCAGGTCTCACTTCACTGTCTGCGGCAAATTTGATTTCAGGTTTCACATGGACTGAAATGGCCCAACTTCCTTGGCAGCTGTTATAGGTTAACCACGCTTCTAAGACCACCTAGTGTTGTGTGTGCGAACACGTGTGCCCAGATGTGCCCTCGTGTGGATTATAACCACCCAGTTTTCTTTAAGACAATCCCTATCACATTTACAATTTACAGTTCGTGGGAAAATCCTCTAAAAACTAAATACCGAGTGAATAATATTCCTAAGGAAATTTTTCACAGGACTAAAAAAAAATGCAATTATTATTCACAACATTATTAAAGGGCAGAGTTTACCAAAATCTTCCAAACAAATAATGAGTTTGCAGAATTAGGAAATAACCACATTTCCTTTCATTTTTATCAGGCATTAATCTGTCCTTAGAGGAAAATAAAAACACTCATACCAGTGTTCTTAATCAATTTGTAGAAAAGACTAACAACATCATGTAAATAGGCTAATGTGTGTAAACAAAGGAGAGACGCCCAGTTGTTTGAAAATCAGCTTATTCATGTTATAAAATAATACATACAAATTATTTAAGAAGCATGTCCTAAGAAATAACAAATCCATATTTATTAAGTTATACAACCCTCTGGGCCTCAGTTTCCCAATGGGGAAAATGATCTCAAAGAGGAGATTGTGGGAACTAAATAATTAATACACTAAACTGCCTGGGAGGTTGTAAGCACTCAAAGGTGTTAACTATTATTACTTCATAATTAAAATTATTGCTAAAGTTCCAATCACATTCTTTTCCAAAGAATTTTATTTTTTCTGATACGTAAGGAGATAGAAAATAAACAGTTCATTCAACGAGCATAAATGCAGGCAAATGAAGTGAGGAAATTAGATAATCAGAAAAACACGGGAGAAGGAAACAGGAGAATGTATGACACTACAGTTTATAATTAAGGAGCAATACACAATGCAATCATAATTTAGAACAGATCATAGAGAAGCAGAGTTAAATACGGAAGTAGAGTATGAAAGCAACAGAGGAAAATTACAATGCCATTAAAAACAAGGTCACAGGGGCTTCCCTGGTGGCGCAGTGGTTGAGAGTCCGCCTGCCGATGTAGGGGACGTGGGTTCGTGCCCCGGTCCGGGAGGATCCCACATGCCGCGGAGCGGCTGGGCCCGTGAGCCATGGCCGCTGAGCCTGCGCGTCCGGAGCCTGTGCTCCGCAACGGGAGAGGCCGCAACAGTGAGAGGCCCGCGTACCGCAAAAAAAAAACCCAAAAAAACAAGGTCACAAAAAAGGAGTCTGTTGTAGGCGTCTAGGCGAGAGAAAATTATAGCTTGGACTGGGGTCTCTGGGGTGACAGTAGTGAGAATGGTGTTTATTCAATTTGGAAGATAGAGCCAAAGAAAATATCTTACCCTAAAATATTTTTTTATGGATTAAAACATTGATAGCCACGGCTGATTGAACACTTATTATATAGTAGGCACACTACTTGTATTATCTCATGTTACTTCTCCCAACAACTCTGATACAGGCAGTATTAATATCAGAATACAATGGGCAAATTGAGGGACAGAGAAGTCTGCTAACTTATCCACTATTTACATCTAGCCAGCAGTAGAAGTAGGATTTGAATTCACATCTGTCTGAATCAAGAGCCCACTCTTTCCACTACGTTATCTCACCTCTAAGATTGAAAAAGGTGCAGAAATCCCTAGTCACAGTTATTGCGAACCTATCAGCAGGGATAACTTAACAGAAAGCTAATAACCGTATCAATTATTTTTTCAGGAAACATGCAATGTTTGAGGAATAAATCTTGGTGTAATAAAGTTTACTTTAATAAGTTAACAAAAAAATAAAACAAGGTCACACCTTTAGCAATGCTAACAACATGGGAATTCAAGCCATTAGGGAAGAATCTGCTGGCTCTCTCATATTTCATTTTAAAACTTTTAATAATTATTCAGATAGTCTATCATTGCCACAACAGTAGAGAACATAGGAACTCTGGGATGGTCACCAAAGAATACTATAGAAGTAGGTAAGGGCACCAAGGTGGAGGGATGTTAATTGATACCAAGCTATTTCCAAGTCAAAGGCAAACCTGGTAAATCTTTCCTTAAATCTCCTGAGAAAGAGTAGGTTCCCTCCTCCAGGCACAACCTAAGCTGGATCCTACTACTTTAAATATCACCAGGTTCCTTCTTGGGATGGGGAGAACCAAAAAAGGAGGAAATGATCTCTTTTAAACACATTCCCTTTTATCACCTGGAAGCACTGTAAAGGACCAGAGTGCATTCTAGGGAAGCCGCATTAGAGTTGCCTTAGCAACACCCCAGATGAGTTTAGAGATGGAAACCACCGAAGAGGGCACTGCCTAGCAGCTTCCAGGCACAAGATGTACATTTAGGGTGAGGGGCTCTGGTTGATGAGTAGCTGGGATTTTGCCATGGACAGGACCTCAAATAGCCTGTCGGTCCTCTAAAAATAAAAATCACTTGAAGCAAGTGTGCTATAACCACCCAGGGAACCTAATCCTTTCACTCTTTTATCGATGTGGGTTTGGGTGGCCATTAGCTTCTTCTGCTGCTCATTTTTTTTCAACTGCTTTCTACCTTTCTGGTTTGTTTGTTCATTCACATTGCTCTGCTATTCAGAGAAATAATGAAGAGCTTATTATAAACAGAATTAATTTATTCTAGCTACTGGTTCAGGAAAGCATATGGTGAATGTGACAGGACAATAGTTATCTGTAACCATGCAGTGATAAACTCAAGAGAAACAAATCAAACTGGGGTGTCCCGCCCACTGCACAGCAGACAGTGAATTTATGACTTAACACCCTTCCCAAGTCTCATTATGCTTTCTGGTACTCTCTTCCAGATTTCCCCAAGGTCTTATTTATCCTCTCTTGATGGACAGTCCATAAGGCAGAATAATATAGTAGTAAAGATCATGGATTCCACAACCAAGCTACTTAGACTTGCCTCTGAGCGCCACTAAATAAATTTAATTGGGGGAAAATTAATGTCTCTGAGCTTCAGCATTCTTTCTTCTTTTTTCATTAAGGTATAATTGACACATAACATTATATCAGTTTCAGGTGTATGATGTAATGATTTGATATCTGTATACACTGTGAAATGATCACCGCAATAAGTCTAGTCATCATCCATCATCATACAAAGTTAGAAAAACAAATTTTTTTCCTTATGATGAGAACTTTTTAAGATTTACTCTCTTGGCAACTTTCAAATATGCAATACAGTGTTGTTAACTATAGTCCCCATGCTGTACATTACATCCACATGAGATATTTATTTTTAAGTTTGTACCTACTGACCCCTTTCATCCATTTTGCCCACCCCCGAACCCCTGCCCCCTGGCAACCACCATTCTATTCTCTGTATCTATGGGCTTTGTTTTTGAATTTTATTTTATTTTCTTATACAGCAGGTTCCTATTACTTATCTATTTCATACATATTAGTGTAGATATGTCAATCCCAATCTCCCAATTCATCCCACTACCACCCACCCGCCTCTTTTCCCCCTTGGTGTCCATCCGTTTGATCTCTACATCTGTGTCTCTATTTCTGCTTTGCAAACCGGTTCATCTGTACCATTTTTCTAGATTCCACATATATGCGTTAATATACGATATTTGTTTTTCTCTTTCTGACTTACTTTACTCTGTATAACAGTCTCTAGGTCTATCCATGTCTCTACAAATGACCCAATTTCATCCCTTTTTATGACTGAGTGATACTCCATCATATATATGAACCACTTCTTCTTTATCCATTCGTCTGTTGATGGGCATTTAGGTGGCTTCCATGACCTGGCTATTGTAGATGGTGCTGTAATGAACACTGGCTGCATGTGTCTTTTTGAATTATGTTTTTTTTCTGGGTATATGCCCAGTAGTGGGAAAGCTGGGTCATATGGTAATTCTATTTTTAGTTTTTTAAGGAACCTCCATACTGTTCTCCATGGTGGCTGTATCAATTTACATTCCCACCAACAGTGCAAGAGGGTTGCCTTCTCTCCACAGCCTCTCCGGCATTTGTTGTTTGTAGATTTTCTGATGATGCCCATTCTAACTGGTGTGACGTGATATCTCATTGTAGTTTTGACTTGCATTTCTCTAATAATTAGTGATGTTGAGCAGGTTTCCCTGTGCTTCTTCGCCATCTGTATGTCTTCTTTGAAGAGATATCTATTTAGGTCTTCTGCCCACTTTTTGATAGTGCTGTTTGTTTTTTTAATATTGAGCTGCATGAGCTGTTTATATATTTCGGAAATTAATCCTTTGTTGGTTGATTCCTTTGCAAATATTTTCTCCCACACTGAGGGTTATCTTTACATCTTGTTTATAGTTCCTCTGCTGTGCAAAAGCTTTTGTTTCATTAGGTCCCACTTGTTTATTTTTGTTTTTATTTCCATTACTCTAGAAGGTGGGTTAAAAAAGATCTTGCTGTGACTTATGTCAAAGAGTGTTCTTCCTGTGTTTTCCTCTAAGAAATTTATAGTGTCCGGTCTTACATTTAGGTCTCAAATCCATTTTGAGTTTATTTTTGTGTATGGTGTTAGGGAGTGTTCTAATTTCATTATTTCACATGTAGCTGTCCAGTTTTCCCAGCACCACTTATTGAAGAGACTGTCTTTTCTCCATTGTACATTCTTGCCTCCTTTGTCATAGATTAGTTGACCAGAGGTGCATGGGTTTATCTCTGGGTTTTCTATCCTGTTCCATTGATCTATATTTCTGTTTTTGTGCCAGTACCATATTGTCTTAATTACTGTAGCTCTGTAGTATAGTCTGAGGTCCAGGAGTCTGATTCCTCCAGCTCCGTTTTTTTCCCACAAGATTGCTTTGGCAATTCGGGGTCCTTTGTGTCTCCATACAAATTTTAAGATTTTTTGTTCTAGTTCTGTAAAAAACGCCATTGGTAATTTGATAGGGATTGCATTGAATATGCAGATTGCTTTGGGTAGTATAGTCATTTTCACAATATTGATTATTCCAATCCAAGAACATGGTATATTTCTCCATTTGTTTGTGTCATCTTTGATTTCTTTCATCAGTGTCTTATAGTTTTCTGAGTACAGGTCTTTTACCACCTTAGGTAGGTTTATTCCTAGGTATTTTATTCTTGTTTTGCAATGGTGAATGGAACTGTTTGCTTAATTTCTCTTTCTGATCTTTCGTTGTCAGCATATAGGAATGCAAGAGATTTCTGTGCATTAATATTCTACCCTGCAACTTTACCAAATTCATTGAGTAGCTCTAGTAGTTTTCTGGTGGCATCTTTAGGATTCTCTATTTACAGTATCATGTCATCTGCTAACAGTGACAGTTTTACTTCTTCTTTTCCAATCTGTATTCCTTTTATTTCTTTTTCTTCTCTGGTTGCCGTGGCTAGGACTTCCAAAACTATGTTGAATAATAGTGGCGAGAGTGGATAGCCTTGTCTTTTTCCTGATCTTAGAGGAAATGCTTTCACTTTTTCACCACTGAGAATGATGTTTGCTGTGGGTTTGTCTTATATGGCCTTTATTGTGTTGAGGTAGGTTCCCTCTATGCCCAGTTTCTGGAGAGTTTTTCTCATAACTGGGTGTTGAGTTTTGTCAAAAGCTTTCTCTGCATCTATTAAGATGATCATATGGTTTTTATTTTTCAATTTGTTAATATGGTGTATCACATTAATTGATTTGCATATATTGAAGAATCCTTGCATCCCTGGGATAAATCCCACTTGATCATGGTGTATGATCCTTTTCATGTGTTGCTGGATTCTGTTTGCTAGCATTTTGTTGAGGATTTTTGCATCTATGTTCTTCGGTGATATTGGTCTGTAACTTTCTTTTTTTTAGTATCTCTTCTGGTTTTGTTATCAGGGGGATGGTGGCCCTGAAGAATGAGTTTGGGAGTACTCCTTCCTCTGCAATTTTTTGGAAGAGTTTGAGAAGGATGGGCGTTAGCTCTTCTCTAAATGATTGATAGAATTCACCTGTGAAGCCATCTGGCCTGGACTTTTGTTTGTTGGAAGATTTTTAATCACAGTTTCAATTTCATTACTTGTGATTGGTCTGTTCATATTTTCTATTTCTTCTTGGTTCAGTCTTGGAAGGTTATACCTTTCTAAGAATTTGTCCAATTCTTCCAGGTTGTCCATTTTATTGGCATAGAGTTGCTTGTAGTAGTCTCTTAGGATGCTTTGTATTTCTGTGGGGTCCATTGCAACCTCTCCTTTTTCATTTCTAATTTTATTGATTTGAGTCCTCTCCCTCTTTTTCTTGATGAGTCTGGCTAAAGGTTTATCAATTTTGCTTATCTTCTCAAAGAACCAGCTTTTAGTTTTATTGATTTTTGCTATTGTTTTCTTTGTTTCTATTTCATTTATTTCTGCTCTGATCTTTATGATTTCTTTCCTTGTACTAACTTTGGGTTTTGTTTGTTCTTCTTTCTCTAGTTCCTTTAGGTGCAAGGTTAGATTGTTTATCTGAGATTTTTCTTGTTTCTTGAGGTAGGCTTGTATAGCTATAAACTTCCCTCTTAGAACTGCTTTTGCTGCATTCCATAGGTTTTGGATCATCATATTTTCACTGTTATTTGTCTCTAGGTATTTTTTGATTTCCTCTTTGCTTTCTTCAGTGATCTCTTGGTTATTTAGTAACGTATTGCTTAGCCTCCACATGTTTGTGGTTTTTACATTTTTTTCCCTGTAATTTATTTGTAATCTCATAGTGTTGTGGTTCGAAAAGATGCTTGATATGATTTCAATTTTCTTAAGTTTACGGAGGCTTGATTTGTGACCCAAGATGTAATCTATCCTGGAGAATATGCTATGTGTACTTGAGAAGAAAGTGTAATCTGCTGGTTTTGGATGGAAAGTCCTATAAATATCAATTAAATCTATCTGGTCTAGTATGTCATTTAAAGCTTGTGTTGTCTTATTAATTTTCCGTCTGGATGATCTGTCCATTGGTGTAAGTGAGGTGTTAATCTCCCCCACTATTATTGTGTTACTGTTGACTTTCTCCTTTATAGCTGCTAGCATTTGCCTTATGTATTGAGGTGCTCCTGTGTTGGGTGCATATATGTTTGCAATTGTTATATCTTCTTCTTGGATTGATCCCTTGATCATTATGTAGTGTCCTTCCTTGTCTCTTGTAACACTCTTTATTTTAAAGTCTATTTTATCTCATATAAGTATTGCTACTCCAGCTTTCTTTTGATTTGCATTTGCATGGAATATCTTTTTCCATCCCCTCACTTTCTGTCTCTGTGTGTCCCTAGGTCTGAAGTGGGTCTCTTGTAGACAACATATATATAGGTCTTGTTTTTGTATCCATTCAGCAAGCCTGTGTCTTTTGGTTGGAGCATTTAATCCATTCACATTTAAGGTAATTATCAATATGTATGTTCCTATTACCATTTTCTTAATTGTTATGGGTTGGTTTTTGTTGGTCCTTTTCTTCTCCTGTGTTTCCCAGTTAGAGAAGTTCCTTTAGCATTTGTTGTAGAGCTGGTTTGGTGGTGCTGAATTCTCTTAGCTTTTGCTTGTCTGTAAAGCTTTTGATTTCTCTGTCCAATCTGAATGAAATCCTTGCTGGGTAGAGTAATCTTGGTTGTAGCTTCTTCCCTTTCATCACTTTAAATATATCTTGCCACTCACTTCTGGCTTGTAGAGTTTCTGCTGAGAAATCAGCTATTATCCTTATGGGAGTTCCCTTGTATGTTATTTGTCACTTTTCCCTTGTTGCTTTTAATAATTTTTCTTTGTCTTTAATTTTTGTCTATTTGAGTACTATGTGTCTTGGCATGTTTCTCCTTTGGTTTATGCTGCCTGGGACTCTCTGTACTTCCTGGACTTGCGTGGCTATTTCCTTTCCCATGTTAGGGAAGTTTTCGAATATAATTTCTTCAAATGTTTTCTCGCGTGCTTTCTCTCTCTCTTCTCCTTCTGGGACCCCTAGAATGCAAATGTTGGTGCGTTTAATGTTGTCCCAGAAGTCTCTTAGGCTGTCTTCATTTCCTTTCATTCTTTTCTCTTTATTCTGTTCTGCGGCAGTGAATTCCACCATTCTCTTTTCCAGGTCACTTATCCGTTCTTCTGCCTCAATTATGCTATTGATTCCTTCTAGTGTATTTTTCATTTCAGTTATGGTATTGTTCATCTCTATTTGTTCCTTATTTCTTCTAGGTCTTTGTTAAACATTTCTTGCATCTTCTCAGTCTTTGCCTCCATTCTTTTCCTGAGGTCCTGGATCATCTTCACTATCATTATTCTGAATTCATTTTCTGGAGTGTTGCCTATCTGCACTTGATTTAGTTGTTTTTCTGTGGTTTTATCCTGTTCCCTCATGTGGTACATAGTCCTCTGACTTTTCATTTTGTCTGTCTTTCTGTGAATGTGCTTTTTGTTCCACAGGCTGAAGGATTGTAGTTCTTCTTGCTTCTGCTGTCTGCCCTCTCGTGGATGAGGGTATCTAAGAGGCTTGTGCAAGCTTCCTGATGGGAGGGACTGGTGGTGGGTAGAGCTGAGTGTTGCTCTGGTGGGCAGAGCTCAGTAAAACTTTAATCCGCTTGTCAGCCGCTGGTTGGGGCTGAGTTCCCTCCCTGTTGGTTTTTTGGCTTGAGGCAACACATCACTGGAGGCTACAGGCTCTTTGGTGGGGCTAATGGCAGACTCCAGGAGGGCTCATGCCAAGGAGCACTTCCCAGAACTTCTGCTGCCAGTTTCCCTGTTCCCGTGGTGAGCCACAGTCATCTCCCACCTCTGCAGGAGACCCTCCAACACTAGCGGGTAGGTCTGGTTCAGTCTCCTATGGAGTCACTGCTCCTTCCCCCTGGGTCCTCTTGCACACACTAGCTTGTGTGTGCCCTCCAAAAGTGGAGTCCATGCTTCCTCCAGTGCTGTCAAAGTCCTGCAATCAAATCCCATTAGCCTTCAAAGTCTGATTCTCTGGCAATTCCTCCTCCAATTGCTGGACCCCAAGGCTGGGAAGCCTGACTTGGGGCTCAGAACCTTCACTCCAGTGGGTGGACCTCCGTGGTATAATTGTTCTCCAGTTTGTGAGTCACCTACCCAGCAGTTATGGGATTTGATTTTATTATGATTGCACCCCTCCTACCATCTCACTGCAGCCTCCCCTTTGTCTTTGGATGTGGGGTATCTTTTCTGCTGAGTTCCAGTGTCTTCCTGTTGATGATTGTTCAGCAGTTAGTTGTGATTGCAGGGCTTTTGCAAGAAGGAGTGAGCGCACATCCCTCTACTCCGCCATCTTGAAACAATCTCTTCTGTATCTATGAGTTTTGTTTTTTGCTTTTTTTTTTTTTGCGGTACGCGGGTCTCTCACTGTTGTGGCCTCTCTTGTTGTGGAGCACAGGTTCCTGACGCACAGGCTCAGCGGCCATGGCTCGGACCTAGCCGCTCCGTGGCATGTGGGATCTTCCCGGACCGGGGCACGAACCCGCGTCCCCTGCATCGGCAGGCAGACTCTCAACCACTGCGTCACCAGGGAAGCCCTAATGTATCTTTTAAGGTTGATGTTTCCTTATTGATTTTCTGTCTAGATGATCCATCCATTGATGTAAGTGGGGTATTAAAGTCCCCTACTATTATTGTATTGCTGTCATTTATTGCTTTAGGCCTGTTAATATTTTGTTATATGTTTAGGTGCTCAGTTTTCTTACCTTCAAAATGGGAAAACAATAATAGTGCCCGTCTTTTAGTATTGTTTTGAGGATTAAATGAGTTAATATGTGTAATGTGGTTAGAAATATGCCCCATGGGCATTTATCACTGTCATGGGGCATGTACTGGGGAAGGGAAGCAACTCTGGTTCTTCTAAACAATGGTCCTGTTCAATTGCTTTAATTATCTCCAGGGACCTGATGACTATCCAATCTTTATCTCCTTTGTTGTCATTTTCTTGTGCTCCTGATTTCCACACCTAACCACCTGCTAGCATATAATCCCATGAGCCCTTCAAACCCAACAAACTAACTCAGATTGGACACACTATATTACCCCTCATGTCAGGCCCTTAGCTCTACTTCAGTTCTTCAAATGATTAATTATTCTGGTCTCAAATCCAATGTCACCTCCTCAGGGAAGCCTTATCTGAACACCCTAAGACAGGGGCCTCCCTATCTTAGTATCCTGTTGTGGTTTCTTCATAACCCTGATCACTATATCTGACATGACCTTCTGCACTTATTTGTTAACTTTTTGATTACATGTTCCCCCCACTAGAATAAAGCTCCATGAGACCAGCATGTTATTTTGTTCACTGCTATATCCTGAGAACCTAGGGCAAATTCTGGCACTTAGTACATGCCTAGTGTTTACTAGATGAATTTATCTAATAAATTCCATGGTATAAGTTTCAGAAAATTTTGGTCTCCCATATTTGCTTAAGAAATGCTTTCAGGTAGAACACTCTTTGACATAAATCATAGCAATATTTTTTTGGATCTGTCTCCTAAAGCAAAGGAAACAAAAGCAAAAATAAACAAAAGGGATCAAATTAAACTTAAAAGCTTTTGCACGGCAAAGGAAACCATTGACAAAACAAAAAGACACCCTACTGAATGGGAGAAAATATTTGCAAATGATATGACCAATAAGGAGTTACTATCCAAAATATATAAACAGCTCATACAAGTCAACAACAGAAAAACAAACAACTCGATTAAAAAATGGGCAGAAGACCTGAATAGACATTTTTTCAAGAGGAAATGGAGATGGCCAACAGGCACATGAAAAGATGCACAACATCTCTAATCATCAGGAGAATGCAAATCAAAACCACAATGAGATATCACCTCATACCTGTCAGATGGCTATCATCAAAAGGAACACAAATAACAAATGTTGACGATGATGTGGAGAAAATGGAACCCCCGTATACTGTTGGTAAGAATGTAAATTGATGCAGTCAATGTGGAAAATAGTATGGAGGTTTCTCAAAAAACTAAAAATAGAACTACCATATGACCCAGCAATTCCACTCCTGGGTATATATCTGAAAAAACGGAAACAATTGTTTGAAAAGATACATGCAGCCCAATGTTCATGGCAGCATTATTTACAATTGCCAAGATATGGAAGCAACCTAAGGGTCCATCAACAGATGAACGGATAAAGAAGATGTGGTGTACACACACACACACACACACACACACAAACACACACACACATACACAATGGATTACTACTCAGCCATAAAAAAGAATGAAATTTTGCCATTTGCAGCAACATGGATGGACTTGGAGGGTATTATGCAGAGTGAGATAAGTCAGACAAAGACAAATACTGTATGATATCATTTATATGTGGAATCTAAAAATTACAATAAATATTGAATACAGCAACACAGAAGCAGATTCACAGATACAGAAAACAAACCAGTGGTTACCAATGGGGAAAGGGAAGGGGGAAGTGGCAAATCAGGGTAGGGGGTTAAGAAGTACAAATTATTATGTATAAAATAAGCTACAAGGACATATTGTACAACATGGGGAATATACCCAACATTTTATAACTATAAATGGAGTATAACCTTTAAAAATTGTGACTCATTATATTATACACTTGTAACTTATACTGTACATCAACTATACTTAGACAAAAAAGAAATATTTTCACCAATTTGTGTTTAAAATAAAAGGCTTTGGCACTTGGTAGGATAAGCTTCAGCTACCTGAAATATTTAGATATGTGGAAAGCCCCACTGACCCTGAAACAGGAGATAAATGAATCCTATTTTTTTCTTGCACACTTAATACAGAAGCTTACACAAGTTCAACTTAAATGCACCTTGATTATGATAGTGATCCCACTGTGATTTTAGGTATTTATGTCAAAATAAATGTCCATAAATGCAAATAAATTTATTTTGACATACATGCCTCCAGACCTTTAAAGAACCACTCAACTGTTTTCACTAACAACCATCTAAAATGTACTCTTAAAAAAAAAAGCTACTAGCCTTAGGGACAAAGAGTAAAAGCAAGCCCAATTCATCCCTTAGTTTCAACAAATGACAAGTTTATATCCTTTTTTTTTTTTCTCGACAAGTTGATATTCTAACAGCTCCCAATGAGACTGGCAGTCGTCTGACAGGTAACCAGATCATTCAGCTAACAGGAGAACCTATTTGTTGACTCCTAATTTTTTTTTTTTTCGGTGCGCGGGCCTCTCACCGCTGCGGCCCCTCCCGCTGCGGAGCACAGGCTCCAGACGCGCAGGCTCAGCGGCCATGGCTCATGGGCCCGGCCGCTCCGCGCCACGTGGGATCCTCCCGTACCGGGGCACGAACCCGGGTCCCCTGCATCGGCAGGCGGACTCCCAACCACTGCGCCACCAGGGAAGCCCTGTTGACTCCTAATTTGATGTTCACTTTATATTAGCTGCGTGATGCTATTCATTTCAGTTGAACTCAACAAACACGTACTGAGTCTCTCATTTGTATTCCATCTCTCATTTAAGTCCTGCACAGAATGCAGTAAGTAAGACACAGAACCTGCCCTCAGATGAGTGAATATTTGTGCAGGTGCCTGGCAAACAGTAGATCCTCAATAAAAGTATGCTGAATCCATTAAAGCAGAAGACAGCATTACATAAGAGCATTAAAAAGATTTCCAGTATGCTCTGGGGCTTGCAGCTTGGAGGGGTTGAAAGAAGCTGGGATTTGGACCTGTGCGCCATGCTGGGATCCCAGCTCTGAGGCTTCCTAGCTGTGTGATCTTCAGCAAACTTCTTAACCCTGTCAGACTCAATTTGATCCCTTGTAAATGGGGATAAGAAGTCTTCTAGCTTGTGGGACTTGCCACTGGAGAATTAGATATGACACTTGTGAAGCACTGGGCTGGGCGTAGGCCAGGGGCTCAATGCCTGGTTGAGTAAGATGAGGCACGGAAAGGAGGGAGCAGGACATGCTTTGACACAAACTTATGATAGGAGAGACAGGCGGAGGCATTCCAGGCAGAGGGCGTGCTGTGAGCAGGGCCTGGAGGAGGACGGGGCAGGGCACACGCATCTATCAGGGGAGAGGGAATCACTCTGCCGGCCGTATTAGAACGGCTGAAGACACAAGGCAGCAGTATGTAAAGATGTCAGCTGAGGGCTTTGAATCCCAGGCCCAGGAGTTTATAATCTGTAAGGTCAAACAGGGATCCACTGAGAGTCTGGGTCAGGGAGGAACACAGGCAGGTAGAAAAACAAAGAAAATATTAAAAATTCAGAAATAGCACAGAGCTAGAAGGGACCTGAGGATCGATCTACTCCAATGGACGCATTGTTACAGATAAGGAAACTGATAAAAGTACACAGGAAACACGCTCAGAGTCCCAGGGAAGTTGGTACCAGTGCAGTGTACAGACTGGAATCCAAGTCTCCTGACTTAACCAACACTTTTCCCCCAGTACCACCAAAATATAGTGTGTGTGTGTGTGTGTGTGTGTGTGTGTGTGTATGCCAAAATATGGCATGATATATATGTGTATATACATATGTATATACATACACATGTAAACATACACACATATATTTACACACACACACTTTTTCATGCTTAAATGTAAAAATATTCACCAGTGTACATATTGTGGTAATAGAGAATGATTTCCCTGGGACAGAGAAGCAGACGGCCACTGAAAGCTTTTCCCAGACATTGGCTCCCTCTCCAGAACTGGCACAATCTCTCCCTCTACACTGGTTCCTTACTCAACTTTCAGACCTACTCAATACCCCACTTCTGCCCCCCTACCCAACCATTGCCCTGCTAATCCTGCCCGTATCTTTTAAACATTCATCAAAGTTAAATATAAGGAAGCAGAGAGACAAATCCAGAAAATGGGACTTTCAGAAGGACAGTTGTAGAAAGCTCAACAAATCAATGGCATAAAAAATAAAAAGCAGGGGTCTGCTCTGGAGTGAAAGATGCCCGTGAGGCATAACCACCAAATGTAACACGTGAGCCTCGCCCGGATCCTCACTTAAAAAAAGACATAAAGAACAGACTTGTGGTTGCCAAGGGGGAGAGGTGGAGGGAGAGGGATGCACTGGGAGTTTGGGGTTGGTAGATGCGAACTATTACATTTAGAATGGATAAACAACAAGGTCCTACTGTAGAGCACAGGGAACTATATTCAATACCCTGTGATAAACCATAATGGAAAAGGATATGAAAAAGTATGTCTATACGTGTATAACTGAGTCACTTTGCTGTACAGTAGAGATTGCCACAACATTGTAAATCAACTATACTTCAATAAAAACAAAAACAACGAAAAAACAAAAGGTACCCCTAAAAAGACAGTTCTGAGACACAGAAATGCAAAATAAGACTGGATAGTAGAAGAGACTGTTAATGCTGGACGTGACAGTGACATGACAGCTGTGCAGGCAAGTGTCAGTATTCACAAAGGCACCTATGAAAGTATGTAGAGGTGAAATGAGGATGTGTCTGAGATCTGCTTTAAAGTACTTCCAGCATCTAATGAGCGGCAGATGAAACAAGCAAGGAAAAATCTGGATTACTGTTGAATCTGTGTAATGCATATACAGGGGTTCACTGTGTTATTCTACTTTTGAGTATGACTGAACTTTTCTTGATTAAAACTGGGGTTTTATTTCCCCACAAAACCAGACCCAAAACCCTTACCTACACCTTCCCCTTCAAAAGCGACCCCACTCTCTTTTTCCATTCACTGACATGCTGGTACATCTGACTGCACTTAAACACTGGGATCTCTCTGAGGCCCCTGCCCCTTCTCACCCTCCTTCACCTCTCTGGGTTTCCTCATCTACACCCATGTCTTCAATTACTATCCAGAAACATACCCTTAGCCCCAGCCTCGACCTCTGAACTGAGCTGCAGTGGGCATTTCTGATTACCCTCTGTGCGCATTCCCCTGAATACAGCACATACTCATGTGGGCATACTTACCTGACGGAAAATGCTAACCTCCCATCTTCCTCCTTTATTCCACATTTTAGGCAAAGGTACCGCCACCATTTCCCTAGGATGGAAATCTCTCACTGTCGTCAATTCCTACCCCCCCACCAATCCCCACTTCTAACTGATAACACCTTTTGTCAATTCTGTTTTAGAAAAGTGTCTCAAATTCAAACCCACCTCGGTATCCCACTGCCCAAGACTCAGCTCAGGCTTAGAATTCTATGATAAGTGCCCACCTATCTCCTAGCCAACAGCTATCCCCAAGCCAGCCATCCTCCGCTCTGCTAAGCCAGGGAACTTCTCCAAATCAGACCTGACCTTGCCAGAGGTGCTGACAGCCCTCCCATAACTGCCTCCTCCTTCAGAGCCCAACAGATCTGTGTCTGAATCCCTAAGAGCAATCATTTTACAATAAAAATATTGAATGTTTACCCTGTCAGGCCTTCTACAGATAAGGAAACTGAGGCACAGAGTACAGTAATCTGCTCAGGGTCATATAGTCAGTAGTTGGCAAGGTATAGATTTGACCCTAGACACTCTAGCTCTGAAGCACAGGCACCCTCTCACGAGGCTAACCTAACTGATGTCACTTCTTGAAGTTAACGTCTCTAAGACTCAGTTTTTCAATCTGCCAAATGGGATTAACAAAGCCTACTCCAGAGGTTGTTGTGAGGATTTGATGAAATAAGAACTCAAAAAACATTAGCTATTGCTATGCGTTGGATTGTTTCCAGTTTGTTGAGAAGGCATTCGGAGATTCTCAGCTCAGTGTGGTTTCCCCTCCCCTCCTGCAGTATCCCTAGTATGTTTCAGAACTTCTGGGAAGGAGCCTGTGTCCTTTCACTAAGTTGGCCCGGGTGTGGGAGGCTCCCCGTGTGAAGGGAACCACGTCCAAACAGTCATTCGACTGTGCAGTCATTTATTTGCTCAGTACCAACTGAGTGCCCTTCATTGCACTGGGAACTGGGTAAACTGAATAAGATCCCTCATCTTGGATGCTCAGCCTGTGGTGACATAAACATACAAACAAAAAATTATATGAAATAATGCCATTTGCAGCAACATGGGTGGACCTAGAGATTATCATACTAAGTGAAGTAAGTCAGACAAAGACAGACAAAGATCACATGATACCACTTATATGTGGAATCTAAAAAGTGATACAAACTTATTTACAAAAAGAAATAGACTTACAGATATAGAAAACAAACTAATGGTTACCAAAGGGGAAAGGTGGGGGAGGGATAAATTAGGAACTTGGGATTAACAGATACACACTACTGTATATAAAATACATAAACAAGAAGGACCTGCTGTATAGTTCAGGGAACTACATTCAATATCTTGTAATAACATATAATGGAAAAGAATCTGAAAAAGAATATATATGTATAGCTGAATCACTCTGCTGTACACTTGAAACATTCTAAATCAACTGTATTTCAATAAAAGTAAATAAATAAATATTAAAAAATAATAATTATATTCTAGCAGCATAAGTGCTATATCAGAGGATGACACAAGGGAAAAAGAAATGCTGAGAATATAGGGACTAGCTTTGCTCGGGGGGCAATTCAAGGACGTGGCACAAATCCATCAAGAGTGCTTAGCAAATAATAATTTATGATGGGGCAGCTCTACCGTTCTTCTTCAGTCATGCTCCTTTTACAAAATTATTGAGTTTTGATAAGAGCCCACTAAATACGAAAGCTTCAGTCCCTTTCTGAGCTTAAGGTTATCGGGAAATCTTAACTGCGAAACCTCAAAGGTCCAATTTAACGTAAGCAACCTAACAGCTTGAAGAAGGAGAGAAATATAAAACGTATTTCATTAAAAAAATGCTTAGATTATTTAATAATTCAAAACCGATACTATTTCCTTTTATATAAAAGCACTTGTATAAAAACATACCTGTGGCTTTCTGCATATGAAATGGAGATGATTTAATATTAAATATTTCCCTCTATATTTCTCTTTATCTAGAAAGCATGCCAGAGATGTTCTTGCCAATGTGACTTAGAAAAGACCAGGTCAGGAACATCCCTGGTGGCACAGTGGTTAAGAATCCGCCTGCCAATGCAGGGGACACGGGTTCGAGACCTGGTTTGGGAAGATCCCACATGCTGCGGAGCAACTAAGCCCGTGTTCCACCACTACTGAGCCTGAGCTCTAGAGTCTGTGAGCCACACTGCTGAGCCCTCATGCCACAACTACTGAAGCCTGCGCGCCTAGCGCCCGTGCTCCGCAACAAGAGAAGCCACCGCAATGAGAAGTCCGCGCACTGCAACGAAGAGCAGCCCCCGCTCACCACAACTAGAGGAAGCCCGTGCACAGCAACGAAGACCCAACGCAGCCAAAAAATATATAAATAAATAAATAAAATAAATTTTAAAAAATGTTAATGGACCCAAGAGAATTGAAAACATTTGTTAAGAAAAAAGAAAAGACCAGGTCAAAGCTAACAGGGCTGTTTGAGAGCCAATAAAAAAATATTTGCTCTCCCTTCATTCCAGCTCAAATGGCCCAGATCTGTCTGCTATTAGACTATCAGCCATGGGCGAGGTGGAGCCAGCAGGACTGAAACCTGTGGGCCCAGACAGGGGCAGGAGACGAGAGTGCGGGCCACCACAGTGAGTCCCAGGCCCTAAGTGCTTGTCACCCAAACATGGGCCTCAAAGAACCTGCTGCAGAGGAGTGGGATGTGCACAAAAGCCCTGGTCTCCCGTCTGTGCATTAAGGTTCTAAAAGCACAGCCCGTGGAAAACCTCTCTGTTCTACGACAGCAAGAAGGACTGAGACGACTACTTAGTTCAAGCTCTGAAGACAAAATGGCCAGTGTATGGAGGCTCCTCCAGCGCGCCAAAGCCTCAGGTACCAAAATACAGTCATCACCTCTACAATGATCTTAACCAACGTATCAGTCTGATTTCTCTGATCAAAATGGTGCCAAATGATAGAACTTGTCCCCCACTCTCACATCCAAACGCACTTTACCTTTTTTCCCCCCTTCATGCTGTCCTTGTTCAAGTTCCCTGATGGGTCCACACTGGTTATAAGCCAAATGGTCAAGAGCTATAGCAATGGGCTCACCCTCAAGCCGCCTCCCCCAAGCCATCCTTCTTTGTTTCTGTAGCTGTTGTTTTAACTGCCTAAAGGAACCCGAGTTTTTCTCTGGGTGTTTGAAGCAGCATGATAGCACTTCTCTGCTACTGATTGTTACCCCCCAGAGGTAGCAGCAGTGAGGGCAGCTTGCAGGTGTTTTGTGGGGGGGGGGCAGGGGGGTCCGGTGGGTGGTCTCCTGCAGAGAAGCACATCGCACAGCAGCTTCCCACTGGCCAGGGAAGGGGGCCCACTGGGACGATGTAATGGCTTCATGGCCCATCTGGGTAGGATTCCATCCTGGGTACTCCACTGGTCTGCAGAGGACCCTTTACAATCCATCTGCTTATTTGCTTTTAAGTAAAAAGGTGTGAAACGATTCCTCCAGTCAGAAAAGGAACGACTTCCATGTACCTGATTATGTCCGGTGGCTACTGGGTAAGTGTGCCTCCCTTCCGTAAAAGTCTGCTCCTAGGGGGCTTCCCTGGTGGCGCAGTGGTTGAGAGTCCGCCTGCCGATGCGGGGGACGTGGGTTCGTGCCCCGGTCCGGGAGGATCCCACATGCCGCGGAGCGGCTGGGCCCGTGAGCCATGGCCGCTGCGCCTGCGCGTCCGGAGCCTGTGCTCCGTCCGCAATGGGAGAGGCCGCAGCGGTGAGAGGCCCACGTACCGCAAAAAAAAAAAAAAAAAAAAAAAAAAAAAAAGTCTGCTCCTAATGTTCCTTCCTAGAGAAAAAGGATTGGGCGTTTTAAAATATTCAAAGAGATGCCTTCCAAAGGCTAAAGAGTAAAGAAGCTCCTTCCAGCTGTGTCCCACAAGACCATCAATCTCAGGCGGCAGAACCTTCAGGACAGAGCTGCATCACACTTGCCGGACTGGCGGAGGAAGGAAGATCTGGATGGAAACTAAGTGTGAGGATCTAACAGGAAAATTGTTCTCCCATTTCACTTGCGGCAATGAAACTGCTAAGATTCTTCGAAGCCCGCTTGACCACTTTTTTCTGTTTTTCTCTGAAACAAGCTTTCCCTAAGCGAGCCTTCTCTGTCCTAAACTAGATGCCAGAAAGAAAAGCCATGTGGGCAGCGTGTGACCTGTTTTCCATCAGATGTCCCGCTCCCTGCTGGCGGCGTGAATTAAGGGGCCTCCAAGTAAGAACTCTCCTTGAAGAGCACCAAATACTAGTGATCTGTGTTATGGCTGCAACAGAAAACCGCAAGCCTGCGTGTGTATAAAAATATAACTGGGCAGACCCGGTATTTTCTGAGTTACCCATTTATTCTGTCATTCACTAACAAGCTAAAGCCAAGCTCCAAAGGCTCGAGAAGAATTGAAAATGAAGAAATCTTTAATGGAGAAAAAATTCTACCCATACAGTAGTTTTCTTCAAATTAAGATTGCTATTATTGATTTAACATTGAGCATTTTAGTATTGAACGTTTTTGTATTTTAGCAGTTAGCATTTTAGGACTGGTACTGTGTGGGAGCCGAGTTTGAGGACCACTGCTGTGAAATAGGGATCGTGGGCCAGTGCCAGTTCCTGCCAAGAAACAAAGAGGGGATTCTTTACTGACAGTTACAGCAGATGTTATATAATCTCACCCCTTCCTTCCAGCAGCGAGTGTAATTACTTATTTGTCTAAGGTGAAAAGCATTTTGCCACCTAGACTCTACTCTTTTGATTTTATACTCCCCCTCGCAACGATCAGGCAGGGTCAGCGGGGAGATGGTCAGACTTTCCTGAACGTTCAAGTTCTCCATCGGGTAATTATCTTTAGAATTGAAGCAGACTTTTATATAATTGCAATTTTATTTGAGAACTGAGTCCATTCTGCCTGGATTTGAATCCCAATTCCACTCCTTGGTAGCAGTGTGCCCTTGGACAGGTTAGTTAAGTGCCCTGTGCCTCAGTTTCCCTACCTGTAAAGTATAATCGCCATAATGAAAGTACCTGCCTCACAGTACTGCTTCTGTTTCTTTCCGTTTGAATCTTCTCACTCCCTGGTGTGCTGAAAAGGAGGAGGACCTACAGCCAGAAAATCTAAGTTTGAATTCTCATCACACTTTTTTTTAAATTAAATCATCCCACCTTTGTATGGATAATTGTTAGTCAGGCAAGCCACCTAACCTTTTAAAATCTTAGTTTACTTATCCGTGAAGTGGGGAGAATAAAACCCACTTTATAGGATTCAAGGATTGAATGAGATATTGGATGTGAGTCCAAATTATCTAATTATGCATGTTACTTGTCTTCTTTTATGATTCATGACTTATTTGCTGTCCTCAGTACCAACCCTGGACAAAATTTTCTTGTTAAGCAATTATCTCCCCCAACCTCTGATACAGCTCTGCTTGCTAACCTCCTTTTTTCATCTTAACATTTTGATCCTAGCCTTCTTATCCTCTCATGCATGTCTGACTTCCAGGTATTATAAGCTGCAATTCCCGAGGATATAACTGCAGCGATGAACTATGTTCTGGCACTGGAACCTTGTGTTGCCTAGAAAAGCCTGAGTCCAATAAAACATCTGCAACACCCCATCTTGCAATCAACCACGTGGGCCAAGATATATGCCTGGCAGAAAGCTACTGAAATGGGCCCACTTAGCTGGGAGGCAGTGGGGTCTGATAAAATATTTGAGGGTAAACAAATTTCTCTCTTACCGACTCTTTGATCTGGGGCAGTTACTCAACCTTGTTGAGAAGCAGTTAGCTTATAATTTAAAGCTGATGCATGCTGCACAGTGCATGTGTGTCGGGAGAGGGGGTAGAGGGTCCCTCATATAGACTGGATCTTCTAGGAAATCAAACGTGTGACTTCCCACACTCTGTCCACTTCCACAAACATCCCTCATTCTGTTCTATACTTTCTTTTCCCATAGCTATTAGCACTTTCTGAAGTACTATACAATTTACTCAATTGCTGTCTACTGTCCATTTTAATCTCCACTAGAATGTGAGTCCAGGAGAAGGAATCTTTGCTATTCCTTTTGCTGATGTATTTCAAGTGCCTAAAACAATACCTGACTCACAGTAGGTGCTTAGTGAGCACCTGTTGAAAGAATGAACGAACCACAGCCAAAACAGAGCATAAGCCAAAATATGTCTAGAAGTGCTAACTTTTGGGGAGTCATGTTTGGGGTATAATTTAAATTTCTATGAAAGTTTTCATTATTTCTTCCGATTTTAATTCAAAACGCCCTTTTTTCCTTTCCCTCTAGTGTACTGGAGCTATATAGAGAGTTTAGGCTTTATGGATATAACTCACAAGTAAGACACCCAACTCGCAGACTGGACTTTTCCCCAGTACACTCCCAGTTAGGTAACGACTTTGTGGCCACTGAGCAGGGCATCTGTGTTCAGAAGAAGGGGAGGAAAATAGCTCCACAATCATACCCCAGCATTACTTCCTTGGCCTTCACGTTTCACACATTCCCTACAAGTTCAAGAGTTCATGCACTGCATTTCACTACAAATTATGTTGCAGAAAGTGAAATCATGTGCTGTGTGATTCTAAATCTTTTCCACAAACTCCGCTGTCTTGCTTTATTGTTCAGTGATGCAAAACTTCTCTTTTACAGAAGATGTATGTCTTGATCCCATTAATATGGTTCAGTAATACTCTAAGTAATAATCCATGCAAGGCAAAGTCCTCATGAATGTTAACTAAAACACACAACCAACAGTGTTTTTTGCCCTGTCAGAGCCTTTAAACTTATCAACTCCGAGTACACAGCATAATGTAATATGAATGAGGTGAGAAAGAACAGTTAAAAATCATTTTCTCATAACTCCCTGTTGAGGTTTTGAAACAAAAACAATCAGAAATACCACAACTTAGAGATACTCAGAAAACCATTATTCAATGCACACAAGCCCCCATAAATTTTGAAGATGTTACTTTCATCAACTTAATACCTATTTCACTGCACAATATCAAGTTGGATGTACTGAAAAATCTATTTCTTTCTCCTGTACGATCATAAAACCTAACAGACATAGACAAAGAAGCCTGCACATTATTTTGGGGAGGAAAAATGCACCCAAATCCCTGGTTATGCTTTTCTGGTTCAGTTAATCATGACAGCAAGCAATGTAATCTTCCTTTGGAAAAATATACTTTCTTCAATAACATGAAGATCGTAACAGATTATCTTTATCACGTATCCTCATCTTCCCCTTTCTGCAATGTCTCCCCCACTGCTTTTTTGTGAAACATTCTGTTTTCTTTCCCCAACACACAGTTACCATCACTTTTCCAGACTCTTCCAGCAGGTTGGTTCTGCAGACTCCTGGATTATATGCCACTCCAAAACCAGGAAAGCGAGGAAAGAGGCTCAGTACCTCTAAGCGTTATCACTTCCTTGAACCATGGTTGCTCATTTAGTAAATTAAACCTACTTAATAGATTTTATGCCCTGATTTTTAAAAAAATCTAAATCAACTCTATCTTTTAAACTTTCGAGGGAAGAACCCAAAGCCTTAGGAATTTTGAAGCCAAATGTGGGGTTTAATGAAATGCCTGGGTGTGGCACATTCTGATTTCTCAGCTGCTTTGCTAACTCGACCTTTTTAATACACACTGGTCCCAGTTACAGCTATCTTAGCCCAAACAAAAAGTAATTAACAATAGTTTCCAACTCCTCCAAAGATAATAAAATTCAATTGGTTAGCTTTCATTCTCTCTCAATTCCCATCCTCTAATCTGCCTACCATTGACTGAGGAATAAATATCATTCCCTTGAGATTTACTAATTTTACTATGATTTGGAGTTAAGCACAGGATTTAAATCTACTTAGCGTTTATGTTTAAAGCTTGTGGTGCTTCTCTGATGAAGCAACTTCATAAAAACCCAAACAAATCCAAGACTGACACTAAACTCTCACTCTTCAGTGTATAGTGCCCCTCCAGAGCTATTTATTTTGCTAAAATAATTGGTCACAACATGGGAACAAAGTCGCCACTTTTCAAGGTGATTTTAAAGTTCAGTTTTCTTTCCAAATGTCTTACTTAGAAGGCAATTGCTAGGACACTAGAAAAGCAGGCTGACGGAAGTATGACCTGGCTGGCTGTCATCATGCCGAGGACACACGCTGATGTCAGCACCTAAGGAGAGGCCATGTCCTTTGACCTCTATTGTGCCACAAGTCAATGGCATGTGTAGAGCTCCTTAAAGCAGGAGTAAACCTGCTTTCTGTTAAAAGGCTGAAAGAGCAATGCACAGACATCTTTATACAAATCTATTTATAATGATAATGAAGCGAATTATGCTAGGAAGCTCTGTAAGTGATCAAGAAGAACAAATTGAACGTTATTCATGCCTCATACTCATCCTCTCCAGGGTACCCAGTTCAACAGCTCCTATGAATGGGGAGTTCTGAACCCCCGAGTTAGCTGTATCACATCAGGCAGGGCATGGCTGGAGTCACTTATGTGTGGATAACTTCAGAAAGGGACGAACAAATGGGACTGAATGACACGCTGCTAAGATCTGCAACAACTATGAATCAGAAGAGACAGAGAATTAGGGATGCAAAAGTTCACTTTAAACCAAAAAAGCAAGAAACCAGAGTCAGCGCAGGTCATCTGTACAGTGTTCTTTAGGCTTTTCTGCCTTTCAGTCTTTCCATTGTCAGCTCAGAACACAAATTCTATAAACATAGTGACATAAAGAGAAAGACTAGGAAGCAGGAGATACAACCATGACCTGCCCAGGTCCGCCTGCAAAGGACTGCACAAAGGTACACGAGCTTCCAAAACATGATTCTCTCTGCCTTTCGTAGGCATCACCAGTGATGCAATTAGCTGGTCTGTCTGAGAACAACTATCTCCAGAAAGAAAGGCTGCAAGACAATCATGTGCTTTCTTTCTGATTAAAATTTGTATTTGTCTAAGTCTTAGAAAAATAGAGTCTATGGTCTCAGGCAAAAAAAAAATATGTCTTTGAGCTTCAGCTAATCTGGAAGGTTGCTATGTCTTAATTCTTTATATACCCTGTATTGCTACAAAGTGGACTAAAGTATAGTCAACTTATAACTACCCATGACAATTGAAGGGAAGCTATTCAGATATTCTAACATAAAACCTTACCGTTGTTTTCCTCACCTTGTATTAGGTTTATGATTTGTCTTCTGAGAATTTAACACTTCAAACTTTATTGTTTCAAGCTACCTAACAAAGACTCTGCCCGAAGCTGGAAATTTGTCAAGCTTTCCCAATCTACTACTCCATTCACACCTCTTCCCAACTTTCCAAGTTAGGAAGAGCCTGAGCCAGTATGTACGGCTCACACTTTCTGATGAGAAAGAGATAAATAAGAAATAGGGACGCACCTCAGTGCTGCATGGACTGTTAGCACCATCTTCACTAACGATGTTAGTAAGAATTTAGAAGCAAGAGACATTCCTGAGCATCTAAACTGTGATCCATTTCAGAGAGTAATAGCTGTTCAATCTTCGGTATCAGATTGCTTTGCCCTTCATGACTTTTGTCAACTGATCAGTGAAATGTATACTTAAGAAGAGTGATCAGTCACAAATGTATAAATGTTACCTGAAGATTAGTAGGAAGTCAGAGGTGCCTTTTAGACGATTCATCACAAAATGTGCACCAAAAGTGGTCCCTACTTTGTCAGTTCTGAAAAACCAGCATTCAGTCCATGGGCTCTGTTAGGCTTCCCTGAGCCAAGAGCCCTATACTGCCGTTTCCTTCCAATTTACAGCTACAGCCGTGAAAGGCAGACTCTTCCCCCAACTTCTCTTCCAGGGCTCCTATAACCCCGCCACAGACAGAAGATTTTCTGCCTCATGAGTGTCAGTGCAATGTGAGGATAGTTATATGGAATTTGGGGTTAGAAACAAATTTGTTTGTACTCATCTATTATCATTTAACAAGGTGTACGATTATTCCCGTTATTGGTATGTAATGCAGCTTACAGAAGTTAGATATCATTTGCTGAACTGTGGGAGAATAGCTTCCCCAGCTCTCAGAAGGGAGATAATTGGGGAGAATGGCATAACCTCCATGAGCTATTATCTATCTATATACGGTATATGTGAGCTGAGTGAAACAAATCTACCCTGGCTCTATTCAGAAACCCAAAAGGTTTCCACTAAACGCTGGGGAGTCCAACTAGATTGCGTTTGTTATGAGACTTGATCACGTGAGGCGCGGGATTCCTGGTCCAGCTCTGCCTGCAGACAAGCCAACATCCGTATCAGTCAAGACAAATTTTTGTCAATTTATACTTTTTTTTTTTTTTTTTGCGATACATGGGCCTCTCACTGCTGTGGCCTCTCCCGTTGCGGAGCACAGGCTCTGGACGCTCAGGCTCAGCGGCCATGGCTCACAGGCCCAGCCGCTCCGCGGCATGTGGGATCTTCCCGGACCGGGGCGCGAACCCGCGTCCCCTGCATCGGCAGGCGCACTCTCAACCACTGCGCCACCAGGGAAGCCCGTCAATTTATACTTTTAATAACCTTTATGGATAGAAATTCTACAGTTTCCCTTGGTAGTCAGCATAAGAATTTAATGATGCTGACACCCAGGATCCTATCTGGGGTTTAGCAGTCTTCTCAGGACAGTGACATTCACATGGCTGTGCAGACAGCGTCAGGGTTCAGGATGACTCAGTCAGCGAGACTGCCATCGATAACAACAGCACATTTACTGCGGGCTTACTATGTGCCACAACTGTTCCAACTGGTTTGTGGACTAATTTACTTCACTCTCACAAGGACACTATCACGCAGCAAACACTTTTGTCATCCTCATGTTACAGGGCAGTAAGTTGGATGGATCAGTAATATACAGCTGGTCCTTGGTAGAGTGGCCTGTCTCTAGGGCCAGTGCTCTTAACCATTACGCTAAGCTGTCTCTAAGAGCATCAGGATAGGGCTTCCCTGGTGGCGCAGTGGTTGAGAGTCCCCCTGCCGATGCAGGGGACGCGGGTTCGTGCCCCGGTCCGGGAAGATCCCACATGCCGTGGAGCGGCTGGGCCCGTGAGCCATGGCCGCTGAGCCTGCGCGTCCGGAGCCTGTGCTCCGCAACGGGAGAGGCCACAGCAGTGAGAGGCCCGCGTACCGCAAAAAAAAAAAAAAAGAGCATCAGGGTAACCATGTGGACATCAGGTTAACCACATCACAAGGTATAGAGCAGAGGAGCACTGAATACTGAGGCAGGAGACCAGTTCACTACGACTGTATTTCGTGGTACATAGGAAACCATCCATTTTAAGATGCAGCATTATTATTTTTCATATCACTAAGAAAGAAAAAATCTTGTTGATCAAACTATGACACAGTGGTCAAAAGCCACCAATTATAAGACAATCCTCATTTCAGAGATGTTAAGATGAGGATGAAAATGTGCATTTCAGAACTTATCAACTACTGTTACAGTATTAATTACAATGAACAAATCATATAACCTAAGGCTCAGTTTCCACACCTATAAAATAGGAGGCTGATGACTATTAAGGTCCCTTCCAACCTGACAACTCTAGGTACCACCTATATAAGGAACAGAGCGAGCACTGGGGCGGGGAGAGTGAGGTGTCCAGGACCCCAAATTTAAGGAAGCACTACTCTCAGGTTGGTGCAAGTCCAGGGTGGGTACCTGAGAGTGAGCGCCCCCTTAAATCACACACCCTGGCACCTGGCTTCCTCATCCCAGTGGGGCCCTGATGAAGAAAGCAATGAGGGATTCCGACCATTTGTCTTCTGGAATTTTTAATCAAGATCTTTTATAATGACCTGTTCACATTTAAGAGCAACTTTTTCCAATTACTTTCATCTTTCCTACAGAGACCTATTTCCTTGCCTTGAAGCATTTCTTTACATTTCTATTCCCTCTCCAGCTTCTCCCCATTTCTATTTCTTTTTTAATATAAATTTATTTATTTATTTATTTTTGGCTGTGTTGGGTCTTTGTTGCTGCGCGCGGGCTTTCTCTAGTTGCAGTGAGCTGGCTTCTCATTGTGATGGCTTCTCTTGTTGCGGAGCACGGACTCTAGGCCCGCGGGCTACAGTAGTTGTGGCATGCGGTCTCAGTAGCTGTGGCTCGCGGGCTCCAGAGCGCAGGCTCAGTGGTTGTGGCGCACGGGCTTAGTGGCTCCGCGGCATGTGGGATCCTCCCAGAACAGGGCTCGAACCCGTGTCCCCTGCATCGGCAGGCGGATTCTTAACCACTGCGTCACCAGGGAAGTCCCCCCATTTCTATTAAAATCCCTGATTCCAAGTTTGTTCAGCTGGTGTTGCAATGTGTTTACTGAGGCCAAGGACAGATGTGTGAGCTCCTCTGGGCTGGTGCTTCGCTGTATCTCTTAAGTTATACACTGCACTCCATCTCGTGGGAAACCCATTGCTGATCTCAAGGAATGGATATAAAAGAGGCCCTTGCTACTTGGACCACCAGGACCACATTACCTGGAAGCATCTTAGAAATGCAGAATCTCAACCCCACTTCTGGCCTTGCAGAATCTGCATTTTAACTAGTTCCCTGTGGTACTTTATAAAAACAGTTTGAGAAGCACGGGACTAAGCAAAATCATGCCAAATATACAGAAAAGCAGCTCCAATGAAAACTACTCCTTCTTAAGCACCTAATATGTGTCAAATGCTTTCCATACAGCATCTCCATTCCATTCAACAATATAGACAAGTAAATGATGATCCATTTAAATTCAGTGACCCAGGTGGAAGTTATTCTGGAAGTATGGTATACCTATCACTTCAGGCCAATGAGGCAAAGTTTTGTAAATTTTTTTTCTGCAAATAGCATTATATTCACCTCCCATTCTTTCCTTACAACTATAAAGACTAGAGATCAGGACTTCCAGTTTGCACAGCCTGATATTCACTGTGTGCACTTGAGCTAGCTATTGAACCTTCTGAAATCCAGTCGCTTTATCAATAAAATACGAGATGATAGACTGTATTATAAGGATGGAATTAAATAAGGGATGTAGAGTGCTTAGCTGTCTTCAGCATGCAGGAAAAACTCAACAAACAAAACACACTACACCCCTCAGCCACTGGCAAAGGCTGGTTAAGCTACACAAGTACAAATCATTGGCCTAACAAGTTGCCCTATGTTTCCATTTCCTTAAGAAAAAAAAATTAGGCTCACTGTGCTTTGGGGATTATCCATCTATCTACACAGCTCCTAAGTGATGACAGGCAAAGACATCATTGTCTCTTTGAAAAACCTCTCTTCCGAGTAACGATATCCGATGTAACTTTCCTCGTGACTGAAAAATCGAGCAGCAAAAACCACCCTCCTCCCATGACTGTACATGCACACACTCTGATAGCACAAGAGGCACCTTGCTCATTTATTGAACTCCAGGGAAGTAGAGGGTTGCTTTTGACAGAGCTGTTAAGCAAATAAGGATCCTCCTGGCTGCTGAATAAATTATGCTATTCTTATTTGACCTTGCCAAACTAGGTTTGAGTGACCGACACGATCCAGCATTGTCTCCTGTTCATTCGTACGATGTGACAGGCACGCTCACCATGTCCAGACCCTTCTTGCCTTTGTTGCTTTTATAAAAGGTTTCATTGAATTGCTTATTAAAACTGCTGTATATAAAACTACGCCTTTGAAAGATTTCTCTGGCTGGGCTCCAGCTCAATTAGCAGACTACTTCCAGCTGATGAAAAGTAACAGTCAATACCAGATTACAGTTAGCAACTATTCACCAGAGTAATCAAATTAGATTTGGGTATCTATGGTGACACGACAAAAATTTCCACTAAGCCCTGTGGTTTACAGTAAGATGACCATGGCTTTATATTAAATTATTGTTCAAAATGTTTTCTCAAAATCGAATCTGCATCTCAGGAGATACACAGTCAAGTCTATGGGCATATCAAAAAATGTATAACCAAGTGTATAACCAAATGTATAACCAAATCCAGTTTAAATACTAAGTAGCCTAAAGGGTCTAGGAGAACAATTTGCATGGATCTTGGTCTTTCTTCTCTTCCACCGATTCCCTCCCGATTATCAATTATGACTGGCCATTGTCAAGCTGAAATGCCTGAAGTACAAACTGACCTGTCAGTAAAACTGACCAAGTCTGTAGTCCAGGATTGGGAGGATAACAGAAAAAAAGAAAAGACAATCACAGCTTTTGATATGCTTACAATCTTAATAGGATATTAAAAATACAAAGTAAAAGACAATATTAGTACAGCAGATTTCAACTTATGTGCATATGGAATAAAAGTGTACATATATGTAGACACATTACGTGCAAATTGCGTTTAACTGCAGGTAGGCGGAGTAAATTTAGCCTTTATCAGGAATTGTTGTGTTTAGTTCATTTAAAACAAAACAACAAAAAACCCTCAGATGAGATTTTCTTCTATTTAAAAAAGTCTCTGATGCCCTGTGAGATGGGGTCATCTTTGCAGACCCCTAGCTAAGAGACATCACACAGGTTCTTAGGAAGCAGGCATCTTGCAGAGGTCCCAGCAAGACTGGACCTCCCATCAGCTATGGTCCAGCTCTGGATCTGATAAGCATAGGTGGGATCTATCCTCTGCACTTCCTGGGAATGGAGCCCTGGTTGATGGAAGGTGGGCAGCTGTCTTAGGCCTCTTTTCCCCACAGATGCCAGCCCCCCCATCCTGCTGTCTCTCCACAGATGTCTTTCCCCCTGCTCTGATACACGAGAGTCATCCAATTGGGGAACAAAGTGACAGTCTCTCCCCTGACAGGCACCCCCAGTCTTTACTGGGGATATCCTCCAACAACCAATTGAATTCTGGAAGAGAAATCACTACCTTTTAGTGTTGGAAGAATTAAATGAAATAGCGTATATGAAAGTAAGTTATAAAATGTAAAGGCTAAAGAAATGTAAGAAATTATTATTGCCAGACATTAACTGATTAAAAAAAAAACACATGTACAGTGCTTATCGTCACTCAAATGTCAATCAGATTGTTCTGGATCCAAGCAATATGCAAAACAAAGTGAAAAACAGCACAGCAGAAGCCACTCCACTCTGTTCCCTTAATGACTTCCATTTACCTTGGCAACTAAATACACGATGACTTGGCACTTAGGGTCACAGCAAGCACCGGGAAAACAAAGCCAGCACTAACTAACATGAGTCTTCTTAAGACTCCGTCTATACGATACAATGTTTTGGCAATTCACAGTCACAGCCATGTCTCTTTTCCTCTTGTCACTATAAAAATACTGTTATATGATCTAGAGCTTTAGAAATTATATCAGTTATAGCCTCCATTCACACAATTAACTTAATAATCCATGATTACCAATTAGATGCTCAATTGGACAGATGCTTGATCTTACATACAAAAGCAGTGCCGCTTGTGAATACCACCCACATCAAACTTGACTGACAGGTCTTTTTTTCTAAGTTTAAAAAAAACAAGTCTTTTCAGAGCATTTAATTTTCAGGGTTTTATGTGTCTGATTTGACAACCTGTATGTGATTTAGATGGAATACTTTGTATTTTTACTTTGCAAATTGAAATTTTCATCAGGAAACTGTGTTTCTTTAAGGACATTTCAGGCTTTGGGGAAATGTATATGCTTACCTGGGAGACCTGTTTCAAATTACCAGGTAAAGCACATTTCTGTAGTGAGCATTTGAAAGTCACATCACATATTACTAACTCGACAGGGTGTATCGTCTTCTGTCAGTCTCGCTGTTCATAATTACATAAATGGGTGGTAGAAAAAAAAAGATAACTATAATTCCACATGCCTTATTCAGCCCCAAATCGTTTCTCTTTTCCAGAAACGCAGTCAGATATCTGAGCCTATTCTCTGTAGAATTTCAGAATCTGAATCTCTGGTATTATCCCTGAAGACTTTGTACCTAAATTATAATATACTGCAAAATCATTAGGATTTTAAGCCTTTAAAGATACCTTCGTGCACAAAGCCTCCCAAAGAATGAGGATCATTCCTTTAGAAGAAAAAGTAAGCTGAAGCAAGAGTTCATTTCTCTAATATGTCAATCTTGAAGTGGTTTTGTTAAAATAGAGTGACCATGTCTTGCCAGTAAAGGAAAATGACTGGAGAATTACCAAATAGATGTTTTTAGCCACTGTAAAATAGACTTCATGGACTGGTTAACTCAGTTGAAAGTGCTAGAATATCACGGTCTGCTATTCATCAAAGACAAGTTTGTCTAATTAAAAAAAAAAGTTTACTGATTTTATTATGAAACATTTAAACATATTCCGAAAAACGTGTATCACAAAAACTACATATCTCCATGGTTTATCACAGATAACCTTAATTTTCACATTGACCAGATAAAGAGTAAATTAAAACACTTGGCAAAGTCTTTACAATTAATTATTTATCCGGTTAATAAATAGATGAGACAGATGAGTCAGCCTCTGCCTCTGGGACATAAGAAACAAACAAGAAACAGACATAGTACTCGGCTCCCTTGGGAGGGAAAAAAAGGAGGCTCATGAAAGCCAGGATAGAAGGTCCTGAAGAAGACAGCGGAGCAGAGAAGAGCACTGGTTGGAGTTGGTCTCTGGATTTGAAGCCTTGTTCTACCACTTATCCGTTGACTGAGTTTAGGAAAGTCCCTTAACCTCTGTTGCCTAGGTCTCTGCAGCTATTAAATGGGGAACAAATCAGATAATACATGTAAAATGCTTAATACATAGTATGAACTTAACACACAAGTGTTAAGTAGGCTTATCTCTTAAGGAAGTTCAAGGATAAGAAGCACAAAATTACAGCCTCATGCAAACTGGAAGGTGGTTGGGATCAAAGGCTTGTCTTTCTCCAAGGCCACAGGGCCACCCTCTCTCATGGTGCCTCTACTTCTCTCTCCACGTTGCTGGGTCAACTCTCCCTACAGACGGGCTTCCTCTCTACTCCAGTGGGCACACGGCCCAATGGCCAGAACTCTCCAGGACCTTTCAGTTGCAGGGTGCACTGCCAACTAACTTAGTGTCTTGAGTTTCAGTACTCAAATCATTATGAGAGAATGACAAGTGGACCACATCAGCTTGCCAATACTGGGCAGCTTCTGAGTTGGTTGCACTTGGGACAGGTCTCCAACCCACTCAAGTCGCCTGCGGTCAGGAGTCAGCTATAGTGGTCTAGAGTATGGTGATGTGGGTCAAACAAGCTGTAGGCAGACCACACTGTGTGGTCTAGATGACTCTCTGAAACGCTCTCCCAGAAGACCCTTCCTCAGAACGTGGAGGATACGAAAAAATGAAATATAATGAGACACCTTTAAAATCTTCTCTCACCACTACCCTCCATGTCTACCCCAACTGTGCGATGAAAACAGTTATTTGACTAAAGGGTATGACTGTGATACCCTCCTTAGTCTCAGGCCCTGGAAAGGACCCTATAATGGGTGGGACAGTGACTCCTCAAAAGATATGTGCATGTTCTAACCCTGACAACCTGTGAAGAAGACCGTATTTGGAAAAAAGAGTCTTTGCAGATTAAATTGAGGAGATCATCCTGAATTTAGGGTGGACCCTACATCGAATGACAGGTATCCTTTTAAGAAAAGCGGAGGGAGAGCTGAGACACTAGCAGAGGCCATGTGAAGGCAGAGGCAGATTGGAATTACACAGCCCCAAGTCAAAGAACTACGGAACCATTAGAAGAAAGTGGGAGAGGCAAGGAAGGAGTGTCCCTGGAGCCTTCAGAGGGATCAAAGCCCTGCCCACGCCTTGGTTTCAGACTTCCGGCTTCCAGAACTGGGAGAGAATACATTTCTGTTGTTTTAAGCCACCAAGATTGTGGTCTTTGTTATGACAGCCCTAAGAAACCAATACAGACTCTAAAATAAGCATCTGTGTTTATCCGTTCAAGAAGTACTTCCTGAGTACCTACTACATGCAAAACCCTGAGCTGGGCAGGACACTACGAACATGCTGGGTAAGATAAAAGAAAGGGGGATCCAACACACAAATCTGGCACATGGGCTGGCATGGTGTCCAACTTCACGACAGTGTATGGTGAGGACACAAGCAAAAACCGGGCTCAAGAACAGAGGTACATAGTACAGCCCGCTGAGGCTGTTGGGTGGACCCCGGGGGTCAGGTATATAACACTCGGAGAACAAGTGCCTGTATTTAAGTTAAATACAGTGGGCCTAGGAAAAGCGAAGTGTTTCCCTAAGCCCTATATAGAGAAGGAACCTCCTGAATTGCTCTTCCTCCTTTCTTTGCCCAGCAAATGTCTCTACAGCAACATCAAATGCTATCTCCCTGATGAAACCTTTGCCGGCTGACTCCCTAGGAAGACGAGCAATTTCTTCCTCTGTACATCACATCAGGCTTTTCATACCGTTATTGCAGCACCGATCGTACTGCTTTGTCATCATTTGCTTACAAGTCTGCCTTCTCCACCAAATTAAGGCTCCTAGACAGAAGGGACTGTGTCTGATACATCCTGGGGTCCCTGGTACCTGGCATAAGAGATGCTCAGTATATTTCTTGAACGAATGAGTCAGAGTTATTTATTCATGAATCAGGGTCCTGCGTTGAAACATGCATAATAATTAAATGTTAAAACATTTTGAGGTCAGATATTTAAGAGTAGTCTTGTTCACAGTCAGAATGAATCATTTTTGTATCAAAATAGAAACCTTTTCTATTCTTTTCTGCTCACGGTAATTCATGCCAACATTTTGGTATACAGTCAAGAGAATAGGCACAAATATATAAATAAAGTAGCCTGAACATGATGTAGCAAAAGGCAATAAGATAATTTATCAAGTTCAAACCACCTGAATAGAATTCTTTGAAATGCTAGAAACAAATCTGTCCTCCGTTTTTATAGAAGGAAAATGTACATATAAATGTTTCACTTTACTTTGCATTTACATGCAGGGACTATTTTAGATCAGACAGTAGTCTAAGGGGCTGTTATTAAGAGAAATGGTTTGGGGCTGAGGATTCAACAAAAAGAAAAAAAATCACTTAACTATTTGTTTTTTAATGTTTACGACCAGGAAACACCCCTTTACCTGTACAGCAGTGGAGAACCCATTCCTCTGCTCCTTCCCATATTATTTTTTCCTCTAAGGGCAACTAAGTGACGTGTTGCCACAGGTCTGCAGGGACCATGGCAATGCCCCTAAGGAAATGGGCAGGAGAATGAACGGGCAATTTTCCCAACTTACAGAACAAAAACTGGAGCCCAGTGGAGGATGGGCAAATGTGTTTTTACAAGGAGGGAAGCTGAATCAGCAAACTGCTTACTGAAAATGTCCCCCCTTCTCCACTCCAGACCAGGAGCCTCTCTGCAGTGGCTTCTGACCAGGGACACTGAGTTTGGTGATGCTGCCCCAGTCCTATCCATGCCAGAGCCCAACCTCGTTAGACAAGTCAGTTCAGAAGAGGACAGGGAACCTTTGCCCACTGGACATCAGACCTTTTTCTTTGAGTCAACTGTAAGATTTTGATTGTTCCAGACATTTCCTTTAGGATGTTAAATCCCCCCCCTTTTTTTTTTCCATTTTAGCTTCCTTTCTCCTTAATGAAGAGTCAGAGAGAATGGATGCAAGGAAACCAGTTATAAATACAGGCCACTGTCCAATAATGATGATAAGCATTTAAACAGCATCTTGCAATGTACATTATTTCATTTTTTGTTCCTAACAATTACACAAGCAAGCAGAACAGTTATTATTCCTTCTCTTTCATGTAGAATAAACTAAGTTTCTGAGGGAATAAGTGGTTTAGTCAAGTCCATCTGGCTAGCACGTATACTTGATGCCAGATAAAGTAGTTCGTATCAAGCCCCCGGGGTATTCCGTTTAACCCGAGTTGGCGTGCCAGAGACCCACCTGGGACCTTTTAAAGTTCTCGCCATTTAGCCCTAGGCAATCTCTTATTTGTAGAGGTAGCCAAGGAAAGCGGAGAGCTTTACTCTAAAGAGTAACAACTAGTCACTCGAGAACTACTCATCTCAACTTTGCCTTCTCCCCTAGACCACGGAACTCAATAGCTGAGTTCCAAGGATGGCTGATGAATTCGACTGAGTAGGAGGGTGGCCAGTGATTGAGCCGCTGTACAGATCTACAAGTTCCGACATGTAAACAAGCAGGTTTCCTCCTGTCCAACGTCATCACCTCTAGAAATGTGTGAGGGATGCCCTAAGCAGGACGGATTTACAGTCACAGATAGAGCAGGAAACAGAGCATGGAAGGGGTTAGAAATTCAGGAAGCTGCTCTCTTCTTAGACATGTACTGTCCGGTACAGTAGCAACTAGTCACATGGAGCTCTTTCATTTCAATTTGAATTAATTAAAAATAAACATTCAGCTCCTCAGTCATACTACCGACATTTCAAGTGTCCAATAGCCACATGTGACAAGTAGCTACCATCGTGGACAGCAGAGAAAAAGAACATTTCCCCCACTGCAGAAAGTGCCATTGGACAGGGCTGTTCTAGGCTGTTTTTCCTTTTCACAGAGGGACCCAAGATTTTTACTTAGGCATAACTCAGAAAGAACTCGGTTACTTTAGGTACATGCCACTGCAGAGGGCAACGTGAAGAAACGATCGTCTTCCTGGCTGCACTCCTACACCGGACCCAGGGCCCCATGTTATACAAATCCAGGGTACCATTCCCATCACAGTGTACATGAGTCACGTCTCGTGGCATAGTTCAGGGTTTGTCCTGTATTACGGTTGCCTATGGCCACCCTGATCATCCCCAATTTACAACTTCTTCTTCAAATGTTTGATGTCATGTCCTCAGTATTCAGGAAAAATAAGGACCTGAGACAGCCAAGTTCAAAAGAAATCTGGAGAAAAGGACACAGCAGCATCATTCAAAGGAATTTTTAAAATAACTTACCTGAGTGAAGGTGTTCTCTTGGAAAATATTCTTCTTACCTCTGTACTGGCATGGTTTTCCTTCCAAATCTCATTACTAATGCTTCTCTAACACCTACTCCTTACTCAACAGCAGAAATCAACTCCCACTCAGAAAACAGCTAAATATTGCCACTTAAAGACTCATAAATATCAGATGTAGGTATTTTATAAGAACATTTTCGAAATTCAAATTGCAGGTGGCTGTTGCAGATTTCCTTCTGTAACTTTCTTTCCACTTGTGTCACAAATTAATTGATCAGGAGGAAAAAGAATGACAGACGCACTCCTCATTTCCGACACACATGCCCTCCCACCATGACCATCCACCTTGGGTGCTCTGAAATGTACTATGTATACTTAAATGTTTTGTAAAAGGTTCTTTTCTCATTAGCTTCCATTAGAATGAGATGCTTCCATATGGCTCCAGGGCATTTAAAAAGTTAGCAAACTTTTAAAATAACAAAATTAAAATAAATTAGCCTTATAATTAAAAAATTGAGGGACATGATCCAATAGAGTCTAATGCCATGCTAAAAATACTCTTGGAGTGCCAGAAGGTGGGGTGACGGCTAGAGAAGTGTAAAGAAAGACATATCTCAGCAGAGGCATTCCTGTGATTTGTGAGAAATGAAAATGTTTTTTAAGCTAAATTTTTAAAGATAACTTTTCTACACACAGCTCTCCTTTTCTTACCCTCGTACTTTGGTGAATACATCTTTTCACTTGGACTCAGTGTAAGGGAGCTGTGATTTTGAAAAAAAGGTCCTTTTTCTTTCTGTAGAGATGTACTTACACTTAGTTGGAGAAAAAAAATAACAATATAAAAACTAGGCAAGAGGGCTTCCCTGGTGGCACAGTGGTTAAGAATCCGCCTGCCAATGCAGGGGACACGGGTTCGAGCCCTGGTCCAGGAAGATCACACATGCTGCGGAGCAACTAAGCCCGTGCGCCACAATTACTGAGCCCATGAGCCACAACTACTGAAGCCTGCAAGCCACAACTACTGAAGCCCGTGCGCCTAGAGCCCACGCACCGCAACAAAGAGTAGCCCCCACTCGCCACACCTAGAGAAAGCCCGCGCGCGGCAACGAAGACCCAATGCAGGCAAAAATAAATAAATGAATAAATTTATTAAAAAAAACAAGGCAAGAAGCAATGGAAAACACTTAGAAACCATGATTATTGATTTAAAGCCCATGGAAGAAATTGTCTTTTAACAAAGACAAAAAAGAAAGATGACTCCAGAAACACAGCAACCAGTATGGAACTGTCTCAAGTGAAGTGTGCGTACTGAGTCACCACACATGTAAATCAAGACACGAGTTATAGTTAAAGTCGTGCAATAAACGTGCACCAAATGAAGGTGGTCCTCAAATGTCATCCCCCGTGGGTAGATAGTGCATGAGAAATCTACGCAATGACTCAAACACGACAATTCAACAAAACAGGTCCAGATTAGGCTTTTCTGAGCTTTGCTTACCCGGAGCACCAGTACAAATCCTCTATAGATGCTCTGCCTTCCCAGCCCAGAAAGTTGACATTGCAAATGAATGGATCGGCAATGAAAAGTAACACACTGAATTCACCTATAATACACTGGAGACTAATATTTCATTGATTAATTTTTAATTTTAAATACGGCAATGCCCTTGGCCTTCCCCTAAATGAATGCCCCTAATTCACTCTGCAATTTCAGTCTTTATTAATAAACTTAGTCAAAATTCATTGGTCCAAATAAAAGTAAAGCAACCATTGTTCCAAACAACAAAATATAACAAAACTACTAGCGACAGCTTCTGAAAAAAATTATGAATTATCAATGATCAGTGGTCATTTTTAATGTAATTACCAATTACCAATGAAAAGTTGCCAAAAAATTGGAAACCTTTAAAAACTTTTTAAATTCGGTAAGAGTTACAAATGAAAACTGAGTCCTGCCGTTTGCTCGTGGCCAGCAAAGTATTCCACCTAAACCAGCTGTGAAAAGATCCAGCTTCTCAGTACAATTCCCACCAGCAGTAACAAATCCCAAAGCAATACTTGGAAAAGTTGCTCAAATGAAAAGCCCCAGGGAATATCATGCTATTCATTCAGCAAACACAGCAAATTTCTATGGCTACATCCTACGCTTTGGTACCACTGGGAACCATTTCACCTCTGTAATCCTAAATTGGTCCAGTGCAATATCCAACTGTGATCCATTATCATTCCGCCTCCTTTCTATTTGCCCGTTCCAGCCATACCAACTCCTGCCATCTGTCGGGACTATACCCTCTTCCTGTCCCTTTTCTTCCAATCAATCAGCCTCCTTGACTTCACAATCCCCCAATTTGGGGCTTAATCATTCTCCAACCTAATTCCTCAACCCCTCATCCTTGCACCACACACACATGCCCAGAAGAGGTTCAATCCGACCATCCACTGATGCCCCTCCAGCAGAGGGCTTGCCAAGTGCTACAGAAGAAAAATAAACTATGCAGACCAGACCAATGATAAATTTGTGGTTTCCAGTTTCAGCACACCCCAAAAAAACATTTCTGTGAGGGAGGTATCCAGGCAGCTGCCTTTCCCATTTATCCACATTTTTACCACCTTCTCAAAGCACCCAGGTCCTCCCTTTTCTCCCCGGTCCATCAGCAAATGACCTCTTCTCTTCCTTGATGGTAAAAACAGAGGCCACTGAGGAATAGATTTATCAGCTCTCAGGCTCTCTTCCCAACTACCTCCAAATTTATTTGTATTCCTATCACTCCTTCTTACAGTTCCTCCAATTACAAAGTAAAAGCCATGCCTTTTATTTGAGACTTCTGTCTCCCACCTGTACCCTTGATCTCCTTCTGTCTCCCTCTGGGGTCCTGCCCATCAATCATTCTTCTCTCCTCTACCCTAATCTTTCGCTGCCCATTCCCTCGGGTCCACTAAAATGTTCATGTCTCCTTTCAAAGATATAACAGCTCTCCTTCAACCCAAGCCCTTCTCCAGCTCCCTGTGCATTCTTCCTTTTCTAGGCGAACTTCTTGAATGAATGACATTTCCTCATCTTTCATTTAATACCAAATGTGCTGCGATCTAGCTTTTTTCTCCACTACTCCACTTGGTATGACGTCACTTTTTTCTATTTCCCTTAACCTTTCTATCTGGTTATTCTCAGTGCCCATTTCTTCCGGTAAACACTGCCATTTCCTAGAGTTCCACCAAGCATGATCACACCATTTACCACCTAAACCAGGACACTCTTCAGTGTGATAGGCAGTACACTGGCCCTTTGTTCACCTGGGTTCTGACCCTCTCACTGGCTCACTCATATTCAGCCTCCATTCAGACACCTTCACTTCTCCCATGACTCCCCTTTCCCCAGGTAGGATGCTGAATCCTGGATCCACATCTCCAAGCCTGAGCCTTTAGGAGAGCTAAAGCCATAGCTGCATTTTTAAAACTGCAGACGTCCTCCTGAATACCTCACCGACACGTCAGACACAACAGACTCCCGAAAGAGCACACCGCTCTTGTCTCCGGCCACCACACGCCCTATCTTGGTCAATGGCATTACTGCTCCTCCAGTCATCACAGCCAGAAGTCATCCTCAATGTCCCTTCTCCCTCCTTCCCACCAAAATAACATTGACTATAAACTGTCATCACATTCTGTCAATTCTTTGTCTTAAGAATCCTTTAAACCTCATCTCTCCATCTCCAAGGCCATTGCCTTGTAAGTCCCTCTTCATCTGCTTAGAACAATTTTTTTTTTAAAAACTCAAGCATGCCCCTTTTTCCTAAACAGAAATACACCTTGTCCTGTACCCAGCCCATTCCTGAATGACTCATCTCCTTTAACTGGTCTCCCTGGATCTACTTTGGATCCTTCTGGGTCCTTCTCCATTCTTCTTCCAGTTATCTGCCTTAAAAGAAATCGAATCATCATGTTATAAAATCCTAAAACTCCTAAAATCCAGCAAAACTCCTTGCCCGGTCACAGAGGCTTTATCATGGTCTGCTCTTGTCTACACATCCTGCCACTCCTGACTTACCCTTTCCCACTGCCCCCTGCCACTCACACTAGACCAAACCACTTTAAGGTCCTAAGGCTCTTTTATTAGCTGCATGGCAAATTTCCACACAACCTTGAAGATTTTTCCGCTTGGGTTTGAATGTCACCCTCTCCCTAAAGACCTCTCTGTCCTTCTTCCGGACACCTGTTTCCACTGCTGTCTGATTATTCACACTCAGGGCCGCCTCCATGAGGGGACTCCACGGCTCTGGAGACAAGGGTCACTTCTCACTCATCTCTGTCTTCCGCATGCCCAGAATACAGGAAGCAATTATTAAATACTTGAGAATCAATAAATGAATGAATTAATGAATACAAATGAAGTACCATGTGCCAGAACATCTGCTAATATAGTACAAATATTATCCACATATAAATTAAGCCCAATCGTCAAGTGACGCTGAAAACCCCTTCTCTCCATAGATGAGCCATGCGTTATGCCTTCTTGGCAGAATCAGACTGCATAGTATTATGTGAAGTTAAAGGGCCATAATGATTCGACTGAATAGACGGACTACTATTTCTAGGTCCAAATCATCAAAACCCCACATCTTCCAGTGGTAAGGTCCCTCAAACAGTCACAAGGGCCAGGTATAGCAATGAGACCCTTTTGGTAGAATGTCTACATCACTCTATATTCTGTAAGACTAAGAGCTGGCATTTATACTAGGGATGGAAGATTATGGTATGGTAGACGTATCAGACTATGGAATAAATCATAGGAATTTATTCTTAGCCTCATCCGTAGAACTAGGTGAAATGAATGACCAATATAATTATAGATGAGCATCTGTAGAACTATCTTGCAGAATTCTAGGTTCCTCAAAGTATTATTAGTATTACCATTAGCAAACATTTTTTAAGGACACCTCAAGTGCCAGGCACAGTGCCAAACATTTTATACACAATCATTTCATTTAATTGTCATAATAATCCTATGGACATCTCTTATAAGTACACCTGCCTTCAAGATGAGGGAACTAAAGCTTAATTATAGAACTTTCCCAAAGTTCCATAATCCAGATGAATATCACCTTGAAGCCAGAGTTGTTAACCACTGTTGCCCATGTTCACACAAGTTTTGGAAACTTGGTATACTCATGACCTCCTTGGAGGTTACAGTCTGCATTACCATTAGAAGGACTCTCAGAAGTCTCCCAGCAAAGAAAGCCTTTTGACTTTGTTTAACACAACAATCTTCAAGCTTATTTGACCCCAGGAACCTTTTTTAATGGAGCCATTTGTGACATATCGGGGGCACATGTCGAGCAGAAGACAATTTGGCTTTAGGTAGTAACCAAAGGGATTATGAACTCACTGAGGCCAGAAAGGAGAAAGGAGCTAATTGCAGCTTTCGATACAGGTGACAGAGCTAGAGAGGCATTTGTGTCACAATCTCAAACACCAGGTGACATAATAATGGTGACAATATTCATGAGTCAAATGAAAAGTGTTTTCCATTCATGGAATGAGACGCTTTGATTTGATCCATGAATCACAAAACCAATTCAAGAAGCCAATTTGCCAAGGGGCAGTGGTGGTAAAGGTTTCCTGACTGGGGCCATGGTTTTCAAATGCTGAGTCACAGAAGTGCCTGCTTGTGCTACTTTCTGGTCATGCCACACTTCCTTCCTGTCCAGGACACTCACATCCTTAAAAGAAACCCTGGGCTTCCAATAAAACATCGTTTGGGAGACCTAAGTGTGAAAAGGCTGAGAACAAGTGGCTTTGTTACAAACAACTCACTTGTCAATTCCACTGAATTGCTCTCTATTATTTATTCAAATTCCACTTACTGACCACCTACTCTGTGTCAAACTCTACCCTAAGAGGGACGACAGCCTTCCCCTCAAAGAGCTCCCAGCCTCATGGGGGGAAGAGCCGGTTACAGAGATAAAGCAACAGACCTCATGCAGTGTTGTACAAAAAATGTGCACGATGCTACATGTACCCTCCCTGGTCCAATTCTTTGTAGAAGGAAAGAGGATCCATAAAGGCTTCACATACCTCATTCTAAAATGAGTACATTTATAATAAAACCTTCCCTCCAAAATCCTAAGGGAAAATGGAGGTTAGAGCCATAAGAGAAAAGCTGATTAAAGGAGTATGTAATTTGAAAGTCAGCCAACATGTTCACCGTGGGCAAAGCACAGAAAGCAGGAGTTGAGATGCCTGCGGTCTAGTTTTGATCCTGAGAGGCCTTAGCACAACCCCTGGCCTTTGCCTTTTTTTCCTCAGTGGATATAAATTAATATAATGTGATGGGCAAAGACTTATATAATTAGAGAAGACAAACAGAAAAGACAAAAAGCTAATTTAAGATCCATTATAACAACTATTACAGAAAACAAATTTATTTTTGTATATAAATAACCTTAATAACTTTATGTGGACTTTTACAAGACTAAAATTAAATTACAGAATTGCTTCTTGCCTACAGACATTTTTTTCCCCACTGAACTGTTCATCTTCTAAAGTCAGACAGGTTCAAAGGGATCTTTAGATGACTTCTTTTTACCAAAATTACTTATCTGACAATCCCTGGTTGAGTAAATTCACATCTACATTCTATACTTACAAGATAAATGAGCCAGATGCGTTATGAAAATGAAGGGACGAGGGCCAGTCAAATGACCTCCTCTCATGAATCACACTAAAATGCTCACATGTTCTTTTAAAAATTATTATTCTTTTTTAAAATTGAAGTATAGTTGATTTACAATGTTGTGTTAATTTCTGCTGTACAGAAAAGTGACTCATTTATACATGTATATATACATACTTTTTTATATTCTCTTCCATTATGGCTTATCTCAGGATATTGAATATAGTTCCCTGTGCTATACAGTAGCACCTTGTTTAAATTACCATTATTAATAGACTTTATTTTAAAACACAGTTTCAGGGCTTCCCTGGCGGCGCAGTGGTTGAGAGTCCGCCTGCCGATGCAGGGGACACGGGTTCGTGCCCCGGTCCGGGAGGATCCCACATGCCGCGGAGCGGCTGGGCCCGTGAGCCATGGCCGCTGAGCCTGTGTGTCCGGAGCCTGTGCTCCGCAACGGGAGAGGCCACAGCAGTGAGAGACCCGCGTACCGCAAAAAATAAAAATAAAACACAGTTTCAGCTTGGGAAACTAGTACAGAGTTCCCACATTAGCCTATACAAAGTTTCCCTACTATTAACATCTTACAGACCTATGGTACACTTTTTACACTTAATGAACCAATATTAACACGTTATCAATAACCCAAGTCTGTCATTTACTCATCATTTCTTAGTTTTTTCCTAATGTCCTTTTATGTTCCAGAAGCCCATCCATACATTTAGTTAATCGGTCTCCTTAGGTTTCTCACGGCTGTGACAGTGTCTCAGACTCTCCTTGTTTTTGATGACCTTGACAGCTGTGAGGAGGATTGGTCTCACATTTTGTAGGATGCTCCCTCTGTAGGAATTTGTCTGATACTTTACTCATGATTAGATCGGGGTTATGGGTTTGGGGAGGAAGGCCACAGAGGTAAAGTGCCATTGTCATCAGTCATTTCAAGGCTACCTCCTATCAACATGATTTATGACTGTCAACGTTTGCCCTTGATCCCTTGGCTAAGGCTGCATTCATCAGGTTTCTCCACTGTCAAGTTACCCTTTTTTCTCCCCTCTCCATACTGTAGGAAGGAAGTCACCACGTGCATCTTATCCTTAAGGAGGGGGAAGGCATGCTCCCCAACCTTTAGGGTGGAGTATCTCTATGATTTATTTGGAATTCTTCTGCACATGAAATTTGCCTTTTCTTCTGCATATATTAATTTGTTCAATCATTTACTTGTATCAGTATGAGCTCATGGATATTTATTTTGTACTTTGGGTTATAATCCAATACTACTCTGTTTATTTTGTTGTTCACATTGTTCCAGCTTTGGCCACTGGGAGCTCTTTCAATTGACTCCTGTGTTTCTCTGACACACCCGCATCAATGTGGTTCTTTTCTTTCTTTCTTTCTTTTGGAGACTTTCCTTACTTTCTGGCACTACACGATGCTCCAGGCTCATGCTGTCTATGTCCTGCCCCAGTCCTAGAATCGGCCATTTCTCCAAGGATCTGGGCACTAAGTATGCTTGTTGCTACTGAGGTATCACTTCTTTTAAGCCCTTTCAGGTGACAGAGCAAAGAAATATATGTGTGTTTACTAACACGCATACATATACTTACCTATAAATATTTCTATATGCAATTATATTTTTATGCACTAAGTAAAATATTATGTATTTTTTAATTCTCCAGAAAATTTCAACACTTCTAAGTTTTCTCTTCAAAGCGCCTCAGAGGAAAACTATGTCATTTACATTTAAAATTCCCCATGGAGCCTAGCATTGAATGATCAGTGAGCATTTGCCGATCTGAAATACAGAGCTGAAGAACAGGTTGAGGTATATCTGCTAGTAGTAGGTAAGCCTCTGTCTCCTCACCTATAAAATGGAGATAGCAATGATACCAACTGAAAAGGATTACTGGAGAATTAAATAAGATGATGCATGTAAATATTTAATACACTAATAAGCACTTAATAAGTGGTAACTAAAGTTCTAGCTTCTGGGAAAATATTTTCAAGAGCCAAAGATATAATGATATAATTTCAAGTTTCAACTTCTTTATATTTGTCTTATTCATTTTTATCATCTTACTTAAAAGTAGGTGTTGATTTAAATGTATTGTTTTACTCCAAATGTACTTTTTTTTTTTTTAACAGCAATAATGCTACTAGTCATGTTACTCCTGGCTGAAGGCACAGAGAAATTGATTCCCTAATGTACACCATCACAACCCGTCTTGAGGAGTGCTAATGGGTTAAAAACAGGTGTCACAGTGAGGAAGAGAGAGCAATGAGACATAGGATTAAAGTTTCCACATGCCCCTACTCCATCAGAATGTCAATCATTCCACACCAGACACGCCATTTAATAGAAGGTAGTCAGGGTTCCCACAGAAAATAATTTCAACTCCTACAGCTGATTAGAACTGTCTCAGTACTTGGAAGAGTCCATACAAATCTGGAACAACATGATCCGAATGTCTTCCATCTTTTATGAGAAGATACATGACTATATATGGCAGAGAAACTGCATTATTTCCACAGGAAGGGCCAAACAAGATACTAGACACACATGGTTTGTGTATAGAGTATGTTTTCTGAGGACTGATTTTAAGTAACACTGATGAGCCCTTAATGCATATTCTGGTGCTCTGAAAGTTCACTTAAGTATTCACTTAAACTAAATCTGATTAGGTTATTAGGGTCAGAATGAAGTAACATGCTTCTTTAGGGTAGATCGTATGAGTTTGGCATTTTAGCAAAGCAGGCTATGGTGTCTGAGATGTGAGTGGCCCCTGAGAACTGCAGGTGTGAACTCCCTATCTGAGTCACAGCAATCACGCGGGCCCACGGTGCCAACACAGCACATGCGAACTGTGCACCTTGCAGTTCTTCTGAAGAGCTCAGCACAACCAGTCTATTAATGCTGCTGAGGGATCTCCAGAGGAGGCAGAGCAAGGTCCAGAGATGACCTGTGCAGTAGGTGCAATGTCAAGTTCAGACTGCACGCTGAAGATGGAGATTCCTGAGCACGAGGCTTGGCCACAACCACAGGGCGGGCCTGGCCACAGGCAGAGAGCAGAGTCTAAATCAGAGAATTAGGAAAGTGATCTCAGAATTACCAACAGGCAGCGCACACCATACTAGGATATGGCTGTGAATCTCTGCCCTCCACAAAGCCCTGGAACAGCCCCTGACTGGCCAGTCCTGCCCTTGCCCTCCACATAGCACCTGGTAAGTGAGCTCATGTTCCTTCTCTGCTTAAAATGTTCCATCGGCATCCCATTGCCTTCAGAGTGAAGTCCAGAGCCCTGGCTGCCTCTCTAGTCCCTCAGGCTGCTTCAGCCACATCTGCCTCCTTGGAGAGGCTGCAAGATTCTTGCCCATCTCTGGGTCTTTGCACATGCTATTCCTTCTCTCTGAAATTTCCTTCCTCCCATTCTTTACAGTGCTGGTTCCTTCTAAACTTTCAATTTTCTACTTAAATGTCATCACCTTGGAGTGGTCTTCCTTGACTTTTAAGTATCGATATTCTCTAGCCCAATACATTATTTTGTCTTTTTGTGGCACTTAGCATGGCTCAAGGTCATTTGTTTACTTAGTTACTTGTTGTTTGGTCTGATGCCACCACTGTGCCATGAAATTCATGAGGACAGGGAACCCGCTGGCTTTATCTTTCACTGTTTATCCGGCGCCCAGCACATCACAGGCATTCGGTAAAAAGCACTGGTGTTGAAAACATGACGCTCAGTGGAGACGCCGGGCCCAGAGGCCACACATATTGTATGATTCCATTTATGTCCAGAATACGCAAATTGAGAGAAACAGAGCACAGACTGGTGGTTGCCATGGGCTGGGGGAGGTGAGAATGGGGAGCACCTGCTTAATGGGTATGGGGTTTTCTTTTGGCTGATGAAAATGTTTTGGAACTAGAGGAGGTGATGGCCTCACAACACTGTCACTGTAATCAATGTCACTAATGGCAACGCTATGTTATGTATATTTTACCAGTATCAAAAGTCATTGGTGTGAGGCTTCCCTGGTGGCTCAGTGGTTGAGAGTCCGCCTGCCGATGCAGGGGACACAGGTTCGTGCCCTGGTCCGGGAGGATCCCACATGCCGCAGAGCGGCTGAGCCCCTGAGCCATGGCCGCTGAGCCTGCGCGTCCGGAGCCTGTGCTCTGCAACAGGAGAGGCCACAGCAGTGAGAGGCCCGCGTACCACACACACACAAAAAAAATCAGCGGTGTGAACCAGTGCACGCCTTGTGCTCACGTTGCCTCCCACCTTCCTGGCAGATGACAGCTAGGAGGTAGGGTGCTTCTCCTCAGGCTGATGCCAGGTTGTATGCCTGCCGGACACGGATGCAACAGGCCAGGTGCTTACCAACTGGACCATTGAAATGGACTCACTTTTATCAACTGAATTAATCCAATGAAAACCAAATCCCCACTTGGGTTGTACACGTATACAGTCAAACAGAGAACCCCAGTTCAAGTCCCCTATTTTACTCATAGAGAGGACAGGATGTGAGTTCCATGTATTTGTCCCACGTTCAAGCCAACCAAGCTGGCCCAGACGGGGAATGGGAAATAGGAAATTTCAAAGCAGATCTCTTCTGTTCCTTTCCTGGCTCTGCTCAGTGTCAGTCCCAGTGCTAGGGAGGCTTGCCTTCACCATCTAAGAACTTTCTCTGTATTTGGAATATTTACTTCTGTAATTCACCACTTTTGAGATTACAAGTAAAACGAACGTGTGGGGTTGGGGTGGGGGAGGTATTGGAAGTAAGATATCACTGACGCTATAAAGTTAGAAGGTGTCTCCAGTAAAATATGTAACTCTCCTGCTAAGAAGGTCGGTCAGTCACTTAACAACCACTTTTTTTGTCTTCCTTCATCTACTTGCATGCAACAACTTGATCAACACCTTGCAAACTCTGCACAGTCCTAGAAAAAGTCAGAGTGACTAGTAACAACAATTGAGCTGCTTATTCAAAGGAAATATTGGGGAACACTGAGGAAGTGAAATGCAAAAGATATATAAACATTATCTTTCCAAATACTGAAATTTAAGTATAGGAGTTTTTAAGATAAAATTTGTAGCCCGAAATGTGAGATTCACTTTTTTGGACAGAGAACAACGGGTAACCTTCTGAGTCTCCCACAGTTTGGATCCCACAAAAAACAACATAGCCTTCATCAAACTGTGAAAAATTTAAACCATGTTTATGAGTTCACAGGAGGAAGAATCTTTCTAAATCAACTCCCCAAACTAGAATTCTTGATAAGCTGAGCCTTAAAAAGACACAGACTAGTTAAAAGAAATGAACACGTATTTTCTTAAGGACCTGGATTAGGTCTTTAAAGTGAAGATGCCTACATTATACACAAATGAATATAAATATCTAAATTTAGTTCATAAGGCCAGAAAAGAGACACTGATTCTCAATCATCCGCCAGAATCAGCCATTGCGGTATCGTAAAACACGATGTATCAACCAGCAAGGGTATACATCACAATCCTGTTAAACATCTTGTCTGAAATGCTTCTAAATTATCTTTTTAAGTGAAGCAACCCAGATCTACAAAACCTAGATACAAACACTTTAAAGTCAGGAAAAATTTAATCTTAAAAAGTCTTGAAATAAAATCTTTTAAAAAGTAGAAAAATATTTACATTTACTACTTCATCCAGACTATTTTGAGAAACTCACATTCAGTTTCAATCTTCTCTAATATATTCTTATTCATCTATTCTATCTCCTAAGTAACACGCCCCCCACCCCACCCCCACCACACACACATACACACACACACACACACACACACACACTCCCTATAGAGTTCTGGGGAAGAAAGAGGTCCTGGCTAACCTTTTCTGTTTGCCCTTTGTTTCCACTGGATTAGTAATAATGTGCCATTCATTAAGCACTTGCTATAGTGCCAAGTGCTTTACATACATTATCCCTAAAACCATGCTTTTTCTCCACTTAATGGGAAGGAACCACTGGCTGTGGCAGAGCACACTTTACAAAGATGGCAGCAACAATACCTCCCATCCCCATGCTCTTGTGCAACATATCCCTGCCATCAAGAGGTGGGCCCTGCGGTGCCTCAACTCATAAAATATGGTGGAAGTGACACTGTGCCAGTTATAGGCAAGGCCCTTAGCTGACCTGACAGCTTCCATTTTCTGCCTCTTGGAAACCAGCTGCCACATAAGAAGTGGCCTCCCTGAGATTGCTGTGCTGTGACAAGCTCAAGCCTCCAGAGGGGCCCTTGGAAGATGAGCCAGCATGTGGAGAGGCAGGGGAACAAGCACATGGGCATCAGAGGTATAAGTGAAGGAGTCATCTTGGAAGTCGATCCTCCAGGCCCAGCCATCAAAACTGATGCCATGAGGATGAGGCACAAACTGTCCATCCAAATCCTTTCTCATGTCCACAAAAACATAAGCAAAATAAAATAGCTGTTTCAAGCCACTAAATTTTGGCTTGTTTGTTACACAGCAATAGATAACTGTAACACTCTCCCGTGGACCCCTTAGCTTTAGAAGGGTCTTAGATCTAAAAAAGACTGAAAGAGATTCCGGTTGAGCTCTATTTTATGCTTGGAAATGTACAATTTATCCCATTTTACTAAGAGAGCAACTGAGGTCCAGAAAGATTAAGTGACTTGCTTAAGATAGCAGAGTTTATCCATCATGTTTTCCTTGGCAAGTGGAGGAAGAAGCCTAGAACTCTGTTCTCTTGCCTTTTTATTACTGTGCAGCCTTTCTCCTAGTCACTTTTTCAAACTCTTTGACTAGAGCATGAAAGTAACAATAAAGTAAATGGAGAACCAAGACTTTATGATTAGAAGAAAACAATGGCCAATAACAGAGAGGGCAGATTTCAGTTCACCAAACCCATGTTTCTCATTTACTCACACTTCTAAGAGTGAATAATGACTTTCCCCAAATTAGGGCATCTTAATTTGTTACGTGAGTCCACTTTGCTCTCAGTTGCATCAGGCCAATAGCTGTGGAGCAACCCTACACTGAGCTGGCTACAAAAGCAGCTGCAGTTAAGCAGAGGGAGTCAGGGTGAGAGGCGTGAAGTAGCAGAAATAGGCTATGACTGGACTCTACTCCTTGCAGCTCCTTTAAAGGTCAAGAAGAAGCAGTTCTGCACCATCTGCTCCAAACAACTACAGAATGAAAGCCAACTCCAATTTTGAATTTAAAAGTAGCAAATTTCAAAAGGTTCCATTCAATAAGCCAAACATCCTCCTCAATATAAAGATTCTATAAATGTGGGAACCTATGAAGAGGTCAGTGCTTGACGGCATGTCTTCTGTGCCAAGGAAGAACACACTCTACCTCAGTCAAAACGCCCTCACTCCTCGTGCTCTCAGCGTCCCTTCTAACATCCATCCCCTCTCACAACACTTTCTACCAGGCTCTCTGGAAACCTTTCTCATTGAAAACATACCCACTCACCCACTCTCTCCACACTTTCTCCACATCCAGCTTTTAATGGCAGGCTCTTCTCTGAGGACAACACTTCCCCATCCAAGGAAATCCACGTATACCCCCACATCCTCTGCACTACAGGACCATAAAGTGGGGCACGGGAGGTCCTGCAATGCAGTGAACAGTGCAACCAACTGCTTATTGAACATCTTCACCTTGGAGATCCCAGAGGTACTCAAATTCCACATGTCCATAATTGAATGTATTCATCTTCCTCCACGCCAAAGCTGTTATTTTGGGGTTTTGTTTCTTTCTTTCTTTTTTCCAGCTTTACCGAGCTACAGTTAACATATAACATTGTGTAATGTCCACAAGATGTCCAACATGGTGATCTGAAGTATGTGTATACTGCAAAATGACTACCACAATAAGGTTAGTTAACACATTCGTCACCTCACATAGCCACCTCTTTTAGTGCGTACACAAAACTGTGATTTTGTATTCTCTATTTCAGTTGATAGAGTCTGTCCATTCATGCTAGAAACGTAGCAGTTATCTTTGACTTCTTCCTGTCCCTCACCTCCAACCCCACAATCAGTGACAAATTACTAGGGTTTCCCTCATATATATCTTAAAACTTATCTTTCTTCTGCATTCTACCACACCCCTAGTTTAGCCACTCAAAACAGCTTAACTGGCCTGACTCCACCCTAGTTCTCTCAGATTCAGACTCCCAAGTAACCAGAGTTCTCCCTCTGAAATACAACTGTGTCCTCATCGTTCTGTTATTCTTCAATGGTCTGCTCTGCCTGGAGGATAAAGTCTAAGTTCCCTAACACTGATAGCTACACCCTCTTTTATCCCACCCTTACCCATTTCCGCAGCACAGCATTTCACCTCTTACTTCCTCACTCTATTGCTTGCAGCTCTCAGCACACTTCATGCTGTCTGTTACCCCTGCACCTTTACTAATGCCATGCCCTCTCTGTCTGGGGGCTCACCACCTCTCTGTCCTCTCCCACACTTCACCTGGTTATCTCCCAGTCACTACTACATGTAGTTCAGGTGTCTCTGCTGCTAGGAAGTCATTCCTGCCATTGTCCTTCATCTTTCACCACCCATAGACTAGGTTCCTTGCCTGTGTTCCTGTAAGAGACTTGGATGACCTCTATCACTATATCTCTAGCACTTTCCACAATCCTCACTACTAATATAGTTTAAAGAAACTATGGTTTACCCATTCTTTGTTTCTCTAGCACCTAACACCAAACCTAGCATTGTAGTAGATGCTCAAGAGACTTTTCATGACGGATGATTAAATTATTATAGGGATGTAAGACCCAGAGAATAAGTCTGTACCAAAATGTATCTGCTATCTATGGCTGTATAACAATATCACAATAATCTAGGGGCTTAAAACAATACACAGTTATTGCCTAAGAGTTTCTGTAGCTCAGGAATCCAAGCATAGCCTGGCTGGGTCTTCTGCCTTGGGGTCTCACAAGGCTGCCCTTAAGATGCTGGCCAGGGTTGTGGTCTCATCTGGGGCTCGACTGGGGAAGGATCTGCTTTCGAGTTCATGCAGTTGTTTCCAGCATTCATTTCCCTGCAGACTGTTGGGCTGAGGGCCTCACTGGAACTGGAGGTCCCTCTCCGGTGCTTGCCACATGGGACTTTCCAACATGGCCAGAAAAGGAGAGAGTGGCTCAGTAAGACAGACATAACAATCTTATGTAATGTAATCACAGAAGTGGTATCCCATCACCTTTGCCATATCATATTTGCTAGAAACAAGTCACAGGTTCCCTCCCCCACTCAAGGGCATTACAACCAAGAGGTGGGAACCACGGTGAATCTAAGACTCTGTCTGCCACACAAAGATATGGTTTTGAGAGAACTCAACAGAAGGGGTGTGTAGCTAAAACAGCAAGGAGAGGACTGAGAACAGCAAGAGCATGTTAATTGTGTTAAAAAGAGTATGTTTATGTGCAAAACTTACTGCACAATCTTATTAATTTTTCTCTTTATGGAAATGACTTTTAGGTTACTAGAGAATTCCACAATTAATAAAAAAAAATCTGTAAAGCATAGATCTGGGTTTGGGGGCAAATACTAAATTTAAAACATTGACCATTTTCTACTTCTACATTCTTATCGGCATCATTATTTTTGTAACTGGCTCTGTAGATCAGCTAGACTCTTCTTAAATCATTTATTTTTCATCCATTTTACAAGGTGTTTGGGGCCCAGGAAGCAGAGCTTTATTTAATATATCTCAATAATTTATAGCCAACAATACACTGAGGGAAATGTCAACCTCATAAAAACTGAAATTTGAAAAGTGAGAAATGTTCAAACTTCCCTCAGAGAAAGAGAAATTTATGAAAATAAAGCAAGTCAAGGAAGTATATTAAAACATTTCAAAACATAAAGAATGTGTTCAATGCATCAGCAAATTTTAGATGTGTCCCTGTGAGCTGTGCCACATCTGTTACAAACATGGCAGCCTATGACTGCTTTGTGACTAGGCCTGTCACTCTCCAGACAAATCAGCACCGAATGTGGCGACACAGTGGTCACTCCAAGGTAGAACTTTGCCTCAAGGCCTTCCTATATCCTCCCTTAAAAGGGCTTCGATCCTTTTTATAAATGTTATGTTTCCCCTGTGAGTGGCTCTCTGCTCCCTCTGATTCGGGGTTAATCACAACTGTTATGGAGAAGGTCCCCAATGCCGCTCAAGAGGTTATCGCGAATGAGGAAAAAGGAAAAAAACAACTTCTGGCTTTCTCCCAAAACATACAGCTATTAGCAATCATAGGCAAAGACCTGGGGACCAGACCAACCTGGCCTCCAGAGAGGCGAAGAGGTCAAATTCTCCACAGTAAAAATAGCCTCTCAGGCCTCTCTTTAGTTCTCTTATCAGGGAATAAGGAGAGAATTTTCCAGTGAACTTTTAAGCTTCTGTGTAATTTCTGAGGCATAGCTATTACCTACAATTAGATTTTCAGGGTTTACCCAATGAAATTCAATAGCACTCTGAGGATTCAACTGGAAAAGTACCCTTTCTCAAGGGCAACCAGATTGTAAAGGGTATGGCTAATGCCTCAGGTAAGGGTTTAAAATGCTGAGGTTGGGATTTTAACATTAAGCCCGCAAACATACCAGTCCTGGCGCTAAAGTGGCTGACATTGGGCTCCAGCTAAGCATCAAGAATTTACAAAAGAGCATGGATGAGGGTTCTAGAATCAGAACAATCATCCTTACTAGCTGGGCGGGTTGTTTCACTTCCCTGAGCCTCAGTCTTCTTCCCTACAAATTGCCTATTTCTCAGACTGGTAGCCTGAATCCGAGCTCAGACATCTCCGAGCATATTCGGCTTGGAGGAAGGGGAGTCTATCAGCAACTGAATTTATCTAAATACAGAAGAGAGCCAGGCTCACCAACTTGACTCAGGTTGGAGGGTAGCAGTGATCTGGAATTCAGCAGGGTAGAGACTACACAGATCCATCCCCAGCCTAGACCTATGGGCTTGGGCTGAGCCCAGAAAGAGGAGGCTGACACGGAGAAACCAGAAGAGGCTTTTCGATGAGGGGCTCTAGGTGACATGGGGGCATAAGCAAGCTGCTCTGGTATCCCCAAGGCAAAAGTATGACAACCTGAGAAAGGAGCGAACTCCCCTTTCACACGTGACAATGTGGCCTTATTGTAACCTAGGCTCCAAGGGACACAGAATATGTGGTACCCTGAGGATGCATTCAACAAAACTTACCAGATAGGGCTTCCCTGGTGGCGCAGTGGTTGAGAGTCCGCCTGCTGATGCAGGGGACACGGATTCGAGCCCCGGTCCGGGAAGATCCCACATGCCGCGGAGCGGCTGGGCCCGTGAGCCATGGCTGCTGAGCCTGCGCGTCCGGAGCCTGTGCTCCTCAACGGGAGAGGCCACAACAGTGAGAGGCCCGCGTACAGCAAAAAAAAAACTTACCAGGTATTAGCTGAGCACTTATACTGTGGTTGGAAGAACAGAGACAGGACTGGGGCGGAAGGCACCAGAAGCCAAGGTCAAGGTACAGAGTTGCACTCTACACAGGGGGGCTCAGAGGGGAAGACAGGAGAGAAGACACCCCCCGCAGGAACCCGCAGGTATTCGAAGGGAATTTTGCCAGGGTGAGATCATATGGTTACAGGTGGGGACGAGTGTCTAATTAATCATTAACATCAGTCTGACCCTCACTTTCATTATACAAGTAGGACAAGCTAGGGAGATCAGGGTCATTACCATTATTATTTGCAGTGGGAAAAATTTGGAAATTAAAAAAATAAATAAATCCAGATTTCACAAAATGTTCTTCAAAGCAAAGCAAGAGAGAGGAAGAATATTCCTCCAGTGATTGTGAGGCAAGAAACTGCTCCTATCATCAGACCAAGTTAAATTGTGCTAGCTCAATTTCCTTATAGTGTCTCACGGTTTTTCCCAGCTTCTCTCCTCCTGGCTTCCTCATCTTCCCAGAACCCCATGCAAAACCACATCTCTGGGGGACGAGCAGGGGCTGCTGTAAGGCCGCTGCTCAGATTAGGCACGGGATGGAAACTCAGGTCACATTTCATAAAAGATGACTTCTGAGAAATACCAAATCTGCTTCCCACAGCTCACGAGTTCTTCAAAGTCCATTTTAATTACCAGTGTTTCAAAGGAAAAGTCCTTTGTCTACTTATTCTTTAAACAGGGAGTTCAGGTTTTCTTCCATTTGAAATTGCTTTATTGATTTGACTTGCAGCAATTCTCTTAGGTGGGTATCACCAGCAGATCCCATTCAGCTAAGCACTGGATTCGATTACTGTCAAGTAAACAACTTACCACCCATGCAGATTCCATCCCCAATGAAATCCCCGTGTTACTGAATTGAACACTCCTTTATGAAAGGAAACGGAAAAGACCCTCTCAGCAAAAGGCGCACCTTCATGCCATATTGTGCGTGGTGTGGTTCCCTGAGCTGTAGGGACACTGTGCATGGAAGACCAAGGAGGTGTAAGGCAGCAAACTCAGCCCTGCATCTACATCAGAACTGACTCTCAGGAGGGTGATGTGTAACATGGATCACTATGAACTATGTCTCAAAAATATTTATATCTTTAGACCTACTTATACCATTTGTAGGAATTTGTACTAAGAATAGAAAGTGAGTGTAGAAATTCACAAGGACGTTCATGGCAATGTTATTGATGGGTGAAAAAAATGGAAAGAAATTAACGCTCAATGATAGGAATTGGTTAAATAAATTAGCCAATTAAATATCCTACAGGTATTTTCAGACATTTAAAAAATACAGCAGAACATATACATATAGAAATGATACTATAATGAGCAAAGCAAATTTCTACTGTAATACAAAAAACTATAATTTATAAAACATATACATTTGTACATAGAAAAAAGAGCCAAAGGATAGACACCAAAATGTTAACATTACTTATTTTTAGGTGGTAGTTTAATGGGTAATTTTAATTTTCCTCTTTTGTCTGAGTTTGTAAATTTTCAGTAAAAACATGTGTTACTTTTTTAATAATAAAAAATAAAGTATTTTGGTTAAAGTTAGAAGAGAACTAAAAATAATCTAGCCCAACCTTTCGTTTTTAAATATAGCAATGGTCGAGCTTCAGGAAGTGTACTGGGCAAAAAGAAACTCTACCACCAATAAGGGAAAAGAATTTCTTAAATTGTTATTCACATTAATGTTACCTCTAAATAAAATTTGTAATTAAGTGAATTACAAACTTATCAAAATAATCTCTGACTTATTATGAAACTAGAGCCCCTCTAGACGAGTAGTTCTTCAGGTTTTCTGCGTCACTGAGACCACATTTTGAAAGATTAATGCCATCAATGCAACTCCCATAAAATGCACGAAGCTCTAATAAAGGGAAGTTTAGCACGTTGGTTCAGGAATTCACAGAGACCCAAAAGCCGGTCCATGGGTTCCATACAGCAGTGTTGTATGTTGTGACATGAAATCGTATGAAGTGGAACAGAAAATGATAGAATAAAGAAGAATAAAAGGGAATAACATAAAATAGATCATGCATCTATGATGGGTCAGTAATATTTTGTGAAATTTTGGGTTCAAAAATTTTAAAAATTAATTATTTTTAACATCTGGATAAATCTAAAGAATATTCAATGATATAATTTATTCTTTTAGGTGTCTGTGTATTCTAGATTGTGATTAAGCTTTCTCGTCATGCGGCAGGGTTAATCTGTAGCAAAGTGACTATCCTAGAAGCCCGTTACTTGGGTTAAAAAAAATCCTGCACTAGAAGGGTAAATAGCATGAGGGTGATTTAACCAAGCATCAACTACGCCTTTTGGAGGAAATAAGGGAAAAGAGTGGAATTTCTTAAACCTCCTATAAAAAGTTACCTATTGCTGCTTGGAAAAAATAGGAGTTAAAAATTTGGGTCAGGGCCTGAGCAAGCAGTTTTGGATTCTTTCTGGTGTATATTCCTTACGTATCAATACTTAACATTAATTATTTCTAATTATGATTTATTTACCACCTTTAAATATGGACAACATTCATTCATTTACTACTCTGATTTCTGTGAAAGTAAATCATATCTGGCCACATGCAAACTCATTTTCTCTTTCTTTCTCTCTCTCATTCATTCTCTGTCTCCTTCATTCATCTCCCCGCCTTTTTCCCAGAACAGAGCAACAGCTAGAAATGGGAAAATTCTACAGAATTGATTGAATCTGAGACATCCATACCAACCACAGGAGACAAATGTCTGTTTCAGACTGTCTCCAGCTCCTGCCAAATGCCTGAATCCAATGGATCTTCCATCAGAATGGTGGATTTGTGTCCCATTAAGACAACTGATTCAGTCAAGTTTTCTCTCACACCTGTTCCAGCATGAGCCCCTGAACAGCTCTCAAACACCCCTTGTCAATAGGACAGGCGCACACCTCCTTAGTTTTATGGGAAGAGCCCTTGTAACTGTTTTAGTTCTCACCCAGGAGAGCGTAGACAGAGGAGGGAACTGGTGCCAGGTGGGGACTCTTCGTTAGAACCACTGCTGTTTTCCTGCTCTGTCCTTTGGAGCTTTGACACGCAGGCCTACACCATCTGTGGCAGGACAGCCCATGGAAACCAAAGCTGAGGCCAAGGTCACCTTTAGCACTTTCAGCCCTTCTGTTCCCTCCCCCAGGTGCTCCCCAAAGAGTATTTGCAAAAAGGGTCATTGCCCTGCATGAAAGTGTGGACGCAGAACGAGAATGTTAGGCATTACTAGGAGATAGAATTATTATTAACTCATTACATGTGGAAAGCACCCTTTCAGGTTCTGAAGTCACATTACATAGGCTACATCTGGCCCTGACCCGAGAGTTTCAAAGGCAGTTCCAAATAAAGGAAAGGAATTTTCAGGGAAGAAATTATCTAAGGTCAGTAAGAAACAGGCCCAGGATGAATCACAAATTAGGGTGAAGGCCAGGGAGCTGATCATAAGACCTTTTTTTTTTTTTTTTTAAATTTAGGCAAAACTTGCATAACACAAAATCAACCATTTTAAAGTGTACAGTTCAGTGGCATCTAATATTGTGCAATTACCACCTATATCAAGTCCCAAAACATCAGTATCACCCAAAAAGAAAACCCTGTACCCATTCAGCAGTCACTCCCTGATCCCAGGATCTTGGGCTCAAAAGCAGATCTGACACTGTGAGGTCTGTTCACAAAAGGTCTAAGCTGAGTATAACGTCAGGCAGGCACTTTGCTCTTCTCCTCCGTCCCTGTATCCTCAGCATTGCTGAAGCGATGCTGAATGATTGGGAACCAAACTGAGTAGCACAGCACAGAACTTGACTTGTCACTAAGCCAGTGAAGTATTAACCCCTCTCTGTCTACCCCCCAGACACTGAGCTGGGCCAGGCCATCAGTTCTGGAATTTAGAGACCTGAAGGGGCCTGACACCCAAGTAAGAGTTAAGAAGGACCAAATTTGAAGACATGAGGTTTAGCGAGCACTTCCAAAGTGACAGAAGTTTTACTTTATCCCATTTAACTCCCCATGGGGACACTTGGGTCTTAAGGAAGCAATTTGTGTGAGCTCACTCAGCTGGAGAGAGGCAGAGCTGGGGCTGGGGCTGGGGCCTGGGCAGTGCAGCCCAAAGTATTTGCCTCCTAACACTAGACCATGGCCATTTTACAGATGAAGAAACTGAGGCTCAGAGCAAAAGCAGCAGGAACCCAGGGAATCAAAGATACTAGAGGCTTCAGGACACTTCAACATCAGGATGGGCAGGAAAGCTGCCAACTAGATGGGTGAGTTTACATCTGAGTCCAAAAGGGAGAGTCCTCACTCTTTGGCGATGCAATCAGAGGCAAGACTCCATGCCCTGGTGATACTGCAAGGTTGTACAGGTTGTAGGGTGAACCCAAAGGTATGACTAGAAGGCAAACCTAATCTATAAAGTGATCCACAGAACCCACTTATGTAATGTTGTAATGTAAAAGGTCACTTTCTAAGCACCTAAATACCCACTGTTTTTAAAGCTTTCAATGTTTCTGTTAAAAAGAATATTGTTGGGGCTTCCCTGGTGGTGCAGTGGTTGAGAGTCCGCCTGCCGATGCAGGGGACGCGGGTTCGTGCCCCGGTCCGGGAAGATCCCACATGCCGCGGAGCGGCTGGGTCCCGTGAGCCATGGCCACTGGGTCTGCGCGTCCGGAGCCTGTGCTCCGCAATGGGAGAGGCTACAACAGTGATAGGCCCGCGTACCGCAAAAAAAAAAAAAGAATATTGTTGGAGCAGATGGCAATGTCAATCCCAGCAAATGGTCTTTCTCCCTCTTCCTCCTCAACTTTTTAGAGTTCAGTTTTGTCTCTTTTTCTCAGGGAAAGCAGAGGACAGAGTGGTCAGTGTGCCTGGTAGTTTAAGCCTCAGTGACAACACTCTGAACGAGACACTGCTCTCTACCCACTTTCAGACACGGAACCCGAGGCCCAGGGAGGTGAACTGCTGCAGCAGATGTCTCTGCAGCCAGCCGGCACCTCCGAGGACAGCAGCCACGGGGACTGGGACACGTGAGGATTAGGAGAAAGAGGACGTGGAAGTGACTTCCGGGACGTCAGGAACGACACTGAAGAATTTCCCCCATAACAGAGCTACTGCAACAGAGAAACAGTTCTGAGACTACACTTAGGACAGAAATTTCACCTCCCGCCTGGCGTTGTCTAGGAAGCAGTGGCTATCTTATTCCTTGGTTTGCTCAGTAAAGCCCAACACATTACTAATATTTGAAATTTTTCTTTCTGTATTGCTTTCTCTGGGGTTATAATCTTAAGTTATTTGAAAAGATTTTAAGTGAGCGTACTTTATTTTATTCCTATTTTAAGTGTGATTTTACTCTTATTGGTGATTTTATTCCATGTAGGAAAACAATGTCCTGAAGTAAATAAATATTCAATTAAATAAATAAATAGAATCTAACAGGAAAATAGGATTCACTTTGTTTGTCTATTATTATTCAGGAAAAAGATGACACAATGAAAATGTTAGCTCCTGTACTACAAGACTTGCAGGAACCATGTGTTCCTGTAAAAGTACCAGTAGCATAAAATCACAAATCTCCCAAGTGCCTGCGATGCTGTCTACATGGATCACATGAAAGCCTAACAAATACAAGGCTTCAAAGGTGCACTTTAACAGCCAGTATCTTCCCACATCTATGAGCTGTTCTCTAACTATCCATCTGTCGGTCTATCCATTTGTCCATATACCCATCCATCTATCAACTATCTATCTATCTATCTATCTATCATGTGCTCTGTTGCTAACATAAAACATTCAAGACTGTGAACAGATAACTTCCCAGCCAGGTAGGTATCTTTGGCTCTCTTGTTGAAAAGAGTCAACGCCTCTTAACCCACAGCTGTATAAGCGAAGTTCCAACTGAAGATGACTGAGAGCTGTGTGTAAACATTAGGCAGAAATTACAGGTTCTGCTCGGTGCTTTGCGACCGCCTGGAGGGGTGGGATAGGGAGCGTGGGAGGGAGGGAGATGCAAGCGGGAAGAGATATGGGAACATATGTATATGTATAACTGATTCACTTTGTTATAAAGCAGAAACTAACACACCATTGTAAAGCAATTATACTCCAATAAAGATGTAAAAAAAAGAAAATCTACAAACAACAAATGCTGGAGAGGGTGTGGAGAAAAGGGAACCCTCTTGCACTGTTGGTGGGAATGTAAATTAATACAGCCAGTATGGAGAATAGTATGGACGTTCCTTAAAAAACTAAAAATAGAATTACCATATGACCCAGCAATCCCACTACTGGGCATATACCCAGAGAAAACCATAATTCAAAAAGACACATGCACCCCAATGTTCACTGCACCACTATTTACAATAGCCAGGTCATGGAAGCAACCTAAATACCCATCGACGGAGGAATGGGTAAAGAAGTTGTGGTACATATATACAATGGGATATTACTCAGCCAGAAAAAGGAACGGAATTGGGTCATTTGTAGAGACGTGGATGGATCTAGAGACTGTCATACAGAGTGAAGTAAGTCAGAAAGAGAAAAACAAATATCGCATATTAACGCATATACGTGGAATCTAGAAAAATGGTACGGATGAACCGGTTTGTAGGGCAGAAATTGAGACACTGCTGTAGAGAACAAACGTATTGACACCAAGGGGGGAAAGCGGCAGGGGTGTGGGGGTGGTGGTGTGATGAACTGGGCGATTGGGATTGACATGTATACAGTGATGTGTATAAAATGGGTGACTAATAAGAACCTGTTGTATAAAAAAATAAATAAAAGAAAAAAATAAAGAAGAAAAAAAAAAAAAGAAATTACAGGTTCTGTGTACCTTGGGCCAAACGAGTTTTGGTCCTGCCAGCATGGGCAATACAGAGTAATGGTATAGAATGCGGGCTCCAGAATTTCGCTGCCTGTGTTCAAAGCCCGAGCTCCTCTCTTCCCAGCTCTGTGTTCCTAAGCAACTTACTTGACCTCTTGTCTTTAGTCTGCTGTGAAACAAGGTGATACTAATATCAACCCCAAGGACTGGATTAAGTGAGTCAGATAAGTACCGTGCTCAAACCACACCTGGCACCTACCAGGCACTCAGTAATGATTACTCTGTCTACAGATCATTTTATATCTGGCTCTTTAACAGCAATCAAATTAGTATAGACTACTGAGCAAACTGTGCTCTCTCTCCCATGTTATTTTCCCCAAACGCCATCAGAAGCTATGGAGTATAAGTCTTGAGAAACATACCACCACTCATCTTTTTTTCAACTCACCGATAGCTTCTGTAGCTCTATTCATCTTCCCGCAGAGCTTTAAATGACAGAACTTCTAACATTCCCGAAGCTGATCAGCAGATAATAACACAGTTTAAAAGCCCGTTTAAAAAAAATAAGAAAACTCTTTTATTCAAAGAAAAATTTCCTTGAGCTAAGCCACTTCACTCACCTCAAAGAGAAAAGCGCATTTCTATAACATGCTGGCCCATTTTAGCGACAGGATGAAATAAAAGAACTTACCCAGTCTGAATCTATCATCGGGGGAAAAGAAGAAATATTATCTCTATCATTTAAATTCATTTCTGATATATTTTTGTATCGAGGGGTATAAATAATGCATGATGGCATTTTGGAACCATGGATTCATGCTCCAGTGTGTCCTATTACCTTCCACTCTGTAGTCACAGTGAACAGGATCCTGTGGTGAGCTCAGAGAGCTGTTTCAGACAGAAAAGCGGGAAGGGAATGGCCTCTCCCAGGGCTCCGATATGACTGAGTGCACTTCTTCCCTCCCACCACTACTACCCTCCCAGTGGGTGCTCTGAGGCCTGGCTGTGAGCCACCACGATGTCCTTGGGAGAGGGTCTCAGGGCCTGGCAATGATCTACAGTCATTGCCATGCCCTGAAATGGCCATCTTCCCACTGCCCAGGGAAGCCAGTACAGCAGAGGGAGTCGCCCAAGGCTGGTTTGCCTACTGGGAGGGGGAAACAAGCTTCCTTCCGAGCTCTTTCCTAGGAAAATACTTATCCAATAAGCAAATTGTGATCTGCATCTCATGTAAACATGTATGACTTTATTTCTTATCTGTTTAAAGAACACACCACAACTGGAGACATTTTAGCTCACAAATTTACCACCCTGGTTGTTGGTAGAAATAAAAATGGGATAAAGCTCACTAACGTATTTTGCTGTTAGGTTCTACAAGTCATGTTTTACAGCGTGTGTGTGGTGTGTGTGTGTGTGTGTGTGTGTGTGTAGTAAGAATTGGCAAAGAAAAGTACAGCACAGTGAAACAACTAAAAAATTATTCTCTCATCTTCCCTCAAACGTTAAGTAAAGGTTAGTAGGTCCACCTTGGTGTGTGACCATGTCCTGAAGAAATTATTGATCCAAAGATGTTCAGACAATGGTCTCATATAGAAGAGCACGAAAAAGAGCAGGTAGAAAAGAAGGAACCAGAGAACACATTCAATTCTTGCCTGACATCCTAGTTTTGAGGAGAAAACTCTTCAGACTTCGTAGATTTCTAGTGGACCCAGAAAAGCCTTGTTTCATTTGGTTAAAGAGATTTGATTGATCTTGGCTAAATACTGCCAAGGCTAAATAGTATAACGAAAGTATCATTATTATATCATTATCAGTATCATTATATCAGAAAATAGCGATACTCAGTAAACCTACTGTGAAATCTTAAAACAGGACAAATACTCAAAACCGGCTGGACCACACTTAAACTCATACAACCATCTACAGGGCACCTGCTAGGTGCTGCTAGGCACTGAGTGGGGGGTCAGGACCCTGCAGGTGGTGATGGGTAGGGGCCCTGAACACAAGGCATGTCCTACAAGACAGGGAGTTGAAAGTGTCATTGTGACATGCAGACTCTGAGAGTTTGCTACCAGCTGGAAAGATCACAGAGGCTTCTTAAAAGAGACAGTATTCCAAATCCACTTTCAGTTAAAAGCAGGATTTCAATAGGCACAGATAGGGGAGGGGAGAGCGGGAGTTAGAGGAGAAACTGGTCTCTCCTGGCTGTGCACATGCATATCCTACCTCTATTTAAATTTATTTATTTTATTTATTTATTTATTTTTGGCTGTGCTGGGTCTTCGTTGCTGCGCGTGGGCTTTCTCTAGTTGCGGCGAGCAGGGGCTACTCTTCGTTGCAGTGCCCAGGCTTCTCATTGCGGTGGCTGCAATTCTCATTCTCTTGCTGCGGAGCACGGGCTCTAGGCACGTGGGCTTCAGTAGTTGTGGCATGCAGGTTCAGTAGTTGTGGCTTGCGGGCTCTAGAGCGCAGGCTCAGTAGTTGTGACACACGGGCTTAGTTGCTCCGCAGCACGTGGGATCTTCCCGGACCAGGGCTCAAACCCGTGTCCCCTGCAGTGGCAGGCAGATTCTTAACCACTGGCCACCAGGGAAGTCCTCCTGCCTCTATTTAAAATGCTCCCTGTCTGGAGGGGTGGGATAGGGAGGGTGGGAGGGAGGGAGATGCAAGAGGGAAGAGATATGGGAACATATGTATATGTATAACTGATTCACTTTGTTATAAAGCAGAAACTAACACACCATTGTAAAGCAATTATACTCCAATAAAGATGTAAAAAAATAAAAATAAATAAAAATAAAATGCTCCCTGTCACTCATGGGACGGAGTAAAGCCCCCTCCTTGACCTGTCCCCTCCCCCCTCTCCGGTTCATTCCTACTGTACGGATTTCTCATCCCAGGGAGTAGGTACATGCAATTCCCTGGGGTTTGTTTCTGCTCTGCTTTCCACCCTCAAGCTTTTACACACAGGTTCCTCTTCCTGGAACACCGTTCCCCCCTCCCCTCCCAGCTCCCCACATGTCCTGGTTCCCTCCAGATTCCTCAAGCTCAGTCCCCTCAGCGGAAGGGTCTTCATCACCCCAGTAGAGTGAGGGCCAACGTGTTGAGAAGCCCAGCCTACACCCAGGCGGGCAGGAAACTCCACTCAGCCCTTTGGCTGGCAGAAGAACAATTCTCCTACAGCTTCCACCACGCTGCACTTGGCCTGGAGGAGAGGAGAGCAGCACTGGAACCCAGCGTCCTCGTGGCCAGTGGTACCCAGGGCCAACCCCATGTCCTCTCCAGGGCTCTCCTGACCCATTAGAGCAGGGCTGCTTCTACTGCCTCTGGGTCAGCACTGGGGGAGGGCTCTGGCCCAAACTGCTGGTAGCTACTTTAGAAGGCAGGGTTCTCAGTGCCTTTGGCCCCGCCTTTGCTCCTAAGCCATAAATCCAGGAAAACAGGAATAAAACTGAGTTACTCAGCTTATGTTACACTCTATTACAGAATCCATCAGGGTGTGTCCCACTTTCCTGCTCATGCATCTGGGGGGCCTACTGGACCCAGAGCTCCCTGAGCATAGGGAAGGTGTGTCATTCATTGCTTTAGCGTTAGTTCTTGGTAAATCTAAGTATGTCATCCATCCGTGATGGTGGAAGGCAGGAGAGAAAAGCAACAAATATGAAAGGGAACAGCAGAAAATACAGTAGAAAAGAAGGTTGGCCCAGATCACTGAAAGCTTTAAATGGCAAAATAAGAAACCGAGAATACAGATGATGGTGAGGAAGAGGAAAATAATGGCATTACTGAGAACCTACTATGTGCTAGGCACAGTCCTGAGTGCTTTCCACATGTTGTCAATAAAGGTGAGGATTCGAGGAAGATTCTGGAACAGCAGAGTGGTGGGATCAGAATGATGCCTTATGAAGATTTATCTGACAGCAGCAGGTAACAGGGGCAAGCAGCGGGGGAAGAGGCGGTAGTGATCCCACAGAGAGCACGTGTGGGATGTGCAGAGGAAATGGAAAAGCCAGGGCAGAGGCAGAACCAAGGCTCTCACAAAGGACAGAGTGACAGTGAGGAAGAGACTGAAACTCTGATAATGGGAGGAAAGGGAGGAGGGAAGATGATGGGTGATGTTGGTTCTACGTGCAGCCAGGCAGGCATAGAGACGCGCACTGGAGCCAGAGGAGGGAGCAGAGCTTGAGACAGGCTCGGGATCCTCGCAGGTGGATGCTCTGCAGTTACGAGGATGGGCCTTCCAAGAGTGCGGCGTAGTCAAGGCAGAGCCTGAGGAGGGGGGTGATGGGGAGGGATGCAATTTCAGTAGAAAGATTGTGGAAGAAGAAGGAGGTAAGGATACCGCTTCCGAGACACGTGATGGGGAAAAGAAGGAAGAGAAGAGAAGTGGGGGACAGCTTTCTCTGCTCCTCTCAGGCCCCAGGAAACTTTATGATGTCTGAAGGCTGGAGGGAAAGATCTGCTGGAGAAAGATGGCAGATGCCACAGGGAGAGCCTTAACTAATGAAACAAGGTCCCAGCGGAAGTTAGAGGAGGCAGAAACAAGTGGCAAGTGCAAAACTTAGCTTCTGAAAGCTATTTCTTTTCCTTGCAATTCGAAAGAGGAGGAAAGGGGATTAAGAATAAAAGGATAAATTTGGGGGATGGAGAGGGGGAAAGCTGAGGGCTTTCTTTTCAGAGGGCTTTTCCTTCCTGGTGATGTGTAAGAGGGATGGAGGGGAGGACAGTGCTTGGAGGAGTGGAAAGGTCTGAACCAGGCATTGCCACAGGGAACAGAGGGGTCATCAGTCGGTCACCTGATCACCTGACCACCAGCCCAGCCACTCCAGGCTGATCCATCTCCCCAGGGGGTCAGAGTGATATTGTTGTTACTGTTGTTTCCAATGGGGGAGAACAAATCTTAAAATGTTTTTTTCTCCCAAAGACACTATAAAATAGCATAACAAGAGGAGACTTAAAGGTGTTTATATCTTCTCTCTTTACATTTTCCCGTTTACACTCCAGTGAGCCGGTCTACAATTGGTTCGTATAAAGCAGTCAAAACAAATCCGAAGCTAGATTTCTCCATTACATAACCAGATGGTCAATTCATTGTTCAGTCGCTCCCAGCTTCACAGAATATAACAGCACACTCTCCAACACTACAACAAAAGACAAGTCTCCCTCCAGCATTCTTGATGTAAGAAGAGTTTTTAAAAATGTTTCAGTGTAACCATGCCGAGGGGTAGGAGGGTGGGGAGGAATGGAATGGGACTCTGAGATTAGCAGATGCAAACTATTATATACAGAATGGATAAACGACAAGGTCCCACTGTATAGCACAAGGAACTACTTTCAGTATCCTGTGATAAACCATATGGAAAAGAATATGAGAAAGAATGTGTATATATGTATAACTGAGTCACTTTGCTGTACAGCAGAGATTAACACACTGTAAATCAACTAAGCTTCAATAAAATACATTTTCAAAAACGTTTTAATGTAACCACAATAACACACACAAAGGTGTATATGGGTTTATGATAGTTATATCCATTTTGGGAATGAAAAAATAAGACAGCATCAGAATCCTGCATCTATTTTTTAAATTGTGTATTAAATGTAAAATATGTTTAATAAAATATTTTCAGGCAGGGGGTTATTCCATAGCTGACTGAAATCTATCTCACCATATATTCTGCACCAATGACTATTTCCTTGTAGCTGAGACAGCCTAAGACAAATTTATAGAAACTACTTCACACTGTATCCCTGAACATTTAAATTAAAAACAAAATCTTATATGTTAATTTTTATAAAATTAGGCAGAATCATAGTTCAAAAAGAAAGAAAAGGTCTTACCTGTTGTAAAATAATAATACAAGTAGAAATGCAACAGCCAAGCCATCCGGAAATGTTATTCCAGCCAGATGGGGGTGGGAGGGAGAAAAAAAGTTGTGATCAACAGTGATATAAAAACATTTCATTTTCTAAACAAACAAACCAAAGCATCGTAACAAAATGAGCATTAACAATCATTTTATAAAGGATGAAATAAACTATAGAACCCATCATTTTGCTGTATGTTAGCTTCTCAATACAAATAGAACTATCCAACATAGAAACAGTAATTCCAAACAGAAATTATTTTTATTTACATGATAGAGCAATTTGTTTTAAACTTAAGAACTGGAGTAGGTAAACTACAGCCCACAAGCCTAATTTGCCCACCGCTTGTTTTTATAAAGTTTTATTGGAACACAGCCACACCCATTTGTTTACGTATCGTCTGTGGCTACTTTTGGGATACAATAGCAGATCTGAATAGTTGCTAGAGAGTCCATATGACCCTTAAAGCCTAAGTATTTACTATCTGACTCATTACAAAAAATGTTTGCTGACTCCTGTTTAGGAGTAAATGGTAAAATTATCCCTTTACCTTTTCCTTCTCAGACAATTCCATACCAATCAGCCTTAACATGTGCTGCCCAATATGGCAGCCACTAGCCACGTGTGACTACTGCGCCCTTGAGATGTGGCCAGTCAGAATTGAGATATATAAAATACACGCCAGTTTTCAACAGAAGCTAAAAAGCTCATTAATAAATTTTAAAATATTGATTACATACTGAAATAATACTTTTGATACACTGAGTTAAATAAAATATGCTATTAAAATTAAGTCAAATATGTTACTTAAAATTCCAGCCATTTCTTTTTTTTTTTTTTTTAATGTGGCGACTAGAAAAATTGTAAATGCATACGAAGCTCACCTTTGATTTCTATTGCACAGTGGTGGCCTAGAGTCAAGGCCCAAAACAAATAATGCTCTGAGGACTAGGTCCTTCCAGGATCTGATCCTAAAATAACACACAATTCAACTTACAACGGTGTGTAGGCTATACTCCTAGCAGCAGAGGATAGATAATTGGTCTGCTTTTCGATTTGCTTAGTAACTGAACTGCGCAACTTGTCTGGATAATTTGGTGCTTGAGATGGTTTAAAAAATGAGTGAAAATGTTCAATTACTAGCTACGTACAGACACAGTTTAAGTTGTTGGGCTCAAACTGCCTAGGAGCAAAAACTTCTGGTAAGGGCCAATTACATCCTTCATCTTCCCTCATTACATAGATAGGAATAATGTGAGTTCTCACTTCCCGCAAGTTCAGTGCAGCATATAAGTAAGTAAGGGCAGGTGACAGGGAGGGGCAGAAAAAAAATCAAGTTCCTGTTAGTGCGTATGTGCCAAATGCAAAAAACAGATTTGAACAATACAACCTATCTTATATAATTCATACTTCACACGTATTCTGTTTAACACTTACCTCACTTAATACCCAAAAGTCATTAGATACAGAATTCTTTTATCATCAGTTGTCCCATTGGTTAGGCGTATTATTTCCATATAAGTCTATGTAGTAAAATTAGACAAACTGATGAATGTTTACATAGACGATGAGAAGTCAGCAGCCCTGGAAATGACTATTCACCTCACCACATCCACAGTGTTTGTCAAATATAACATCACATCCCAGATCGTAAACATCCCTTTCTCCCAAGGCCACACAGAGCCAATCACATGCAGTGTGTCTGTGATGGAAACAGGCTGATTTTTCACCACTTGTGAAAGCAGTCTCATTACTCAAGCAACAAGCAACCACCGTGGGGCAGGCACGGCAAGAAAAGGAGGGGAGCAAAGCACCTCCCCTCACCCCCAGCATTTCCATGACATTTTAAAAATTAAGCTATTTCCAAGGCAATGGAGCAATGGAGCCCAAACCCCAAAGTTCTTCTGGGAATGAACTGAGGTCCACTGCTCCTAATGTGCTGGTCGGAGCTTCCCCAGTGCTTTCTGTCATGTTTGAACTATCCAATCACCTCTCTGCTATGGACCCCAGGCCAGGCCGGTCCACTCTGCTGGATGGTGAGGGATACAGGGGTGGGCAACAGCTAGTTCTTCCTTGCTCCAAAGATGCTTGGAATCAAAAGGGAGATCAGATGAGCACAGCTAAAGAAACAGGATATAGGGCAGACCAAGGTAGATCCGGAGCAGAAAAGCAGCATGCTAGGAGCATTCACAGATGGGAAAGACCCTTCCTTTTCAACTAGAAGAGAGTCAGGGAACTTTGCGTGGAAAGGACGGCTCGAGATGAAGAGTGACGAAAGGATTCTGTGTCGAGAGAATTACCTAAGAAAGGTAAGGAGGCAAAAACGTGGTGGGCATGTTGAAAGAATGGTAAGCAGCACATCTTGGCTGGAACATGGATTTAGGGATTAGAGTCAGATAATGTGAACAGCATGTTGGAAATGGGTCATGGAGAGTGTCTCCACGCTGGACAAAGAGACCCAGACTTCATCTGGCAGGCAGGGAAGAATCACAGAAGACTCCCAGTCAGGAAAATGGCAAGATGCAGAATGCCACAGAGGCCAGAGCCCTGGACGGGGCATCACGAAGCCCTGAGTCGTGGGAGGTGCACTCCCACCGCAGGGGTGACTCTGGCTTTCTGGGACCATATTTCGTTGTTGCTGTTTTCTTGGAGGTGGGCTGGAACAGACAATCTCTAAAAGTCCCTCATGCATAAGAATGTCTGCGTCCAGGAGGAGAGCTGTGTTTGGGGAAGACCGATGTGACATTAGTGTAGACCCAGACTGGAGCCTAGGACCAGGAAGGAGGGGACAGCAACGCAAGGGACACATGTAAATGAGGACCCCAGCGTGTGTGTATGAAAAAGAAAGAGAGGGCAGCATAGAAACACCTGAAGCATTGAGAAAAGAAAATTCTATCAGGCTTATTTATTTAAAATATTGGTAGAACAGAAAAGAAGGAGTCACAGATGATTGTAAGGTTTGGTGTCTGGGTCTCAGAAGGCCTGCACCCTCAGCAATTCAACTGAAACCAGTCGACATTTATTAATCAACTCCGTTGGTAGACAGACCCTGTGCTGGGCAACGGTCTCGGAGATGAGTAAGACAGTGAGGCTCCCTGTGGCCAAGCACAAGGTTGAGGCTTCTGCTGGTTTGCATTTTTGTTTCTGCTGTGGTATTACTTGTTTGTGGGCAGAGCAGAGGGACACAATGGCCATTAGAGCCTCGGACTAGACCCCCGACAGCCTAGAGCAGTCAAAGGGCAAAAGATCTGAATTCACAAACCCAGCTCTATTGCTTTTCCCCGTGTCACTCTGAGCAACCCCTGTAACCTTTCTGAGCTTCAACTGCCCCATCTGTCAAAGTGGTTGATAATACAGCCCTTCCTATATTATGAAGCGGTTTAAATAAGCTTATATATGTGGGAGCACTTTGTGAATCTCCTAATGCTTTATGAATGTCGTTTGATGTGGCTGTTCGTTCTGAGGCGCTGGTGTGGCATCCAGGTACCCAATAAAAATACAGGTACATAGACTGGGCAAGGGGTCCTGCTAAAGATAAGTTTCGATTAGGATTGTAGTTAAAGCCATGAGAACACATGGAGGGGCTAAGGGAAAAAGCACAGTGAAAAAAGCTGAGAGATAAACTTAGACGGATGCCCACACTGATGGACTCGGGGAAGAAAAGAGGCAAAGGAAACAGAAGGTGTCCTCATGTAGGCATTAGAAAAAACACTGGCCTTGAAAACCCACATACTAGTCCAGACTCTCCTACTTATTGATTACTTGGCTTTGGACAAATTATTTAAGCCTCTAGTCTTTGAACTTAGACACAGGTACCCCTGGGGCATCAGTGATGAACAGAAAAATACCAAACTCTTAGCCTATCTCTATAGTGCCAATTTCCCCCAAAGATTTGACGCAGGGTACAGAGAGAGGGCATTTACCAAGGTAGGAAGAGAAAGAGAATAGTGAGGATTGTGATAAAATACAGATAGCCCTGAGGAAAGAGAGGCTCCCAGAAAGAATAGGTGATCAGAAGTACCAAAGAAGGTGGGCAGTCAAGGAGGATGAAGAGCTGAAGGACTAAGGGATTCAGAAGTCATCAGTGACTTTGGAGAGAGGCATCTCTAAAGTAGAGGGGACAGAGGTGGATGGCAAAAGATGATGGGAGGATGGAAAGTGAGGTTGTAGTTAAAATGGGGCACGAAAGGATGGTCATGTCCCAGGTCTCGGGTGAGTCTCTGGGATGGGCCGCCAAGTGAGGGTCCTTGGCTTCACACAGCAAAGATTCCAAGAGTGAGCGATAGTAGGGCTTCCCTGGTGGCGCAGTGGTTGAGAGTCCGCCTGCCGATGCAGGGGACACGGGTTCGTGCCCCGGTCCGGGAGGATCCCACATGCCGCGGAGCGGCTGGGCCCGTGAGCCATGGCCGCTGGGCCTGCACGTCCGGAGCCTGTGCTCCGCAACGGGAGAGGCCACGACAGTGAGAGGCCCGCATACCGCAAAAAAAAAAAAAAAAAAAAAAGTGACTGATAGTAAACTGAAAGCAGGTTTATTTAGAGATATACACATTCCACAGGCAGAGCGTGGGCCTTCTCAGAAGGCAAGAGAGGCGGCCCCAGGGCATGGGATCCTCTCAGAAAGTGAGAGTGGCCTGAGACACGGAGGTTGTTAGTTTTTATGGGCTGGGTGATTTCATAGGCTAAAGAGTGGGAGGAATATTCTAACTATCATGGGGAAGGAGCAGGGATTTCCAGGAACGGGGGCCGGGGGGGGGGCACCACCCACTTTTTGGCCTCTTATGGTCAGCCTGGGAATTGTCATGGCACCTGTGGGCGTGTCATTTAGCATATGCTAATGTATGAAAGGAGCATATAAGGGTGCTCAAGGTGTACTGGAAGTTGAATCTTCTGCCATCTTGGGCCTAGTTGGTTCTAACCAGTTGATGTCATATCCTGTTCTTAATAGTTATGTCATTCTTTTGATGGTTGTGCCCGTCCTTCCTGCTTCAGAACCTGAGAAAGGAGGTGACAATGGCAGAAGGAAAAAGCGGAGTTGACAAACAATTCAGGCTATGGAATGGGGGAGATGCAATGTTTCTGGAGAGCAGAGGGGTAGAGCCTTCTTGGAAGGCTGATGGATCAATTACTGAGGAGTGGCAGAGAGGGCCCATGGGCAGAGTTTACCCTTAAAAAGGAGAAGAGGTGGCTCTTCCGTTGAGACCGTGGGGAGAGGAAGAAGTAAGAACACGAGAGGTTTGAAGCAGGAAAATAAAAAGCAAGAAACAGTTCATATCAAACAGATTGAAACTTCCAAACTGGGGGCGAGGTCATTTACTAAGAGCTCAGGGCTGGGAGCTCAGGGCATGGGAATGGTTTGGAAGAGCCCCCATGGGGACTGCGCTAGGGAACCAAGGACACAGGACTACATGTGCTCCCGGAGAGCTGGCTTCCAACCAGAGACTTGGCCCAGGCAGAGAGGGGAGTGGGTCACCCTGAGGAGGGCCTCCCAAGGCAGGCTCTCAGGGAGACCTGGACGCTTCAGGTAACGTGGTCACATTCTTTAGCCTGGCTGGTATATGCTAAATGCTGCACTGGGGCCTCCCCAGGTGAAAGCTTAGTCCAGGGAGAAAGAAAGGTGATCTTCATTTTTTTCCTTGTTAAGAGTGATAATAGAACTAAAGAGATCATGGCAATCATAAAATAACAGGGTACTAATTATTTAGACCAAACATACTTAATAAATGCCAATATATTGTTATATTATTATGCCAGTAATATAACACTATTGGAATAGTGTTAAATTCAGTCTAAAAATTACACCAATGCTCCTCTCATCCCGCTCTGCTAGATGATATAGGATTCACATACCTGAATTTACCAAATAATGATGCTTTATTCCTAGAACGCCAGGGCCTTTAAAAAATAATTTTAACACCATGTTCTTAAATGGGAGCAATACATTTCCCTACTAGGCGGAGCATGATTTAATATCTTCTTGGTGCCTAGGGGTCATCATTATAAAATCTGCCACTATGCTGGACTCTATAATATGAGAATGCCTTCAGGGGTGCTGAGATGTGCAGAGTTACTTGTCCATTCGATAAACATCCCAGACCTCGATGTCATTATAGTTCATGATGCTCCTGTCTCCTTCTCAATGGTCACATCCCAGGGTGAGATTTGTCTTATAATGTGTTGTCCACATAAACTTGAAAGGACTAAAGATTCTGGGGGAAAATATATAATCAAATTTATTAAACCAGAATTGCTGCTTTCACTGAATTACAATGAAATGGGCTCTAGCTGAAAGGTCTAGGGTGTTTCCATATGTTTCCTACAAAGAGAGGTACGTGGGTTTTGTGACAACCGTTTTCCTCAGTGCTTAGATATTTCACCGTGTCTCATTTTCTTGCCTCTGCAAACTCAAAGAATGAGCTGTCAGAAGTGTGACCCCCAGGAACCTGTAATATTATTATATTGCCTTCTCCACTATTAAGTGCTGAAGGGTCTTGCTTGAAGGTTATTAACATGGTCTTCTTAACATAGACCTGAGAGTATTTTATTATAATAACAGAATATTTCCCTCGTGTTCTTAGATGTCTAAAGAGAATAGAAGCTATTTTTTTTAGCCTTGAATTTCTCATATAAAAGGTATCACGATAGCCTAAATCACTTGGGTTCTGGGTTTGGCTAGTCATGCTGACGCTTTCCAATGATGAATCCCTTATTTAATATATATTTTTTTTTCTTTTTTTTTTTTTTTTTTTGCGGTACACAGGCCTCTCACTGCTGCGGCCTCTCCCGTTGCAGAGCACAGGCTCCGGACGTGCAGGCTCAACGGCCATGGCTCACGGGCCCAGCCGCTCCGTGGCACGTGGGATCTTCCCGGACCGGGGCACGAACCTGTGTCCCCTGCATCGGCAGGCAGACTCTCAACCACTGCGCCACCAGGGAAGCCCTCTTATTTAATATTTTTAAACCACAAGCTATTTGTGAATCCCTAAATCTGCTGACAACTAAGGAAAGGTAATATTAAAACAATATTTCATCTTCATCTTCTATCCCATCCTACACCCTGAGATGGTAACAGATTGGAACTGTCACCCAATCAGACATCTTCTATAGGTCTACAGAAACCAGGGCCATTAAAAAGAAGAGGGGCAAGAAGAAGAAAAGAGATAACCACAAACCTCATATGTTCAGATAAATAATATTACTTCTGGAATGCGGCTAGCTATATACACAATGATACAATGAAAAATAGCTCCCTTTCTTAATAAATGAAAGAGACCCCGCCCCCGCCCCGCCGCCCCGCCCCCCCCCCGGAAACCCATCCATTTGTGTGTTTCTTGTCTCCAACACTCTATGCTACAACCAAGCCTTCAGGGTTTTCTGTTAAATCTAGGTCCCAAGTTTACAATCCCTCAAGAAGAGGTAAAAGTAGGAAAAAAAAAAGTCTATTCTGTCTCAAGGACAAACCTCTGATAGACAAGGTTTTCTCTGCCCAGGTGCTAATGTGCCACCCGTCTGTGAAGAACTGGACAGACAGGCAGCAGAAGAAACTGACCGCCAGGACAAGTGGGTGAGTTAAGCTGCAGCCTAATTACCATGACTGGATTTGAGGTTAATTTCCCTTTTCTGACAATAGCACAAAATAAAAGACAGCTCATCAATCATATAAATTAGCATAGCCCTCAGGCCCAAGCCTCAAAGAAACTGGGTCAAATCGAAAAGAAATCAGTCAGAACTTGAACAAAAGCAGATTACAACTCTCAGCAATTTTTTCTCTCTTACGGCTGCTCAGTGATATCAAACAGAATATGTCTAAAACAATGGTAATACCAGGGCCAAGGCCGGAAAATGTGGCTGGTCAAGAGCCTTTATAACTATTCCTGCAGTAGGATTCCTGCAATAGGATTGATCTAAATTTCCTTAAGCCATTTCTTCAGTCTCCAGGAGTCCTTGTTACAATGCTGTGAATACAGGATATTCAGTAAAGGCTTATTAACTAAGGACAGGCAGGGGAATGAAAGTGCTTTTCATAATGATGAAACCCAAAATTCATAAAGAAAGAATCAATGGTGTGTTTACTAATTATATTTTAGGGACACACTGAACACAAGCCCATTTCCTCATCTCCATCAATCAGATATTAGAGGTGAGATGGGCAGAGGTTAAATTATATACGCATAATGGAAAGCGGGAAACTACAAATACCAAATGTATATCCTTACTTTAACCTCGTGACACTTGCATCTGGGTACGTGTGTATGATATCTTACATACTTAACATTTTATGAATTAAAAAAGAATTTTAAAGGGTTAATGTACAAAAGCCACCGGTGGCCTCTCAAGGAGCGCACTTCACCGAGATGTGTAAGGAAGCTGGGGAAACATATCCCTCTACAAAGACAGCTCCTGAGAAAGAAGAGACCTGCAGTGGTGTGGCTGTTGGTCTTTAATTCATGTGAGCTTCTTTATTCTACGGAGAGTAACCACTAGGCTCTCTGTGGAGTAGAGGAATAAAATGTTTCCCCTTCTGGGACTTCCCTGGTGGCGCAGTGGTTAAGAATCCTCCTGCCAATGTAGGGGACACAGGTTTGATCCCTGGCCCGGGAAGATCCCACATGCTGCGGAACAGCTAAGCCTATGTGCCACAACTACTGAGCCTGCGCTCTAGAGCCCAAGAGCCACAACTACTGAGCCCGCATTCTGCAACTACCGAAGCCCGCATGCCTAGAGCCCGTGCTCCGCAACAAGAGAAGCCACCGCAATGAGAAGCCCACGCACCTTAACTAGAGAAAGCCCACACACAGCAGTGAAGACCCAACACAGCCAAAAATAAAAAATAAATAAATAAATATGTACAGCTTAAAAAAAATAAATAACCCAATATCAAATTTAGGATTGAAAGCAAAAGGAAGAAGCCTCTATATTTTCATCCCAGTTCTTCAGCGCTCTTCATCCTGTCTCCACACTTGTACATCCTGAAGCCAGCGCCCTTCCAAGGCACTCCTCAACTGTACATTTCCTGCTAATATTTTCAAAACAACTACTAATATTTCTGCTACCATTTCTACTACTACTTCAGTGTAGAGAGTAACGTAGGAATCTTCTCAGCTCTGCTTCCCAAGGCAAGTCTGATAATATTACTGATCACAAATGAAACGCAGCCTATTTCAGAATCATGGTTCATCCCAGAGCCACAATTACTGGTCCTAATTCCGAAGCCAGAAGCAGTGATGTGTCTGAATTCCAGGGAGATGACTGAATGGAAATGTTCACATCTGATCACCTCTCACATACAAATTACTGTGTATGCCAATCTGGCAATTACCTCAAAAGTAATAGTAAAAGCCATGCAATCAAATCCGTTATTATGGTTGCCTTCAATTATGGGAGGCAAGAACCTGAGTGCAGAAAATTTACTGAGGGGGGAAAAATGAGTCTCTGTATCTCTTTTAATTTTAAATCAAGTCATTTCATTTCATTGGAAAACTCTTTTAATTTTGGAAAAGACTCCATTGAAATACCCAGCTAAGTATAAGAAAATAATCAGCTCATTTTCCCTGGCACACAGGGAAACTTCGCACAGAAAACAAAACCTCAGCTTCCACTCTTTTCTTCCACAATTTTATTCAATTACAGACAGAGGTGCAAGTCCCTATCGCTTCTTAAAGTGACAAAGAAAAATGGCATAAAGAATATAAAATAGCCTAAAAATATGATGATGCCCTCCTGTATTGGGTATGACAGAGAAAACGCCACATGTTCACCAAACCCTACTCCTTTCCTCCCTGGGCACATAAGAACGTTTCCCAGCCTCCCCTGCAGCTAGATGGGGCCACTGGAATATGGATGGAAGTGAGGCAAAGCACATCCAGGCCTTGTTCCTAAAACCTCCCCTGTGGTCCGCTGCACTCTCCCTGTGTCCTGTAGGTCAGCCCACAGGATGCAGGGGATTCTGGGAAGGACTAGAGGATGGATGAGCTTGAATCCCTGGATGACTGTAGGGTGCAGAGCCTACAGTACCCCCAGGTACCTGTGTTAAGTCCCTGTGCTACACCCCTGTGTGGGGGAGGTTGTTTCAGCAAGTGCTATAGCCTAACTAAGTGCAAAAAGCACAGGAATCAGCTCTACCATCTATTCCTTACGTGGAAGTCTGGAAATCTGCTCAGTTTAAGCTTCAATTTTTCATTTATAAAAAAAGATAATAGAATTGATCCTTATTATTGGTGGACTGCAAATTCACCATTTCACCTACCAGATAAGCTTTATCTGTACCCGTGAAATCAGTGCTGGTGGCCCCTCTGGGGTCAGTCAAAGACCTGTGCAGAGCATCACCCACATTCCCAGCTGCGGTGGAACAAGGCCACGCTCGCCTTCTTGTTTCCACTCTCCTACTACAAACAAGGGTTCTTTTCACGGTCTATTTAGTGCTACGTTTTTCTCTGAATTTTTGTTCTTTTTGTTGGTGACTTTGCCGTTGAAAATGGCCCCCAAGGTACCTCTGAATGCTGTCTGGTGTTCCCAAGCATGCAAAGGCTGTGATGCGCTTCACAGAGAAAATACACGATACATAAGTTTTGTTCAGTCATGAATTAGACATGCTATTGGCCATGAGTTCAGTGTTGATGAATCAATAGTATATATTAAATAAAGTGTCTTCAAACAGAAACACACATAAAACAAGGTTACGTATTGATCAGTTGGCAAAAATATTGTTACCATAGGCTGGAAGGAACCTAACCCTAGAACATCCTCCTAGAAGCGATGATTCAGGGTTTGCTAATCAGTGCTCCTGGCAACTTCATAGAACCTCCTATTGCAAGTAAGGAGAATTGACTATAATAGCGTCCTTTACAAGATAATGAACGTTGATGTGTTTCCTACCTTAATGGGGTATAAAAATGTTGGCTATTGTTTCCTTTAAAATTTCAGCTGTAGGGCTTCTCTGGTGGCGCAGTGGTTGAGAGTCCGCCTGCCGATGCAGGGGACACGGGTTCGTGCCCCGGTCCGGGAAGATCCCACATGCCGCGGAGCGGCTGGGCCCGTGAGCCATGGACGCTGAGCCTGCGCGTCCGGAGCCTGTGCTCCGCAACGGGAGAGGCCACAGCAGTGAGAGGCCCGCGTACCGCAAAAAAAAAAAAAAAAAAAAAAAAAATTCAGCTGTACACTGGGCCAACCAAATCACTTTATTTACTCTCCATCCTACCTCAGATCCCTCGTGGAGCAAGGATTAGCCCTCCTTGCTTGGTAACTACTGCCCACAGTAAAGCAAAGTATTATGTTCAAATTAACTTCCTTTATTATGCAGTTTTTTACACAGCTTTCAGAAGTCTCTAATTGCATTTTTTCATTTTCCTTTCTTGACGGTTGATTTTTTTCAAACTCTTTAATCATGTGTGGTATTGTATGGACCAAACGCCCCCTTTCCCCAGAGTCCACACCCTCTTGTTCTGACCTCACCTGGCTCCTCTGCAACTTTGCTCTCATCCTGAGACTTTCCTCACCACTCTCGCGAGATGCATAGATTCTTCTTGAAATCGCTCATCTTTTTTTTCTTGGTTCTCTCCCTCGTTTTGCTGAAGCACATCCCCCTAAATTTCCAGCAACACCCAAAGTTATTAATTCTCAACCAATCTTGTGATTATGGTCACCCATGATGTTGCCACCTCGACTGTACCATCACCTCAGTTGTTACTGCACAAGTTTGATTCTACGTGCCTGAGAAATACTGGCTTTTGTGATTTACGTTAGTCAGAAAAGATTATATTCACAATTTCTATGCAAAAGGAGCAGCATTAGCTCATGAAACAGTCTGCTGGGATTAATAGATCACCTCCTAACACTGAAGAGGTAAATGTGTTTGCAGGTTGTATTTAAGATGTATCACTTTCTGAATTCTAGTGATGTTTTTAGATTATAACTGAAAGAACTATATCACGTTGCTGAGAACAAAAGGAAAACTAAAAGTAGATGTACAATAAATTTGAGCAGTTGTTATGCTATTTTATTTTATGCTGATTTTTATACAGGAAAATCAAAATGGCCAGTTGATGTAATTGCCCAAATAAGTCAGAGAGGAAAAATTACCCTTATACTGCACAAAGATGTTGATACTAAATTGTTTAAAATGTGCATATACACTAGTTTGATTTATTAGATAACCTTATAATACTGTAAGTGCCAAGCAACAGAGAAATGTAAACACGAGTTGACAAGGAAATCCAGGTTACTATATAGATACCTTTTATTCCCCCAGAGACCACTTTCTGGGAATCAATTCAAGGATTTGGTTTGGTAAGAATCAAATCTACATCTCCAGGAAATTTAGGAATAAACAGTGCATCCCTCTACCATAAGAGCATGCCTTTTATACCAGTGTGATTCTTGTCCTCTGATTCAATACTAGAAGGGACTTCCCATTCTATTCAATATGAATCTAAAAACCCTGAGACGTAGTCAGTTTCCATTAACTTACATTAGCACCAAGACCAGGAATGTAGAAATTCTGATTTCAGTTACCTTAAATTGAAATTGAAATAAAATCTTAGTAAAGGAACTCAAGTCATTCATAGAAATGCTGGCTCACTGAAGCAATATGACTCAGGTCTTTGGTTATTTGGAGGTGTCTAGTCTAATGACTTCCTAGATTTGACAGTTTGGGGTAAGGTAATTCTTATACATTCAGGTGAAAATTCACAGCAGTCATTATTAAATGCAAAAAGAAGATATTTGAGATCAACTTCATGCCAATGACTTATCTACACCAACCATTTATCATGCAGCAGGTTCTTCGTGGCAGCTGGACAAAGATTACAAGAACTAAAATCCAGGAGATCGTCTTTAAAGGTCTAGATGAGTTAAAAATTTGGGCCTCCCTGGTGGCGCAGTGGTTGAGAGTCTGCCTGCTGATGCAAGGGATGCGGGTTTGTGCCCTGGTCTGGGAAGATCCCACATGCCGCGGAGCGGCTGAGCCCGTGAGCCATGGCCGCTGAGCCTGCGCGTCCGGAGCCTGTGCTCCGCAATGGGAGAGGCCACAGCAGTGAGAGGCCCCGCGTACCGCAAAAAAAAAAAAAAAAAAAAAAAATTAACCTAACATGGAGCAGCAGCTTTCACACCTGTAATGGAACCGACCCATCACATGGGAACACAGGTTCACTTTCAGGGCACTACTGCTGTGTGACTTTGACGTCCACTGGCCAGGTACTAACATTTAAAATTCCTACAACACTGCTTCTATTCATTTCCACCTACGTGTTGCTCCAGTATGCTTTATGTCCTCTTTAACATCTCAAATTCTTTTCTTTATTTGGGAAACAAACACACATTGTGAATTTTTTTGAATTAACAGTGGAAAAGGCTGTTGATTTCAAAATTGTTAAGAAAATTAAATGCTGTCATATTGAATTGCTCCTTTGTTCACACAGATCTCAAGATGATCCCAGGTCCTTGGATGGAGGAGAAGAAAGTAGTCACAGAATACACCTCACCTCTGGGCTCCACCTGCACACATGGAAATCTTATTTCCCATACGGGCACTGACTACAAGTGTCTAACTGAATACAGCAAGCTTAAGTCCCTTCTATTAGAACAAGACTGAGAAGGCGCAAGTTCATCAGACTCATCACCCAGAAGAAAAATGGCAGAACAACACAGTGCAAAATATAAATGGAAAAAAATAAGTTTTCTGCTACCAAATGTGAGGAGACAGAGCTTGCTGCTCTTGGATAGCTGATAATCTAATTGAAGTTTATTCTTTTGATACCTTCAAGGATAGCTCAGATGAATAACTCTGAGGTGGGTTTGACATATGAAAATAGTCAAAGGCATTCAGAGCTAGGTCCAGTAAGTGAGTCTCCTGGGGGTGCTGTCAAAGACAATGACGCCTGGAGACCGGAGGAGTGGCTTTTCTGCACCTGCCACCGCCCCCCCATGCTCCCAACTCTAGGATCTACCCCCTACCCCAACTGAAAGTGCAGGTTTGAGCCGAGACCAGATGTTATCCTGTGCGCCCACCACCTCGTCACATGGCTTGGTATGTGCTGATGCAATAAATTAATAATAATAGCAAATATCTGCTGAAACACTGTCCCTGTAAAAAGACTGAGAATGGCCCCAGATCCTTCTCCTCTTGCATCTCACATAACCTCTCTAGAACAGCACAATTTCTACATGGTAAATCTGCCTATTTGATCTTACCGAGGCATGTTCACAGTGTATCTATATGCAACGAATCTCTGTGCTTTGCAACAGTTTTATTGGTATTTTATGGGTACCTATTAAAACTCTCGCTATCTCGTCGTCATTATCATCACTAGGAATGCTCGGCAGCTATTGTATCCTCCCTCCACCAGCCCACTTAGCAGCGTCTTGCATTCACTGTTAAATAATCTTCACAACAAGCCTGCAAGGTAAACCATGGTGAGGGCGGAAGACCTTGGGGGCGCAGGGAACTGGGTATGAGTCCAGCTCTGAATATGTGACACGGGGTAAGTTGCCTACTCACTTTGAGTCTATTTTTCCAACAATAAAATAGAGATTAAAAACTTAAAATTTAGTATGGCTGTAACATACGTTAAGTGCCATGTCTAACAAGTTTTTAATAAATGACACCTATTTTCATTATTACTATGATTTTTTTTTTTTTTTTTTTTTGCAGTACGCGGGCCTCTCACTGTTGTGGCCTCTCCCGTTGCGGAGCACAGGCTCCGGACGCGCAGGCTCAGCGACCATGGCCCACGGGCCCAGCCGCTCCGCGGCATGTGGGATCCTCCCGGACCGGGGCATGAACCCACATGCCCTGCATCGGCAGGCGGACTCTCAACCACTGCGCCACCAGGGAAGCCCAATTACTATGATCTTAAAGATGAGTAAACTAAGGCTCCAAGATGCTAAGTCACTCGTGTAACCAACTGCATGGCTGGTTCCAGAGCCTGTGCTCTCTCTCATGCAAAATGTTTAACCACGGAAGGACATTTTACAATGTTTAGCATCTTTTGTTGCCACTGTATTTGTTTTTGTTTTTGTTTCTTGGACATTAAACAAAGTATTTGTTTCTGATTTTTTCAAAAAAATATATTGATTATTCCCCACCTGCATCCTTGAAGGCACCACTACCATAAGAGGATGTACGTCCCTTTCTATGAAGGCTCCTTCTACGTTTCCACAAGGCACTAAAGAAAATAGGCACCACTCTACCTATTATAGAGACATTCAATTTCCTCAAAAAGCACAAAATCCTGGGGAAGCAAATTAGCCAATGAAAATCTTAACTACTAAGTTACTTCCTTTTAGGCCCACCATGATTTCACGTATGTCTTAGACATGAGTTCCTGCCCATCTCTACAATTCTTATTAGTTGGGCAGTGAGAAAGAAACTGATTACCCATCTGGTTTAATCTTTTGGCTTCATAGGCTATATCTGGAATTTACAGTGATTCTCTAAGAAGGCCCTGGAGTTTTTCAAAGTAATTCATAACTCCTTTGAAATATTTCCCTTTAGCCATAGAATCCGATCTTTTGAAAATCCTTGTAACTAATAATTCAGTCTATGCACTTAATAAGTGTTCTTGAGCACAGCAGGCTCTCCGTAAATATTTGCCGACAGTTCAATAGCATTAGCTGATGATGGTAACGCACTTAAAAATATATGCAAACTGTGTCAGATTTCACAATGTGGGCACAGCCACACAATAACTCAAAAGAGTGTCCCTAAAGCAGCGAACCCACGTTGATTTCTCTTCCTCTATGCTTACATGTTCGCAAGTGTGTGTATCTCTCTCTCTCTCTCTCATTGCTGGCTCCTTTATATCATTCAAGTCTCATTGCCAACGTCAGTGGGAGCTTGCATTGACTACCTGCTCTCTGCCCACTTACTCTCTTTGCCATTGTTCCCTTTTATTTTCTTCATAAGACTTCTTATGTCTGAAACATCTTATTCATTCATTCATTCACTCATTTACCCTTTCACCATCTGTCTCCTCCAAACAGAGTGACAGCTCTCTGACAGCAGGGTCTTAACTTACAGGTTACCACTGAACCTCAGCACCCACAAGGGTGCATGGCACATAAGCAGGTGCTAAACAAACAATACGTGAATGAAGGAAGAAAGGGATGAATAAATACAGCTGTTTTTATAGTTCTTCTCATAACTTAACCAAACTATAACCCAACATGTGAGTAAGAGCTTGTTTCCATTTATAACTCTTAAAAGTCTTTAGAACCATTCTATATATACTTAGGTACTTAAAAATCTCTAATTAAAAAAAATGATTTGGGAAATATATAAATTACTCTGTTAGGTAAGCAAATTATTTAATTCCAATGGTTCACAGGCTAGATGGCCAAATATTTTAACAACAAAACCATTATTAACTGACTATACAGCATTTTCTGAAACCACTGATGAGAGAGCTTGGAATATGTTGGTCATTTATTTCCAAATTTCAAGTTTTCTCCAATTGGCATGAAGCCGAGCACAAGTAGTAAATCACCCCCGGTTTCAACTGGTTAGTTTTTTTCACCATATCATAAGCCTGAAGCTTCCTAATCCCCATTTTACCGCTGAAAATGTAAACTTCATAATGAGGTAAAAAAATATATTGTTACATTATCTTTGCAAGCAATTTGTTAGCACATGTTGGAGTCTGGAAAGCCATCTCCTACATACTTATTAAATATAAAGCTTTCAACACATTGGTTGATGCTAACCTTTCTAGATCCCACTTGGCTTCTAGAATAGTAGAGGTAAACAAATCACTCCAACAATCACAGAATGAAACGATTAAGAAAAGACTGCAAAAATGGGTACAATAGTAAACTAGAGTCAGAAAACATCCAAGATATAAAACTTATCATATGTAAACTGAATACAGAATGGAATTTGCCTGATGGCCCCAAATTTCAGCTAAAGCTCAAATCTGAAGACAGCCAGTGAAAAGGTATTCTGGCCTTAAAGACACATCACCTCAGGGCCTATTAAGAAGTACCTGAACTGGTCTTTGGACCAACCACATCCATCACCTCCCTCCCATCTCTATAAGAGACTAGAGATTGTTGGGGAGGAGATTCTCTGACCTAAAGCAATTCACACACCTTGGGAGGGCTCTGACCTTCCCCACCCTCCAATCTGAAACTGAATAATGGATACCCCAAGGCAACCCCTTGAAGTGATAAGGGCACTTGCAGGGGAGAAAAACTAGGCTGGCCATTTTAAATACCTGAAAGTTACTGAAGAACTAGCAGGTCTACCCAAGAAGTTGTTAAATACCTTGTGTTTGAGGTTTATGAAGTATTTTTTGCAGAAGATCAGACCAAAATATTGCCCCAGGCATTAAACTGAGTTTACTGACCCCCCATTAGGGAAAATATGCAGTTTATTGAATGCTAAAAGCCTTTTCATGGTTTTGGCAAGGCTATTTTAAAAGAATTTCCTCATTTTGTTTTCATTCAACATCATTAAAACAAGAAAAGAGATGAAATCCCTAATTCTGAAAATTATTAACCTGACCTTGAATACGTATGCATATATTTGTATTGATTTCGATGCACAAAAACAGACACTCACACACAGAAAACAGAGCTCTGAAATTGTTACTTAATTATAGGTGGTTTTAAGTTTTTTCTTTTTTCTTTTCTTTTAAAGGAAAAACTACTCTGTTCATACTCCCGAAGTCCTTCAATGGGTTTTCTTCTTTGAGAATGTTTTCTGCCTGGAGATGGTCATTGAAATGAATGAAAAATGGACAAGCCCGGCCAAGTGAATTCTTGGCTGTAATCTCCTTGGGAAGTGCTTTGTGGGTAGGCAGCTGAAAGAACTGCTATAAAAGTCACGGAGTTGGCATTTAATCATTTCCGCCTCTCTGTTCCCGGGTCACATCTCTCCTTTTTGCTTGCATAAGAAATGTAAGGCTGCTAAGAAGGAATCAATGTTTTAATGTCCAAGTTCAATCAACTACCAAAGATTTGTTTTCTAATAAGTGTTTCTTCAACAAATTTTCTGCTTTTCCCCATGGTGAGAAACATAACCCACATCTATGGTACCACCATTTATTAAAGTTCTTATAGCTCTGATTTCTGTATAAATAGTAGAGTACCTAGCAGTTGTGCTGGAATCTGTTACTCTTCTCCCTATAGCCTCTTGTCTCCTCTGTAGTAATGACTGGGCATCTAGTGAGGCACCCTGCCACACAGCTACCCACCTACATTATCTGGCTTCTCCTGCATTGGGTGTGGTCTGGTGGCCAAGTTTCCGCCAAAGAGATATGCAACTTCCAAGAAGCCTCCTCATGGGAGAGGGGGGATTGCCCTTTTTTCTCACTTCCTCTTTCCAACTGGCTGGAATGCAGATATGATGTGATGACTAGAGCGCTAACAGCCATCTTAGGCCATGAGGTAGAAGCTTCCTGATAGCATGGGGAAGTCATCATACCAGCTCTGGACTACCTACCTTCTAATTTCTTTTATCTAACAAAGAAACAAACTATCTCATTGAAGCTACTCTTATTTTAGGCTTTTGGTCATATATGGCCAAACCTAATCTTAATTCAATTTGTGCTTCCTTGGCACTCTCTCTACCAAATTCTATTCTCAAAACCCATTTATGCCCAGTTATCAAAAACAAAGTCTCTAAATTCTCCCAGGCAGATTTATATGAAGCCATTAGCTAAATTCCTTCATTCCGTAAGTCTAAGTGGCAGGCATGGCATTGTCTTAGAATGGTACTGGAGATCATCTATGCAATCCCGGAAGAATTTATCCGGCCCAGAATGGAAACAACAAAGGTGGAGACTCCAAAATCTTCCATCCTCTTCACTAGCCTAATAAGCCAGCAAAATATGTGCCTCTGAGAACTACACATGTCCAGGTTTCTAAACTATGAACCGGAGGATTCGACTCACTGTCCCAAAACAATGTGTTTGCATTGAGAGCATTATCCTAAATGAAGTCAGTCAGTCAGAGGCCTGTTGGCTTACACCAACTCCCTCCAATATATGCTTAGTCTCAATGCATCTTTTCAACTCAAGTTTCAAGCTGGTGGACTGACCTCAGACTTTCCTGTTATGAGTTTCTGTTCCTTTCCTTGGACGGATTATATAATTCCTATTACAAAATGTTTGCAAATCACTCTGAGCACTTCGATGATAAGCTGGCTCTGCTTCAGCACATTACCAGGCTACGTATTTCTCCACATTGCAGAGAAACAACCACCACTGCAGCTGTGGCTTGGTTTAATTCTTTACCTCCGCTATTTTGGAAGTTTAGTATAGACTAGTAAATGGTGTTATTATCCTGAAGGCTAACTAAGCAAAGCCAAACAGCCTATAGCAGGTTTTTAAAAGCCACAAAGATCTCTTGTAATACTCTAACCATGCAAAATGGAAATTTATAAACCTGCACAAGTCGCCAACTTATTTAGTTTCATGACAATTAGAAAATCACCACAACATTATTAGTTGCATTTTGTATAAAAGATATATTCTTTAGGGATTTAATTGATATAATGTATAAACAGAAAAGAAGCATGAAAAAAATTCAGACATTCCTAAAGCTGATTGAGGTTAGAAAAGATGAAAACATACTCCAGTTTGTCTCTTAAAACCACTTTCCTGTACCAACTGCTATATGACTTAAGCCCAAATGAATACCCAAAGGACGTTATCATAGCTTAGTTCTGTTTCTTATTAGAATAAGGCTTCCACACATGTCCCTGGACACATTTATACAATGTCTTCTCTATTCCTGGTTAACTTCCTGGGCTCCTGACCAGACATTTCCATAAGGCCATCCTAACAACTGATGCCATTCACTGCATACTCCATAAGAGGGCTCTGTGCATGGATGCTCTTTGCATCCCACTCTGTGGATGGACAGAGAAAGGACCACAGCATGCTAACTCATGACCTTTTGGAGTGATGGTCTGATTCATTCAGCCAATTCTTACTCCCAATTTTGAGTAGAGCACGTAGCACAATACCTGGAGTGTGGTAAACACTCAACTGCATTACCATTATTGTTCTTATTACTACTAATTTCTTATCCTAAACGTTAGTAGTTCCTGACTAGTAGGAGCCATCAACTAAGAAAATAATAAACAGTAATACATCATCAAGTACCTGCTATGAAATAATGAATCCAATAAAATGATGGATATAAAAACGCTTTTAAAATCCTAAGGGCGGTTTCTTCAGCAGAGATATGTCCCAATACCTCCTTCTGGGAGCAAACTAAGCTGTGCTCTGCTTTGTGCAGAGCAAAGGACTCAAAGCACTCAATGTCCTTTGCTTTTAAAAAAATCTTTTACAGTTTCTAAAATAAAAATAAATGTAAAAATTAAATTAAGAAGGTAAGGTGTAAGGGATCTTTTTTTTTTTTTTTGCGGTACGTGGGCCTCTCCCTGTTGTGGTCTCTCCCGTTGCGGAGCACAGACTCCGGACGCACAGGTCCAGCGGCCATGGCTCACGGGCCCAGCCGCTCCGCAGCATGTGGGATTTTCCCAGACCAAGGCACAAACCCGTGTCCCTTGCCTCGGCAGGCGAACTCTCAACCACTGCGCCACCAGGGAAGCTCGTAAGGGATCTCTGTCATCTGAATATCCAAGTGCCTACAGCTAAGGGGACTGGGGGCGGAGCATAAGCCACCTTAGTACAATATTCACTGGTAAACCGAGCACTGATAAGAATACTTCCAACTGAAACAGCCCTTCCTGATGCTTATGTTCCTTCCTCCCCTTCAGCTCAGTGTCATAATCCGTCTCTTCCTGATTTTCAGATGAGGTATATCCAAAGGTATAATGCAAATGGAATGAAAATAATCACAAATCTCACAAGGATGTAGTATTGCATAAAGGCAATGAAAGCAGTGCTGAAAAACTGCTCACATCACAGCAGAGCTGTTGACAAGAGTGGGACTAGCTAACAACCAGAGGGGTTAAAACTGACTAGGATGACGGCAGGATGGTTGCTTCCAAGAGGATGATCTAACTCCTAAAGGATTTAGAGAGGCTCTTGAAGATTGCGGCAGAAATGACCCTCTCTGTTCAGGCAGTGGAAAGTGTAATGTGCAAGAAAGGATGTCCTTTCATGTTATTACACAATTCCAGAAATATTAAGAGGAGCATCCACAGTGATGGCTTAGTCTGCTCGAGCTGCCATAACAAAAGACCACAGACTGGAGGGCTTAAACAACAGCAGTCTACGTTCCCATGGTTCTGGAGGCTGGAAGTCAAAGATCAAGGTGTCGGCAGCTTTGGTTTCTTCTGAGGCCTCTCTCCTTGGCTTGCACGTGGCCTTCTCACTGCCCTCACATGGTGCTCTGGTGTCTCTTTCTCTTCTTATAAGGACAGCAGTCATTGGATTAGGGCCCGACCCTTATGATCTCATTTAACATTAATCCCCCCCCCTCAAAGGCCAAATACAATCTCATTGGTCTTGGGTTTGTTCTTGGTAGGCTGATTGCGGATAGAGGGACCACAGCTTATCGGCACAGCTCAAGGATGTGCTGACAGTCAGAGGTCAGTTAATGACACATCAGGTGTCTCCTCTCCCTAAGCATGACCAAGCACCATGCTTCATTCGGGGCATTCCGAAGAGAAGGGTTCTTATCTTAAGGCCAGAGCACAAAAAGGGGTAAAACACCTTCTACTGCTCCTGGAAATAAGAAACCTATTCTCCCACCTTTGTCCTTTATGCAAATCTGTACAAGCACTTCCCTCTTTTCTTTATAAAGAGTCCAACATGGAAAAATAGTAATTATGGTAGTAAAACTTCTCTACCAAAAATGATAGTTCAATAAAACTAGACCACTTAGCAATTTTATAATGAGTCTATTAAAACAGGTCTTTCAGGATAAAGCATTTAAGACCAAGACTGTTTTAATGACTTAAAAACAGAGTAAAAGCTAAGCACAACCAAAGCAGTATTGTGAATGGTTAACTGAAATAGGACCCACCATCTATACAATCAATCATTAATAAAGCCAGATATTTCAGGTTTATTCTGCAGTGACTATTAAAATATATTAAATGGACATGGCTGAGCCACGCAGACATGGCTAAAGTACATGAATTATCTGGCAAATCTAAGTAGCCCCATCCAAGACTCCAAATGTGGGAATCGTCAGAAGTAGAATCAATGCTGCCCACGATGAGCACAGCACACATAAACAATACTGTCCCAGGGGACGGTTGCCTGAATAGATTCATCTACATGGCCCATGGCTATACTGCTGTGTAATAAGTTCTCTTAAGTATGCAAGTTCCTTCCCCAAAATATCTCCCTTTCATTCCTCACTCTTTTATGGCAAAAAAGAAAAAAAAGAAAAAACTTTAACATAATGGGCATGGTTATTGCACAATAGTATGAATATACTGAACACTATAAACTGTACCCTTAAAATGATTAAGACGGTAAATTTTATGTTATGTAGACTTTGTACTACAATTTAAATGTTTTTCAATAAAATGCAAAAAAAAAAAGAAAGAGAAAGCCATAGACTTTTGACCTATTCATATTTTCAGCTAAATCATAGACCAAGTAGGACAACATAAGAGATGTAAAATCTAAATCTCAGGAATATTTCAATTTATACACTTTGTTCAATGGAAATTTATTCCAAATATAATTGGTACAAACAGCAGCACATGGACAAATAGAGAATTTTTTGGTGCGTCTGATGTCTTTTTTTTTTCTTTTTTGACTTCCATACTTTACACCTATTTGATGGAAGGGATCAGAGGAATTCTGTTTCACTTAATTTCACCCTTACTACTTGCAGTAGAGAGGCCAAGACCACTGTGTTTTCAAATTTCATAATAATGGGAAATTTTCATTTATTGAAACAAATAGGGATGTTGGTACAATATGGTAGAAATATCTGATACAGATACAGCATATACAGTATATCATTGCTATAAATGAAAAACAAATCCTCGTATTTACTTTGTGTATTTCCTTCTCCTCTTCATGTTCAAAGGTTCTGATTAGAGTTAATTAACGTATCAAGGTGCCCTCGAGTCCTGGTCACGCTTGTGCAGGCACATGTCCACACATAACTACACACACGCACACAAATACACATACACACACACACATTAGTCATGGCTGATTTTACTATCAACTAAAAGGTCCAACAATCATCTTTTATTTTTTTCAGCCCCAAGTGAAGGATGTTTTTGTTTGTACATCAGATCCATTGATGAAGTCACCACAGCTCTGGGAATTACTCACTAGCTAAGCAGGCTTGCTGTGACACCAGGGGAATACGAACCATTGTTTTTTCCAGGAGTCACAGTAACAGACACTACTCTGCTTGTTCTTATTTAAAGGCTGAAGAGAAGGGGACTCTTGGAAAATAAATTCTAAAAGATTTGAAAATCATAACAGCTTTATGTCTGCTTTAAAAAAACTTAGAACAGGGCTTCCCTGGTGGCGCAGTGGTTGAGAGTCCGCCTGCCGATGCAGGGGACATGGGTTTGTGCCCCGGTCCAGGAGGATCCCACATGCCGCGGAGCAGCTGGGCCCGTGAGCCATGGCCGCTGAGCCTGCGTGTCCGGAGCCTGTGCTCCGCAACGGGAGAGGCCACAACAGTGAGAGGCCCACGTACCGAAAAAAAAAACAGAAAACTTAGAACATATCTAAACACAATTAAATTTCTAATCCAGTTCATTACGTATTATTTATCCTTGCTTTTTCTTTTCCACTCAGCCTCATTCATCTCTTCCAGTGATGAGGCATCTAACAACAAATGCTCTCAACTTCTAGCAAAAAAAGAATCTTTCTCAAGTCCTCTAAGAGAAGGTGGAGGCACTTCTTCTACCTCCCTGCAAACTACTCAAGATGCAAGGAAGGTGACAAACCAACCTCCAAACCATGGTCACTGAAACAGGCTGACATACTTCGCATTAAAGAAGGCCATAAGCTCCAAGCCATGATATAACTGTTTCAGGTCTGTGCTTACACCTAACCGATTCCCTTTAATACAACAGTTCATTGGAAGTACCTTCTACTCACAAATACTCATCACTGAAAAGTAAGCAACAAAGGAGGAGATTCATCTGGACACCAGTTGTTTGTCTGGTACACGCCAAAATAATTTGTAATTTAGAATTGCTTGCTTTCACACGTCTCCTGTCTTCTTTCTGACCTACTTCACATCCTTTCATTCCTCCGAGTGATTTATAAAGTTTAAGGGTTGCCGTGCCCTTTCTCTCAGGAAACACTAGCACATCCCCCAGAACAGTTAAAAAGAAGATAATGATCCCCCCATCCTCTCCCTGTTCTAGCTGAGGTCTGTTTGTCACCCGCAGGGCCATCAGCAAAGGCTCTCAGGAGATAGTCATAAACAAGCAATTAACGCACCCTCCAAAGCTGTGCCTGCCCCACATGACTCCTCCCCTCCCACTGGAAGCTTCTCCAAGTTCTGCCCAGACATGTGTGCTCCTGCCTTAAACCCCGAAGGCTAGAGGGCGAATCGTCACGACTCAGTAAAAGCTGCTTGAGTTGGGGAGGTGGCAGTGCGGACAGCAGTGGAAGAGAAGGGCAGTGTCCAGAAACAAGACCTCCACTCAAATTCACAGCTGGGTCACCACCTTTGTGGCCCTGGGAAAGTTGCTTAACCTCTCTAATTTCTTTCAGCTGTCAAATAGAGAATAAGTATAGGACAACTCACTGGTCACCCTGATGATTACCCAGGACGGCACGTGAAATTCTTAACTCATTGCCTAGCTGATCATAGTAAAACCCCAATACTTACTGTTTGCATGAACTCAGCCCCCTAAACAGATCTGTGAACGGGCTTTAATAAATTGAACCATTTATGGACACTTCCTTGAGTTCCTCCATTTAAAGCTGTTATCAGTTTCCAATCAATTTAAATCAAATATTTAAAACCTGGCACAGCACCATCACCCTGGTCTGGCTCTTCTCCTAGGAAGCCTGCTCAACACCTGGTATCTTCAGGCTGCTGAGTCAAGGTTCTCTCATATGCTAACTTTGTCTCAAAGAAAAATGTTTGTCTCTATATCCTCCTTTTATGACAAAAGCCCTAAGACAGAGGTACAAACTCCAATGTTAAGAGTGTAAGCGTGATGCTTTTTCCCGGTTACCTGTCTAGATCTATTACATTAAGAGTGACTCCCAGCCATCCATCTTAAACCACCCATGACACCAGAGAGTCACAACGAAAATATTTCACAAGATCTGGATATATAAGATGTGTCGATCGTGGTGTCTTCCATGCCCACAGCTCTTCCTAAAGGAAGCAGACTTAAATGACTGTATTGTTTTTTGTAATTTTTATTTTACATTGGAGTATAGTTGATTAACAATGTGTTAGTTTCAGGTGTACAGCAAAGTGACTCAGTAATACGTATACATGTATCTATTCTTAGATGACTGTATTTTCTGTTCTGCCGAAACTGCTACCTGGGCCAGGGATGGGTAGTACCATGATGTGGCCTGGGATCTGGGGCACAAGCCTGCCTCTTTAGAGACTTAAACTAGAAAATACTGGAGGAGCGAGGTGGGGAGGTGCAGGATGAGACAGAGAGTGGCTGGAGGGGCCACAATGAACCAGAGATGCATGGAGAACGTGATGAGAAAGGAGGAATCAGAAGGTCGTGGCGACTGTGTGTAGGTGGTGCAGCACAGAAGGGAAGGCAGGAAGCCGGCTGGCGGCAGCTTGCCCAGGGCCAGGGATGCTCGGTTACATCACTCACAGCCTTCAAGTGACGATCCAGAAGCACCTGCTGCCGTGGGCCCCAGCGCAGCAGTTCTGGATTCAGAGTAAGCCCTCCCGCTCCCAAGTGCGCCAAGCTCAGCCCCAGGTTCCCGTGCTCAGATTTCCACGAGCTTCGGTTTCGGTGACCGCCTGGTGTGTGTGCTCATCTGAATGGATCTCTGTCCTTACAACCCAGAGTGTCACAGCATCCCGTGGGGATTTCCAATGTTACGGAGACTCCACCTTTTACTGCTGTAACTTATCCCTCAAAACATCCTCTGGTAAAGGAGACACTGGAAAATGGACCCCAAACGACTTCTATGACCGACTTTTATAACATACAGTTTTGTATTTCACTACAACATTCTTTCTGCATCATGTCACACTGCTCAGTAAAAGTCCTCCTTTACGACAGCATTCATTCATCAAAGAAGGGAAGGAGTTGCCTGCCTGTTTTGTTCCGTGTCAGGGGTGACACTGGGCAGATGGAAATGAGCCCCATGGGAATATCTTTACAAGCTGCCTCACTGCCCTTATGCTGAGGCTCCCCGCACAAACAAGCCCCCCGGCCCTCTGCACACGAGATGGAAGAGAGCCATCTGCTTGGAAAGCACATGTTTCCATCTAACAGCCTGCCCTGAGCTAGCATGTATCTCCATCCAGAGGGCTGCATCATATTTTGCATAGCTCTGTTTTATATTTCAGGAGATGCCAAGTTCATGGAATGCTGTAGTCTAAAAGTATTACCAACTATAAGATAAAGCATATTTTAACCATGTTCCCCAGGCCTGCATAGTGTACTATTTACGTGCAACAGTATAAATACACAAAGTTTCAAAGATTAGAAACGTGCAGGGCTTCCCTGGTGGCGCCGTGGTTAAGAACCCACCTGCCAATGCAAGGGACACGGGTTTGATCCCTGGTCCGGGAAGATCCCACATGCTGCAGAGCAATTAAGTCCGTGTGCCACAACTACTGAGCCTGCGCTCTAGAGCCCGCGAGCCACAGCTACTGAAGCCCGTGCACCTAGAGCCCGGGCTCCACAACAAGAGAAGCCACCGCAATGAGAAGCCGGCACACCGCAACGAAGAGTAGCCCCTGCTTGCCACAGCTAGAGAAAGCCCGTACAGCAACGAAGACGCAACACAGCCAAAAATAAATAAATAAATTTATAAAAAAGAAATGTGCAAAAATATATACAGAAATACTCTTGCTCCATGCTCTTTCCTTCTGGAACAAAAAGTCATGAGGGTAAATCGAGGCTTGTATTTGTCTTCAAGAAAGGTAGTTTAGGGCTTCCCTGGTGGCGCAGTGGTTGGGAGTCCACCTGCCGATGCAGGGGACACAGGTTCGTGCCCCGGTCCGGGAGGATCCCGCATGCCGCGAAGCGGCTGGGCCCGTGAGCCATGGCCACTGGGCCTGCACGTCCGGAGCCTGTGCTCCGCAACGGGAGAGGCCACAGCAGTGAGACGCCCGCGTACCACAAAAAAAAAAAAAAAAAGAAAGAAAAAAGAAAGGTAGTTTAATCTGAGACATTCAAAGGGACAATTAGGTCATCTATCAGGTACCAAAATCTTGGGCAAAATGCCAAGCATTTAACTTGAAAAACTGCGTTGGAATTTGGATAAATATTTAAACTACTTTTATAAACACTGATAAAGCATGAAAGTGGATTTTTTATTTGTTTCAAATAAATGGAATATATTGACATTAACATGGCTAATACAACACATAGCTCTGCAAAAGTGTATCAATTGAGGCAGATTGTTTTTAGCTGAAAGAAACTAAAATCTTAACTCAAACCTGCTTAAGCCATTAAAAAAAAAATCTCCCATAAGCAGAAGAACAGAGGTTGTGTAAATTGATAACGGGAACATCAAAAACCCATCTCTTGGCTCTGCAGTCTCAGTGTTGGCTGTATGATCCATTTTTGTAAATTTTTCTTTTGCTTTTTAGAAAATCTTTTATTCTGAAAAATTTCAAACGTATGGAAAAGTTACAAAAATTACACAACCCATATATCCTTCACTGAAATTCATCAGTTGTTAACATGATTCCCCATTGCTTTGTCTCCCTCTCCATAATATATACATAATACTATTATTGCTGACCCATTTGAGAGTACGTTGCAAACATCATGATCCTTTACCCCTAAATACTGCAGCATCTCTCTCCTAACAACTGGGAGAGTCTCATGTGTCATCTGTACTGAGTTGACAAGTGTCTCCCCCAAAATTCGTGTCCACCTGGAACCTCAGAATGTGACCTTATTTGTAAACAGGATCTCTGCAGATGAAATTAGGTAAGATGAGGTCATAATGGATTATGGTGGGGCCTAAACCCCATGAGTAGGTGTCCTTATACGGCCATGTGAAGACAGAGACACACACAGAAAAGGCCATGTGATGACAGGGTTTGCAGTGCTATGGTTGCGAGCCAAGGAAAGACAAGGATGGCCAGCAACCACCAGAAGCCAGGAAGAGGCGAGGAAAGACCCTCCTCTAGAGCCTTCAGAGGACACATGCCCTTCCCAGCTCCTTGCTTTCAGACTTAGAGCCTCCAGAACTGTGACAGAACACATTTCTGTTGTTAAGGCACCCAGTTTGTGGTCCTTGGTTACAGCAGCCCTAGGGAACTAATACATAAGCACAACACATTTATGAAGTTCAGGAAGTCTAACACTGATACAATGCTAGCATCTAATATACAATCTATATTCAGATTTCGTAAAGTTTCCCAAAATGTCCTTCATAGCATTTTTTTTCCCCAAACCACACTCCAATCTAGGATCACACGTTGTGTTTAGGTGCCATGCCTCCTCAACCTGTTTCAATCTGAAACTGTCCTTCAGCATTTCATCGTCCTTCATCACGTTGATGGTTTGATGAGCACAGGTCAGCGGTGTGATACAGCAAACGAGATCGCTAGGATCCCCATCATACACAGGGTGTTTCTTTTACGGTTGCTCATGCTGTGCATGGTACCACCAACAACAACCTCTCTGTTTATCCACCCTCCTCCTCACCACGGTAAAATCCATACCCCTGTTGAAAGGCCCAAATAAAGGCCTACCTCCCCCATGAATCCCTTGCCCACTCCTGATTATATCATTTCTCCTGCTTCTTGAATTACATCCATTATAGTTACTATCTTAAAAGTTCATTTGACACTTAACAATAACTAGACTTTATTGTCATTCAACTTTTCCTAAGTATGCATTGTATCTTACCAAAATCGCCCTTACTCCTAGTACTATGTACTCAATATGTACATTACTTGAATTTAGTTTAATTAACATTTTCAGTAATTTATTACACAATTAAATACTTAGTACTCTCACTAATGGACTTTCCTGCTTGACTTGGGTATAGCGGCAAAAGAAAGTAATAAAGAGAAGATCTTTCCATCTCAGAAAAGTCAGCAATTATAAATCAGTAATTATTTCCATAAGAACAATTATGCTTTCAGGTATAGAGCTGATGTTTTCTCATTAGGAGAAAGCACTCCAGAGAATAGACTAGGACTCATAGATAATAGGGAAGGTGGTTTTATTAGCGATTGCATTGAAAAGCTATATGATCCTGTTATTCATCAGAATAAGGAAAATGAAGGAATTAGAGTCAAGCCTCACTTATTCGTACTTATGTTATTGAAAGCCTATCTGACTAAAATAGAGAAGTCTGATTTATAGAATGTTTCTGAGGAAACAGTTTGATTCTTTCAAGTATAAAGAGTTATTTTTTAAAAGCCAATTCATAATGAATTGCTCAAATGAAATCTTGCTTTAATAAATATATAAGAAGGGGCTGCAATTAGCAGATCAGAGCCAGAAACATGAATCAAATAGAAAACTAATTTAGTTCAGAATCAGATCTGGGAATGCTTTGACATCCTAGTTTTATTCCAGCTTCATACTTTCCAAAAATATAAAATTGGTTCATTAGGTGGTTTTGCTTTTCCTTTTAAAACTGAATTAATAGTTCCTTTCTGGGTCAAAATATGGTTCAATTTCCTAAGTCAAAGAGAGCTTCAGCATCTTCTTCTTAGCCTGTGCACTGGCATTCGCTTATGCTGGAAATTGCAGACTCTGTACATAAATAAGAACTTCACTGTGCTTGCAGGTAAGTCATCTTGCTCCCCTTCTGCTTTTGTTTCCTTTATTCTTATTACTTGATCCCTTTACATGCTTTCATGATGCATACAAAAGTAAGCATCACTCTAGCCCTTTTTGAATTAACACAAATAACTGAATCTTCCAACCTGGGATTAATTTTTTCATCCTCTACAATCCCAAAGCATGTCTAGGACCCTGATCTTACTTTCCAAACTCAAAACTTGGATACTTGGTCTTGGAAAAAAGTTCTTTCTGATCCAGGGATGGATTTCAGTGATGAGTCCCCAACAGAGAAATAAGCACTAAACCACATTCAGTTACATATATATCTATTGCGACTCCTCTCCTCATTGCCTGTCTAGTTATGCTTACTCTCATATACAGCAACAACTGTTTAAAACCTTCCAATTAAATAAGCACAATGAAGACTTCTTACCTTCACAAACTTCGAGGTTTAGTCTGACTGAGCAGATAAAAGTTTTGCTAATATGTCAGTAAGTCTATGGGTGTGGTCCTCACGAGTCTATGCTGTTTTAAAAAGGGAAAACAAATGGAGATGACCAGCATGTCAACCATACTGTCTATCGGTTTCCTCCTTTATGAAGTTCAAGGCTCAGTGTCTCAGGCTAATTCAGGTTCTTCATGAACAGCCAAAGCCTTTAGAGCAAGTTACTGTGCTCTTCCACTGTGACGCCCCCAAATCGCCCCGTGAGAGAACTGTCAGGATGACACACGACAGTCTGCAGCTTATATTGGCCTTTCTTTGGTCTTTGGCCCTGTGCACAGGACTCAGCTATGCTTCAGGCTCGGTGAGCCCACACTCACCGAGAATCTGCTGTTTATATAGAGTCTTCAGCCAAAAACTATAGTTGAAGGAAGATCAGCAAGAATGATCTCCCAATGGATCAAAAAACATTTCAGAGTGTAAAACCAGAATGTATTCTGGTTCTCTTTCTTAACTTTTAACATATTGATTTAAAATCACAACAGAGAACAGAGAGATAAGTCATCTCCAGACAATGTGTTTTTAGTTTCACTACTTGGACAGACAGTGGGCGTCTCTCTGGAACTATCAGGAAGAATGACCACCATTTGAATATTCTAAGCTCAAAATCATAGTTTTTGGAAGTTGTCCTCCAATACTAACTGGCTTATAACCAGCAACTCATTTTGGGGTACATTTTGCAACGAATTTATGGGGAGGCTTTTGCAGGTAATAAAATTAGACATGTGAACTGGTAAAGTTTTTTGTGGTTGAAATGAGTCATTAATCCTGCTCTGAAACTGTCCTGGCTAAATTCATCACAGCCATGTACTTCTACCCCTATGAAACTGCTTTTATTGAGGGGTGCTTTGGAGAAATCCCCTCTGCTTATACTGAGGGAAGCTACAAGAAATGGCCATATGAAACTTACTCCATACCTGTGATTATTCTTAAAACTAGTATCAGAGCATAACAATATAAAGGCCTTACTTGGAGGATAAAGGTACTGACCCTTCATTGAAAAATGTCATTATTTACATTCAGAATCCATAATGATGAAAGCATATTAGAAAAAGAACATGAAGAAGAGGGATTTCTCCAACTCTTAATTACCATAATTCATGAATTCTAAATCCCCACGTATTATACAATGCACCATTATTTTACGAACTAAGAAAGAAATAAAAGCTGTCAATTAAATTATGCCACAATGCCTTATCACTTCAAATTTTTGTTTCACACCTAGTAAGAGAGCTTTTTTATACACAGATTTTTATCAGATATCACCTTTGTACTTAAGTAAAAAGGAAAATACCAGAAAAAAATGAATTAGTTAAGTATCCCTAACACTTTTTTTTTTTTTTTTTTTTTTTTTTTGCTGTACGCGGGCCTCTCACTGTCGTGGCCTCTCCCGTTGCGGAGCACAGGCTCCGGACGCGCAGGCTCAGCGGCCATGGCTCACGGGCCCAGCCGCTCCGCGGCACGTGGGATCTTCCCAGACCGGGGCACGAACCCGTGTCCCCTGCATCGTTAGGCGGACTCTCAACCACTGGGCCACCAGGGAAGCCCTCCCTAACACTTTTTTACATTCAGAATCCAACTTCGGATTATGTTTTGACTCCAAACCATCCAGTTCCAAGTCTTTCCACACAATATTACCTCTGCGCCATCAAAAGCTTTGATGACACAGCATCTGTAAGAGGGCTCCACTGCTGTCACCGGGATTTCCTTCCAAGCTGCCGATGCCCACTCTGCGCACTGTGCTGCTGGCCCTCTGGATGCTCATGCGTGCAAAGGCAATCACAAGCATCACAGCTGCTGCACGGCTGAAAGCTGCTGTCAGACACCACTGACTCTAAGAAGCAATCCTGTTTCCAGAATTATTATAATGGAAACATGTGTTCCTTAGAACCAATACAACGTGGTAGTTTTGCGACCTTGCACAAGTCCCTTAGCCTAGATTTCATCTGCTAATCAAAAGGAGTATCCTTGATCAGCAGGAAAGGCTCTCAGGGCTTTAAGATTCTGTGACTTTATTTGTACTGTTGTGTTTATTAGGTAGTCAGGTTCGAAACAATCAACAGGATGCTTTTAGACTATTTGAAAACAATTTGGGAATAGAGAGAGGTCCAAATTTCTCCTGCTCCCTTCCTTTGGCACTACCTGATGAGATCTATAGATTACTTCTGGATGCCTTTACCCAAACCTAGGCTGCAATGCACAGATTTTAACTTAAGGATATCTACTCAACTGGTTTTTAAGAAAGCACTGCCCCTAGAGGAGAAGGAGACAGGTACCAGTGCCCATTTATTAGGAGGAAAACCATGCCCTTCATAACCATAACTGAACCTGGGTTCCAGTCACAGGCCTACTACTTACCAGCTCTGTTGAGTTTAGACAATTATACAATGCCTCTGTGACCCCCTCAAAGTCTTCCTATGTAAGTGAAGGTGAAAATTCATGCCTCAGTTTATGTCAAGGAATACACATCTGGTATAGATCTAGCACCAAGTATAGTCAATAAACGTTCCCTTCAAGGATATGAATTCTGCTGAATTCTTCCCTAAATCCTACACCCCCAATTATTTGTAAAGTTGCCTTGATTAATGCATTGCTTCCTACTCAATGACCAAAGGAGAGGGGAGCAGGCTTTGAATTTCTATACTCTTAAAAATGTCTGTCATGCTTATGAAGATGAGCAGAATCCCTTCTTTCATAGCAGCTAATTTATTTGGGATCTTTTTATTTTCTCATATAAGTCACAGAGATTGGAGAGTTTAGTACCTTCTAAATATCACAGCTATACGAAAATGGTACACTACTTTAATAAAATTATGTTATGTAAGAAATCACCAAAGCCACTGCTGCCCCACACCAGCCATTCCACGACAAGAACCTGTGCTAACTTTGAACTCCTGGGGCCCCATAGGGCCAAGTTTATGAAAACCATGTTTGTCTTCTCACCTTATGAAGCATTTTGCCCACTTCTGTCTGTTTCAGTTTTGATTACCAAAAAACCCACGAGTTCAGCTTTCTGCCATAACTGCAATCGATCAAAAGTTCTATTTATTGTAAGCATACAACTATTCTCAAATCCAATTCACCCCAGCACAAAAGTGATAAAAATCATGGTGCTTGTTCTATTGTGATAATGACTTATTTACTTGTTTTTAAAAATTCTGTTTGCAATCAGGAATGCCACCTGTGGGTTTAAAACAGGAAACAAGAAATAGAGGTTTTAAAACCATGCAAATGTGCAAGATAATGTTTAAAAGTAATAACCGTCTGAAAGTATTGAGGATTGAGACAGAAATGGAATTCCCTGTCCCTGAGGGTCCCCACAATGAGCTGACAGGGTTTCCCTGGCCACAATTCATGACACCATAGTGAATAGCAAAAGTTAATCAAGAAAGCAGAGGCTGCTTCTTTAAAACATGGGTTTTATTTTAGTACATGGAGATGCAAATGAGGCTCACTTTGATAACTCTTGCACGTGTGTGAAAGCACATGCAAGAAGTGCACAGTCATTCCTTTCAGAATGACATTTTATAAACCAATCGTGCAAAGTAAGAAGGAAAACTGCCAGAATTTCTGGACATGTATTGGCCAGGAACAATATGATACAAAGCTCAATCAAGCAAACAAAGAAAAAGATTGCTCAAAGCTGCCTTCAGGATTGGATACAGAATCTCTTCAGAAGGAAAAACTCACATGCTGAGAGAGAATTTGTTGAAGCTCTAGACTGAAGATGTGGTCAAAACAGTCTCAAGGGGAAAAAAAAGATAAAATATATATATATATATATATAAGAATAACCAAGTTAAAAAAAGGCATCATTTTTGAATGGCACTGTTACAGGATGTTTCAATGTGCTTGAAAGACATACCTACCTTCCATATTCAAGATGAAAGTCTATAAAATGAGCAGTTAGGCCTCCAGGCCCCCATCCCGACATTGCAGTTAAGCCACCACTGCTCCCCCAAACCCTACAGAAGATACAAGGCTGGACTCAGGAGAAACTGAGTCGGTGACACCAGCAAAGAAAACGTACAAATGGGAATGGAGATCTACACTGGGAGATTGAGTGTTTGAGAGCTGAGCGATGAGACCCCTCTCACCTAATCCCCTTCCTCACCAGATCCAGAATGGAAGAGCAAAGCTGCCATCCCCCATTTTCTCCAGGCAGAAGACTAGAAAAACTGAACCAGAGAACTGCGGAATTTCAAAATACTGGGAACAGAAACAAGATATTAAACTGCACCCTGGGGCTTCCCTGGTGGTGCAGTGGTTGAGAGTCCGCCTGCCGATGCAGGGGACGCGGGTTCGTGCCCCAGTCCGGGAAGGTCCCACATGCCGCGGAGCGGCTGGGCCCGTGAGCCATGGCCTCTGAGCCTGCGCGTCCAGAGCCTGTGCTCTGCAACAGGAGAGGCCACATCAGTGAGAGGCCCGCGTACCTCAAAAAAAAAAGAAAAAAAACAAACTGCACCCTGAAAATGGAAAACCGGGCACACACAGAAAAGCGGGAATCAGAATGCCACTGGACTTCTTGACATTGATACTGGAAGCCTAAGAACAAAGAAATAATGCTTCCAAAACTGCAAGTGAAAATTTTCTTCCTAGAATTCTCAAATGATCCTCATTTTAGCAAAACAAAGAAAACAAAATAAAAGACAAATATATATACTTGTGTGTAAGTACACACAGCAAAAGAAAAAGAGAAAGAAAGGACAGAAACAAAAATGTTAAAAAAGAGAGAAAAAATAATGTTAAATAGCTGGTTAGATATTAAAATTCATCTCAGTGTTTCTCTCATGGTTGGAAGAAAGCCAACACAATGAGTTCTGTCATCTCATTATCTCTTTGGTGTATTTACAATGACAATGTCTCTGAAGACATTAATCCTCAAAATTCTTTAGGTAAAACCATCTGGTGAAGAAATCTTAAATAAGATGTATGAGTTTTCAGCTAGGCTGATACTGACACATATCGATATGTCAGCAAATTTGGACAAACTGATGAAAAGAAAACCTTTTTATGACTCTCAGTCACTGCATCGTTCACTCCTTAATGAATCGGACACCCAATTAGCTCAGCATATTCAAAAGGACAATTAAAATTATTCTTAACATATATGCATTATAAATTGAATACTTCTATGGCAAATCTGTAAGGCACAGGTAAGCGGCTTTTATGTTGGCTTGGCAAGAAGGCACTAGTCGAATTTTTGAATGCAGGGTTTACTTCTTATTTTTCATCATAGGGAAAAAAATCCGATATTCATTAAAAAATCCGGATAATAATATTCATTAAAAAATCACTCCTCACTTTAAAGAAGCGGTAGTCCAGAGAGTTGGCTACTTTAACAGACTTCTACTCAAGTAACAACTGAAACGTGAAAAAGAACAACAAAGCTGAATGTTTTTGCCACACGAGACAAGACAGCTGCAATTAAAATGAAGTTTGAAAGCTGGATGAAAAGTACTAAGGATTATTTGGGACATTTAGTTCATTTACATGTGATAAAAATGAAAACATTAATGATAAAATTAAAAATATGATCATCAATAATCTCTTGGCATTGAGAGGCCTTTCCTTCCCTAAAACAGAGAGAGAGAGAGAGAAAGCAGGCACTATCAATTGACCAAAGACCCTCTGAATAATGATTTACTCCTTTAATAAGAAGAAGTACGCCCTCAACACTGCATCCCACCACCCTCTTCAGCAATATTTTAAGCTTTTCTTCCAAATGATTATGACGCTTCTATTTATATGTATCTGGGTATCAGAAACCAAGACCAAAGGAAAAGTTTGGACCATGAAACTGACTTTCGACATCGGCTTTCCTCAGTTCAACCCAATTTTCCAAAATTAGTAAGATTCAATTAAATACCATCTTTCTGTTTAACGAAGACCCACAGGAAGCATTTTTGTTTTTGTTTTCTGAATGGTTATCAACTTCAAATATTAATTTATTATTAAAAGGACTGTGTAAATATCATAAAAGTATTATCCAAAATTTGCATAAACCTTTGAGATAAAACACAAGACTTCAAAGAAATTCCACCTGTTCTCCCCTCTCAGGAGCCCTCAAGGTGTTTCCATTTACACCCCTCTGCTGCAGGGGACTCAGGTAGAAGGTGGCTTGGAAAAATGAAATTCCCTCATTGTGTACCTTCCATTATCCCAATACTTATCCCAATACCTGGGGGCACAGAGGAAAGTAATACATAAATGACTTGATGGAAGCCCCTTCTAAAACTCATTAATCAAAAAAGGAGCATTTAACTTTTTACCTCGTAGAACACAGATTATACGTTCCCTCACAAACTTATTCATTCGTTCCTATTAAGTTAAAATGTACTGCAGGCTTAATGTGTGTCCCAATTTGTGACATCTTATTTTTAGAGATCCTTGTATTCTCTGAAGGTTCCCTACAACAGAACAGGTTAATTTCTTCCTTCCTTCATTCATTCATTCAGCCAATATTTATTGAATACCTTTTGCAATGAACATAGGTTTCTGCCTATGTTCAGTATCTCGGAGGGAACAACTGCTCCCCCTTTATCAGTTCATGGGGTTCAAGGGAGGCTGACTCCTCCCACTTCCAGCTGTTCCTACAGGGATGCCTTCTCCCGAGCCCAGCCTAGTTTCAGAAATGGTTATTTGACCCAAACAAAGCTAATGAGAATCCCCCCACCCCCAGGGCTTTTGTTGGGACAGTTAGAAGGAGACAGCCTCTTATTTCTGGGCTTAGTTGTCTAGAGCTGCTGGTTCCTCTAATTGCCTCCCCATGGAGAGAGCCTGCCTGGGAATGAAGCCAACGCAGAAGGAAGCACAACGGAAAGATGGAAAGGAAGGAAGTCTTTGTGACATCACCCGTCCACCTGTATCCAGGCACGTCTGAAGGACTGCACCTCACCACTGGATTTTTTATTATGTGAGCCAACGAAGTCTGCTTAATGTTTATTTTACACCAGTTTTTGTCACTTGCAACCAAAGGGTCACTGATACACCTAGCCCAGGACCGGGCACTGTGCCAGCCTGTGGGGCTATAACAGCAAATGAGACAGGTGAGTGGGTATCTGTGTGGCTTGCATGACCAGAGAACGAATAGGGACAACAGAATGTCCAGTTAAGAGAGAAGGCTTCACAATCAGTCATAGCCAAGTCCAGGTCTAGCTGTGCTATCCACTGGATATGGAACCTTGGATGGTCCCTAACTAGACCTACCTCACAGGCTTGTCTTAAGAATTACATGAGATTCTCTATGTCAATCACTTAGGTCAGTAACATGCACATATAAAATGCCCAAAAACATGACTATTATTATTAGCAAGGGAAACACGACTAAATTCCTCAATGGCCAGTCCACGTCATCTGATCAGAGATTTCAGTCCTCTTACATACCATTCTTCCTTGCACTGGAGCAAACATTCCCAGAGTCCTGTCTATGCTCCAGGAAACACTGCTCTTCACCAGCCCAGAGTCCACGAGGGTGCAGTCTATCACAACGAGGTTGTCACTCCACACCCAGGAGAACATCTAGGGCACTGTTTTATCACCCCGCCTACAAAGACTGTGCAGGGACACATGGGCACAACACATACACACACACACACACACACACACATAGGATGGCTGTTGTAAGAAGGAACCAGAGGACTCACATATTCTCTCACCTCTATGTGACCTTTAATAGAATTTCTATTTTTGGATTTAGGGCAGCCTGTTTTCCAACCTCAGGTTGCAGACCTGGGAAGATTCCTTCTTTCCTGTGATTACAAACTAAGTGCTTAGATCCTGTGGGGGAAGACACTACTACATACATGTACAAATACACATGCATATACACACACACACATATAATTTGTGTGTATATATTATAATACAATATATGTATATGTGTATCTATACATTAAAATATATATAAATAGATGTGTGTGAATATATGTATATGTATGTATGTGGAATTCTGTAGAACTGGCTCCCAACACCTAAAAGCTTAAAATAAAAGCAGTTTTAGGGCTTCCCTGGTGGCGCAGTGGTTGAGAGTCCCCCTGCTGATGCAGGGGACACGGGTTCGTGCCCCGGTCCGGGAAGATCCCACATGCCGCGGAGCGGCTGGGCCCGTGAGCCACGGCCGCTGAGCCTGAGCGTCCGGAGCCTGTGCCCCACAACGGGAGAGGCCGCGACAGTGAGAGGCCCATGTACCGCAAAAAATAAATAAATAAATAAAAGCAGTTTTAAAAAGGTAATCACTAGACCCCAACCTCCCTGCAGCAACTCTGACCCATCAACCTTCTGGGAACAGTGTTAACCATGCCACACTCAAAGATCCATCAAGGTAACGCCCACTCTGACACCTAGAGGATGACAACCATATTTTGGGATGCCTGCGTTTTAACTCACGTGGCTTAAACCCCCTCAACCCGAATTCACCATGTTTCGTTATGTCATCATACAACCTGCAACTAGTTCCTGCACTGCCTGTCCTCACGTGCTCACGTTTGGCTTGGGATGCAATCATAATGATACTAATAACACTTCCAACAATCACTCTCACCATTCACTGGGCTTCTTATGTGCTAGAACCCGGAAAAGGAGACCAGAGAATTCCAATCTCACCGTACAGCTCCATAATCTTTCCGCTCCTAGCCTCACCACAATGGTAGCTGTATCATTTATGTGATTGTTGCTTTAATGTCTGGCTCTCCCACTAAACCATAAGCTCCAAGGGATCCAGAACCTTTTCTTTTTTACTCACCCCTGAAAACCCAGCACCTAGCACAGTCCCTGACACACAGTAGAGACTCAATGAGTATTTGCTGAATGAATACATAAATGAATGTGCAGACAGTGATATTGAGTTTAAAAAGAAACAGATTTGGTCACACAGCTATTTAACTAGTGGCAGAATGTCAGGCCAGGTGATTCTACAGTGCCCAAACTCTTTCCTCTGTGTAAAGCTTCTTATGTATCTGAGTCTTCAGATATCAAATTTATCTTATAATAGAAAGTGTACCAAAGTAACCAATTACCATCATATCAAATGATGTTTTAATTTAAATAAGCTTTATTCATATTCTGGTGTTTAAATTTAAATAATTAAATTATTAATCACTGTACTTCTTACGGTGAGCTTATAATAATGACAAAGGTGCAAAGTAGAAATAAACAAACACTTCATAAGACAATTCTAAACCACCCAAACCTCCCTTAAGGTCTGAAAAACGACACAGCAGTTTGTGACAAGGACATTCTCTCAGGGGAAACGTTGCCCGAATGTGATTACCTGGAAATGACATCATGATTTATAGCACAATATTCTAAATTCTAAAGCTGTAATTTGTAATGAATCAGACAATATCCATATGGGACCTGGTTTCCTCTTAATTGGGGTTATCTGCATTATCCATTTTGTTCTAATTTTTTTATTAAAAAAAACTCTCCTGCAAAACATGAAATGCAGACCCCAAGTCACAGTAATTAAAAAATGAATACACAGAGAGTTAGAAAGAAGAATATTTTAGAGAGTGTTTTCCTGAATTCTCTACAATTGTATAATGTCTATTGTAGATAATCAAGAAAACATGACTCATTTTTCAAAAACTTTTTTTTAACATCTTTATTGGAGTATAATTGCTTTACAATGGTGTGTTAGTTTCTGCTTTATAACAAAGTGAATCAGCTATACATATACATATATCCCCATATCTCCTCCCTCTTGCGTCACCCTCCCACCCTCCCTATCCCACCCCCCTAGGTGGTCACAAAGCCCCGAGCTGATCTCCCTGTGCTATGTGGCTGCTTCTCACTAGCTATTTTACATTTGGTAGTGTATATATGTCCATGCCATTCTCTCACTTCATCCCAGCTTACCATTCCCCCTCCCCGTATCCTCAAGTCCATTCTCTATGTCTGTGCCTTTATTCCTGTCCTGCCCCTAGGTTCTTCAGAAATTTTTTTTTTAATTCCATATATATGTGTTAGCATACGGTATTTGTTTTTCTCTTTCTGACTTACTTCACTCTGTATGACAGGCTCTAGGTCCATCCACCTTACTGCAAATAACTCAATTTTGTTTTTTTATGGCTGAGTACTATTCCATTGTATATATGTGCCACATCTTCTTTATCCATTCATCTGTCGATGGACACTTAGGTGGCTTCCATGTCCTGGCTATTGTAAATAGAGCTCGATGAACATTGGGGTACATGTGTCTTTTTGAATTATGCTTTTATCAGCATGTATGCCCAGTAGTGGGAGTGCTGGGTCATATGGTAGTTCTATTTTTAGTTTTTTAAGGAACTTCCATACTGTTCTCCATAGTGGCTGTATCAATTTACATTCCCACCAATGGTGCAAGAGAGTTCCCTTTTTTCCACACCCTCTCCAGCGTTTATTATTTGTAGATTTTATGATGATGGCCATTCTGACTGGTATGAGGTGATAGCTAATTGTAGTTTTGATTTGCATTTCTCTAATGGTTAGTGATGTTGAGCATCCTTTCATGTGTTTGTTGGCAACCTGCATATCTTCTTTGGAGCAATGTCTATTTAGGTCTTCTGCCCATGTTTGGATTGGGTTGTTTGTTTGATATTGAGCTGCATGAGCTTTTTGTAAATTTGGGAGATTAATCCTTTGTCAGTTGCTTCATTTGAAAATATTTTATCCCATTCTGAGGGTTGTCTTTTCATTTTGTTTATGGTTTCCTTTGCTGTGCAAAACCTTTTAAGTTTCATTAGGTCCCCTTTGTTTATTTTTGGTTTTATTTCCATTTCTCTAGGAGGTGGGTCAAAAAGGATCTTGCTGTATTTATGTCATAGAGTGTTCTGCCTATGTTTTCCTCTAAGAGTTCTATAGTGTCTGGCCTTACATTTAGGTCTTTAATCCATTTTGAGTTTATTTTTGTGTACGGTGTTAGGGAGTGTTCTAATTTCATTCTTTTACATGTAGCTGTCCAGTTTTCCCAGCACCACTTATTGAAGAGGCTGTCTTTTCTTCACTTTATACTCTTGCCTCCTTTATCTAAAATAAGGTGACCATATGTGCATGGGTTTATCTCTGGGCTTTCTATCCTGTTCCATTGATCTATAGTTCTGGTTTTGTGCCAGTACCATACTGTCTTGATTACTGTAGCTCTGTAGTGTAGTCTGAAGTCCAGGAGCCTGATTCCTCCAGCTCCGTTTTTCTTTCTCAAGATTGCTTTGGCTATTTGGGGTCTTTTGTGTTTTCATACAAATTGTGAAATTTTTTGTTCTAGTTCTGTGAAAAATGCCATTGGTAGTTTGATAGGGATTACACTGAATCTGTAGATTGCTTTGGGTAGTATAGTCATTTTCACAATGTTGACTCTTCCAATCCAAGAACCTGGTATATCTCTCCACCTGTTTGTATCATCTTTAATTTCTTTCATCAGTGTCTTATAGTTTTCTGCATAGAGGTCTTTTGTCTCCTTAGGAGGTTTATTCCTAAGTATTTTATTCTTTTGGTTGCAGTGGTAAATGGGAGTGTTTCCTTAATATCTCTTTCAGTTTTTCATCATTAGTGTATAGGAATGCAAGATATTTCTGTGCATTAATTTTGTATCCTGCAACTTTACCAAAATCATTGATTAGCTCTAGTAGATTTCTGGTAGCATCTTTAGGATTCTCTGTGTACAGTATCATATCTGCAAAGAGTGACAACTTTATTTCTTCTTTTCCAATTTGGAATCCTTTTATTCCTTTTTATTCTCTGATTGCTGGGGCTAAAACTTCCAAAATTATGTTGAATAATGGTGGTGAGAGTGGGCAACCTTGTCTTGTTCCTGATCTTAGAGGAAATGCTTTCAGATTTTCACCATTGAGAAAGATGTTGACTGTGGGTTTGTCATATATGGCCTTTATTATGTTGAGGTAAGTTCCCTCTATGTCTACTTTCTGGAGGGTTTTTATCATAAATGGGTGTTGAATTCTGTCGAAAGCTTTTTCTGCATCTACTAAGATGATCATATGTTTTTTCTCCTTCAGTTTGTTAATATGATTTATCACATTGATTGATTTGCGTATATTGAAGAATCCTTGCATTCCTGGGATAAACTCCACTTGATCATGGTGTATGATCCTTTTAATGTGCTGTTGGATTCTGTTTGCTAGTATTTTGTTGAGGATTTTTGCATCTATGTTCATAAGTGATATTGGCTTGTGGTTTTCTTTTTTTGTGACATCTTTGTCTGGATTTGGTATCAGGGTGATGGTGGCCTCGTAGAATGAGTTTGGGAGTCTTCCTCCGACTGCTCTATTTTGGAAGAGTTTGAGAAGGATAGGTGTTAGTTCTTCTCTTAATGTTTGTTTGATAGAATTCACTTTTGAATCCATCTGGTCCTAGGCTTTTATTTGTTGGAAGACTTTTTTTTTTTCTTTTTGCGGTACGCGGGCCTCTCACTGCTGTGGCCTCTCCCATTGCAGAGCACAGGCTCCGGACGCACAGGTCCAGCGGCCATGGCTCACGGGCCCAGCCGCTCCGCGGCATGTGGGATCTTCCCAGGCTGGGGCACGAACCCGTGTCCCCTGCATCGGCAGGCGGACTCTCAACCACTGCGCCACCAGGGAAGCCCTGTTGGAAGACTTTTAATCCCAGTCTCAATGTTAGTGCTTGTGATTGGTCTGTTTATATTTTCTATTTATTCCTGCTTCAGTCTCGGAAGGTTGTGCTTCTCTAAGAGTTTGTCCATTTCCTCCAGGTTGTCCATTTTATTGGCATATAGTTGCTTATAGTAATCTCTCACGATCCTTTGTATTTCTGCAGTGTCAGTTGTTACTTCTCCTTTTTCATTTCTAATTCTATTGATTTGAGTCTTCTCCCTTTTCTTCTTGATGAGTCTGGCTAATGGTTTATCAATTTTTTTTATCTTCTCAAAGAACCAGCTTTTAGTTTTATTAATCTTTGCTATTGTCTTCTTCATTTCTTTTTCATTTATTTCTGATCTGATCTTTATGATTTCTTTCCTTCTACTAACTTTGGGGTGTTTTTGTTCTTCTTTCTCTAATTGCTTTAGGTGTAAGGTTAGGTTGTTTATTTGAGATGTTTCTTGTTTCTTGAGGTAGGATTGTATTGCTATAAACTTCCCTCTTAGAACTGCCTTTGCTGCATCCCGTAGGTTTTGGGTTGTCATGTTTTCATTGTCATTTGTTTGTAGGTTTTTTTTAATTTCCTCTTTTATTTCTTCAGTGATCTCTTTGTTATTTACTAACATATTGTTTAGCCTCCATCTGTTTGTATTTTTAACAGACTTTTTCCTATAATTGATATCTAGTCTCATAGCATTGTGGTCAGAAAAGATACTTGATACGATTTTAATTTTCTTAAATTTACCAAGCCTTGATTTGTGATCCAAGATATGATCTCTCCTGGAGAATGTTCCATGAACACTTGAGAAGAAAATGTATTTTGTTGTTTTTAGATGGCATGTCCTATAAATATCAATTAAGTCCATCTTGTATATATATCATTTAAAGGTTGTGTTTCCTTTTTTATTCTCATTTTGGATGATCTGTCCGTTGGTGAAAGTGGGGTGGTAATGTCCGCTACTATGATTGTGTTACTGTTGATTTCCCCTTTGTGGCTGTTAGCATTTGCCTTATGTATTGAGGTGCTCCTATGTTGGGTGCATAAATATTTACAATTGTTATATCTTCTTGGATTGATCCCTTGATCATTATGTAGTGTCCTTCTTTGTCTCTTGTAATAGTCTTTATTTTAAAGACTACTTTTTCTGATATGAGAATTGCTACTCCAGCTTTCTTTTGATTTCCATTTGCATGGAATATCTTTTTCCATCCCTTCACTTTCAGTCTGTATGTGTCCCTAGGTCTGAAGTGGGTCTCTTGTAGAGAGCATATGTACGGGTCATGTTTTTGTATCCATTCAGCCAGTCTATGACTTTTGGTTTGAGCATTTAATCCATTTAAATTTAAGGTAGTTATCGATATGTACATCCCTATTACCATTTTCTTAATTGTTTTGGCTTTTTTTTTGTTTATTGTTTTTTTGCGGTACGCGGGCCTCTCACTGTTGTGGCCTCTCCCGTTGCAGAGCACAGGCTGCGGACGCGCAGGCTCAGCGGCCATGGCTCACGGGCCCAGCTGCTCCGCGGCATGAGGGATCATCCCGGACCAGGGCACGAACCCGTGTCCCCTGCATCAGCAGGCAGGCTCTCAACCACTGCGCCACCAGGGAAGCCCCGGTTTGTTTTTGTAGGTCTTTTCCTTCTTTTGTGTTTCCTGCCTAGAGAAGTTCCTTTAGCATTTGTTGTAATGCTGGTTTGCTGGTGCTGAATTCTCTTAGCTTTTGCTTGTCTGTAAAGGTTTTAATTTCTCCATCAAATCTGAATGAGATCCTTGCTGGGTAGAGTAATCTTGCCTGTATGTTTTTCCCTTTCATCACTTTCAATATGACCTGCCACTCCTTTCTGGCTGGCAGAGTTTCTGCTGAATGATCAGCTGTTAACCTCATGGGGATTCCCTTGTATGTTATTTGTTGTTTTTCCCTTGCTGCTTTCAATATTTTCTCTTTGTATTTAATTTTTGATAGTTTGATTAATATGTGTCTTGGCGTGTTTCTCCTTGGATTTATCCTGTGTGGGATTCTCTGTGCTTCCTGGACTTGACTGACTATTTCCTTTCCTGTATTAGGGAAGTTTTCAACTACAATCTCTTCAAATATTTTCTCAGTCCCTTTCTTTTACTCTTCTTCTTCTGGGACCCCTATAATTCAAATGTTGGTGCATTTAATGTTGTCCCAGAGGGCTCGGAGACTGTCTTCAATTCTTTTCATTCTTTTTCTTTATTCTGCTCTGTGGTAGTTATTTCCACTATTTTATCTTCCAGGTCACTTATGAGTTCTTCTGCCTCAGTTATTCTGCTATTGATTCCTTCTAGAGAATTTTTAATTTCATTTATTGTGTTGTTCGTTCATCATTGTTTGTTTGCTCTTTAGTTCTTCTAGGTCCTTGTTAAACATTTCTTGTATTTTCTCCATTCTATTTCCAAGATTTTGGATCATCTTTACTATCATTACTCTGAATTCTTTTTCAGGTAGACTGCCTATTTTCTCTTCATTTGTTAGGTCTGGTGGGTTTTTATCTTGCTCCTTCATCTGCTGTGTGTTTCTCTGTCTTCTCATTTCGCTCAGCTTACTGTGTTTGGGGTCTCCTTTTCGCAGGCTGCAGGTTTGTAGTTCCCGTTGTTTTTGGTGTCTGCCCCCAGTGGCTAAGGTTAGTTCAGTGGGCTGTGTAGGCTTCCTGGCGGAGGGGGCTGGTGCCTGTGTTCTGGTGGATGAGACTGGATCTTGTCTTTCTGTTGGGCAGGACCACACACAGTGGTGTGTTTTGGGGTGCCTGTGACCTCATTATGATTTTAGGCAGCCTCTCTGCTAATGGGTGGGGCTGTGTTTCTGTCTTGCTAGTTGTTTGGCATAGGGTGTCCAGCAATGTAGCTTGTTCTCGTTGAGTGCAGCTGGGTCTTAGCACTGAGACGGAGATCCCTGGGAGAGCTTTCGCCGTTGACATTATGTGGAGCCGGGAGGTCTCTGGTGGACCAATGTCCTGCCCTCAGCTCTCCACCCTCAGAGGCACAGGGCTGACCCCCAGCCAAAGCACCAAGTCCTTGTCAGCCACACAGCTGGTGTAACTATTCTCAGCATGACTAATTTCAACCTGATGTCACACAGCTGCAGAGGTGTGTTGTCACGCAAAGCCTTAAGAACCTCAGTCAGCACTCCCTAATGCTTTCATGGATTTTTGCGGAACTCTTGCATCACCAGCCAACCTATGCTTGCCATTCTGTCATGATTTGACAGTACCAGACTTAGTGTTGACATAATTGACTCCTGAGGCTGCCATGAGAGCTAAAAACTTTATTGCTACAATTTTGGTGGCAATTTTTGTCCTTTGAGCAATATGGAATAAAATTATTAGCACCACAAAATCAATATTCCATAAAGGAAAAGGTTAATCACAATATATATGTTAAGTCCTCCCCCTATTTTTAATGTCTGTGTCATACCAACCTGATGGTTCACCCCAAATGTACCCTTTAAAGGATGTACATTTGAAGGTGTAGTATCTAATCTGTACTTCAATTAGGACCTGAAATGAAGGGAGTTTATTTTTGTTTTTATTTTTGGCTCAGTCCAACAAGAATGAAATTATGATGTTGTGTGTTATTAAAGTGTAGAGAAACCTGTTTAGCTCAGTTTTTAAAATGTGATTTTATTTGGCGGACTCCAAGTATTCAAAGGCATTTTAGCCAATGCTGGATCACCCCTGGGAAAATGAAGTCGTAGATGAGAAAGTGAAAAAGAGACCTGGGCACACATACTATGTGGGCACAAAAGACACTCAGAATCAGCTGTAAGGATCGAGTAGATATTCATTTTGAGCTTTTGGCTAAAACATGATAACTTAAGCTTGGAGAAAATAAAGGCATCTTAGTGTAGAGAGGTGCTTGGAAAGTAAGAACCTGTATCCTAAACGGCAGTGAGAAGTAGAACAAAAGGGACCAGAAGCTGGGTTGGGGGAGGAGATGGCACAAAAATTTGGAGACTTAGAGATGAAGTACTACATTTGTATCTGGGATTTTTTTTTCCTTTTCCTAACTGGGATTCATCAAAATGTGTCAAACATCAAGGTTAAATATTTATGCTGTTAAATCAATAATGAAAGAATATAAAAAGCAGATGAACTGAGTAGGAATCCCCATTTCTCTCCCATCCATCCTTAAAGAAATCTAATTGCCTGCAGGGCTCTTAATCAGACTCATGTCGGTTTCAAGTCCTACAGGTATTGCCTGGGCCAACCAGCCAAGGCTGAGTAGAAATCACCCTGCAATGTCAACCTCTTTTACGATGAACACATCACATGACACCATGAAAAGAGCCTAGATGTTGCATCAGATGGAAAAAGTTGCTCTCCAAGCCTCAAACTCTTCACTGAGCCCTTCCAATCCAACTCCAGCATCTAATGACTCCAGCCAGGGCTTGATGATGAATTCTAACTCGGGCTCTGCTCTCTGCTGAGCACCCAACCTGGCACTTCCTTGTCTGTGGCATGCAAGCTAAGGATAGGCAGGTCAGCCCACTTCTTGGTGAAACACTGGAAATAATCTAGAAAGAACAAGAGTCTTCATAGGAAAAGAATCATTTTTTAGGTCTTCGTAAGAACAGAACCAATTATCCACAAAGCTATACTGTTTAAAATGGAATCATCAATTAGCTACAACTAAAACATACTGTGTTAGACCTGAAAATAATCTTTGATGGGATAACTTCTTTATTACTTAATTTAATTATGGTTCTTATAAGAGACATTGCAGGAATTAGCAGCCCTCAGTAAATTCTTCTATATCTTAACTCCCCTTTGACTCATTCATTTACTTGCCATTTATTCTTCAGCCCAGAGAAAATGAGAGAGAAAGCGAGAAATAAAGAAGCTTACATATGTTTCCATATATCTTAGTATCTAATAATAAAAAAATCATACTTTTCAGGGAAAAAAAATCTACTTTTTCCTAGCCCTGAACTCTGATGGCTTTATCACTTGGATGTTTATAGAAGGAAAACTGAAAATAATGGGCAATGTCCCAAGAGCAGTTTAACCAAAGAATGCAAAAACATTTCTTTATATGACCATTTTACATGGCCTCATTAACCTCTCTTGAAAATCCACACCCTAAAAACAAAGAAGACATGACAACACCTATAAATCTCTTTTTGTGGTGAATTAATACACTATGGAATGAATTAATGTTCCATCTTTGTAATTATCACTGGTTTTTATGTTTGACATAGGTGGAAATAAAGTAGCCTTTCAATTCCGACGTTATTTTCTCAAATAATAGGTTCCCTGACCCAGTCAGTATTCTTCAACAGCCACAGCCTAATATGGTAATTACCCGTTTTTTCTGATTAATTTTTGCACTAACAGAGTAGGCCCGGGAAAGGGTGTGAAAGTGTCTGGTTCATCCTCCCACCCCCACCTCTAATTCTGACTGAAGCTTCTCGTGCCCACTCCCCCGCAGGAACCTGTCCTGTGCACCCTTCTTGAGAGAGATTGCTCTCAGGTAGCTGTCATGACTGCAAATCAAGCTGATAAAATCCTTACCGCAGGGTTTGCTGCTAAAAACTTGACCTGTATTACCCTTACCAGCAATGTCTGCAATTTAGTTGGAGGAATCTACTCTCTGGAAAAGCACTGTGTGATGAGCAGGGTTAGAAATGAGCAGGTGTCCTCAGAAGATACTGTATAATTGAAATTTGCTAAGAGGGTAGATCCTAAGGTAACCCTGTGAGGTGATGGATATGTTAATTAGCTTGACTGCAGTGAATCTTTCACAGTATATATGTATCAAATCGTCAAGGTGTACACCTTCAATATATGCACTGTTAAAAAAGATAAAGAGAATGATCTTCCACATTCAAACTTTTTCCATACAATTAACGGATTTAGCTAAAAGTACAGAACTATGGGTTCTCCATTGCATATGTAAACCCAAATGGCAAATCATCAGAGGAGATTTACCAGCCTCCCTAATAAAAATAGATGGAATAAAACAACTGCACAACCCTGTCATTCTAGAGACCAAAATGTCTGTGTAAATAAGAGGTATAAAACAGAAGACCCGATAATCCCAGGTGGGGGATATATTCTAAGAAAACAATCCCAAAAGCAAAATAATCTTTACAAAAGATATTGCCAATATCAATACTGTTTATGAGGACTTTCCTGGTGACGCAGTGGTTAAGAGTCTGCCTGCCAATGCAGGGGACATGGGTTAGACCCCTGGTCCGGGAAGATTCCACATGCCGCGGAGTAACTAAGCCCGTGCGCCACAACTACTGAGCCTGCGCTCTAGAGCCCGTGAGCCACAACTACTGTGCCTGCGTGCCACAACTACTGAAGCCTGTGCACCTAGAGCCTGTGCTCTGCAACAAGAGAAACCACCGCACGAGAAGCCTGCACACCACAACAAAGAGTAGCTCCCGCTCGCCGCAACTAGAGAAAGCCCATACGCAGCAATGAAGACCTAATGCAGCCAAAAATAAATAAATAAAAATAAATTTAAAAAAAATTAAAAATACTGTTTATGATATTAAACAATTAGAAACACACCAATTTGTAATAATAGGCGAAAGTTTAAGTATGATTATGACGTATCAACGTGATGGATGTTTTATCACTGTTAAAAACGTTATGTAAGAAGTTCCACTTAATGCAAGATGAAGAAATCCTAGCGATCTGCTGTACCACACTGTGCCTCTGGTTAGCAATACTATATTGTACACATAAAATTCGTTAAGAGGGCAGATCTCATGTTAAGTGTTTTTGCCACATTAAAAAACCAGTACTACATAAGCACACAGTCATATAAATTATACATAAAATAATATTCATTTGGAAAATTAGATCACGTGTGTACTGCTTACACCCACGCAAAGTGTACAAACACACACAGATAAAAACTGGAAGTAAATTTAAAGTTATAAACAGAGGTTTCAATTAATTATATTCCCTTTTTTCCTACCAAATTAAGTGTATAATAACATTTTTTTAAAAAATCAAAATAGTGGACAAAGGGGAAGGGGATAGGACCTCAAGTAGAACTGCCACCAGGAGTTCTAACTTGCATAAAGAAAGGCTGGTTCTCACTTCAATGATAACTCAGTATCTGGGCCCTTCTGGCAGTCAAGCTCCACCAAGGCTCCCAACCTGTCAGGCAGTGTTGATTAATCACTTCAGTAGAACTAGCCAAACAGAACCAGATCAGGGTCAGTAGATTTTTATCACCGGGGCCACATTACATTTATATTTGAGATATGTCCAAAGATCTTCACAGCATCTTCAGTCCTCTACATTCCCCTAATGCTACATCTACACTAGCCAAATAAATCTGAAAATGATCATATACTATGCAGACTTGCTCCATCTCTACTGTTCCTATTTAAGGCTCACAAGTACATATTACAAAATCATTCCTTCTCCATTTAAAGTACAAAAATAGATGACAATAGGATGCTAATGAGTGCCTTAATCCCTGCTCAAAATAGCGTGGCTTGAAAAACAATGCTGGCAGTTCCCACATTATAATATCAACAAAAACTCAAATGTGGATAGCACTTTACAGTATAGAAAATGCTGTTGTAAACATTACACCACCACAAGATCCTTACTTGGTTAAAATTCAGCTTAGCTTATATTAAGATGGAGTGTCAAGTTCTAGCAGCTTTCTAATTGCAGGGAAAAGTAGGCAATTAGAAGAGGCCTATTTAGAGGAGCTACTTCTCAGACAGCTGATATGGAAAACGATATGACTTAAAGCTAGCAATTCTTTTAATCCAAAGTTAGGTGGGAGGGTATCGAATTTAACCACAAAACCTCTTTATTTTTCACAGGTCCTTTTATGGATTCTCCCGTGGGGGGGGGAGGGGGACAGGAGTGGGGGACGATTTAGGATTCATTCTACTGAAGATCTGACCAAAGTCGAATGTAGAGGTTACTGAATCATTCCTAAATACGTTTCAATTTTAAAGTTATTATAATTCAGCAGACATTGACTCAGTGATGATTATGTGCCAACCTCCAGTATATATAAATAGATGAAGAAGACAAGGTCCCTAAGGTCGGTGACTGAGGCAGGGCTACAGAACAACTATCAAGCTTGGGATCTGCTGAGCCCTTCTAACTTGGATGACAGAAGACATAGCTTATTTCTTCTCCCACTCAAGTCTCCATTGTAATAAAGGGATATTATAATATTCCTTATAATAAAGGGATAACATTATAATAAACAGAAAAGAGAAGCATGAAAGCACAAGAGCAAGATACTGGGAGGGGAGCCATCAGCAAACGATGATAACGGATCTCTACAAAAGCAGGTAGAAAACGGTGCCTGAAGAAGGGCAAAGGAGGTCCAGCAGAAAATACAACTTTGAGGGACCCATTGTCCCACAAGGCAGGAAGTAGCTGACCTGCCTTGCAGATACCCAGGCAGACTCAGGCCCACCAGGCCCTCTGGAGAAGGAGCATGTGCTGCAGGGTCAAGGTCAGTGGGGACTAATTAAGAGTTACAGACCAGGCTGCCTTCTCCTCTTCCCCATCATCTTATCTCTGAAGACTAAATTATCAGGTTTCTGGATCTCAGGCTAGACGAAGAGGCTTTCCCCAAAATGAAGAATATAAGTCTTCTCATTGCAATGACCCATCAGGAAAAATGAACTCTGAAGGTCCACACTTAGACACACTGTGTTAGAATGTTCAGAACAACAAGGGTGAAGAAAAGAATCCTATACGCTTTCTGAGAGAAAACAAAGACATGTACAGAAAATGAAATATCAGCTTGGCATCAGACTTCTCATTAGAATTAAGAAGGTTAGAAGACAACAAGAAATGCCTTCTAGCTGCAATGGGGAAATTGTTTTCAGCCTAGAAGTCATAGTAGTCAGCCTTGTAATTAACAGGACAGCATGCAGACATCATCAGACATGCGTGGGCAGAACAAAGACATTATTAGAAATGCATGGACTAAAATGCAGAAAGTTTACCTTTCATTCATCCTTTCTTAGGAAATTATTTGAAAATGCCCTCAAACAAAGCCAGATAGTAAACAAGGAAGAAAAGAAAGGCATTAAATTCCAAAAGCTGTATTCGACCAAGAAGAGCAAAGAAGGGTCATCCTGGGGTGACAGCTATGTAGCCAATCCGAGGTCAACCAACCCAGAGGAAAGCAGCAGGGGGACAGAGGAATCAGGGATTCCTGTTCACAAAAGGGATTCCTTCAAACCTAGAGACACTGGGGAAGTTTAACAAGGTGATAAAAGCAGACAATGCAAAAATGAAACAAAACAAGAAGTAGAAACTTTAGGAAATCTTCAAAGGAAAAGATATATAATCATAATATTCCATTTGACTCCTCAATGAATAGTATTTACTTAGTCATCATAATGTAAAAACTATTGATTTTCAACTTTAAAATTTAAGCTATAAAGAAATCACTGAAGACTTAATTATGGGTAAAGAAAAGCAAGTACATGTTATCCACATAGATAATATAAAAGGAAATGGACTGATGTCAAAGGCTGGGAGAAGAAAGATAATGGGGAGAGCTGAAGGGAGTATAAGTGTGCTGATAACCTCCATCCATAGCTGACAACACAAAAAGCAAAGTAACAGCTAACTGCTTAAAGTTAAGAACTTAACCAACCCAAAACTGCAAATAGTGAGGGACCTGTTTTCGAAGATGGGGGTTGAGTGAGTTAGGGTGATGTCAGAAAGATACACTTCTTGGGATTCATAGATACACACCACTGTATATAAAATAGATAAACAACAAGATCCTACTGTGTAACAAAGAACTATATTCAATACCTTGTAATAACCTATAATGGAAAATAATCTGAAAAGGAATATATATACATATATATTCAGTTATATTCAATATATATATAAATGAATCACTTTGTTGTACACCAGAAACTACAACAGCATTGTAAATCAACTCTACTTCAATGAAAAAAAGTCAATGACAAAAACAAAACAACAAAAAAGAAAGATACACTTCTTTTATCCTAGCGGAAGTCAATAAAAAAATGACTAGAACTGATCAACCCAGAAAAAACAGTACAAACTTACATAGGAGGGTACACATTTTTGCATTTGCTTATATATCAATATGAAGAATTTTCTAGAAGATACAAGAGTTAACTGATTTTTCTGACTTTTCTCCTTGGGGAGATTCTAAGGTATAGGACAAAAGGTGAGAAGATTTTTCACTCTATGTATTTTTATACTTTTTATTTTTGAACCATGTCAATGAATTACCTTTTCAGACAATGAAATGTGTTAACATTTAAAACATACAAATAAATTATTTAGCAATATGGAGGCAACCAAACTAAAGAAACAATGAAAAAATAGAAAAGCGGTTCCTTTTACAGACGGGGGGGTTAGTTATCAGGGAATGAGTGCTTTTCATTACAATTTCACCCGCACAATACTTTTAACAATTTGTGCATAACAAGCTTCATTAAAAATTGAAATGAATAAAAATAAACAAAAATCCCCAGATGAAGAAAAAGGCTTCTTTAAGAAAAGATGTCTTTCAGAGGAAGCAACTGTCACAGAATAATACAAATAATCAATCATTCTCTACAATCCCCCTCTCCTGTTTCTCCAAGGCTTCTTCCTCCTTACTCCTCCCAAGAGAATTTCATAATTATGATACGATTTCCAATAAAATAATAATGTATTTAATGTGTTAAAGGCTGAAGAAAAGTTAGCTACAATGAATATTTCTCCCTTAAAACTTTTATAACTGAGGCAACAAACATGTAAACCATTACATTTCTCATCATTAAAAGAAATGGAAACTTTAAATGACTTTATCAACATTTATAGACTATCTGTTGTGAATCATAATTATGCACAATTACTCATTGATGATACTTCAAAATATGTCCAAAATTATTACCAAAAACAATTTTTTCATAGAAACATAAACTTTAAAAATACTCATACTGGGGGTAAAACTAAGAGTCAGCAGTCCCAGCAAAATGAGCTGTGTTAACCTGGCCAAGTCATCTATCCCCTATCCTCTCTTTCTTTTTCACCTTATTTCTTCATGTGTAAAATAAGTTAGATAAACCCAACCTCTAAGATCCCTGCCAGCTACAGTCATTTTTTGCTTGTTTGTTTTACCTTTCAGGCTATTTGCTAGTGAAAATTTAATAGCAAAGAATCAATTAGTGGATGTAACCATTAATGTCCAGACACGGTAAGAGTCTGACCAATTGTAATATTCTATCAACCACATCACATTGTCCATCCTGAGTGAGGTTACTAAGGCTTTTTCAAAGTGCTGCCACTAGGTTCTAGTTTGGTTATTCCATCAGTCATTTGAGGTGTACTGCTGGTAGCAGATTGAGGAAGTAGTAAAGCACAGTCCCTGTTCTCAAACTGTTCACATGTAGAGGGGGAAGTGAACAGTAAAAACAGTACAATGTTGAAAAGTGTTCTGGAAGAATTAAGTCTATGGTGCTAAATGAACACAGAGAGTAGAGTAATCCACTCTGCTAAAGGCTGTGGAAAGAGGACAGACAAGGAGAGAAGAGAATCATGAAACACCTTTTAGGATCCAAGTGTAAATTTTGCTTTTTATTCTTGTTAAATTTCATCATGTTAATTTTAGCTCTTTAATCCAGACTATTGAATCCTGATCCTATTAGCCATCATTTAACTCTTGATCCCAATCTGTGCCACTTATATTGCCTTTCCATCTAAAATACTGATTAAAAAGTTGAAAAAGAAAGTACAAGCCAGTCCTGCAAAATGCAGGACCAACCTGGATATTTCCTTCAAGTTGATGATGGGTATGGTCATTTGACTAATATTTGCACCTAAGTTGTATTTTTCTCCATTTGACTATCATGGTAAACCAATGTAAACCCCATCTTCAGTCTAGAAATCCTGCCAAAGAAAGAAAATTGAGGTCTGACATAGCTTTTTCATAGCAAACTTACATGAGATGCTAGACCTCTCCCCTGGGCTCACATATGGCATGCTTAATTCTTAAAACTTTCTTAATTCTTAAAATATTCTTAAAACTTGTCTAAGGTAGACATTCTTTACCAGTCTGAAGTAATACATAGAAGTCACTCTCTTTCCATTTAAAAAAAGTCAGCATTTTTGTTCAGATTTCTCCAAGTCATTTTCTATAACTGTCCAAGAATCTTATTTACAAACTCTCCTAGTATCCTAGAATATAGTTTCATTAATGCCAAGGGATTTTGAAATCTATTAAAGCCAAATAAATCTCTCATCTATTAGCTATGTTATTCACCATCAGCACTGAATAATAAAAATCCCAATGAGAAGTTGGTATGGATTGAAAACAAACTTCGTCAAAACAGAGCAAAAGTGAACAGATAAAAAAGAGAATAAGATTGCAAGGCAGGAGTATGATGTACAAATGGCAGCTCCGTGGTCTTACTTTTTTGGAAATATACAAAACAGCAATTTGCTTAAATGACTCAGTAACCATTTTTACCAAACATTACATATAAAAACTGCCCATCCCCAGAGAGTGGGTGTTTGGCTAGACTCTGTCCTCGGTCCTCTCTGCTTCTCTCTCTAAATGGATTCACTCTGAGACCCATCTACTAGTTAAATGACTGCTGATGTAACCTGATCTCTCCTAAGAGCTCTGTTTCTATTTCCAGCTGTCTACTGGACTTTTCTTCCTAGACAGTCCACTTTAACCTCAGGGTGAACTCGCCCCAAGCCAAACTATCACCTGAAAAAATTAAAAGTCCCCTCTTCTCCTTCCCCATTTCTGTTGCTAGTGCCATAAGTCATCGCTACTCTTCCCTCTGATCCATATCCAAACCAGACACCAGGTTCATTAGTGTTCCTGCCATTTGCAGTGTCTCTTGCATAATCCCTTCCTTTAATTCTCACAATCAAAATTCATATTCAATCTTCTATCATCTTATACAGGCTCTCCCCTCCCCACCATAATCTTTCCCAACTTCCAAGAGAAGGGCAACAGATTCGTCTCTCCAAAACACACTGTCATCATACATTCCCAGGCTCTAGAGTTTCCAATGACTGATGACCTCCCAACTTCCCATCTGATGAACAAGGCCACCCACAGTGTAACTTTCAAAACCATCATTCTTGTTTACTCACTGCCACGAAACCTTTGCACCTACGTTCACAGCTAGAATTTAGGTGTGAATCTAAATTTAATTAAATCTAAATTTAATTTAAAGCATTTAAACATCATAAACGCTTTAAATCTTACCTCTCAGTCCAAGCCATAAATACATGCAAATGCAGGAATGAATGAGTTTACCTACAAGGGACTTAAAATGAAACCGAGTCAATTGGGAGCTTACTGGGCACCTATTTGCAAGATGCTTTGCTAGGCACTGTAGAGGATATGAAGATTTGCATCATGTTCAAACATATTAAAAAATGCATCTCAATTTCCAATCAAAATAAGTTACAAATCTCTTAGGGGAAAAAATTCCTGTTAGAAGCTAGGTGCAGCCTACATCACAAAACAAGTATGTCTGAAGAAAACTTGACTGTGTTCTTCAAAAACTATTAAATTCACCCTAAAAACTAAGAACCACCAAATGAGAGTCAATTAATTTCATTACAATTCAAATAACTTTTGATCTTTAACCTTCTTCTGTATGTCTAAAATGTCTTTATTTTTAAAGACAGTTCTTATTGAAAATGTTTGGGAATAGTGCTTTAAAGAAATAACTTTAATAAGATGAGCTTTCCAATGATCCTTCAAATTCCTTATTCCCCAGAGGTTAACCATCTTGCATGTCTCCTCTAAATGATTTTGGGCATGGTAGAGCCAGATACATCTCTTTGAAAGCATAACTGGAGGAAAATCTACAGCATGTCTAGAGAGCTTCCAGTTAGCTCAAGACCACTAGTAAAGATTTCTTCTTCTTTCAGTGAAAGAGCCATCCTATCAGAAGTTCCCCACCTATGTTCTAGAAAAGCAACGCTGTGTTTGCCAAACACAGTGAATGCCATCTAGGAATTATTTAACCATTTTCATATTCATCACCACAGCATTATCTAATTAATATTTCATTTATGATCACCGAAGAATTATCACATGTCGGGAAATACATCTTAAATCCATCTTAGCTTGGCTTTAAAATGCAATGATGTGTATTTTTTACAGCTTTATGCTTTAAAGGACTACAAACAAATGAACATCTTTCTTCTACAATTCATGAGTGAAAGATTATAAAACGCTGGAAAACACAACATTCTATTTTTCTCTATACACAAAGAATCCATGATAAACTTTAAACTACAAGATGGGGGAGATGAAGATTGAAAATCCAAGCACACAGCACAACATAGTAACATAGCACATGGTAAAGCTACTAGGTATGTGGGAGGGATGATTCTCCTCTACCTTCTGCTACCTTAAGTAACAGCTCCATGAAACAAAAGGAAAATCTACCCCAGTCAAAGAGGACATAAATAGAACACATGAATGTTCCCCCTCTCTTAGAAGACAGACACAGATGTTTTCAGATACTAAGGATTCTTCTTTGTGCCAGGGGTAATCCTAGCTTGTTCATGCTGAATAGTTCTTTCAAGACTATCCAAATAAAGTTACTGTAACTATTCTCATGGGGATGTAATGCACACAACCTAAAAGTTAATAAGAATGAAAGATAAATATTAACAAATACTAGGATTTTCTAGGATTAAAGTAAACCTTCATGGTTACAAGCGAACAAATGGCTAATGCAATTAAGGACCTTACATGACAAAAAAGCAAAATTTTCACACTGCAGTATCAACAACCATGATGAACATATTTATTTTCAGATTGATACCTCATAGACCAATGAAAACTAGTAAAGAGATTGAAAATGTCTGACTCTCTCTTCCATCGGACTGTAAGCTCCTTGAGGGCTCCTATTTGATCCCCATTTCCTAGCGTGAAATTTAAAGTACTACATATGCTGCTAGGTTAATAAATATTAAATAACAGCACTGATCATTTTAAAACCTCATATGAATCAACTTCACATGAACTTCTTTACAAACTTTAGAAGTACCTTGTGTAAATATTAGTAAGTTATAATATTCACTACCAACTCTTTTCTGTTAGAACTGAGGAGGGTTTGGGTTTTTTTTTTTTAACAGGATATCATCTGATTTCCATGTCATTGATCATGCAGCTGATCCAAATTAGTCCTCCAAGACAGTTGAAAACATTACCAATCTTTCTGCATTCATTTTCACTCAACATTCATTGAGCACCTACTATGTTATGGGGCACTGTGCCTCTCTAGAGAATAAAATGATGATCAAGACGTGTGATAACTACAGAATGGTTTGATGGGTGAGACTAACAATTAAGCAAACAAGCAATTATAGTACGATTGATAAGTACTATGATAAATATCAATATTGTAGGAGTATGAGGCACTACGGAAAGAGGCAGCACCTAATCCAGACTTGAAAGATCAGAGGAAACTTTCCTAGAGGAAATAACATATAAATAGAGAAACAAAGAGATGAATAAGATTTTGCTAGGCAAAGAGAAAGTGAAGATTTCCTGCACTGGGAACAGCCCAGAATCGAGGCACGGAAATTAAGGAGAAGCATGGCTACGGGCTACATAGAGTCCGTGGGAGCTGGAACTGAAGGTGAGGGGTGAGGAATGGCGAGAGCTGAGGTTGGAGAGATAAACTGAAGTCTGACTATGAATCAGACCTTTTAAGCTACATTAGGAAGATGGGATTGTATCCTGAGAGTAGTGTGAAGCTATTGTTTCTGAGGCCTGCATGGGAGAGGTCACTTCATCATAACACTCTATTTATAATACGGTAACTGCATTAGAATGGCGGACCTCAAAGCATGGTGCCCAGATCAGCAGCATCAGGAACCCCTGGAAACATGTTAGAAAGGTAAACTCTTGGGGCCTACTCCAGACCTACAGGATCCGATACTGTGGGGGTGAAGCCCAGCAACCTGTGCTTTAACAGGCCTTCCAGGTGATTCTGATGCATGTACTGTGCATGTGGTAACTGAAACTAGCCTGAGAAAACGTTAAGGGATAAGCGAAGAGGGCCGAGGAGAGCCCCGGGGAACACCCACGTTTAAGAGATGATCAGAAGAAGATCCAGGAAAAATAAGACTGAGGAGGGGGCAGCCAGAGTGCTAAGACGAAAGTCAGGAGACTATGGGGCTATGGCAGCCAAAGGCAGGCACTCATAGGGTCAAGTCTGTTGAGAAGTCAGGCAAGACAAGGACTGGAATGCACCTCTCCTGGATTTAGCAATGACCAAGGTCATGGGTGACTCCAGCAAGAACAGTCTTAGCGGGATGGTGGGGCTTGAAGCCAGACTGTGAAGAGGTAAGAGATGGGATAGCGGTTGGGGAGGCCAAGAGATGAAGGGTATTTTTAAGTTGAGAAAGACTTGGTCATATATAAATGCTAATTAAAAGGATCCAGTGGAGGCAATCGTTGAAGAATGAACCCTCTAAAAATGTGGGAGGGGATGTGACCTAGTAAACAGGTTCCTGGGATTAGTCTTGGACCGGACCGGATTCATCTCTGCCACTGTCACAACACAAGAAGCAAGGATGGGTGTGGGTACGGGTATATCTGTAGGTTGGGGGAGTGAATTTTCATCTGAGGGTTTCTATTTCCTCTGTCAAATGAGTATAAGAGGAAAGGTCATCTGCTGAGAGTGACAGGTGGGGGAAGAGTGAGAATATGGTTAAAGTCTAGATAGGGCCCATCTTAGATGGGGGCCAAGCTGAAAGCTGGGGAACGAGCTGGGAGCGTCACTCACTGAGCCACGTGAGAGATGACAGTGACCTGATCAGTCAGATGGTGGCAGTGGGGATGCAGATAAATATATGGATTACAGAGATGTTATGGGAGTAGAATCATCAAGAATTGTTGATTGGTAAATTATAGGAAATAAGAGGAACTTGTCTACATATGGTGTAGAAGATGCATGAAAGGTTCCCCTGCGTGGAGGCCACTTTGTCTGTGAAAGGCGATCATAACACTTGCTTCACATATGGCCCCTGGAGGGAAAACACATGTCAAGAAGGTAGTCTAGTACTTAAGGAAATGCACAGCAAATGGTAGCTGGCAGAATTAGTTTGCTCTTATAGCAGAATACTTTGAACAGAATAAGCACTCACATTGGTTGAATGACGACTGATTGAATGAATGAACAAATGAATAAGGATGAGTGCAAACAAAAGTAGAATGAATATTTCCCCTTCTGCTTCTACCCCTGCCTAACTTTACAATAAAGATCACAAAATACTAAGTGGGTATTTGACAACAGTAATCACTTTTATTAAGGTATAATAATTGTGAGGACTTAACTAGTTCTTATCTTTATGGATACATACTGAAATACAGATAAAATGTTATAATATTTGGGATTTCCATTAAGTATGGGATGGGAAGGAAGAGTAGGAAGTATAAAGGAAATAAAGTAGGACTTAAGTTGATAATTATTAAATTTTGGTGATGGGTATATGGGAATCATATTAGTCTAATTTTGTGTTTGATTGAAAAGTACATGGTAATTGTTTTTGTTTCTGTTTTTCCCCTCAATCACAACAAAGTTAATCCACAACCTCTGGCAGAACACAAAGTCATAAGACATTTAACTGCCATGCGGAAAAAATAATATTCAAATCTTCTGGATCACCAATGAGGATATGACAGTTATTAGATTAGAGTGTGGTTTTGTTATTCTTTATCTATTCCATGGAATGGGGGTAAGGCTTTTTTCATAAAATAGGTTTGAAGTATAGGTTAGTATTTTAAAAAATGAATCACCTTATTGCTCCTTTACTTCGTTCAATCCCATCCATCTCCCTGCTTTGGGTTTGACGAAATACGTATCCGATGCTTCTCACTCATCTTAATGCCTAGACACACACTTACTGAGATGCCTGCTTCCAGCTCTCCTCCACTGTGTGCCACTCCTCGTCTCAACGTAGGGCCTTACCCACCCTACTTGCTCTACATGTTTGCTCTGCCTGGCACCCCCGACCTGCCCCTGTGCCTGGCCACTTCCTCCCCATACTTCAGGTCTTATCATTAATTTCGTGCTCCCCGAATGCCTTCCTGGACCCTGAGACTGTGTTGAGTGCCCTTCTTATGTTCTTGGAGCATCAGTGTTCATGCTAATGGTTGTTCTCTCCTTTACGCTCCTTACCAAAAGGGGGCTCATGCACTGTGAGCTAGAGGACAGCTGTAGTCCTTCCACCAACATCCCTCAGTTCTCTATGAAAACTTAAATCCATCTCCTCCGCTCCAGCCCCTCTGCCAGTGCCTGCACCACCCATGAGTCACACCACCATCCCCTACCTAAACTTTTTCAAGGGCTTCTCAATGCCGCCTTCCTTAGTTCATGCCCCATTTTTCTTTCCTTTTGCTTTTTTTGTTTGTTTGTTTGTTTTTGCGGTACGCGGGCCTCTCACTGTTGTGGCATCTCCCGTTGCGGAGCACAGGCTTCGGACGTGCAGGCTCAACGGCCACGGCTCACGGGCCCAGCCACTCCGCAGCATGTGGGATCCTCCCAGACCAGGGCACGAACCCGCGTCCCCTGCATTGGCAGGTGGACTCTCAACCACTGCGCCACCAGGGAAGCCCTTCCTTTTGCTTTTACTATAATAAATACATAACATAAAACTTGTCATTTTAATCATTTTAAGTGATGCATTAATTATATACATAATGTTATGCAACCATCACCACTATCTATGTCTGAAATGTTTTCATCACCCCAAACAGAAATTCTGTACCTATTAGACAATAACTACCCCTACCCCGAGCCTCTGTAATCTATTTTCTGCCAAGGACAGGGACTGTCTCGCTCTGTGGATTTGCCTGTTCTAGAAATGTCATGGAAGTGGAATCATACAATATTTGTCCTTTTCTGTCTGGTTTATTTCACTCAGCAAAATGTTTTCAAGGTTCATCCATGTTGTACCATATATCAGAACTTCACTACTTTTCATGGCTAATATTCCACTGTACATATACACCACATTGTGTTTATCCATTCATCTGTTGATGGACACTGGGCTGTTTTCCACTTTTTAGCTATTGTGAATAGTGTTGCTGTGAATGTTGGCATAGAAGTATCTGTTTGAGTTCTTGTTTTCAATTCTCTTGGGTTTACTCCTAGTCGTAGAATTGCTGGGTCATACGGTAATTCTGTTTAGCCTTTTGAGAAATTCCCCTTTTGATAAACATAAAACTCTCACACCTACCTCAAGACCATGGTATGCTGCTTCCCTATCCCCCACGTGAACTCTCTCCCTTGAGAACCACGCATCTCTAGAGAACATGCAAGAGCCTTGGCCCAGCTGGCAAGACTGTCCACAGTTTGGCCTCTTGTCTCCCTTTGCCGTCTCATCGTCTTCCTCTCCTTGGTCTAACCCTGATGAATCCGTGTGACTTTCAGAGGCTATACCTCCATGCCCTCTCCTTCTCTTCCTTCGCCTACTCTCTTGGAAGAAACTGTCCAAGTCTCCTTTCTCGATCTTCTCGGGTCTCCCACAGCACCATCTCTGCACCAAGAGGGCAAAACTTACCACCACTCTGAATTGTTCAAGAGGAGAAAATCCATATTGGCCTCTCTCAGCTCACAGATGCTGCCATCAGCCAAGCCTACATCGTATAAAAACTCAAGGAAGTCTGAAAACAAAACTTTACTGGCATAAAATTTCAAGGTCAAACAGATGGCGGTGGGTTACCCAAAGGAAGTTTCATCTATTTGGTGTAATAAAATGCTAGCATAAATATGTGCTATTGATCTTTAATATGCTACTAAATACCATATTTAACATTTCATTTGACTGCTAATGTCTCAAGGAAGGGGATTATGTTTTTCTAATGTAAGCTTTTTTATTTTGAAATATGATACACAGAGAATAATGCATTGCATGAAAACATACGGCTTAATGAATTAATATAATTCAAATATAATTCAAAACTCAAGAAACCACCACCTAGTTCAAGACACAGAATGTTGTCAGACCCCCCCCAGAAGGCTTGCATGCGACCCTCCCCAATGACAACCCCTTCCCTTCAGGCAGTTATCTTTAAGCGGGTCTATATCTTTAAAAAATAAAGAGCTCCATCCTAGTCAGGCAACTGAAAGCTTATGAAAGAATAAAGCAATATTCAAACTTTTATACCATGGAGTCTCATGCTATGTCATCAACAAATGTGTTGGGTGATGCTTAGTTTCATAGCTCTATATTTTATACCATCTTTTGTTTCGTCTACAAAAATTAATTTTAATAAAATAACAAATTTCTCTTTGGCTTTCATAGATTCCACTGGGAAAAAAATCTCTGGTTCATTTGTTTCCCTCCAAATGACAGCATATACCAGCTCTGTGTGTGTGTGTGTGTGTGTGTATCAGCTTTACGGAGATATAATTCACATATCATACAATTAACCCAAACGGACTATACAATTCAATGTTTTTAGTATATCACAGCTGTCCAACCATAATCACAATCTGTCTTATTTTAAAACATTTCATCACCCCTCCCCCAAAAACCCATACACATCAGCAGTCACTTCCCGTTTCCCTCCAACCCTCCAGGCCCAGGCAGCCACGAATCTGTTTTCTATCTTCATGGATTTTCCTATCCTGGACATTTCAGATAAATGGAATCATACAATATGTGGTCTTTTGTGTTTGGCTTCTTTCACTTGGTATAATGTTTTCAAGGCTCATTCATGTTATAGTATATATCAGTACTTCATCCTTTTTATTTCCGAGTAACACTACATTGTATGGATACACCACATTTTCTTTACCCATTTATCAGTAAATGGACATTTCCGTTGCTTCTATATTTTTAATGGTTCTTTTTTTTAATCTCCCTATTTTATTTTTTAATATTTATTTATTTATTTATTTGGCCACGCCAGGTGTCTTAGTTGCGTCATGTGGGATCTTCAGCTGTGGTATACGGGATCTTTAGTTGCAACATGCAAACTCTTAGTTGCAGCATGTGGGATCTAGTTCCCTGACCAGGGACTGAACCCGAGCCCCCTGCATTGGGAGTGCAGAGTCTTAGCCACTGGAGGACCAGGGAAGCCCCAGTTGCTTCTATTTTTGACTATTATTAATAATGCTGCTATGAACCTTTGTGTACAAGTTTTGGTACAGACGTATGTGTACACTTAGAAGAGTGAAACTGCTGGTTCATGCAGTAACTTTATTTAAGATCTGCCAGGTTACTTTCCAAAGGAGCTGCACCGTTTTACCTTCCCACCCGCAGTGTATGGTGGTTCCAATTTCTTCACATCATTGCTAACATTGTTATTATCTGTCTTTAAGTATACTTGATTGATTTACAGTATTATATTAGTTTCAAGTGTACAGCACAGTGATTCAGTATTTTTGCAGATTATATTCCAGTATAGGTTATTGCAAGATAATGGCTATAATTCCCTGTGCTATATAATATATCCCTGTTGCTTATCTATTTTATACATAGTAGTTTGTATCTCTCAATCCCATACCACTAATTTGTCCCTCTCCCCTTTGGTAACCAAAAGTTTGTTTTCTATGTCTGTGAGTCTGCTTCTGTTTTGCATATACAGTCATTTGTATTATTTTTTAGATTCCACATATAAGTGATATCGTGCGGTATTTGTCTTACTCTGACTTATTTCACTGGGCATGATATTGTCTAGGTCCATCCTAGTGAGGGTGAAGTAGTATCTCATTGTGGTTTTGATTTGCATTTCCCTGATGGCTAATTATGCCAAGTATATTTCCTGTGCCTATTGGCCACTTTTAGATTAGCTCTGGGTTTTCATAGATGCCTTTTATCAGACTGAGATAGTCCTTCCTATTCCTAGTTTATTGAGTGCTTATATCATGAAGAGGTGTTACACTTTGTCAAATGCTTTTTCAGCCTCTACTGGTCCCACTTTTTCAAACTACATCTTGGCTCCTGACATTCTTTAGAATAACAACCCAAACACACACTAAATGTGTCTATGAAATATTCTGCATGAGCCCCAATTAAACACAATTTCCATATACATGAATATTGCAGGAAGTAATTCAAATAAAATAAATGGTATCATCAGAGGATCTGTGTTCAACTGTCAAATAACCAAATCTGTACAATATTAAAGAAGGCAATAAAAAGGACTTACACTGAAGCCAAATACACCAAAGGCAAGTAAAACCTGTGTACAACTTTTTAAATCAGTTAACCACCTGCTAATATTCAACAAAACCATTTAGAATAATAAGCTTTGTCTCTATGATTACACATAATCATTTTGTCAAAAGATGTGTACACAGATAATGGCACATTCCCTCCCTTGTAAAATTCAAAGTCTAATTGGGAATGCCATAGACTGTGCAGAATTTTTTTTAAGATGCTAAAAACAAGTAAAGGATACTAAACCAACCTAAAGTAACAGACCTCCAAAATAACTAATGTACATGTCAAGGTTCTGGAAACTATACTGGCTCACAAGGCTGGTGCCAGCTAGAGCTGACTAGAATTAGGAGATCAGGAAAAGCCTTCAGGGAGATGTGTTTGACCAGGGAAGGAGAGAAACACAGATGAACTAAAAGTAGCTCACCTAATAATGAGATCTTATTAAGAGAAAGCCTCAATAACATTAAGAACATTTCTGCTGCTTATTCTCAGTGTTTATTTTTAACCAATGAGTCTGAAAATACAATGAAGCAAAGATGCCATTATTAAAATAATTTCAAAGAAATCACTTAAAATCAATTTGGGGGGCAAATTATATCTGCAAGGTGTTAACTAAATAACACATTTTCTCAAAAACATGCTACTACATAATTCACTTAATTTTATACTATGTATCTCTACCCTACACCCCAAAACATAAACACTAAGACGCAGACGTTTTTGGTTCATGTTTAATTCCCCTGAGATTTCCAATATTATAAATATCGCCAAAATCTCAACTTAACTCTTTTGGGATTCAGAACAAGTTCTTGGAAAATTACAGAGATCTACAGGGGCATCAGTTGCATCCAAGGAAGATGAGGCCTCTCCTCTTCACCCCAATGTTCAGGATCCTAACCCACTGGGGTTGCACCACATGAAATGCAGTGGGCAAAAGGGACTCTTCTTCCACAAAACACTGCACTAATTCTCCAGCATTCAGCTTCTCCACTTGAATGGAATAAAAACCCTTTTGACAACAACAATTACAATCCCCCCATTTTTTTCTCAGGCACACTATTGGACTTCTTGGTGCATGCACAATGCAAATAAGGCAAGCTTCCTTTCACAAAGTGATTAATATGCAACGACAGCCTGCTTTTTTAGGAGGATGTGAAGAACCACCAACAAGCTTTTCTAAACCCAGAGGTTTCGACAATTATTTCCGCTGTTTATTTTTAAACAGATTACACAATAACAATAACGCCAAGTGCTTTATCTCTAATTTGCCAATATTTTGTAAACAATGACAATTTAGATTTTGAAACTTTTTGTATTATATTTAAGTCTATGGTCAACCATGGATGCCAATATATTAATTTTTTTCCCCCAAATCTAGGAAACTCACTTGTGTGAAACAGGATTCAAGCTATACCTTCTTTTCAAGAAACAGCACTTCATTTTTTGTTGTTGTTTTTTTTTGTTTCTTTTGTGGCACGCGGGCCTCTCACTGTTGTGGCGTCTCCTGTTGCGGAGCACAGGCTCCGGACACGCAGGCTCAGCGGCCATGGCTCACGGGCCCAGCCGCTCCGCGGCATGTGGGACCTTCCCGGACCAGGGCACGAACCCGTGTCCCCTGCATCGGCAGGTGGACTCTCAACCACTGCGCCACCAGGGAAGCCCAGCACTTCATTTTTAAATAGCAAGACCTGACTGGCATATACCTTTGGCAAACTCGTGATTTTAAAAATTTATTATAAATTCCAAAATAAGACTAAGAAATTACATTTTAATGGTAACCCATCTAACTTATATGTGCGTGCCTTTATAAAACTTATGATTTTTACAAACTATTGTTAAATTCAATATAAGGCTATGTTTTGATAGAAAATTAAATGGAATTTGTTCAATAAAACAATATCACAAAGAAAATGGAATCTACAGATTACATACATATGCACATTTAATCTCAAAATAATTTAGGAAGCATTTCTAATCACATGTTTCTTTGGTTACTTCTACCAAAGTTTCCAAGAAAATGCAAACTAGCAGATATAATATTAGACTTCCCTTACTAAAAATTTTACTTGTGTCTCTTTTTTTTGGGGAGTGGCCTATCTCCACCTACCTAGTCTCAGGAAGAGATTCCAATCATACAACTACTTGACTTTCCCGCCTAATATTTCAAACAAAAAAAATCATCAACAACTCAAATGTTTTGCTCTGGATATGAATTTTTCTATTCAATGTATTAAACGTCAAAATGTAAATTTGATTTTTATGTTCATTTTTTTAAAAACCTCTATAGTTAGAGTTTTAAGACACGATGTTATATATGGATGAGACTTTGGGCTTCAAATTGAATTTCAGTCCAAATATTTCAAAATTATATGTAGGTCAATACTAATTATGGCCTAAATCAAATCCATCTTCTTGCCAATAGACCCAAATCCCAGGGCATGTGATGACAGGACAAGAGGAGTTGATTGTGACACCTGCGTATCATCAGTTTTCTTCTAGGATAGATAAGAGCATCATTTCAGGGACATCAGCAAGTCATTCAAGTTGTTTCCTTGTGAAGTTGGAGTGTCTAGCTAGTGCAAGTCCCTTACCTGCCCAGATTCTCCAGACATCACCAGATACGTAACCAACCCCATATTTATCACCACCATATTCACTGTAGGTTTACACTGTTTTCTTCTTCTGTACCTTTAAATTCCAAGTTAAGAAGTTTGTAGTTACAAAAGAAACAGATGAATTTATTTGTTCTAGTCTATAAGTAAATAAAAAGATGAAAGTGAAGACTAAATTAACAGTGGAACTCCTCATTTTAAATCTCTCCTGTTGAGTTAGTTAAAAGAGAATACAATTTTAAACCCACTCATTACAAACAAAAAGTTTAATATTTAGAAACTCATACCTACATTGTTAAAATAATTATACATACTTATAATTTATGTTTGCTGAAAATATACCGCACTAAACACTGATTGTTATGGTATTTAAATAATACAATGTAAATGCCCGAGGTTGTCTGTGATAGCTATTCTCTTAATATTGAACAGGGCAGCAAAAATATAACAGAGTAATATATCGATTTACCTCCCAGTGACTTCAAAATTGTCTGGTGTACATATCTCTAGAAAACCAAATAATAAATGATTATCCAGGTTTCTTATTTAGATACAAAACTACTCTCCAATACCTAAATCAATTAATGTGTGAAATCTTTATCTTCTAAAAAATAATGCCTAATAATGGCTGTGAAGAACTATAAACCATAAATATATTCTTTTATGAGAAGGGAGGAAGGGGAATGAACAGTCTGCATGACCAGTTATCTTAATTGAGCCTGACCAGTAATTTAAATTCTGATTCCAAAACCAATTTAGCTGAAAATGACCTCAAACTGTAATCAAGGGCAGTTAATGGACTCATTTTCAATCTCTTATCTTCAAAGAATATCACACAATGTCCCTTTTTTGCTTCATTATGACAGATGGTTTTCTTGGATGAAAATTTTAAACATGTCATGAGTAACTATAAGTTACATACACAAAAGGGAAAATCTGAGAAAGGAATAAATAACTCTCGGTTATCTTTTTTCTGACACTTCAAGGTTGTCTTTGGTGTCATTCCACAGGAATAAATATTACAAATGTAACCAAAAACAGTTCAGAAAGTAGTTTAGAATTTTTTACGAAACTACTGAATTCATTCATCTTAGACAAACTACACAGAACATAGTAGTTATTCCGTAAGTACTAAATTAAGTGAATGTTTCTGCTACCCAACAAGTCTGGGACACAGCCATTTGCAAATGTGTTCGTGAAACTGCTCTTATTCTGGTTCGCAGCATCACTGCCAAGCCCATGTCTTTATATCCAAAAAAATGTGGGATCTCAGGCCACCCTGGCATCTTCTGAGGGCTCCTTAGTTCAGAAAAGGTTCTTCAACAATCTGAGACAGGCCTTAACTCTCTGAATTGTCAATTCCCTTGAAGTTGCCTTAACGTTCATCTTCTTAGGTCTTTGCCTTTGATGCACCCCTGGAGCCTTTACCTTTTCCTTTAAGAACTGTGCAAGCTTCTTCCAATCTCAAAAATTCCATACTAAGCCATGTGAGATAAAAGATTTCAAAAATAGGCTTTGACTTGTAGCAATTATGAACACTGAAAGAGACAGGTCACCAGAGGGTTCTCACAGTCTGCTCCAAAATTAAAACTCACAATTCCTCTCTTACCACACGCCTTCTCACACCACTAACTTCAACCCAACACACACACACGTGCACACACACACACACACACACACATACACACACATACCCCATAGGAGGGTTGCAGCCATTTATCTTATCTCCCATCCCGCACTCTTCCTCACGCCAGTAAAAGACTGCATTTTTATTAATGGAGAGTTAAATCACAGGGACTTTGCTCTTGGGGATACCAGGCATTGTTGAGGGCAGAGTGCCCCACTGCAAACAGGAGGATTAAATGAAATCTTGACAACTGAATAAAATACCCCCAAACCATTTCTCCCACTCAGCTTAGAGAAAAAGAACAGTCAGAAGACTTATACCCTATAATTTGCAAAATGTTGGATTCTCTTCAGCTGATCAGCACAAGACAAAACACAGGTACTAATGAGTGGATGCAGACGTCCCCCACCCAAGGGACCAGATCTCTGCAGAGTCACTCTACGGTGAAGCCCACCCACATGGAGCTTCCCCACAGCTTTTCAGTGTCTCACCCTTAATTACCAATAGACAGCCAGGGACCATTAGAATTTCAGAAATGAATGAGACAATATGAAACACGGCAGAGATACTAAACCCAACAATAAAGAGGAATTCAAAGGAAAAAGAGACAATACAGGAAGCAGGAAAATTTTCTAAAATACTCAGCAATATAAAGATTATTGCATCAAGAAACAAGACGAGGGTGCTACCGAAGAAACATCAAGACCACATAAAAGCTCTTAGAAATGTTTAATATATGCTTATATAGTTATGTGTTTTATATGGTATATATGTCAGCTGAATATAAAATTCAATAGAAATATTGGCAAAAAACTGAGAAAACCTCCCAGAAAATAAGGGATGGGGCCTGGTGAGACAAAGAAATGAATAATAAGAGATAGAAGATAAGAAAAGTCAGATAATCAATCCAATTTCTGAATAAGAGTTCCAGAAAAAGAAATTAAAAAGATATGAAAATAGCAAATAAATGAGGTAGGACCATTTCTCTGCACTGAATGACATGAATTTCCAGACTAAAATGGCCCACTGAGAATCTACCCCAATAAATGAGAACAGACCTACATCAAGGCACATCGTAGTGAAATTTCAGAACACTATAAAGAAAAGGTCCTAAAGTCTTCTATAGGAGAAGTAAACAAGTTTCATACAAATTATCAGGAATTAGAATGCACTGGATTTCACAAATGCAACACAGAAAGCTAGAAAACCTGGAGGAACACCTTCAAAACTCTCAGGGAAAACAATTTCCAATGTAGAGAATTATATATCAGGCAAATATAAATTAACTGCCACCAGCCTAGAAAACTTATAGTCTAGACTGAAAAAAAAGGGTTAGGTCTAGGATACATGTCTGAGAGGAAGAAAAAAAATAACCATGTTTTAACATATTGAGAGGGGATATATACTTCAGTTTGAGAACTTGACCATGAATTAATGATGGGTATGTAGAAAACTAAGCTAAAGAAAACTGAGGCCATAATAAACTCCAAAAAAATCCAGAAAACTGTAGAAGGAATAAAATCATAGCATACATAAGGCTCAGCTGTGAAAAATATTTACTTGGTCATAATAATGTAAACATTAAATATTGGTTTAACCAAAAATAGAAAAATTGCTATATTGGGAGGCCAAGGTAAAGGAAGTAGGAGGTGGTGGGCAGTGTGTACAGGAAAAAGTCAATAAATAATACCTGAGACTGAAAATTAAGAAAGTATAAATATGGAGATAAAAAATGTGGAAGCAGCTAAAGGAGTAGAAAGTGGTTACTTTAGGGGAGTCAAAATCAATGGTTGGAGGGGTAAGAAGGAGTAGAAAGGGTTGGGGAAGGGGACTAATGTTTTTTGTTAAAAGTCTTATAAAACTGACTGTTTTTTTTTTGTTTTTTGTTTTTGTGGTACGCAGGCCTCTCACTGTTGTGGCCTCCCCCGTTGAGGAGCACAGGCTCCGGACGCGCAGGCTCAGCGGCCATGGCTCACGGGCCCAGCCGCTCCGTGGCATGTGGGATCTTCCCGGACCGGGGCATGAACCCGTGTCCTCTGCATCGGCAGGCAGACTCTCAACCACTGTGCTACCAGGGAAGCCCAAAACTGACTTTTAAACATGGACATTTCATTCTGCTAAAAGTAAAAAACTCAAGAAAGAAGGGAGGCATGACAACCAATAAAGTCCAATTGCTTGACTAGTTAGGATCTTTAATCTCAAGATATATTTAGTATAACTTAGCAGAGAAGAAACAAACTAGCTGACCCACCTTATCTTAATGGTAAATAAATAGCTATGGGCTTCAAGCCAAGCTGAGAAGCCAAACAGTATAACGAAGTCACTTTATAAGAATGAAATATGAAATCTCCTTTGTCCTAAATCCTTGGGGATTAGAATGTGTCATGAGTAGATTTTCCAGATGAGTAACACTAACTACATTGCCTCTTTCATTGCCATTGGTGAAGATAATGGTATCTACGTTTGTTTGATTTATTTTTCCAACTATATGGAAAAACAGTCCTAACTCCTTTAGCACCTAGTACAGAGCTGAACACTAAAGACACATGCTCAATAACTGTGTCCATATAATTGTTGCCTGCTGCTTGAAAATGAGGTTTAGTCATAAATAGGCATTATTTATACTACACTGTGTTAGAGACGTTCCCTTGGCATTTGTGTTGTATAGGGCTTCCTTTTAAGCCAAATACTAAACGGCTAAGACTGACATGCTTTTTTGTGTTCTTGGGTCTGATTCATAATTTTTCCATCCATTCAAAGTTACTACATCTTCTTACCATCAGCGTACCTGTACCTAGTGGTCATGTTTCATTTGATTCTAATCTGAATCTAGGAATCTTTATAAATGTGGTAGAATCTAGGAAATTAATTAAGAATATATGGGCTCTTTGTGAATAAAGGCTTAAGGGCTTTTAGGGCTTCCCTATGAGTCAAGTGTGTACAATTCAGTGCATGGGCTTTGGGGATATGTATTTTGGCTATCCAGAGGCTGAATTCCTTCACTTCTTCACTTTTTCCCTTAATTCTTCATTCTTCATGTTCCAAAATATAAAGGTTGACAGACAAATGACTTCCATATTAATCAAGTATCACCAGTAGGTTCTTTATCAGCAGCCATTACTTCAAATATTATGGCTCCACCATTGACAGATTTAATATTAACTCTATGCAAATAGAAAATAGAATCTATATAAACCAATTTGTTTTTTAAACTTCCACTTTGCTCAAAATCAAGATGACTTTGCTTTCATGGAAGGTAAAGCAGCTAAGCGATCAGCCACAGCATTTCCAACTCAGTTGCAACTCATGGTGAGTTCAAGGCTGAACTCTCAGAGGACGAAAAATAAATGGAAAATTTGTGATTCTAATTATAATCAATATCTAAGTCCAGCACTAACCGTACACCCCTTCACTGTGAACTTTAGCAGAAAGAAGGGAAATGGGGAAAAAATGACTGAGTTTACTATGTGCCAGACAGTTGTATAAATTACCTCATTTTGTCCTCACAACAGCACTTTTAGGTGGGTATTATGATCCCTGTCTCACACATAAATAAACTGAGTGTTGGAGAGATTAAATTACTGGATCAAGGTCATGGACAGCAGAAGAGCCACGTTTCAAAATCAAGTTTGATATAAAAGACCTACAGAGAGCCCCCTAAAGTATGCACTGCCGCTAAAACACCAAAAAGAGATACTAAATTAAGAAAGGAAGATATTGGGGGTGGGTGGGGAGGAAGGTCCAAGAGGGAGGGGATATATATTTATACATATAGCTGATTCACTTCGTTGTACAGGAGAAACTAACACAACATTGTAAAGCAACTATACCCCAATTTAAAAAAAAGGAAGATAATTTATAACTATAACTTAAATCAAAGTGTTTGTATTGAATTTAGATCTTCTCATGCTCAGGATAGCAGATCTTTAAGGTTTCCATTTGTGCCCTAAATCTAAATATCATACAGCAACTGCAGCTTAACTGGTGATTGGCAGTGTCTCATGTGGACAGAATGGACACTTGCAGATGAAATATGAATAAAAGAACATTAGAAAAGTGGTCAATCTCAATCATTTCCACTCCTTTGCTGATCTGATCAAAGCAATGCATCTAATATGTGACAGGCAGAACAGACTTCAAAAGATTTTGCATGAAAAGTAATGACTAATGGGCATGGGATTTCTTTGGCGATAATAAAAATGTTTTGAAATTTTTTAAAAGGTAGGTGCATTGCCTCGCCAACCTCTTCTGGCTCTCTCCCTCAGTGTGCAGGTACATGTGCCCAGATGGCCCTCAGCTTAAAGCCTTCCCAACGAACACCTCTTCTCCCCTTCTTTTTGGTCAAGTGCCCAGGATATCAGCTCTTACTCAGTCTTTGATTCTAAGAACTTGAATTTCACCGTCCAACTGAAATTATTCTAAGATCACCACTCTCCTCCAAATCTAAAGATGCTACTTGAGTCTCATCCTCCTTATACTCTTACCTACCTCTTTTTTATTGCACTATTTGTTTTGCAATCTGAACATAAAGCTCATTAGAGAAAGTTCAGATAGTATAAAAATTAATCTTCTTCCAGTCTTAAGAAGTGAAAGAGATTTTTTAAAACAAAATTGGGATCATGCTTATAAATACTATTTGTTTCCAACTCTTCCACTTAACATTATCATCCTTCTCTAACCTAGGCATTCATACCACGAGTCTCTGGTTACCTTTTTTAGTTCAATATCACTTTCTAAATTATGGACAAGATACCATTCTAGATGCTACATAAACACAACAACATAAATACTTCAGGTGTGATAAAGACTCCACAATGTATGTGTTCTAATTCATGGTGTTTTCTCTCCACCAAAAGAGGATAAAAATATAGACTACTACGACTCTCAGTCTTCTTGGTCTCCTTAGCTGCGCTTCCTTCCAAACACACAAGTAAGGTACCTCATCCACGCTAAATCCTTCCTTTACAACCTCCTTCAGAGCTCACTTACACTGAGAAGAGTTCCAATCTCCCCTGGTGCACAGGTAATCTTTATCCTGCCTCGACAATCTTAGCCACATTTCTGGCTTTAAATGCCACCTGGTATTCCCAGTTGTCTTTTCTTTCTCCACTAGACAGTAAGCTCTCTTGCTATCAAGGAATTGTACTTGAGAGTTTTTGGGTTTTGTTTTACATCTGCAGCTAACAGATTTCGGAGATGCTCAGTAAGTATTTTCACTGTCACTACTTCTCTTCTCGCTCTCCCCCAAAACCCATTAAATCTCTATCCTGTCCCTTCTCTGCACTACAGATAGTCTTACCTTTTCTCTAGTCCTATATTCCTCCATCTGTGAGGATTAGCTTTCTAACTTTTCTGACCTAAGTCATAACATGATATATGTTTTCCATCACAACCGGGTCAACAAAAGTTTAACAAAACAATACCTACCCTCACTACATAAGACACACTCTCTTTTCTATTCTATTCCATTCCTTCTTTCTTCCTTTTAGTCCTTCCTTCTTTTTAATGCTAGTGGAAGCCAACTGAATAGATTTCACCACCCACGGCTGAAAAATACTGACCTGCAGACAAGTTAAGACACTCGGATGCCCAAATTTTTTCTAAAACCTAATGTGTATAAAACTGAGGTTACCCATTTTTCACCCAAGGTAACCCCTCTTCTCAATTCCCCGTCATACTGATAGTACCATGATTATTTCATTACCTTGGGTTTGTAGCTTCAAATTATTTCTCTCTCTCAGCCAGCTACCATTTTGGACCTATCATCTACCTCTTCTGGTTGATTTGTCATCTCCAACATGTCAGCTGTGTGTGTCCTTTTTATCCTTATCCAAAGCCATTACAAGTGTATCTGTTCTTTAAAATATATCGCAGTTGGATTTCTTTAACAAGCCCCTCTGATATATAGAATTTAATTTTTATAAGACTTTTCAGCTACGTGTCTATTAATAAAAGGTAGAGTTGTGAAGTGTTTTGGTTTGCAGTGCATTCACATACATTATTTTATTTACTTCTCCTACTCAAATGAGGAAATTACAGTTCGAAGATATTAAGTGACTCACACAGATTCACTAGGCAGTTGGTGGCAGAGTGAAACCTTGAACCCAAATCTTTTTAATCTAAGCCCAACAGTTCATTTCCCCACATACACATCTTCCTACCCCATAAAGCAAAAGACTTTCATTAGACTTCACTGGCCTTCAAAGTGGCTTTAACTGGCTCTCCTATCTCCTAGCCTCTGGGTCCTCCATCATCTAGCTGATTTTTCATAATGCAGCAAAAATCCTTTTACCAACTCATGATTTTGTCCAGCCACTATAGTGGCTGCCGCATAAAACCAAAACTCCCCTTAAGGACTGCAACGATCTCTATTGATTTGCTCCTACTTAATTCTCTGCTAATTCCTAGCTGGCAACAAACACAGAGCCTAGCACAGCAGACATTCAATTGCTGTAGTTGACTATACTCTTAAATATTTTTTTAAATGATTTCTCTTACATCTCCAGCAGCACCCTCTCCTTTGCACAGCATTTAAAATTTTAATAAGATTTGTCCCAATATCCAGTCTGCTTTCATTGCACTTCAATACCAATAATCCTCTACCTAGATGCTTCTCCTCCTACAGAGAGCTGGGTCCTTCCTCCTCTTATTTATCCTTATGTCCCCAGAGCTTCAGATCAAGTACTAGCTCTGCCACATCTTTTTCCAAACATTTAAACCAACCAAGACAATTTTTGCCTTTCTGAACAATTCTCACAATTATTACCTGTCTCCTTCCTTCTAGGCACTTATTCACATAGTACCTTTCAGGATTAAGTGTTTGAACAAAGTAAGTGGTTTCTCCCCAGCCATCTGAAAGCCTCTGCAGGCCTGGTGTAACTTGCTTAAATGTATTTTGTTTTTCCCCTCAGCCTCCAGCACAGAACTCTGCACATCACATTCACAGCACACCTGTTTAATAAAGATTTCAAATAAAACCTCCATGCAGGATGAACCTTTTAAAAGAAGGTATAGGTATATTGAGTACCTACAGCATATATCCTGTTTTACATATGTGATTTTATTTAAGCTCACCAAAATCCGTAAGGGAGGTGTCATTTTCTCCATCTTACACAGGGGAAGCGGGCTCAGAAGGGCAGCACCTTGCAGAATGTCAGTGACAGTGACCTCAGCCTAGACCTGTCAGACTCCAAAGCTCTTGATACTGCCCTCTATCTACCACTGCCCCCCTCACTTCCATCAGATCGGTCAGCCCAGAAGCCAAGCAAATTCACATTTGCTTGGCACGTATTCCAAGGCTATATGTATTCAAATTATCCTAACTTTAAAAAAGGATGAAATTCAGCCAACGAATGTTAAGTTATAGTCCCAGCTTCACCTGTGTAAATCACTTACCCCTTCTTAGACCCAGTTTCTATTTCAAGACCTAACACAATCTGCCCTTAGAGAACTGGTTTTTCTCCTCATGTCTGGCCACTTCTCCCCAGGTACCAACACTGTTCCCCAAACGTGACTGTATATATTCGTATCTCCGTGTGTTGGTTCTGCTGAATCACCTCTTCTTCCTGTTCCATCAAGCGAAGGCAAACTGGTGCCCCACGCCCAGCTCACGGGAGCCCCAAGCAGGGTTAATTGCTTCCTTCCTTGTGCTCCAATGGCATTTAATTCATGTCTCTATTTGTAAGTAGAGTATGTCTCTCCCCAACACTAGACGGTGAGCTCTAGAAGCAGAGGCATATCTTACTTGACTTCATAACCCAAAACTGAGCACAATTCCTGAAACTATTTGACCATCACAAGGTTTCAGGAAGGTTCACTGAATTAAGGAAGTCAGGAATATTTGTTGTGATTCAACCAATGTTTGTTAAGTAGTCAATCAACCATGCCTTAAAACGAGAAGAGCGTCTGTCCTTCCTACTTCACAGAGAGTTCTTTAAATGTTACCTGCTCACTCGCTCAACTACCCAAAGAAAGATTTCCCCCCCGATAATCTCTCATAGCACCCTTCTCCTTTCCTTAGTTTTTAATCAGAATATATAATTATAAAGATGTGTGTGAATTACTTTGCTAATGTCTATATTCCTCCACACTATTAGACTAGAAGCTCTATATAGGGATGATGTATGTTTAGGTAGTCTACCACTGTATTCCTAGCACCCAACACCCAATAAGTGCTTGATAAATATTTACCGAATAAAAGATATGAAGATTAAAAGATATAATGCGTATCAAACACTCTGTGAATTGTACAGTGATTATTAAGACACACTTACTGGGATTATATATTCAGTTTATTCCCTCTTTGATAGCTAAACCTTCAGTCTCTTCTCCAGTATCATATGCCTTTAGCTGGCAAACCTCTTCCTGCCTCACCAATAGGGCACTTATGTTTGACTCATTTGAATAATAATATCAATTACCTTATTTTATTCCAGTTTGTAATTTACAAAAAATACCAGCAGTGAGACATATTAAATCACCTCAGATCTCCCCTAAGATATTCTATAAAATAAAGGTCAAATAGCTTTTTCTTTTCAAAAATAACTTTGATTTTGATACATGGTTCTAATGTTCAAAGCAGCGCACAACATTTACAAGGTACATGTTTAACACACTGGAACAATTAGCTTGTATTCTCAAGCGAGTGGGCCCAAGGAGACCAACACAGTTGCTATGGCAGGTCAGAAGTTTGCATGGGCTCCTCCGTTACACAGGGTCCTTCCAAGGCTCTGGGGGGGATGGGGACCTGATGACCTGTTCTAACGGTCGAAAGCAAGAGAGTACTGAATTTTCCTTAAAGAGGGCATTCAAAATTGTAGACCTTTTGGCCCTCATGAGACCCAGATGCATCCCTGTGCTAACGGCTTTCAACCTCATAAGGAGACCCCTTTCTCTCTGAAGTATTCATAAACCAACAAGACACGCGGGCATATTTAAAAACAGATTTAAAAAAAATCTAGTTCTCATCTTTGAAGTAGAGTTCCTATTACATTCTTTTTAAAGTCTGTCTAAAACAAGACCATTATGTCTGAATAATTATTTTTTCTAGACCCATATACACCCCTTTTTCTCCTTAATAAGCACAGCTCATGTGCATTCGAAAATATTCACAAGATCTCTACCAAGTAGGTGTTACTAATTTTCCCATTTCACAGAAGAGGAAACAAACTTAGAGAAGGGAACTGACTTGCCCAGGATCAAAGAGCTAATAAAGGATCCGTGTGCCTGGGATTTCACCCTAGGGCCCTAGGCCGCTGGCCACACTTAATCTCTAGGCTCTCTTACTCACAGGGTTCCTTGACAGCGGAAATTAGGTCATCACGGTGCTTTATAATTCCCCACAGAGCTGATGATAAAAAGCTGGCACTCAACATATTTGATGAACTATTTAAGAGAATACCTATTGTAACCCAATCTCCAACAGTGTGATACCACTATGAATATTCCTAAATGGTGAGGTAATCAGATCTCTCAGGAATGATACAGGATGGAAAACAGGGCCAGATGTTGCCAGGGTTTGCAGCTCCAAATCAAAACTACTCAGGGAGAGTATCCAGTGGAATACAAGTTGTACAGAGGCCTTTCAAGTCATACCAGTGAGGCAATCTTTGAATTGAAAGGCAAGCATATTTACATATATCTGAGAGAAAACGAATGCCTAACAGGTTTATTAAAATCTTTTTTTAAATCAAAAACACACATACACAACATAGACCAAATGTCTTGTCCTTCTAGTATAGTCCTCTTTGAGTGATTGCCTGGAAGCTAAATTAATCCCGCAGGAAGGGAAAAGTGTGTCTACCTAACTGAAAACAGTGAACTCTGTGGCTGCATGCAGACATGGCCTAACAGTGTAATACAATGAAAGTGCCCGAAAAGCCGCCATTCGGCACCCAGGCCAACATCAAAAGGCAAGGCCCCTAATGAGGATCTTCAGCCAAGAGACAGCATTTCAACACCGTGAAATAAAAGAGTGTAATGGCACCACTGGCAACGCCAAATAATTTACGTCCCTCTACATCAGCAAATGGTTTTAAGGTTTGGCACCAAGAGGTAATAACAAAAAGGGCTAGAGTTGACGTGCCTCTGACCTTCAGACTGACTTCGGCATTGCACTGCTCTATAGTAGTAAGTACATCTACCTGGATTACGGATAATAGTTTCACTACATGTTTTTGTCATATGAAAAACTTGGGATCTCACAGAGACCTATTCACTAGGACTCGGAGAGGTCCTTGGGCATTCGCTCTTCCTAAGAGGCTGTCTCTGACAATATTGCTCAGAGACTCACCATTTGAAGAGATGTATAAAATTCTCCTCTGAATCGTATTATTTCTTCCTTTTTGACTAAAGGAATCTTAACCTTTAGTCTTCTTGATTCAAAGAGCTATTATCATTACATGGCCTGTTGAGTCATGTTTTCAATTTCGTTTAATTTGTAACTCATTTTTAAGACTGGAAAAATGCTGTGTATAATTTCCTGTCACTTCTTTTAATGTTCCAAAAGTTTCTTAGCCTATATATCCGTTAGGTGACTAAACCGAAGAAGCATCAGTTATGGAATTTACATTAAAATATTTATATTGACAGCATAAGACATGTGTGTGCTCGGAAGCTCAATACTTAAATAGTGCAGGGGAGCCTTTTTAAAATGCCTTTGTCTCCTCCCAGGGTGACGGTTCCCAGACGGACTGACGGGGGCAGGTGCCAGTCCCTTCTCTCCCCTCCCTGCTGATTGGTTCTGCTCTCCAGCACCACAAACCCGAGATCAGCAGGGAAAGTTCAAACCGTTCTTTAGCAACAGGTAGTCGATCACTTATTTTCCACCAAGACAGGAAGAACTGTCTGTAAAATATCTTTGGAGGTCTGCCAGCAGCACTGAAGTCCCTTTCAGTCTGGAAAGCAGCCCCAGTTCCGTAACTCTGAAGACCATAAACATGGGGAATTCATCAAACTAATATTCAATAGAGGCTCTGTCGCCTTAAAAAATTCAGTGCTTGGATCAGAAATTCCAAAGCCTGTATTTCAAGCAGTGTAAAGTTTACAAGATGCTGTCTGTAATTTACGAAACTGAGTTCTGCAGCAAATAAAAACGCCTGTCATGTCTAAAGATTAGTATTTGAATGACGAAATGGTGCTATTTTGAAAGGCAATTAAGATGTTGTTCCCTATTAAGAAAAAATATAGATTACTTACATTAAATGACATATTACCTATTTGAGGAAATCAATTAATGATAAATGTATTCCAAAGTAAAGCACTTATGCAACACTCAGAATTCGGGGTTCCAGTGACTAATTTTTCTCTCTTCCTGTTGCCTTGACTAAGCACCTACAGTCCTTGCAAACAGCACACCCACACCATAATTTTTTTTTGGCAAACAATTAGTGCCTTAGTTCTTGAACTATCAAGCTCGAGAAACAGTAGCCACTTAAATCAACAAACCCTTAGTTTAATCAATCAGCATAGAGACTTGGATGAACCTCTTTTATTAAACATGCATGTATCCTGCTGTTTTCTGCTATTTTAATATTATTTTTTAAAAAACAGACCCTGGGTAAATGTATCTGGAAAGAAATCATCAAGTTCAGTGTATTGGGGGAATACAGGGGGAGCTTCTTGAAAACAGATCCTGGGTAAAGTTATCTGGAAAGAAATCATCAAGTTCAGAGTGTTGGGGGAAGACAGGGGGAGCTTCTTGAAAACTGACTCTAAAAAACAATGTTAAGTGTTAGACTAATGAAAACTTAGCCCCAGTTGGCAGATCTTTAGAATCTTTGTAGTGGGAATAGCAACTCAAGAGCTATTAAACACATGACAGGCCAAGCATCCACAATGTCTGGATTTTATTCTCTTTTCGTTTAATTCTGTTGAATTTTAAATAAAGTTTAGGTTATTTTCAGTATTTTAAAATATGCTAATAGTTGTTGAAAGAAAATTAACTTTTCGGTTTTTGGACAGAGTTGTAAAAGGTTTCCCACATTCTTAAATATGGCTTTATTACATTCCGTTAAATTTTGTTCAGAAAGATACATTACTGATATTAAAATGAAAACCAGTGAAAAAATATAGCTCACCATAACTGTATGCATAGCGAACTCCACTGAAACATACCTTAATTCGTTTAGTAAATGATATTATATATACTATAAATACAGTGCAAGCTAGCTTTTGGGTAGCAAATGTGTTCTTTGTTCTTAATCTGGTGCTACTTGTTAGAAAAGCAGTACTGATCACTCCTTGACTCTTCCAAGTTAAACTGGCAGAGAGGATTATAAAATTATCAAATAAACGTATGACTTAACAACCATTCCAGATCATTCAATCAAACAATTTTTCCACAAAACATCTAAAACTGCAGTTAGAATAAACTCAAATTTGCTGTGTAATTCCACAATGTTTCACTTTATTCCTAAGGAGCAGAAGACACCAAAATGACAAAGGGGCAGCAGACCTGATTCCTTTGGTATATTAAGGTGAGCACACCTTACATCTAAATTTTCATGTGCGCCCAGTGGAGCAGAGACTGAGCAACCATTGTCCCTGGAGACAACAGAACACTGCAGGCCAAACAACAACAACAACAACAAAACGTATGTGTGTGTGTTTTCGTTTTTATTTTCGTCCTGATCCTTTGACTTGAGCTCTACATTTTTTTTAAGCTATGATAAAAACAATACTTTAATGGAAAATTATTTCTCTTTGGAAAACCGCTCAACTTCTTTCTTTTGTTAAGCAACCTTGTATGTGTTTCCCGTTCTGCCTTCTTCCCATCCTCACGTTCGTTACTAGGGCCACGAACGAGGACGCTTTCCTTCCAGAGAACACCGGTCAGAATGCCACCCTTGCCTGGGCACCCTTGAATATCCAACCTGGGATTCCCTGGGGATCCCAACACCAAGAGTTACACACATCACGACGCTGGAAAGGACGTCTGGTCGATCCCTCCTAAAGGCCTACCAAAGATCAGGTCTCTACCGTTACGCCCCCATCTAGAAGAGAGGACATCCCAGACACACACCCCCGCATGCAGTGCGGGGAAATCGCGCCCGGGAGTCCCACGGACACGATGGGAAAGGGCATGCCCGGGCGGGGGACGGGATGCTGACCCGGGGACGGCCAGTACACAGCGAGAAGCCAGCTGGGGTTGGCCGACCCCCCTCCCCACCCCCTCACTGGGTTCCTCACCACCCCTGCCAAGGCCCCGCCCCCGGCCCGCCCAGAGCTTCGCCCCCTGCCCACTGGTCAGCGCACGCGTGTCGGTGCGCCCAGCCTCTGCGCCCTCCCAGGCAGCACGCTCCGGTCTGGACGGTTCCGCGGGCGTGTGTGTGCCAGAGGGGCGGGAGGGATGCTCCAAGTCGGCGTGAAGGAGGCACGAGTGGGGAAGCACGGGCGGGCCAGACCAGGAGACCTCCCGGTAACCACCTCGACTCCATTTTATCTCCTCGGAAACTGGGCAGGCTGGGGACCCCGCCGCAGGGCGGGGTTCCTCCCGGCGGGGGGCGAGAGAGACCGTTACGCTGGAGCACCGGGAGACTGTCCTGGCAGCTCCCGGCCGCCACCCGCGCCGAAATAAAAGCCTCTCGCGGCTTCCCGCCCAGCCAGCCTCTCTCTGATTGGTCGCCATGGGAGGGACCCGAGTTAGCTGGAGGTGGCGGCGGAGCGCGGCTCTCGTGCCGCCCGGGGAGGGGTCGCGTTGGGTGCTCCCCGGCCCGCCCCGCGCGCTCCCCCACCCAGGTTCGGCCGTCTAGGGCAGCTCTAGCGGCAGCTGGCAGCGACGGCCACAACACAGAGACCCCTCCGCCCGGCTTTCTTCGGGCGCTTCCCAGCACACGCCCCCCACCGAGAATGTCTGCCCACCCCACCCAGCTCTCTCCGGTTCCTGTTCCTTTTCTTCCCCTCCCCGTCCGTCAGCTCCAAAACGCAAATCCTGGGGTGGGGCGGGGTGGGGTGGGGTGAGCTGCTGGAGGGAAGGGTGGGCACGCACTGAAGAATCTTCCAGGGAGGCCGGGATGGAAATACCCCAAATGAAATAAACCTCCCTCCCTGCCGCCAAGGTTTTATGGGCGGCGGCGCAGCCCCCGCCACCCGCGGCAGCATCACTACTGTCTTCCTCCCAGCTCCTATTGTTCGCACTTTGCCAGGGTCAGGAACCTCGCCCAAAGAAAGGAGACTGGGGCGAGGTGTTTCGGGCGGCTACCTGCCATTCTTCTCTCGCACCACGCAACATGGGGCTCGCGGTGCGTGTGAAGGCACACACGCGCACACACGCGCGCACACACACACCAGGCAGCCCCGATCACGCCCTCCTCGCCCTCCGCCCCTCCGCACTTCCTCCTGTCAAAACGCGGCGCTCGATCCTCCCATCCCTCCTTGCTCCGGGCCGAGAGCAGGCTTTGCAACTAACCAGATATTTGGCAAATGAAAAACTAACGTCATACCGACGGGGGTGCAACAACGGCCACACAGCCCTGAAATTCTGCCCATTTCGCCCCATTTTTCAAACCGTTATTCGGCGGGGGCGGGGGGTAAAGGCGCAAAGGCGGCGAGCCCCACTTTATTAGACCCGGGGAAATAACGATCGGGGGCGGCTGCCCCGGCCTTATTGTTCAGTCTTCGCGGAACCGGGGCTGACAAGCCCCTTCCCCACAGAACCCGAGCCTGTGCGGCTGCACCACCGAACCGCGGCCTCCCCCGCTCCGCCGCCCGCCACCCGCCTTCGGGGATGGAGCGCTGCCCATCACCGGCGCGGCCGCAGCGTCCCGGGAGCGGGCTGCTCCGCTCCCAGCGCAGCGGGCACACAAAGTGGGAAGGGCGGGCGAGCTGGAGGGGCTCCTGGCGCTCTCTACGCGGGGAGGCTGCCCCAGTCCAGGCAGCCCGGGAGGGTTCGGGTGGGCAGCAAGGGCGACGCGCTCCTTCCTCAGCTCAACGAAAATGACCACTCTTAGCATTCCATGTAAAACCACCCCAAATAACAGCGTTCCTCGGGGGGAGGAGTGGGGGGGAGGGTGCAATTAGCAAATCAAATTGCGAATATTAATTTTGAAAATGTACCTGCAGTTCCCAGGAAAAACAAAGTCCAGATGAAATCCTTAGTTTGCAGCATTGTAATGTGCTGGCCGGGAGGGATGTTCTTGCCGCGGTAAATTCTCTGCCCCCCCTCCCTTGCAGCGAGTGTGGACGGCGGCAGAGCAACAGACCTAGGGGCAGACAATTGCCAGGCTGAGTATTATTATTTTTGCAGAATTGTTTCCTGCCAGCCGCTGCCGAGCTGCGTTCACGCGCTGATCGGAGAATGAGTGACAGTCCCAGCCTCAGCACATTCGCAACTCGGAGATCCTTGCGCTGGCCCGGGTTCGCTTTGATGGAACTGGGGATGGGAGCGGGGGGCGGGGGTGAGAACCTCACTGTGTCCTTCCACCACGCCGGCCACAAATAGTGCCGAACATCAAGGAGGTAAGAGAGACAGGGGAGGCAGCTGCGACCGCCTGCAAAACCCGGCGTGGAACTGCCGGAGGAGTCGGGCTCTTTCACAGGCAGTCTTCCAGGCAGAACTGGGATTTCTTCTTTTCACACTTCTCGCCTGTGCCTCCGCGGTCCTTGCTGCCATCCAGCCTTCCTTAATCAGGAAGGTAGGATACTTTAATAACTAGTAAATAATAAAAGTAAAATCTTGGGTTTGTGTAGGGTTTCAAAGTTGTCGAATCCTTCATTTAGATCCTAAGATCCTCGAATTATAAGGATAGCCTAGGACTTAGTTGTTTTAAGTGCAGGAAATTAGAAATTTGGAGAAGGAGGGGGATTGCTGTTGTTGGGTTTTGTTTGTTAATTTGTTTGTTTGTTTGTTTTATACTGGGTATGAAGTGTGCTCTCCCACAGAGAGGCAGCAGATCTCAGGGGAAGGAGGTGGGAAGCAACTTAAGTTAGAAGGAAAACACAGATGTTTAGAAGGGATTTTCAGAAATAACTACAGGAAAATGTTTTCTTGTTTATAAATGCTGGAATCTGTGGTCTCTTTATAAAGATAACCAAGATTTTTTATGTAGGTTTTATGGTATAGGCACAATATTAAATAATATTTTCTTACAAGGGCATACAACCTCAATTCTTAAAGATTTTAATATAGAATATCACTGAGGTACCAACGCAAAGAGTTTCAATGAATCTTCCAGCTGTTATTTTAAACAGAAGAGGGTGGGGGAGCAAGGTGAAAATAAACATGTTTCAGCACCTGAGCAAGGTTTGAGTGTTTACGGAACAAAAGGTGAGGCAGAAAAAGGAGCTCACGGTGTCCTAGATGCTGGACTAACCTACTAGCCTAGCACAGTGAAACCCTCCCAGAGGAAGGCTGCCTGTCTATGTTCAAAGCACCAATGCACCAACATCACCATGCACTCCATTTTTCTTTAAAGGTCAGACTCTCCACTGCTGTATCACTCTTTAAAAACCCATTCTCTGCTGGCTAACCAGCCAGTTACTGGAGAGGCTGGCACCCCTCCCCCTCCCCTCCTGTATACTAAACCCAGGTGGGCCAAACCAACAGGCTGAAATACTGGGGCCCCTGAAAAGTACTTCCTCCCCCAAATCTATCTTTCACAACATTTATTTTTGTAATATTTCCCTCATACCGACTATAAATAATTTTAAAACACAGAGAAGTAGAAAGAATCCCACAGATTCCAGAGATACCCACAGATTTTCTAAGTCTTCTGTGTATGCATATGATTTTTATCACTGACATAGTGTAGCAGCGCCTAACGTTTCATTATAAGCATTTTTCCAGTTTGTTAAAGAGTCCTTTGAAATCTTTTATAGCTATGTAGTATTTCTTCATATTGAGGGCTCGTCAATGGTTTCTCCACTGTTGGATATTTAGATTGTTTCCAGAGTTTAATAATATCAGTAATGTTTTTTGAACATCTTTTAGTAAGTATTTATTGAACAGCCACTGTATTTAGTCCTGTGCTGGGTACAGCGAATTATATAGTTGTTGTTGTTGTTTTTAATGGTTGCTGTATTTAGCATATTTGGCTTCAGACATGAGGTCCTGCTAACATGTAAAACTGCCACATTGGCCTGGTAAATGTAAGTGGGTAAATATATTAGACTCTTTCCTAAGGAAGAGGTTTTGATAGCAGGGAAAGATGGAGAGAACAGGCCTGAGGGGAAAGGGAAGAAAGTGAAGGTTGGGATGCCCAACATAAATTTTTTCTGTTTCTAATTTTACCAAGAGTGAGAGACACACCCTTCTCTGCAAACCTCCCTCCCTGTAGCCCCTATCCATAGAATTAAAAGATTCCTTGCTATTTTTCTCCCCAAATGTCCCTATTTTTAGTTTTTTAATGTAGGCAGGTGTGGAAATCCTATCTCACTTCAGCATGACTGAATCCCCCCCCAGCCCCTCCCTTCCCTGTGGGGCGGCCGCTCTCTGCTGTGATGATTCATTCTAGACCTCTGGTCCCCAGTCATTCCAGTCCACACTCCATGTATCTCTCCTGTGTTCTTTTAACAGGATCCGTCACTTGTGTCCAATTCGTCAGCTCTCCACTTGTCAGTGCCCACATCTGTGAGCTCTGGGTGTCAATCCTTTCCTGAACCTCACTTTGAAATGAGACAGAACTGTGTCCCTCCCCAGACCTCTTTCCCCAGAGGGAGTCCCAGGCTGTCAGGCCCACATTAATGAGCATCTAGCGAGTGAAGAACCAGGGGACTGAAGCAGAGGAAGGAGACACTCAGGACTGTTTTAGAGATTGGAGCTTCCCTAATAAAGCAGAGAATGGGCTATAAAATCAGCCACAGCAAGAAAACCAGCCAGGAAGTTATGACAGTGCTCTCCGGATGGGCTGGCAGGTCCTGATCCTAGGCAGTGGCCCTGGGGAAGGAAGCCAACAGGAGCACAGATTTGAGAAATATTTCCAAGACAAAAAACAGCAGAACTTTGGGACTTTCTGAAGATGGGGGTCTGAGGCAGGGGAAGAAATCAGAATTGCTTCCATTCATTCAACAAATACTTATTCAGTATCAACTAGGTGCCTGGCACTGCTCTAGACACTCAAGACATAGCAGTAGACAAAAGAGTATCTTTGCCTTCATGGACTTCTGTTCTTATGGGGAAGACAGAAATTAATCTACAGATATCTAGTATGTAGATGGTAATATGTGCAAAGGAGAGCAATAAAGAGGGGTACAGGGGTAGCGAGTTCTGTGGGGATTAGTATTTTGTACAGGGGAGCCGGGGGAAACATCTCTGATTCAGGGATATCTGGCAAAGATCTCAAGAAAGTAATGACTCCAAAGCTTCCAGTGTGGGCAATTAAGTAGCTGCTGGTAACCTTGACAGGGAGTAGAAGAGGAAGGGCAGACTTAGACAAGGTAATAAGCAAAGGAGCAATGGTGTCAGCTCTGGACACACTAATTCTGAGACGTTTGGGGGATATCCAAGTGGAGATGTACAGAAGACGAACAGTCAGATGGAGAGGAGCCTAGAGAACATTAATATTTAAGCCATGGGCAGACGGAACTGCCAAAGAAATAGTGAAAACACAGAGAGATAGAGAATTGGAATATTATAATGTCACCAACTCGAAAGGAGAAGAAAGTTTTGAAGTGGTCAAATAAGAAGGCTTAAAAGTTTCCTGGATTTGACCATTGGGAAGTCATGAGTGGTCTCTGAGAGAGCAGCATTCGTGGGGAAGGGGAGACATCACCGTCCCAGGAACGGAAGACTGGCCAGGAAGGAGCAGCAGGGGGTGTGGACCACTCCTCAGAAGAGCCATATGGTACTGGAGGAGGAGTGTGATAAAGATAATAACAGAAAGACAAGCTTGAGGGAGAAGGAACCTTGAAAGGAGGTTTTCTTCGCTTCTTTTTGATATGAGGAGTTAATTATTAGGTTATAAAGTAAATTAAATTTGCCGCTAACTCCTGCTCACCAACACCACCACGTTATGGTCGAACTTAGACTACTTGAAAAAATGAACTTGGTCTAGAGTCAAGTGCTCTCACAGATGTTTTTCCTCATTTAAGGCTTCTTACCTGTTGGTGTTGAAAAGGAGAACCAAGGCAAGACCTCAGAGCCCACAGAAATCCGAGGAACTCAGTTTAAACATTTGACATGAGCAAAATGCGTTCCAGGAAACTCAGCAGCCAAAGCCAAAGACAGTGACCTGGGGCTAGGAGAGGCTGGAGAAACAGAGGCATGCCCAAAGAGGTGAGTGTGATCTAGGAAAGAGAGGACCGCAGAGCTAAGGAGTGAGTCTCTAGGGAGCCCTCAGAGCTCCCTCCTAGCTTCTCATATTCCTGATCTGGTTGACATGAGAAGTGACTTCTAACTTCTACGGCATGATGAGGCCTATGTCTATGGCTGAGGCCACTGACATGCTCCCCTCCTTGCTCGAGGCTGGCTCAGGCCCTGGTTAAGGACTAGTGCACACCCAGCTGAATGATGCTGGGGACTCCAAAAGCCGAGGAATGAGAAAGGTCGACACAGAAACCACTACTTCTTTGTGCAGGTTGTGCACTGCACAACTTCAAGGGGCGCCTTTCAAGTCCCACTCATCATATATTTAACCAGATGTTAGGACAATTTTTGTGTCAAGTGCAAGTAAATCTCAGGGAAGGGGTGATGTTTCTTTTTTTCTTTCTTTCCTCCTTCTTTTCTTTCTCTTTCTTTCTTTCTTCCTTCCTTTCTTCCTTCCTCCCTCCCTCCCTTCTTTCCTTCCTTCCTTCTTTCCTTCTTTTTTTTTAAAATTTTGCAGACGCTTTATTAGAGAGTGCTTTCAACCCTGTATACGAAGGGAAGAAAACAGTTTGGAAAGAGGGAGAAGCTGAGCCATACCGCAGGCACAACAAGGTGTCAGTCAGCCCCTGGGAGCTGTGAAACCAGCTGTAGTGTTCTGGCATGGAACAGTCATCAGATTTAGGCTGAACCTGACCTTGGGAGAGGCAGCTTTCTGCAGCCAAGGGCAATTTCTCAAGGCTAACCGCTGAGAGCATCCTCCCAAGTAGAGAAGCATGTTGTCCCCCAGTCCTGAAAGTGGCATCTGGGCAGCTTAGCACAGCATCCACACACAATTTTAGCTGTAAATCAAAATGTAATTGGGGGGAAAGCTAAATATTTTTTCTTTTCTTGGGAAAGAAATATTTTCTGTGGGAAAATATATGTAACATAAAATTTACCATTTTAACCATTTTAAGTCTACACTTCTGTAGCATTAAATACATTCACATCGTAGGACAGCCATCACCATTATCCATCTCCAGAACTTTTTCACCTTCTCCAACTGAAACTCTGTACCATTAAACAATAAATCCCCATTTCCATTCTTCCCCTAGCCCCTAATAACAACCATTCTACTTTCTGTCTCTATGAACCTGAATAGTTACACATACAAGAACAATCATATGTTTGTCCTTTTGTTCCTGTCTTATTTCACTTAGCATAATGTTTTCAAGGTTCACCTAAGGGTAGCATGTGTCAAATTTTCCATTGTATGTATACACCACATTTTGTTCGTCCATTCATTCATCAGCTGAGGCTTGGGTTGCTTCCACCTTTTGACTGTTATGAATAAAGCTGCTATGAACATTGATGTGTAAATACCTGTTCAAGTCCCTGCTTTCACTTCTTTTGGGTATGTACCTAGAAGTGGAATTGCTGAATCATGTGGTTTAATTTTTTGAGGAATTGCCATACGTTTCCCACAGCTGCTGTATCATTTTATATTCCTACTTGCAATGCACATGGGTTCCAATTTCTCCACAACTTTGCTAACACTTTTCTTTCCTTTTCTCCTTTCCTTCCTTTTTCCTTCCTTCCTTCCTTCCTCCCTTCCTCCCTCCCTCCCTTCCTTTTTCTTTCTCTCTTTCTCATTCTTTCTTTTTCTCTTTCTTTTTCTTTCTTTCTCTTTCTTTCTTCACTTCTTTCTTTTTTATTGTAGTCATCCTAGTGATTGTGAAATGGTATCTCATTATGATTTTATTTGCATTTCCCTAAGGTCTAGGGATATTGAGCATCTTTTCATGTGCTCATTGCCCATTTGTATATCTTCTTTGAAGAAATATCTGTTCAAGTCCTTTGCCCATATTTTAATTGGGTTATTTGTTTTATGCTGTTGTTGAATTATAGGAGTTCTTTATATATTCTTAATATGAATCTCTTATTAGTTATACAATTCACTCCTATCCCATGGGTTAACTTTTCACTCTGTTGATAGTGTCCTTTGATACATAAGTTTTTAATTTTGATGAAGGCCAACATGTCTATGTTTCCCTTTGTCTTCTGTGCTTTTGGTATCATATTCAAGAATCATTGCCAAATCCAAAGTCTTGAAGTTTTCCCCCTATATTTTCTTCTAGTTTCATGGTTTTAGTTCTTACATTTAAGTCTTAGATCCATTTTGAGTTAATTTTTGTACATGGGTAAGGTAAGGGTCCTGTGTTATTTATTTATTAGTTTTCCCAGCATTATTTGTTAAAAAATATTTCCTTATTGAATGGTCTTGGCATCCTGGTCAAAAATCCTTTAACCATATATGCAAGGATTTATCTATGGACTTCCTATTTTATTCCATTGGTCTATAGTCTGTCTTTACAACAATATCACACTGTTTTGATTACCACCACTTTGTAGTAAGCTTTTAAATCAGAAAGTGTAAGACCTCCAAATTTATTCTTCTTTTTCAAGATTATTTTGTTTATTTGGAATCCCCTGAGAGTCCATATGAATCTGATGCTAATTCTTCTTTTCAAAAAAGGTCATTGGGATTTTGGTAGAGATCAAGGCGTATTGTTTTCAAATCTGTCCAGAGTTGTTACCTGGCCTAGTATCTGGAGCCATACTGACATCTTGGGGATGGACGTGTGTTAGACATCGCACTCTAGAGCTATGGGAAACTGAGTCACAGTGAACTATCACAAATTGCCGACTTGGGTGATCTATTCTTTCCAATGTAGATACGGAGAGATGAAGCAGGATCAAATCACAAGAATCAGATCATGAAATTGCACAGCCAGTTTAGAGAGGTGACAGTGTGCTAATAAAGGAAAGATGGGTTTAAATGGTTTCTTGGCTTTACTGAACTCAAACCTCAGAAACTCAAACCTGTTTTATCTTTGAAAACAACCCCTCTGAAACAGGTGATTTAACAGTCTGGAGAAAGGAGCCAGGATTTCCATGTCAAGATCTTCTAAATCACAAAGTATGACTGAGCTAAAGTTAAAGACAGGATCACTTCCTTTCTCCTTCTTACACATCCTCCTACACACCCCAGCAGCAATGAAGTACAGTGAGGTGAGTCCTCAGGTCCTGGAGCTTGACAATCCAAGTTCAAGTCCTAGCTTCTCCACCTGTAGGCTCTGTGGATTTGGGCAAAGTATTTCCCACCTATAAACCTTGTTTTTTTTCTTGGTCATAACATCTGCCTTAGAGATGTCTTATGAACATTAGTTAAAATAACATACATAGAAGGCATAGTGCAGGCCTGACACTCTTTCATTCAGCAGATATGTACTGAACCCCTGTCACATGCAAAGCACTGTGTTAGTTGTGGGCAATAAAAAGAAGTCAACAGAACACATGTGTTTACAGGCTTGTCAAGAAGACAAATAACTAAACAAAGAGACCAAAACAATTATAAACTATAATCAGAGTCATGAAAGATATAAACAGTATTGTTTGACAAAGAATGACAGTAGAGATATATTTTAGATCAAGGAGGGAGGTGACAGGTAAGTTGCAACCTAAAGAATGAAAAATACCCAGCCTCGTTTCCAAGTAGAGGAGCATTCCAGGAATGTGCAAAGATCCAAGGTCAGAAAAATCTAAATGGTTCTAGAAACTAAGAGAATGTGAGTCTGAGATGGAAAGAGCAAGTGGGTTAAAGGACAAAAGATAGGCACCATGTGAGCCAACTTGAAGGCTAAAGTAAGGAGCTTGTATTGTAGTCAAAGTTCAAAGAAAGCCCCCGGAGGACTTGCAGCAGCAGAGTGACAGGAGTTGTTTTCCATGTTTTAATAATCACTCCGGCTGCCATGTGGAAAATGGCTTATAAGAAGATAGGTGTGGATGTGGGGAGGCCAGTTATTACAGAAACCACCGCATAAATGCAGGGAAGAGATGATGGAGGCTGGGGAGGAGGTGGCAGGAGATGGAGAGGAGCAGAGATAAAATGGATCCAACTTGCTAATGGATGTGAGGAGAGAGGAGATGCAGAACATGCTGGGAGAATTTGTTTGGAGAGAAGGGGGGGATAAAGGGTTAGATTTTGGACAAGTTACATCTACCTGGGAGACATCCACATGGAAATGTCATATCAGTGGTCAGACATGAGTATGGAAGTCAGAAGAGAGAGATCTTAGCAGGAAATATAAATTTTGGAGTCATCAGCATCAGTGGCATCTAAACCCATGGGAAAGGATGAGGTCACTTAGCCAAAAATGAGGAGAAAGAAGAGAGGAAGGCTTAGGCCCTGATCTGGAGAAACACCAATTTTATGAGTTCAGGTGAAGAAAACAGAACAAGCGAGAAGACTGAGATGAGGTGTCGTGAGGTCAGAGGTCAACCAGGAGAGAGTAGCATCTCAGGACCAGGGGAAGAGAGACTTGTAAAAAGGAAGGATGTGCCATGTGATGAATGCTGCTGAGAGGCCAGGTGAAATGAGGACAGAGAGGAGTATCCACCAGATTTGGGAATATGATGGTCATTAGTAACCTTGGCAAGAACAAATTCATACTCTCTGGGTTGAAAGTGAGTGCCTAATAAATGTTAGCTATAATAACAATAATAGGTTCCCTACTCATTCCTTCTTTGAGCTTCTGTGATAATAGAAAGACATCTGGGGACTGATCAGGGCACAGAAGTGCAGCACTCAATGATTATTCACACATACAAGTTGGTCTTATTTAAAGGTGTAAACTCAGACACCGCTGTCCTTCCTGAATAATTGCCATAGTAGTTGTAGACAACTAATGCTCTAAAAGATTTGGTTGCATCGATACTTGGGATAAGAGGGGGAAATATATCCCTTTCTCCTCCAACTATCTTTACTTCTCCTGCTCAGTGTCCCCCCTCCTGTTCCTCTGTGTCTTCTGTGGTTATACTGCTTCCCTTGGTCACACCCTAAAATACCAACAGGTATTGACCTCAGCACCAAGGAAAGGAGCCTAGTGGGCAGAGCCAACACTAAATTTAGGTCCCTCCAGGCTCATCTGTATCTTTGGAGCCAGAGAGGATCCTATCCAGGGAGCCAGTACCCACTTGTGGCACCTCCTCTCCTAAGAGCAAGCACCTTGGGGAATGAGAGAAGAGTTAAGAAAACGAGGAAGCAAGATGGCAACCATTTGTAATGAAAGGCAAAGGCATTCATCCCATTCCCACTATTACCACCACCGCCGCTTCTTTGCAAGAAGAACAAAACTGCTTGCCTCCTTTACACAGCCACTGCATTACATCTCTCTTTTTTTTTCTTTTTAACATCTTTATTGGAGTATAATTGCTTTACAATGGTGTGTTAGTTTCTGCTTTATAACAAAGTGAATCAGTTATACATATACATATGTTCCCATATCTCTTCCCTCTTGTGTCTCCCTCCCTCCCACACTCCCTATCCTTGATCCACCTCCTAGAGAAATGGAAATAAAAACAAAAATAAACAAATGGGACCTAATGAAACTTCAAAGCTTTTGCACAGCAAAGGAAACCATAAACAAGACCAAAAGACAACCCTCAGAATGGGAGAAAATATTTGCAAATGAAGCAACTGACAAAGGATTAATCTCCAAAATTTACAAGCAGCTCACGCAGCTGAATATCAAAAAAACAAACAACCCAATCCAAAAATGGGCAGAAGACCTAAATAGACATTTCTCCAAAGAAGATATACAGATTGCCAACAAATATATGAAAGAATGCTCAACATCATTAATCATTAGAGAAATGCAAATCAAAACTACATCTCTCTTGAGAATCCTCTGGAACCATCCTGAAAAACCACAGCACCAAAGAAGATGGTGTTGCTGGTTCTACACTAGTGACAAAATCCCAAAGAACTCTGAATTTGAAGTCAATATGGGTCTAAATGCCACCTACCCCCACCCCACACACACCTTCCAAACACTGGCAGCCATTTCTACCCTTGTCCCTCTACCCCTTGGGTGCAGTTGGTTCCACAGAGCCCAAGAGCTCCCAGGAGCTCCCAGGAGATACAGTGTTCATTCTAGTCACTGTCTCCAAAAGAGAAATTCCAGCAAGAACTGTGGAGTGAGCAGGCACGTTCCAGGATGGGAGGCTCCCCCAAACCACCATCTGTCCTTGCATCAGCACAGGAGCAATCAAAAAGGAAGATTCCGCTCAGTGACTCTGAGCAGGGGACGAATGTGACCTTGACCTCTGGTCCAAGCTACTCTTCCATGACCCCCCACCTCCACTGCCCCACCATAAACGTCACTCTAAATTTTACTGAAGGAATGGGATGAGTAAACAAACCAAGAAACAGCTCATACAAATCAATAAGAAAAAAAAAAAGAATCAAAAAATGGGCAGAAGACCTCAGTAAACATTTTTTTCCAAAGAAGACATACAGATGGCTAACAGACTATCAATGTTGCTAATTATTAGAGAAATGCAAATCAAAACAACAATGAGATATCACCTCACACCTGTCAGAATGGATATCATTGAAAAGTCTACAGATAACAAATGTGGAGAGGATGTGGAAAAAGGGAACCCTCCTACACTGTTAGTGGGAATGTAAATTGGTGCAGCCACTATGGAAAACCGTATGGAGGTTCCTCAAAACACTAAATATAGAACTACCATATGATCCAGCAATTCCACTCCTGGGTATATATCTGGAAAAAATGAAAACAATAGTTTGAAAAGATACATGTACCTCAATGTTCATAGCAGTGCTGTTCACAGTAGCCAAAATACGAAGCAAACTGTGTCCATCAACAGATGAATGGATAAAGAAGTTGTGGTATATATATGCAATGGAATATTACTCAGCCGTAAAAAAAGAATGAAATAATGCCGTTTGCAGCAACATGGATGGACCTAGAGAATATTATGCTTAGTGAAATAAGCTAAAGAAAGACAGACACTGTATGATATCACTAAAAGTGGAGATTAAGAGATGCTACACATGAGTATATATGCAAAACAGAAACAGAATCACAGATATAGAAAACAAGCGTGGTTATCAGAGGGAAGAGGGAAATGGGAGTCAAGTTAAAGATACAGGATTAAGAGAGACAAACTACTATGTATAAAATAGATAAGCAACAAGGATATATTGTACAGCACAAGGAAATATAGCCATTTTCTTGTGATAACTTTTAATGGAGTATAAACTATAAAAGTACTGAGTCACTATGCTATACATCTGAAATAAATATAATATTGTAAATCAACTATACTTCAATTAAAAACTCCTGCATAAAACAAAGAAGCTAAAAACAAATATTAATCAACTATACTCCAATATAAAATAAAAATTAAAATAAATAAACAAAAAACCAAGAAAGAGCTTGAGGCTCACTTCATCCTGGGACTTTGGCCGGGGTCTCTTCCCAGCTCCCATGGCTGAAGTTCAGGCCTCCTCATATCTCACAGTGATGTAGCCACAGCCTCATGACTGTGCCTCCACTCTCCCCCTTCAAATCCACCTCCCCCGACCTCAGGAGTCATCTTCCTAAAAAGAATATTTGTAAAAAGGTGAAAGAGTCACTTCCCCACAGAAAAGCCTTAAAGGCCCCCCATTTCCCTCAGATGAAGTCCAAGCCCCATCAAGGCCCTCCCAGCCTTACCTCCCGCCTCTTCTGGTGCCCCCTTGCAGCCCTGAGTAACCATCCCGCCTGGGCTCCTGCTGGCTGCCCGGCTGACTTCTGCTCATCCTCTAAGACTTGCTTCTGAGGTCCTCTCTTCCCTGACCTTCCAATCTCTTGCTCTTCATGCCTTTCCCCTGGGCTAGGTGCTCTTCCCAGATGCCTCCAGAATCCCTTGGTCCACCTCCTCGTTGCATTTAATTATCTAATTACCTATTTCTGAATCCATCTCCCCCACTACCCCTGGACATCCTTTAGGACAGAGACTGTCATTCTAATTTCTATATCACTAGTACCTAGTTTGTTGTCTGACACTTAATAGGTGTTCAAAGCTTGTCATGGAATTAATGAATTAACATCATCAATAACTTTTTCCTGCCCCACTTGTCCTGAATATGGTAAAAGCTACCTTTCCATCATGTAGGAGTTGCTCAGAGAACAAAGTATACAGTGGAGACAATTATAGGTCTAACTAAGTAAAGTCAATTTTTATTTTAAGAAGACATCTTACAGAGAATCTTTGGCCTTAATATCTCAGGCTAGCCTCAGAGGCCAATGTTTCTTGGTTTGGATCCTTCTATCCTTGATCAATTGAGAAGATTCTATTTTCTCCTCAGTTCCATCCTGTGTTTGTCCATGAAGCTCAGGCACCCTGGCATCAAGCACATTTCTGAAGTATCTTCCCCTGGCATCTCAGTTCCTCCTCTGGACTCAGACCAGCAGCCCCCAGATGTCTGCAGAAGAAGCAAGCCTGGTCCCTGGCTCCGAGGCTCGTAACGCCCTCCTCCTTCCCCGGTGGCCTTCCATTCCTCCTTTCGAGGGCTGGTTCCTGTCTGCCTTTGCTAATGCTGCCTATTTATAAAATGGGGTGACAAAATTCCATATTCCTCATTTTCCATCTTTCTGTTTGCTAGATAATTTCAGGTTGCTTTTCCGCCTGTGACTTCTAAACAAGAGAATGAGGAAGTTACTGCCCTTACTAAAAATGCTTTGTGTCGTGTGCTGTATCCCTGGGTCATAGCACAGACTCTGGTTTATCAGGTTGCAACATTTTTACCTACTTTGTCCACCAAAGTACTGAGAACACAAACAGTTTCCATGTGCAATTAACCTCACAATAGCAAGAGGGAATTTGGAGCCATAAACAAGGGCTTCACAACTTCTCAGCATCTTGACCTGCCTTCCATTCCCGCCCCCGTCACCTGCCACTTGTGTGCATTCTTGTTTGTTAATGTCCCCCTCAAATGTGATACTCAGAGCAGAGAAGAGGACTGGGTGAAGAAGAGGTCAGTGGGGCCATTGCCACCTTCACTTGGGGTGCTGCACGTTGTCCCTCTCAGTCCAGGATCACCCGGGCCAGCAACTGGCTGAGCCAGAGCTAAAATCCCAGCACCATGTCCTCTCCTCCTCATCCAAACTGTCTTCTTGTCTGACTATGCCTTGGAAAACCTGATGTAAGGAAATGAGCAGGAAAAAAAGAACATTCATGTTGCAAAAGGGTTGCTAAAGGATCTTTTAAATAAGTCTCTAAGTGCATGTAAATGTTTCTGTGTGTTCATTTCTTTATTCAAGCATCTTCCGGATTCCAGGGCTTAGTCTGGACACAATCAGGTGGTAAATAAGACACTAGCTCTCTCCTCACAGGTAAAGGAAGAAAAAGGAAGGCCGAGGAACAAACATTGCTATATACATTCTTTGGGACAACCACTTTGCTCCTGTACATTTATTTAATGCTCACATGACTCTCTGAGGGGGTGGGAGAAGTCCCATAATCTGTCCAAGGACCTGAGCCCAGGCCTGTCCAGCCCCATATCAGTCAGGTTAAGCTAGGTTCTGCAGCAATAACAGCTAACCCCCAAGTCTCAGTGGCTTAAAAATAACAAATGTTATGTCATGTGAGTTAGGGATTCTCTTCTGTATTGTCCTCACCAGGGGACCTCATCTGAAGGGGGTGTCATATCCAGGCTTCCATGATTGGGGAAGCAGGAAAGAAAAGAAAGAGTGATGTGGCAAATCACATGTAAAGCTCCTAAACTTTCCCCCTGGAAGTGGCCACATCACTTACACTTTCATTTCCTTGAACAAAAGGAGTCATGCAGACCTTCTTATCTTCAGGGGGGCAGAGAGGTGAAAATCTATTGTGCCTGAAAGGAGAATCAGAAATACCTAACAAACATACTAATAACTACCACAAGCTCCAAAGCCTAAGTTCTGTTCCACTACACTGTACTTGAAACTAGCTGGAAAGATTAACTGCTTGCAAAAGGGCTAGGGGCAGGGAAGCATAAATCTAGAGAGTTAGAAGCCACTACCAAAGGAAGATCAAAATCAGGAATGAAGATAAGTTATCTTTGAAATATACACGAACATTAATGAAGAATGGGATCCTTTTGACACAATTCAGATACACCTACCAAATTTACAAGCACCTATAGAATACACACAAGAAACGAGGCCCTGCTATGATGAGATCTTTTAGGATTTTAATAACTAGGACTTGGTTCAAAGTCCTTTTATATAATATCCAATTTCTGGCTAAAATTTATATTATGACAAGATTTCTGAATATAAGGAAAGAGCCTGCCACCTCTCCTTAGTCCTGTGGATGAGAGCACTGGGAACTGGAGTTGATTTCTATTTATTTCTGAAATAATATCCTAGCAATTACCTGTAAATTTTAAAGTGATAAATATGCATAAGAAAGCCAAGCTTTGGAGGACTGCAGAGCCCCCCTCACAGGTAGAGATAACCTATCAGCAGAGCTGTACAATTATGGAAATCCTTATAAGAGACTAGGAGTCAAGACAGAACCTCACCCTTTCCAAGACATAAATGTGGACTCGTAGGTGGTCTAAATGAGATCATTATCCATTGCATCACATATTGTTTGTCTAATAGTATCACACTTAGTCACTGAGGATTTAATTACTTAAATTCAGATTCCAAATATCAGAAGAGTCCTCCTAGGCCATCCTCATTTTAAACACACACACACACACACACACCCCGCACACATCTTTCTGCTCTTGTTCGCATTAAGGAGAAAATTCTGCATTCTGAAATTGCTTGTGAGTTTAAATTCCATGATTGCAAAATGATGCAACTACACGGCAATATGGCTTCCACCTGGGGAAACATGGCTAAACCACTTCCATCAACGAACTTGAACTGACTGGATTGTCTTCCAGTGCTAGCTTCTCTGAGATGCTCCAGGATAAAAGGGACTTGTTTGGCTTTTAAAGTAATGTCACCTGTTCAGCTGCTTACCCTTGGTATAGGTTGTCCAGCTGGTGATGAATGCATTTCTGAGCTACCATCTACTGTAGTCGTTTGACATGTGCTCTCCTAGTCATGTATTTTAATATTGTTTTACACCTCAGAGAATTAAAAGATAAGCATATAAATATACATATATGTTCTGTATTCTAAACACAAACACTACAGATCTTTCAATCTTTAATTATTTTTTTAATCTTCTAAAAGAATCACTGTGTTTAGACCTGGGGACTGCTGTTATCCTCCATGCATGCGAAAAACAAGAGTAACTGCAACCACGTGTGAAATGAACTTGACATTTAAAGAATACTAAGTGAGCACTTGGTATGTGCCAGGTGCTGAGCTGGGTGCAGCACATTCTAACAGCAACTGTTTAGACTTATTCAAACTTGTTTTAACCTGGGTAAAGATGTTTGTTTACTGTGTTAGTGATTTATTAAAAATTCATTAACTTAAAATCAGAAAGACACCTCCAAATCAGACTCTGTTTTTATTCATATAAGTGTGCAATATAATAAATGAGCTATGGGTTTATTAAGAGTATGCTAAGGAAGAAAGCAAGTTCATTACCTTTATTCATTTTTTAAATGAGAAACCATGTCTCTACTAATTTTCCTAATAGGATTCTTCTTTTCACTGTCACTTGCCTTCCCAAGAATGGAACTGAGGCATTGCCTGGGGCACCAAGCCTAAATAAACTCTGCTTTCTGGACTTCAAGTCTTAGCCTCACTAACTTAACTTCTCACTGTTTTCTGACATGAATTTTCTATTAAGGTCAATTGTTCCCCTCTGCTTTCCCTACACATGGACTGCTAGCTCATTTAGCCACTCACAAAACATTTATGGAAGGCTTGCTTTACATGCCAGGCTCCATGACAGGGCCTGGAGATGAATAGGAGGTGGGTTTTATTTGTAAGGAGCTCAAGTCGAGGTGTGAGATGGGGAGACAGACCCACAATCAAATAATCACAAATTGTGCACAGTGGACTTGGGGGCCATGAGGAGGGAATAATTTTGTGTGTGTACGGGAAAGGGTGCGTTGACGGAGAGGTCAAGGACAGTTTCACAGAGGGGAGGCTGGTGGAGCTGACCATTGGACATTTGCCAAGTGAGCAAGTGGGAAAGGGTATTTTGGGCAGAGGGAACATTCTGTTCAAAGGAATGCAGTATTAGTCCATGCGGCTCCTCATGCAATCTCTTCCCTCTTGTCTATGCTGCTAAACTCAGATTCATCCTCATCCCGGGACTGGCAGCATGCATTCTTAAGACTGGGAGGAAGCCTAGAGATCATGCAGCCCAAGTCCCTTGTTTCACAGAGATGGAATTTGAGGTGTAAAGTGTTACGTTGTGAATCATGCTTTGACCCTCAGTCCACTGTCACCAAATGTGTCCCACATATATTTATTGAGCACCAACTGTGTATCAGACAGTTTGCCAACAAAGACAAGTTGAACTTGGGTTTTGCCCCTGTAAGAATTTATTTCTCATTAGCACTTTGGTGTCAGACAGACCGGAGTTTGAAGCCTGACCCTGTGACATTCCTGCTGGTGACCTTGCATGAGTTACTCATCCTCACTGAAACTAAGTTTCCTCTTATAAGAATGAAGATAACACTAGAATACTCTTCATAGGTTTGCTATGAGAATTCAGTGCGATAACATTTGTAGAGCGTGAAGCACTTAACAAATCTTAGCTATTAGTTATATAGTCTTAAGACAACATTGGAAAGTAAGGGATGGTACAGAGTACGTACTCAATTTAAAAAGAGCTATATGATTAATGAATTACAGTTTCAATTTCAAGGTCTGTACCTGATCAAAAATTAGTATATAGTTCCTTGAGGATCTAGATTCCTCAAAGCTTTGTGTCAGGCCAAATTAAAATGGAAATTATTCCCCCCCCCCTAAGGTCCAGTAACCTCTTGCAATATAATGAAACCTAATTACTCCATTAGTATCATGCCATCTTTAAAACTGGTAGGTCTGAACAGCATTCTGAAAATCAGCTGTTCGATAGGAGAAGAGCTGCTTCCTGGTTTTATGGGTCACACCCCTTTAGGCATTATACTCTGCTTCAAGCTGTTTGGGCTCCACAGGGAACTGTGAGACCATCTCCTGCTCTTTGAAACATTGTCAGGAAAAACAGTGTCACTCTGGAAGGAAGAACAAGAATGAAAGAGGGAAGACACAAAGAGACAGACTGTGATTCCACATAAGATGGAAGTTTAGAACAGTGAAAGACCTTCATAAATGGAATGGACTGCTTTCCAAGTAGTGGGGGGGGGGTCTCATGTCTGCAGGGGTTCCAGAAGATATAAGATCAGTTGGAATCACTTTGTAGGAGAGACCCTGGAAATGGCTGAGAAGGAGAATCAGCAGTGTTTACATCCCTTCCAATAAGTTTCTATGATTCTATTAAGCCATTCAAGCAAATGTTTATTGATCATCTCCATTTAAAGTGCTAGGTAGACAGCAGTAAACAAAACAATGTCCCTGTCCTCGTGGAGGTTACATTCTAGGGAACTGTTATGAATCCCTCAGTGAGGTGACAAGCAGTGAGGTATCAGGGCAACTGAGCTGACTCTCTCTTTTCGGTGTGGAGATCTGAGTTGCCAGGTCACGAGAGGATGAATCTTCATTGATACATACCACTTCTGCCTATGAAAATTAGGCAAGAGAAGTAACTCAGTATGCCATGTATGGAATAAATAATGCACAACTTTTATTATTATTATTATCTTTTTTGATTATTGGCAGAACTTTATTAAAAAGATACAGAGATGCTTTCTTTTTTTAAAATTTTTGGTGGAGTGTAGTTGATTTACAATGTTGTGTCAGTTTCAGGTGTACAGCAAAGTGAATCAGTCATACATATACATATATCCACTCTTTTTTAGATTCTTTTCCGATATAGGCCATTACAGAGCATTGAGCAGAGTTCCCTGTGCTATACAGTAGGTCCTCATTAGTTATCTATTTTATATACAGTAGTGTGTATATGTCGATCCCAATCTTTCAATTTTTATCCCTCCTCCCCCTTACCCTCTGGTAACCCTAAGTTTGTTTTCTACATCTGTAGCTCTGTTTCTGTTTTATAGATAAGTTCATTTGTACCCTTTTTTTAGGTTCCACATATAAGCGATATAGATTGTCTTACTGAGTGAAGTAAGTCAGACAGAGAATAATGCACAACTTTAAATCCTGGACTCACTAACTACAGTGGTAAATGCTCGAATCATCAAAATCCTCCAAGATAAATTTACAGGCCATGACTTACACATTTGCCTGGTTTTTATTTTATGGGCTGCACAGTCTAACCCCAACCTTTGACTCTGTAACCACCCCTGATTTGAGTTTGGGTTTGAACAGCTGCCCAGGCCATCAGTGCTTTTCAGTGTGTTTGAGCAATAACTCATGCAGAGACGTTTAAGAGCTCACACGTCCTCAATAGACAAAAAGCAAGAGAAATAAGATTCCATAGCAACAACGTGTCACTCTAAATCATCATTGCTGTTTCATGAACAAAGTGAGAATTGCAGTAGAAAATACAGCCCTGTGAGACCAGTTCAGCAGATACGATCGGCTATTTTCTGGGAATTAGATCACTTTGGTTAGAGAGACCACAATACGCTCATTTTTATGAATCCTAAAGCTAGAAAAATTTGCCATTATTTGTTACTTTCTCTTTCACTGAAAAAAGGGGTTTTATTTCCCTCCCTTGTTCTTTGCATGGAGATATCGGTACTGATGAAGACAGACAGCATGAATTCGGAGCAAGAGGACTTGAAGGCTGCAACTGAAAACCTTTGCTGATTTGATTAAGGTTTTGCTTATTATGATAAATATTCCAGCAGCCAAAGAGTAGCTAGTAAACATGTGAGGGACTGAGCTGGGACTTACCTCATTGTGGGATTTGCTAATCATCCAGTTTTGTTTAAAAAAAAAAAAAAAAGAAAATGTACCCAAAGTGAGCTCTCACATCTGTGAAAGCTTGGAGTAAGCTACATTGGCTCGGTAAGGACTCTGACCGCAAACGCTGCTTGGAGCACATATAATCTTAGGCAGAAACGACTTTCCAACACAAACAGCAAATGGAAGCCTCTTGGAAATTACTTGATAAACTGTTAAAATAATAACAGCTTATCTTAGAGTTGGCTCAAGACTGCAATGTTGGAAATGATACAGCCAAAGATCAGAGCAAGCATTTCCTGCAGTGTAGCTGAAAACGAATGTAGTTTTGTTTTAGTCATTTGTAGAGGAAGGACGCGGGAGTGGGAATCTGTTCTCATGTATAAAAAAGAGGAAGGTTCATGTGTGCTCATATATTCCAGAACTATAAAGATGAAGACTGATTTAAAATTCAGACAGCTTCTCTCTTTCTTGACTGTTTTGACAATAGACAGCTGTGTTCTTAAATGTGTTCCTCTCAGGGAAGTTTTGTTCTAGAGATGCCTGTGTGCTCCAAAATAATAAACATGCATTGTTTCCATTAACAGTTTCACCATAGGTGGCTCCAAGATGGCTGGACTGTCCTACGGGTAGCTTTTAAGCCTACAAGCAAACCTGTGTAAAAGCTCGCCCTCAGTTTTATTCCCTAAGTCTCATCACAATTCTCTGAGGACTCCCCCATCTATGGTGGGCCCCTCTTGTAAAAAGTTACCAGGGTAATAGGCATACATATGCTGCTATTATCTTTTAACCAATTCTATTTGACTTGCTATCTTGATGGCATTGTTGGGTAGATTATTTTGCCATCTTACAAGGGGATTGAATTGAGTATTTATACGTGTGGATACAAAAATTGATATTTAAAATATTATTTATTATCTTTATACCATGAAGGAAAGAGTGCAACTAATCTTCTTTATACACCGTATGTATTGTCTCATTTAATTTTCACAATAACACTGTGGGGTATGCTTTACCTACATTGCCTATATTTTACTGGTTAAAAAACAAACAAGCCTGATGTTCAGAGAAATAACTTGCCTTCCAGTTTGTTCTCCACACAGCAAAGTAGTCTTTAAAAACATAAATTGGAATGCTTTCACCCAAGATGCAATAACAGTGACTAGATTTACCCTCTAATCTGAAACAGTTGAAAACTGGACAAAATATATGCAACAATTATTTTTTAAGACACTGGGCATCAGGCAACTAAGGACAGTGATCCCCGAGAAATAAGAAACAAAAGAGATGGTCCCCACAATGCTCCAGTTTACTACCTTCCTGCTTTCTACGTGCTTACTGCTTACTGTCAAGGAGCAGGGACTCCCTGACTTGAGGATCCAGAACTGGAAGCCCAGGGAGGCCAAGGGAGCTCAGAACAAATTATGGAAGAAGAGAAAGCATATGGCAGACAAGTCTGCTGATCTGTAGAGGGTCCCATCAAGTTTTCAGCCACGTACTAATCAGTTCATGTGTGTGAGGAAAAGCACCATGAAAGGATTATAGGGAACAATCACCGGAGGTCACACAGGAGTAGGAATAGTTTACTTCCCAGCTAGCCAGAGTGGAAAACCATGTGATTAATGGGGCATTGAGCCTAACTCAAAAGACTTTTGCCTCCAAAACGGAGCACAATTAATCCTAGACAAAATGTTACTCTGGCCTCACTTCACAAAACTTAAGAGCAAGAAATGAAAGGATCAAGATGTTTCCAAGTAACTGTTTTGTGTCTCAGAGCAAAGTTAAGAATTGCCATAGGAATACAAAAATATCCAGCACCCAACAAAATGAAATTCACAATGTCTATTATCTAATCAAAAATTAATAAGCATGCAAAAAAGGCAAGAAAATATGAACCAATAATGAAGAAAAAAGTCAATGAATTAAACTGACCCAGAAATAGCACAGATGATAGAATTCACAAACAAGACCATGAAAACAGTTGTTATAATTACATTCCATATGTTCAGGAAGTTAGAAGAAAGATTGAACATTTAACTAGACATGGAAGATATTCAAAGGCCCAAAACGGAGGGGGCACCTTCAAGATGACAGAGGAGTAAGACATGGAGATCACCTTCCTCCCCACAAAGACATCAGAACTACATACAGGGACTTCCCTGGTGGTCCAGTTGTTAAGTCTTCGCCTTCCAGTGTAGGGGGTACAGGTTCGATGCCCGGTTGGGGAGCTAAGATCCCACATGCCTTGGGGCCAAAAAAACCCTACACCTACATGTGGAACAACTCCTACAGAACACCAGCTGAACACTGGCAGAAGACCTCAGACTTCCCAAAAGGCAAGAAACTCCCCACGTACCTGGGTAGGGCAAAAGAAAAAAGAATAAACAAAGACAAAAGAGTAAGAATGGGACCTGCACCTTGGGTAGGGAGCTGTGAAGAAGGAAAAGTTTCCACACACTAGCAAGACTGTTCACTGGTGGAGACGGGGGCGTGGCATGGGGTAAACTTCAGAGCCATGAAGGATAGCGCAGCAACAGTGGTGCAGAGAGCAAAGCAGAGAGATTCTCACACAGAGGATTGGTGCCAACCAGCACTCACCAGCCTGAGATGCTTGTCTGCTCACCCGTCGGGACAGGTGGGGGTAGGGAGCTGAGGCTCTGGCTTGGGAGGTCAGGTCCCAGGGAGAGGACTGGGTTTGGCTGTGTGAACACAGCCTGAAGGGGGCTAGTGCACCACAGCTAGCCGGGACGGAGTGCGGGAAAAACTCTGGAACTGCTTAAGAGGCAAGAGACCATTGTTTCAGGGTGCACGAGGAGAGGGGATTCAGAGCACCGCCTAAACGAGCTCGAGACAGACATGAGTGGCTGCTATCAGTGCGGACTCCAGAGACAGGCATGAGACGCTAAGGCTGCCGCTGCAGCCACCAAGAAGCCTGTGTGCAAGCACAGGTCACTATCCTACACCTCCCCTCCCAGGAGCCTGTGCACCCCACCACTGCCAGGGTCCTGTGATCCAGGGACAACTTTCCCAGGAGAACACATGCACGCCTCAGGCTGTTGCAATGTCACGCCGGCTTCTGCCGCCTGCAGGCTTGCCCCACATTCTGTACCCCTCCCTACCCCCCAGCTTGAGTGAGCCAGAGCCCCCTAATCAGCCACTCCTTTAAACCCGTCGTGTCTTGGGGGGGAACAGATGCCCTCAGGTGACCTACACTCAGAGGCAGGGCCAAATCCAATACTGAACCCCAGGAGCTGTGCGAACAAAGAAGAGAAAGGGAAATCTCTCCCAGCAGCCTCAGGAGCAGCAGATTAAATCTCCACAATCAACTTGATGTACCTGCATCTGTGGAATACCTGAATAGACAGTGAAGAATCCCAAAATTGAGGTGGTGGACTTCGGAAGCAGCTGTAGACTTGGGGTTTGCTTTCTGCATCGAATTTGTTTCTGGTTTTATGTTTATCTTAGTTTAGTATTTAGAGCTTATTATCATTGGTATACCTGCTTATTGATTTGGTTGCTCTCTTCCCTTTTTTAAATATATATATATATTTCTTTGTTTCCTTTTTCACTTTTTGTGAGTCTGTATGTGTATGCTTCTTTGTATGATTTTGTCTGTATAGCTTTGCTTTTGCCATTTGTCCTAGGGTTCTGACTGTCTGTATTTTGTTTTATGTTTGTTTTTTTTTAGTATAGTTTTTACTTGTTATCATTGGAGGATTTGTTTTTTGGTTTGGTTGCGCTCTTCTTTCTTACTCTCTTACTTTTTTTTATTACTTTAAAATTTTTCTATTGTTAATGATTTTTTTCTATTTTAATCATTTTATTTTATTTATTTTTCTTTCCTTTTTTTTACCTCCCTTTTCTTCTGAGCCATGTGGCTGACAGGGTCTTAGTGCTCTGGCCAGGTGTCATGCCTGTGCATCTGCGGTGGTAGAGCCGAGTGCAGGACATTTGTCCACCAGAGACCTCCCGGTCCCATGTAATATCACAGAGAAAAAGCTCTCCCAGAGATCTCCATCTCAATGCTAAGACCCAGTTCCACTCAACGACCAGCAAGCTACAGTGCTGGACACCCTATGCCAAACAACTAGCAAGACAGGAACACAAACCCACCCATTAGCAAAGAGGCTACCCAAAATCATAAGGCCATAGACACCCCAAAACACACCACTGGATGTGGTCCTGCCCACCAGAAAGACAAGATCCAGCCTAATCCACCGGAATAGAGGCACCAATCCCCTCCACCAGGAAGCCTACACAACCCACTGAACCAACCTTAGCCACTGGGGGCAGACACCAAAAACAACGGGAACTAAGAACCTGCAGCCTGCAAAAAGGACACCCCAAACACAGTACGTTAAGCAAAATGAGAAGACAGAGAAACACACAGCAGATGAAGGAGCGAGATAAAAACCCACCAGACCTAACAAATGAAGAGGAAATAGGCAGTCTACCTGAAAAAGAATTCAGAATAATGATAGTAAAGATGATCCAAAATCTTGGAAATAGAATGGAGAAAATACAAGAAACATGTAACAAGGACCTAGAAGAACTAAAGAGCAAACAAACGATAAAGGAAATTAAAAATACTCTAGAAGGAATCAATAGCAGAATAACTGAGGCAGAAGAATGGATAAGTGACCTGGAAGATAAAACAGTGGAAATAACTACCGCAGAACAGAATAAAGAAAAAAGAATGAAAATAATTGAGGACAATCTCAGAGAAGAATTGAGGACAATCCCAGAGACCTCTGGGACAACATTAAATGCACCAACATTCGAATTATAGGGGTCCCAGAAGAAGAAGAGAAGAAAAAGGGGACTGAGAAAATAGTTGAAGAAATTATAGTTGAAAACTTCCCTAATATGGGAAAGGAAATAGTCAATCAACTCCAGGAAGCACAGAGAGTCCCATACAGGATAAATCCAAGGAGAAACACGCCAAGAAACATATTAATCAAACTGTCAAAAATTAAATAAAAATTAAATACAAAGAAAAAATATTAAAAGCAGCAAGGGAAAAGCAACAATTAACATACAAGGGAATCCCCATAATGTTAATAGCTGATCCTTCGGAAGAAACTCTGCAAGCCAGAAGGGAGTGGCAGGATGTATTTAAAGTGATCAAAGGGAAAAACCTACAACCAAGATTACTCTACCCAGCAAGGATATAATTCAGATTCGACAGAGAAATTAAAAACTCTACAGATAAGCAAAAGCTAAGAGAATTCATCACCACCAAGCCAGCTCTACAAAAAATGCTAAAGGAACTTCTCTAGGCAGGAAACACAAGAGAAGGAAAATAATTAAAATAACAAACCCAAAACAATTAAGAAAATAGTAATTGGAACATATGTACCTATAACTACCTTAAATGTAAATGGATTAAATGCTCCCACCAAAAGTCATAGACTGGCTGAATGGATACAAAAACATGACTAGTACATATGCTCTCTACAAGAGACCCACTTCAGACCTAGGGACACATACAGATTGAAAGTGAGGGGATGGAAAAAGATATTCCGTGCAAATGGAAATCAAAAGAAAGCTGGAGTAGCAATTCTCATATCAGACAAAATAGACTTTAAAATAAAGACTATTACAAGAGACAAAGAAGGACACTACATAATGATCAAGGGATCAATCCAAGAAGAAGATATAGCAATTGTAAATATATATGCACCCAACATAGGAGCACCTCAGTACATAAGGCAAATGCTAACAGCCATAAAAGGGGAAATTGACATAACACAATCATAGTAGGGGACTTTAAAACCCTACTTTCACCAACGGACAGATCATCCAAAATGAAAATAAATAAGGAAACACAAGCTTTAAATGATACATTAAACAAGATGGACTTAATTGATATTTATAGGACATTCCATCCAAAAACAACAGAATACACTTTCTTCTCAAGTGCTCATGGAACATTCTCCAGGGTAGATCATATCTTGGGTCGCAAATCAAGCCTTGGTAAATTTAGGAGAATTAAAATCGTATCAAGTATCTTTTCCGACCACAACACTATGAGACTAGTTATCAATTACAGTAAAAAATCTGTAAAAAATACAAACACACAGAGGCTAAGAAACACACTACAAAATAACCAAGATATCACTGAAGAAATCAAAAAGTAAATGAAAAAATACCTAGAAAAAAATGACAATGAAAACACGATGACCTAAAACCTATGGGATGCAGCAAAAGCAGTTCTAAGAGGGAATTTTATAGCAATACAATCCTACCTCAAGAAACATCTCAAATAAACAACATAACCTAACACCTAAAGCAATTAGAGAAAGAAGAACAAAAACACCCCAAAGTTAACAGAAGGGAAGAAATCATAAAGATCAGATCAGAAATAAATGAAAAAGAAATGAAGGAAATGATAGCAAAGATAAATAAAATTGAAAGCTGGTTCTTTGAGAAAATAAAAAAAATGGATAAAACATTAGCCAGACTCATCAAGAAAAAAAGGGAGAAGACTCAAATCAATAGAATTAGAAATGAAAAAGGAGAAGTAACAACTGACACTTCAGAAATACAAAAGATCATGAGAGGTTACTACAAGCAACTATGTGCCAATAAAATGGACAACCTGGAAGAAATAGACAAATTCTTCAAACACCACAACCTTTCAAGACGGAACCAGGAAGAAATAGAAAATATAAACAGACCAATCACAAGCACTGAAATTGAAACTGTAATTAAAAATCTTCCAAGAAACAGAAGCCCAGGACCAGAAGTCTTCAAAGGCAAATTCTACCAAACATTTGGAGAAGAACCAACAACTATCCTTCTCAAACTCTTCCAAAATATAACAGAGGGAGGAACCGTCCCAAACTCATTCTACGAGGCCACCATCACCCTGATACCAAATCCAGACAAAGATGCCAGAAAAAAAGAAAACTACAGGCCAATATCACTGATGAACATAGATGCAAAAATCCTCAACAAACTACGAGCAAACAGAATCCAACAGCACATTAAAAGGATCATACACCATGATCAAGTGAGGTTTATCCCAGGAATACAAGGATTCTTCAATATACGCAAGTCAATTAATGTGATAAGCCATATTAACAAATTGAAGGAGAAAAACCATATGACCATCTCAATAGATGCAGAGAAATCTTTCAAAAAAATTCAACACTCATTTATGATAAAAACGCTGCAGAAAGTAGGCATAGAGGGAACTCTCCTCAACATAATAAAGGGCATATATGACAAACCCACAGCCAACATCGTTCTCAATGGTGAAAAACTGAAAGCATTTCCTCTAAGATCAGGAACAAGACAAGGTTGCCCACTCTCACCACTATTATTCAACATAGTTTTGGAAGTTTTCGCCACAGCAATCAGAGAAGAAAAAGAAATAAAAAGAATCAAAATCAGAAAAGAAGAAGTAAAACTGTCACTGTTTGCAGATGACATGGTATTATACATAGAGACTCCTAAGACACTACTAGAAAACTACTAGAGCTAATCAATGAATTTGGTAAAGTAGCAGGATACAAAATTAATGTACAGAAATGTCTTGCATTCCTATACACTAATGATGAAAAATATGAGAGAGAAATTAAGGAAACACTCCCACTTACCACTGCAACAATAATAATAAAATATCTAGGAATAAGCCTACCTAAGGAGACAAAAGACCTCTATGCAGAAAACTATAAGACACTGATGAAAGAAATTAAAGATGATACAAAAAGGTGGAGAGATATACCATGTTCTTGGATTGGAAGAATCAACATTGTGAAAATGACTATACAACCCAAAGCAATCTACAGATTCAATGCAATCCCTATCAAATTACCAATGGCCTTTGTCACAGAACTAGAACAAAAAATTTCACAATTTGTATGGAAACACAAAAGACCCTGAATAACCAAGGCAATCTTGAGAAAGAAAAACAGAGCTGGAGGAATCAGGCTCCCTGATTTCAGATGATAATACAAATTTACAGTAATCAAGACAGTATGGTACTGGCACAAAAACAGAAATATAGATCAATGGAACAGGACAGAAAGCCCAGAGATAAACCCATGCACATATGGTCACTTTATCTTTGATAAAGGATATAAGAATATACAATGGAGAAATGACAGCCTCTTCAACAAGTGGTGCTGGGAAAACTGGACAGCTACATGTAAAAAAGTGAAATTAGAACACTCCCTAATACCATACACAAAAATAGACTCAAAATGGATTAAAGACCTCAATGTAAGGCCAGACAGTATAAAACTCTTAGAGGAAAACATAGGTAGAACACTCCATGACATAAATCACAGCAAGATCCTTTTTGACCCACTTCCTAGAGAAATGGAAATAAAAACAAAAATAAACATGGGACCTAATGAAACTTAAAAGCTTTTGCACAGCAAAGGAAACCATAAACATGACGAAAAGACAACCCTCAGAGAATGGGAGAAAATATTTGCAAACAAAGCAACTGACAAAGGATTAATCTCCAAAATATACAAGCAGCTCATGCAGTTGAATATCAAAAAAACAAACGACCCAATCCAAAAATGGGTAGAAGACCTGAATAGACATTTCTCCAAAGAAGATATACAGATTGCCAACAGACACACAAAAGGATGCTCAACATCACTAATCATTGGAGAAATGCAAATCAAAGCTACAATTAGGTATCACCTCACACCAGTCAGAACAGCCATCATTAAAATATCTACAAACAATAAATGCTGGAGAAGATATGGAGAAAAGGGAACCCTCTTGCACTGTTGGTGGGAATGTAAATTGATACAGCCACTATGGAGAACAGTACGGAGGATCCTCAAAAAACTGAAAAATAGAACTACCATATGACCCAGCAATCCCGCTACTGGGCATACACCCTGAGAAAACCATAATTCAAAAAGAGTCATGTACCCCAATGTTCATTGTAGCTCTATTTACAAAAGCTTGGATATGGAAGCAACCTAAGTGTCCATCAACAGATGAATGGATAAAGAAGATGTGGCACATATATATAATGGAATATTACTCCGCCATAAAAAGAAACAAAATTGAGTTATTTGTAGTGAGGTGGATGGACCTAGAGACTGTCATACAGAGTAAAATAAGTTAGAAAGAGAAAAACAATTACTGTTTGCTAACACATATATATGGAATCTAAAAAAAAAAAAAATAGAAAAAGGTTCTGAAGAACCTAGGGGCAGGACAGGAATAAAACACAGACATAGAGAATGGACTGGAAGACATGGGCAGCAGGAAGGGTAACCTGGGATGAAGTGAGAAATTGGCATGAACTTATATACACTACCAAATGTAAAATAGATAGCTAGTGGGAAGCAGCCGCATAGCACAGGGAGACCAGTTCGGTGCTTTGTGTCCACCTAGAGGGGTGGGAAACCGAGGGTGGGAGGGAGATGCAAGAGGGAGGGGACATGGGGATATACCTATATGTATAGCTGATTCACTTTTTTATACAGCAGAAACTAACAAACCATTGTAAAGCAATTATACTCCAATAAAGATGTTAAATAATTATAATACGTAGCTTATAAGTATTAAAAAAAAAAAAGGCCCAAACCGAATTTCCAGTGGTGAAAACAACAACATCTGAGGTGAAAAATACATGGAGGCAGGGAGATTAAAAACAGATTAGACAGTGCCAAATAAAACTTGAGAGAACTTGAAGACACAGCAATAGAAACTATCCAAAATTAAACAGAGTGCAGTGAGCTGTGTGTGACAACTTCACACAGGCTAATATACATGTAATTAGATCCACCATAGTGGGAGGGGCTGAATAATATTTGAAAAAATAATGGCAAATAATTTTCAAATGTGATGTAAGCTATAACCTCACAGATCTGAAAATCCCAATGAACTCCAGGCACAAAAAGCATGAATAAAACTTCACCAAGGCACAGCATAATCAAATTTCTCAAAACTAGTGATAAAGAGAATATGTTACAGGTATGCAGAGAATAAAAGACACCTTCCTGGGACTTCCCTGGTGGCACAGTGTTAAGAATCCACCTGCCAATGCAGGGGACACAGGTTCGAGCCTTGGTCCAGGAAGATCCCCCATGCTGTGGAGCAATTAAGCCCGTGTGCCACAACTACAGAGCCTGTGCTCTAGAGCTCACAAGGCACAACTACTGAGTCCTCGTGCCACAACTACGGAAGCCTGCGCGCCTAGAGCCTGTGCTCCACAACAAGAGAAGCCACCGCAATGAGAAGCCTGCACACCACAGCGAAGAGTAGCCCCTGCTTGCCGCAACTAGAGAAAGCCTGCATGCAGCAAAAGACCCAGTGCAACCAAAAATAAATAAATAAAAATAAATAAATTTATTTAAAAAAAAAAAAGACACCCTACCTAAGGAGGGTCAAGATAAGAATGAGAGCAGCTTTCCAGTCAACAAGGTGGCAAAGCTTTAAAATACTGAAAGAAAAAAGATTAATCCAGAATCTGATACCCAGTGAAAATGACTTTCCAAAATGACAGCAAAAAAAAGCATTTTTCTGAAAGAATTTATCACCAGTAGACATGCACTGCAAAAATATTAAAGGATGTCATTTAGGCAGAAGACGGTGATGCTAGAGGAAATCTGGATCTACACAAATAAATGCAGACCACAAGAAATGGTAACTTGGGTAAATGAAAAATACTTTTTTATGATTTATATCTCTTTAAAAAAATAATTGGCCACTGAAAATAAAAGTAATAAAAATGTTATGAGTGTTATAGCATACAATATAAAATGTATGACAAAAAAGCATATAAGCAAGAACAAGAGAAATAGAAGTATACAGATATCAGGGTTTTTACACTCTACATGAAATGGTATAATATCACTTTTAGGTAGATGTTGTTAAATAAGATGTATATTATAAATTCTAAAGCAACCGCTACAATAATTCACAAAGACTTATAACTAACAAACCAACAAAGTAGATCAAATGTAATCATAAAAGTACCCAGTTTCTTAAAAGGAAGAAAAAGAAAGAAACAGGAGGGAAAAACCATATGAGGCAAAAACCATATGAGGCAAATAGAAAACAAATATCATGATAGAATATTTACACTCCTACATGCTTTAAAAAACCACATTATGGGGCTTCCCTGGTGGCGCAGTGGTTGAGAGTCCGCCTGCCGATGCAGGGGACACGGGTTCGTGCCCCGGTCCGGGAAGATCTCACATGCTGTGGAGCTGCTGGGCCCGTGAGCCATGGCCGCTGAGCCTGCACGTCCGGAGCCTGTGTTCCGCAACGGGAGAGGCCACAACAGTGAGAGGCCCACGTACCGCAAACAAACAAACAAACAAAAAACAACAACAACACATTATGTGCTTTTAAATGGGATAAATATTTCAGAAGGCAGAGATTATTAGATTGGATAAAAGAGGAAGAACTATACTTTGTCTGCAAAAAACCCACTTTAAATATAAAGATACAAATAGTTTAAGAGTAAAAGGATGAATGACTTACACTACTTGATTTTCAAGTCTTTTTATAGAGCTACAGTAATTAAGACAGTATAGTTTTTGTGGAAAGTTAGACAAATAGATCAAGGGAACAGAATAGAGTCCAGAAACATGTGTGGTTGGCTAATTTTTAACAAAAGTGCAAAGGCAATTCAGTGGAAGAGAACAATCATTTAGGAAATGGTACTGGCACAATTGGATATTCATACGCAAAAAAGAACTTGATTCATATCTCATACCATAAAGAAAATTAACTCAAAATGAATGATAGACTAAATATGAAACCTAAATTCATAAAAAATTTCTAGAAGAAACACGAGAGAAAATCTGTGTGCCCTAAGTGTTAGGCAAAAACTTCTCAGACACCAAAAGGATTACCCATAAAGTAATAAATTGATAAATTGGACTTCATCAACTAGGAAATTTTCTCTTCCAAAATATTGCTAAGAGAATGAAAACAAACTGAGTGAAAAAAGATGCAATTCAAATATCTCATAAACAACTTGCACCCAGAATATATAAACAGCTCTCAAAACTCAATAATGGGCAAACCCTCCCCCCCACAAAAAAAAGATTTGAACAGGCACTTTGTCAGAGAAGATATACAGATAACAAATAACAACATGAAAAGGTGAATTGATCTCATTAGCCATTAGGAAAATGAAAATTAAAACCACAATAAGGTACCACTGAACACTATCAGACTGTCTAAAATTAAAAAGACATGTCAAGTTTTGGTAAGGACATGGACTAACTAGAACCCTTCTTCACTGCATATGGGGATGTAAAGTGGTATAACTATTTTGGAAAATGTTTTCCAGATTCTTAAAATGTAAAGCATATACCTACCATATGATATAGCTATTTTATCCCTAGGTGTTTACCAAAGAAAAATGAAAGCGTATGTCCATACCAAGATGGGTACACAAATGGTCATAGTGGTTGTGTTTATAAGAGCCCCAAACTGGAAACAATTCAAATGTCCATCAGCAGGTGAATGGATAAAAAGTGTGGTATATCCATATAATGGACTACTACTTAACAGTGAAAAGGAATATCTGTTAATATACCCAACAACATGAATTAAACCCAAAATAATTACACTGAGTGAAAGAAGCCAGACAAAATGAGAACATAATGTATGATTACTTTTATATCAACTTCTAGAAAATACTACTGATTATTAGTGACAGAAAGCAGATCAACGTTTGCCTGGGTAGGGACTGAGGGGGTACTAGGGAAGACTAACAAAGGAAAATCTGTGGAATGTTGATTATCTTGGTGGTTTCAAGTCTTTATATACATGTCAAAAAATCAAATTTCATAGTTAAAAATGTATTTAGTTAATTGTACATCAATCATACCTCAATAACCAGTTTTAAAAGTATGTAAATTAGAACATGTCACTCCCCTGCTTAAATTCTGAATAATTGCCTATTACATTTAGAATAAAATCCAAACTCTCTCATGAACGACAATGAAAGGTCTGCATGGCATTTGTTTCCTAGCACATCTTGTTCTACTTTCTTCTTGATCAACACATGTTGGTCACACTTGCCCCCTCTAGGTTTTTTGCACACACTAACTCTCCCACTTTGGGGTATTTTATGTGCTATTTCCTTCACCTGGGACACTTTACCCTCGTGTGTTCACATGATGAGCTCCTTTCATTTTTGAGGTGCAATATCACATCATAAGAGAAGTACTTCTGTTTAAGTAGTCTTCCCTCCAAAATGATTCTTTCTTATTGCACCGTATTTATGTTAGCCATAGCACTTAGCAGAAGTTATAATTATACATGACTTATTTATTTACTTGTTTATGATCTGTCTCTCCCACTAGGCCATGAGCAGAAAATGTCTTATCACATTGGCCATGTCAACGACACACTAACCTCCCACCACCTCCATGCTGTCATGTACAATTACCCCAGCCTGACTATGCCCTCTCTGGTAATAGCTTTTTGTTTTAATTGGGGTATAGTTGTTTTACAATGTTGTGTTAATTTCTACTGTACAGCAAAGTGAAGTAGAGTTCCCTGTACTATACAGCAGGTTCTCATTAGTTATCTATTTTATACATATTAGTGTATATATGTCAATCCCAGTCTCCCAGTTCATCCCACTCCCCTCCCTTTCTCCCCTTGGTTTCCATACATTTGTTCTCTACATCTGTGTCTCTATTTCTGCCTTGCAGACAGGTACCATTTTTCTAGATTCCACATATATGTGTTAATATACAATATTTGTTTTTCACTTTCTGACTTACTTTACTCTGTATGACAGTCTCTAGGTCCATCCATGTCTCTACAAATGACCCAATTTCATTCCTTTTTATGGCTGAGTAATATTCCATTGTATATATATACCACTTCTTCTTTATCCATTTGTCTTTCAATGGGCATTTAGGTTGCTTCCACGACCTGGCTATTGTAAATGGTGCTGCAGTGAATATTGGGGTGCATGTGTCTCTTTGAATTATGGTTTTCTCTGGGTATATGCCCAGTAGTGGGATTGCTGGGTCATATGGTAGTTCTATTTTTAGTTTTTTAAGGAACCTCCATACTGTTCTCCCATAGTGACTGTATCAATTTACACTCCCACCAACAGGGCAAGAGGGTTCCCTTTTCTCCACACCCTCTCCAGCATTTATTGTTTGTAGGTTTTTTGATAATGGCCATTCTGACCAGTGTGAGGTGATACCTCACTGTAGTCTTGATTTGCATTTCTCTAATAATTAGTGATGTTGAGCATCTTTTCATGTGCTTCTTAGCCATCTGTATGCCTTCTTTGGAGAAATGTCTATTTAGGTCTTCCACCCATTTTTGGATTGGGTTGTTTGCCTTTTTGATATTCAGCTGCATGAGCTGCTTGTATATTTTGGAGATTAATCCTTTGTCCATTGATTCATTTGCAAATATTTTCTCCCATTCTGAGGGTTGTCTTTTCATCTGTTTATGGTTTCCTTTGCAATGCGAAAGCTTTTAAGTTTCATTAGGTCCCATTTGTTTATTTTTGTCTTTATTTTCATTACTCTGGGAGGTGGGTCAAAAAATATCTTGCTGTGATTTATGTCAAAGAGTGTTCTTCCTATGTTTTCCTCTAAGAGTTTTATAGTGTCCAGTCTTACATTTAGGTCTTTAATCCATTTTAAGTTTATTTTTGTGTATGGTGTTAGGGAGTGTTCTAATTTCACTTTTTTACATGTAGCTGTCCAGTTTTCCTAGCACCACTTATTGAAGAGACTGTCTTTTCTCCGTTGTATATTCTTGCCTCCTTTGTCATAGATTAGTTGACCATAGGTGCATGGGTTTATCTCTGGGCTTTCTATCCTGTTCCACTGATCTATATTTCTGTTTTTGTGCCAGTACCATTCTGTCTTGATTACTGTAACTTTGTAGTATAGTCTGAAGTCGGGGAGCCTGATTCCTCCAGCTCCATTTTTCTTTCTCAAGATCGCTTTGGCTATTCAGGGTGTTTTGTGTCTCCATAGAAATTTTAAGATTTTTGTTTTAGTTCTGTGAAAAATGCCATTGGTAATTTGATAGGGATTGCATTGAATCTGTAGATTGCTTTGGGCAGTAATAGCTTTTCATACCAACCACCCCCAGGAGAGGGCATGTGCAGTCTTGAAAAAAAAAAAAATCAACTGATTTTCTGAATGTTTTATTTTAAAAATCAAAGGAAAAACCAATAGCTTTGAAAGCCAAAGCTTTGATTTGTAAGAGCTGAGCTTTGAGAGAAAAAATGGTATTTTTCCTCTTTGTTTAAGTTGATAAGGATTTACATCCAACAAAATGTACAGATTTTGTTTTGAGAAATGTATACACCTGGGTAACCACCACTACACTTAACATAGAGAATATTCTCTTCACTTACTAAGTTCCCTGATGCCCCTTTCTAGTCAAGATTCTGCCCACCCCTTCCAAGCAGAGGAAACCACGATTCTGATTTCCATCTATCACAGTAGTATGGTCTGTCTCTTCTAGAGCTGTGTATATTATATATGGAATTATACTTTTGCATCTGGCTAATTCCATTCCTTTGTATGTATTCCACTGTATGGATATATCACAGTTTGTTTATCCATTCCTCTGTTGATGGATACATGAATTTGCCAGTTTTTAGCTGTTATGAATAAAACTGTTATGAACATTCTTTTTTATCAATTTTTAATTGAAGTATAGTTGATTTATGAATATTTTTGTACAAGGATTTTGTGGACATATATTTCTCTGAGGTTAATACCTAGCAATTTATGGGCCATAGGGTAGATGTATGTTTAATTTTATAAGAAATTGCCAAAATGTTTTCCAAAGTAGTTGGATCATTTTACATCTCCACCATCATGTGTGAAAGTTCTAAGTACCCCACATTTTTACCACCCTTGGTATTATCAGTACTTCAGATTTTAGTCATTCTCATGGATGTGAAGTTGTATCTCATGGTGATTTAAACTGTATTTCCCTGATAACCAGTGGTATTCAGCATCTTTTCATGTGCTCTTTGGCTATTCATAGAACCTTCTTTATGAAGATACTGTTGAAGTCGTTTGGACATTTAAAAAATTTGGATTGTTTGTCTTTGTATTATTGAGTTTTAGGAGTTTTTAATACATTCTGAAGTCAAGTCCTTTGTCGGATATAAGTATTGTGAATGTCTTCTCCCACTACGTGATTTTTTTTTTAGTCTAACAGTATATTTCAAGACGAGAGTTTTAGTTTTGCTAAGTTCAATTTATCAATTTAAGAAAAGGGTACTGAGAATCAAAAAGTTGAGTCCTAAATAAGGTAGCATAAAAAGTTTATGCCACAAGCCAATATTTTTGAAAGAATTCATGATGATTTAAGAGCTGGTTTTCCTTACTGCTCAAGAGGAGATTAAAAGTCTTTTCTGGGCTCAAGAGAAGGGGGGAATGGGAGAGGAAATCAAGACAAAATGGGATTCTGCACAACCCCTACCCCCCACCTTCCTGGGGTAAGTGATCCATGTCTCAGTCAGTGTGTGGGGATCCCAGAGCAGAGGAGACCTATGCCTGGCTTTCCCAGGAATGAGCCAAGGAAAAAGAAAGCCTTGTCCAAAGCCTCACAGAAGGGTAGCAATTGTGGGTGAGATATAAGCGGACAGGTCTGGGGGAAGACTTGGGAGGTACTATTACTCTCAGAAAAAAATGGGAAAAGCAGACAAAAAACAGTCATTAGATCCACCATGGGAGAGGTGAATGCTGAGAGATGGTGGGCGAACTCAATGTGGTCCAACTTCCACTGTGAAAGCATGGACATCAGGAGTGATGCCCAGCATCTGAGGACAAGGGTGAAATAAGGTGAAGTTCAACCCAGTGAAGGCCAGTTTAGACAAAGGACCATAGTGAATGAGATCCCATTTTACCCTGGAATCCTCTGGAACTTAAATTACTCCCCAAAGAAGGGGAAAGGGGAGGAAGGCAAACATGAACCAAGTCTTCACCCAGGCGAGACATCGCTTTAATCCAGAAGGAAGTGAGTTTTACCTTGAATCGGCAAGATTGTTTCCCATTACCAAAAGGATATGAGAACTTGAGAACTAAGTTAAATTAAGTTATAGAGAAATAGAGTTTCATATATGAACCCCTGAGTTTTATGATAGTGAAATTACCCCAGGTAGAGTCATAAGGTGTTCAGGGCGGGGACCATTTCTGTGCTGTTCACCAACTGATAGTCAGGGTTTTGACCTATGCCAATCACATAGTACATGGTCAAGCAATAGTTTTAAGTGGATGAAAGAAAATGTCTCAACTATGGTGAAGTGAGTTTGTGTGACCTCAAATCCCCCAATTTTCTGGCTTTCTTTCTACATTTCTTTCTTCCTCACATAGTGAAATTGAGGACAAATTAGCCATGTACTTGGAATATAGCAGCAATGGGAATAGACATTTTATTTTCCCTTTCCTTGCCAATTGGTAAGCAATTATTTCCTTAAACCTGCCTTTATAAATGGGGGATTATTTAATCTAGTAAATTCATCCCTGGATGCCATATCATATGATTCAATATTCTTAACTCTTTACACATCTTGAGGCCACTGAGGTGTTCTCTAGGAGTTAAAAAAATTTTTTTTAATACACTAAAAGGAAAGAATGACACTCATTTGGTTTTTTGTTTTTTTCATAAGCTGTGACTGACATTCTTATGTCTCGAGTTGAGTTGTAGGGAGGAATGAAGAGCCTGTTTCTTAAAAATTTGTGGACAGTGGTAGATATGAAAAAAAACCTGTCCTAATTTACAAAGGATGCTGAGGACCTTCTGGTGGCACTTTAGGGAAGAGGGCTGTTCAGTACTCATGAGAACCAACTATGGAATCACATTTCATCTCATATCCAGGCTCTGCCACTTATCAACAATGGGCTCCTGAGTAGTTGCGTAAGGTCTTCAAGCTTCAGTTGAGTCACCCAGGGAAGTTTAGACTATTACATGAGATAATAAGAGCTTAGCACAAAACCTGGCACAAATTGCTTAATTCATTTTAGCCATTTCATCATAATTATCTTTATTTTTATTCACTGACATTCTGAAACTGGAACAAAATGGTGACATACTTTTCTTGAGAATAGCAAAGTCTGAACGTGGTTAGGGTGAGATTGTTAAAACATTTCCTTGTGCCAGGTGTTCGGTGTTCAGGAACCAATGTCACAGACCCAGGCACCTCTGTAAACATAGTTGAAAGAAGTCAGAAGGGAAATAACTTCCAGGGAGGACGATTTCTTTGAGGGCAATTTAAATGATACCTTAGGATTTGGAAAAGAAGTTGAGGCTTCTCCTGGTGAATGAAAAAATGCTCAGGAACAGGAAAACTTGGGCTAAACGTGTGTTTCTTTTCGTAACTGCTATTTGAAATTCATTAACAACCAGCCCCATTACGGCAGCAGGAGGTATAAAAACAAATGGGCCCCTGACTCTCTCCCATAATTGAGTGAGGGGCTGCGGGCTTTCAAAATCATTTGGAAAGGAAACTCAAGCTTAGGGCAGAACTTACTGGCTGACTGATGCCCCACCAGTAAATCTTCAAGCTAAAAGAAGTTGATTTTGAATCCATTCAGAAAACATTCTTCATTTGATCCTCCTAAAACCTAATTTATTTAAATATAATTCATTCAAAGTGAGGCAGCTGTCCCAGAAATCAGAAAAAGCCTACTTGTTTCATGTTGGCTTATTTGCTCTTCTGCTAAAGAAATGAACTTGAGGGTGTGGACACGGCATCCTGGGCCCACTTGGGGATTTTATACAGGGCAGCTGCAGCAGGCGCAGCTCCCAGATGGCATTTTGGAGAAAAGATGGAGGCTTTGAACTAACTAATAAAACAAGGAATTGGAAGCAGGGGAGGGAACACTAGAGCATGGAGGGATGTGACCTCAGTAGTATCAGGCCATTAAGATGAGGCTTCAGAAGTAGGCTTGGAAGCTACAATGATTTGGACAAGGGAGGTGACCTTTAAGAAAATGACTTGAATATCCAGTTAGATGCTCTTCTTCTGCACAATTACTGCTAAACCTCTATTAGATCCAAGTTCCCTGTGTGAGAAAACTGTTCCTGCAGTGGACAGAAAACAGCCAAGGGGAAAATATCCATCCTTAGATGACTGCGAAGATTCTAAGTGATGCAGAGTGAGTCCAAGGATAAGAAGTGGGAAGAGGGGATGGAGTTAATACATAGTGGAGGGTATTGCTGCTGTCCCAGGGAACAGAAAAGGACAGCTTCATAGAGAGAAATGGGAGCAGTAACAGGGCCGAGGTGAAGAACTTTCTTAGTCCTACAGATAAGCCTGGAATATGTCCCCCGGTTTTAGGTCTTTGCATAGCTTTTAAACACATTTGACCCACCTCTGCTGTCTAGATAGAGATTGCTGGAGACTCTCGTCTCCCCAGACGTTATTTCACCTGACTTGAAAAGTCTTTCATGAGTTTAAAGAGCTCTTAGCATAACCATCTAGGGCTGTGGGACTCATGATAATGGGATTCTCAATGCACATTTTAACCATTACTTACCCGCCAAACCATGTTTGTTTATTTATTCATTTCTTCAACAAATGTTTACTGAGTATGTATTACTTGCCAGGTACTGTTCTAGGTTCTGAGATTATGGTGGAGAATAAAACAGGCACCACCCCTGGCCTCAAGAAGTTCACTTTCTAGAGAAAAGACAATCAATATACAAGCAAACAGACAAAGCAGATACAGAATGTGACACATTTTATAAAGGAAACAAGGGGTTGAGATATAGAGTAAGGGGGTGGAGAATTATGTTCAAAGTCAAGGGGAAGAGTGTCGGAGGCCTAAGGCAGGAGTATAACATAGCGCTGCCATTCTGGAAAGCACACCAGCAGTATTTACCAATATGGAATCGGTGTGGGTCTGGGACCCAGCAATCTCCATCCTACCTATATACGCCAGATATTCTTGCTTAGGTCCGTAAGAAAATGCATTCCAGAATGTTTATTATTATAATGTTTTTGATAAGAGGGAGTTGGAGGGGTTCATCACTAGGGTGAACGATTGCTATGGATTATTGTAGAACACTAAGAAGCAATGGACAGGATGAACAGGAATGTGGATGGCTCTCAAAGTCTTAATGTTGAGTAAAAAAGTCAGAAAACAGAAGGAGACTCAAAGAACAATACCTTTTATGTACACTGAAAACACACACTAGAAACATCACAGCAAATGTAACTGGGATAAATGAGAGCCAATATCGATCCTCTCTATGGGGAGAAGGGGAATGAGAGTAATGATGAGGTCAGAAGAGGAAAGTCATTTGTAATGGAATGGGGGAAGAGGCTTGAATGGTCCAGTCCTGACCATGTGCTACACACTTAAGAGTACAATTGACTCAGATCTGCACCTGGGGTTAAAACAGCAAAACAAAACAAAACAAAAAAGAGTGAGAAAGAGCCAGCCAGGCTGAGCGCTGGGAGGAATACTCTGGCTAACCGGAGCAGCTTTCAGAAAAGCCTCAAGGCAGGCAAAGGGCTGGCCTGAAAAATGGCCAGTGATTGTCAAGAGAAATGGGGAAGGGACGACGGATGAAGCCGGAGAGAGAGGATGGAGCTTGATCGTGCGGGGGCCCCCGCAGGCCATGTCAGGAGACTCAGATTTTATTGAAAGAGCAACGGGAGGCCACTAAAATATTTTAAGCAAAATGGGATATGCTTTGGTTGATTTTTTTTTTCTTTTTCTTTGCGGTACACGGGCCTCTCACTGTTGTAGCCTTTCTCGTTGTTGTGGACTACAGGCTCCGGACGCGCAGGCCTAGCGGCCATGGCTCACGGGCCCAGCCACTCCGTGGCACGAACCCGTGTTCCCTGCATCGGCAAGCGGATTCTCAACCACTGCGCCACCAGGGAAGCCCTGCCTTAGTTGATGTTTTAACAGATCAAATTGTCTGTGGTGGAAAGTCTGGACAGGAGGGAGCGAGAGGAAAACCAGTGAAGAGGCGCTGCCCAGGTGAGAAATGCTGATGACCTGGACCAAAGTGTCTGCACACACGGAGGGGAGTGTTTGAACACACCTGTACACAAACACACTCCCACTTCTGCACTAGGCTGACGAGAAGACTTCAGTCTTTACGTGTCTCACATTTCTGCTTTTCCACAATGAACATAACCCAATGTTTCTTCTCTGTTGGGTTTCTGCTGCAGAAACATGAATACCCATGATGCCTCAGGCTTCACCCTAGCTCCACTCCCATCCCAGGTAGCCTGCAGCTTCACTTGCTCATAGGTGTTTGTCTCCTAGTCCTGGACTTTTCCCAGCCATGAAGGAGTCACACAGGTCTCCCTACGTATGTCTGTGGTCAGGATGGTTAAGCACTGAACTCTAGAGCCTGGTGGCCTGAATTTGATTCACAGCTCCGCCATTCATTCACTAGCTGTGTGACCTTGGACAAGTTCCTTTGTGTCTCTGTGCCTTAGTTTCCTCATCTGTAAAATACAGATAACAATAGTACCTATTTCATAACCTATTTCTTAATTAAGTATTCTATATGAAGTGCTCATAACAGTGCTAGGCATTAAATCCATGTCCTTTTAGAGTTTGCTATCATTATTGTAATTATTATTATTAGTGAAGGGAGGCAAATGTTTTCCCCACTGACATGCCTTGTGATTACAGCTCTTCTAGCAGAATCCTTTCTGATAAGCATCAGCCAGGGATCCTGCTGCCCTGCCTCCTCCTTGCACCCCACCTACACTTTGAACAACCAAGCTCCTAAAACATGAGATAATTTTTTCGATAAACTCCAACTTACGCAAATAGCCCCACGCTTCTTAAGGACAAAAAAAAATCCTTGTTGTAAACAAGGCTGAGAATTTTAAAACTTTTCTTAAGTTAAAATGAATGTGTCATCTGTCACTTCTTTTTTTTTTTAAGTAAGCCGGGCTAAATTTATTTTTATACAGAAATAAAAGAAATTGTATATAACTTGACTACTGTTAACTAACATGGTTAGTCTCTATGTGTAAGCTCCTCTAAATGCAATCCAGGAGCCTAGTGCATCTAAATTTTTGAATTTAGAAGTATAGCTTTTGTAGTGAGATTTTTTTAAAAAAAATTTAAGTGAACATTCTTGTGCATGAAAACATTACATAATTACATTTTTCATATATAAAAAGATGAAATAGTTACTATTAATCATTTGCCATTACTTTTAAAAATAATCTATTCTGAGTTGGGCATAAAAAGATTTTTTAAAAATACATTATCTTTTAGAGTATGTTAGAAATTGAGAATTTGTTATCATTCCTGAGGATGGGACACAAATGTATAGGCTACTATTCTCCAAGTTAACTTTAAAAACTTCTCTGAATTGAATTTGAACTGAAGCTGTTGTTACTGTTTTTCTTACTGTCTTCAGGACGATCACTTTTAGTACTTTAAAACTGAGAAAAATAATTCATTGAAGTTATAATTTCTGGGATTTGAGGGAAAATTCTTATGAACTATTCTCCAAATTAATCTTATTTATTAAAAAAAATAAGGATCTTTTTTAAAGCCTTATTTTCATAGAAGCAAAATTTCTTATCTACATAAACCCAGTACATTTTAATAAACTAAATATATTTATCTCATGCACAGACCTCTAAATAAAACTTATCTCAAAGTGGTACATTCAGTATTCTTGTCTTCAACTTCTTCTGCCTCTGGAACTGGCAGGAAGCACACGATCAAGGACTTGCAAGAAGAGGTTTCAAACCTTTATAATAATATTCGATTATTTGAAAAAGTGATGAAGTTCTTTACAGGTATTATACTTCACACTGTTTTTTCATTGATTCTCATAACTGTTCTTGGACATTCATTTTAATGAAGCGCTTTTATTTTCCAGATGATGCCCAGGCTGCTCCCCACCAAGCACTTGCTGAAGACAGTGTGTACTGATGTCACTGATCCCATTTTCAGCTTCTTAGCTTCGGACTTAACGATGGCAGTAGACGACCCTGCAACCATTGCAGGTGAAGTAAGTTAGTGATTTTCTTGCCACTCTCTATGTGTTTTGCTTTGAAATCCGAGCATGTTTTATTTTCTCACGTTTTAGGCAGATCTTCAGGGAGAAGAGGTGCCCATCATAGAAGCTGGAAGTAAAGCAGCTCAAATTTTAACAAATTCATAAAGGTCTAGGCCCAAATTCTCTTTCTCTTGCAAGATGAATGGTGTGTATGTGCTCATTCACTCATGCGCTCTCTGTTTCTCATTCTTCTTCTTATACTGCTGGAGCAGATGGGAGGAGTAGGGGCTGCCTCTAGCGTCTTTGACTGACTGCCTGTTGACTAGCATTCTGATTTTAGAGTGTTTCAGCATATTTTTATCCCTAGTTTGTGATCTTTTCAGAGCATAGAAGACTTTCTTTCTTGTCTGGATTCTGCAGCAGAAGCTCTTGTGCCGCAGACGGCAGGCAGGATGAACATGGCAGCAGTCCTGCCACTTCTTTTATGAGTGTATTCTTTTTTTTTTTTTTTGCGGTACGCGGGCCTCGCACTGTTGTGGCCTCTCCCGTGGCGGAGCACAGGCTCCGGACGCGCAGGCTCAGCGGCCATGGCTCACGGGCCCAGCTGCTCCGCGGCATGTGGGATCTTCCCGGACGGGGGCACGAACCCGTGTCCCCTGCATCGGCAGGCGGACTCTCAACCACTGCGCCACCAGGGAAGCCCTATGAGTGTATTTTTATACTTCTCATCTCATACAAGAGCTCAAAGAAAGCAGGCTTAATATCAATGTAGAGTCATAAGTTCCATGTCACTGCTTCAGGTCACGCCGATACGCTTACACATGCTGGACATGGTGTGGCCAATGTGTCAGCCCATAAAACTCCCTACTGCACATTTACCAGGTGTGACAGTCGTATATCGCCTTTCTTGTTTTTTTTTTTTTTTTTTTTTTTTTTGCGGTACGCGGGCCTCTCACTGCTGTGGCCTCTCCCGTTGCGGACCACAGGCTCCGGACGCGCAGGCTCAGCGGCCATGGCTTACAGGCCCAACTGCTCCGCAGCGTGTGGGATCTTCCCTGATCGGGGCACGAACCCATGTCCCCTGCATCAGCAGGCGGACTCTCAACCACTGCGCCACCAGGGAAGCCCGTATATCACCTTTCTTTATCCCCCTCCCATTATTTTCCATCTGAACTCACTTTTCCTAGCTTGCAATCTCATTAAGCCATTCACAGTAGGTTTGACGGACCAGTAAAATTAACCTTGGCCCTCTCAGTTATTGGCATTTTAAAAGGATGGTTTTAATCTGAATAGACCTCTAATTTGATGATTTGAGAGTGAGGAAATGCACTTTCCAAACACCTCTGGAACAGGGCTGGTGTAGACCTTAGGTGCCCTCTGCCGTTTGAACCTCTAGCCCCAGCACCCTCGTATTCCCTGTAGACTTCCTGCCCAGGTGGGGCCTGTGTTGGGTGCTTCTTGCGGCCGCCTCACATCCTCCCAGCTCAGTTCCATTTCCAGCCTGTGCTGTAGCACCTCCTTCCCACAGTGTGATCTGCCAGGGCCTTACCTAACTTCCACACACACACCTCTGACGTTCTGCCCAGGCTTCTCTGATTTGCGGTACCTGTCGGTGCAGCCTGGATGTGAAGGTGCATTAATACCCCAGGGGGCAGCCTCTGACCAAGGGGGGATGGAGCCAGTGGGTGGATGCTCTTCTGTCTTTCACACGGACGATACTGAGGCACATTCTACTTGGTTCCCCAGCACCTTGGATCATCCCCACCCATGATCCACAGTGGTGATCCAACTCGAGGACTCACCCTTGAGTCAGCTTTCCCTCCTCCCATGTTTTTCTCTACTCAGTTTCCCACTCCTGTTTCCTCAGACCAGTCATCAGAATAGACTACATGCTTTCAGAGGAACCCAGGTTAAAACAGTGCCAAAGCCAGCATGCTTTCACCTGGCCATTTACTTCTGTGCTGTTCAGGGGAGGATTAATATGTTGACAGATCATGATTTATATAGCAGAAATTTGTCAGAGTATTTATAAACGAGATAAGTCCAATTGTTTAATGAAATTTAATGCAATGAATATTCATTGCAGTTTACATACTGCCAGGTGCAGAGCTGGGCTTTGAGCAGACACTGGTGAATGATCCCCCCCCGACATTGTAGCCCAATGTGTGTGGTTCCAATCTCTCTGACAATAGCTCCTCCTAGAGAACACAATTGTCCACGCTGGAAAGGAAAGGTAAGCAGATGTCCAGAGCAGGCGGCCACGCTAGGATTAAGAGTGCAGATGCCTAAGGCAGACTGCCTGAATTCACTTCCTCATCCATTACTTCCTGGTTGGGTAATTACCTAATCTCACCAAGCCTCAGTTTCCTCTTCTTAGAGTGATCTTGAAGATGAAATGGAAAAAATGCATATGATGGTCTTATTATGTTGCCTGACATGTAGCATGTGTGGAGCCAAGTCTAGCTCTGCAGTGAGGTGTTGATCTTCATGTGATATGTTAGGGCCATGAGGGTGATTGCTTTCGACAAGGGGGGATGGAGAGGAGGAGGGTGAAGAAGCTGCTATACCTGCCCAACCTGGGTCTAGTTTTAATATTAGGGACATAAAAAGTAGAATTCAGCTAAGATAAAGGTAACCACAGTGAATTATCTTAACAGATGTTAAACTATGGCCACTTTTTTATTCAAGCAATTTATATCATGTTCTGTGTTCTGAAAGTACTGCATTATGTTTACACATTTAGATGACCTATGCAGGATGACAAATGCACTCTTAAATGTTGGAAATAATTTTAACTAAAAAACTTAACATTCTCATACATTTTGTACCACAATTTGACTAGTTTTATTTGAACAACACCTCCCTCTCTCTAATTATCCTGGTCAGTCAAAAGTTCCTTATACCTTCTACTTGTAACGCGTGGCTAATTCTACGGTGTCTCTGGGAAGTTTTCTGTCAGTCATTTTGTTAGAGATGCTTAAGGGGAGAGGAGGAGCTTCTAAACTGAAGGAGGAAAAGGGAGGGGGGAGTATGGGAGAAAGGAGATTTCATATGGATGCGAGCAGTAGAGCTAGAAAGGCTAGTATAATCCCCCCTGAGAGAGCAGCTGTCTATCCGTGGGCCAAAGAAGCCATCTTGGACATGCCCTGTCCTCTCCTCCATTCTCCCGGACACCTGCACCTGCCACCAGGTGTTTTGACATCTCCCTCTCACAACAGGCCTTCCGTTCTTCTCTGAAAGTTTCACAACGTGCCAGCCAAACTGGAAAGTGGACGATTTTCCTTTGCTTCTGCCAACCCCCATTTCTGTACTCCTGTCCAAGCTACTATTCTCCCCAGGCAACTGTGAAGATATTTTTGGCTAAGGAGGGCATTCCCAGCACTCTGCCAGATGAACAGATGAGGGGTGGACCAGAGGAATGAGTGGGTGTGTGTGGGGGCAGCCTGAGGGGCATCTGCCAGTGTCAGGCTGGATTACAGGGAAGTGGGGGGCTTAAGAAGCTCTGTTCCTTCCCGGAGTCTCTGACTGGCTTTTTACAGACTCCCAGTGTCTCCTGAAATGAACCAGAGAGTTGGTGTAACCAGATGATTCTCCTTCAGATGAATGATTTATTGTATCATTTGTAGGTATAAAAAGATTATTAACTTTTAATTTTATCAAGTAGTAATGAGTGAGTAAATGTTTTAAAAAGGTCACTAATTCCATTACAGTTTGTTGTGTTTAATAGCCTTTAAAGGTGAAATAAAATGATCGGCTCTTAGTTACTCTCCTCCAATTTTCTGTAGACTTAATGAGGGGTTTTCCAGAAGCCCATGCCTCCCTCATCCCCGTACCCCCTTCCTGCCCGCCCCTGACCTCCACAGGACTCTGCTGTATCCAAGACAATATACAGTGTTGTGGTTAAGAATTAACATTCTGGGGTCAGGAAGAGTAAGGTTAGAATCCTAGCTAAACTACTCAGTACCTGTGTGGCCTAGGAAGAGTTCCTTATCCTGTCCAAGCCTCAGGATGCTCACCTGTAAAATGGGATCTTGACCCCACCTCATGAAGTTCTCCCTGAAGATCGGATGAGATCATTAATGCGTGTACAGTGCTAACAAAGTGCCTGGAAGGGAGTATGAGCCCATTAAGTGTTAGCTATCGTATTAGTTGTACGTTGCTGTAGCACAAATTACCCCAGCTTAATCTGGGCACAACTAAGTTATGTGCCTCTGCCTCAAAACCCCTGAGAAGGCTATAATCAAGGTGTTGGCTGGGCTGCAGTCTCACCTGAAGGCTTGATTGAAAGACCATCTGCTTGCAAGCTCACTCATGTGGTTGTTGGTAAGATTCTATTCCCTGTGGGCTGCTGTTGGCTGGAGGACTTCCTCCATTCCTTGATATATGAGTTTCCCCATGGTGCAGCTCAAACAGGGCAGCTGGCTTCCATCAGGAGTGAGCAAGCAAGAGGGCAAGAGAGGGCCAGCAAGATAGAGGACACAGTGTTTTTGGAACCTAACCTCTGGAGTGACATTCCACCATTTTGCCATCTTCTATCCATAAGAAGCGAATAATTAGGTCTAGGCCACATTAAAGGGGAAAGGGTCATACAAGGGTGTGGACACCAGGAGTTAGGGACCATTAGAAGCCATTTTAGAAGCCGCCTACACAGCTATGGATGTTATTATTGCAAAGTAACTTACATTTAACAGTATCATATTTTATCAATCCTCTACTTGAAAACTTTTCTTGATTCCCCTTTGTTTATCATATAAAGTTCATATGCCTTATACAGCATAGAAGGATTTTCAGTCCAGGTCCCTTTGCTCTTCTAGGTTTTATTCCCTGCAACTCCCCATGGATCCCTTCAGTCTACTCTACCCCTATTTCTCATATTGTCTAAATATGCCAGGTTCTAAGAGCTCGCAATGCTTCCCCTCCAATTCACAATTATGTTCCAGGAGATTTATGTCTTTGAAAGAGATGATAGTGTCTGTTTCAATTCCTACCTTTTTAGAAACAAAATAAACACATAAAATTATTTACGTATTTTCCCCTTTCACAACAGAACAGGGGAGCCTTTGAGTGTGTAGCAGATGGGCACGTGAGGTTTGAGAGTGAAAAGAGGTTTGGAGGTGTTACCATGCATATTTACACCTCTGCGATTGCTTGAGCCTCTCTGTTCAGTTTGGTGTACTCAAAGTGATCCTTCAGAGTCACAGTGAGATGTCGTCTTCTTTTGGCGAACACATATCCAAGCTCTTCAAGACTTACCTCTTCCCCCATCTTTTCTCTGTTTCCCCCGTAGCATTTTGGGATAATCCCCTCTTAGAGATCTTTTGTTATGGATAGTGTGTATAGAAAGTGTCCCACAGAATCCTAGGATTCTGTGGGACACTGGTGTTGGGGATGGTGATGGGGTGAGCTCATTTCTTAAAGGATGGTCTTTTCAGTTTGTGTTACCTGTCCTGCCTACAGTCCCCTGCTATGCATACTTCTTTTTTTTTTTTTCCACTCATGGACCATGTTGCTCAAGATAACTCTGTTTTGAGGGTGAGCCCTTGTCTCAATGGCAATTCACCTCAGTGCAGGAGCACTGCACGTGTCTTATTAGGTAATGTGTCCAAGTTCATCAGCCAGCAGGTGATGAGCTGGAATTCAAACCCTGACAGTGTCGCTGCATGGCCTTTGCTTTTACTGTCTGCAGCCTACAGCTACCAACACTGGCAGGAGGATAACTCTTTAAACACCTCTTGTAGTCAGCCCTTTGGGTTCTGACAGACAGGTGCTTCAAAGGCATGAGGAAAACATGGGATTTTTCCATGCTTCAGAACTATTTGAAAACCAATACAGAGTCAAAATGCTTCCCTAAGGAGCACTTATGAGCAGTTCTTACTGTCCCTGTCAACCATTCACACACTCTCTCTTTCTCCGTGGATCTTTCTGCAACAATACATTTGCTTGTGTCAGGTCACTCTTTTTTTTGCCTTTCAAAGTGCCCTCATACCTTGGGTTTACTAGAGTTTATTACATATTTGTCTCTCAACTGCAGATTCTGTCCTTCCTGTATAGTGAAGCCTTTCTCTAATTCTATAAAAACAGACAGTTCAGAATGGAAATGGACCCATGTTGATGTTGTTGTTATTTTTGCCAGGCATCCTGTTTCTTTTGGGAATGGTACTTCTCCCATGCTGAAGGATCCTGGTGGGCTACCCATTAAGGTGCCTTAATCCAACCCCACTTACAGGCATAAACATATGATCCAGTCTACAGTCTGTGACCCGTGGTCACACCCATCTGTAAGACATCAATTGTAGAAGTGAGTGCAAGGCCTAAACTAAGCCAGTCAGAATTATATGGATTGACAAATAGAAGTTGGGAAAAGGAAATCCCTCGGTTGTTAAGCTGGGAATAAATAAATCTGCTACTGGGGGTGCCTTCTTCTCTGTCAGGTAGAGAGGGCCGGGCTGCAAAAAGAAGCCAACAGTGCCTGATGTTAGAGCCACCCCTGCAATTCCCAGCTGTGTCCAATAATTAACTACCTTTTATCCCTAAAACTAGTTAGAATTGATTTTTAATCATTTGATAGCCCAAAGTCATGATTAATCAGAGGTCAGGGATGGCAAGTCAATTTCAACTCACATGCAAACCACAAGAGTTGCCAGATAAAATACGGGATTCCCAACTACATTTGAAGTTCAGATAAATAATGAATATTTTAGTATAATAATTATATATATATATATATATATCCCAAATATTACATGGGATACACATATACTAAAACATTACTCATTTTTTATTTGAAATTCAAATGTAACCATGTATCCTATATTTTTATTTACTAAATAAATAGCAGTAGTGGTTGCTTGTAACACTGTGTTGAGGATTCTGAGGCCAAGTTTAGTCTCATTGGAAAAGAGTATGGTTATTCATGAAAGATGTCTGCTATGTATGTGGAAGTAGAGAGAGGAAGCATGAATGCCATGTATATACCATCCCTGGTTTAGAAATGTTTAGAAATGTTTTTCTTCTGCAGAAGAAGAAAAGTATTCCCAAGTGTTTAGAAATGTTTTTCTTCTGCAGCCATAGGTAATGCAATGTATTTTAAAAATAGTGTGAATAATGGTAGCTGCCATTTATTGAGTCCCTTTAACTAAGAGCCTTATATATGTCTTATATATATAATTGAATCCTCATGACAATATTTTATCAGCTGTGTTTCACAACTGAGACTCAGAGAAGTTAAAACTTTCACAGACAGCATAAATGTCAGAGCTGGTATTCAAACCCATGTCTATATGACACTGAAGTTCATGCTTTTTCCAATTCATCATTCTGCAGGAGACAAATATTGTCCTAACAGCATATATGAGGAAGTCATCTTAAAATGCTATTTTTCAAATTGCTATATAAACACTTATAAATCCAGTTCTTGGCCCAAAATGGTAAACTGTCCTTTCACGACAAAGAGCAGCAATTCAACAACAAATTGGAGCCTCGTATGAGACAGTGTTTTGGCAAACAGATTTCCACAGTTGACACCAGAGGACTGCCAATAGTGAAAACTGATTTCAGGCTATAAATGACTATGTAAAACCAGTGTTATGACAAGGTGGGAGGGGAGCTGTTTAATGTGGAGCAGGGAGAGCTGGAGGAGCCCCGCACAAAATTTAGAGTTGGCCGTTTGTGGGGCTAGAAGGCTTATGGTTCTAAGTTATCTGCATGAGCTGATCTGTACAAGAGCATTTGTGATTTGGTAGATGAAGGGAGAAGACAGCGTGTGTAGTTGTGTTTTTTTGTTTTGTTTTTTTTTTTACTTTTCATGTATTTGATGTTCAATATTTTTCAAGCTTTAAGACAGGGAGACGGTAGACAGGCAACAGCATGGGTGATGGGATAGGATGGCATCCATCCCCTATTCTATTTCTTGGGAACAGGGCATGAGAGACAGAAGCTGAAGGAAAATTGTGTGATTTGGGCACAAGCAATGCTATCTCAGGTCCAGTGGAAAAAGGAGGCATGGAGCCATGGAAGGCCATGGTTTCCACGTGGGCGTTCTACCCTGCACCTCTCTGGGACCCTGAGGAACAGCGGCTTGGGCATCATTTAAGGGCAGCACTTTTGGCCTGAGCATTTTCATTCTTAGGAAGAGTTCAATCAGCCCTTGCAGTGGCGTGACTTCCTGGAGCTGTTGCCTGCGCAGACAACGCTGACAATGAGGCTGGGCATCCAGTGGTGGGTGATGAGGGTGACAGACAGGTCCATAAGCACATGCCCGTGGCAATGCCTAGATGTACCTGGAGGCCTTCTCAGGAGGACTGGAGGCCCAAGTGAATGGATAGTCTTAAACTATTAGGGTTAATGGGATATCTTTTGTACCTACAGACCACTAAGGCCTGGGGCACCCAGTTTACAAGCATGAAGACTATATAGAGAAAATGGATAGGATAAATAAAAGGGAATTTTGACAAAAATAGAGGCTTAAATAACCTCAAAGAGGCAAGGGAATCTAAATGCTGGATGAAGGCAATTTCCAACCAATAAAGGAAAAGGGAAATCTAAGAAGAAAAATATAATTTTCTTTTTTCTTACCTGATCTTGGGGGGAATAGCTGTCTTCCTCTTCCTCACATGTGTTTCAAAATCCATCGCCTGACCCTGGTGATGGGCTCTTCTCCCAGTGGGACTTTGTTGTCAGGTACTAGGAGTCCCTACCCTGGGTCCCTTTCCTTTTGCTTCTTTTTATGAGATCACTGTCACCTTTAGTGTGTTCTGTTTCAAGATTGCAGAGTGTGTTCCGAGATCAGAAGATGCCATTAACATTTCTCCACCATTGCAGCTTGTCCCTGGGATTTTTATTTTATTTCTCTGAATCTTATGAATGGGATGAATATTTCACGGTGCTTGTTACACAACCATCCTTAATATATTGTTAAGCTCTAATTTCCACAAGGGCTCTACATCCCCAGATATGGCTTCGCCTTGGCACATGTTGGGCCTGTGTCCTTTTAGACCTGTGAGCTAGGCACAATAGGCATTTCCATGGAAGAAGAAAGGAGAAACTTAAATCAGCCAAGAGCTCACTACATTCAGAGCAGCTTTGGTTTTTTGCAAGCTTAAAAGGAGTACTGGCATTTACAACAGCAGGGACAAATTAAGTGGGACGTTTCTTATGATTTAGAGCTACTTCATGAGCAAAAAAACCCAGTTTCCTCAGGATGCCTTCTGGAAGCATATTACTTTTTGCAAAATTCCCCACCAGCTTTCTGCAGCTGACAGAATATTTGCAAACTCTCCGCCTGACATTTGAGGTCCTCTGGACCACCGTTCACTCAGTTCCCCTCAACTTCCTTTCATGCCCTTCACAGTAAATAAGCCAATCTGTTCAATGTTCCCTGAACCTTCTTGTTTCTGAGACTTTTCTAGACCTTTTCTTCCAGCTTGATGACCAGTTTTCCCTGCCCAGTTTATATCACTTTCTCCATTGGACCTTTGCGATGTGCACAGAAAGAAATTCACTGCTTTTCCCTCGGAATTTCTAGAACACAGCCTCTCGGGTGGGCCTGAACACTTGTTTTATGCTTCTATCCATGACTATTTTATCTCCCCCACTAGGTGTAATTTCCATAAATCTAAGACCCACCTCCAAGTTTTCTTTGTGGGTCACCCGCTCCTCCCTCCACAATGCTGATGGCAGAGGGCTGGACACATCATAGGCTATAGTGACTGTTTGCGAGTGAAAGTACTAGAGAACAGTCCCCATAAATCTGGGGATAGCAGAGGTCAAGTCCCTTTGGTCTCTGGAAAATCAGGTCTGGGCAACCTGCCGGTGCTGCACTGTGAACGCTCCCTCCCCTGTTGCACAGAAGATCCTTGGTGGGATGGTAGGGTGTATGAGCCCTGACCTGCTTCACTTGGTTAGAGGAGGAGCCTGAAGAGGTGCAGTGTATGGGGGCTATCTTGCAGGCTGCTCTCCCAGAGCAGAGCGGGGGTAGAGGTGACAGAACATCTGCAGCCGCATTCCTGGATTTGTGGCTCCAGCCTGATTCTCCCACCTCTGGCTTCCCTCACTTTCCATTGCCTGACCTGCCCACCTCACCACCACCAGCCCACCAGCTGCCCTCAGTTCCAGACCCAGTCCAGCTCAGGGCAGCAGCGGGCAAAGAGAGAGCTGGCTGGGGTTGGGAGGACCTTCTGCATGGGTTCCAGGTCCTCTACTCTGGATTGACCTGGGCCCTGGCTAATGTAGTTCCTGGAATCTCAGCTCTGACCTCTCAGTAATCCGTTACATAAGAGGGTGTCCAGGTCCCCTGCCTGTCCCAAGTACCTGTCCTCCTGTCCTCTTGGGGACCCCAACCCTCCTAAATGACTCATGATTCTCTTCCCTCTTTCTATCCCATTCCACAGCCCTGGCTGGGCCCTCATTTTCCCTTATCTAGAACATGCCTTCCCAATTGTTGTTTCTCCAGACTTTTTCCTCTGGATCCACCCTCCACATAGTGAACCCAGACTCTCCCCTCTCGCTCCCCTGCATAGGCCACTTGGTACTCCCCATCACTGATCGAAGGTACAGCCTCCTTACCATGGCACGCAAGGCCCAGCACGAACCCACCTTTCCACTCCTCCAGGCTCACTGCTCCCAATTTCTTGTCTGAACTTTGAATCCAGAATACCCTGCCCCCGCCATGCTGTTTCCCTTCTTCTCTGATGCCATCATCTTTGTCTCTGGATACCCTCTCCTCCTTTATACTTCTTATTTGGCCAACTATATATTTTTTTCTTTGATTCCACTGATTTCCTATTCACAATCCCCCAGTCCAGCTTAGATACCCCTCTTTCGTGCTCCTTAGTGTATCACGATACATGCCTCTGGCAGGCCAACACTTACAACCCCATCTAGAGCAGGGTACTCCTTATGTCTTGATGCCAATGTTGCTGCTCAAATCCACACATGTCCTATTCAACCTCGCACATTAACATGCCTGGCATTGTGGTCATACAGTTCTTGCGTCGCCAATGTAACGAAGGCAAGAATTCCAGCTGGGTATTTTTTCCATATCCCGATCACAAAATGACCTTATAAAATGTTCTAAGATGAAAGAGTACGCAGGATGTCAGTGGGTGGCAAATACCACAGATAAAGACATTCAGGATGTTAAGAGATCAGAGGTCAGAGTCATGAAAGACACCATTCAAGGGGACTGAAGGAAAAGGAAGCAGGGAAGTGGGTGGGATTGAGATATTCTTCTGCAGAACTATGTCCCTTAACTCCAAACCAGATGAGTCCATAACTTTAGCCAACTCCTCCACAGGTACATACATGCTTTGATTAGAAGGGAGACCAAATGAAGGGATGGCACCTTCCTAATACAAACATATTATTGTTATTGGAACCTGGATGCCAAGGAAATGATCTGCAGAACACCTCAGAGGCATCGTTGCTCTGAGGGTCATGAAGGACAGTGGGTCAGCCTGTACCAAATACAGAATTTAAGGTTTGCTCAACCCTTGACTTCCTTTACGACCCAAGCCAACTGAAGCCCCATCCATCTAGGACTTTTGTAATACTGTTCTAATATGAGAAATTAAATAAAGTGCCCCCCCCATATTCATCACTATAGAAAATCACAGTCTATTTGGCCCAACTCAAGATTGCCTCCATTTTTTTTTTTTTTTTTTTTTTTTTGCAGTATGCGGGCCTCTCACCATTGTGGCCTCTCCCGTTGCGGAGCACAGGCTCCGGAGGCACAGGCTCAGCAGCCATGGCTCACGGGCCCAGCCGCTCCGCACAGCACGTGGGATCTTCCCGGCCCGGGGCACGAACCCGTGTTCCCTGTATCGGCAGGCAGACTCTCAACCACTGCGCCACCAGGGAAGCCCAAGATTGCCTCCTTTTTAGGAAGGTTGGGAAGTCCCATCAAGCGCTTCCTTTACGATGCCTTTCTCTCTCTGCTGCTTCTCATTCCAATCGACTTATTCACCATCAGTTGGGTGCTGGAGATTAAGTTAAGTTAGTATTAATGGGTTCTAAACTGCTCTACTGCGGATTAGACCGCGGTGCTCATTCTTGATTTAAACAGTAAATTGGATCACCATTTGCCAGCATGGTGATTTGTGCTTTGGCAGCCTTTGCAGATCCATAAGTAAACTAGTAGATTTCCCTGACACAGTAATCGGCCTTACTGTCTAGAGTCATCACACATTTTTCTTATACGTTGAATTAAAATAGAGAAGCAGGATGGTTGATGGTTTCATTTGTCGTCCCATTAATGAAACATAAAACAGATGCGTGAAACACTGTCTTAGTAATAGAAACTGCATTACAAATTATTTATCTGCAGAAATCATGTCCTGAATGTAAGACAGGAACAAAATGTAGTTTTTCTCTTGACAGTACTAGGTCAAACTATATTTAAAAAAAGAAAAAAAAGACATTAAGCATAAAGTCTCCTGCTGCCATTAAATATAAAACACAATTTGTTCTCTTAGTTCTGCATAGCATTAAAATCTTGTAAAATCAACAGTACATCGGACCCACTTGTGTGTGCCTTTCACTTTCTTTTTTCCTGGTCACTTCCCAGGTAATTCACTAGAAGACAAGGAAATGAGAGAAACATACGTACTCACTTTCGTCCTCCCTGTAAAGACCAGACCAGCAATGAAGTGTTGGAGGAGGAGGTCAAGTCAGCCAGAGAAACTTGGCAGCTGACTCCGGTACTGAGGGAAGGAGTCCATCACCTTCATCTCCATCCTTTAATATGCAAAGGAAAGCATGGCATGCTGAACTCAAGAGGGAACATAAAACCGCCTTCTAGGAAGCCTTGGCAGGACCACAAGGGAGGGATTGTAAAGTGCAATGCTTTTCTTGACTTGGATGGTTAGGAAAGCTGGAGAGATAGGGTACTCAGGTTACGTTATGTCCTTGGACACCAACACTCAGCACCAGTGCCTTCATAAGGTGGGGGGGTGGGGGGAAGGGGAAAAGAGAGGGAGGGCTGATGTGGCTCAAGTGTGTACTGCAGAGCATACCTTCTGGTACCTTCCCTCAGTTAGTGGTCACTCAAAGTGTTCTTGGATATTCTGGACGAAAGGGGTGCAGGGACATTTCCCAGGCAGCACTCCCAAGTCAGCTGTGCTTTCTTTCCCTGGATTCCTATTCCTAGAACTTGCCCTGACACTGTATCTCTCTACGGTCTGGTCTCAGGTGTGGTACCTAACAACCTTGATCTGTTCATTTTACAAACAGAGAGTCTGTGGGCTCCAGCCTCAGCCTCCACGTCCAGCTCTGACCACCCCACTGTCCAGTTTATAGCTCTGCTTGCTCTCTGCACAGTGAGACAGGACTACTCTCCTCTGTGCAATCCTAATATATTTTACATGCATGAGGTGTAGGATTTAAGCTATTATATCATAATTTACATACATTTAAACAAGATATTTCCTTTGGTGGACAGAGTCATTGAAAATGGGGACTTCCAAGTGTGTGCTTTTCAGCACCTCTCACAGCACCTGCCACATAATAGATGCTCAATGAAGAAGTGTTGAGTGAATGTTTGAGTGAATGATCATATTTTGGAGGGGGTCTTTTTCCCTACATAGCCACCCCCTCATAACACAAATGAGGGGAAAACGAGGTTTGCCAGCAAACCTACTTACAGGAACCTCAAAACTGGTCTATTGCCCAGAGCCTTGAATCTTGGCCTTCTGTTTACAGTGAAGGGGCCTAAATACAGATAGGAATCACACTCAGGCACTCTGTCTCATGAGCAGCGAAAGGCAAGGGTCTTTCTCTCTGCAAACACATAAAATTTCCCATCAAAACTGATGATAAAAAAAAAACAAAAAAGAACGAATTATAATCTTAAAAAACAAATACTTCATTTTGGTGAATAGTTTGAGTTTTAAATAGTTTGATTTTAAATAGGAGAAGAAAATTTGTGCATGATTCATTAAAAAATATATTGTATTATACGGTGGGCACTGGAAAGACAAAATCCCTTTGTTTCAGGAGAGGAACTCATGACTCAATTGGGAAGAAGACCTGTAAATGGGATGGGCAGGAGACCTGGTTGTGACATGTATAGAAATTGTTATAATATAATACAATACATACCCGAATAGAGAATGAACTTGATGCGTTGCTAAGGCAGCCTAGAAGAGAGAGTCCACGGGTTCATAGAAAGGTGCAACAAGAGGGGGCTTGAGCAAACAAATGCATGGTTAATGCACTTCAGCTATATTAAATAAAAAGAGGGAAGGAAGGAAGGGAGGGAGGGAGGAAGAGAGAGAGAGAAAGGAGGGAAAAAGGAAAGAAAGAAAGGAAGGACGGAAGAAGGAAGATAAAGAGAGAGAGAGAGAGACAGAGGGAGAGAGAGAGTTAACTGTTCTAAGGATGAAATCGCTGGTAATGTCCGCCATTCACTTGTCTGCTATCATTACCTTTACTTTACAGTTACGTCCACTGTTAAGTAATTACATGTGTGAGCCTACAACAGTTTGTAAATAATTACTTTTTACCGTGTTTTCAGTCTCAGTGATAATTAATGATCCAGGCAATGACATTAGCAATACACTGCAGCTGAAGTCCTCCTCCTGCCTGGAATCTCCTGCACATTGACAAGAGCACAGGAAAAGGCAGCTGAAGAAATAACAAAGAGGGGATATTGTCAGGGAGCAGAACAGGATTTGGACTAGGTGTGAAGGCCAATGGCCAAGTGTCCAATTGCGCTGTTTCCTCTTGCTGGCTTTAAGATTGTTAGCCACTCACAGTGCATTCAAGGCTCTAAGCAAACTCCTTGAAATGTATTTGTTCTAGGAATTTGAGACGTTTAAAAACGTTTACGAGCCCCCTTAAGAAAATAAATCCCGGGCCATAAACTCTAAAATCTTTGCTTATGCATGCAGAGAAATTAGACTCACCCAGTGTCGCATCCTGCTTGGGACAGCAGTGTCTGGGGACAGTGGGTCACAGAGACAAAACCAGACCTAGGAGTGAAGTTGAGGTGGATAGTTTGATTCAGTTGGATTTCTCCTGGGGCTGAACTCTGGGCCAGTTGTACCTTTCAAGACTGGATCAGACACTTTGGAAAGGTACACCTTAGAGGAAGACCCAGCATGGGTGGGTCTTTCGCTGGTGGGGACGGCACCGCTCTCATTACTAGAAGTCATTTAATGTTGAACAAATGGGAAAGGCGAAGGGTTTTTGGAGTCATTCCACCAGAAGGGAAAGATTTGCAGTTTACTGAACCATGAGAGATGACCTGAAATTACCTTTGCTCACCTACTGCTGGCCACTCAACCCACCAGGTAAGGAGGCGAACCCTCTCTGAATGCAAAGTATTCCACAGGCAGCCGGAAGCTTTTTTTTTTCCAACTGTGTCTGCTCAACTAGAAACAAGCCTGTTGTCAGTGATCGTCCTTTCTGTAAAACTTTCTCCTAGAACTTTTCTTTTTGTTTCTTTCACCTATAATCTTTAAGGAGATGCTTCTCCCTTCACCACTGCTTTGACAACCTAAACGTCCGCTGTGAATGCCCAGAGCCTCTCAGAGAGCGAATCCTCTTCTGAAGAGATGTCTGATGGGTCTAAATCTCAGCATGTGAACTGCCAGGTTCTGGTCCCCAGCCGAGGAAAATCGATCCCATTCCTCTTTGAGGAGCAGTGGTGTGAATATTAGGCAGTTTCTGTTTAATGGGTTCCCCAGAGTTTGTGGGAGGAGGGGCTAGTTTTCATTTCTCTGGTGCCCAGAGTTCACCAGGAAAGGCCAACAGGGGAGAACAGAAAGGGAAAGAAGGGGACAGCACTCTCCTTTCTGCTGCAGCTTCTGGAAAAGTTGAGGATTCAGGGCATGTGGGGGAGGAGCCCCAGCTGTGAAAAACAGTTTGAAGAAATGCCAGGCTGAGGTTTGCCATCTTGCCGGCAACTCCCAGGCTGAAATTGAGGTCCTGTTCCTGCCACCACGGAGGTAGAGGATACGCATTTCTTTTCTCTCTCTTTTTTTTTTTTTTTTGATTTATAATGTTGTGTTAGCTTCAGGTGTACAGCAAAGTGATTCAGTTATATCTTCTCTTTCAGATTCTTTTCCATTATAGGTTATTACAAGATACTGAATATAGTTCCTTGTGCTATACAGTAGGTCCTTGTTGTTGATCTATTTTGTTTAATTTTTAAAATTATTTAAAAAATTTTTATTTTTTAAAATTTTTATTGGAGTATAGTTGATTTAAAAAGTTGTGTTAGTTTCTGCTGTACAGCAAAGTGAATCAGTGATACATATACGTAAATCCACTGTTTTTAAAAGAATTTTTCTGTCCATGTTGACAATCCCAGTCCCCCAGGGATGCTGACTTAGTGCTGGGTCATCAAATCCCGGACTTCTCATGGGGGATCTCGTGGGAGGCAGGGAGTGTCACAGATAAGGCCAGGGAGGTTGGCAGGGGACAGGTTTGGAGACCCTCTCATGCCAAGCTAAGGAATTCAACTTTATCCTCTAGAAGATGGAAAACCATTGAAAAGTATTTAGCTGAGGAGAAGTGCAGTCAGATCGGGGTTTTAGGTAGGACAACTGTGGCAGCTGAGTGAGGATGAATTGGAGGGGAACAGGACAGGTCAGTTAGGGATCTCTATTAATAATTCAGGGAAGAGCCTCAGGGCTAGCATATATCCAACCACCCATTGGACACTTCCACTTCCGTTTCCCACAAGCAAAGAAAACCTTATCCTGCTTCTCCTAAACTCCCTATCTTGGTGAATAATTGCCCAAACACCCTAGTTAGAAACATGGTAACCATCCTTGATGCCCTTCCTTTCCCTCTTTCCCCATATTCTATCACCACGGTCTGCTAACGCCAATCTTTCCCTCCACTCCACTCTTAAAATCATCACTCTGGTTCAGGTCTTTGCCATCTCCTCCCTGGACTTTTTCAATAGCCTCCTGAACGTGGAAGTAGAGTGGTCCTTAGAGGGTCTGCTCTTTCAGGAAGGGCAAAGGAATGAGAAGTGTCCACCCTGGGTTGCAGACACAAGCTCCTGAAGAGGAAGTCTTATCTGAAAACAGCAGGCTAGGGTAGGTGCCCATCCCCTGCTATAACAGCATTTTTCACATTTTGTGGATGTTATCTGGTTACATATCAGTCATTCCCTTGAGATCAGACATCAGCAAACGATGGACCAGATCTGGCCTGCCACCTCTCTTTGTAAAGAATGTTTTATTGAAAGAAACCATGTGCGATTATTTGCATATTATCTATGGCTGTGTTTTATTTGAGTCGTTGCAACAAAGATTATGCGACCCACAAAGACTAAACTATTTGCCACCTCGCCCTCTACAGAAAAAGTTTGCCAACCCCTGCTCAAGCCTAGAAACTTGTCAAGGGTGAGGAGCTGTGTTTCTGTAATTGTTGTATCCCTGGGATCTAGCCCTTTGCTTAGAACATAAATATGTGACTTGTATGTGTGTTACGTGAGGGGGACAATACCACGTGCAACTCGATGGTGTTGGGGAGGACATGTTACAGCCTGATTTCTATATGCCCAGGAGCAGATGGAGGCCCCCAATGTAAGTTACTCCATTGTTATTCTTTTTTTTTTTTTTTTTTTTTTTTGCGGTGCGCGGGCCTCTCACCGCTGTGGCCTCTCCCGCTGCAGAGCACAGGCTCTGGACACGCAGGCCCAGCGGCCACGGCTCACGGGCCCAGCCGCTCCGCGGCATGCGGGATCCTCCCGGACCGGGGCACGAACCCGTGTCCCCTGCATCGGCAGGCAGACCCCCAACCACTGCGCCACCAGGGAAGCCCCATTGTTATTCTTAACAGTGCAAAGCTCCATTTAATAGTAAGGTCCCAAACACCTTGACTCATCATGCCCTCTGGGTGGCACTGCCTGCAACCCTTTAGACCCTAAGCAACGCCACCCATCCTTCAGCCAATGGCTATAGATCCTGGCTACTGTTAGTCCCAAATGAGGACAAAAGTTTGGAGATGCCTATAAGGGGCTTCGTACATTTTTTTTATAGTTGTACTGCTTTCAGTAGGTTTTGATGGTTGAGTCTAATTTGGGGAGACAGATAATGGATTTAGTTGTTACTTTCTAGAAGCAAAGCATTAACCTAACGCGGGGGCCCCAGGCCTGTCTGTTGGTGACGGGACACCCTGCTGGGTTCTTTTCCTGCGTTGTCTCTGCTCACCAGTTTTGCTCACTGCCGTATCCTATCTCTCTACAACTCTGCCTGATGCATGGTAGGTGCTCAACAATTATTTCTTAATGAAAGTTCATTTGACGTGTTTTATATCCTCTTTTTTACCTCCCTGTGAACTGCGCCTTACTATGCCCCATTTTACGGATGATCAAGCTGGACTGGGGAGATTCTGTAACACGGCTGGTCAACGTCACGAGGGCGATGTAAATCCAGATCTTTTTGTCTTGCAAGTCTGTATTCTGTCTGTAACATCAAAATTCAGACTAACAGGAACTGCGTTTTGGACCGAACATCCTCATTTTCCTTTTTACGGGATCAGAAATGTATAGGAACTTCCCAGGCCACTATTTCCCAGGTTCCATTATGTGATTTCAGAAGCTGGGTCTTCAGGAGCCAAAGTGAATTCTTTGCCTAAACTCGGTACCATGGCCCCTGGGATTTCTCTGTTGCCTGTGCAGATTTTGGCATATTCTCTGAAATTTCTGAGTCACAACCCCTCTCCCGTGCCACTGGAGAGACTCCTGTGCTCACAAAGGCTACCCCGTGTTCCATTCAAGCACAATGAGAATCAAGCAATGGAGCTGTACACCAGCTTTTCAAAAGGCTCCAGTATAATGTGGCGATTGTGTCATGGACAACAATAATAAAGAAAAAAACTCCCAGCCAGCTTTTTTCACATGACTGGAGAGAGAAAACAAGCAAACCCAACACGGACCGAGCCTCCCCCCTCTTTCCTCCCCAGAAGGCAGGTTCTAGAACCACTGCTTGATTCTCTATGTCACAAATCCGAAGATGATTGGAAATTTCCTGCTCCTTAATGCAGCAAGGGAATCTAATTGGTGATTTTCATTCCCTTGACTCCGAGCTCTATTTATGGCTGAGCTTTGGTGTCACATCCGTTACCAAAATATATCATCAAGTAGCAAAAACCAACCCAGCAGGTGAGATTAAAACTGATCACGTGGAAGTTTTCACTTGTGTTTCTACCCGGGCTGAAAACCAGACTTTGTGCTTTTCCTCTTCCAAAGATAATCTGCACGTTAATGGACTGCAAAAAGCAGCCCTGCCAGCAAAAATAAATAAAGAAACATTTATTAAAGCCTCAATAAATAGTAATTCACTGAAGATAAGATTCTTCCTCCTGAAAGTCTAAATGCCTTCTAGAAATTATTTCAGAACTCTTCCCCGCTCTCATCCACACTCTTTTCCATCTTGCTTTGTGTCTGGCTCTGATCTGGTTTCTCTTGCCTTCAGGGCCTTGGAATGAATTCCAAGCCATTTTCTAGGTGACTCTCGATGATCAGGGAAGGCTCAGTTTGTAAATGCTGGAAGAGAGGCTGATGGGATAGAAATGTGTACATTGCAAATGCTGGGTGGTCTAGAGGCTTTCCCAGCCTAGTGAGTTCTCCAAAGTGCCACTCGCGCTCAGAGCTCTTCAGAAGGTCCTGGTTTGGGGAAGGAAGAGAGAAGCAGGCACGGGGAAACCACCACAAGTCATGTTTCCAGTTCATATTTCTTGTTGTACTGGAAATCCGTCAGCAGCAGGAGAATGCTTCCCCCTGTTCTTAAACATAGTCCTTAGATCAAAGGACAAGAGAGTTGGAAGGAATCTTGGGGATCTTCTTGTCCCATCCCTTCATTTTACACATGCTTAAAATCTCTTCCACTTTAAATTAAAGCTCTCCCATTGCTGTGTGCTGTTCTCCAGTCACCTCCGTAGCTTTCACCTTCCCTTCATTGCCAAACATATTGAAAAGTAGCCTAGATTCCCTCTCCTCCTCCTTCATCTTTCTGCAATCCATCTTTTATGTATTATTCCTGGAAACTGCTTGTTGCAAAGTCATCAATAACCCTCCAGTGGCCAAAACCAATGAACGCTTGCCAGTTCAGTCTTGCACTGTGCCCCTTGGATGCATGCCGCCCACAGCTTCTTTGGGAAACTCTTCCCCGCCAGCTCCAGTGCCCCCTTCTGGTTCTCTCGCTTCCCTGACAACTCCTGCTCAATCTCTTGCTGGTTCTTTCACCAGGTCTGGAAACACAGCTTGCCCCCATGGCTCTGTCCTTGGCCTTCTTCTCTTTTCCTCTGTGCATTCTACTTGACTGATCCCATCAGGTCCTATGACATCAACCATTTCCTCTATGGCTGGCTCTCATAGGGATGTCACTAACTCAGACTTTTCATCTCCAAGCAGTGTGTCTTACTGCCATGGCATCTTCACCTGGCTGCCTCTTAGGCACCTCGTACATGACTTGTCAAGGATAGAAATCAGTTGTCCTCTTTCTCCATCCAGTCTTCCCTTCGGAGTCCTTGTATCTCTATCAGCGTATTCAAGCCAGAATCTGTGGGGTGACGTAACATCTGCTTCTCCTGTGCATCCCACACCTAATTTTTTCTTAGACTTTAATGAAAGCACATTCATTAGTTATTCCATTTTCTTTCTAATTTATTTTATTGAAGTAGTTGATTTACAATGTTATAGTAATTTCTGCTGTACAGCAAAAGTGATTCAGTTATATGTATATATACATTCTTTTTCATATTCTTTTCCATTATGCTTTATCACAGTATACTGAATATAGTTCCCTGTTCTATACAGTAGGACCTTGTTGTTTATCCATTCTATATGTAATAGTTTGCATCCGCTAATCCCCATGCCCACTCCATCCTCCCTCACGTCCCTCCCCCTTGGCAACCACAAGTCCGTTCTCTATGTCTGAGTCTGTTTCTGTTTCGTAGCTAATTTCATTTGTGTCATACTTTAGATCTCACATAGAAGTGATATTATATCATTCCACACCTAATTAATCACCACGTTCTTCCAATTCTTCATTCTATGAATCTTTTGGCTCCTGCCCTAACGCGCTTTCTATACCTTCCCTGTCCTATTGCAACACCTTCCCATTGATCTCCCTGTTTCCACTTCCTGCCTCTCCAACCCATCCTCCATATGCAGGTCAGAGTTGTCTTACATACACTAATCTGATCTGGCAACTCTCCTGTTTAAAAGTCCTTGATGGTTCTTCATTGTCTGTAGGATAAAATGCAACCTCCTTAGCCAGACATAAAAGGCCCATCATTATTTAGCTCCTCTGTACTTTCCAACCTCATTGTTGGCCACTTGTACCCTCTTACAGTCATTCCAAGTCATGATCAGTTTCTGGCATCTCTCATGCAATTCTCATCCCTGCACCTTTGCATATGTTCTTTTTTTCTGCCCTGGAGGCTATTGACTCCTTGGTAAGTACCAGCTCATCCTTGAAGATTGCTCAAACATCTCTTCCTCTGTACACTCTGCCTTGATCTCGCTCAGACACAGTTAATTGCTTGGTTCTCCATATTTTTATAACATTTTGACTACGTCTTTCTTAGCATTTACCCAGCAATTTTGTAATTGTTTATTTATAAGACTGTTTCCCCAGCTAGAATGAGCTCCTTGAGGGTGAGGACCTTGCCTTTTTTATCTTTTGCATTTCTGATACCTGGTAGATCCTCTATAAATACAATTAGAAAATGAATGAGAAAAGTGAGGTTCAGAGAGGTGAAGTGGATTTCGGATTTTCCCAATCACACAGCCAGTCAGTGGTGATTTCTGGGCTGGAACTGTGATCCTCTGACTCTGGACTTGTGTCCCATTTACCACAAAATGGCTGACTGAAATTCAACTCCCCACTGGGATGGGATGAGTGTGGGTGGGTATAGGGCACTGGACAGACCCATCCACTGATATCAAAGGGGATATAATTCGGCAGACAGAACTGGCATCTGGAGGGGATCTGCAGAGACAAGGGTGACCAGTGCTCTGGGTTGTCAAAGTTGGGGGAAGGCACAGGAAGAGACAGGTGAGCCTTAACCAGGAAGCATAGCACCACTGCAGAGAAGCCAGGAGCAGACAACATTCAGAAACCCAGGAGGACAGGGACTCAGTGAGGTGGCATCAGATAAACTTATCAGAAGGACTCTGTGTTAGAGCTTTCCAGAGGAACTGAACCTATATGATGATTGATACCTAGGTTTAGCTCTATCTATCTATCTATCTGTATGTCTATCTGTGTCTCTATCTCTGTCTAGAAAGAGGTTTATTGTAAGATGTTGCCTCTCTCAATTATGGAAGCTGACAAGTCCCACCCTCTGCCATCTGTAAGCTGGAGTTCCAGGAAAGCAGGAGGTATAGCTCGAAGGCCTGAGAGCCAGAGAGCTGAATGGTACAGGTTTCAGTCCGAGTCTGAAGGCCTGAGAGCCAGATCACCGAAGGCAGAAGATTGCGTCCAGATCAAGTTGTCAGACAGAGAGTTCAACTTTCCTCTGCGTTTTTGTTCTTTTCAGGCCCTCAGTGGATTGAATGGTGCCCACCCACACTGGGGAGCAACCTATGCTCCACTCAGTTCACCAATTCAAATGCTGATCTCTTCCAGAAACACCCGCAGAGACACACCCAGATATCTGGTCATCCCGTGGCCCATAAGATTATCCATCACAAGTTCCTATTTTAGCTGCCAGATAAAGTTAGAGTCCTGGTCTTAGAAACGAGAAGCTTAGACTGATCACCAAGAGGACTTGGGCACAGGTAACAGGACAGGAAGCCAGTTACCAGAATCAGGTTACAAAGTAGAGAAGACGGGGAGGGAGGTTGAGAATAGGGGAGGCTATCACACCCTTGCCTCTCAGCTATGTTACACTCTAAAAAGCAGGTGTTTTCAAAACAGACAATATTAAACATCTCCCAAGGACTTTCTCCCGATTTTTCCCTGGGTCCATTTTCCTTTATTTCCAGTTGCATTTCTGTTTATTAAAAACAAGCTGGTACTGACTTGGGATGATTGGTCAGTGTCCCTAATTTTGGACAGAAGAAAGTATCTGCTCATGCAGTCAAGGTGTATTTAGAGCTTGGAAAGAGGGCAGCTCTGCCTGGAGGGCTTCTCAAAGGTCCTTGGTAGCCTGTGTCTGAGAAGATGACCTTGGGCTGGGCTTCAGATCCACACATCTGTTTGCTTCTGACCTGGCCTCAAAAGAGGTATTAAAATGTACTCCAACTCTTTATCTTTCCCATCCTGATTAACCAAAATGTTTAATAAGTAACAGGGATGTTTCCAGTAATTTAGCACTTCATTAGTAATTTGTTCTATTAAAATATGTATCGCCCAAATCAACTCCATTCAGACAAACTTTTGCTGCCTTCACAAAAGATAATGACTTCTAATTCCCATTACTTGAACAGCTTAGAAACCTTCTAAGTGGTTTGCTATTTTTCATTAAGGTGTATCACAGACAGATTTTGGACCTTGCAAAAAAGTAAATAAAACCCATGAAAATTGAACCAGAGATAAGCAAGTAAAAGTGAATAAACACACTTAGAAACCCCCTTAGGGATACTACATCATGACTGTGCAGGAACAGCCTTTGTGTTTTTGCATAAAACAAAGTCCACTTCTTGTTAAGTCAGGGAATTTGAATTTTGCCTTTTCAGATACCTAAGGCAGCTGGAAACTTCATCCCTATTTCGCAGAGAGGAAGGCTTATAAAATCAGAGAATGTTGTGAGACGGCGTCAAAGTATTTCATAATGCAGATGAGAGGAATTTTGAAGTCAACAGACTGTGTTTGGGACAGAATGGTTCACATGATAGCTTGTCCGATCACTATTAATGAATAGTGAATATGGTGCGTCCACGTCTCTACAAATGACCTAGAGACTGTCATGCAGAATGAACCAGAAAGAGAAAAACAAATATCATATACTAACGCATATATAAGGAATCTAAAAAAATGGTATAGATGATCTTATTTGCAAAGCAGAAATAGAGACACAGACATAGAGAACAAATGTATGGATACCGGGGGGGGGGGGTGGGATGAACTGGGAGATGGGGATTGACATATATACACTACTATGTATAAAATAGATAACTAATGAGAACCTACTATATAGCACAGGGAACCCTACTCAGTGCTCTGCAGTGACCTAAATGGAAAGGAAATCCAAAAAGGAGGGGATGTATGTATACGTATAGCTGATTCACTTTGCTGTACAGTAGAAACTAACAACATTGTAAAGCAACAATACTCTAATTTAAAAAAATAGTGAATAAGGTGGAGATCTCACCCGTGGCTCGTGGCTTGACATTGACTTTGCCTGTTTGCCTTTCTTTTTTTATCTGCTCCACAGTACCCACTACAGCACTGAGCACATAGTAGGTAGGTTATGCTCATTTGTTTGACTCCAGATTGCTGCTACCTAGTATGAATTGAGAACACATCATGTGTCAGTCACTGTAGAGAAATGTTCAATGTCATCTTATTTATCCAGTGATTGGAGCCTACTCTTGTAAATACCAAAATTTTGCTATTTTGTGTTAGCAAATTTTGACAGAAATTATTCTCTAATATAATGCATATTTCTTTGTCTTCCTCCAGAGAGAAGACAGAATATGACCCCTACATTTAAGGGTCTAGATGGAAAGCAGGACTCAAGGTATGAAGCGATAGCAAGAATTAAAGGGAGAGCAGGTCGAGAGGCACAATGAAGGCGAAAGGAGAAGTGGCCTGCAGCCATGTGTTCATTCCTTCACTCAGCAGATGTTTGCTGAGCACCTACTATGCTACCACGGTGCTACAGACTGAGGATTCAGTGATAGGCCAAGCAGACGTGGTCTCTGTCCTCCCGAAGCCTCCAGGCTAGTGAGAAAATCTGAGAAGTGAAAGAACCATTCTAATGTGGTGGGATACATACTGTGATGGAGAAAAAGACTGAGGACATATAAAATGAGGCAGCTCAGAGGAGCATCCTGAGGAAGGAATGAGCATGGCTGCACATTCCACTCCTCAGTATGTTAGTGAGAACCGACTAGGTTCCTGGGGTGAACAGATGTGAGGGACACTGCAGAACTGCCATCTCCTGTTCCTCAGAGGAATGTGTAGGACAAGAGATAGGCAAACATGAAGATCACAGGGCAATGGAGATGCAGCTTTACTTTTCCTGTGAGAGCAGTTGACGCTTCTAACTGGATCAATGTGGTGCAGAGTGGAAGTGCTTCCCCTTTAAGGTGTGCTATGATGTGATTTAAGGAAGGTGCGGCAGGTGTCTTCATAGAGCCCTCTGACGCTGACATTTTTTTTAATTGACGTATAGTTGATTTACAATTGTGTTAGTTTCTGGTATACAGCAAAGTGATTCAGATATATATATATATATATTATTTTCATATTCTTTTCCATTATGGTTTATTACAGGATATTGAATATATATATATATCAAGTAGGACCTTGTCATTTATCTATTTTATGTATAGTATTTTGTATCTGCTAATCCCAAACTCCTAATTTACCCTTCCTCCACCCCTTTTCCCCTTTGGTAATCATAAGTTTGTTTCCCATGTCTGTGAGTCTGTTTCTGTTTGTGAATAAGTTTCTTTCTGTCATAGTTTAGATTCCACATGTAAATGATATGGTGCTATTTGTCTTTCTCTGTCTGACTTACTTCACTTAGTGTGAGAGTCTCTAGGTCCATCCATGTTGCCACAAATGGCATCATTTCATTAGAGTTTTCTCTGGATATATGCCCAGGAGTGGGATTGCTGGATCGTACGGCAACTCTATTTTTAGTTTTTAAAGGAATCTCCATACTGTCCTCCATAGCGGCTGCACCAATTTACATTCCCACCAACAGTATAAGAGAGTTCCCTTTTCTCCACATCCTCTCCAGCATTTGTAATTTGTAGACTTTTTAACGATGGCCATTCTGACTGGTGTGGGGTGATACCACATTGTAGCTTTGATCTGCATTTCTCTAATAATTAGCGATGTTGTGACTTCAACTTTTTTTTTTTTTTGCGGTACGCGGGCCTCTCACCGTTGTGGCCTCTCCTGCTGCGGAGCACAGGCTCCGGATGCGCAGGCCCAGCGGCCATGGCTCACGGGTCCAGCCGCTCCGCGGCATGTGGGATCCTCCCGGACCGGGGCACGAACCCGTGTCCCCTGCATCGGCAGGCGGACTCTCAACCACCGCACCACGAGGGAAGCCCCAACGTTTTTAAAAGCAGTGTCTCAGCTAGCTATCCCTGCGTTACAAACCACCCCAAAGCTCACTTGCTTAAACCGGTAGTATTTATTCTGGCTCCTGAGCTCCAGCTGAGTGGTTCTTCTGGTCTCGGCTGGGCTTTTTAATGTGCTGGGCGTCATCTGTGGATTAGTTCACCAGCTCTGGTGATCTTGACCGGTCTCTGGCACGTTTGGGGGTTTGCTGGTTATTGGTTGATCTGGGATGGCCTTGGTTGGGGCGAGTGGTTGGTTCACATGTTCTCTCATCTTCCAGAAGCCAGCCTAGTTATATTCATATGTGGTGGCAAAGTTCCAAGAAAGCAAGTGGAAGCATGAAGGCCTTTTGAAGCCTAGGCTCAGAACTGACATACTATCATTTCTGCCATATTCTATGGGCCAAAACAAGTCAGGTCACCCAGACTCAAGGGTGGGGAAATACCCTTCAGTTTTTCACAGGAGGAGCTAAATAGTCAAGTAGCAAAGGCATAAACTAGGAAGTCACTTTTGCAGTCAATCTACAACAAGTAGCAACTTTGAAAGTGCTGGAAAACCCAGTGTTTCCCTGGTATCTTTGTCACAGCTCATGTCTCTGGTGTCCTCTGGGCCTTGTCATGATTGTGCACACCTGCTTCCATGAAAAGGAACAGACATCAGGCCCCTACGACTTTCCTTAGCCTCCTTTGTAGGGAGTTCTGTCTTCCCACTGGCGTGCAGTGGAAGTCAGCCAAACCAAGAGTCATAAGGGCACACGCCCATTAAACAATGCTGGTCAGCTCTACTGACCATAGTCATCATATTGATCACTGATATTGATAGATCTGCCCTGGTCAAGAGACAGGTCCATTGGGACAGAATGGTTGGCAGGTCACCACATCCAGGGAGAGTGCCGTGTGTGCTGATATACCTTTAATGAACATTTAATACAGTGCTGGGTGCTTGAATGAGCTTGGGGTCACTGCTAATAAAAGCCTGGGCTCAAAAATCTCAGATATTTGGCATAAATGTGCCACCAGGCATTGAAATACCACGAGTCCCATTCTCACTTCAAGAAATGAAAACCAGTTTACCTTAGGTGAAGATAAGAACCTTTCTTCTTTGTATCTTCTGATACAATCTTTTGTATTTTCAAACTCTGCCCCTTTCAGGGTTCATGTTTTCTTGGCTTCGCACTGGGAGAAAGATTGCCTTTTCTTCCTCAGTTTCTGTTATAGAAATTGGAGGAAGGCTATTGTGAATAATGTTGCAGTGAACAAGGGAGTGTAGATGTCTCTTTTGAGATACAAATTTCAGTTCTGTTGGATATAAACCCAGAAGTGGAATTACTGTATTATATGGTAGTTCTATTTTTAAGTTTTTGAGGAACCACCATACATTTTACATTCCTACCAACAGTGCACAAGGGTTCCAATTTCTCCACATTCTTGCCAACATTTTTAAAAAATAATAGCCATCCTAATGGGTGTGAAGTGGTGTCTCATTATAGTTTTGATTTGCATTTGCCTGTTGCTTAGTGATGTTGAGCATCTTTTCATGTACCTGTTGGCCATCTGTATGTCTTCTTTAGAGAAAGGTCTATTCAAGATCCATTTTTTTTTTTTTTTGTATTTGTGCTTTGGGTTCGTTTGTCTTCTTTTTTTTTTTTAACATCTTTGTTGGAGTATAAGTGCTTTACAATTGTGTGTTAGTTTCTGCTTTATAACAAAGTGAATCAGCTATACATATACATATATCTCCATATCTCCGTCTTGCGTCTCCCTCCCACATTAGTAGGAGTTCTTTGAATATTAATCCCTTATCAGATTATTCACAATAGCCAAGGCAAGAAACAACCAAAAAGTCCACTGATGAATGAATGGAGAAAAAATGTGGTATATACATACCTGGACTATTATTCAGTCTTAAAAATAAGGAAATCCTGTCATATGCAACAACGTGGATGGACATGGAGCACATTATGCTAGGTGAAATAAGCCAATCACATTTGTAAGGACAGATATGGCATGATTCCATTTCTATGAGGTATCTAAAACAAACTCATAGAAGCAGAGATTAGAATGTTTGTTGCCAGGGGCAAGGGTCTGGGGAAATGGGAAGTTGTTCATGGGTATACAGGTTCAGTTATGGAAGACGAGTGGGTTCTAGAGATCTGCTTTATAAAATAATGCCTTTAGTTAATACTATATTGTGCATTTAAAAAAAAAATTGTTCAGAGGGTAGATCTCATGTTAAGGGCTCCTACCACAAAACCAAACCAAAACCAAACCAAAAGAGAACCCTAAAGGGACATGAGGTAACTTTTGGAGGTGATGGATATATTTATTACCTCGACTGTGGTGATGGTTTTCCCAGGTTGATGCATCAAATTGTATGCATTAAGTATGCACAGTTTTTTATTTCTCAATTATACCTCAATAAAACTGTTTTTAGAAAAGGAAACCTGAGAAAGGGCTCTGATGGGACACTGGCCCTGGGTGCCTGCCATGGTCCAATCAACTGCCTCAGGGGGTGGTACTATTGCACTAACTGGACATTACCTATGGCAACCTGTGTGTGGAGGAAGGATCAGTTCCTGGCAAGATGCAAGGGGATGAGTGTGGGTGGGGGTGGGGATAGAGGGTGGCTGGTTGGGAGTGAGGGTAACAATGGGGCAGGGAGTAGGATCAAACAGTATTTTTCTAGTTGAGATAGTCTGATTTATTCAGACTAGCTTGCAAGTACCATTAGACCACACACACAAGTTTATGAACAATTAAATTATAATAAAATACTAAAACAAAAGCTATCTGTGGTATTTACTATATCGTTGATCATAAATATTTAGATACCCTCAGATTCTACAAGGAGGCAAAGATGAATCACGGATTACATCCTGGAATGTGCTTTCCTGAATGTTCCCCGCTAACAGCTTTCTAATTTGTTGCTTTATATCTTTTCAATAAATTCTATGTGAAAATTGTTATTTGAGATTTCTGATTTGTTGAGTTGTGCATCGATGGCGGTTTATCTTATGAGCAGAGTTGACCTATTGGCAGGAATCTTGACATGCCACATTGCAGCAGAGGCCTTTGCCAAGGGCCATGTAACTCTCCTCTGGCCCTCCCTGCTTTGATCCCCACTCACTCAGCTCCAACCATCCCATGAGCTCTCAGTCCTCACACGGCCCATCTGTCCGTTGTATGGGTGGACTCTAAGGAAAAGAGTAAGAACGTTACGGCCAAGCTTTATAGAGGAAAACAAGCTAATTATTGTCCCAGTGGATAAATATTATATTACCCATTCTGTGGATAGTGGTCCAAAGGAAGTGTACGTAATAAATGAGAGGAGCAGAGAACTGCTGCTTAGGGGCTTAAATGTTCCAACTTCAAAAGACTCTCACTGCTCGACGAAAATATCTCCAGTGCTTGACTCCGAAAGGACTCTAGAAAGTACAAGTCTCATGCACCACATTCGGAATTTAACCCCTTCCCAGCTGCCATTTTCTTGAGGCCAGCAGGTTCTCTAAAGGTCTCATTCCAGTCTTTTCCTCCCATCTCCCTGTTGTCACCACTCCCTCCCAGATGTTGCTGCTTCCAGGACCCAGGTCATCTATTTGACGTTGGTATTTCTTGCTGAGAGATGGCAAGTTTAGGTTGATGGGTTTGGCAGCAGCAGAATTGTTCTGAGCAGAGCTGGTATATGCCTTCTTGGTAACTTCAACCCAGGGAGGTTAAAAAGCAAACAAGCAAGACAGCCAGGACTTGCTCCTTTCTCCTGCTTCTTCTTTGGTACATAGCTTTCCTGAGTAGGAGTTGGGTCTCCCATCGCCAGATCATCCAGTGAGAATTCATGCCCCTTAATATTAATAGAATAAGCATTTGCAAGTCCGATATTTTTGAGCATAAGCAAAGCACAGGATTTTCCTGATAAAAGGCTGTTCTTGGCTTACCCTGGGTTGAGATCTTTCTTGGTTGGCACAGAGCTGTTTCTGCTGTCTCTTCATGTGCCTGTTACCTGTCATGGAAAGGGTATAAATATTGACACATACGTTTGTAGTTCAGGCTTTTCTTATGGCACTATTTCACCTTTCCCTGGTACTAGGAAGGCCCCCTAACCCCCATGCAATTAGCATCAGTGGGCTGCTTGCTGTCATTGTTAAATGGGAAGCAGAGGAGCTACATTGGTATCTGCTGTTGTGTTTCCTTATTTTTCCAGGTTTGTGCACAGAACATAAGACCCACTCTAACCACTGCTGTTAAGCTCTGATTGCTGTGACACATTATTAAGAACAACAAAGCCCTTTTGTTCTTTGCTCTCTCTGAGGGAACAGCCAACTCAGCCCTCCCCCGTGGAAGTCAGATGCTCTTGCATCTGCAATTTACACATACTTTTGACTCCACAGCCATGCATTTGAGCTGAATGAAATAGTCTGGGGAAAGTTCCGTTGTAGAATGTTTTGATGCACTGATTTGGTTCATCCCATTTTATTTCAACAAACATTTGTTTAAGACTTACCCTATGCCTGACTTTGGGGTTGCACAGAAAACCAAGTCACCATCCCAGTCCTCAAGGAACTCACAGTCCATGGTAGAGAAAGAGAGATAAATAAAGTAAGTTAAAGTGAGTTTGAAACAGCCTACCAGAAGGGACACAGAGGTTACTATGGAAGCAAAGGGTGGGAGCACTAAGTCTACCAGGGTAAGATGGGAGATCTTCCTAGGGACAGCGATGATAGAGCCAAATTTTAAAGAGGTAAGATTCTTGAAACATTTATTCATTCACTCAACAAATATTACATTTCCCAAGGGCGAAGGCACATAAGGACTCCAGTGAGTAGGTGGATAGGACCTGAGAGCAATTGTTGGTGGATGGAGAAATGTCAGGAAAAGGAAAGACCATGGAGAGAGGCATGGAGAGCTGAGAGGAGGGCATCCAAGGAATTGCTAACGTCCAGGAGCGTAGAGGAGAGTGATGAGGCAGGGGCTAGAACACAAGGGGCGAGGACTCAGCTCTAAAGAGTCTTCAGACTGAACCTTATTCTGAGGAGGAGGGGAACTATTAAAGGATCTTAATAGTGACATAATCAGATCTACATTTTAGCAAGACAACCCTGTCCTGTTTGAAGAACAGAGTGGAGACAAGACTCGAAGAAGGATTAATTAATTAATGTAATTAATGGAGTAGAGCAATGGCTTGGGTCTGAATAAAAGCAGTGATATTGGGTTGGACAAAAGGGCATACATGTGAGACACATTTAGGGTTTAGAAACGATAGGCGTAGCGAGTGGGGGAGGAGGTGAATGGGACGGCTTCAGGATGAGTTCCGGTTTTCAGACCTGGATGACCAGCTAAAAGAGAAGCCTTGCACTGTGTTGGAGAAGCCTGGAGGAGAAGGGGGTTTAGGGAAGAAAGACAGTGAGTTGTGTTTTGAACAACTTAAGCATAAAACACCTGTGAGGATGTCTTTTAGGCAGTCAGAAACGTGGGTCTTTAATTTGGGAGAAAGGCTGGGCTGGAAGTATCGTTTGAGGAATCACCTCCTTAGGTGGTAATCAAAACCAAGGGCGTGGATGAGAACGCATGGGAGAGCTTGTGTGGGAAGAAAATGCAAGAAAGGAAGAAGCACAGGGGCAGAAATATTTAAGGGACAAAGGCGGTTGAAAAGAAGCCAGCAAGGAGATCAAGGTGAAACAGAAATGAGAGAACCTGGAGAGACAGAAGAGATCGTTCTTTCAGAAGCCAAGGGGAAAGAACATTTCAAGGAGATGGGAATGCAGAAAGAAAGGTTTAAAATATTTTTTTAAAGGAGGTAGAGAGGAAGAAAAGAAGGGAGGGAGGGTGGGAGGAAGGGGCTAAGCAGAAAGAAGAATAGAAAGAAGCTCCTGGACTTGGCAATTAGGACATCGCTGTTGAACTTGGAGCGGTTCAGTAGAGTTTCAGAAGATACAGAAATTCCTTCCTAGTTCAAAGTCGTTCATGAAGATGTTCCTTGCAAGAGGCAAAAACCAAATGAATGAAAAACCTCTTTGATTTAGTTCTTAAAAACAAACAAAAAGGCATACCCCCACTGGTCCAGTTTCGTTCAAGCTTTAGCAAATTACTGTGGCTCAGTCTGCTGTTGGTTCATGATTCAGTGCAATTCATCTATGACCCCCTGCCTTGCCGTCTTCTACATCCTCATGTGGTGGTGGCTGGTCCTGGTAACAGACCTTCTCTGGAAGACCCTCCTCTTCTCCTAGATGGTTGAACTTGGGACTTCAGCAGCTGATCTTATCACTTTAGAGGCAACCTTCTATCCACAGGTCTCGTTACAGAATTTTCCAGCTCACAGGAAGCCCGCTTCCAGGAATAATACCATGTTTCTTCATCTTTCTGTTTTGTTTGTTTTCTCCATGTGTAGGAGTAAGTTTTAGGGCTCTTAGTCAGAGGTATTTTATAAAGTAAATTGGGAAGGCACACCATAGAGTACATGGGGAAATTTGTCAACAGAAGGAAGGAATAGAGAGGCAAAGACACTGCAAATAAAGAGCCACAGATTACGTGGAGCTATGGAGAAAGCGGAAAATAAATAAGAAGGAGGGGGAAAGGACGGCACAGAGAAATATGAAAGTGAAGGTAAAATATTATTAGGGACACATAGTAGGTGCTTCTAAAGTATTTGTTGAGTAAATGAATAAAAACAACGCGGGAGGGGGAACGTGGGGCTGTTGTAAACCTTGCTTCTGCTGTGTTTACACTTTGTTGTCCTCTGCTGACAGGGACCCTATGCCCTCTCCTGTTTTCAATCCAGAGGAGGCCCCAAGATGTGGGGTAAATCCTGCCCATCCCAGAAGGTGGGATGACGTGTGTTCTGAGCAGTGTGGCTGCCGCCCAAGCCTCCTGTATTGCAGTGATGCTCTCCTTTTCATGCTTATTGGCATATCACCAATTCAGATGTGCTGGACCCCAGAGGGTTTCTAGGTAGTAAATAAATGACCCCTCTGAGTTTGTACTTGGCAAAGACATGACCAGGCTGGTTATCTTTGGAGGCCAGTGAATGAGATGCCCCAGAAGTACAGCAGAGCTGTCGACTCAGAAACCTTCTTTTCATTGTTCAGAGAAAAACATCTGCACACAGATAATGTGCTGATCCTGGGTTCATCCAGTTGCTAGAATGGACACTGCATAGCTCACCCCACATCCAATGGGCATGTGAGGAAAAGTATTCAGCAAGGGTTACTGTCTGACACACAAAAAAATACTGGGAGAGGAGAGGGGAAACTGGCCTGAGGCACCGCTGGACCCAGGAACTCACATTCCATCACTAACCTCTTGACTAGTTTCCCTAATTATTGGCACCTTCTCTGAAATGAAATCTCCATGAGGAGGTGGCCAGTGGCTGACAGGCCCCAGTTAAGATCCATACAGTATCATAACCAGACAGAGAGGCAGCTCTTCACCTAATCTTCAGTTAGACAATCCCTCAGGAAGAATCATGACAAGCCTAGCTTGGATTATATGCCCACCCACAGACCAATCACTTTGGCCAGGGAGGTGAAGTTCTGTGATTATCCCATGTTGGGCCAGGTATCCACATCTTAATCCATCATTAGCCAGAGAGGTTCAATCTTATAAGAAGATGTCAGCCACCAGCCGTTCCCAAAGGCTGTTCGCAGGAAGAGAAGTATCCTTGCTCTTAACCAAGTGCCACCTGAAGAAACTCTTTCTCTTCTGGGTATTGGGTGTATGTTTGTGAGGAGTGAGGTTGTCAAAGCCATTTTGCAACCATGAGGGGAGTCAGCCAATCCTAGAAGGGGGCACATCTGAGGACATGGCAGAGACAGGGAGCTAGATTCTCTGGATGGATCCAACCCAGACGCTTGCCCTTCCTTGGCCCTTTGAGTCAATAGCATTCCTTGTTCTTTAGACCAGTTCAAATTTGGTTTTTTGTTTCTTGTTTTTGGTAACTTGCAGCCAAAAATCCCCTAACTGTATGGGGGTGATTGAAGAGTGGTTCTAGAAAAAACTAAGAGCTGCTGAGCAGCCAAAAAAAAGGTCCACTAAAGCGAGGATGAAGAAATTGCCGCCCAGAGGACATCTACGGCCATGCTTAAGTCGGAAGGAAGAGCCTTGGATTTTTGCTGATGATCCGTGGAAGATGTGGGCAGGGGAGCAGGGCGAGGCCTCCTCATAGCTACCGATCGTCACGGCAACTCCTGACTACCATACACAGTCACCTCTCAGAGCGGGACCCTGGAGCTGAGGGCGAGGAGTCCTGGCTGCATTTCATGCTAACTCTTGGTCCTCGGGGCCAGGCAGGCCGGGGTTTTCCTTCTGGGCAGTGACCTTCGGGGAGGTGAGGCTGGTACCTCAGGGTGGGGGGCCCATGCCTTCTATCCCAACGCCCTTTCTCTGCTTCTGTAGGTTAGCATCCTGCTTGCTGTGGGATAGGTTAGGGTTAGTTTCACATGGAAAGAGGGTTTTGTGAAGTGAGGGCTCCAGAGAAAGCGCTCTCCGGGGATGGAGGGCAGCAGGGTGAGTCTCACATCAGTTGGAAGACTCTAGCTTGGCCAGTTGCTTGGGAGATTCTTCTTCCCCAGGTGCCAGCTTCTCTCCAGACCTTGTGGCCTAGAGAGCCGTCTCACCTCTCTCTCTCACACAAGCCTCAGGAAAGCCCAGGCCCAGGGAACAATGCTGTCTTGTTCCCAGGCTGTGATTTCTGAGTGGCCTCTTGTTTGGGGGACCAGGGAGCAAGAAGAACGGCTGGGAAGTAAGGAAAGAACTGCTCTGGGAGCTGGGCTGCAGTTTCTTTGTGTTCCCTGACACGTGCCCCTCTAATCTAGGACAGAGGGCCTGCTCCCAACTGGGCGTTGGAAGGGGCCCTGGCCTTTGGGCTCCTGGGAAGTGGGACCAGAGTAAGGAATAGCAGGAACCTCATGGGTTCTTCAGGACAACTGAGAGTATCTGAGTGGAGGATTGTTCAGTCTGACCTGACTGATGCATGTGTCGTCGTGAGAATGTGTCTGTGGGTGTGAATGTGGATGACTCTATGAAAGTATATATCTGCTCTCTCTGTGACTCCTTGATTATGGGTGAATAGAATTAGAACCCCAAATTTTGTAGGTCTTGTTTGTCAGAAATAGACCTAAGCTTATCCAAGCCCAAATGGAATTAGACTACCCGTCTTCGGCCTTAGGGCTTTGTCCTACGGTGGCATTATCATGAATCGACTCAGGGTTGTACGCAGGCTCCTTGGGCTTGATGGATAAGGCCTGGTGTTTGTGTGTTGTTTGTGTTGCTTGTGTGTATGCACTTAACAGTCCGTGTGCACTTGCCATGGTTTGTGCATGATCTGTTGTAGGCATGCTGGGCAGAGCTTAGCAGAGACCCGGTCACATACTAATATAATAAAATGTGTGGACTCTTTCTTAGACGATGGACTAGCTTCCTATCCAAGCCTCCTATCTTCAATCCTTTCATGCTTTCTTTCAGGGCTCCCTGCACTTTTCCACCAAAATACCCCACATACTGTGGTTCTCAATCCCGATAGCCCATTAGAGCCTTTAAAAGACACTGCTTCCCGGGCCCCATCCTCAGAATTTTGAATTTAAACAGCCAAAGGTAGTGCCTGAGACTTGGCGACCCTTGAAAATTCCTCAGATGACCCTGATGTACAACCAGGGCTGAGAACCACAGGCTAAAGGAAGGGGACCGCAAACCCCTCTGCTCTGGGCCTGGCTTATAGCTGCTCACAGCCAGGGTGAGATTTCTTGGACTTTGCTTGTTTTTTATTAAACATTCCTGTGATTTTTGCTAAATAAATGTAACACGTTCACACTATAACCACACTATTTTAAATTACTTACCAATGAGTTCAATTTCCACTCCCAAAAGGAGCACCACATTTTGCCGTGCCTCTTATGCCAGCTCACAATCCCATGCTCCCGGGTCCACATGTACCCCAGGAATGCAGACCAGGGCTAATTTACCAAAAAGGAGCACCACGTTTTGCCGTGCCTCTCATGCCAGCTCACAATCCCATGCTCCCGGGTCCACATGTACCCCAGGAATGCAGACCAGGGCTAATTTACCTGCACCTCCCACAAAGCCTTTCACCTATAAATCTTTGGGATGTGTTTGCAAATATTTATCAAGGTAAGAGGTCAGTTTTCCTAAAAGTTCCCTTGGATCTTGTCTTTGTTCAAAATATATGATGGCTCTCCATTGCCTGGGACACTGATTCTGAAATAGAGTAAAGATGCCCAGGTGGTACAGGAAATTACATTGGGGGTTCATTAACAAATTTTTTTTAAAAGTAGTTATGTATATATTTTATGCATATTGGATAAATACAAATAGGACATAAAACTGTGATTATTATATTATTATTTCTTAGAACAAGGCTAAGTTTAAAAAAAGGGGGGGCATAGTTGTAAATTTGATTTAAAAAACCCAATTATGTCAATAGTAGTGCTTGGATGTATGTGTCCAAGTGAGAAGTAAATGACTAAATGATGGCATTCACGGCCCATCTAGTCTGACCCTGACCAGTGCTTCCAGCCTTATTTTTTCTTCCTTACACAAAAGGGCTCTCTGCTTTGTCAAAAATGCTTACAAATGGTCTCATATATAGAGGTCCCGTAAAAACATGAGCTCTGGTGTAGAATTACAAACTTGTGGTTACCAAAGGGGAGAGGGAAAGGTGAAGGGGCATGGGATTAACAGATACAAACTACTATGTATAAAATAGATAAGCAACAAAGATATGTTGTAGAGCACAAGGAATTTTATCCATTAGCTTGTAATAATTTGTAATGGAGTACGATCTGCAAAAATACTGAATCACTATGCTGTACAACTGAAACTAATATAATGTTGGAAATCAACTATCCTTCAATAAAAAATAATAATAAAATGCAAAAAAACTCCAAAACAAAAACATAAACTCTGGAACTATTCTACCTGGTTAAACCAATGGTTCATCCAAGTCCAAGAGGAGGAGGCACATACTCCACTTCTTTTTTTAAAAATAAATTTATTTATTTATTTATTTTTGGGTCTTCGTTGCTGCACACAGGCTTTCTCTAGTTGTGGTGAGCGGGGGCTACTCTTCATTGCGGTGCATGGGCTTCTCATTGCGGTGGCTTCTCTTGAAGCTCTAGGTATGTGGGTTTCAGTAGTGTGGCACACGGGCTCAATAGTTGTGGCTCACAGGCTCAGTAGTTGTGGTGCATGGGCTCAGTTGCTCTGCAGCATGTGGGATCTTCCCAAACCAGGGCTCGAACCCCTGTCCCCTGCATTGGCAGGTGGATTCTTAACCACTGCACCACCAGGGAAGCCCCAGACTCCACTTCTTGACAGGTGATGTATGTGGCAAGGTTCTGAAAGAACATACAAGATGGATAAGATTGTCATGGCCACCTTTGGCACATGTAATCTGCCACAATCCATTTCATGGATTTCATACACACTTCATGACCTTATACGCACACGTAGGTGAGGTTTAGGATAAACAGGCAAGAAGCACTCTTCTCTCCCTCCCCTTATTCATATCCAGCTTGACAGAAAGGCCTCAATTCAGGGGGCCAATTGGGCCATGTGTGGACAGGGCTTTGACCTCTTCCTTCAGACCTGTGGAAAATGCTAGGGACGCAGACAGTCTGAGCAGAAGCAGATGAAGGCACACACAGTGATCTTGCCTACACTGCCCTGCACACCAGTCCTCCAACCCTCTTCCCCTTGCCATTGCACTTCGGCTCCTGGAGTAAGTTCCCCCGGTCCTCCACATCTCTCCTTTTGCCCCATGCCTCTAGGGGGAACACACCAAAGCTGAGGGAAGAGGGCAGCCACCACAGGACCCTTGGGGAGTTAGTACAACACAGTGATTAAGAGTGAGGGTCCTGGAGTCAGATGGACTTGGGTTTGAATTCCAACTCTGCCAATGCTGTGGCTTTGGAAAAATTCCTCAGTTCTCTAAGACCCAGTGCACCATCAGTTAAGTGCAGGTAATGGTAAGAGCATTTCTCTCAAGAGTAGTTGTGGGCTTCCCTGGTGGCGCAGTAGTTGAGAGTCCGCCTGACGATGCAGGGGACACGGGTTCGTGCCCCGGTCCAGGAGGGTCCCACATGCCACAGAGCGGCTGGGCCCGTGAGCCATGGCTGCTGAGCCTGAGCCTGTGCTCCGCAACGGGAGATACCACAACAGTAAGAGGCCCGCATACCGCAAAAAAAAAAAAAAAAGAGTAGTTGTGAGGATTAGATGAACTGATGGAGATAACACTACCCATCTGTGAGAGTTTGTGGGGAGGAGAGGGAGACTCTTAGAACTGGAAGCGTCTTTGGTATCATCCAATAATAATAATTACACTTATTGAAATGTTTGCTGTATGCCAAGCACTTCACGTGCATTGACTAAGTTAATCTCTAAAAGTTTCATGAAATGGATATTTTAATCTCCATTTTAAAGATGGAGAAAGGGTCCACAGAGTTTCAGTACGTTGCCCAAGATGGGATAGGTTGGATTTGAACCCAGGGTTTTCTGACTCTGGCCTCAGAATGGTTCTCACCTTGGACAGGGCTTCTTAACAGCGAGAGTGTGTCTGGGGCCCCCGTAGTCACTCTGAGTGACAGTGAGGCTGTCAGGTGGTCAAGGCCGAGTTTGCTCTTTCACAGTTCACTGCAGATGGTACCAGGGAGTTATTGGCCATTAACCTTGAGGTCACGGAGAAACATAGCTGCTGTTGTTCCAGGATGCAAATGTGCTTTTTGGCACAGTGGTCTTTAACCCTCCCATAATGTATCCTGTGCTCTCTCAGCTCAGGGCCTTTGCACATGCTATTCATTTATTCATTCAGTAAACATTTTTGAGCCCCTCTTGTATGCTAATCACAATGATATGTGCCGGAGTAAGACCACTGGACAGGATGAACAAGTTGGGTTCCCTCTTGGAGTTCACTTTCAAATTGCAGAGGTAAAAGGGAGACAGAAGATATTCACGGAAACAAAAGAGTGAAAAAGATGACCCCAGATTTGGGATCCGTTAATCATTAAGAAGAAAGTATACAAGGTAATGGAAAAGGGAATAGTCTGGAACACTTCCCGGATCTAATTATCCTTTAGGGTGTACCCAGATAGCACCTCTTCTGAGAATCCTTTCTGGCCCAACAAGTCTAGGTAAGACATTCTCCAATGTGCTACCAGGGCATCTGGCTTACCACTGTCATGGCATTTATATTTGTTTGTTTACTTGTCTTCTTTCATACGAACCTGTGTGCTTCTTGAGGACAGGGACCAGACACTGTCCCCAGCACCTGGAAGGTGTCTGACACAGCAAAGGTGTTTGATTATTATTTGTTAAATTAATGGATGGGTGGATGGATAGATGGATGGGTGGATGGATGGATAGAGGGATGGATGGATGGATGGATATGTTTTTCTGGGTGAGACATCAAGGCTATTTTTAGTGCAATTATGTCCTCAAGGTTGTGTGATCTGATTGCATTCTTCCAAACTGCTGCTGGCTGTCCTTTTTTTTTTTTTTTTACATATTTTGGGATTTTAATGAATGAGAATGATTTGCACTGCAGCATGTGGCTACTTTAATTAAGCAAAAGGTATCATTTTAGTAGCATAATAAATAGTGTATAATTTATCAGGTCTCGTGTGTATTTTATAAGTATACCATGTGGGCTATATAAATCTTTCTGTATTTGGGAGGGGTGGAAAGAATGCCTATTGATCTGATGCAAGACAGTGCATGGAAAAAATGAGCTGAACATCTTCGTTGGCGCCCGAAGAGGCAGTTTTCTGTGCTGGAGTCATCTTGACACCCTAAAAAGCAGAGGAACTAAGACAGGAGAGTGGGAGTGGGGAAAAGCCACCAGCTAGTGTTGCAGAATTAAGAGTAACCCTCTATGTTTTTTCCTCATGGAACAAAGCACTGAAGAGGTAGTTCTCCATTGAAAGAGGTGCTGCTTGGAGAGTTGGAAAGAGGCCCTGGGCTCCTGGGCTTTGGTGCTAAGCATTTGCTCAGGGCTGGGGAATTAGAATCCATCTGGGAGAAGGGACAGGCTAAAAATAAGGCAGGGGGAAAGCAAGCTTATCACGTGACACAATGGAAACCCAGTAATAGTGAGATAGGGCAAAGAAACACCAAACAGGTTAGAAACAGACCCTGACATAGCTATACAGATGGACAGACGGGCTGGCTGGGTCCAGGAAATTTCAGTGAGCTAGATGCCTCTGACACAGAATAAAAGGTACCCAGGCTCTCCAAGAATACTCAGCACTGTGCTGAGGGCCTTTCCTGGGTCAGCGCTCCCCTTCACTAGAGACAAGGGCAACTGATCCCTGTGCTATGGGACTGGGATGCCCAGATGGGGAGTCACCAGGAAAATGAAACCAGGAGAAAGGGGTGCTCTAAAAAATGAATTTTCCCCTACGGAACTCATGGACACTTTCTGTAAACAAACTGACCTGTTACTTGCCCTCCTTGTGCCCTCTTCAGAGAAGGATTCATGGAGAAAGTGGACAGAGAACAGGGTCTGGTAGGGTGAGCCACATCAGACAGATGGAAGGAGTGGGAGAAAGGCATTAGCAGAAACAGAGGAACAGTGTGCCACGTAGCATACCTTTTTATTACATTTTCTATGGACTCCATGTGGGAGATATCAGTTCTATTTCTCCATCATCTCTCTATCTATTCCAGAGGCTGCAAGGAGACATATGTTTGGGGACAATGAAGAAACCTAGCTATCTGAGCAGAGCATCTATGGACAGGGAAGATCAGCCTATTCTGATTTCATGCACTTTTGAAAAGTACAAGGAGATGAGATAAAAAAGTAGATCGAGAAGAGATTGTAGAAAACCTTGAAGGCTTTATCTGTAAATTTTTAAAAAAATGTACTATCTACACCTATCTACAATATGCAAGGCACTCCATTTGGGCTGGGCTGTATCAAGAAGTATCTGACTCAATCAAACTGCTGCTTGGGCAGCTCCATTTGGATGACACCCTGGCACGTTAGACGCTGCATGGCCAGCACACTAACTCCTCATCTGTCTGCTCAGATGAGCTCCTTCCTTTATTCCTTTTTCCCAGTTAAAGGCACCAGTGCACACCCAGTCGCCTGAGCCATGAACGCAGTGTTTATTCTAGACGCTCGTTTCTCCCTGACCCTCCATGTTAAATCACGTATCACATCCCACCAATTTCACCTCCTAATCCTTTCTCCAATCTCTCAGCTCCTTTCTATTTCTCTTTCTTCAATGATTACATTCCTAACTGGTGCATTTAAATCTATCTGGGAGAAGGGGAAGACTAAAAATAAGGGGGGGGGAGCAGTTGGAAGTTGCTACTTGGTGCCCCTGCCTCCAGGCCTGCACCCCTCCATTTCAGACACCCCACTACCACCACGCCACCCCCTGCTTAGAACTGTACAAGGATTCTTCAATAGCTAAAACAATAGTAGTTGTTGATTTTTTTAAACTTTAGAAAATTTCTTTTTCAAATAACCCCAACATATAAAAGAGGTAAGAGCCAAGGTGCTCTGATGAGTGTCTCGCTTGCGCAGTCTTGCTTCTTATACCAAAGCATGAAAGACGCCAAGTGCTCCCATAAACACAGTTTAAAAGCTCACAGGAAATGTCCAAGCCACTTAGCATGGCTCACATAGTGCTCTATAACCTGGCCCTTGGCCATCTCTCCCATCTCACTTCCTGCTACTCTCTCCTTCACATTTTAGGCTCCAGTTACACTGGACTGCCTGAGATTCTTCCCAGACATCTGAGGCTTCATCTCTCCATCCCCTTGCCCTTGCCTCTTGGGACCCTCTGCTTGGACCACCTGGCTCTCTCCACTGGTCCCAGCAGCTGCATAGTTCCATCAGTCCCTCCAGACTCTGTTCAGGCCTCGGCTCCTACCAGAAGCTTCTCTGAACCCTGAAACAGGGCCAGCTGTCCTGACTCTGTTCCCTGAGTCCCATGGCTGTAACTCAACCACAGACCTATACTGGATTATGTGTTGTCCTCCCCAGGAGACTGTAAGCTCCATGAGGATGAAACTGTGACCCATTCATCCCTCTCCTTGGCTCCTAGCACAGTGCCAGTGCCGGACACTGAGTGGATGCTCAGTAAACCTTTGTCATGCTGAGCAGTGGAATGAAGACCAGTGCCTCCTTACCTTCAAGTAGACTGTGCAGACCCTGCTGGGCCACCCCATGGTCTCAGTGATCACAGAACATCCCTTCTGTTCCCTGGCAGGAGACTCAGGTACATCGGTGCCCTCCCCAGGGTGTCCAGCCTGACCTGCGTGGGCCCTGACTGACGGAAGGCCACTCTGCTGGCTTGCTCCCTGCCAGGCCTAAGGGAAACACCAGTTCTGATCACAGATACGGTGACACATCAAATTCCTTGGGCGTGAGGCCAGCGAACAGGGCTGGTGAGCAGTAGAAAGAGACTGTTCCAAGACTTTCATCAACATGTAGCTTTTCTGAGGACAAAGATGAGCGATGAGGCACTTGCTTCAAGAGGCAGATACAGAGCTTCACCATCCTGCTGGGCTGACAGGAGTGAGTCAACCCGGCACTTGATACAGGAGGTTTAGGGGACAAAAAGCCCCTCGTCACTATGTACTCTGGGGGAGAAAGTGGCTAATAGGGGTTTCATAATAGTTGTGGAAAATGATGATGTTATAGGCTGAATTGTTCCTCCTCAAATTCATATGTGCAAGTTCTAAGCCCCAGTATCTCACAAGGCAACTGTATTTGGAGGTGGGGCCTTTAAAGAGGTCAAGTAAGGTAAAATTAGGGTGGGTCTTCATCCCATACGATTGATGTCCTTCTGAGAAGAGGACATTTGGACAAGTCTGTGGGTAAAGAGGGAAGACCACGCAGAGACAACGGGAGAAGGTGGCCACCTACAAGCCAAGGAGAGAGGCCTCAGAAGAAATCAACCCTGCTGACACGTTGATCTCAGTTTTCTGGCCTCCAGAAGTGTGGTTTAAGCCCCCCAGTCCGTGGTACTTTGCTATGGCAGCCCTAGCAAACCAATGGGTACAATGTGATGAGGGGCTCAAGCCTTCTGGGGCTACAGCCCCTGAGTGCCACTATCCTCTTGAAGGGTTTCCGGATGCCCTATCCCCACGAGGTTGTCTGCTCTCACAGCACCCGGTGCCTCTAGCTTGTCTCCCATCACACTCTAATACAAGGCCTGGATTTTTTACTTCTCTATCTCCCTAACGAGACCCTGAGCTCTTTGAGGGGACTGTGTCCCTCTTTTTCCCAGTGCCTGGCACAGAGGCGGTACCCTGTAAATAAATGTTTGTGGGATTGATGAATCGGAGCTGGGCTCTGCCTGCGTGTTTGCCATCAGTTGCTCTCTCCAGCCCTTCTGCCTGAGCCTGCTCTTTAAATTGACCTGGCTTGGGGCTCTCAGCTGCCCCTCCCCTCCAGCTTCGAAGACCACTGGCAGCACTGGTAAACAAGCCCCCGGCAGGAGGAGGTTTGGGATGAAATGGCCTAGATGAGGGGAGCAAGATGATTGGTCCCTGTCCTTCCGAGCACTGTGATTGGCTGTCTGTCTGAACGGGCTCCTGTGATTGGCTCCCCAAGCAGTAAGTGAGGTTCATGAATCCCTTCCCTCTAGGTGTTTCCTGCTAGCTTTCTGGCTGGGAGAGGGGCTGCTGTCTCTGAGCTTGCTCTGTTCCAGTCAGTGTTTGCTGCAGCCTCTAGGTGCAAAAACTGCTCACAGCCGGAGCAAACAGCCCCTTCTTAGACCTGCTGGGAAGGGGATTAGCTGAGGGTCAGTAGGGGTCTAACACAATCTCTTTTTGTTGGGTAAATACAATAACTATTGATATACCTGCTCTCTGGACTTGACACCTTTAACTCAATACAGAAAATCAAACCTCCTAGCTGCAATTCGATTCTAGCCACTTCCCTCGTTCTTCTTTTCCTTCGGTTTCCCTCCTGGGGTTCGACCTGTATTTTCCTTTTTTTCCTGCAAGTTGAAAATGTAGGTTACCGGCTGGGCTGCCAAATCAGGAAGAACTAGTAGATAGAATGAGTGGATCTCCCACCCTTCTCAGCCTAGAAATCTTCCTTACTGTTCCAGAAGCTCCAGTAATATTTGGGAAACTATAGTGATAATAATAATATTATTTGCATATTGCAGCTGCTAACAGTTTACACATTATAATAATTCCTCACGCAATTTTTGTCTTACGTGAATGGGCATTAAGCCATTTGTCCTCAAAACCCTGAAGCAATTTACATTTTTTGATTCTTATTTTACCTTTTAAAAATAAGGATAAACCTTGGTTGGGAGGTTAAGTGACGGCCAAGATCACAGCCCTAGGGCGGATCTGGGATGCATCTGGATTTACAGACCCCTTAGGGGAGAAGAAGTGTGTCCACTGTGGAGAGGGATGTGTTAGTGGGAGGAGGGAGGTTATTCTACCAGGTTTAATTCCATGGGCTGGAAATTCAACATCCAGCCTCCTTTTCTGGCCCAGTTTCCAAGAAGTGTTAGCTCCGCTCACTCCCAAGGTGGGCTTGTCTCTGGTCCTTGAGTCGTTCCTGCCCTGGATAGTTCTTGCGTGGGTGAGCACCTGTCTGTGGTCGGTGATGGCAGTGGTCGGAAGGAAAGTGTCTCCCCTTCTTCCTGCCTGCCTCCTTGCTTCTCTTCTGCTCAGTGGTCGCATAGAAGCAGATGAAGGTGACGACACCGGTTTACCATTTCCTCACAAGACTTTTCCTGTGCTCCCTGCCCCTGCTCCCCTCTACTTGAGTGGGGGTCCCTGGAGACGAGTTCTTAAATCATTCATTTTTAATAGGATTTAAATAGCTGATCTGGTGTAACTGTGTCTCAGGTACCAGATAGTTTTCTAGTTCTTTCTGGACCTTCTCTCATGCAAGGTAGATTTTCTGTTTCTTTGTTTTAATCTTGTGCAAGTAGCACCAACTTAAAAAAAATCGAAAAATTACTTTATAGAAAATGGGAACTAGGTTGAGTAAATGGATATATATGAAGGAAAATAGTGGTGCATAAGTTTTCATTTCAGGGACTCTAGAAAACTGAAAAGTAGCCACCCCTCCCTCGTTTCCCTCAGGTTTGATGTGCTGGGTTGGTGCAAAAGGAAAGCATCATCTTTGTGGACCCTCAGGTGCTACAGGGCTTACTTAAGGGCATCTGTGTGTAAGATCATCCTTATACAGTGCTTGATGCAATGCCTGGTACCTAGTAAGTGCTCAGGAAATGAGAGGTATTATCATTATTAATAAAAATGAGACAATGAAAGAAAAAGATTTGATTTGTCTCCTTTTCTCTGAAACCCCTGAAATTGACTCTTTTATTCAGGGTGTATGTTGTCCATCTCAGGAGAGATGGCATCTCTACTGACTGTCAAAGTGGCCAGTGAGACCTCTTGGGGGTTGGGGCAGGGCAGGGCTCTGGCTCCTGAACCTTCCATCGTACGACAGTTTGTGTGATCACTCTGAGATCTGCTTTTTTGTTTCCAGGTGTCTGGGCTGAGATTTCATTGCTAGATTGAATCTGAGGTTTTACTAGTCACTGTGTCAAATGGCTGCTGAGAATATGTATTGGTTCCTAGAGTTATTGCAACAAAGCACCACAAACTAGATGACTTAAAACAGCAGAAATGTATTCTCTCTCGAAGTCTGGAGACAAGAAGTCCAAATTAAGGTGTTGGAAGGACCACGTTCCCTCGGAAGTCTCCAGGGGAGGGTACTTCCTTGCTCCTTCCAGCTTCTGGTAGCCCCAGGCCTTCCTCAGCTTCTGGCAGCATCACCCCAATCTCTGCCCCCCACCGTCACGTGGTCAACTTCGCTGTGTGTCTCCTTTTCTTCTAAGGGCACCAGTCCTGTTGGATGAGGGGCCCACCTTACTCCAGTATGACCTCATCTTAACTAATTACCTCTGCAATGACTTTATTTCCAAATAAGGTCACATTCTGAGATAATGGGAGTTAGGGCTCCAACGTATATTTGTGGGGGTGGACATAATTCAACCCCTATCAGGGCTCTTCCATCGTCCATCCCAACAGGCCTTGACGCCAGCAGGGCTCTGGGACACGACTCAAGTTTCGCCTCCGGATATGCTGCACCAGAAAGCACAGGGGCTTGACTGTGGCTCTGGGTTTCTCTCCCGCTCGCCGAGCTCTGGGCCCCGCCTAGGCAGGGTTGATTAAGCACAGTTCCTCTATCCCTATCCCACTGCATCCCAGGCATCCTTGGCTCAGTGAGCAGAACCCAGGGATCGGTGGAGAGTTTTGACCCGGCCACTCCTCCAGGCCAGCCAGAGCCCTTCCTGCCCCAGAGGAGCAGCCTGCTGAAGTGGACTTGACTTAGCCACTGGCCTTTCCCTCCTCCTGTGCCCCCCCGCCTCCTGTCCCCCTACTCTGCCACCAGAAAATGTTGTCCTGGCTTAGACACTCTGAAATCCCATTGTCTGGAGGACGGAGAGACTGGGTCAGGGTGAGTGACAGTCACAGCTCAGCAGAAGAGGGCAGAGAGAGAGAGAGACCACGAGAAATAACAGAGTGAGAGCCTGCGCTCAGAGACAGGGTGGACGCGGGGCGCCGCTGCCCCAGGCTCCCTTGACACCGGCAGCAGCTGTTCTGCCTCCCGAGAGGGAGCCCGGCTCCAGAGCCCTTCCCCCTGGTCTGCGGGGACAAGTCTGCCTGGTTACTAGGCTACTCACAGTGATTGTGGAGCCTTGAAGTGGGGACAGAATAAACTGTAAGTGCCTCACTCCTCCATGCAGGGTTATTTCTTACGCACCTGGTTTGCCTCAGAAGGAGACAGTTGTTGGCTTTTATTATTTTTTCCAGAAAGATCTAAATGTTCCCTAATTAACCTATTAGTTTTAATTATACCCTCGTAGCCATTTATTTGCTAATCTGAAAAAACGAACACCCTGGATTCAAAGGAAAGATTCCCCCTGCAACCTCCACCCTCTTTTCTCTTTTCTCCTGTGAAGTGTTTAAATCACTTGTCAACACAGAGGGAATAATAACAATAAAAAAGTGACATCCCATCAGAGAGTAGGGGAGAGGTGGAGAGATACAAAGCCTCAGTGCAATCGCAATCAGCCTGAGTGAAGCCTCCTCCATATTCACTGGGGAGAGGATGCAGGCTCCCTGGCTTAGCACGGGGTGGGGGTGGGGAGGGGAGAAGAACCAGCCTGCAGGGCAGCGCTGCCCCTCCACACCCGAGCCCCCTGCCCCGCCTTCAGAACCTACCTCACGGCTCAGGTCTTACAGAGGGACCCCGGGACCACGTGGGTGCTGCCATTGTCGGTGTCCCTCTGCCCCGACATCCTTGGCAGATGTGGCTCCTGCCTGAGACACACTCTCCCAGGGCAGCCAAAATGAGGCAGGAAACACACACACACACACACACACACACACTTATATTTATTTTGTGGGGAAACAAGGCATTAGCATCAGTTGTAACCATCACAAATACTATTAGCACATCAGCGATGATAACTCCCTCGTGGATGTGACAAAAAAATAAGCTGCTGTTACATACAGTTCCTTCTGTACGGCCTGCAATTCCACCCTTTTCTCTCCCTGCTGCAGGAAAGCCTGTCAGAATAAAAGAGAGTAAGGGTACCGTTATTACAGGCAGCTTCTTGAATTTATTTCTATATATAAACACATGTGAATACAAATACTAATTTAGCCGACATTTACTGTTAGCTGCCAGACATCGTGCTAAGCACTTGGCATATCTTTTCTCATTTATTCCTCACAACAACACTTAGGAAGTAAATACTATTATCATCCCATTTTACAGACAAGTAGATCGAGGCTTAAAGGGGTGATGGAAATTGTCCAAGGTCACAAAACCAATCAGTGGTAGAGCCAGAACTCAGGCTCTGCTGGACTCCAAAGTGCCTGCTTGCAACAACTTTGCTATTCTGCTTCCCCAGCTAAATTTATGATAAAGTAAGTAGTTTGTAAATGTCAATACTTACTTTTGGTAACAGATTACTGGTGACATCCCGCACAAACGAGGCTGAGGCCTGCTGGCGGGGGCGGGGGCAGGGGCGGAGGGAATGGTGCTGAATGCCAGAGGCCCATGTCCCAGTCTCCCTCTCACTCCTGTGTTGTAACCCTGGGCAAGTCACTCTCTCACCTGCACAGGTAACTGTCTGTGGTCTGGAGAGTCCTACCTGGCTTCAGGGGCCTGGCTTTATTTGAGAGAGAGAGGAGAGCTGGAGCTGGAGATAGGAGCCCAGTTTGCTGGAGGAAACGTGAGAGCTGCCTTGTGAGTCAAGGGTCCTCCAGGAAGCCTGGGAACCCTACAGGCCTGTGGGATGCAGGCCAGGGCCTGAGGATGACACATCCCTTCTCAGAAGGGAATCAAGTGTCTGCAGAAGCCCAGTCAAGGAGAAGGGTGAGGAGAAGGGAGGAGAATGGTGGTCCCTCAGGACGTTACTGCGGAAGATCCCTAATGAGTAGCTCAGAGTCTGTGAACAGGGGATGCAAGCAGGGGCCCCAGACCAGAGGCTGGGGCTGGAGGGATGTCAACAAGGGCAGGCGGGGAATAAGAAAGCTGGTAAGAGAGGAAACCAGGAAGACATGGAAAGGCTATGATGCTGGGGTTTTTCTGTTTATTTTTTTAACCAGGACTTCAAGAAGAGTGGGACTCCCCTGAAATTGAATGCAAATTTTGCACATTCACGCATTTGGGTCCCCCATTCCAGCAGCCCTGATTAGATCCTCACTGGGTTGGGACCCTAAACAAAGAAGAACCACTGTCCCAAACTATCTCCAGCAAAGGACAAATGTTTGTTGAGTGTGATTGGCAGCTTTCCTGGGGCCCCTGGAAGCCGGAACTACTCCCCCACCAAGTCCAGCCGTTGGGTTGCCCGCCTTGGGTTGTGAGGCTCCTTGGCGGTGCTGTGTCCAGGTGTGTCCCCGCCTTGGGAAGTCTGAGAACACATCTCGACCCAAACACCCTCGGCGTTTCTCACGGATTGACCATTGTCCTGAAGTTCTTGCTCGGTGAGGATTTCATACCTGCGGATAAATGATACGTCGTGTTACAGCCATGCAAGACCAATGAAGCGAGTGTTTTAAAACATAATTAAATGCGTAATTTGACACTTGCTGCTTCCTTCCATCTCTGTTCACCGAAGATATATAAAACCTAATGAATCGCACATCGCTCTGGGTCTAACCATCTGCCATTTCCATCTTGGATGTCTTCCCTCCCCTCAATCCCCTTCCTTGGTTCCAGAGGGTGGGCCTGACTCCTGGGTTTTGCTGGGGAACTTCCCCAAGAAGCTTGGCATCTCCCCCTTGGGCTGAGATCCATCAATAATCTTGTCCCTACTCACTCCATCGCTTAAAACAGACCCACAAGTCTAGGGACTGAGTTCAAGTGCAATGATGCTTCATTTGACTGGGCATTGTTGGAATATATGCAAACTAGCCAGATAACTGAAACTTATCCTTTCAAGAGCCAGAATCGTTTCTTTAAAAAATTAATCATTTTTAGTAGACATTTTTCAAAAACGCATTACACACTCGCCTTCCTCCTTAACCAGAAGCTACTGATCATAATCTCATGGAACTGTAATCTCTGTCTACACTGCTTTTTAGTTGCTCTGACTCCTTCAATGTCAGGAGATCAGCTTTCACTCCTCTTGCTGTCAGGGTATCCATCTCTAATAGCCTCACCGCCTTTCTTTTGCTGGGCTGTTTCTATGCCTGCTGCTGCTGGCTTTGGGGAGCTATCAGCCCACTTCCTCAGCCAGCTGCATTTCAGAGAAGAGTCTGGGAGGTGCTCAACAGTGTCCCGAAGAGTCAGGTAATGGGCTCGGCAGAGGCGAGGCTCTGTGATGGCCGTTGGGGGCAGTCAAGTGCTTTTTGGCTTATTAAATGGGATGTTTCCAACTTATCAGACCGATTGTTAGAGATACCATGGAAACATCGTCTATTTTAGAGGCAGTAGCCACACGTTAAAACCCTCAGTGATGGGCTTCCCTGGTGGCGCAGTGGTTGTGAGTCCGCCTGCCAATGCAGGGGACACGGGTTCATGCCCCGGTCCGGGAGGATCCCACATGCCGTGGAGTGGCTGGGCCCGTGAGCCGTGGCCGCTGAGCCTGCGCGTCCCGAGCCTGTGCTCCGCAACGGGAGAGGCCACAGCAGTGAGAGGCCCATGTACCACAAAATACAAAAAAACAAACAAAAAAACCTTCAGTGATCATTTTGGCTGTGTGACAGGATGTCATGAAGGAGAAGACAAGGAAGAAAAGTGGAGTTTAGCGAATGTTTATTCCCTGACAAGTGCTCTGCTAGGACTATTCACATCCTATTTCACCTACTTCTCACCACCACTGGAGATGTAGACACCACCATCCCTGTTTTACTGGGGGAGGAAGTGAAGGCTGGAAGATTTTAATTAGTAAATTGCAAGATCAAGACGCCAACTCGGGCCTGTCTCACTTTAAAAGCTGCTGTCTTTAATACATTTTATTCTTGAAAAAAACATAGAATTCTTTCTCTTTAATTCTTGCATTTTTTCTCTAATTCTTTTAAATTTCTTTAAAAAATCTTCTTAATTTAAAATTTTAATTAATGAAATCTTATGTGAAACTCCAGTATCAGAGGTAACTGCAGATGTTCCTGTTGAAGGTTGCACCGTTCTAGACCCCAAGACTCTACTGGAACCCCAAGGTCTCATGGAACTCAGATTGAACACCATGGTCGCCAGACCTAGAGATGTGTCAGGATAATTGGGTTGGGAGTTCTCAGATAGGGCCAAAATAGAATTTTCTCTCACCATACCCAAGAAACGGAAGGGATAGACAGAGTTTTCCCAGAGAGATATGTAAATGAGATCTCCATCTCAATCCAAGTCCTCCACCTTCTCTGGGCTCTTATTTGAGTCAGCTTAAAAGATTTCTTTGACATCGGATTACATTTGGTTGCTCGGACACACCTGGACATACTGATTCCCAGGCAATTCGCTTCTTGTGGGATAGGGTTCAGCCTCCTTGGGATCTAAGCTTTCTCCCTCTAAATCCTTCTTGTAACTGACTTTCCTCCGCCCCTTTTTTTCAGCACCAATTGTGCTCGGTTCATCAGGGAGCAAAAATTATTTTTTTAAACGGTTCAGTGTCTAGGATGTTTAAGACATGGACAGGAACTCCCACATCAAGATGCAAAAGCAAGAGGATGTGGCAGGCCTGGAGGGGGCAACCAGTGACCTCAACAAGGAGGTTTGGTGCAAAACTGGTTGTGGCCACAGTATGGGTTCATAGGAAGAGGCAGTTAGTAAGGAGCTGATGTGAGCGTTTGAGCTCTGGAGTTAAGCAAAGTAGGTTTCTCATTCTGCCGCTGCTGTCTCCAGTCCTGTGACCTAAGCAAGCACTTTAATTTCTCTAAGCCTGAATGCTCTGAGCTGCAAAATGGGCATAAAAATATCTTCCCCATCGGGTTGCTATGTGTGTTTAATGGAATGATGCATATAAGGTGCTGGGCACAGGGCCTGACACCCAGTGAGAAATCGGTAACTCTTAGTTGCTTTTCTTACTATCATCATTCATCATTATATGATCAGGCAGGAAATCTAAAGAAGGAGAAGGAAGTAAAAACAATATAAAAAGCAGAAAGCTACTTAGTGCCTGGTCACAATGTTTAAGTTAGTTTAATGGTGATCAGTACAATTTTATTAGGAGACCCCGGGCCTGAGCCCGGCTCTTCAAGCAGAGATACTGAATTCTTGGGCATTTGAATTTGGAGCACAGAGGAGCGAGTGGTCCAGGAGTCCTCAGCACGTAGATGGTATTACATACATACATTAAATACATAGATGGTATTAAGCCATGGGGCCAGACAAGTCATTTCCTGGGAAGGTGGGGATGGAGACGAGAAGGGGTCTAGCAAGGAGTGGGAGCCCACAAAGGAGACTGAGAAGGAGGCAACGTCGAGGTAGAAGGAAAGCCTGGTGTCCTGTATGCCAAGAGGAGGAAATGATTCAAGGAAGAAAAGGCCAGCTGTGCTGAATGCAGTGGGGGCTGGGAAGGGACACTGCACGTAGTACCTTATGGGGAAGAGGGGCTGAAGCGTCATTTGGTGGTTTGAGCGGGGAAAGGGAAGTGAGGGAGTTGCCATCATCAGAAAGAAAACTCCTTGGAGATGTTTTGCTTCAGTGATCTCCCTGAGGCTTGGCGCGAGTGTGAGCTCTACTAGTGAAAGTGGGGTGAGAAGGAAGAGAGTGAACCACTCCCGAGATGCATCGGCTGCTGAGACGTCCTCTGGGAAGCTCATCACTGATGCACTCTCTTCACGGAGAACAGATTTCAACTGGAGGCAAGAAATGAAGTAAAAGCCCCCAAAGGCTGTAGGAATCGCTTTTCCTCGAATCAGCTGAGTGGCTGGTGTAAAGGAAGTGAGGTGGAAGGGACCAGACTTGCTGGAGCAGAATATTCCTTCCCACACATCATGCAGCCTGAACCGTGGCCCCACGTAAGATGCGGGATTGTCCCAGACCCTGGGACACTCGCCTGCCCTGGAGAGTTCGTGGCCACGCCCAGTCTGGCCTTACTGCCTAGCACCCTGGGACAGGTGGCTGGGGATTAATCAGACTGCTAATTAGCACTCTGTTCCCATCTAAGAGGAGCCAGAAACATATCAATTGCTCCCAAGAGGGAGGGAAGGAGGCAGAGAAAAGGGAGATAGGGAAACCAACAGGGGTTACGTCAGAAAAACAACATCAACCAAACAGCCGTGCATCCCAAATCGGTGTTCTTCCTCCAATAGGGGTGGCAGAGGCAGCTGGGACCCAGGGGACCCCTGAGGAAAAACACCTGTGTCAGTGCCTCGTTATCTGCAGGAAGGATGCTGCCTCCCTGCCCAACTGAGGCCTGAACTGCTCTCTACACGGCTCCTTGGTGCTGACATCTCTATCTTTCCCATTATACAACCCTGAAAATTTATTATAGAATGTCAGCATCCAGCTCCATCCTCCACAAACTGGGGTTTCTGCCAGGTCAGAGTCACACTGAGGCAGTGGCCAGTCCTGCCCTAACCTGGGGGATGAAGGATGGGCTTCACCAGCAGAGCGTTTTGGGGAAGAGGGCAACAGGGAAAGTTCTGGAGGGTTAGAGTCTAACTGTGGCTGCATGACCCTGGATCCATCACTTTACTTCTTAGGACCTCAGAAACTGGAAAGTTTGGACTACGTAATGTCTTTAACAATCAGGAATTCTGTGAATTCAGCATGCTTCCAACCGAATTACTTCTGGAATTTTTATGGAGGCATGCCTCTTATATTTTATATTCTTTCCACCCTAACTTTTGAGAGCCTAGCATTCCTGTTGATCTCAGTTCTGTGTGGGCAGAGACAGTGAGAAAGAAACTGGAGGTAGGCAGAGGAGCGAAATAATTATTTATTTGAGAGATGGGGAAGGAAGTCTTAAGTCTGTAATCAAAGACAACTGCCCTTTTTTTTCTTTTTGCGGTACGCGGGCCTCTCACTGTTGTGGCCTCTCCTGCTGCGGAACACAGGCTCCGGACGTGCAGGCTCAGCGGCCATGGCTCACGGGCCCAGCCGCTCCGCGGCATGTGGGATCTTCCCGGACCAGGGCACGAACCCATGTCCCTGCATCGGCAGGCGGACTCTCAACCACTGCGCCACCAGGGAAGCCCCAGATCTTGGTTTTTAACACCATTCTCCAATAAAAGGGATCCGACTTCCTTGAAGAAATGGTTGGTTCTCGGACTGGGGCAGGAAATACACAGGATAAGCCTGGAGCAGAAAGTAAGGAAGTACTACACACACACACACACACACACACACACACACACACACACATTGAGGAGGTTATGTCAAGGGGGCACAGGAGCCAACTGAAAGAGCTCCCAATGGCCAAAGCTGGAAGAATTTGAGCAAGAAAACAAATAAAGGAGCATTGGATCATAACCCAAGGTATAGAATAATTATGCATGAGTCTATACTAATGTAAATAAATGATTGAATAAATAAATAAATAAATAGAGAGAAAAGACAAATCTCTTTTGCACGAGAATTACAAATCATTTAGGTAGATCCTCTGCTTTCAAGATGTGGCACATAACTCACCACTCTTTATATGTGGGATGCACTTAATAACTTCCTTCCAAAGACTACAGTTTGGAAAGGGGGGGTGGGAGAGAAACTTTAGAGTGGAGAACCCTGATACACATGACCCCAGCCAGGAGATCAAGGTCAGCATCAGCAGAGATAAGTCATGTGGATGGTGTGTACTCTTGATAATGATGTTATAAAAATGACACTTCACCTCTGTGGTCTTCCTTTCAAACACTCATAATCCTAGTCTAAGCATGAGAAAAACGTCAGACATTTGAGAGACATTTTATGCAATACCTGGCCAGCACCCCTCAAAACTGTCAAGGTCATCAGAAATAACTAAAGTCTGAGAAACTGTCACATGGTGTCCTGGATGGGATCCTGGAACAGAAAAAGGACATTAGGTAAAAACTAAGGAAACCTGAATAAACCGTGGACTTACTTAATAACCATGTGTCAATGTTGGTTCATTAATTTTAACAATGTATCATATTAAAGTAAAATGTTAACAGTAGGGGAAACCAGGTGCTAGGTATACAAGAAATGCCATACTATAGTCATGATTTTCCTGTGAATCTAAAACTGTTCTAAAAAAAATAGAGTTTATTTTTAAAAATTACCCCACCCAAATCATGTGTTTCTAATTAAATCATATGACTGGTTCGAGTCTGAGTTGCTTTGTCATTTTAAAATTGTATTTGGATAAGGGATTGTGGTGGACAGTGCTAATTGCCTACCTAATTTCTGTTTCCTTCTTCTTAATGGACAGAACACCAGTTTTTGTTCAGAGGAGCAATGTGTCCAGTTAACAATACCATTTTCCCTCATTCTCTTGTAGCATGTGGTGGCTATGATTACAGTTCTGGTCAATGAGATGTAGGGGAACCTCTGGGAAGAGCTTGTCCTCTTGAATAAAAAGAGTTGCTCTGCCCCTTATTCTTGCCTGGATTTGGGACATGAGGCCTGGAGGTTCAACAGCCATGTTGTGAGCATGAAGCAACCAGCATGAGGATGAAACTTTACACATTATGGGTGGCAGGGCACAGAGATAGAGACACCTAGGTCCCCGGTGACATTGTTGAGTGGCTGCATAAGCCCTGGACTGCCCATCTCTAAACTTCTTTTTAAGTGAATCAACTAAACTCTTAATTTAAACAAAAGTCTACAGTAGTTAGAGCTTTTGTTACTTGCAACCAAATGCAATCTTACTGGTACAAGCACCAACTCTTCAATAGGTAAGATGAGAATGGGGACAATAAGAGACAAAACAAAATATGCCAGGCAGGTACAGCAGCAAGGATGTTATAGGAAAAAAGCTGATGTATTTAGGGAGAGAAAATTGGGTTTTAGAACTAAGAGCAACAGAAATAGTATTAAATATTAAGTATCACTACTGAGTATTTATTATACACCTGAGACTTTAAAAAATGAAGTAAACTAATTTAATCTACACATTAAACTGGTGTGGATGAGAATCACTGTCTCTGAGAGCTTGGAACATTCAGGCACAGAAATAAACTTGCTGGAGGTCACAAAATAAGTCAGGGACAGAGCTAGGAATGTAATCCAGGTCATCTCAGGCCAAGGTGGGCAGGTGACCCTCTGTACCACTTTGGAGCTCAGGTGCATTCTGTCTGAGTAAGGCAAGGAATGGAAATGGTAAGGAGGCCAGAGATTGAGGAGAGAAGCTGGTCCAGACGTCAGCTCCATCCAAAGGCTCTAGGGATGAGAGGGGTCAGGACATTCTCATGCTACAAGAGAACAAACAATGAACTGGACCTTCCAGTGATCATAAAGAGAGGAGGGTCTACATGTAACTGGGGTTTTCAGTCAGTAAGGATACGGTAACCCTCTAAAGACCAGGAATTAGGAGATCAGGCAACAGTGAATGAAAGATGTTGAAATAGAAAAGTCCAGACTTTTTGAGATTTTTATGGAAAAAAAATGAGCATAAATACTTGTTAAAAATTCAACAAACACTTCTTAAACATATACTATGGGCAAAGCATCATGTTAGGCAAGGTGAAGTCTACAAAAATAGGTAAAGATCAGGTGGTCCTAGTTAAGTGAGAGAATCCAATTAATGCATCAATAGCTTTGTATGTGGAATTGCATTCAGTGACAAATTAGGAGTGTCCTTTTTCTCCTGAAATAAAGGATGAGCATGGGGCTGTTATGATGCCTTTAGGATGTCTTCAGAAACCAAGAATCTTTCTGTGTTTTCCTTCAGGATAGGAGAAGCCCTAGTGGACACAAGATGGTTGATGGACCTCTAGCATTCCATCTGTGTCCCAGGCAGGGAGAAGGAGAGAGGCAATGTGTAAGAGTCACTGCCACTGTGTCTACCCCACCTCTTTTAGGGAGCTTCCCTGGAAGTCTCACACTAGAACTGCCTCTTACATATCATTCGTAAGAATTGTGTTATGTGGCCTTTTCTATTGTTATGGGCTGAATGTCTGTGTCTCCCCCAAATTCATATGTTGAATCCCTAAACCCCAATGTGATGCTATTTGTAGATGTGGCCTTTGGGAGGTAATTAGGTTTAGACTAGTTTGTAAAGGAGGAAACCTTATGATAGATTAGTCCCCTTATAAAAAGAAGACAGATTTATCTGTGTCCACACTCATGCATTGAAGAAAGGCCATGTGAACATACAGTGAGAAGGCGGCTGTCTATAAGATAGGAAGACAATTCTTACCAGAACCCAATCTCCCTGCACCTTGATCTTGGACTTCCCTAGCCTCCAGAACTGTGAGAAATACATGTCTGTTGTTTAAGTCACTCAGCCTATGGTATTTTTTACACAGCTGATTAAGACACCTACGTACAAGGTAAGCTAAGAATTGTGCCCATGTGACATCCCAGATAACATCCACGTTTTGTTAATACGGTTGAGGGAAGAAGGCCAGATATAAGGCAGGTGACCAGCACTCTCTGCCACAACATGCATTGCCTTCTGGAAAGTTGAGTTTTCAACTGAATCGAGTAACCTCAGGCTGACTATGATAGAGGTAATAAAAACTAACTAAAAAGTTATTCTGCAGAGTAACATTTCCCAAATACCTTAAGTTAAAGTCAGCATCTACCATATCTCCCTATTTTATTTTCTCTCATGAGTACCTAAAATTATGTAATGGATTCATTTACATATTTACTGTCAGTTCCTTGAGGGATACTGCCTGTCTTACTCACCTCTGTGCTAGAACAGAGCATGACATTGGGTACACATTTTACAAATTTTTATTAAACACATATTATATGAAGATGCTATTCTTTACATAGATTATTTTATTTAATCCCTTGCCATCATCTTATGAGAAGTATAATGTTATTGGTTCCATTTTACAGAGAAAAAAACACTGAGTCATAAAGGTTCGGTTCCTTGGTCAAAGTCACAGACCAAGAACTTAGATAAGCTGGGTCTAACTCCACAGCTGGGGTCCCAATTACTACACGATGCACCAGGGAAGAGCAATGCTGCTCCTAAAGTACCCAAAATGCAGAGGACACAGCACTCTGGCTAGACCTTAAAGAATGAGTAGGGATTTTACAGTTGGTCGTATCAGAAGACTAGAGATGAGAGTAGGGATAGGGAAGGGAACACCACCCTAATTAGAGGAAACAGTTTGAACCATAAAATCTGGTAATGGTTTGGGAATAGTGAGTAATCAGATGCCCTAGCAAATGTGCACAGCAGCAGGTAAGACTAGAGATGAGAGGTGGGTCCAGATTTGAAAATCAAGCCAAGGAATCTCAACGTTGACACTGGGGAACTGTCAAAGTTTTCTAAGTGGTTAGGACCGTGATTAGATCTGTGTATGAGGAAGATCCCTGGCAGCAGCAGGTAGCCCAGATGTGAAAGGCTAATGAATGGAGGCAGGAAGAATCAGCTGGGGCTGAACCTGGATACTTACACCTGGAATGGAAAGAGGAGGATGGGTACCAAACATGTAGCAGATGCAGAATCACAAGGCTCTGGGAGCTGACTGAATGAGATGGAGTACACACAGATGAAGCCAGCCTACGAAGAGAAGCCAGACTACTACAAGAAGAGGAAGGGAAATAAGGAGGCAGGCTCTGGCCGAAGGCAACCAGATGGGATCCATGGTTTTCTTGTTTGATGTCTGCTGACCTGACAGCAAGCAAATTCAGGGAGACACACATTTTAGAGAATCCTAGGTCCTTCTTTTAACCTTTGAGTAGTGATGTCCTGGTCCTCTGTCTGCAAGACCTGTAACACAATTCCAGCAAAATGAGCCAGAGCTCCAGACTTCTGCATAGAGTGGTGGGTCAGGAGAACTGGTGCCAAGATGAGGCTCCCTCTCTTCCATAGCAGATGGGGCCAATGGCTGAGGATGCTGCTCTCAATGGTCCCCAGGATGTGAGGGGACTTGGCTCCCCCGCAAAGGCACTGGATTGAAACCGTGCTGACTCTGATGGCAATAAAGCTGGACTGAACAGGAGGATGCGGGCTTTATCCACAGCAAGATGTATTAGATTAGACCCTGAAGAGTGTCCTAGGAGGATTTAGAATGCATATGCCCAGAAATGCTGTACAATCTCTGTCCTCCCAGGTATAACAAATGAAGGCTAAGCCCCTACCTGCTCTCTGCACATCCCCTCGCCCATTATTCCCCAGGCACTGTAGCCTCTTTTCTATTCTTAGTCTCAGAGAGTATCCTTCCCAAGAGCTTGCCCCTGCTCTGTGATTCTCTTCCCCCAAACCCATCCTTCTTGTTCTGCAGGTCTTGGTTCCAATATCGTCTCTCACAGAGGCCTTCCCTGACCACCCCAACCCCAAAACTAACACTGCTGTCCATGCAACCTGCACCTCCACTTACTTTGATTATAGTCCCCTAATTTATTTAATTTGACATTAATTTACTCAACTTTCTATCTCACCCAGGAGATTAAGCTCAAACAGAGTAGGGACACCGCTGTCTACTTTGCAACACGTCCGCAGTGCCCAGATCATTTCTTGGCCCACTGTAGGTGTTCAATAAGTATGTCTGGAATGAAGGAGATGGGTGGGTTGCTGTATTGGGGAGCATCCAGTATTTCTCCCTCCCACCTGTTCCTCACCTTGCACCTGTCTTCATGCTCTCTTTCCAAACAGGGCCACAGGCAGAATTTATACTCTTCTGAGGATGAGGATATGTGAATTACCATCCCCTACCCCACTCCTCCCTAGCAATGCTCCTCCCCTCTGCCGGTGAACAGACAGGAAGGGCAGGTGACTTCGGAACACCCAGATATGCCCTAGAAAAAAGGTGTTTGCAGGGGCTCCTCAGCAGACAGGACAGTGTGGCCTGGCAGGAAGTAGGTGCATTACAGAATGAGGGTGGAGGAAGTCTGTGCATTTCAGCATAAACTTGATGGCATGTCATCGCGTGCAAATCAAGCACGGATTCATGTCAGTCCACAATCGGGTCCATAGAGGCCCCAGCACCTTTCTTTCCAGCTGACAAGGGCCCCTCCTCACTCTTGGGCGCAGCAGAGACTGAGCGCCAGCAGGGCAGGTGCATGCCGGGAATCTGATCAGCATTCAGCTTACGCAGCACTGGGGCTTCATCAGTTTTAATGAATTAACACTTTGGAAAAGGCAGGGATGATGTTACAGCTACTGAGTGTGGATCAGCTGCCTTCATTTATGCCCCAATGAAGAGCCATCTTCTTCCTTCATTTTCCTTTCTCCTCCCGGCTGTGGAAGCCTGAAACTTCTCTAATTGCTGGAATCAAAAACCTCTGCTTTTTCTATCCTAACCCATTCTCCAAGCTGTTCATAGACCAAAATCACAGCAATTTTTGAGTCAATGAAAGATGGAATCACCCCTGTTGGAAATTCTGAGGTCTAGTGTTGGACCCGGAGATGCTAGTGACCCTGAGCATCCCTGTCTGCCCTCCTGCCGCCCCAAATCCTGCCCCTGTAAGCTGGACAGCTGCTCCTTGGGTGGGAGTGGCTGGATCACCACACTTACCAACAATGTGGACAAAAATTTCTTTGGGACAGAATTATCTGATGGGGAAGAAATCAAGAATTGGTGAAAGTAAAGGATTTTTTAAATCTGTAAACTCACGTTCTTTTTTAAAAATAAATTTATTTATTTTACTTATTTATTTTTGGCTGCATTGGGTCTTCATTGCTGTGTGCGGGCTTTCTCTAGTTGTGGCGAGTGGGGGCTACTCTTCGTTGTGATGTGCGGGCTTCTCGTTGCAGTGGCTTCTCTTGTTGCAGAGCACGGGCTCTAGGCACGTGGGCTTCAGTAGTTGTAGCACACGGGCTCAGTAGTTGTGGCTCATGGGCTCTAGAGCGCAGGCTCAGTAGTTGTGGCGCATGGGCTTAGTTGCTCCACGGCATGTGGGATCTTCCCGGACCAGGGATCCAACCTGTGTCCCCTGCATTGGCAGGCGGATTCTTAGCCACTGTGCCACCAGGGAAGTCTCTGTAAACTCACATTCTTTTCAGTATAGGTGGTGCCACTGCAGGTGGGAAGTTGTTACCACATTGTGAAAAAAATTTGCTAAAGAAATAAAAAGAGAGTGACAAAAACGGGCAGAGCTGGTCAAAGAGAAGGCTAGGAGGAGACAGACCCACAGCAGAGAGAAAGGATCAAAGAGGCTGAAAATACTCAAGGACAGGTGGCCAGTGGCTTCAAGAGACATTCATCAAGACAGCAGCGCGTTTCCACCAGGGAAATGTCCTGAGGATCCACTGATTTTGCCTGAGGGGACTGTTCTTCCCCGTTTCCTGGAGAACTGCTGCAAATTTTTGATGGAAACAGAGCCTGGGTAGACCCCAGCTGCTGAAACTGAATGAAAATGTGATCTGGTGGCTGTGAATAATCAGAGCTGCAAAATGAAGAGGGTTAGACCCAGGTCACTGACTGAGGAGATTATTCCTCATTCTTAGGATTCACTGTAGGTCGAGTGCCTGGTCACATTACCTGGTTTAAATCCTAGTTCTGCAACTTATTAGCTGGGCAACTTTGGACAAGTTATTTAACTTTTCTGTAACTAATTTCCTCATCTGTTAAACAGGGATAATAATAGTAACTGCCTTAGATACTCTTATGGAGATTGAGATATCACATGTCAAGTGCTAAGAACAGTGCTTGGCATACTTACTATCATCAATGTCATCACTACTGTTATTGTTATCCCTGTCCTTTTTCTGGTCTGGGGGTTCCATGTGGAGCAGGGCTGTAAGCATTCATCACTTCTAAGATTGCGTAGAACATGCTGTTGCCAATGACCACATTTCTCCAGCCACTGGAGTGAGGTGGGTGAGGGTCTGTGCTTTACAGCTAGGAAGGAATCTCTTAATATTTCTCTTTTAGGATATTATTATGTTCTGATGAAATTGGGATTGTGACTAGAGGAGTTTGGAACAAAATCAAATTGGTAAGTGAACTGGAAACCAGGTAGTCTAAATCTTAATGTTTAAATTAAATTTAATTCAAAAAGATTCAGAAAGGGAAGAGATTAATAACCACTGAGAACCAGTTATGAGCCAGGCACTATACTAGTTTTTTTTTTTTACAAATGGCATTGGATTTAGTGCTCACATTAAGACTTTCAGGGAGTTATCATTACTGTCTTATAGATGAATAGCTTTTTGACCAAGATCACAAAGACTGGTGAAATGTATGTGGTATATGAATGCAGCCAACATTTAGGTTAGTCAGTCAGGTAGTGTATAATGAATAAGGTAATGGTGTAGTTATAGAATCCAAAAGGTGAGGGTGGATTAGGTTTTTGGACTTCTTTAAGGATGTCTTCGTAAGTTCAAGTTTTAGTACTCTCCCTTTGCCCCAAAAACAGAGATAACAAATAAAATATGAGAGAGGAAGCCAACAAGAAATCAGTTGGCTCAAAAATAAGATAAACATATCTGTGAACTAGATCCAGAAGACAACACAAGCAGGGCAGAAAAAAAACAGGGCAGGAAACGGTGATGAGATGGGGAACAGTATCATGCTCACTGTTTGAAGTATGGAGCTGACTTGGGTGAATGTCCCCCTTCACACAAGGAGGCTGAAAAAGCAATCATTGGCTAAGTTGCCTGGAGGCTGATTGCAGTGAGCGTGCGTCAGAACCGCCAGGAGAACCTCACCCCCAGAGTGTTAATTCAGTAGGTCTGGGGGAAGGATTTGTACTTATCACTAGTTTCCAGGAATTCAGATGCTATTGCTCCAGGAACACACTTTAAGAACCACTGTTTGATAGGAAGCTGTGGCCCCAGAGAGTTGGAAGAAAATGAACATAGCTTTGTGAGAAGGTACTATGTCAAGCCACCTCTGAATTCATGTCTACATCTGTGATATCCTTAGCATCACTCCAGATCCAGCAATAATATTATACAACCTTGGTTCTGGACTTGGGTCTAGGAAATCAAGTGGAGGCAAGCACTAAATTACCAGATAGGGAAGCAGAGAAGAAAAATTCAATAACAACAACAACAACAACAAAACATCCCAATCAAAATGATCCCTGCAAACCAAATTCTAAACCACATGAAGAAGTCTGATGGCAAGAAAAAGAGCCAATAAAATAAATAACAAGAACATGAATTAACTCCAAATGAAGTTAAGTATATGGATCTAACAAAGTTTTATTAAAATGACGTATGTTTAAAATCCTCACAGAGATAAAAATAAGTAACATCCATTAAGAATAAACAAAAAATATGAAACAAACTAGGAAGAAATGACGAAAAAGAAGAATAGAAGGCCATGAAACAAAACTAGTTAGAAATCTTGTAAATGAATGGAGGTAATGACAGAGAAGCAATATTTGAAGAAAAAATAGCTGAGTTTTTCTTTCAGAAAGACATGAATCCTCCAGTTTAAAATGTATCTGGATTACTGAGCAGAATAAAGATAAATACACACTTGGATTTATAATTAAACTACAGAACATGAAGATAAATATTAAAGCTATCAGAGAGACAACATCCTGTTTTACCAGGAAAAACAAACTTATAGCTATTATCCTATTTGCAATAACAGAAGAAGGAAAACAAGGGAGTAAAATCTTCCAAGTGCTAAGGAAAATTGACCATTAACTTAAAATTTTATAGCCAGCTAAACTATCATTCTCTAAGCAAAAGCAAAGAGAATGTACCAACCACACACAGGAATTATTAAAGAAAAAGTAGAAGAATCCAGAGAGAAGATCTGGAACACTAGATATGATGGTGAGAACAGAAATGAATAAAATAGTAATAAATTTAATTAACCATTAACTGTTTTAAAACAAAACACCTTGTTTTACATTGAAAAGGGGCAAAATTAAAATTCTAGACCGAGGATCCGCAAACATTTTCTGTAAGGGGCCAGATAGTAAATATGTTATACTTTGCAGGCCCTAACATTTTCTGTCACAACTACTGAACACTGCCATTGTAGACTGAAAGAACCCACAGACAATACATAAGTGAATGAATGTGGCTGTGTTTTCAGAAAATGTTATTTATAAAAACAAATGGTCAGCCAGATTTGGCCTGGGAATGGTAGCTTGCCCATCCCTTTGATGCTGGCAGTGGAACGGCTGGAAGAAGGACCTTGTCCTTGTCTTCTTTGAAGAAAGAATTCAGTGAAGAGACCAAGGTTGTGTAATAGAGACAGCATTTATTAGAAGCAAAGTATTTGTGGAAGAGTACATGGGCGAACTCAGAGTGAGTTCAGAGAAAAAGGGGCAGCTTAGGTTGCTTACGTGGGAGCAGTTTTCCAGTGTTGTCTCTGGCCAGTCAACTCACTTGTGCCCATATTTGGTCTGTCAAAGGGCAGTAGGAAACCAGTTACAGCTGCTCAGCCTAGGGCCTACCTATATCCTACCTCACCCTCTCTAGATGACAAGGTTTGGGGGAAGGGGTGATGTGCTGTTCAGTAGGTAGGTAGACAGTTTACTGTCTTTGGCATGTTTAGTTTAGGGAAGAATGGAAATATTAAATAACTTAGATATGTTTAAATACCATGTTTAATTAAGCATGCCTGTTAAAAATATTAAGAGTAACCATTAAAAATTTAAAGTATACAGCTCCCAAGTTACCAGAAGGGAAAAAGGGGTATAAATAAAGTAGATACTGTTGAAGGTAAAAATTTGAGGCCATATAAATGATCACTATCTGTGCCCTACCTGCCCCCAGTGATCTGGGTAAAGCATATGAGAAAGAAGATCAACCATTCGGCACCCACTTCCGTTTGCTGAGGGACTTGGTTAGACTGAAAGAGGCAAGCGATAGTTGGTGACTAGGTCTCCTGGGGTGTGTTTTTGAATGAAAGACATCTTAGCTAACACTTAGTAATAGACAGAACCCTGTAGGAAGCAGCTCAGACAGTCAGTCATTCGATACTTATTAGCTGCCCACATAACATAATACCAGTTGTCATGGCAAGTACTAAAGAATACAAAACTAAAAATCACAGTCCCTTCCTTCAAGAAATTCATAGGGTAGAGGTCAAGGTTTAAGGGAATTTATTGCTGCTAATGCCCTGGTTGTAATTTACCAAGTGAGAAAGTTTCTTACCGACATAAGGGCCCTTTCTGAGAATGAAATTCAGTAGCTGCTGGACACCACCTCCTCCACTGAATCCCTCCTCCTACTCAGCCCAACATTCTTCCCAGAGAGAATCTGTTCTTATTCTCCTTTTTCCTGGTTTCTCTTCCTCTCTCCAATAGGACAGTACTGACCATGCCTTGGCTGTGAAGCTGAGGTAAGCAGAACTAGAGAAAGGTCAACGGTTTGAATGTATCAAGAGGAACCAGAAGAAAAAGGAAAGTGCTGATCATGCTACAACCCTGCAGCTCACAGTGTCCCTAGGATCTTGCATGTTCAGTTCGTTCTGCCCAGAATGCCCTTCCTTTTCCTCTTCCCTGGTTAAACTCTACACAACTTTGACGTTTCAGTTGAGATGTTGCCTCCTGGGGAAACCTTCCTTTATCCTCCATCCCCCAAACTAGGTTATGTGCCTATCCAGCCTGCCTGTATCATATTGCCTGTGATATGGTCTGTCTCATGTCTTGGACCAGACTGTGAACTCCTCGAAGCCTTGTCTAATCATTCCCTTCCTCACCTTTCACTTGTACAGAGCCACATGTGTTTCCCAGAGTGGACCAACTTAAGGAGTTTTGAACACTAAAACTTCTCCTTCCTACAGGACTCCCTCCTCCTGCCCACACTATAAGTATCGATTTAGACAAGTCCTATTCCACTTCTAGGACTCAGCCTGGATACCACCTCCTACAAGAAGTTCCCCCACCCCACCGCACCACCTGCTGACAAAAGAAACTAAGGCTGGGTTCACCTGGTGCTTCCCTATCTTGGCACCTAATAAATCTTATCTAAAATAGTCAATTTCCTTTTCTGTCCCTCACATTAAGCCCACTGAGGGCAGGACTTTCTGGTTCACTGTTGCATTCCCAGCACCGAGAATAGCTGATGCTCAAAAAATGTTGAATGAGTGAGTGAGAAATATTAAGTCATAATCCCTGGGGGGAAAAATAAGAAAATTGTTTCTCCATTCAGAAGTTTAAATTGATTGAGAGATTTAAAAATTAGGGAAATTAAATCATCAGAAAATGATTACATTAGAAAATTAAACATGTCACACTCATGTTATAGCAGGTCGGCAGATAGAGTTGGTGTGAGCTGGACTAGAGTGACGTTGGAGGCCTCCTGGAGAAGATGGGCTCTAAAGAAAAGGCAGGATTTAGACAGAGAAGGTAGAAGAAGCGGTAGCTGTTATTTTGAGATGCCAGAGAAGGCAGAGCTGGGGCTAAGATGCAGTCAGCTCTCTGGAATTTGCATGGAAGTACTCACTTCCCAGCAGGTATCTTGAATATAAGCTGTCATGGTAATTAGATATCAGTTCTGACAAAATCTACATGTATTTTTGCATTGGTTTTTATATGTGATTGGCTCTTGTGTGAGGTAATTATGGAGACTTCTGGGTAACAAGAAAAACCAGTGACAGAAATGGTTTGTGTGGTAAGAACTCTTGGAAGCCAGGCCCAGGGAGCTTCTAGAGAGGGCTGGCCGTGGGGTCTAGGGTCCTCAGCATAACCACGTTGTGGGTTGTACTCACTCATGTATGTTTGCAGCCTCTCTGCCTGCCATGGGTATTTCCTTGTTATTAGCTGATTCATCCGCTTAGAACGCGTCTTCTGGTATTTTAAGCAGCCAATTAATAATGATGGACCATTATTATAGGGGCTGGTCCTATAAGGCAGAGCTCAGGGGAAGAAAATCCCCTTCCAGTTTCCTGGTTCTGTCCAAGGGAAGGTTTAGTGTTTGTTGGCTGGTTGTAGGCATAACTAGAAATGGGCTCTGGGGACCCCTCTGGGAGGAGGCTGAGCGCTAGATTACAAGTCCTTGCGCCACACGGTAAAGCTAAGGAGAGCATCTCTTCGTGTTGTTCTCCCCACCATCTCTAAAAGCACTTAGCCCAGTGCTGACACTTTGAAGGTGCTCAATAATGTTTGATGAATTGACCTGGCCGGTGAGGGGCTGGTGGGGCTAAAGCTGCCAAGACCTGTATTGTTTGATGGGCAGAAGTGTTGATTCCCTTGGTTTCCATACCCTCCCTCCCAAATGGCCCAATATCACCACCAGTAGAGCTTTTTCTTTGGAGGGGGAGGAGAGAAAGGAGGGTCAATTGTCTCTGGAAAGTTATAAGTTCTTATATTATTTGTAAATGGGCCTTTTGCAAACTTTTTCTTTTAGTCTGTGCCTCCAATTTTGTGTAATTTTGATGAATCTCTTAATCACTACTTCTTATTTTCTTGTTTCAGTGGACTTTTTTTCTTATGGCTTTTGATTCTATTACTAACACCGGTCTAATTTTAAGTGGGTCCCTTCTCTGACTTAGTAAATGCTTTTACTCATCCCTTGATGGCTCCCTAATGTCCCCCCTGCCCCCCTGCTCCTCCCTGCCCTGGTGTTATGTCAATCTCAAGTCTCTTCAAGCTCACACACCTACCCTAAGTAGAGGTTACTTTACCTCCTTTACTAAGAAGGCTGAGGCCTCCACAGCTAGTTCTTCTTTTCCATGTCTATACATGCCTGCCTCTATTGTCATGTTCTCATCTTGTCCAAAAAGAACTGTTCTTCCAAACTTCAAGGCTAAATCTTCTGAGCAATGCTCATGATTCCATCTCTTCCAGTCTCCTTTGAGCTCTTGCTTCATTAGTTATCACCCTCCCCATATAATTTCTCCTTCCTATATGTCTTTCAACATGTTCAGGTTACGCTTACTGGAAAGCAAAGAAAAACTCAAACAAGCAAACACAAGACCAGCTTGACCCTACTTCCCCTTTCGTCTTTCATTCTATTTTCCTCATGCTTTTCTATTTCAAATTACCAATCAGCTCATTAAGCCTCTACAATCCCACCACCAGCAACATTTTTCCCTTTGCAGTCTGATTTGCATTTCCACTACCACAGAGAAAGTGTTCTTTGCAAAGCCACTAATGCTTGTATATTCACCGTTTCTAACTAACCGCTTTGCACTTGGCTTTCTCTTGGATACTTGGACCTCATGGCCATGAATGTTAACATGGGTGATCACTGTCTTCCCTTCCCTCTACTGACCTCCACTATCTCCTTCATTCATTGAAACCTGCACCCACTTCCCCCACCCCCACTGATTTATGGATACTGTCTCCATATGATTACCAATGACTTGCTAATTGCCAAATCCAAAGAATAAACTTTGCTCCTGACCTAACTGGATCTTTCTACTGTAGTTGACCCTTGGTCTCTTCTGCATTTGCAAGAGGCTCTACTCCACCCCCTTTGATTGTCAGCCTTGTATTCTCTGCTTATTCTGTCTTTGTCTCCTTTTGCTCTTTTTCTTCAACCTCCCCTTGAAAGGCTGGTGTTCTCTGGAGTTCAGTTCTTGGCCTTTTCCCTTCTGACTTGATATGCTCTCCAATGATGACCTCACCTGCTCAGGGTCTAACAGGTGTCTCCCAAATCTGCAACTTCAAGCCCAGCCTCTGCCCTTAACTTCCTTCCAGACATCTTCTCCAGCTGGGGTCATCAGCTCCTTGATGTATCAAGTATGGAACCAGCATTTTCTCCCCTCAGCCTACCCCTCCTCACTTCCCACTCTAGTGACTGACTCCTTCATCTATGCAGCTCCAAGTCAGAATGTTTGGAATCCTTGTCACCCCCTTTCCTTTGTCTCTAATCACCATCAGTTACAAGTCCTATCAATTTAACCTACTGAGTATTTCTCAAAATCCTTCCCTCCATTCTCCCCAGAACTTCTGCCCCAGTTCAGGCCCTCATCATTTCTTGCCTGGATTCCCAATAGGTCTCTGGGCCCCTAGGCCTTCCTTCTCAAATCAGTCCTCCTCAGAGCAGGAAGATCTATTTTTGAAACATGTATCTGACCCTGTTCTTCTCCTGCTTTAATCACTTGGATAAAGTCCAAGCTGCTTAACATGGTGGAAAAGGCCTTCATGATCTGCTCCCGACAATTCCTCCACACTCACCTCCCACTGCCGCCCCCTCTAATCTTATCCTCAGTAACAGTGAGCTGCTTGTGGCCACGCCTCCCCCAGTTTACACTTAGCTTCTGCTGTGTTTTTTTTTTTTAAATTGGAGTGTAGTTGCTTTACAATGTTGTGTTAGTTTCTACTGTACAGCAAAGTGAATCAGCTATATGTATAACATATATCTCCTCTTTTTTGGATTTTCTTCCCATTTAGGTCACCACAGAGCATTGAGTAGAGTTCCCTAATGCTATACTGTAGGTTCTCATTAGTTATCTATTTTATACACAGTAACAATAGCATATATACATTAAGTCTATGCCTTTGCTCATGCCGTCCCTCCTTTCTGAAATGCGAAGCCCTCCACCATTGTCTGGATGGGCCCTACTAGATAACCCTCAGGGCTTCCTTAATACATAGTATACACCTTGATTACTGCACTTTCACAGTGTTTGATGGCTTTGATAATTGTATCTTCTTTTTGTGTTTCCCAACTACCTTGAGTTGTCCCTTAAACGGAAATTTAAGTTTCCCAGATTGGTTTTGTCTAGCCCAGAAATCTATCTACTAGTAACAGATACCTTAAGGGGTCCATTGTTAGAATGAATAGTTATCATCCCTGATACCTGTCTTTACTTTTTTTGTTTCCTTCCTTCTCAAAAAAAAATGTATTATATGCTTATTATGTGCTTTGCTGGAAACTGGAAATCAATGACGGAATGGTGGAGCAGGTCTTTGATCTTGTGTTTACAGATATGGGGATCCCCTTGGTAGCCCTGTTTTATTGGCTATTCTGCAACTCAAAAAGTTATCCTAATACATTTATATTTTCGGTCTCTATCATCTTTTGAAATGACAAATTCCATAAACTATTACATATTATATGAAGTAAAGAACAGACTAGCATAGAAGTTAAGGTTTTAGATTTAGAAATATCAGAGTTCAAACCTGGCTCTCCCACATGCTAGATATTTGACTTTAGTCTAATTAACTTCACTGAGCATCACTTTTCTATAAGTAGAAAGGAAAGAATAAGAATACCTAACTCCAGGGGACTTCCCTGGCGGTCCAGTGGTTAAGATTCCACGCTTCCACTGCAGGGGGCATGGGTTCGATCCCTGGTTGGGGAACTAAGATCCCGCATGCTGTGCAGCGTGGCCAAAATAACCCAAAACAAAACAAAACAAAAAACAAACCTAACTCCTAAAATACGTGACTATTTTACATGATAACATTTGTGGAAACAAAACCAAAAACACTCAGCTTGGTGTCTGCCAGGTGGTAAATACTCAATAGGTGGTAACTATTGCTATTATTACTCAAGTATCGCAGGGTGTGGTATAGGCAAAATTACAGGAATTAAGACCTTAGGCAAATCACTGAACCTCCCTTGGCTTTTGTAAAGTAGTCACTTCCTCACCCCTCATTCTTCTTAGAGAACCAACCCATCCCCAGTTCTTAGAGCAGCCCTTTGTGCTGTGTCTCTGCTTATCCTAACCACAGCTGATGGAAACAGAGGTAAACACTGGAATCCAGCTAAGCAGAATCAGATTCTCTTCCAGGAATCTGAGACTTGGATACTGAGACATTGACTTGGATGACAGGGGGAATATGAGGAGAAAGGTGTGTGGTGGAGATGGAGGTCAGAAAGCTAAAGCTGTGACTATAAGTCTGGGTTGCGGGAAAGCCATGGAGTATATATAGAGAGAGTATGTGTGAAAGCAGAGGACAGAACTGGGAGGAACAAAGATGGGAAAGAGGTCATTCTGTCCTGAGGGACACACAAAAAATTTCAACACCTGAGATTCCAGTTTTAGGTCCCTTGTGTTCTGACAAAGCCTTGTTTCCTATTTTTGTACATGAGTGAAATTGACTGTTGTGTCTTCATATGAAGTCCCTTTCCTTAAACTGGCTTGAATGGGTCTCTGTCTCCAGCAATTAAGTGATCCTTAATCTCTAAGGTTGCTTCCAACTCAGAAACCACACACTATGGTTTTATTCTCCTTTTAATCTCCTATCTTAGAATTTGGTAAAAGAACATTTGACAACTTTGGTTTAGATTGTTCTTTACTGTATGGATTTTGGTCATATCTTCTTTATACCTACAGAGAGGAATCTTGAATTCTTCAACTTTTTCCTCAAATGGAAGCTTCTTCCTCCTTCTGGACCTCCTTTTCATAGCTCTCCTATATGGGTTTTTTTTTTTCCCAAAGGAGAAAAAAAGTCTCAATTCTTACAGAATTTTAAGTTTAAGGGAAGTTAAGTTTAAAGCAAGACTAATGCTTGGTATGATTTCAGTTACCCAATATTTTATAGATCTTTTGGGCTATAACAAGCAGACATGGAGCTCAGAAATAATCTTTGAGGAATCCAAGTTTCCTTCTTTGGATTGGGCTCCAAATCCTTCAATTTATTTAAATGTTATAGAATTTGTATCCCTAAACATTGCCCATATTAAAACAGACCTGTCACTTTTTTCTTAACCCTCTCTCATGAGTTGGTTGTATTTGCAAGTTTTAGCAAATACAGAACACATGAAGGGAAGTACATTCAGCCCTGCAGTGGACAGTGCTCTGGGGTGCTTTTTCTGTGTTATCCAAATGGTAGCTTCATGTAACTATTTAAATATAAATGAATTAAAAAAAATAAAATTAAACATTCTGTTCTTCATTTTTATCTAGCCACTTTTCAAGTCCTTAATAACCACTGTGGCTATGGGCTACTATATTGGATAGTGAAGATATAGGTTTTCTCCATCATTGCAGAAAGTTCTATTGACAATGATGCCCAGAGGAACCTAGGATCCAGTTCAGGGAAGCCTGCAGTAGGGGATAAGTCCCACAGTTTAGAGTGAGTCCTGAGTAGAAGAGGCAAGATAGTGGCTCTTGGATCAGGTGATATTTGAGGACAATGTCTGTAGGTAGCATTGTCTTCAAATATCTGGTCTGGCCCAATCAACCAGCTGGACTTTAGAGACAGGACTCCGGTTCCTGAGGAGGAATAGTGTGTTAGCTGACATAATCTCATTGTCTATTAGTTCACAGTCTATTAGGTAAATCTAATCATTTGGCTCCAACTTATCTTTAAGAGTGGCTTAGAAATGTAGAGGATCATATGTATATTTGGTTAACACTATCTCTACAACAAGTAGAAAAAGCAAGGTAGCTCCCCAGCCTCATAAATAATGGTTCTGTAAGGTAATGAAGGTAAGGACTTTCATTGAGCTCCTTGGGGATTGAGACTATACCAGCAGTCAATATGGCACCTAACGCACAGCAGTACTTAACAAACAATTGCTGGACTGTGTTGACCTAGGTACAAAAGCTGGGGCCTAGGGTAGCCACTGGGTCTCAGAAAGAGGGAAGAACTAATGCTAAGGCCTAGGAGGTTGGGTTAGGCTCCTTAAAGGCCCTCTGATTACAGAGGGATTTGCCCCAAAACTAGGATGGAGATTGCAGCTCAGGCCTCAGCTATGGGGAAAGGGAGACTGAGGGGACTGAGTTGGCGGCAGAGTTGTTGTGTTTTTGCCCATCCACACAATTCCTAAGGTCTCCTCCAGTCTAATCTCTTCAGCTTGGTACTTTACTTATGGGAATAATTTAATGTCAACTGCAAACATGGAGATTTTATTGGAAAGGCTCTTATCAAGATCATTAGTAAAGACCTAGCATGATCCTTTATATTTATCTCCCTGAAGAAGTGACTATCCATTTATCCTTATCCTTTATTTTCTGTTTCTGCACCCATTCCTTGCTCCCAACAAAGCCATTTTCCTCGCGTACCCATCATGCCCTGATTTCTTATAGTCTTTGAAATGGAATCTTGCCAAAGGCTTGTTGAAAGTCTGAGTAGATTATATCCACCAGTTCCCTTATCTACATGCCTATTTATTCACTTCTAGAGCATCCATAAATAAACATTGGCTCTGTCCCAAGGTTCAACCCTTGGGGTTCTGTCCCTGTCTCTTTATTCTCTCTTTAACTGCCTCCTCTCCAGGGATGAGCTCTACAACTCGACCTCTTTCCAGGCTCCGATTCTGCATCTGCAACTGATGACTCCCTCCTTATGCATCTAAAGCTGAGAATAACACCTCTCCTCCCAAACTCACTCCCCCTCTAGGCTCTCCTATTTCTGTCTCTTGAATCATCAACTTTCTAGTCACTCAGGCTTAACACCATGACTCAGATCTGATTCCTCACTCTCTCGCCCTACACTCCCATCCCATATCTAATTAGTCACCAAGTCCTGTGCTTCCTTCGTCATGCCTCTCAGGTCTTCTCCCTGTTTTCCCTTTTGCACTGTCACCACTTAAATTTAGGCCCCTGTGGCTTTATTCTTGGGGTATTGCAGAAGTTGCTTTGCTATGCTTCATCTTCTACCAACTCATCTGACACTCATTTATATTAAGACCCTGGATTTGGAGACGTCTAGACCTGTATTCAAGTCCTAACGCTATCGTTTATAAGCTATGTGACCTTGGAAAAGTTACTTTACCTCCAAACCCCAGTTTTCTTATCTCCGAAATATAACTAATATTACTTAAGAAATCATGAAATGTTGCCTATTTTATTGTGTACTAGACATTGCCCTAGATATAGTAGACATTGTCTCATTTAATATCCCACAATAAACTTATGAGGTATTATTCTTCTTCTTATTTTACAGATGAAGAAGCTCCGAAAAGTTAAATAATTTGTCTAAGTCCACATGGTTAGTAAGTATCAGAGCTCATGTTTAAACGTAGACAGTTTGATTCCACAGTCTATACCTAACTACTATTATGCCTCCTAACATAATAGTAACTCAGTAAATATTAGTTGTATAAATAATCAAAATCTAAAATGCAGCTTTGACCCTCCTGATAAAAAGTCTCCAGTGGCTGAACTTTGTTGAACAAAGTCCGATAAGTTTAAAATTGTGTGATGGTGCCCACCCTCTAAAGCTTTTCAATGTGTTCTCATCATGGCTATGGTTTTTAAAATCCATAACGTATTGATGCTTCTGGTTATGATAGAGCACTGTGTATTAGACTGACATTCCCAGTGAGAAGCATAAAGTCTGGATAACATTACAAAGCGGTTACTTGGAGGTATAAAGGAGCATTTAAGGTATCCAGAACATAAAGTGTTAAAATCCTAAATTCATAAATTTATAGTTTTAAATGAATATATTCAAAAACTAAGGCTTAAATTCAATTATCTAAGTATCCCTTCCAAAAAGTGCAGAAAAGAACAATAATTAATCCCAAAGAAAGTTAAAGGAAGAAAAAGTAAAGCACATAAATCAATAAGTAGAAAATAAATGTACAATAAAGAAAATCAACAAAGTCAAAGTTTGGTTCTTTGAAAATTTTAATAAAATTGATAAAGTTCTAGCAAGACTGATCAGGAAAACAGGAGATAAGAAAAAACACGATATCAGAAATAACAAAGGAGGCATTACTACAAGTTCTACAGATATTATAATGACGATAAGATGATGTTTCGAATGACTTTTAGCCAATAAATTTGAAAATTTAGATGAAATTGAAAAATTTTTAGAAAAAAAATAAATTTACCAAAACCACCATAAAAAAATAGAAAATAGGAACAATTCCATACTATTAAAGCAATTAACCCTTATTTTAAATCTTCCATAAAGAAAACTCTAGTTCCAAATGACTTCACTAGTAACTTTAAAAAAAAATTTAGAAAAAAAAAAAACCTGCCAATTTAACTAGGTCTTTCAAAAAATAGAACAGAAAGAGACACTTCTCAACTCATTTTATTAGGCCAGCATAACTTTGATGTCAAAACTTGACAAGGATATTATAAAAAAGAAAAATTACAGACTAATCTCCCTCATGAAAACAGAAGCAACTCTAATAAATAAAATATGAAAAAATTAATTTAGTGATATACAAGAAGAATAGTATGTCATAGCCTTGTGGAGTTTGTTCCAGGAATTGAAGAATTGTTTAACATTAGAAAATCAATCAATGTAATTCATCATATTTATATAATAAAAGAGAAAAATCATATAATCATCTCAACAGATGCTAAAAAATTATTTGACTAATTTCAAAACTGTTCATCACAAAAAAAACCTCTTAGGAAATTAGAATAGAGGGAACTTCCCTTCCTGATAAAAGATGTCTTCTAAACTCCTACTCACTGGCGAAATATTGAAAGCTTCCTCCGTGAGATAAGTAATGAGACAAGAAGGTCTGCTATCATTGTTTCTATTGAGCATGTATTGGATATATTAGGCAGGGCAATAAGACCATGAAAGAAATAAAAGTATACGAATTGAAAAGAAAGAAAACAGTCATTATTTGCAAATGACATGATTGCTATGTAGAATTTCCATAAGTATATACAAATAACTTATTAGAATTGATAAGTAATTTTAGCAAAATCTTAGCATTTCCACATACTAGGAGAAAGCAATTAGGGAATGAAATTAAGGAAAGATGCCACAAAGTCAAATCACTATGTAATACAGCTGAAACTAACATAATATTGTATATCAACTATATTTCAATTTAAAAAACACAAAAATAAAAAGCAAAAAAGAAAGATGTTTTTACAGTAGTATTAAAACTATCAATAACTAGAAATAAATGGAATCAAATCTAAAGAAAACTACAAAACATTGTTTAGAGTAAAAAAGAAACCTAGTGAATAGAGGAATGTTTTCATATTGAAAGAGTCAATATTATAACCTTGTCAATTTTCCTTAAATTTACTGATAAGTTTAATGCAATTCCAATCAAAATGCCAGTAATATTTGTATGTGAAAATTGACAGGCCGATTCTTAAATTTACATTGAAATGCAAAGCCAAGACTAACTGACGATCTTGAAGAAGATCACAGTTGAAGGAGAAGAGGGTTGGATATCAAGACTTATTATAGTAGTAAAGTAATTGAAAGAATATGTTATTGGTGTAAGGATAAGCAGATAGAACAATGGAATAGATTGGAGAGTCTAGAAACAGACCTACACAAATGTTGTTTCCTGATTTATGGCAAAAGTGCATTGTTATATAAAGTATAAAAGATGGTCTTTTCAATGAATGGTGTTAGGTCAATTAATTAGATATGTACATAGAAAAATGAATCTTGACTTTCATCTTCACTAAACATGAAAACCAATCCAAGAAGGACAATAGACCTAAATGTGAAATGTAAAATGATAAAGATAACATAGAAAACTATCTTCATAACCTGATGTAGGAAAGAATTTCTTAAGAGACACAAAAAGAACTAACCATAAAGGAAGAGATTAGTAAATAGTTTATTATTACATAATTTGCTTCTTTACACATATATACACATATGACAAAAAGTCCTTTTATAGAATGTTTAAATGATGTCAAAAAAGAAAGAAAGAGTGAGAGAATGAGTGGAAGAATGAAAGAGAACGGGTGAGAAGGAGGGAGGAAGGGAAGGGAAAGGACTGAAGAAAGAAAAGGAGTGAAGGACAGGAAAGACAGCCTTCTTCCTAATGGGTAAAAGCTTGAACATGCACTTATATTCTTTTTTTTAATATAAAAAGAGAATATTTAAATGCCCAATATGCAAAAGTGCTCAACCATTCGGAATGCACAGAAATACACAAATTAAGACCACAATAAAACATCACTATATATGCAAGATTAGTTACAATTTATTAAAAAAGAGACAATATCAAGTGTTGGCTTGGCATAGATATGTAGTAATCTCATATACTACTGATGAGAGTATAAATTGGTACAACCACTTTGGAAAACTTTTGGGCAGAATCTACTGTAGCTAAATAGATGCACAGCTATAACCCAGAAATTCTGAATTTAGATGTGTCACCAAAATGAAAAATAAAATAAATAAAATAGCATATATGTAAAAAAAAAGACTACAAGTTTGTTACTAGCATCTAACTACTTCTGTAATTTTTTAATCACTGCAAACAGAATCTCTGTATCCATTAAGCAATAACTCCCCTTCCGTCTCTTGCTAGCCTCTCAAATCTGCTTTTTGCCAAGGATAGGAACTTCTTTCTGTATCCATGAATTTGCCTTTTCTAGGTTTTCATGTAAGTGGGATCATACAGCATTTGTCCTTTTGTGTCTGGCTTATTTCACTTAGCGCAGTGTTTTCAAGGCATGTTGAATGCATGTTGATACATGGAGCTGTGGTTCATTCATTCCTCATTGCTATATAGTATTCCATCCAATGAATATACTACATTTTCTTTATTCTATTGTTGATGGAGGGTTTTTCTCTCAGCTTGGAACCATTGGAAACAATGTTGCCAGGAACATTCTTGCAGCCTATTGATATTCATATGTTAGAACAGTGCTAACTTTGTGAAAAATACCTAGTACTTAGGTTGGTGTCCTTTCCTGTAAGTTATTCTTCAATTAAAAAGTTTGTTTTAAAAATAGTGAGGAGTAGGGGGAGGAGGAGAGAAAAAGAGAAAAAGAAAAGTCAGAGCATGGCCTCTAAAGCCCTGTGAAGTCTGAAGTTACAAAATCTCCCTGGCGATCTTGGAGTACTGGCTCAACAAGGCTATTTTGGTTTCTTGGTTTTTAGGCCAGGAAGACGGATGGTGCCTTCCTCAGGACCCTCCTGGCAGGGATGGGAGTGGTGGAGGTGGAGGGCTAAACCAACAGGCTAATGTGGTCTCTATATTCTGAGCCAGCCCACAGGGTGGTTTCACCCCCAGGGCAGTATGGGGAAACAAGACCGACAGGGCACATTTCTATTGTTCCCTCCAAAGCTCCCTGAAGATGTCTGTCTAGGACTCTCCGTGCATCTGAGGGAACCCAGGGAGCTAGCAGGGCCTTCCCTGTTCCCAGTGAGTTGCTGGCCAAGCTTCATTGGCTTCAACTGGGGGTGCAGCAGGCACATGGGCACCAGGAGGGATCTGTTTGTTTCTGTCTTCCCTAGACTGTGCTGAGTCGAGAAAGAGGCCTGGCCTCATCATCCACTTCCTCTTCCTGTTTCAGTCACGCCTGCCTTCCGTTCCTCACCTATTTCTTGTCTCTTCCCACCTCAGGGTCTTTGCATGTATCATTCCTGCTGCATAAAATCCTTTTGCTTCTCTTTTTAGCCTAACTCCACCTCTTCCTTCAGATATCAGTCAATTCCCACATCTTCAGGAAAGCTTGCTCCTCTTGGCATCTATTAAACACCATCACCTCATCATACTCTTATTGTAGCATTTACCGCAGTTTCAATCGGTGAATATTCAATTCATTTCTGATTCTCCCTGTAGATTACAAGCTCCATGAGGGCAGGACTGTGTGACTTTTGTTCATCATTCAAATCTGATGGCTAGCACAGTGCCTAGCAAAGAGTGAGTGAATAATTGAATGAGTGAATGAATGGATGGATGAATGAATGGGTGAGTGAATCCAAGGCTCTCCAAAAGAAGCCTGCAGTCACAAATCCAATTGCCTGCCTGATACAAGCCCTCATTCCTGTTTCTTTAACTTCCCTCTGTGTGGGGTCACGCACGTCTCCCCCAACACACACACACACACACACACACACACACACACACACACACACTCTGCTTATAGGTGGGATCACAGAAAATTGCAAGGGGCTCTCCCTGCATGCCAGAAGGGAGGGGCAGGAATGGGGGCAGGGCAAGCTGATTGTGTTTCTCTCAGAGGAGCTGCTTGACTGATCTCCCCTGCACTCACTGGCCTGGTGGTTACTCCTGTTGCTCTAGCCCAGGCAGGATGCACCAAGAACCTTTTCAAGCTGCCACTAGGACAGCTTAAGTGAACTTCAGGCCACTCCTGAGTGATTGGTGTGATGGCAACTCAGCCCTGCCATCAAGCTCCGGTCTCTCCAGGGAACGAGTTTGCTGTTCAGGTCATGGTTTCAGCATTCCAGTCAATTTCCCACTCATCACATGGCCCAGTGGACAGGGACGGAGAGCCCAGCATCCCAGCCTCTAGTCCCACCCCTTCCCATCCCCCACCTCCCCCAAACTGAAGGGGTTTCTGAAAACAAAAGCTGGAACATTAAGGATCAGAGGAGCTAAACAGAGGCAATTTATAAACTGCTGTGCAAGATGGGGGTGACGGCCAGGAGTGACGCCAGGGTCCTGTCATCCCTGGGCAGGTGGGACCTTCCAGAGGCCATCTACCACCTTTCTGATTCGAGGCAGGACTCTTCCTCCCTCATCCTGAATGACAGATGTGTATGTGTCAAACTCTTTGCTCATCCTTTCCAGAGGTTTTCTAGAAAGTTTACTTCTTGTAGCTAAACTAAATTTCTTTTGCTTCATTTAAATGTTGACTCTGGTTCTTCCATTCCGGAAACAGGGAACAGTTGTGTCAACTGCCTTCATTCAATCATGCTTTCATTCACTCAGCACATATTTACTGTGTGAATACTCCGTGCCAGGCCCTGTGTTGAGCACTTGGTGGCAACGCCATGGGCACGGTCCCTGCCCTCACGGAGTTTCAGGTTAGTTGACAATAAGATGGCAGATACTTACAAATTGTAACAAATGGGGTGAGGAAGAAAAATTAGCTGTGGTCACAGAGGGCAACAGGTGGGGGAAGGGAGGAGGCCGATGGAGGAGCTGCTTTAGATTTGGCGGCCAAGGAAGACCTCTCTGCAGAGGTGCTACCTACCCCGAGAAGGAGCCAGACACCAGGTCTGAGCAGCATGGGGAAGAGCATCTCTGGGAAAAGGAGCAGCATGTGTGGAGATGCTGGGCCACAGAGTCAGTGCCCAAAGGGGAGCCTGGTCCTTCTGCCGAGGACGCAGTGTACCCTCCAGACTCCAGCTCTTTGACTTCTCACCACTGAGGAGCAGGGATCCCTCCTCCACACAAATGCCTCTTTCTCCTCCAGCAGAAGCCTCGCGCCAGCCTACCCAGCCCTGCCAGCAGAGTCAGCTGATTGCTGGGCAGTTACAGTCAACAAAGAGGGAGAGAATTAGGAACAGGGACAATTCCCACCAACGTCACTGAGGTCATCTGGCTTGGGGGGCAGGCTGAGGGGAGGACATTCTTTCTGCTTCCATTTCTCCCCACATTCCTGGGGGAGAGGAGTGATACTAATTGCCGATACCACCACACCTGCTTGCATTCCTGTGGCATTTCACCGTTTATAAGATGTTCTTAGGTGCATTAGCACGTGTGGTCCACCCAACACCTCCATGAGTAAGATATACAGGACTGAGCACCCCCATATTCTGATCAGCATATCCACAGTTGCTTAGGGTGCCAACTTTCCTTCATTCCACTCTGCCCCCTAAAACCCCCTTACTGTATTTCTTTAATCTTTGCTGGCCTCTCCTCCACTCTCTCCCTTTCCCTCTCGAGAGAAGGGCAAAAGGGGTCAGAGGACTGGCAATAGGTTGGATACAGGATGGAATGTGCCCGTCTACGTAGCTGCTGTTGGCTGCTGGCTTTTTAACCATTCCCCTTCTCTCTTGCTGATAGACTTCTGGTTTTTGTTCAGGTGGAAATGTCCCCAGCCCCAGGGGATGAATCATAATTGATTTAAGCCAATCTTGGGAATCTGATCCCTGTTGATAGTAATCGACCCAGGGATGGGCATGGGACCTAGTTCTGGCCAATGAGATGTAAGTAAATGACTGGAGGATTATGAGAAAGATTTTATTGTCTGATAATAGGAAAGCTAAAGGGGGAAAAAATCCTTCCTTTGCCCCTGCATTCTTCCTTTTGGGTTGGGACACTGAAATGTGGGGATGTGATTCTGGCGCTCTGGTAGCCATCTTGTGATGATGAGGGCAGCAGAGCAAAGGAGGGACTGGGCCTGGTGAAGATATCAGTTAGCGCTGAGCCAACCCTGGGGCCACCTATCTCTAGGCTTCTTATAAATAAGGAACACATGTCCTTGAGGTTTAACTCTTTAAATCCTTGTTACTTAGGGTGTGAGTCCTGGACCAAGCATATCAGCAGCATCTGAGAGCTTGCTAGAAATGCAAACTCTCAGGTGTCACTTCAGACCTACAGAATCAGAAAGTGCATTTTGGAAAGATCCCTTAATTGACTCATGCATATTAAAGTTTGAAAAGCACTGGTTTAAGCCAGTTTAAGTCAGTCAGATGTTTCTGAAACTGGAGTCCAAAACGCTGACATAGCAACCCCCAGGCTCAGGTTTTCTTAGGATCCTAGGGACGTTCATTTGATTTCCAGATTCTAGAGGCAGGTGCCCACCCCCGTGTCTCCATGTGGGTCTGAGCTCCAGGACGGGCAGGTGAGAGAGGCCATTACAACCCTTGGTGCTGCCTGGAGATCAGTCAGGGGTGCCTCAGGGAAGGGAGAGTGACCACAGCGGAGAGGAAACCCCCAGGCCTAAAGGGAAATTTCTGGGCATGTTCACAGGCATGATGCAGGGCGAGGAGCCAGTGATGTCCCTTTTCCTGAACAGAATGAGCTGAGGGGAGGGCAAGGGAATTGATCCAGAAGTTCTGCAGGGAACCTGTTGGAATGTACTCACCTCACAGGGACTAAGGGAGGAGCCAGTGTTGGGAGGGGGACCCCTGGGGGGCCACTGCCCCCCAGGATGGGCTGGCTGGCCTGGCCCAGTGAAGATGGCCTGGTTTCCTTTTTGGAGGTGCTTGCAGATCCAGTTTTGGAAACTGGTAACTTTCCAGCCCTTGGGTACACCTGGATTTTCAGTTCTGTTCTGCACCCCAGTAGTACTGCCTGACTTTGTGGGTCTTGGATGAAGAATTTCCATCTACTTTCTCCTGCACAGCTGGGCAGCAGAATCCACCTTGGGAGATGGAGAATGGGTCCAACTCCTAAGGAGTGGGAGGCAGCATCTAGCTGTACTTTCATGACACAGTGGGGGAAGCCTCAGTGTGCGGCCCAGGCCCTCTGACTCACAGAGGCGATACCGTTCACCTGCCGTCCACCTAATGGATTGTGCGTCAGAGTCCCCTTCCCCCTCCCTGACTGCTCTATGTGGCACATGGGATGTGTTTATCCTGGGACTCCATATATCAAGGTAGTTTCTTAGCGTATGAAATGTGCAGTCAGACATAGCTGGTGGGAATCCGAGCTCTATTGATCAGCTGCGAAGCGCTGGGCAAATTAACCTTTCTGGCTCCCGGCTTCTCCATCTCTGAAATGGGAGTCACAGTACCTACCTCCCAAGGTTGGTAGGAAGACAAAATGAGAGAGTCTGTGCTTATCCCTCAGGAAGCACCCAAATGGAGGCTGTCCTTATTCATATTCCATGCGTCTCTGAAAGTGGCATCCTGGTGAGCCTGAGGGCCCAGGACCTGAGGCGTGGACCTGGGGAAGTGTGGGCGCAGCGCAGCTGGTGGTCTGAGATGTGGGCACCGGAGCCTGGACTCCCAGGGGGGCCTCATCCCAACCTCCTGACTGGAGACACAGAGAGAGACACAGAGAGAAGTCGAAGCTTCTTTGCTGCCCCAGAAACGAACTCCCTCAATGTGGCCCCAACCCACCCAGCTGTGAAACTGAAATCATTACCTGTTTCCTCACAGTACCGTTGCCTGGCTCTCTCATCCTGCTTTTTTTTAAATTAATTTTTATTGGAGTATAGTTGCTTTACAATGTTGTGTTAGTTTCTACTGTACAGCAAAGTGAATCAGCCATACATATACATATATCCCCTCCCTTTTGGATTTCCTTCCCATTTAAGTCACCAAAGTGCATTAAGTAGAGTTCCCTGTGCTATACAGTAGGTTCTCATTAGTTATCTACTTTGTACATAGTATCAATAGTGTATATGTGTCAATCCCAATCTCCCAATTCCTCCCATCCCCCCTTCCTCCCTTAACCCCTTGATATCCATTCATTTGTTCTCTATGCTATTATAATTGAGGTGCTATGAAGGAAAGGCACCTAAGAATGATGCCTTCTTTCTCTCATCTCTCATCCTTCTTGAAGCAGGTGCATGTGGGGGGAGGGTGCACGGGACAGGCAAGGGAACTGCCCTCAGCCCTGTGTTCTGCCTGGGGCCCCTCGGAATCACCCTCTGTCTCCCACAGTGAGCTATCTGCTGCAGCGCCCTCTCGCTCCCCTGTGGTTTTCCTTCTTTAGGCAAGGACGTCTGCACCGTCCTCCACCCACCTGCAGCTGCCCCCTCCCGTGCACACACAGATCTACTCGCTCTACTATTAGGAGTCACGTGCCTGGTACAAGGCAGGCACCACGCTAGGTGCTGGGGCACAAGGTAAACCCGATGTGGCTCCTCAGTTTATTCAGTGGTCTGCCAAACCCTGGAGGGTTCAGGGTGTGGCTGGGTCTGATGAACTGCTGGGTCAATGGGTGGCCACCTCCCCTAGTGGCAGCAGGACGTGCAGAAGGGAAAGGGGTGGCCCTCTCAGTTTCAGTGGACCTCAGCACGCTGTGGGAGTGTAGGACAGCACTGCAGCCCTGGATGCTTGGGGTCCTAGCAGGAGGCATGGGAGGCGCTGGAAGGAGGGAGCCGCCCCCTCGTGTGGTTCAGGGGTCTGTGAGAGGCAGAATGTGAAGACACTGTGAGCAGAGCTGAGGCCCCCTGGGAACTCCCAAAAATAACCAGAGAAGATGTTGCTGTGTGTGAAGGGGGCTGACATCTTGCAGTCCTGGAAATCAGCATGCCTTCGGACATCCACGCCGATGTGTCCTTCTGTGTCCCACAGGCTGCAGAAGCCTGGGTGTCTCAGTCTGCTCAGGCTGCCATAACAAAGTACCATAGATGAGGTGGCTTAAACAACAGATGTTTATTTCTTACAGTTTGGGAGGCTAAGAAATCCAAGATCAAGCTGCCAGCAAATTCAGTTCTTGGTGAGAGCTCTCTTCTTGGCTTGTGGATGGCCGCCTTCTCATTGGGTTCTCATATGGCAGAGAGAGAGAGACAGAGACAGAGACAGAGGGAGAGCATTCTCTGATCTCGCTTCCTCTTCTTATAAAGACACCAAATCCCATCATGGGGACCCCAGCCTCACAAACTCATTTAAGTACATCCCAAAGGCCCCACCTCCAAATATCATCACGCTGGGGGTTAGGGCTTCAACATGAGTCTTGAGGGGACACAAACCTTCAGCCCATCACACTGGGGACATGTGGGTTGCCCTGGAATAGAACCTCGTTGCATTCAGAGCAGACTCACCTCCCAGCTTCTGTTTTCCCCTCTTCCTCCATCCCAGAGTGGCCATACATTGGTGGCATAGGGGGCTTGATTCCACCTACCTCCCAGAAATACTCACCCAGAAAGCAGAAATCTGCACACAGTAGAATCCTGCCCTTCTCTAGGGTGGGGCAGCTCTAGCATAACTTGCATGCCGACACGCGTGTTCAGAAGGCAACTGTCTCGCATCTCCTCCAGGTGTGTTCACCCAAGTCCCCTTTGCCTCTAATCCCCAACCTGACCCTCCTGTGACTCTGTTCTGGAAAAAAATATATATCCTCGAAGGGCTGGGGCTTTTGGAACAGGATTCCTCTGGATGACACTCCCGGGGCTCAGTCCTCCTCCCTGCCCCTTCTCTAGCTATGCTTTCTCCCTAGTTGATCTCATCCAGTTCCATGACTCCCAAACCCAACCACTTACATTGATGTCTTCACTTGGATGTCTAATAGGCATTTTATTCAGCTTCACAGAGCTCTTAATTGCACTTCTCCACCCCAAACTGTTCCTCTTGTTCTTCACCACAGCAATAATTACTACCCCATTTATCCAATGGCTCAAACAGAAACTGTGCAGAAATCTTAGATTCCTCCCTTTCTCTCATCCCTCACATCTAATTCATCAGCAAGTGCTGTTGTTTCCATCTTCAAAATATCTCCTGGACCCTAGTATCTCCTCTTCACATCTACTGCTACCCACCTTGACAAAACCCTCACCGTTCTCCCCTGAACTCTGTAAGGACCTCCTAGCTCATCTCATTCCTTCCATGCTTGCCCTGCTTCAATCCATTCTCCTAATAGCATTCTAGAGCTTTTTTTTTTTCTCCTTTGGCAGTGCTGTGGGGCTTGCGGGATCTTAGTTCCCCAACCGGGGATTGAACCTGTGCCCTCAACAGTGAAATTGTGGCGTCCTAGCCACGGGGTCACCAGGGAATTCCTCCTCCATCCCGCCTGCCTCTCTGTGCTGTTCCTCCCTCAGTCTCCCTTCAGCCCTCCACATGCTCACTGCCTACAATGTCCTCCTTCCAGATCACCGTGTGGCTGACTCCTTTATACCATTTGGGGTTCAACTCAAATGCCCCCCACTCACAGAGGCCTTCCTTGAATCAAATTTAAGTAGCCCCCCCCATGCCAAGTCAGCCACTCTTTAATTCATCCCCCTCTTATCTCTGAGTCATTTATTATTATCTGTGATTATTTTATTTAATTATAGGTTATCTGTGCCCCCCCCAACTAATCATCAAAGATCCATCACCTGCATTCAATAAGTACACTCTCTCTCCAGCATCTAGAACAGGTAGAACAATGAATAGTCAACACACATTTGGTGAATGTGTACATGAAGGAAGGAATGGATCCTGTGGACACTTTTTAGAAGTTGTTTATCGTAGTAAGACGAGACTAGAAGAAAAGGCTCAGTGCCAGAGGGACCTTCTTCTAACAAGAGTTTTCACCTCTTGTGCATTGTCTGTGTGCCAGTTCTTCACATGTAGGGTCTCACTGAATCTTCAACAATCCTAAGACGTATACACTATTATGGTTTCTCTGTTATGTATGAGAAAAGTGAGATGGATAGAAGTTTAAGAACTGGCTCGAGCTCACACAGCTAGTGAACGGTATAGATGGTACACAGCCTTCTCCCTCATCTGACTCTCAAGGAACTTTCTCCGGCCCCACTCATGTGCCTCCTTTGTTGGGGAGAGTCAGGGAATGCCATAATGCCAGCCTTGTGGGATGCTAGCTTCTGTCCCAGGAACAAAGAGGACGGTGAGTCTTGCCTTCTAAATGTCTTGTGGCAGGCCCTAAGGTCAGGGAAGCTCTGCAGAGCCACTCTGCTTTTCCTGAGCTTTGTACAGTGGAGAACAGCTAAGCTGCTATTATTTCCTTTTCCTACAGCTGTGAGGCAGCCACACAGATATGACGACGGCAGGGGAGTTAAGTGACAGTGATTCCTCAAGTGGAGGAATGGATGAAATGACTTCTTCAGAGCCAGGTTAGTCAGCTAAGTGTTGATCCTGTGAAAAGCAAGCATATATAAATCTGCACTGAGGCTCTAGAAATTTCACCTGCTAGCTGTAGAGAGATGACTAGGAGATTGACCACCTGCCCTTGGGCCATCTCAGTTCTGCTGCTGCTAGGGGTTTGGCAGGTGCCTGTGACCTTGGGAGGGGTCCTCAGGGTGCATTCAGGAAACAGTACATTGAGTAATGGAAGCCTCCGTCAGAGATCGTGATAGATCTGTTTTCAGCTGCTCCCTGTTGGGGTGTGATTGATACCCCAGGAGCCTGTATCCCTTTCCTTACTTATTGAATGTGGGTGATGGATTTTTGACAAGATTCATTTTGACCCGAACGCTACTGAGCTAAATGAATCAACATTGTCAATTTCTCTGCCTGGTCCTGAAGAATAGTTACGTGGATGAGGACATTTTTCTTTCAATTGAAGTATTTTAGCTACTGTGGCTGCCCAGCGAAGGCCTCCCTGTGCCAGCTCCCGCCTGCCGCCCTGCAGCCTGTCTTTCTGGAGGTACAGAGGGACAGTCTCCCCTGCCCTCACCGGTTCCCGGGTCAGGCCCACCGTCTGTGCCCGTTGGGCCGCACACTGTGGAGCACCCCTCGTGATGCTCTGGCCAGAAATGTGCGTCGTCATTGGGCTTGGCTGGGTGATGAGAAGGGAGAGTTTTGTCTCATTTCTTCCTCTCATAGCTGTGACTCCTGAATCGGCACATTACTTACTTTACCGCAAACCCAATAAGTATCCAATCTTTAAGGCACTGCAGATGTATAGCTACTAGCTTCTCGGGATGGGATCTTCGCTTTCATCTTCTTGCTCTCAGTCTAAGCAGATATTCATATGAACGGTCCTACGGCATCTCTGGGCTCCGGCCTCTCTCTGCCTTCCCCAGATTCTCACAGCTGCATCCACCCCTGGGCTCACTGGCAGGGTCAGGTTCCTGGGTCCTGACTTGGGGGGTGGGGGGCTGGGCAGCGGAGGGAGGATTTGGGGGTGGGATCTAGTATTGCTCTAGGCCTCCTCTGCGTCTGACAAGGGGTGACCCTGAGAAGTGGGCATTGTTGCATTATATTATTCATAATGCTTATGCCACTCCATAAAATAAGTCAGAATATTGGGATAATTCACACAGGAGACCCACAATTCAATGCTGGAGACTTTGTGAGGAGCTCATAATCTGTTGCCTCTGGTTCATAGAACAGCCCTGCAGAGCACCGTGAGAGACAGATGCAGGTGAGCCAACTGGGGCTCACGGAGCTTCAGGGCCTGCTCGAGAGCACCCGGCCATCCAGGGGTCCAGGGACCACTGTGCTCTGTCTACAACGTCCCATGCTCTGCCCTCCAGTGGAGACTAGAGCTGAATCACACACGTGGTCAGACAGCAGGGCAGGACCGCAGCTGGACTCTGCTGTTGAGTGGATGTGCATCACACTGGATGCCAAGGGGACCAGGACCAGGCTTCCTGGGTTCCCTCGGCCCTGCCCTTGCTCTGGCGCATCACCACCGAGCTCTCCTCCAGAACCTGCCCGTCTGCGGGGCCTTGGGGTAAGGGTGCTGGCTGATCCCCCATCCCCCGAGCCTCTTGGCAGGCTTGGTTCTAGCTCCCAGATCGCCTCGTGGCTCCCTCATTCCTTAGCCCATTCTCAACTTGCTTTCTGAGCTTATTTTTCTTTTCTTTTCCCCAAAGATTATTTATTTAATTTATTTTTGGCTGCATCGGGTCTTAGTTGCAGCATGCGGGATCTTCGTTGAGGCATGCATGATCTTTCGTTGTGGTGCGCTGTCTTCTCTCTAGTTGTGCATGGGCTCCAGAGCGCGTGGGCTCTGTAGTTGAGGTGCGTGAGCTAGTAGTTGTGGTGCACGGGCTTGGTTGCCCCGTGGCACGCCCCTTAGTTCCCTGAACAGGGATCGAACCCCAGTCCCCTGCATTGTAAGGCAGATTCTTTTCCCCTGGACCACCAGGGAAGTCCCCTTGAGCCCATTATTCTCGAACAATTATTTTAACAATGCCTCTTGCTTCCAAGGATGCTCGCTCACTCATCCTCTGAGAAACCTCAGAAGCTAGCAGGTGTAACCCAGCCCTCACCAAAGTCAAGAGGAGTACAGCCTCTGGTCGGGGGCCCACCCCTAGTTAATGGTCTAAGAGGCCAGGACTCAGGACTCCTGAGTCTGTCTGACACTTTTCTCATGACACCACAACTCCTCTTCCAGCCATTGTCTCTTTCCACACAAATGGCCCGTTCACATCTCTGTGAATTTATTAGTCTCTGCTCACCTTGTCTGGGATCGGGGGACACTGGCTGAACTGATCTGGGGAGGTGAGGCATCCTGACTGCTGTCACTGCAGTCTTAGCCTGAGAATTATTACAGGGCAGAATATTCCAGAAAGACAGGACCCCTGCTCATCTGCAGGCTGTAATGAAATGAACACTCCCGCATCTTTCTCCTGGACAGCCCCCTCCGAGCTATTAGCAGGTCACAGCAAGGCAGGCCCCCCGCAGCGTGGCACTCCCGCCTGAGGATGGAGTGACCCTTCAGGCTGTGTTCCCTGCCCTGCCCCCATCAGACACCCCTGATGTGGTGTGGCCGGGAGAGAAGGACGGGGGAGTGTGGTTTGGGGGCTGCAGGGGAAGGCGAGGCGGGGGTGGATGTCTGTCTGCAGCTGAGGCCTATAAATCTACCGGCTTTTCAAGAACACAAAGCTTCAGGCAGGCCAGCCTGTGGGGCACTTGGGGAGGCCGGGCAGGAGCTGGGGACAGGGACCAGGCAGGCAGAGGAGACAGCCAAGGCCAGCCAAGTGGGTTCTTCTGTGGAGCAGAGAAGTGGGATGTCTCTGGCTCCTGCTGGACTCTGGGGGTTTCAGCTTTGTCTGAAGCTCTCTCAGATCTGATACCCTTACGTGTTGCCTGGTTAACTCATCGTGCCCTGGACGGCTAGGGTGACTGTGAGAGCAAACCCCTCATCATTTTACCACGCTGGGAAAGCCACGCTGCAATTTTCTGGAAAGTTAACAAATTCTCAGGGAAAAAAGGACGGAGATTCTAGACCAGCCGTGGCCTGGCGAGTCTGAGCACTCTTTCCTTAGTTTCAGACTCCTTGGTTTCGGGCCCCAGGACTTGAAGGCTCTGCCCTGGGCGGGTCCCTGCCCAGCCTCTGAAAGGTTAGAAGCCCTGTCCCGTTGGGCTCCCTCCCAGCCCCACCTTCACTCTGAGTGATTTGATTTGTGTGGAGAGGAGTACAAATACCCCTGAGAGCGGAGTAGATGATTCTGGACTTCTTCCATTGGGGTCATCTTACTGACTGGTTATTCATCTGGGTCCAGGGGGAGAATGGAGGTGGGTGGGGAACGTCTGGCTCTTCATTAACTCTTTCATTGCCAGCCTGTCTCCTGCCTACTTAATATAGGCGTTTTCAGGCCCATTCTGAAGCAGCCAGGGCGGAGCACAGCCATCCTGCGGTGGGTCTGGCGTTTCTGGTGGAGTTGTGGCTGGTCTCTCTAGTTGGCATCTGGGGTGTGGCTGGGGTCTCTGCTCTGTCCTCCGGGCTACAAATCTAATCTACAATGTCCAAGGAACTCTTGGACTTGCCTCGGCTTCTTCAGGGTCTCACATTCATCTGACATAGAACAGGCAGGTTGTAAGAAAGACAAATTATTTGCAGAGAAAAATTTCCCTGTGCCAGGAGATGAAGCGGATAGAGATAAATGACTGGAGCTGTTTTTAAGATTCTTAATCACTTGCTTTCCTTTCCAGGGGTGAGCCAGTCTGCTTTCCTCCAGAGCATCTTCTTACGAAGATGCATGTGGATGAAAATGAGACTGCAGGGGGGACTCCCAGGCAAACGAGGATGAGAGAAAAATATAGAAGGAGGTACCAAGCTCGAGATGGCTGAGGGAAGACAAGGCACCCCTGGCATTTGTGGGAGTGGGGACTGGCTCTCATGTGTGAAGGAAAGGAGGGGAGGAATGGTCCCCACACCTCTGACCTTGACCCTGAGTACTCCCTGCAGCTTCCTCCCCAGCGGGTCCCATAGCAGCCACACTAACAGCTTTCACAGATGACAGCTCACCCTGAAATAACTTGTTCTGATGGTAGTTGGTGATCAATGACTCAAATTAAACCTCAGAAAAGGTTTTCTTCCTCCCTGACTCTTTATAGGTTTCTCAGCTTGTTTCCTCCCCGGATGGTTGTATAAGTCGGATGATGGCTATGTTAGCGCTCTAGAAAAAAAGTGAATTCACAGAAGATTTAAGGTGTGAGTGAGCCCTTGGATGGACAAAGGGTGGGGGATGAAGGGTGGGAGGGGCCAACACCCAAACCCCAGCCATTATTCTTTCCAAGCAGCCATCCAATGCCTCTCCATCCAACACCCCTTTTCTCTTCTTACTGCTCCAGCCTTCCTGGGTTAATAAGCACTATTCCTGCACCCCAGCTTTCCTGCCCAGCTCAGATGGTTTCAGCTTCTAAATCAGGTTATCTCTCCAGTCTGCATTCCCAGTAACTGAATTATCTTTGCATGAGTACACAGAGGTCTGGGCAGGGAGGAGGGGCTGTCTGGACGGGGACCTATCTTTCTGGCTGCTCCCCAAGCTACGTCTTAGCAGCCTCCTAAATGATGCCTGGGTCCCCTCCTCTCTCCCCCCAGTACAGCCTTTCAGTCCTGGGGGAGAGAGGGCAAAGAGGTCTTCAAGGATGCCGCCCACGGCCTGGCTGGGCGGAGAGCCAGTGGACCAGAGAGGTCAGCTCTGTTCTTGGCAGGAAATAAAGGGCCAGCATGGAAATGCCACCCAGGCTGGGATCGAGATCTGTGGAGTGGCAGCCCTGAGTGGGTGAGGTGAAGGGGAGCAAAGGGTGACCCAGGCTCCCTCCCTGGCAGTCTCCGTCCCCCGGACCTGCAGTGCTCAGCCAGGCCAGGGAAACCTGCTCTTTGTCAGTGACTGTCAGCCTTCCATTAACGTCTGGACCACCTTGGGAGGGGGCAGTGTTGAAAAGGCTGTTTCCTAAACCCAAGAGTTGGGAGTCATCGCAGGGTTTTTTTGTTTTTGTTTTTTTAACATCTTTATTGAAGCATAATTGCTTTACAATGGTGTGTTAGTTTCTGCTTTATAACAAAGTGAATCAGTTATACATATACATATGTTCCCATATCTCTTCCCTCTTGTGAGAACCGCCCTCCCTCCCACCCTCCCTATCCCACCCCTCTAGGTGGTCACAAAGCACTGAGCTGGTCTCCCTGTGCTATGCGGCTGCTTCCCACTAGCTATCTATTTTACGTTTGGTAGTGTATGTATGTCCATGCCACTCTCTCACTTTGTCACAGCTTACCCTTCCCCCTCCCCATATCCTCAAGTCCATTCTCTAGTAAGTCTGTGCCTTTATTTCCGTCTTACCCCTAGGTTCTTCATGACCATTTTTTTTCTTAGATTCCATATATATGTGTTAGCATACGGTATTTGTTTTTCTCTTTCTGACTTACTTCACTCTGTATGACAGACTCTAGGACCTAATGAAACTTCAAAGCTTTTGCACAGCAAAGGAAACCATAAACAAGACCAAACGACAACCCTCAGAATGGGAGAAAATATTTGCAAATGAAGCAACTGACAAAGGATTAATCTCCAAAATTTACAAGCAGCCCATGCAGCTCAATAATAAAAAAACAAACAACCCAATCCAAAAATGGACAGAAGAACTAAATAGACATTTCTCCAAAGAAGATATACAGATTGCCAACAAACACATGAAAGAATGCTCAACATCATTAATCATTAGAGAAATGCAGATCAAAACTACAGTGAGGTATCACCTCACGCCAGGCAGAATGGCCATCATCAAAAAATCTACAAACAATAAATGCTGGAGAGGGTCTGGAGAAAAGGGAACCCTGTTGCATTGTTGGTGGGAATGTAAATTGATACAGCCACTATGGAGAACAGTATGGAGGTTCCTTAAAAAACTATAAATAGAACTACCATATGACCCAGCAATCCCACTACTGAGCATATACCCTGAGAAAACCATAATTCAAAAAGAGTCACGTACCAAAATGTTCATTGCAGCTCTATTCACAATAGCTAGGAGATGGAAGCAACCTAAGTGTCCATCATCGGATGAATGGATAAAGAAGATGTAGCCCATATATTCAATGGAATATTACTCAGCCATAAAAAGAAACGAAATTGAATTATTTGTAGTGAGGTGGATGGGCTTAGAGTCCCAGGTTTTGGGTGAGACCTGAGGACCAGTCTTTTAACAAGACCTCCAGGAAGGAGGAAAATGTGAGGAATGCGGATCTAGGGATTCAGACAAGAAGGCTAACTAGGTCATTGGAGTTCTTCTTTTACAGACCAGGGTGGGGTCAAATCACACTTCCTCAGGCTTGAAAACAGCTTTGGTGTCAATATGGTCCTTGGACCATTGCATTCCTCTCTCCCCCAGGCACCCACTAAAATCACTAGGGGTGTTTGCTGAAATGCAGATTATTGGTTCCTAATATGGATGTACTAAATCAGATTCTCTGTGGGTGGGGCCTGGAATATGCATTTATAATAAATATCCCAATGGTAATAATAATAGCCTAGGTTCATATAGCACTTACTCTGTACCAGGTTCTTTAAGATTAAAGAATAGTAACTCATTTAATGTGCACAGTAGTTTTTGAGGCAGATTGTATTATTATTCCATTTAGATGATGAAACTGAGGCCCAGGCAGGTTATTTAACCTGCCAAGGACATATAATTACCTGGTGATTGATCCAGGATTCAGACCTGAGTTGGTAGCTGCTAAAGCTGGGTTCTAACCATCATACCACACAGCCCCACTGCTTTGCACGGCGGCTAAAGCTGGAAACTCCTCCCATCAGTCATGGCGCTAGCTTATGACCAGCTCTGCAGCCGAGGGAGGAACTTGAACAAGAGCTGGTGACTTGGTCACTGAGGGTACAGACCAGCAAGGGACTTCAAGGTCTGGGAAGAGTCGGGAGGCCAGGGTGTCAACATGCCAGGCAAGCTTGGGCAAGGCTCTTCTCCTCTTGAGCCCTTGGTTCCAGCCGTCTGTCAAGCGGACGCTGAGCTGAATGACTTCTCATTTCTTCCTGGCTCTAACATTTGAAAAATATGTGCATTTCCTTTCTCTGAGCAGCTGAGGCAGGTTCCTGAAAGGGTGTGTGTGTGTGTGTGTGTGTGTGTGTGTAAGGGCAGTTATATGTAGGGGCAATGTCCCCAGTCTAAGACTGGCTGGGCATTAAGGTCTGACCGCCATGAGTCTGGGTGTATCCTAGGCCAAGCCAGTGCAGATGGGTTGTGACTTATCAGGGCAGAATTTGCACTGGCACTGGGGCTGTTTCTGTCTTGACTATTCTGTATTGTCCTGAAACAATGCACTTGGGGTCACCCGAGGAGAGAATGAGAGAACGAGAGGCTGGGAAAGCTTTTGGAGTGAAATGGAAAGAGCTTCAGGGAAATAGAGGCCCAGAAGTGGGCACCAGCTGTGCCTGACTGTGCAGTCTCCTTGCCTGCTTACAAGCCAGTTCCACTGGGCCAGGCATTCTTCCGTAGTCGAACTCACTTCTGTGGACAAGGCTAGGCCACTGAGGACTCCACAAGAATGCTCCACCTGGGACAAGCCAGCCCCTCATTGATCCTGCCTTGTCCTGTGTAGTCTCAGCTATACTGTAGCATATAAAATAGTGATTAACATTGGGTCCTTCTTTGACACTACAGCTTGTTCTGCAATCCTTTAGCCCAAAAGGGAATGGCTGGCAGGGAGCCCATCCATGGGGCCTTGCTGACAACTCCACCCATGCAGCTTTCAGTGGTGCCCTGGTGAACAGAAGCTGTAGCAAGAGGCTATGGTGTGTGCATGTGTGTCAGGAGTGGGTGGGCAGCTCCCAGCGTTCGGTGAGAGGCCACTGGTTCTGCGGTCACCTCTGCAGCAAGAGATCATCCTCCAGACCCAGCTCCTGCCTTAAAGCACAGGACACCCAACTCTCCCAAGCTGCACAGGGGTCATCGGGGGACTAAGGCTCTCTCTCCCACTGCTCTGCAGGGTTTCAGGATATGTTCAGCTGGGACAGGGCCAGTGGCCGGGCAAGAGCTCCAGTGCAGTTAGGGGCTGGGCATTGATCAAGCAACCACTTCACAGGGTTGGTTTCCTTTTGAACCAGGATTTCATCTTAGTTTGGGCTGCTATAACAAAGTACCAAAGCGCCATTGTTATAAAACAATGGAAATTTATTTCTCACAGTTCCTGAGGCTGGATATCTGGGATCAGGGTGCCAGCATGGCTGAGTTCTGGTGAGAGTTCTCTTCTGGGTTCTCATCACTGCTGCCTTCTCCTTGTGTCCTCACAAGGTGGAAAGAGGGCAAAAGAGCCCTCTGGGGTCCCTTTCATAATGGCACTAATCCTTTCCTGAGGACTCCATCCTCATGACCTAAGCACCTCACAAAGGCCTCACTTCCTAATATCATCACACTGGGGATTAATCTTCAACATGTGAATTTTGGGGGGTCACTGCACGTCTCTTGGGGTATGAGGAGAAACCGCTGGCCCTGTGGTCATCTGTGCAATTGGCATTAGCCATGGAGCAAGGCTGTGGGTTGGGAGCTGGGGAGGATTTCCGAGGCCAAGAGAATGCAGAGGTGAGCTGAGAGGGAGGTGTCCCAGGGAACCAGCCCAGGCTCCTGCTGACGGAGCAGTGATCATCCTGTAGTCTCCAGAACATTCGGTCCCCAGGGCAGCCTCTCTGTCTACATCATTTCAAGCAGGACCAGGACTCAGAGCTGTGATGACTTCTTCAGATTTCAAGCCTGTTGCTTCAGAGGAAGGGGAGGGGCACCTAATAGAGCAGACTTCTCCACTGGAGACGGGTCTATGCTCAGGGCATAGGTGCTTGGACAGTTCAGCGATTCTTCCTCCATGAAGCTCTTCTTGACTCCCCCGGGCCGGCCAGAGCGGACCTTCCCTGACACTCTGCTCTTGCCCTGCACTATCCCAGTGCAGCGTGATAGCGTGTTCATCTTCATGGGAGCTCCCCAGGGCAGAGCCCCGCCTGTTCACTCCTTATTCACTGTCGTGTTCATGGTGCGGCTCAGATTCCAAGTTCTGTTAAAGATTGTGGAATGGATGGTGGGAAGGTCATCAGCAGCTCTCTGCTTAGGCCTCCAAGAAGACCCTTTCTTGGTGATTCACCCCTTCTCCCAGGCCCTGTGGGAAGGAGGGGGTCTGCCCTAAGCTCAGAGAACCACTCCTTGCAAAGGAAGAAGAGGATGGTTGCACGCTCAGCAGTTCTGGAAGGGCACTTGGGGCTGACAGCTGCCTGGTTGACTCATGAAAGCGGCAACCGTGATGGGTGAGGTCTTTAGCAGCCCAGCGCTCCACCCAGGATTGGAAGACGAATCACGTGCTCCCTCTTTACCTTCCTCCCAGGCCCCTGAATGGAGCCCCGTCTGCTTTCCTGCAGCCGCCCCATGCAGGCAGAGATGAAGCTGCTGTCTGGCAGCAGAGATCTTCTTCGCCATGAGGCAGGTAGAGAAACAGCTTGCTTCCCAAGGAGAAAGTGGAGCTTTGTAGGCACACAAGGGTAAATACTGAGCGTAGTATGCTGCTAATTAGCTGCACAAAGGCCATTAGCATTAATGAGATCTGTCTCTGTGACCGATTCCCTCTTCACTGAGCAGGCAGCATCACTTCTCTGGGCCAGGCTTCCTGGCTCGATGTTCTGCTGCTGCTGTGAGTCTGTGTGACACTTTCCTCTTGAATAAAAGACAGCTAGAATCACAAAGAAGCCCTTTCTCTTTCAACCTTGCTTTGGAACAAAAGCAGAAACTTCAAGTTAAAGATACACTTAAAAGATTGAAAATGTTTCCCATTCTCAGCCCTAATCATATCCCCTCCTCCTGACTTTGGAGTACTAGGCTAGAAAGTCAGAGTAGAAAAGAGGGATGATCATCACCAAGGTTTTGTTTTGTTTTGTTTTCTTTGAGCACTTAATATGTACCAAGCAAGAGCCATACATTACCTAATTTAAGCCTCACAATAACCACATGAGGTAGATTCTATGATGATCCTCATTTTGCAAATGAGGCAGTGAGGCTCAGAGCTGATAAGGGATAAGTAACTTGCTCACATTTCCACAGTTAAAAAATGGAAGAGCCAGAATGATTCAGCCATGCCGGAATCCAGAGCTCATGATCTTGACCACAACACTGAACTCTCTTGAAAAGGATCCTGGGAAGGACTGTACTGAACAGCCTTGCCTCTTTAGAAGTAGGGGAGGAGAATTAAATAAACCAAAGTACTTGGTTATTGTTTATTACTACAGTTATTTATTTACAGTTTATTTAATGTCTATTATGGTCTTGGTGTGGGGGGTGTAATATGTCATCCTTGTTCCCATGGAGACTATCATTAAGTGGTAATACAATGGAGACATGACTATAATAAGAGGTAGCATGATCAATGGCTAGATAGGTACTGTGTATTACAAGGGTACGAATTAGGGCCCTTAACTGTATATGTGAGGGCATGGGAAAGGTGAAGCCATATTTTAATCTGTTCTTTCCAATTTTATTGAGATATAATTGACAAGTAATATTGTGTAAGTTTAAGGTGTACAACACGTTGATTTGATACACTTACATATTATAAAATGAGTAGCACCACAGCATTAGCTAACGCCTCCATCCCATCACATAAGTACCATTTTTTTGTGTGTGATGAGACATTTACGATCTCTCTTAGCAACTTTTAAGTATATAATACAGTATTATTAGCTATAACCACCATGCTGTACATTAGATCCCCAGAACTTGTTGATCTTACATTTGGAAGTTTATACCCTTTGACTAATATCTCCCCATTTCTCCCATTCCCCAGCCCCAGGTTACTACCAATCTACTATTTCTATGATTTCAGCTTTTTTTTTAGATTCCACATGTAAGTGATTACATATAGTATTTATCTGTCTCTGTCTGACTTCTTTCACTTAGCATAATGCCCTTGTTTCATCCAAGTTGTCTCAAATGGCAGTATTTCCTTTCTCATGGCTGAATAATATCCCATGTGTTCTCTCTCTCTCTCTTTGATATCTGAAGATTATATATATATATATATATATATATATATATAATCTTCTTTATCCATTCATCTTTATTCATTCATCTGTTGTCGGAAACAGACACTTAAGTTGTTTTTATTTCTTGGCCTTTGTGAATAATGCTGCAATGAACATGGAGGTGCAGATATCACTTTGAGATCCTGTTTTCATTTCCTTCCAATAGATATCCAGAAGTGGAATTTCTGGATCAAAGGTAGTTCTATTCTTAATCTTTTGAGGAACTTCCACACTATTTTTCATAGTGTCTGCACCAATTTACATTCCCACCAATAGTGCACAAGCATTCTCTTTTCTCCACATCCTTGTTAGCACTTATCTCTTGTCTTTTTGATAATAGCCATTCTAACACGTGTGAGGTGATATCTCATTGTGGTTTTGATTTGCATTTCCCTAATAATTAGCAATGTTGAGCACCTTTTCATGTACCTGTTGGCCATTTGTATGTCTTCTTTGAAAAATGTCTATTCAGGCCCTTTGCCCATTTTTATGTTGGGTTATTTGGTTTTTTGCTAATGAGTTGTATGAGTTCTTTATATATTTTGGATATTACCCCTTACTGAGTATGGGGTTTGCAAATATTTTCTCTCATAGGTTGCCTCTTCATTTTTAAAATTTTTTCCCTTGATGTGAAGATTTTTAGTAGTCCTGTTTATTTATTTTTGCTTTTGTTGCTTCTTTTAATCTTTTTGAATCTCTTTTTAAAAACATCTTTAACATTTGGAGACGTGAACTGTAGAGGAGAGAGAAGGCTTCCTGGAAGAGTTTCTAGAGCTGAGCTTCAAAGAGTCTGTGTTAGACAAAAATAGCAGAGGAAGGACATTGCTGGTCAAGGTGTCACTTGGAGCACTGACATGGAGGTAAGGTACAGCAGAGTGTGTGAAGGGAGAACTATAAGTGTACTTATGTTTGTAGAGCGTGAAATTTGTAGCAGGCCGTGGTGAGGAATGAAGCTGGAAGGGGGGTCGAAGGTAGATCACAGAGGGCCCTGTAGGCAAGACAATTGAGTTTGGACTTTATCCTCAGCAAATGGGAGCCATTGTAGGACTTTCAAGCATAGTAATGTCATGGAAGATGAGACTGGCAAGGGCAAGAGTGGTAGCTGATGGCTCGATGGTGGCTAGATGCTATTTTAGTAACTTAGGCAAGAATGGTGGTGGCCTGAATGTGAACTATAGTAATAGGGATGGTGACTGGATACAAATTTGATAAACATCTAGCAGGTTGAATTGGCAAGTCTCAGTGGTTGACTAAATGCAAGGGGCTTGATGGAGAGAGAAGAGTCAGAGATAGCACTCAAATTTCTGCCTTAGGTAAAGAGTTGCTATTCTCTGAAACAGGAAACACAGAAAGTTTGGGGATGGGGCATGGTTCAGGTTGGGCCAGGTTGAGTGTGGTATGACTGTGGAGTATCTAGATGGAGATGTCTAATAGACAGTCAGATGTGAGGTAGAGAGTCTAAGGGAGCCACGTGGAACATCCTGAGCTTGATACCAGCTGCGATCCTGAGGATGTCTGGGTTCACCCAAGGTGGATACTGGTGAGAGGGAGAGCTGATGTGTAGCACCTGAACACCACCCCACCTTCCCAACATTCTTGTCCTACTACGTCTTCAGAAAAGAATCAAGTTCCTGTGTGCTGTGCCTTGGCTCATCACTCTTATCCTCCCTGAGCCACATCTTTGCAGTTCTTCTATATCCAAGTCTAGACCTTTGGGATTACACTGGGAAGATCCACTGGCAGCAGGATAACTCTAGAATTCCTTCCTGTATCTCATGGCTTGGAAATGACAAGGAATTGCTGAATCTGGTAATGATGCTGGTGGGCTACCTACTGTCCTATCATCTCTACCCTCCCCAAGCATCTCAGCTCTTTCCCACTCTGCCCAGTTCTCTTCTAGTTGGGTCCATGTTGCAGGGGATGTAGAGTCCTACATGGGTTGCTTATCCCATAGGGAGTCCAGCTGGTTAAAGAGGGTTAGGCACAGCCTGTCCTATGCATTGGAATTGACTTTGATGGTTCTTTCCTGTTTCTAGCACTAGCCCTTTTCTCCCATCCCACCTAATACCATCGACCTGGTCAAGAGTAGCCAGCGTTCCCCATTGTGGCTGTCCCTGAGCAAGACAGATTTTCATGAAATTACATTTCATCAAAACTTACCTGTTCCTTTTTTTCCTTTTCTTATATCACTTCTCTCTGCTTTCTAGACAGCTCTCCAATATGACAAAATCCTCATGATTATACCTGGGCCCAGCAGCAGCAGGCCAAGTAGGAAGTGAACAGCAGAAGGGTTGCTGAGAGGTACAAGGAAGCAGTGCCATGAATTAAGTCTAAAGGTCAGCTAAGGCTACAAACAGAGAGATGAATAGCAGGGTTAATAGTTGGGAGAATCAAGAGCAGGGCGGACCAGAATTAAATAGAAAATGTGTGGTGATGAACTGAGACCAGCCCCTACCTACTTCTATCAGGAAAGAGATTTGAGGGTAGGAAGGAGTCTAATAGGAGCTGGTATCTGCCACCCCAGATGGCTCAGGCCCAGCCACTCACAGCTAATGTGATGGCTTTTACAATGTAAACCAGGCTCAGAAAGGAGTCAAAAGCTGCTTAGCTCAGTAATTCAAGGGTAATTTTTCTGCACAGAGCAAGGTCAAAGACACATTAAAGGGAAGGCTCTGCTTTTCTTAGGTGAGGTCAGACTGAGGGGAAAAATGGCACTCATGTTAGTGTTTTTGCTTCGAAGATGACTAGTAGGGAACAGCAGACTGAAATTAGAGCATTCACTCCTTCCATTCCTCTTGAAACTAGAGAAAAGCCTTTATTAGCATTGTATTAAACTAAAGGCTCTGAGTTAGCAAGACACAAGGGGAAAAGGAGGAGCAGACATCCTCCTACAGTGGGGCAGGGGTGGTTTTCAGAGAGAAGGGTGTGGGATACAGATTAGACAGTTTGAATGAGGGGGTGCAAGTGATCATCTAAGTGGGACAGACTTCTGGAGGACTAGGCCTCCTTTCCTTGGGTGACAAAGAAGAATAAGCAAGATAGGAAGAGTCATAAACTAGTATCCTTCCTACATCATGCTAGGCTGAGAGATCTACCTGAGCTTTCAGCAAAAAAATTGAGAATATAGCAACTGTACCCCAGTATCTGTTATATTTGGAAAGACTGGTAAGGCAGGAAGTATGTAGGGAAATGACAAGGCTTCTTTCTGCATTGCACAACTCCAGGGGGCACCATACACACGGAATTCACTGTGAATGATTCCTTCTAGAGTTTGGTGACCCACGGCAGCCTTGAGTAAGGGAGAGCACTTACTTCCTGTTCAGCTTGTGGGTGCGGTGGGCACCTGTTGGTATTGTCTGCAGCAATGTTTTTCCTTCTTTTGATAAAGAGTGCTGATTTGGGGCGGGGAGGTCTCTCCCTCCTTCCACTCCACCCTTCTGACTCCTGATTCCGTGAAGTTTCATGAGACTGCCCATCAGGGGCTCCAGCTAGCTAAATCTCTCCTTAGAATCTGAACCATTAGTAGAAATACACTAGATCAGAAATTGTTGGAGCTGATGTATTTTTTATGGCAACAACCTGAGAAGATTGTTTATTACTTCTGTGGCCACTGCCAACCCTTTGTGATACTTACAAAAGGCACACAGCAAAGGGAGTTGAGGCATCTTTGAGCAAAGAAAAAGTCACTCTTTTTCCAGGCGGACAAAACCCTGTACAGAGAGACAAGTCTTGATGATCAGAGAGCAGGTTAAATCCACTCTAATTTGCCCACTCAGTTGGGTACCCTGATTACTTTCATCCACATGTATCCCTGGAGTGGTCCTGTTTTCTGTCCTTCCTGAAGCCAAGTTGCTCGGATTTTCTGTGTATTCTGTAACTACCCTACACCCTTCAACTTAAGTTAGCCAGAGGAGGTTTCTGTTGCTTGCAGTCAAAGAACACGAAAAGATGCATGGGCGGAAAACGGCAGAGACAGGGTCGGGGGCACCACAGCTCCCACTGTGAATTACTTAGCTGAGGCAGCACTGGGTATTAGCAGTATTAAAGATATTTATGAAACACCAGTGGCCAAGACAATAATAGAGGCACAGAAGATTATAAAAGTCAATTCTCTAATTTTTTCTCATAGATTAACACATACCTCTTCAAGGCAGAAGAGGAGGGATCCTGAAAACTTCCAGGTGACACATGGCCTCTGTACCAAGTGAGAGGACAGGTAAGGGAGGGGATGTAAAGGCACTGTGCCAGGTGGTTCATGTCAGCCCAGATGATCTGAAATCTCCTAAGATACCTTCTTGCTCTAGACTATAAGATTATTTATTTCCATCATGAGATAGTCAGTTCCAATGGATCAATGAGTTTCCTGTTCTCCCATGACATATTTGTACTATATCAGGACATTTTGTGAGCTCAATCTGCATTAATTCAGGAAAGTTTTTTCTTTTGTACACATTTCTCTGCTTTTAACACCCCTTCTTTCTTTTCTATCTCCCTTTCCCCTTGACACTCAATGTAGCAGGAAGGACTGCATGCAGTGTGTGGCTTTGGAAATGATCAAATCTAGATCTGAATACCAATTTGCAGTTTACTAGCTGTATGACCCTAGGAAAAGGATGTATCCTTCTGAGTATTATGTTTTCATTTGTAAAGGCACATGATATGTGCAGTGGATACTTATTGTCTTTGCCACCTAATGTCTATTCCTCTTTCTTCTGCAACAGGAACCCAATATTCTCTAGAGAATCCCCTCCACTGACATACAGGCCCGGTATTTTGCAAGGGTAGGGGGCACAGATGTCATACTCTTTCTCTCCAGAGATGCACAAGTGATCCAGGCTCGTCCTGTTAGTAATGGGCATTGTTGTGGAATCTAAAAAAAATGGATACAAATGAAATTATTTACAAAACAGAAATAGACTCACTGAAATAGAAAGTAAACTTATGGTTACCAAAGGGGAAATGGGGGTGGAATAAATTAGGAGTTTGGGATTAACATATACACACTACTATATATAAAATATATAAACAACAAAGACCTACTGTATAGCACAGGGAACTATATTCAATATCTTGTAATAACCTATAATGAAAAATAATCTGAAAAAGAAGATATATATATACACATATATACATATATACATGTATGTATATACATATATACATATGTATACATACATATATACACATAGATATACGTACATATGTACACACACACACACACACATATATATATGGCTGAATCACTTTGTTGTACACCTCAAACTGGCACAACGTTGTAAATCAACTATACTTCAGTGAAAAATAAATAAATAAATAAAAGTATGGGCATTGTGTCTCCCAATACTGTGATTGGTTCATGGGTGATCACGTGACCGAATGTACGCCAATACATATCAGGCCCAGGACATGAATTTAAACGATTGAGAAAGAGAGATTTTAATTTCCTCTAGGCTTAAGTCTGGAGCTGCTGGGAGCTACCAAATAGACGAACGCTGTTTCAGAGTGATTCCCAACAGGAGAAATCAGAGCTGAGAGAGGAAGAGAAACTAAGTCCTGAGGACATAATTTTAGCTGTTCAATCCAGAAGGGCCTGACACCTAAAAGCCCTGGATTTGGATTTTTTAGTTACTTAAATCAATATGCCTCCCCCACCCTTTTTTTTGTTGTTGTTAGGCTATTAGAGTTATATTTTCAGATACTTGCACCTGAAAGAGTTATGATACCATTTATTCTGAAACGTTTTGATAAGGATTAGAATTTAAAAATGAACAATGTCTGGATATCATGACATAGTGACGTGGATTATTTTCATTGTTCTTATTGTTGCTGGTATTTTCACAGGTGCTCCAGGGTCCTCACCTCCTCCTTGTCCCCTCAACCAAACTGTCTGGAGAGATTCTACGGACAGGCATTTCTAGTGCTGGGACAGCACCGGCGTGGAGGAGGCTGGAGGCTCCTGTGCCCTTCTGCTATCACAGGGCTGACCTCCATATGGCAGGGAGCAGAGTCCAGAAGCTGCTGCCTTGAAGTTTCTCTCTAGAGACCACAAGCCTAAGAGACCACCAGAAGTCTGCCTCATATCCCTCCAGCCATTCCCCTTACCACATGCTGGACTGGGTAGCTGGGATTCTGGGATTGTGGGACTGGGTGGGGGTGGAATTGAACTTTAAATAAGCAACATGCTAAGTCCATTTCTTTGGAGGAGGGCTGAGGCAGCAGGAATCCAAAGGGAGAATGGGAGGGGGAGGGGTGTCTCTTAGAGGTGTCACAGAGCATGCTGGGTCTCCTGGCTGAGCAGGGCTGGCTCCTGCCCACAACCTTTAATGACTATTTGATCCGCTCATTAGCAAGTATGAAATGTGGGGAGTCCAAAAAGGAAGAAGCAAAACAAAACAAAAGTCTGCAATGAATAAACTAACAGATGGTGACTCAGTTCAGTGTGCATCCAATCCACCCCACTACCAAGGACTTTGTTTGCCTAACAGTGGAGGCTGGGGATGGAGAAGGGTCCCTGCTGCAGAGGCTGATGGGAGGACCCCAGATCCCCTCCCCCACCCTGCCCCTATCTCTGTATGGGGACCAGATGGGTATTCTTGTTTTAAAGCTCCTTTCCCTTGGGTTGATCTTGAATTCATTCTCTGATCCAGAGAGCAAGGTCCTTGGGGGAAATGAGGCTGACATTGCGGGGAGGGGAGGGACTGTGGGGTGCAGCAGCAGAGGGGGATGAAAAGCCATGTGGAAGCTGAGGCACAAGGTCAGGGTGACGCTTCCCCCTCCCATATACACACGCAGAATGAATCAGAAGGCAAGGTAGCTGGGGAGCTGGTACTCAGACAAAGTTCTGCCTGATTCCCAAGCCTTCATCCTTTCCACTACCTTTCTTGCTTCCAAAGCCTGGACCACTGCCCCCGCCAGCCTTGCTCTGTCACTGACTAGCTGTTTTGATCATTATCAGTCGATTCGAATCTCTGAGCATTGAGATTCCTCATTTGACAAATGGGAACAAGAGCCAATGGACCTGCCACTGTCGCTGTGAAACACATACCAGTGTGTGAATGGGGACGTTTTATGTGATCCTTGCAGTCTGTCCAGATTCTCATTAGTGGCCATCACTCTTAGGGTCCAGGGTGTCACTGGCCTCCTCCCCGCTAGGGAGCCGACAGCTGGGCTATGTGTACAAAGAACAACCATCAAATGGAAAGAACAACCATCAAATGGGAAAAGAAGAACCACTCGATGAAAGAGCATGTTTGTGCCAAACGTTGGCCAAGACTGACTGGAGACCATGGCTCAGGCCAAATCTTGAAACTGAGTCCTGGGACACAGATCACACGTGCCCTGACCTACAGGGAGAGAGAGAAAGACACTAGACGGACCTCCATGTGTACTTGTCTGACCAGCCACAGGGCGTGGGGTGGAGGCCTGCCTCTGACTCCCAGATGCAGAAAGAAACAGGGAGAACCAGAGGGGTCAAGCCTGGTTCTAGAAAGATCCAGGTGTGTACATAGGAGAAAAAACTTCCAATACTCTCTTAGGTTCTGTTTCTCGCCTGGTAATAAAGCTGACATAAGACAGGCTAACAGGAGAAAAGCATACAAATCTTGCTTCATATTTTTATAGCATATGGGAGCCTTCAGAGGAAAAATGAAGACCTGAAGAAGTGGTTAGGACTGAGAGCTTACATACCTTTTTAACAGTGGATGATACAGCTTCCCTGGTGGCGCAGTGGTTGAGAGTCTGCTTGCCGATGCAGGGGACACAGGTTCGTGCCCCGGTCCAGGAAGATCCCACATGCCGTGGAGTGGCTGGGCCCATGAGCCATGGCCGCTGAACCTGCGCCTCCGGAACCTGTGCTCCACAACGGGAGAGGCCACAACAGTGAGAGGCCTGCGTAGCGCAAAAAATCAAACAAACAAACTAACAAAAACAATGAATGATAAATGTTGGAGAAGTGGCTAGATGCAGAGATACGGAGAGTCAGAAACCTCAGCTCAGCCTGAACTAAGGCTCAGGTGCTATTGGAAGGATCTGTGGGAACAGCTCATATCCTCCTTCGCAGGGAATGAGCAGGACAGGGAAGACATGGGGAAGACAGGCAGGCCTGGAATTCAGGTCCACCTGTCAAATGACCGATAAATCAGCGGTGCTCAAATGGAAAGGCTGCCTTGTTGGACAACTCCTTTTGTCATTTCTTTTCAGTGGAAAGAAAATGAATATTGATTCTGTTCTTGCCTCTATGCTGTGCCCCTCAAATGAGTACGATTGCGTTTCCCCAGTTTAGTGGGTATCGTTCAGGTGTTTAAGGGCAATTGCATCTTCGCAGAGCTCAGTCTTTGAATTGCAAGCCTGGTGAGGTGAGAGTGAGAGTCTCCTGGGGTCTTTGCAGGTGAGCAGAGAGGAACTTCAGGCCTCAGATGGTGTTGGACTAGTCTCTTGCATTCTGGAAGGGCAGGCTTAGAACCCGAGTCTTCTGAGAACTGGCTCAAAATTAGGTTTGCCAAGATGCTAAAGAATGGTTCCCATGGATCCTTGGAAAAGGTGAACCATTTTGTCAAGGAAGTGGGGACTCCTGGGCAGGATCTCTCAACTTTTTAGTGAACTATTCCTAGTGGAGAATGAAAAAGTATGCTTAGAGTCCTGGGATGTAGTCTGAAGCTGCCTGCTTCGGGCACAAAATTATTTTTAACCTCGTGGAGCATTGTAAAAATTCTTGAGAATTTTGCATTCTTCCTGATATCATATATCTGTTTTAATACAAAAATAATGTTTTGAATCAGTGATCATCCAGTAAAGCTGATAGGAGAGGAAAATACAGCATATTTATGCTATGGCTTAAAGGTTTGGTGTCCTATTCCCTGGGGTATGTTATTTTGAGAACCACAGCCCTTGCACAATATATTCAGGTACACGGGCCCCATGATTCTAAGCTTTGTGGAGGTCACTACTGTAGTGTACTTGCTTCATGCCTGGGTCACCCTCTCACTGGGGATGAGAAAGGAGTGTGTGTATTCCCACATCTCAGACCTCTCAGAATTCTGGAAAGTTGTCCCCTTGGGGACACCAGAGGCATTTGGTACCCCACCTCCAGGTAGGGATATCCCTCTTTCAACCTGTGAAGTAATAGTATATATATTGATATCTGCTCCAGGTTCCTGGCACAGAGCTCCTTTTGAAAGCCCTTGTAATTTCCTAAGTGATAAGAACACCAGGAACATCTCCTGTTCTTATATTTGTCTTTGACCCCGTCCCTGACACAGCGCTCCTGAACAGTTTCCGAGATGATGGGCGTGTCTTCTGTTCCAATGAAGTGACTGTGTGTGTGTATGGAGGGATGGCTCCTGGATGAGGACTCCTCACCAGGAAGACCAAGCCATGATTAGAAACTTGGCATTTTCAGGCCTGGCCCCTGTTCTCTCGAAAAGGGAGAAGGGCTAAACATGGAGTTAATGATCAGTCATGCCTAAGTGATGAAGCCTCCATAAAATCCCTAAAGTACAGCGATTCGTGGGGGGGAGGGGGAGCTTCTGGGTTGGTGAACACTTGGAGGTATTGGGAGAATGGTACACCTTGAGAAGCCCCACCCTCCTCCCTGCACACCTTGCCCTGTGTATCTCTTCCATCGGGATGTTCATCACGACCTCTATTGTATCTTTTATAGGAAACTGGTAAACGTAAGTAAACAGTTTTCCTGAGTTCTGTGTGCGGCTCTAATAGATTCATCAAGCCTGAGGAGGGGGGCAGAGCCTTGATCTATAGCCGGTCAACCAGAAGCACAGGTGAAAACCTGGAACTATGATTAGCATCTGAAGTGGGGGGGCGGGGGGGGGGAGGACGGGAGTCTTATAGGACTGAGTCCTTAACCTGTGGAATCTGATGTTGTCTCCTGGTAGGTAGTGTCAGAATTGAGTTGAATGGTAGAACACCCAGCTGGTGTCACAGAGGAGAGGAGATCGTAAATTGCTTCCTATGGGGAAAACCCTCCACATAGCTGCTGACTAGAAGTGTCAGAAGTGAAGTGTTCTGTGTGAGTAGTAAAGGGGACTCCCAGGGAAGAAACACATAGTAGGGAAAAATCGTGTTTTTCCCTGCATAGGAAGGAAAAGGCTGAGTTTTTTCCATTACACAACCCATACAGACAGGGTCACACGCACTGAGAGGGCTCCGAGATGGACTCCGAGGCAAGTTCACAGTGGGTTTTAGTGGCGTGGCCGCTTCTCTGATAAGCCGTGAAGGCTGTATGCACAGCAGTAACCAGCAGTGAGGGGCAGGTGGCAGAGGAGGCAGAGCACGGGATTCATGAAAGTGTATTATCTTTTGTTTCTAAAATCATCCCCCTTTGTGTTATCTAAATGGACATTTATTATGGGTTTCCATAGTTACAAGTAGAAAAGGTAGGGAGAGAAAGGAGTGGAGTGTAATTAAAATGCTGACTTTAATATCAAAAGTTACATCTGGATGTTCTCCACCCCATCCCCTGCCCACTGCTACCCTTGCCCAATTCCCACACACATTTGGGGAGAAAGCCTAAAGGGCTAGAATAAGAGTAAAGAAAAAAAGAGGTTAAGGGCTTCCCTGGTGGCGCAGTGGCTGAGGGTCCGCCTGCCGATGCAGGGGACACAGGTTCGTGCCCCGGTCCGGGAGGATCCCACACGCCGTGGAGCGGCTGGGCCCGTGAGCCATGGCCGCTGAGCCTGCACGTCCAGAGCCTGTGCTCCGCAACGGGAGAGGCTGCAACAGTGAGAGGCCCGCGTACCGCAAAAAAAAAAAAAGAGGTTAACTTTGAGGCCACAATCCCTTCTGTCCGCAGGTTACTAAAAATGCCCCAGTTGTTTGTTCAAACTATGCTCTGCAACCCTGTGCCAGTAAAACGGCTGGGTCTGCATCCTCCTGAGGACCTGCTGTCCAGGAGGAAGTGGGGTGAAGGTGTCCCTATAGATATATGTTGTATGAGGCTGAGCCATGCCTGCTGAAAGATCCAGGGAGGAAGACCCAAGCCCCTTGAACTTGGGAGGACGGCCTGTCCAGCCATCATGCAGCAGATTCTTAGGGTATACTTGCTTGGTCAGGTTGTCGTCACTGGGAGTAATTTCCACTTTCCCTGTCATCTCTGGTCCTGCCTGGCTGGCTGGGAATGCAACGCCTGTGCACTGCTCTTGTGCAGACAGCATTTAATTTCTGTCGCACAGGGCTGGGGAGTCTGGCATAATGAGGTATAGATCTGTTTGGCCTGCACTGCAGGGAACCACGGGTACAGCAGGGATTCTGGTTGGAGGTAGCCTGGTCGCTTGGAGAGTAACCCTGCCCTAAAGCCCTGAAAACAATCACAGTGCTGTGGGAGGCCCTCGTTCTTCTCTTCAGGCTCTGACAGTACATCTTTTTCAAGTAAGATAGGCAGTGTGGCTGGCTGAGAAGAATGCGGAATTTGGTTTCACAGGGCCCAGGTATAATTCACAGAGAGGCAAGTGGTGGGCTGTACCTCACAGGATTGTGGGGAGGAATAATTGCACACATCTGGGACGTTTGTGGCTGTGTCCAGGTAGTGCCAGGTCAAGGAACATCGCCTGCGGGAAGGGTTAAGGAAACGCGCTCAAGGTCCAGGTGTTTTCCATTCTTTCCCATGCACCTGCTTCCTCCAGATCCTGACCTAATCACTGTGTCCCCTGGAGATCTGATCCTGTGTAGCTGAGGAGAACGTGGACCTCCTCTGTGAAACTCTCTGTGCCTCTCTCCCCAGAGAGAATTAGGGGTTCCTCCACCTCCAGCATCCAGGATTTCCTTCTATTTCACTTTCATCACACTGATTGCAATTACTTGCTTACTCATCTCTTCCCAGCAAAAGGCTGAGCTCCACAGGGGCAAAGCCTGTGTTGCACTGAGTAACTGAAAATAATAGGAAATTGATGAATGTTTGGTAAATGAAGGGATGAGCGAGGCTGAAAGAAACAGGTTGCGCTGACCTAAGAACCTGATGGCTCATCTTTGGCTTTTTGGACACTTGGCTCCCCCAACATTTTCACAGCTTTTCCTCCGTAAGGAGGAATGAGAATCTGACAAGTCAGTACATGCTGAGCAATAGAAAACTCATTGGCACTATCATAATGATTCTTATATTTCTGTAGAGTTCTTTACATTTTCAAATCACTCTCACGTTCGTGATTTCATTCGATTCCTAACAACAGCGCAGCAGAAAAAGACAAAAGGAAGCTGAGATTCAAGAAGAAGCCAAGGGACTTGTCTAAGACCATGAAGGTAGATGGTGATGGAGCCAGAATTAGAATTCTAACTTTGTGGTTTCTGTCCGAATGCTCTTGAGGGGAATATGTGGTGTTATTTACCAAACATACCTTTAAGAGGCTGTGTGTGTCGGGGGGTGACCCACCAGGTGTGCAGGGCAGCCACTCAGCCATTTTTCATGAATATCTTCTGCATGATTACCTGGGCCACGCACTGGTATAAGTGCTGAGAATATGGAGAATATGACACAGCCTTGACTTCAGGGAGCTTAGCGTCTAGTAGGGGAGGCAGATACATAAGTTGAACTTGAAGGATTGGAGATCTCAGTGAGGTCTACCAACAGGGTGGTAGGGGAGAAGAAGGGGAAAGAAAATTAGTCTATTGGAATTTGCATTTCCAAAGGTGGAAGAGTTATTTGAAGAGAGGATCTAGAGTGTGGCCATAGGAGGGTTGGTTGAAGCTAATGTGGATGAATGCTGTTGGAGGTGATGATGTCAAGGAATTTCACAGATAACACTTTGGATGGATAGTTGGTATAGATGTGAAACAGATGGAGGCAGGAACTGAGAGCAAAAGATACTTTTGAGCCAGCTAATAAAATCTGTAATGAATGAGGGGAGTGAAAGGAAGATGGAGGATAACTGTGACAAAGACAAATAAAAGAGTTAAAGGATAGTGAACCAGGTGACATAACTTTCAAAGAAAGAGGCCTTTTTGCAAGAGGGTGCAAAAAGTGTTAGAAGGAAGCCACTGGATTGAATTGGTGTTCTGGGCTGAATATTTTTAAGCTCCCACCCCCCAAATTCATATGTCGAAGCCTTATCCACCAATGCAATGGTATTAGGAGGTGGTCCTTTGGGGGGTAATTAGGTTTACATAAGGTATTAAGGGTGGAGCACCTAAAATGGGATTACTGCCCTCATAAGAAGAGGAAGAGGGACCAGAGCTCTGTCTCTCCGAGTGCACACACCAAGGAAAGGCCATGTGAGCACACAACGAGAAAGTGGCTGTCCGCAACTCAGGAAGAGGGTTCTCACCAGACACCAAATCTGCCAGTACCTTGACCTTGGACTTCTGAGCCTCCAGAACTATGAAAAATAGCTGTCTGCAGCTTAAGCCACCAAGCCTCTGCTATTTTGTTATAGCAGCCTGAGCTGACTAAGACAATTGGTAAATCTCGTCTGTTATTTGGGATTAGCTAAGGAAGAAACATGGCTTATCAGAACACAGGTTTACTTCTGCCTCACATTGCTTATCCAACACTGATCATTCAACAACAAGGGGAGGAGGGAGCTCTGCTCCACGTGGGCATTGAAGAACCCAGGTTGATAGAATTCCCTGCATCTTGAAATGTATCGTCTGAAACGTGCGACCTCCACAGTCACCACTGAGAGAGAAGAGATGGCCGGAGAGTTGTGCACTGATGCTTAAATGTCCTACGTCGCTTCTACTCACGGTCCAGTGGCCTATCCTAGTCAATGGCCCCAGTCACCTGCGAGGGGCTGGGGAAGTAGAGGAGCACGTAAATATTCAGTGAGCACTAAAGTTCTCTCTGCCATCTCTGTAGCAGACTCCACAGACTCGTTTCATTCATTTATTCAATAAATATGGGAGTGCCCATTTGTGTCAAACAGTGTGCTAGACGTTAAGGATCCAAAGATGAAGAAGTGGTTGAGCTTCCCGCCTAGGGAGCGTTTGTCAATGCTGATGCCTTCTTGTTCTCTTGGTGCCCAACCCTGAGCTCTCTTTGACTATCTCCTTCCTGGTTAGACTCTTGGCTGTGACTTCTGTTAAGATCTCCTGCCTCCTATTCTAGACTCAGCTTTTTAAATGAAATCTCTTCTAGGCTACACGTTACATTGGGTAGAAGAGGTATAATTCTGGTATTATGAGCCATATCTTTTCCAGTTTTTCAGCATCAGGGATGTGGGAATGAGTAGTTTGGGGACACTAGTTTTCTACTGATGAAAGATGGGACTCAGATCCCCTTCAGGGAGACGTGTCCCTGGATACTGACCTGAGCAAGAGCTTCTCCCATCTTCTCAGGTGCCTAGGATGGAGTGGTGGGTGGCATCTGGCTGTGTTTCGGGCTTGCTGCCACTAGGATGTAACAGGATTCCATGGGCCATTATTGACAATTTATTAACTCTGGAAACCAATATTGCACATAAACCTCCCCAGCCCTGGCCATCCTGCCGTGAGCACTCCCTCCCCGTTATTCCTATAAATCACCGGAGAGAGGCTGGGAACCGATCGATGAGAAAAAATTATGCCATATCATTAGATTCCATCATAGACAACTTGAACTATTCCTTTTCTGTCCTGTGGTATGAGGAATCATGAGAATTAATAGTCTTCCTCTTCTCCAGCGATGGGTTTATGACACAGTGTTACCTACACCTATTTCTTCCTTAAAGCCATCAATTAATTTTGGGTACTTACAACTACTCAGTCACTTGCTGAAATTAGCAAGCCTCCCCCCCCAGCCCCACCCTCATAGAGTCTTAATGGGATTTTTAAATAATGATATGCTTTCCCAGTTTTGGCTTCCTTCTAATGCCTGATTCAGAATAAGTTTCTGCCTCTGACCTTCTGCCTAGACTCTTCTCAGCTCCCTGTTTCTAGGGAAGTATCTAGTACTCAACCCCAGTTTGCCTCTTCTCTGCAGATGGTCAGGGTGAGCAAGCCTAAACTCACTGTGATTTCACAGTCACCATCCTTCTCTGGTTCCCCCATTCCCTCGCTTTGGGGGATTCCCCTCTGAGGTCTAACCCCTTTGAAAGCAAAATGGAGGAGTGAAGTCCTCTGAGCAAATAACCCAGGGGCTACCTCTCGGGGGAAACCCCAGTACTTGAGTGGCTACAATGCGCATAGGTAAGCTGTAGGTCAGCTGAGCAGATGACGGTAGTGGAAGGTTAGGTGGCCGAGGACATGGGGGTGATGCACGGACAATATGGAGTCGGGACACAATAATAAGTCTTAGTGTCTCTGAGACAATCAGCAAACACCTGCTGAGGATCTTCTACGCGCAACACATTGTGCTAGATGCTATTTTAAACTTTCACCTTATTTGTATATAAACCCAGATTTTCTGTGAGAGAAGCAAGAAATTCTATCCATAAGTGCTTTTCCCTAATCATTCTCTGGTTGGTTTTTAGTAGGTTCACAGGGAGAGGAAACATCCTCTGGGATGATTCATTTATTTGTTCACACATGCACAAAATATAATTAATTAATGTTATATGGAAGGCAGCGCTTGGGATGATTTGGGGTATACAGTGATGACAAAAACATAGCCCCAGACCATACGTATTTGCCATCCTGTATGAAAAGTAAGACTCCCAGGCGGGTATCTCACAATTCAAGGCAGTATGCGGTAAATGCTTTATGACTGGTGCAAAAGAAGTCTTTATTGGTGGAAAAGGTAAGAAGGAAAAGTTCGCTAGCTGGCTTTTTCCTGTGGACTTTTGCATAAACCAGAACCCCATCACCACCTTCCAATCCTACTAGAGTTGGAGTCTGAGCCACCAGGCACAATAGCATCAGTCCAGAGGACTGAACAGCTGGAAAAGTGCCCTGGGGGGCTCCTAGCACCTGCCACCTGTTTCTGAGATTTTCCACCTCACACAGCGTCTAGGGCTGCAGGGGGACCTGCCATGTTACAGTGAGTCCCCACCCCAAAGCGGAGCTGATTCGTTGAGGTGAGAGCTTTGGCTGATTTTGTGTGACTCTTTCCCCAAGATTTTTGGTCTTGGGCTTGAAAGAGTGGAAATTCTCTCTTTTTGTGGCTGGACTATAAGATGTGTATTTTGGGAGCTGCCAGCAGCCATGTTTCCTATGACCAGACCAGAGAAGTAAGGGAAGTAAGCTTGCAGAGAGAGAGGAAAGAATGAAGTAGAGGCCAGGAAAAAAGAATGATTCGAGATGTAGAGAAAGTCCTGAGGGAATCTGAGCTCCTGGTTATAGTAATTCCTAAACCCCAGCTGAATTCTTGCTCTTGGGTTTCAGAAGACATCCCAGTGTTCTTACATTAAATCTTCCATTTTGCTTCAACCAACTTGAGTTGGGTTGAGCATCTGTCACTTTTTTTACAGTGTTAAATCGATCGAAGTACACTAGGCTGCATGAAGAATTTACAAAAGAACTATCTGGAAATCCATTATCACAACTCTCAAAATCTCTCACCTACAGCAAGGAAATCATATATTGTCCAATTGTTGGAAATCAAGAGAGGATTTTAGAAGAGGTTGCCTGAGGGAAGTCATGCTCGGAGCTTCCCTTCACCACAGAGTGGAAGTATTTTTCCTGCACCTCAAGTCACAGGAAAAGCACCACTTGGAGTGCTTGTTGTTTTCCCCACTGTTAAGGCATCCAGGATACTTGTGTCTGACTCCCGCCCATAAAACTTCAAAGGCAAGAAGGCCCGAAATCCCCTTTCTTTGTGAAGCTAAGGAAGTTGCTGCTGCATTGGGACTAGACTGTACTCCTGGGGTTTGTGATGGCAAAAGAGACAAAGGTGTTTTCTATGGACCCTGTAGGCACTGATGGGAGAGAGAACTGGCCTGAATCCACTGTAAGTTTCCCCAAGGGGGTTGTAATGGAAATCCCATAGGGAGAATCTGTGTGGAGTGGGCCTGGGGAGGGGTGGCCAGCGGGAAGTTGATGCAGAGCCTGAGTCATGGGGATGCCAGCAGCTGTTGCCAGTGGGGCCTCTGACGAGCCATGAGGGCACCCACAAGAGGGAAGACAGCTTTAGACACCCTCCAGATCCAGAGCCCTTGAAGCCATTTCACTACAGTTCCTGTCAAGAGAAGACTTTCCTGCTCTTCTCACCTGTCCTCCCTCCCCATCACCCCACATGCAGAGGGGTCAGAGGGGTTGAGTTGAGCAGAGGGGGGTGAATGAGAAAGAAAAAGGATGCTGACAGCACCCCCCTCCCTAACTCTTTGGCAGGAGCCAACTGAAGTTGAGGCAGGAGGGAGAAGGGTTATCTTTCTTGACAGAGACAATGTCATATGTTACCACTTTCTCTTCACTCTTTCCTTCTGAGGCCCACTTCTCAGCCCCCTGAAATTAGGTGGGACTGTATGATTAGTTGAGGGGAAGGACAGATGAACAGAAGTGATGTGTGTCATATCCAGATGGAGGCACAGAGAGGGCCCTGTGTGATTCTCTAGGCCCCTAAGGGACAAGAAACCACAAGATCAAAGTGGTCTGGATCACAGAGTCACCACTTGGAGGACAGCTGTCTAGTAGGGTTTCCTGACTTCCACTGTACTCTGGATGAGTCAGAAGTAAAACGTATGCATTGATCACTGAGCTTTTAGGGTTATTTGCTACCATGGCAGAAATTTATAATATCCTGATCGCTATATCTTTGTATAAAGATTGATGTGTTGATTATAATATTGAAATGGACACTTTAAATTATTGAATCTAGATACTATGTTGATGACTTGAATTGACCTACAGTCTCTAAGAATGAACAGAAAAGTCAGAGATTTTACCCCGTGTGAAAAAGAACTAGCCATTGGACAAGTTTAAAGGGACAGTGGCAAAAAAACACAAACACATTGCCTTTTGAGCATATCTCATGGGCCCTGTTTATGCAATGCAGTGGTTACTCTTGCAATGGGAATAATAACCCTTGCCTCGTATGTAATTTGCCTCATGTAAATTGCAAACAACTTGGCGTATGTCCGGTGCTTAATAAAAGTCAGTTTCTTTCTAGCAGAAAGAGTGGGAGAATATGAAAATGGAAATGTAGAACAGGGGATATGGGATGTGGATGAAAAACTTCACCGGCTTTACTCTTCTGCCCAAGGCAGGGCAGCCCTCCAGGTCTAAGGGTCTAATCTCTTCTAGAAATGCTAAAAATTAATATTATTTTTTTAAATTTAAAAAACGGAAGTTTAGAAAAACCTCTGAAGTTTAGAAAAAGAAGACTTTCTTAGAGACCCATGAAAACAGAATCACTACTGGCTAGGAGATCTTAGACAAAATAGTCAACCTCTCCAGACTCAGTTGTTTCACTTGGCCTAGATGACCTAGCAGGCCCTCTGAGTTCTAATATTCATTCTAGAATGAAACCACTCATGGGGAGGGAGGGGAGGTAGGGTGGTCCATCACACGCTGTGTACCCTTAGGTGCATGAGGTCAACACACTTGCGAGGGGAAGCTGGGCTGGAGAAATCTATGGCTTCGGGCGCTGCCCATCCAAGCCCACTAACTCTGTTAATCCTCAAGCCCGAACTGTTTTCTTGGAAAGCCATCGTGAGTTCATTTCCCTATAGCTGGCACAGCGCAGTCCTCCAATCTCCCCAGGCCTGGCAGTAAAGTGGGCTTGGGCTCCAAGCTGTGCATGCGAATATAACACAAATATTTATCTTGCCCATAAAATACAGTGACAAGCTGCCCAGTGTAGCTGGGCCCCGTGGTCTTGTAAGATGAAGACCGGCTACAAAAGGCAGCTCGCGCCCCGGGGCCCCGCCGGCGTAGCCCCGTTCAGAATGGGCTCAGCTGCGGAGGAGTATTTGCTACAACTGCAAAGGGCAGATTCTATTTCAGACCTGTGGTGTGTGTATTTCTTACTGACTCCTTTTCAAAAAGCGAAATCAATATCAGGCCAACCAGGAGATTTCTAGGGATATAAACTGTGGGGCTGGGCAGGAGCAGGGAGGCTTCTGCCTTGTGATCAGTAGAGCAGAGCTCTCTGGGAGGCCCTGATCTGCGCTGAAGTTAATGCTCACCATGCCGGGGATAAAAGCAGAAACGTTAGACGACCCCTATTTTGATCACCGGCTCGTGTAACAGGGCTTCTCGCGAGAGTTCTGGATCACCAGGGTGGGGGAGGTGCGGTGGGTGTGAGTGGTGGAGGAGGGGGCTGGGCTTCCTGGCGCGTACCTTGGGGACGGACGACCCTGCCCAGGAATGCGGGAACGGGCCTGCTCCCTCTTCTCAGACAGGGAGGGTTCTTTATTGGCCTCTACGGACACCCTTCCAGAGGGACTTCCACCCAGCACAGTGATGGGGGTTGGTAAACAGGACCAACCTTCTGGTGGTGAATGGGCTCCAGCCATCTTGTCTGATCCCCGGGACCACCACCAGGCAAAACCCCCCGTTTAACCATTCTCCCAAGTTGCCTGAAGCCCCGCCTGTAGCAATAAATGCAGAGTCTGAGGCAGTGGCAACGCTCCACTCACTGTGAGTTGTCAGATCATTTTCTCTTTCATGTATTCATTCAACAGACTTTTGTGAGCACCCACCAGGGGCCAGGCCCTAAGAGCCAGTGCTTGGCCGGGAATCTCTGGAGAAGAGGGAGGACAGAGACGCCCTGGGCCCTGGGTGCCTGCAGGGCCGGGAGGTGCTGCTTGCTAAGGGCTCAGGGGAGGGAGGCCAGCACCCTTCCATCACCTTGAGTGGGCCTGACAGGGAGGTCCCATGGGGGGTCGGAGGCAGCAGCTCCCAGTGGCACCCCGTGAGCTTTCAGCTCTTTGGCTCATTCCAGACCCCCGATTGGTGCTCATCCCATGGGACTTGGGGCTCAGGCATGGAAACCTACAGAGATAGGACCTTGTGGGGGATGGAGGGGATCCTAGAGAGGGGTTCCGACCCTGTATTTTTTTTTTTTTTTTCTGTACGCGGGCCTCTCACTGTTGCGGCCTCTCCCGTTGTGGAGCACAGGCTCCAGACGCGCAGGCTCAGTGGCCATGGCTCACGGGCCCAGCCGCTCCGCGGCATGTGGGATCTTCCCGGACCGGGGCACGAACCAGGGGACCCTCAACCACTGTGCCACCAGGGAAGCCCTGTATTCTTTTTTCAAAATTAATTTTTATGAGATTATTTGAGGCCTGATACGTACTATAGGAACCTTATTTTTATTATTTTTTGGCTGTGACTTGCGGCATGTGGGATCTTAGTTCCCCGACCCAGGGATCAAACCCGTGCCCCCTGCAGTGGAAGCATGGAGTCTTAATCACTGGACTGCCAAGGTATTCCCTAACCCTGTGTTCTTGTTCTGAGGCCCCTCTCCCTCTCCCAGTACCCCCCATCAGAGGTTCTGGCACTACATTGAGGAGACATGTGGTGGGGGGTGGGGGGGCACTTGTCCCTCTGCTCCCCAATCTCTCTTCTCCCAAGGTGAGGGGAGGGGAGGCTCCCAGCCCCCAAGCACTCGCTCTGCTCCTGGGATGGGTCTGAGCCCCGTTTCTCAGGGGAAACAAGGCCAGGAGCCTCTCCCAGCCAGAGGCCCCTCCCAGGGCAAATTTTACCAGAGTCGATTTGTTATTAATGATGTTCTAAAAGCAGCGAGTTTGTGGTCAGGGGAAATCAATTGGCCAGAAATGTGACAAAAGAGGAAATACTCTACAGCATCTGAATGTCTGAATTATTGATGCTTTCAGTTTGAGGCTTTCAGACTGTGTCAGCTGGTGCTAAGCGGACACACAGCGAAGTGCTCTCTCTTCCCACCCTGCTTCCCTGGCCCTGTTTGGAACCCAGGGAAGGTATGATCCCAGGGCCTGGCCAGGGAGGCATCTAGACAAGGAGATGGAGGAGTTAGAGGGTGTCGAGTCAGCCAGCTCTGGGAGGCCCCAACTCTGGCCTGAGGGAACCACTCTGAGATTTGGGGCCCACGTCTCTTCAGCCCCAGAGAGACCCCCTGATATCCACTGTAGCTGCTCTGATAGGCCAGTGCCCCCTGCAGAGTCCACTTTCTTTCTTGTTTTTTGAGGGGCTTGAAACTTCTGGAGCATCACCTGATCTTTACATGGGGGAAGGAAGAAAAAAAAATCCTGAGCTACAAACAAAAACCCAACCTTGTTCCTTTTAATGTAGGAACCATTATCTCTTCAATCCCAGCTTTAAGATTCAGAGCTAACATACGATGCTAGTGGTTCCTGGAGGAGATATGAATTCATTTCTGACGTCTGCTGCGCTCTGAAAACCATTTGTCCACAGGCTCCAGGAATGACAAGGTCTCTGGGGGTCATCCCCCACCCCTGCTCCCTTCTCTTGCTTCTCAGGTCTCTATTTTCACCAGCTACTACAGTTGCTCACAGCTCTGTAAATAATCTCATTGCCACGTAAACGCTGACTCCCTCTAAGGGGATCTGGTAAATCCTGATTATGAATTCATGTCCCTACTTCTAACTGGCTCGCTCACACCCCTGCCTTGTCCCTGCTGGGTGGAAATGCATGTAGGAAGCTCAGTTACAGGCTGACAAGTTTAGCAAATGAATGAACACATTTCCTGTCCACAGGGTAGAATTTCACTCGGAAATAGTCCCTGGCCTCAGCCAGGGCATCAGGGCTGTGTCCCATTTCAGGACACTTCAAGGGAGCCCAAGGAACAGCTGTTGAGCAGATGAAATGCTACTTGTTGTCAGCACCTTTCCTCAGCAACCTAACCCTTTCCCTGCCAGGTCATTGCCCTGCTGACTTCCAGTCTCTGGATTTTAACCATTTCATCAGTAGCAAATACCAAAGGCATTTGATCTCTGAGCATCTGCCAGAATGAATGAATTCCTCATTCAGGCCCATTGCTTACTGCTTATACCTTCATGGAAGGTGAAGCAAGTATTTCTTGCTTCAACCTTCCATGAAGAGTGATCACAGAGAGGCAGGGCCTGGGGGTTGGGGGGTGGACAGGAGAAGCACACAGGCCCCCTGAGAGGTGGCCCAGGGGGCAGGAAGAGACCTGCAGGACAGGGCCTAAGGAGGAGCTGGGAGATGAGGGAGGAACCCCAGTCTCTGCGGAGTTTCCCCAGTCAAAGGGAAGGGCTCACAGGCCCAGGTATAAAAGCAGACAGAGGCAGGGCCAAAGAAACCAGGCATCCTGGCTGGTGGCCTGCAGGCTTTCCTGAGCTCTGCCCCGCCTCTCTCCTTGCCCGCCAAGTCTGGCTGCTTCTCTGGGCCTTCTGGGAATGCTAAGCCTCTCTCTCTGCCACCTCGGGTTTCCTTTCAGTGAAGCAGTGAGATCCACAGATACTAGCTTCCGTGAGATGCTTGAATCTTTTTCAGCTCTGGCTGGCCTCAGTTTCCCCATGAGGTTCAAGTGAGTGGAGAGAGAGCAGAGTCAATGAAAGGCAGCATTTAGCTTACTCGAGGCAGGAGCATTGGTGCCTGCACAGAGCCATGTTTCCACCCGCCGTGACCTCAGCCAGTAAGGTAACCCATCTGGAGCGCGATCTGCTGACCCCTCACTCCCCACCGTGGCTCCCTGAGTCTGTGCTGGTCCTTCCATCCCAGCACCAAACACAGCCCCACGTCACTGCTCGCGCTGGTGATTTCCTACTAAGGAGGCTGCTGCATGGCTGGGTCTCAGATGCCCCTCAGATGCATGGCTGGGATGCTTGGGCTGCGGTAAACAATACTGCGGTTTGCCTGTAAACTGCCAAAGTGGCAGCTTCCCTGACACCCACCATCACACCTCTCACTGCAGCAGCAACAGTGACAAGAACACAGCCTCCTAGACGACCCCGCGCCGGCCCCACTTGCCACACCTGGACCAGGACACTTCCTTAATGGGTGGTGTGGCAGGAGTTTCCCTTGCCGGTGGGAGCCTGGCCCAGCCACACACAAACCCTGCCTGAGGAGTATGCTTTAGTGACCATTCTGGCTGGCCAGACGGGCTGGGGCACAAGCCCACGCTGCACGGAAGCAAGGAGGAGGACGGGCTCCAAGAGGCTGGCGTACTCAGGAGGCATCGTTGTTAGCTGCTTCAGAAGTAGGAGGGCGTAGCGCAGCCGAAGCCCCAACACTGCCGTGGACCTGACCCCCATCCCGCTGGGCTGTCTGCTTAAGTAATGTGACTTTGAACAAGGTTCTTAGCATCTCTGAAATCTGTTTCTCCTCACTGTAAAACAGGAACAGTAAACCCTATCTCATATACTCGTGAAGATTAAAGATAATGTGTCCAGTACATAATGGATTTTCAATAAATGCTAATTTACCTTTCCGTCCCTCCCAGCCCAGTGTGGTGATTCTAAGTGGGGTAACGATACTGAATCAATAGTCTTCCCTCCAATCAGAAGCCTTTTACCTGCACTGTGTCTTTAAATAACCACCAGGCGTCACCTCACCAACCGTCTGCTTGTGCTTGATTGCTGAGTGCTCTATTTCTTGTAGGTGGCTTTTGAGCCTCTGCTTGAACACCTCCAGGGACAGTGATCTCATTAGCTCCCAAGATAGCCCATTATTTTTAGAGAGAGCTGCCTGTTTGAAAGTTCTTTCTATGGAGCTGCTGTCCTCTTACCTGTAATTTTCACCTGTTGGTATCAGTCCCCACTCTGGAACCACCTGGACCGTTTTGATTCTGATCCATCCCCTGCTTGGCATGGTGGGTGTCACTATAGAGAACACAGACCTTGCCTATGAGAAGTCACAGGTCAAGATGAGAGAGGGGCAAGGCTGGGAACTTGTTGCCTCGCTGTGTGCATTTTTTGTGTCTGCAGGGTATGCAGTCAGAGCCCTCTCAGTGGGGATGAGCTCCCAGAATGGCTTCCCCGTCACAAGGCTCCCTCAGAATCTGGAGGAAAGATGGGCTGGTCCACTTGTACTGAGCCCTTGAGGGTGGTGTGGGAGATACAGTGAACCCAAATGACCTCTCGTGGTGCTGAACTTCCTGCCTGGGAGACGGAGGGCCTCAGGAGCCATGGGCACAGGATGGTCCTGCAGTAGCAGCCTGGCAGATCCTGCTTCCTCTCTGGTGGTCGGGCTCCATGCCGTCCCTGCCAACGTGGTCAGCCAGCAGCTCTCAGAATTATTTTCTGGAAGTGGAAGTTATTTTGCGATTCAAGCAGGCCTGTGCTCTGTGCATGCCAGCCAAGTGCTCGGTATCCAGGGCCACTCCACTGTGGGCAGCTGCTTGTTTGAATCCCCTAGAAAGGAGCGTGCTCAGGCAGGAAGCCTGGGGTCCGGCAGGGTGCTGTCTGAGCCCCAGGATCCTGGGTTTTCTCTGGGAGACAGGCGTAGGCATGCAGGGACAGTGGGAAGAGAGCTCACTGTAACTGGGAATGTCATCTAGGGGTGAGATGGCAGGTCCTGCAAGAAGGCAAGAGGAGATTGGCGGGGTCTGGGCTAAGATGCAACATCCATGCACCAATGCCCTGTTTCCAGCCAGCGCCTCCCCAGAGCAGAAGGCAGTGTGGCCGGCTTGAGGGAGGTTAGGACAGCTGGGCTGGTGACCCTGCTGTGTGGCCAGCTCTGAGGAGGAACCCCCATGACCATCAGGAGGCTGTTGCAGCTCAGAGGTAGGTTCAGGCCTCTGTTCCCAGGCCTCTGTATCTCTGATCCCCGGCCTCTGTACCCAGGCCTCTGTTCCCAGGCCTGTGTATCTCTGATCCCCGGCCTCTGTACCCAGGCCTCTGTTCCCAGGCCTCTGTATCTCTGATCCCTGGCCTCTGTACCTCACTTACTGCTTCACTGAGCCCCACCCCCAGTGGCTGGAAGGCAGCCCCATGGAAACAGTCTGTTTAATGCGATGTTACCCCTGGAAGCAGTCTCCACTACGGGGACTTAACCAGCCTCTCTGTGCAGGGGCGGGCACTCTCACGACCTAGAAATGTCAGTTCTCTTCTACTGGGGTTCCCTCTGCCCCACCCCCTTTCTATTTTGGGCAGTTTGTGTCTGGGTGTGGGGAACGCCTCTTCCTTCTCTCTGAGGTGGGAGTCACTCTGAGTCCCAGGCCCACATCTCAGGGCCTTTTGCCCAGAAGCCTCTGAGAAGCCCCTTGTTCTCGCTCTCTGCGTGGAACAGTGGTGTGTTTTGAGGGATCAAAACCCCTCTTGTCACAAATGTGTTCCCTTAGGCCCACCAGAAGCAGGTGCTGAAATGCCCCCAATTCCAGTCATGTTGCTGTTAAGGACGATTTTTCTTCAGAAAGACCCTGTCAAAATGCAAATGTTACTCTTACTGGAGAGGGTAACATGGTAACTTATTACCAACCATTATCCCTTTAGTGCAGTTTATCAGCTTCCCAGCCGAGAACGGGGCCTGGGGAGAGAGGAGAATGCAGGTCAGGTAAGGTTTGACTGAGGAAGGGCATGGGAAAGGGTGAGAGAGGAGCCCTGGACAGGACGGGCGCCTGGATGGATGGGGAACAGTCAGGGAGATGGCAAGAGCAAGGGAAGAGCAAGTGTGGCCAGTCACGGTGCCGCCAGCGGGGCTGCTCCCTCAAGCCCTGGTGCCACTGGTGTCACCTCGTTTTCAGGAAGGGGCATCCTTAGATAAAGATAGCCCCTTCTAGATTATAAATGGAAAAGAAAGAGCCCTGTGGATGATTCGGAAATCATTACGTTTCATTTTGTCAAACATTATTTTCTTTCCTAGCCCTTTGCTTGTTAAGCTAATGTTAATATTAATCTATAATTCCTGGAGACACATCGATGGACAAGAGAGGAAGAGGAGACACAAATTACAGGGCAGGGAGAGTCAGACTGAGATTAAAGCCCTGCTCCGGGTAATTCCCAAAGAACGTAGCCCACATATATAGTAGATAAGAGAGCGCTTGCAGTCTTAGGTGATTTTCCTAGCAATCCCCCATGGGGAAGGCAGCAAAAGTCTTCTCTCTTCCTGGCTCTAACAGTCACACTGAAGAGATATTTTGTGTTTGTTTACTCTGCAAAGAAAAGAAACGATTGAGCTTTAGAACCATAATGTCCTTCCAAGGAAAGTAAGCCCTGTACCCGCAGGCCTGCTGCTGCGTGTAGGGTGGAAAGGTGGCAGCAGGTTAGAGAGGGGCAGCCCTCGGTGAGAGTGAGAAGAGTTTGGAGACCTGGGGACAATTCAGAGGAAAGAAGAAGCGGTGATGGGGAAGAGGCCGAGACTTGAGTCCAGCAAGAGGCCCGGCCAGAGTGCTTGGGAAGAAGGGAGGCCAGCGGCTGGCAGGGGGTTGACCAGAGCTGCCAGTGTTTTGGTGAATACTGGGGGTGGGGGCAGCTCAGGAACACCCTTTTTTATCTCCAGGGGACTTTCGGTAAAGTCTGACGCACACCCAGAAGATGGTGTGAGCGGAGGGTGTTTGTAAATCCTGTGCGGGGCTGAATCCCACATCCCGGTTGATGTGTCATAAGAAGGGGACAGGAGTTGTGGTCAGCAGGATGGCCATGGACTGAACGGATTCAGAGAAGACACAGCTGTGAATCAGGGGTGACCAAGAGAACATAAGCACCTGCGAACTTGAAGAAATCTTCAAGTCTTTTGACTTCTACAGACTGAGTCGGTGAGGGGCCCAAACTGACTCCAAAACCATGCCTTCAGGTCCAAGGAGACCCCTGCAGACAGAGTGCAGCAGGATAATATTTGGGGGTATCGGGCGATATGTTTTTTCCAGGCATTTCTTGTATCTCCCTCTTCCCCCTTGCGGGAGGTGGCAAGCAAGGCGTCGAGGGAGTAGTGATAATCTAGAAGGCAATTCTTGTATTATGCGTTTCAAAAGCCCAGCCCTCAAAGCAAGACAGAGAGAACCCAGGACAAAATCAGAAGACACGAAGCCATATGCAGTCTGTCAGTCCCCACCCTCGGAGCCAAGATGCCTCAGGTTGTGCTGGAAGATGCAGCGCCTGGGAAGCAGCAGAGTGGTTCCCGGTGAGAGCCCCAAGAGAACACTCCTCCCCGCACCCCGGCCGCCCCTGCCCACCCTCCAGGCTGAGTCCAGAGGCAGGCTTGGGGAACGACAGAACTTCCAGACCAATGACCAACGTGGGGATCCTTTCCCAGCGAGAGGAAAGTGGCAATTTCCAGGGTTCTAGCATGGGAGCAGAAGACCCTTCTGTGGAATGTCCAGGTGTATGGGGAGGGTCCTCGCAAAGCAGAATGTGTGGTGTGCAGCCGACAGCTGTCGGCAGGTGGCTCAGAAAAGCCCAGGAACCTGGAATGGCTGTGTGGCTGGGGAGAGGAGGGCCAGCAGTGACCCATGGGGCCCGAGGGCTGCAGCCCAGACAGGACAAGGAGTGTAGGTGGATGCCAGTGTGGCGAGAGGCCACTGAGAATGGAACCGCGACCCTTCCCCCAACCCAGGCGAGGGCGCTGGGTAGCCCCTCCCCAAATTCGAGGCAGTCTCCAGTAAAGCAAAAAATTAGAGCCCTGAAATGAACCGAGGTTAATTTCCTGCCACACAATGGAAACTCAGAATCAGAAATCATTTCGGTTATAGCAAAAGTAGTTACGTTTCTTTTAGAAATGGTTCTGTGAACTGAGGTTCCTTCTCATCCACAGCAACGTTTGGCTCAGGGAGTTTTGGGTCTCGGCCCAGCTGTGGGATGCTGGTAAAGGCTCAGGGATGATTTGGTGGCAGTAGAGGGGCTACCCTAGGGGATCTGATCTCCCCGGCTCTATCCTTCCTAAGGGGAGGAGATCAGGGTGAGGGCAGGGAGCCCCTTCCCGAGGTTCACTTCAAAGCAGTGTGTTCAGACCGGGAGGAACCAGAGGCCTTTCCCTTTCCTCCCTCACAGAAACTTGCCATTTCAACCCCAGAGTCACACTATCTCAGCAGAAAGGCTGAAACTGATACAGGCCAGATGCTGGGCTTCTCTTACGGACACAGCGAGAGCCTGGCCGCCCCCAGCCGGGCTGCAGGGGGAGTGGCTCATCGGCAGGAAAATGGCCAAACCAAAGCGATGCCTAGGCAGTCAGAGCCGCCCAAGTGTCAGCGGAGAGAAAAACGGTCAATGAATGATCCCAGAGCGGCCTAAGGCAGACACCCCAAGGTCGAGGGCTCAAATCCACACAGGTGGCCCCACTCCCGCTGGACAGGCAGTGAGGGGATGGGGACGTCTGAGCTTCCTCGGGTGGCCTGCCCTGGAAATTCATGGCATGGGTCCCTATTTTGGCAGGCAACCCACCCTTCCCCACCCCCTCTTCCTGAATCTGTAGAAAAGGCTTTTCTTGGGGCTCCAAGGAGGTAGGATTCTCAGCCTTGTACTACCTGCTTCTTGTCTCACTGAATTCTTTTTGTACCTGTTCTCTGATGAGTAGGTGCCATTTATCCAGCAAGAATTAACCAGGTTACAGTCTTATACTCCTTTTCTTGTTTTCCTTTATCTGCCTTTGAGTTTCTGAGGTTCAGCTGCCTCAACTCAAAGGCTGAAGGGAGATTTCCATAAGGCGCTTGCTTCTTGGGCTGACTTTTAGGATCTAGGGTGACAGGGGATGGAGCGTTTTGGCCTCTGTACCCCAACTATGCTTTGCACCAGACTAAAAGGAATACTGTCCCCACCCTCTCCCCGCAGAGTTCCCACCCCCAGAGGTCAAACATTAATCACCTTCTGGAAGCCTGTTGCAGGGCTTGTAATGGAACTGACTCCATTGTCATGGTAACCCTTGCTGGCCTGGCCAGGGGCTGCTCTAGGCCTGCCTGTCTCTTCTGAGTTTCACATTTATTTACAAGCAGTGAGCTCCAGCCTGGTAGGTCTTAAGAGCAGCTCCTTGTGATTAGGGGCCCAAGGGGAAGGCTGTGAGTGATCTAGGCCTAAACTAGTCCTTAGTCGACAATGTGATTCTAAATCTGGCTCACTCATTCCAGGAAGATGAGACCTGTCACTACATCACTGACTATCACCCTGCCCATTGACTGGACACGTCCAAAGACTGGCAGAATTGTATATTTGAAAAATCCTGAGCTTTGGAGCAAACACATCTAGGTTTGAGTACTGACTCTGCCAGTTAACAGCTGTGTGTCCTTGGGCAAGTTACTAAAACTCGCTGATCTTCAGATTCTACCTCTCCAAGCAGGGGTAATAATACCTAGTGCACAGTGTAATTGTTAGACTTCAATAAGGTAACTATATAATGCAGGTGTGGCAGACTTTTCCAAAAAGGTGCCAGACAGTAAATATCTCAGGTTTTACAGGCCACACGATCTTTGTTGCAGCTACTCAATTCTCTCCTTCTAGCTCAAAAGCAACCAGAGCCAGAGCCAACAGTAAGTAAAGACCGTGGCCGCGTTCCAACAAAACTTCAGAGTGGCCTCCAGGTGGCCCTTGTTGGGTAGTCTGGGATGAGCACACTTTCTGGGCAGGAGCTGTATCCAAATGAATGATTTGCATCACAGCTGCGCGGAGAAGGGACTCCAGCGAAGGGTGGCAGCGTGGTGACCCAGCCCAGGGCAGGATGAGGACTCTGGCCTGCCGCAGGCTCTGCAGGGCCCTTCATGTCTCTAGGGAGGTGTGCTGAGCTGTGATTTATTAACGCTCTTAACCCAGGCCTTCCTCAAAGAGGTTTGCTGGGAATGAGGGAAGGAAACGGGGGACCTAACCCACTCACAGCACTCTAATTTAATCAGGTTCCGGGCAGTGGGGTTTTCCTGGACCCTCTAACAGCAAAGGGGATTTGGAGCGGTTTTTAATTCTGTGTTCACAGGTTCCAAACAACCAGCGAGTAAGGATGCACCAAACTCTTATGCCCAAAAAACGCTCAGCCTTGCTGAGGGGTAAGCAGCCACCTCCTTGTGAGACAGGAGCTGGGCCCTTGGGGCCAGGAGGCTGCAGGCTGTGGAGCATCAGTCCTTCCAGAGTGCTGGCTCACTGCAGCGGGGCAGTGACCTGCTTTCAGAACTCAGGCAGTGACTTTCCAGGCTGGAGGCTGGCTGGGATCAGGCCTGTGGTGTCAGAGCCTCATGAGGGGGACAGAGCTTGCTGTGCTGCTGGTCTGGACAAGTCATCATGTGACCACAGGGAAGGGTTTCCCATCTCGGGCCTCCGTTTACCTCTCTGTAAAATCGGTTCATCCCCCCTGCCCTGCCAGACTCCGTGAGGCCGAGTAGGTGTGGGGAGCAGGCTGGCTGCGGGGATCCGTGGGCACCGGTGGTGCACGACTCCCAGAGAGTTCTATTTCTGTGCTTTGTGCTAATGACACCGTGTTTTCTCCCGACAAGAGCTCAGCAGCTGTTCCTTCCTGCTCACCCCTGTGGCATCCCTGTTGAGGGGGAATATTTCTAGTTCTCGCTGACAGCTTTCTCTGCCTTGGGACGCTTTCTTCAGCTCCTTATACCGATGCCTTACACGTGTATGGCACTTCACAGTTTACAAAGCGACTTCAGAGACCCAGGCGGGGGGGTGTCCTTTGAGGTTGGCCCGGCAGGTGGGTCCAGGCCTGAGTCAGCGATGAGGAAAGCTGGTGAGATGGGTTCACACTCCGCTTGGTCCTTGCCACCAGCGGGTTCAGAGCTGGGCCCGGCCAGGCTCACCTGGCTGCACCTGCTGCCTCACCCACTTCACCTTTGCCTCTGCAAAACTTCTCAGGAAACCTGTTCCCTGTACAAAGAAACAAACAAACAAAATGATTGTTTTGACTTACATCTAGCTTTTCACTGTAATAAAGGTACTAAGGAATACTTTGGGAGGAATGGTAGGAAGTAAATTAAAAGAAAAAAAAGAAAGATGAAGAGGGTTTTTATGCTGAAAAGCTGCCTCTTCTCTCCCCAGAACTGAGCTTCTGTCAGCATCACTGGCTCAAAGTAAATTCCATTTTCAAATGTGACTCTTTCCCCCAAGCCTTCCACAAACTCAAGCCAGACAGGTTTGAGGGAGAGTGTGAGCTATTTTTACCAGTCTGGGGTTCTCCCTATTCATTGTTGGAGAGAAAAAAAAAAAAGACAGTTGAAAATCCTAAAGAATGTTCTCCGGTTGTGAATTTGCACCCAGCTGTCTCTATGTGTCCACATCCACCAGCATGCCTGCCGTTCCTCTGGGGAACCTGAGGTCAACACTCTTTTCCTCTCTGAGAGGCTTGCTTGGCCCCCTGTCGTCTCTGGATGTAAGTAGCACTAACAAGCTATAACCACGCCCTAGGCCCTCGTCACCCCAGGGGCCTCCCGGTCTGTGGAAAACTGGACACCACCTTCTATATCCAGGGGGCAGGAAGGGAGCCTTTGCTCCATAGTCACGGCTTCTAAAGGAGACTGTCCTCTAAACTTCCACCCTCGGGCACTCTGTCTTCTCTAGGTCCTGCTTGAGTGGTAGCCAAGATTGTGAGCCTTTGAGATAAAAAATAAAAATGATAGCAGGAAAGAAAACCCATAATGCTGAGCCAAGCCTCCTGACAGCAGAAGGCCCTCTGAAGGAAGCAAGAACCGATACAGAGAAAATCCTTGCAAACAGCCATTCTTTCCCACTCCCTTCCCCCACCTCTCTCCCCTTCCTCTCTATCCCTTCCTCCCCTCATCTTTTTTTTCTCCTTCTCTTTTTCCCTGTAAAACCTACCTTCCTTACTGAGCAGGGCACCTATACCACAGACCCTTAACTATATTCTCATCTAGAATAAATGAGGTTTGTGTCATATTTTAACCCTAGGCAAAATTATATTAGAATGAACAGTGAGTTCCAAGAAACTGTCTAAATAATTTTGTTACGTTGGAAGTTTTTCTAGCAAGTGTTGCTAGGAAAAAAGTATGACTGAATATCTTTGAGGCCACAGAGTGTTTTTATTGTAAGGGAATTTGACATAATAGTAAAGGGATATCCCAGGTATAGTGCTGACATTTTCTCTGACCCTCAGAGCTTCACATGCCACCCCTACCAGACTCCTTCCAAGCCCTCTGAGATGCTGCCATTCAGCAGCTGGCCAGGTGTTCCTCACAGCTGTATGACCTGCTGGACTTAATTACCCACTAAGGGATTCCCTGAGGACTTTCTGTGTGATTAGCAGCTGGCTGGGTGCTTTGAAGACTTTGCAGAATGTAAGACAAGATTCCTGCCCTCGTGGTGTTTACAGTCTAGATGAGGGAGATGCATCCAGTACACACACAGCCAAATTGAATAGAACAGGGCCATACCTAGGTAAGTGCTACCCTGTATGCCATCCTCGGTCTGTCTGCCACGTGAACCCATCCTTCTAGACACAGGTGAAGATTAAGCCAGCCCTCCCCTCATATCCCCATCCTCCCAATGCTTCATACTCCTTTGCATATAGTATACAAATTCCACTGTAGAACATATCACATTGTGTCGTGTGTTGGTTACTTTCATCTCTGTCTCTATAAGCGTTTTGAGCTCAAAGGCTCCATCTTGCAAAGTATCTAGTGAGGTACCAGGCACACAGTCAGTTTTCAAGAAAATTTTTAAATGTTTGTTGGATGTACGATGTGAGTTAAGGACTGGTGCGAGGGAACTGTTGGCTGGCTGCCCCTCCATGTGGGATTCTGTAACGGGGCTACGCTACACAAGGAAAGGTACATAAGGAAAGGAGATGCTGCAGAGGGCTGGGTGTGAAATCACAGCACGCACAGCTTCATGTAATAAAGGTACTAATTTCCTTCATGTGGAAGGAAATTAGAACCCTGAGGCTCACTTCTCTGTGCATAACTTTGGGGTCAGGAAGTCTAGTTTGGAGATGTCGGAGGTGGAAACTGGCCTCTCTGGGCCCCTCTTAGCTGCATCTTTGGGAGAATTGATGTCTGCATTTTAATTCTCTCCAATACGTCATTAACCCCCCAGACACCCTTCCCACTGCAACAAGAGCCATGATGAAGGTCGGAGGAGGAGAAAGAACTCTCTTTGAGGGTCCTGTCCTTTGCCCAGTGAGAAATGATCTATTAGAGGCTGACAAATCAATAAAGGCAATTTAAGCCCCTTTCTTGGAGTCTGTGTGACTTACAGGAAGGCAGTGGTGTAGTGCCTGGGGGGTGCCACGGGCCCCTTGCTCCTTCCCCTCTCTGCAATTATAGTAAATTCGCTTAATGCTCTAAAAGCCAGTGAATCATGTCGACTGGTGATGGGATGGGGAAGGTGAGAGGGAAGACTTCGGATGCTGGCAGATGCCCTGCTAACCTTGGTTCTAATTAGGTTTGAGTGAATAGCAAACAGAACAATCCTTCATTTGCGACAACCAACCGTGGTGGAAAAGAGACCCCTCGTCGGTTGCTGCAGATGAGCGATACCCTGGATCTTGCGAGAAGCCAGTATGACTCCTCTCCTCTGGAACACGTCTCTTGAAAGGGTTGGGGCTCTGCTCAAGCACTGGTGGATTTAGACCCATATTCTCCAAACTGGGGCCGAGGTTAACATCTTGTAAGTGTTCTGCTTGTTCCTTGCGAGGGGATGGGAATCCTATAGAGATGGGGCTCATTAGCATTAATCACAAAGAAGAAGCCACAGCATTCCTCTCTTTCGTGCTAAGGGTAGAATTTTAGTAGTCTTAAAATTTAATAGAAAATTCTATAATATAACTGGACTGTATTGATCAAAACTGCCCCAAGGTCAAGAAAGATGAGGGAAGACTTCAAGGCTATAAAGAGCCATCATGACAACTGAATGTAACCTGTGATCCAGGATTTTCTTCACCCACGTACAGCACTATTAGAATAAGGGGAGAATTTGCCTAAAGTCTGTAAATTAGCTAATAATATTGTTACAATGCTAATTTCCTAATTTTTATTATTATTGTATACTACTATGTTAACGTAAGAAAATGTCCTTATTTTTAGGGAATACACATTGAAGGCATAAAGGGGCATCGTATCTGCAACTTACACTCAGATGGTTCAGAAAGAAATCTATCTATCAAAAGCAAGTGTGGTAGGATATCACTGTGTGTGGAATCCAGATGAAGAGTGGATGGGATTTCTTTGTACCAATTCTGCATCTGTTCTCTAAGTGTGAAATCATGACAAAGTAAAAAGCTTTAAAAAATCCAATTTGTAAAGAGATTGCCAACTATGGCCAGTGGAACAGAATATGTCAGTCCCTTTCTCTTCCGCTTTTCCCAAACCGTCCTCTCCATCCAAATCATGGTCAGGTTTGGGATTTAAATCTCCAAATACACAGGGAGCTGTGGGTGATTTCTGTGAAGTGGTTTCTTACATGATGGGCTTACATGAAGAAATTTGAGCAAAGAACCAATGAAAAATGAAGAGCTTGGGCCAGATGGTCACCAAGCTCTTTTCTAGCCCCACATTCTGTAACCTTCTGATTCCATGAAGTAGGAAAAAAAGCTATAATAGTTTGAGGCCTTTAACATAACTTGAAACAACCCTCCTGCCTTGCTTGTGCTACTGATATTCCCTAGGACCACACAGGGCAGAAGAGATGAGTGTTCTACCTACTGCTGTGTGGAGGGCTTCCTTTGTTCTGGAAACCCAAAGCAACGATATTCCCCCCACTGGTCTCAGACAGCCCACCCCAGCTCCTTCTCCCCGGATAATCCCAGCTCAGGTTTGCTAATGTCATGCACTTCCTCAGGGTTCCCAGGACTAAGAGTATGAGAACACATTCCATTAAGATGCAAAAGATTTGTACTGATACTCAATATATCTCTATATACATATGGATGTACACATGCATTTTCCAATGCCAGTCTCCAAAACTGAAATTCTGGAACAATTTTTTTAACTGTCCTCCTTTGTAAAATATCTTTTAAAAATATTTAACGAGCAACCGTCATCAGTTCTGAGTTTCTCTGGACTTAAAGATCAAACCATCTGCTAAGATTGGCTGTGGCACCTTCATAGGTGCCTAGTGCGGTGGCTCGTGGCACTTCTGCGGATAACCCCATGGATGCTTAGCCCCAAGCCACACACCAGGAGCTGATTCTCCTACTTACAGGAAAGGAGAAGTAGATTCTTGGTTGGGAAAGGAGAACTGACCACAATGGATGATAAATGCTTTAACACGCAGTTTTTTGTTTTTGTTTTTTTGTGATACGCGGGTCTCTCACTGTTGTGGCCTCTCCCGTTGCGGAGCACAGGCTCTGGACGCGCAGGCCCAGCGGCCATGTCTCACGGGCCCAGCCGCTCCGCGGCATGTGGGATCCTCCCGGACCGGGGCACGAACCTGTGTCCCCTGCATCGGCAGGCGGACTCTCAACCACTGCGCCACCAGGGAAGTCCATAATGCACACCTTTTTTTGGTTTGTTTTTGACTGTGTAGCAGATAACTATGGTGGACATTGTTAGTTGACATACCTAATAACCATTCTTCTCTTCTTCTCTATTATCAGAATCCCTGTTTTGCTTGTGAGTGAAAATACTTACCTTCGCACACTATCCTAAAGCTAGGAGTGCTCATATAATCTAGTTTTGGCAGATGGGTTGTAAGAAGGAATTTCAGGGAAAGTTATCTTTCCTGATAAAAAAAAAAATAGACACAGCCGGCACTAGCCTTTTTCCTTTGCCTTTTCCCTGTCTTTAAGCCTAGGGAGTATGTAAGTGTCTGTGATGCCTGGACTGGAGAACAGCTATTCTTGGAGCTGTGAGGCTGGGAGCCATAAACAGTGTTGGTGCAGCAGGGTCTAAAAGGAACCTGAGCTCTGGCTCCCTCCCTGGGCTGCCCCTGGCCATTGCACTATATGGGAAAATGTACCTCTTGTGGTGGGGTTTTTACTGCATGCCCCTGAAGGCCACCTCAACGGAGGCATCACCCCTTCCCCCATGCTTGTGCTCTTCCGTGGCTCTGACTTCACACCCAGGTCCACTCATGTGCTCATCAGAGAGTCACCCGCTCTGCTCTACGGTGTCTGATTCAGGGATGGGCCCACAGCTTAAGCAGAGCAGTTGGGATAAATGAAGACTTTCGTACCAGAAAGATGGACTTTCTTCACCTGTGGATTTGGAATTACGATGGTACAAAGTCTACAATTGCAGAGACCATGTGGTTGAGGTGAGAAGAAAACCTGCTGAGGAGGAAGCTAACATTTGCGAGCACAGCTCCCAGCTGAGAGGTGAAGGGTCTGGGTTCTCATGACATCATTTGAGCCCCTATGTCAAACTGTGCATAAAGCTGGTCCTAACCTTGGACTGTCTTATTATATAAGCCAAGAAATGTCCTTCTTCCTTAAGCTAGTTAGGGTTTCCTTGAGCCAGGTAGTACTGCAGAAGCCCTTATTGATTCAGAGGCTCACTGAGGGGGTGAGCCAACTGGGGGGAAATTCCTGGCAGCAGATTTTGGGTACTTGGAAAGGGCCTCATGGCTGATGACCTGGGGTGTGATTTGTAGGGGCAGGAAGCTTAGTTTAAGGAGAGTTTGAGTCCGTGTCAGTGTCATTCTTCATCCCAGTTGGACACACATTTTGATCTTTGGGCCCAGTGAGAACAGTTCTGTCAGCTCTGAAAATGAGACCCATCTTGGAGAAAAACAGGGGTCTAGTTTGTTTGCCCTGGGGGAGGGTAATGCAGGCTAATGGAATGTCCTGTGGTGAGTTATCCACTCATCTTTCAGGAAACACAGTCACTGGGGACAACATTCACTTTCATAAAATTGTCTCTGACACCATCTTAATTCCACAAATTACTGTCAACTGGAGCCGTAAGGAGTTATTTTTCAACTAAATTTACTTGGCAGGCCATAGGGCAGGCTTTCAGAGCGTAGCTCATAAATGGTCCTGGAACTTTCCAAGTGAAATACCTGGCATTTTGTGTCTAGTTTTAACGCAGAGGAGGTAGGAGATAGGAGCTGTGGAGGGAATGGCAGGTCTCAGAGGTTAAAGGAAAAGCCCACATCCTGTGGACTTAATATCATCTGGGATGAACCCACTTGAGAGAGCTTGAGGCATGTGCTGGAGGAAAGGTGAGACCCACAGTCCACGGCGAGCTGAGGAAAGTGGGCCCTAATGTACTGTAGCGTGTCCCTTCTTGTTTTAAACCCTCACCTTGAGAACAAAATCTACCTCAGAGGTTAACATTGTCACTCTTCTGAGACACCGTGTCTTCAGTGCATTGTCTTCCGCGTCAGCCCTGAGCCCCAAGAATCCACATGTCCCCCAGGTGCTGTGGCTTTTATCCTTGGCCTTTCGGGACAGCAGAGATGGCTGTCTAGGATGGAGAAGGCTGGGCCTTCCCTCCTGTTCCTCCAGCACAGCTTCTGGATTCAGCCAGGGACCACCCACCCTCTCCAGGGCCTGAATAGAAAAAGCCAGGCTTCCAGAATGATCTACATGGGCTTCCTCCTCCCAGCTAAGTACTACATAAAACTGAGGGGTGAGAGCTCCTATAGAGCTCCAGTACCCTCACCCCAAACACCTTATGGATGTGCTTTGGGGCCGTCAACGAGAACCTCATCCTCACAGCAGTTTTACATGGTGAGCATGGTGGCCCCGCTTCATAGATCAGGAAACGGAGCTCAGAGAAGGTGAGACATTTACCCAGGCCACCCAGCCTGTGCCAGAGCTGGTCTCTGTCTCTGAGGTCGGTGTTCCCAGTGTTCTTGCCCCTCTGCCAGCCTGCATTTCCCCAGGAACCCTGCGGCCAGAGCACAGTCAGGCCTTTGGGGAGCAGGCGGTAGTGTGGGTGGAGTGAGGTTCCCTCGCTGGGGTCTCTCGACACCTGATGGCTATGAAGGTGCTTGAGGGGCAGGTGAGACTGTGCTCCCCTCCCCCCACTCCTCCACCTTCCCTCTCTTCAAAAGAAAAAAAAAAAAGAGAGATTTAGCGCCTTTATCTCTGACCCAGGTCACAGCTGGAGAAGAACACAAGTGAAACAGTCCTTGTGGCTCTGAAAACCCCTGGCTGCTTTCCTAGGGTTGAGTCATGTCTCTACTTCAGGAAGGTGTCATTAATGTGGTGCAATAAAATGAACAAATGCAAGTAACAGTGTGGCGGAGAGCTCCCCAAAGGAGCTGAGAAATTTCTGGGTTGTATCCATAAGCGTGGGCTGAAAACGAAGATCACAGAAGGTGTTGATGGGCCTGGAGCTTGAAAACATTCCTTTGGAGCAATTAAGAGGCAGCTTAGCACCTCCCTGGGCTATATGCTCTTTGAAGATGCCTGGAGTTGGATCAGGAAGTTTGTTTCTTCAGATATGTTTTTATAGTAAGTGTGTGTGGGTGAGACCAAGGCTGGGCTCAGTCCCTGGGGCAGGTGCCCCAAGGATGTGGATGGAGGTAAGTGGGTGGCAGGAAAAAAATGAAATAAAAATTGTCTTTGGAGTTTCTGTCCTGGAGATGGCAGGACCCTGCAGGATGTGACATGATGTCCTGGAGATGGTGATGCATTTGCTCTCCTATCCGGGGGTAAAAGCAGCGTCTCCCAGAGAGGATTCAGATCCTAGTCTACAGCTTAGCGCTGGGGGTAGTCCAGGAAGTGCCTGCTTCTGAGGCGTGGCCCAGGAGAGTCTTTCTATATAACATTTCTGGGACTTGTGCCTAAGTGCACATGGAAAGCCTGGCCACAGCTGATCAGACGAGGGCCTCAGGCTGGAGCCAGAGACGACTGGCCTCGGCGAGGGGTTGGACGTTAGGTCTTATTGTTTTGTCTTTGTTGTTTTTAATTTATTTTTCAAATTAAAAAAATAACACCTGTATATATTTAAGATGTACAATGCGATGTTTTGATGTACACATACATTGTGAAATGATCACCACAGCAAGCTAATGAACATATACATCATCTCGCAGTTACCATTCTGTGTCTGTGATGAGAATGCGTAAGATTTTCCCTCTTGGCAATTTCAAGTATACAAGACAGTGTTGTTAACTATAGTCACATTGTTGTACATTAGATCTCCAGAACACACTCATCCTACCTGACTGAAACCTTGTACTCTTTGACATCTGCTCATTTCCTCCCTGCCACCCATACTCTACTCTCTGTTTCTATGAATTTGAATATTTTAGTTTCCACATATAAGTAAGACCATGTACTGTTTGTCTTTCTATGTCTGGCTTATTTCACTTAGCATAATATCCTCCAAGTTCATTCATGCTGATGAAAATGGCAGTATTTTCTTCTTTTTGAAGGTTAAATTATATATATATATATATATGACAATTTCTTTATCCATTCATTTATCAGTATACACCTAGGTTGTGTCCATATCTTGGCTGTCGTAAATAATTCTGCAATGAACATGGGAGTGCAAATCCTGATTTCATTTCCTTTGGTAGCTACCCAGAAGTGGCACTGCTGGATTATATGGGACATTGGATGGTGATGAACCAACCTAGTAGGAACCTCTCTTTTGCTGGATGTGCTCTAAGAGTACAGAGACTGGACGTTCACCCCAGCTCAGACTGTATTCTGGAGGACCCCGACCTGTGAGAACTCTAGATTTCCTGAGGCCGCTGCACCTCCTGGCACTGATGCCCTGGGCTGCTGAGGGACTGTGGGGTTGAAGCAGTGTCTCGTGGTGTCCCAGGCCCCTGGCAAGGTAGTTTCAATCAAGCCCCATGCTGGAAGGGAGCAGATTTAGGCAGAGGATGACTCCACACTCCATCAGGGACACAGGGAAAATGAATGGTCTCTTCTGGACTAGAGTATCTAATCTGCTGACCAAGGCTCCCACAGGCCACCTTAGTTTCTTTTATCCCCCAACCTCTTTCCTCCCCTTTTTCTAACTTCATACAGCCCCACAGCTGGAGAGGTCTTTACATCTCCTAAGGGAGCCGCCTCCAAATCATTCCTTTCCCTTGGCCAGCTCCTGAGCCCCAGGTCCCTGCGTGAACCTTCCAAACGCCTGCCTGCAGGCTTCCAGCAGGGACCCACCTGTGGTGCTGCTGGGCTGAGCGGTCAGTGTGCAAACTGCCTCGGGCCTAGGGCTCACTGAGCCTCCCCATGGACCCTGCTGACTACAGTCCATCCTCTGAGCAGTACCTACAGAGCAGGACCAGGGCCGGACGCTGGAGCTGGAGGGACATCGAGGGTCAGCTCTCAGCTCCAGCCACCCACCTTCCATCCCCATCTCAGGGCTCTGAGGCTGGACATGCATGCTACCTTCCCCTCACTCAGCAGGCAGACCTGGCTGCTTTCCAAGGAGTCTCAGCCCTGGAATCCAGACTCTTCTCCTCCCCTTCCTCTCCTGCACCCCAGAGGGCTTTGATCAAAGCGAGAATAGAAATGAACAGGTTTCGTGGAAGCACAGTCGTGCGGAAAGGCTGGGAGACGTGGTTAGCGATCTGTCAGCAATTTAAACCTAGAAGGTTTCCAGAAATGACTGAGCTGGGGAACTGCCCCCAACTTCCTGGCCTTTTGCCAGTTAGAGGAGGTCTAGCAAGAATGGAGCTGCAGCCTCTTTCTCAGGGCATTACCCTCCAGGAGAATCTGCCCCAGTATTCCAGGGCCCACAATATGCAGGGCCTTTCTCCCAGCATCAAAGATCCTGCAAAGGTCTGCGCCTACTTGTAAAGCAAGAGACATGCTCAGAGGTTTGCCCAGACGCTGCATCTGAGCCAGTGGCTTATTACCCTTCCCCTGCCCATCAGCAGAGGGTAGCATGTGCTGTCTGGGAAAATATGAGGTGAAGTGAAGGATGCTGGGAAAAAGTCTGGGAATCCCTAAGTGGTGAAAAGCACGGGTTGAAAGCCGGACAGATCTGTGTTCCAGTCTTGCCATCTGATGATCTTGGGAAAGTTACTAAGCCGTGCTGAGCCCCAGCTTTGTTGTTTGTTGAATAGCAGCAATATCATCCACCCTTTCGCTGTGGGGAATAAGTGAGCTAGTCCGTGTATTAACAAAATGCTTAGCACTGTGCTTGCCACAAAACTAGACCTCAAAAGATGTAGCTAGTATTAATTAGTTTTTAAAAGGACCCTGAATTTTAGAAGGAGGCTTCAAATGCCCAGGAATTTCATTGTAAAGCCTCCACTTACATACTTGAAACATAGTACAATGTGACCCCCTTCTCTGAAGGGGACACAGGAAGATGACACCTTCTTGCATCGGGAGGGCCCCAGCCCCACCCTCCTTCCCACGTCCACACTAGAATATCTGCTGGAATCCCACTGCCCTATATATCAGGAAGCCTCAGGGCTAGCAGAAATCTTTAATTTTATCTCCCTTATCCTCCCAAAGGGGTTTAACCACTTCTACACCACCTTCTCTACTGTCTCTCCTAGTGGACGGTAGCATACCTAGGAGACATCGCAGGTTTGTTTCCAAACTACCGCAATAAAGCAATTATCACAATAAAGGGAATCATACAAATTTTTTGGTTTCCCGGTGCATATGAAAATTATGGTTACACTATACTGTAGTCTGTTAAGTATGCAATAGCATTATGTCTAAAAAAATGTACATACCTTAATTTAAAAATGCTTTATTGCCACAAATATGCTAAAACCACTATCTGACACTCCAGTGAGTTGCAGTAGCGACAGCAAAGATCACTGGTCACAGATCACCATAACAAATATAATGATTATAAAAAAGTCTGAAATATTGGGAAAACTACCACAGTGTGACAAAAAACAGGAAGTGAGCAAATGTTTTTGGGAAAATGGCACTGATAGACTTTACTTGCTTGACACAGGGTTGCCATAAATGTTCAATTTGTAAAAAATGCAGTAGCTGAAAAGCACAATAATGCAAGGTATGCCTGTATTTAAACCTCTTAATGTCGTAATATCTATCCATCCATTCATCCATCCAGTGAATTGTAGTTGACTACCAGCTAAGTATATACCAATGAGAACAGGATACACACAACTTCCATCCTTGTGAGTCTAGTGAGTAGAGGCAAATACTTAATACATGATAGCTCTGATATTTAATTACAATTGTCATTTATGTTATTGTATACCGAATGTCTTCTGGGAATGCCCACAGTCTAGATAAAATCAGCTCATATCCCCAAACCACTTTCTGCTTCCCAGGATTCCTGGTGGCGGTGGTGGGGTGGGTATCTTAGGTTCTCATGTTCAACTTTGGAGCAAACGCCTGCTTCCTCAGTTCATGAACCACCTAATTCTTTCATGTGTGCTGTTGCTGTTTTACACTGTATCACCCAGATATGACACTCAGCCTCATCCTCAATTTCCAGGAAAACTCTACTAAGACTATAATAATTTGTTAATGAATATACAATGTACAAAGATGTAAATTCTGACATGAAAGACATAAAATGTGTATAAGGAGCGTATATAAAAGGAAAAGTTTTGTTTGCTTTCAAAGTTAAGTTTTTACCAGTTTAAAATAGACTGTTATAAATATAAGATGTTTTAGGTAAGCCTCAGGGTAACCACTAAGCAATAGCTTATAGTAGATATGCAAAAGATAAAGAGAAATGAATCAAAGTGTATCACTACAGAAAATCATCAAATCACGAAAGAAGAGAGCAAGAGGGGAAGAAAGAAATTATGAAACATCTTACCAGAAAATAATTAACGAAATATCAATAGTAAGTCCATACCCATCAATAATTACTTTATTTTTTAATTGTTTTAAAATTTTTATTTATTTATTTATTTTTGGCTGCATTGTTTCTTCATTGCTGCATGCAGGCTTTCTCTAATTGTGGTGAGTAGGGGCTACTCTTCGCTGCAGTTCGCAGGCTTCTCTTTAAGGTGGCTTCTCTTGTTGTGGAGCACGGGCTGTAGGTGCACAGGCTTCATTAGTTGTGGCATGCAGGCTCAGAAGTTGTGGCTCACAAGCTCTAGAGCACAGGCTCAGTAGTAGTGGCACATGGGCTTAGTTGCTCTGCGGTGTGTGAGATCTTCCTGGACCAGGGCTTGAACCCATGTCCCCTGCATTGGCAGGCAGATTCTTAACCACTGCGCCACTAGGGAAGTTCCAGTAATTACTTTAAATGTAAATGGACCAAATTCTCCAATCAAAAGATATAGAGTGGCTGAATGGATTAAAAAATAGACCCAATTATGTGTTGCCTACAAGAGACTTCACCTTTAAGAACACACACAGACTGAAAGTTAAGGGATAGAAAAAGATATCCCATGCAAATGGAAGCCAAAAGAAAGCAGGAATAGCTATATTCATATGAACAAAAGAGACTTTAAGCCAAAGACTGTAAGAAGAGACAGAGAAGGTTGTTATATAATGATAAAGGGGTCAATTCACCAAAATGATATAACATTTATAAATATTTATGCACCCAACATAAGAATACTTAAATATATAAAGCAGATATTAACAGATCTGAAGGGAGAAATAGTAATACAATAATAGCAAAAGACATTAATGCTCCACTTTCAAAAATGGATAGATAATCCAGACAGAAAATCAATAAAAAAATATTGAACTTAGACTACATGTTAGACCAGATGGACCTAACAGATAAACACAGAACATTTCATGCAACAGCAGCAAAATACAAATTCTTCTCTAGCATACATGGAACATTTTCCAGGATAGATGATATGTTAGGCCATAAAACAAGTCTTAATGAATTTAAAAAGACAAATCATATCAAGTACCTTTTCTGACCACAACAGTATGAAACTAGAAATCAATTACAAGGAAAAAGCTGGAAAATTCACAGGTAAGTGGAGATTAAACAACATTCTTCTGAACAAGAAATATCAAAGGAGAAATCAAAAGATAAATAAATAAATAAAAATCTCAAGACAAATGAATGTGGAAATACAACATACCAAGAGGTAGGGGATGCAGCAAAAGGAATTCTAAGAGTGAAGTTTATAGCAATAAGTGCCTACATTAATAAAAAATAAAGATCTCAAATAAACAACCTAAATTTATACCTCAAGGGCCTAGAAAAAGAAGAACAAACTAAGCCCAAAATTCATAGAAGGAAGAAAATAACAAAGATTGACATAGAAATCAATGAAATGGAGACTAAAAGACAATAGAAAAGCCTGGTGAAACTAAGAGATGGATTTTTTTTGAAAAAGATAAACAAAATACACTTATTAAGAAATAGAGAGAACTCAAATAAATTATATTACAAATGAAAAAGGGGACTCACATCTGATACCACACAAATAAAAAGGATTAAAGAGACTACTATAAACAGCTGTCCAACAAATTGGACAGCATAGAAGAAATAAATTCCTAGAAACATACCATCTACCAAGACTAAACCATGAAGAAGTAGAAATCTGAATAGACCAATTACTAGTAAAGAGATTGAATCATATGTAAAAAATTTCCTAACAACAAAAAGTCCAGGACCAGATGACTTCACTGGTGAAATTAGTCAAATGTTTAAAAGAAGATCTAATGCCAATCCTTCTCAAATTCTTCCAAAAAAGAGAAGAGCAGGGAATACTTTCAAAATCATTTTATGAGACCAGCATTACCCTGATACTAAAGGACACTACAAGTTAAAAAAATTACGGACCAATATCCCTGATGAACATAGATGCAAAATCCTCAACAAAATATTCACAAACAAATTCAATAATACATCAAAAGAATGATACAACATGACCGAGTGGGATTTATTCCAGGGATGTAAGAATGGTTTAACATCTTCAGATCAATCAATGTGATACACCACATGAACAGAATGAAGAATAAAAATCATATGATCGTCTCAATAGATGCAGAAAATGCATTTGACAAAATTCAACATCTTTCATGATGAAGACTCTTAAGCAAACTGGGTATAGAGGGAACATACCTCAACATGACAAGCCTACAGCTAACATTATACTTAATAGTGAAAATTTGAAAGTTTTTCCAGTAAGATCAGGAACAAGACACAAATACCTATTCTCACCACTTTTTTTTTTTTTTTTTCTTTTTGCGGTACATGACCACTGTTGTGGCCTCTCCTATTGCAGAGCACAGGCTCCGGACGTGCAGGCTCAGTGGCCAGGGCTCATGGGCCCAGCAGCATGTGGGATCTTCCCAGACCGGGGCACGAACCTACATCCCCTGCATCGGCAGTGGACTCTCAACCACTGCGCCACCAGGGAAGCCCTCTCACCACTTTTATTCAGCATAATATTGGAAGTCCTAGCCAGTTCATTTGGGTAAGAAAAATAAATAAAAACATCCAAATTGGAAAGCAAGAAGTAAAACTGTCTCTACTTGCAAACAATATGATATTATATGTAGAAAACCCTAAAGATTCCACCAAAAAGCTGTTAGAATTAATAAACAAATTCAGTAAAGTTGCAGGATACAAAATCAATATAAAAAGTCTGTTGCATTTCTATACAATAATAATGAACTATCAAAGGAAAAATTATGAAAACAATCCACTTACAATTGCATCAAATGGAATAAAATACCTAGAAATAAATTTAACCAAGGAGGTGAAAGACCTGTACACTGAAAACTGTAAGACATTGATGAAAGAAATTGAAGAAAACACAATTAAATGGAAAAACATTCCATGCACATGGGTTGGAGAAATTAATATTGCTAAAATGTCCATCCACATTTACCCAAAGCAATCCACAGATTCAATGCAATCTTTGTAAAAATTTCAATGGTACTTTTCACAGAAATAGAAAAAAAATCCTAAAATGTGTATGGAACCACAAAGACCCCTAGCCAGCTGAAGCAATGGATAGCCAGCCAAAGCAATCCTGAGAAAGAAGAGTAAGTTGGAAGCATCACATTTCCTGATTTCCAATTATATTACAAAACTATAGTAATCAGAAAGTATGGTATTGGCATAAAAGCAGATACACGAGTCAATGGAACAGAATAGAGAGCCCCAAAATAAGCTAATATATAAATGGTCAATTAATTTTCAACAAAGGAGCCAAAAATACATAATGATGAAAGGATAATCTTTTCAATAAATGGCATTGGGAAACTGGATTGCCACATGCAAAAGAATAAAATAAAACTTCTATCTTACACCATACACAAAGATCAACTCAAACTGGACTAAAGACTTGAACATAAGACCTGAAACTATAAAACTCAGAAGAAAACGTAGGGTGGAAGCTCCTTAACATTGGTCTTGGCAATGATTTTTTGTATTTGATACCAAAAGCACAGACAACAAAGCAAAAATAAATAAGTATGACTACATCAAACTAAAATGCTTCTTCTCAGCAAAAGAAACAATCAACAAAATGAAAAGGCAACCTATGGAATGGGAGAAAATATTTTCAAACTGTATATGATATGGGGTTAATATCCAAAATATAGAAGGAATTCATACAAATCAATAGCAAAAAAATAAATTAATTAAAAAATAGACAAAGAATGTGAATAGTCATTTTCCCAAGAAGACATACAAATGGCCAACAGGTATATTAAAACGTGCTCAATATTAGTAATCAGGGAAATGCAAATCAAAACCACAATGAGGGGTTTCCCTGGTAGCGCAGTCGTTGAGAGTCCACCTGCCGATGCAGGGGACGCGGGTTCGTGCCCCGGTCCGGGAGGATCCCACGTGCCGCGGAGCAGCTGGGCCCGTGAGCCATGGCCGCTGAGCCTGCACGTCCGGAGCCTGTGCTCTGCAACGGAAGAGGCCACAACAGTGAAAGTCTCGCGTACCACAAAAAACAAACAAACAAACAAACAAAAAAACACAATGAGATATCACTTCACACCTGTTAGAATGGTTATCAAAAAAACAAGAAATAACACGTGGTGATGAGGCTGTGGAGAAATGAGAATGCCTGAATACTGTTGGAATGTAAATTACTGCCACTGTGGAAAACAGTATGGAAGTTCCTCAAAAAATTAAAAATAGAACTAACATATGATCCAGCAATCCCACTTCTGGGTATTTATCAGAAGGAAATGAAAACAGGATCTCAAAGTGATATCTGTACCTCCATATTCAATGCAGCGTTATTCACCAAGGTCAAGAAATGGAAACAACCTGTGTCCATCAGTGGATGAATGGATAAAGAAGATTATGGAATTCAGAGAAAAGAGAATAGGGAAGTGGTTTCGGGGACTAGAGTGTAGAAGAAATAAGGAGTGGTTGGTAAAAGGGCACGAACTTTCAGTTATAAAGATGAATACAGTCTGAGGATCTATATATAGAATAATATATATATAATATAATATATATAATATATATATATCTCACTGTATAATACGGTGACTATAGTTGATAAGACTGTACTGTGTAACTGAAATTTGCTAAGAGGGCAGACTCAAATGTTCTCACCAACCCCCAAAAGGTAATTATGTGAGGTAATAAATGTGCTAATTAACTCAGTGGGGGGGAGAATCCTTTTATAATCTACACATATTTCAAATCATTATGTTGTACACTTTAAAGATCTTATAATTGTATTTGTCAATTATACCTCAATAAAACTGAACAAAAAAGAAAACTGTGCTTGTATAAGAAAACGTGTGGGTTGTTAGAACTACCTGTAGATTTTTGTCGGAAGGAGGTATCAAGGTAGGGACTTACGTCAGAGCAATCCAAACAGCTGCAAATCGTATATCAAGCATCCTCTTCCTTCAAATGTCCTCCAGACACCCCAGCAGTGGGAATTCTACTCACCACCCTACCCCAAATCTTACCAGAGTTGATCCCAGCCTCACAGCATCTGGATGACTCCTCCTCGTACTCTCTTCTCCTCTCAGAAAATGCAAATTTCTCTCATCTCATATGGAATACTTTTGCTTTCCTGTCTCTGTTGTATAAGTTCCTGCTCCCTCGGGCTGCCCAGAAGGACAAGTACAGTTGGAGAGCACTCCTCTGATCCTCTGCCTGACAGCTGATATTCTCAGTGATGTTTTTTTTTTTTAAAATTCTTGAAGTGCAGTCCAACAAATAATGTGCCAGTCAGCATCTCCCTTCCTTGTCCCTCATCTCCAAGCCCCTCTTTCAATGTGAAGACTGACAGAAATGAGCCAGCCTCTGATGACTCCTCTGTTCTACACACTTTGTTCCATTCGGATAGAGCACCTGGGTGCGAGCAGGGGCCTCACTGGATCCACTCAGCCTCTGCTGGCTTCTTGGCATCCCCCGCAGGCAGCTCTGATCACAGGCAGACTTCTCTCCCTGCAAGCTTCCCGAGGCATCTTAACTTTCCTTGTCTCTGAACACTGGGACTACCCGAGCCTATACTGAGCCTTTGTGTGCATGAGAAAGAGACATCCCCTTGGGGCCAGTGCAGAGTTTGGCCAGAGGAGTCTGGGCCAGAGTTCAGTGGTCCCCTACCACGTCCCTCTGTGCAGCCTGCAAACTGCACAACTGAACCAGGAGGCCTGATTACAGCAAGCCTGGGAGGGCGGCCAGGAAGTAAGAGCCCGGCCTCACTGGGGAGGAAACTGAGGCTCATGTTGGCTTTGAGCTGAATGAGTGCCTGTGTTTCCTGGCCCATGGTTTAGGCAGATCCAAACACACCACCCTATGGGAGAAACCCTGGTTCAGCCTGACGGGATGCACAGGGCCAGACAAACGTACGTTAGAATGTCTCCCCTGCTAGCTATGCAAACTTGGGCTTTCTGAAGCCTCCGTTTTGTCGTCTATAAAATGGGGACCAAGATTCTCCTCACGCAGAGCTATGAGGGTTAAATGAGAGACTGGAGATAAGCTGAGGCTGGCGCAGGACCATGTTAGTTGGCACCCTACCCCCAACCCTGAGAGGAGGTAGCAAACCAAGAGGCCCAGAAGACTGGTGTGGAAGCTCGAGCGGAGGTGGGAGGCCAGAGCTGTGCGTGGTGGAGCCTCCTTTTTCTGGTGACTCACAGCCTGCTGACTAGCGAGGCTGGCAGGCAGAACATCTTGGTGGGGAGGAAGCCCCCCCAACTCCGTACCATCGGCATATTGTGTGAGGGTGGAGGGCAGCCTGGTAGGCATGACACGGCTCCTGACAAATCTGTCGCCGAGTTTGAGAAATACAGAAAAACAGGAGACACTCTGGGCAAATATCAAAATAAGATTTCTGGTAGTGCGAGGATTTGGGAACAGGTCCTGGTGAAGGAAAGATTATATCAGGGATGAGTGCGGCGGGGAGGGTCTGCAGGGCAGACATTCTGTGCCAGCCTGCGCTCCCCCCAGACCTCAACCTCAACAGGGACAGGGGAAAAGCCAGGTAAGACACTTTCCTGCCACACCACCAGGAGTTCCATGCCAGGAGCTTGACTCCTCCAGGCCAGGGACCTTGACTGACGCTTTGGAGAACTGGGTGATTTTCTCTAGTCACTCATGTGGCCTCATGGGGGCTCAGATCTGTGCCTCTTTATTCATTCGTTAAAAGCAGATTCATTTAACACTTATTCCAGGCACTGTGCTAGATGCTGAAATTACAAATATAAATAAGGTGGGAGGCAAATCCTCATCTGGCTTTAATTACTAATGTGTATGCATGTGTGTGTGTGCCCGCACATGTGTGTGTGCGTTTGGTGTCAATCTTTGTGAGTTTATGTAGGTCAGTGGCTGTGTTTGCATATGTGTTTTCACGTATGTACCCATGTATGTAAGTCTGTATGCATGCATGTACAGTTGGCCCTTGAACAACGAGGGGGTTAGGGGTGTTGACCCTCTGCACAGTTGAAAATCTGAGTATAACTTAGAGTCGGGCCTCTGTATACACAGCTCCTTTGTATCCACAGTTCCACATCCACAGATTCGTGTAGTACGGTAGTTAATCATGAGTGAAAAAAATCTGCCTATAAGTGGACCTACATAGTTCAAATCCGTGTTGTTCAAGAGTCAACTGTATATGTGTGTATATGTTAAGTGTATATGATTATGTGTGTAAGTCTATGTGGGTAGTTCTAAGTGCTTAAGTGTTTCTGTGTGCATCCTCTTCTCCAGTAACTAAGAGGAGGAGGAGAATTCTCTGTGAGGGGTGTGAAGTTTTGCTCCAAGGATTTTGGGAGCTGGGAGCTCATGCTGCCTCACATCACCCTCACCTCCTGCAACGTAGAGTGAGGACACAAAGAGCCACGTAGACATAAGGGACTGACCACAGGTCAGGGCAAGCAGGAAGTCTGGACCCAGGAAGGCAAGGCCAGAGTCAAGGAATTTGCCCAACCCAAGGGCTAGAACTGGCAAGAGGTTAGAACTCCCAGCGAGGGCTGAGGGCTTTGCAGTTATCAGAGGACTAGAGGAGTTAGAAGACCAGGAGAGGACAGGAAAACATCGGTTACCCACACACCCTGGCCAATGGGGCCATGATTCCCCTCACCGTTGGAGCACAAGGTAACTTTTTTTTTTTTTTTGCGGTACGCGGGCCTCTCACTGTTGTGGAGCACAGGCTCCGGACGTGCAGGCTCAGCGGCCATGGCTCACGGGCCCAGCCGCTCAGCGGCATGTGGGATCTTCCCGGACTGGGGCACGAACCCATGTCCCCTGCATCGGCAGGCGGACTCTCAACCACTGCGCCACCAGGGAAGCCCAAGGTAACTTTTTAAAATTAATTTTTATTGGAGTATAATTGCCTTACAATGTTGTGTTAGTTTCTTGCTGTACAGCAAAGTGAATCAGGCATACGTATACATATATCCTCTTTTTTAGATTTCCTTTGCATTTAGGTCACCGGAGAGCACTGAGTAGAGTTCCCTGTGCTATACAGTAGATTCTCATTAGTTATTTATTTTATACATAGTAACGTATGTATGTCAGTCCCAATCTCCCAATTCATCCCACCCTCTTCTTCCCCCTTGGTAACCAGAAGATTGTGCTCTACATCTGTGACTCTACTTCTGCTTTGCAAACAAGTTTATCTCTACCATTTTTCTAGATTCCACATATAAGCAATATTATACGATATTCGTTTTTCTCTTTCTGACTTATTTCACTCTGTAAGACAATCTCTAGGTCCATCCACATCTCTGCAAATGGCACTATTTCATTTCTTTTTAAGGCTGAGTAATATTCCACTGTATATATGTACCACATCTTCTTTATCCATCCCTCTGTTGATGGATATTTCAGTTGCTTCCCTGTCCTGGTTATTGTAAATAACGGAGCACAAGGTAATTTCTAGTCAAAAGCTGTCTCAGGCAGAGCCTCACTGAAATTTTCTGCAGGGTGCCCACCATTGTATGGCTTGGGAACCAGTAAAAATTCAGTGTCTGAAGGTAACTTGACTCTTCCCAAGATGTGAGCCATGGATGGCTCTGGTGAAGATTGAGACTATGGTGTAAGATCTGGGGAAAGGTGGCAGAGGAGACCCAGAGGCACTCAGAGCAGGAGTGGGGCATGAGTCAGACAGGATACCAAGGTCACCTAAAAATACATGATCTTTGTTTACTATTGTCTTTAGTGTGGTTTGCCACTTAGATGGGCATCTTTGAAATTTATGCTCACGTAATATAGTTTTTATTATTCAGTTAATCACAAGAGGGAAAGGAAAAAGGGAATGTATCTGAATGCTTCTATTTCATTTGCTTAATGGAGCACTCAGAGTAGGAGAGAGAAAGCTCCCTAATCATTTATTTTAGTAACCAGAGTTATATTCCAGAGTTTCTGACAGTGACGTCCAGCCATTCCAGGCAGGGATACTGACTGTCTTTATCTCGGTGCCCATGAATGGAACCAGACATGCCTTCAAAGCTGTGCCGTCTTCTGGGAGTGCAGATAACAGCGTTGATAGGGAGAACAGGGCTGAGGGAAACAGCAGAGGTGCTCTCTCCAATCCCGTCAGGGCTGGGAAAAGAATTCAGGCTTACTTCACACAGTATCCCAGATTGGTAGGCTTTGGGCTGTGGGAGGGATTTCATTTTATTTTATTTTTTAACATCTTTATAGGAGTATAATTGCTTTACAATGGTGTGTTAGTTTCTGCTTTATAACTAAGTGAATCAGCTATACATATACATATATCCCCATATCTCCTCTGTGGGAGGGATTTTATTTTATTTATTTTATTTTATTTTATCTTTTGCGGTACGTGGGCCTCTCACTGTTGCGGCCTCTCCTGTTGCGGACCACAGGCTCCAGACGCGCAGGCTCAGCGGCCATGGCTCACGGGCCCAGCCGCTCCACGGCATGTGGGATCTTCCCAGACCGGGGCATGAATCCGTGTCCCCTGCATCGGCAGGCGGACTCTCAACCACTGCGCCACCAGGGAAGCCCTATGGGAGGGATTTTAAATGTTCACTGCCATTTCTTCTGCCTGGAGCTGGATTTCCTTTCAGCCCTGGGCTTGTGAACTTGGGTTGGCTTCCAGGGTTGCTTGGGTCTGTTCTCAGCACAGGGCCTGGGACCCCCCGCAGATAGGTAGTTTCTTCTCCAGGCTACTTGGCTTGATTTCTAGGCTCTGAGTTCACATTTCTTATCCAAATGAGAAAGAGTAATGTGTTAGTTGGTAAGAACACTGGCTGTGGAGTCAGGTTAACCAGGTTCAAATACTGACCCCCTAGTAGATGGAGCCTTAGACAAGTTACTGGGAATCTCAGCTGCTGATACAGCGAGAAGCAATACAGCCTAGTGGTAAAGGAAGTGGACTCCAGAGCAGACGTTCCAATGCATACTTGCTCTGTGACCTTGGGCAGGTTATTTATCTCCATGTCCCAGTTTCCTCACCCACAAAATGGAAATTATAATCTCATCGGATTATTATGAAGATTGGGTAAATTTATATATACATATATAAATACATAAATACGTATACATATACGTGAATACATATATAAATAGTTTAGAACAGTGCACGGCACACTTAGTGTCTGATCTTATTAATTTGACTCTATCTCTAAAATAGAGATTATGGTAGTACCCACATCACCAGGATGTTAGGAAGATTATGTGAGGCAGTGCTTTTAAAATGCTTTGCTTACTACCTAACAGTAAGATCTTGATAAATATAAGCAATTATTGCTAATGAAGACAGCCTGGATGCCGGGGTCAGGGGGCAGACAGCAAGGCAATCCCGGCGAGATGAGCCAACCCGCCCATCACCTCTCCTAACAGGGAAGAGGTCTGGGTGGGCTGAGCCTCCTGACATCAGGACGGTTGTCACAGAGACGCATCTCATCTCGGCTGACTCCTGGCCGGCCAAGCATCCCCTCTCTTATCGACCCAGGGAGGCGGCAGATTGAGGGGCTGATTCCTTCATGAAAGAAAGATGATTGCGCCTCTGAATTCCCACTGGGGGCAGACAGAGGAGGAGTGGGCGAGTGTGGGCACGGGGCCAGGGGGAGGTGGTGGGAGTGTGTGGGAGGAGCGGAGAGAAGGCTGGACTCCCACCGCTGGAGACAAGCACGCCCTGTCTGGACGTCTGCTGGGCGCTGGATCCCTGCCTGGTGCCTGGAAAGGCAGCATGAGCGCGTGCCGGGACCCTCGCTCATGCAAGGAAGACCCACTTTCCGAAAGGACCCTGACAGAACCCAGCGTCATCGAGTGCAGCCTGCAGGTCCTTGAGTTGAAGACAAGGCTAAGAGCTGCCTTGCTTATTCTTCTGAGGATACTGGACATGCAGGCCTGAGTGGGGGACACAAAGAGGACGTGCTTTCACTTCAGGGATGGACCCCTAAACACAGCAGTCCCAGCCCGGGAAAGGAGCCAGGGGAGCTCTGTCCTGCGCAGCTGGTATCAGCAAGCCCCCCAGTCCCAGGCTACCACCTCCCCCATGACCTCAGATCTATCTTTACTCCACAGGACCTTTCCGGAGAGCAAAGTCAGCACTTCCTGCTCAAATAGCGAGTCACATGTCAGCGTCGTGCCGTGTATTACTTAGCAAAGGGTAGTAATAATGAACGGCCACTTAGGCAACATGCAGAGCAACCAGACTGTCCTGTGTGTTTTCTGTGGTGGGCCCTGCACTCAGATTGCCTGATTCTACTGCTTATTTACGTAACTTCCAAAGCCTCTGTTTCCTCACCTGTTAAATGGGGAACATCCCACTGTGAGGGGTTTTCATCCTGAGGATGAATGAGGTACACACGGATGGGAGACACAGCCCTGGGCCACCTGGATCCCTGTCAAGATGGAACTAGCGGTCCACCTCTGGGGAGCATGAGTGACAGTGAGCCCCCAGCTGTCTGCTCCTTCCGGTCTGTCTCAGCTGCACAGAGCTGCTTTGGCTAAGGTCATGCCCTTCCTGAGGAAGCCTTGGAGGCCTCGACACAACACATGTGCCCCAGAAGATGGGAGATAAACCAGGAAAGACCCAGGGGGCTGCCAAATCCATAAAAGTTTTAGGGGTGCGGTGCTTAGAAAGCTCCTTCAAAGTCAAGAACAAATGATTCAATATTGAACCTCTTATCACAGTCATGGAAGCAAAACACCTGGTGAGCCCCTTCGGGTTCTGGAAGCAGCATATTCCAAATTTAGTGACACTGCTCTACCCCATCTACAGATGACATGGAAGGCTGCCAGCTTCAAGAGAGGCCCAGAGCAGGAAAGGGCTCTGCAGCTGGCACCATTAGGGTCTCCCAGTCCAGCAAACTCTTCTGTGTCAGAGGTATCAGTGATAGGAAAGTATGCCATGCCCAGTTTGTGGCAAGTCCCTGTGGCAGAATCACAACTCTAGGGGTTCTGGATCATATGCCTTATGAAAAGTGGCTCCTGGTGTAGTGGGAGGTCTGTAGAAATGGGATGCCTGATCATAAGACAACGAAGGATGATGTGGCTGAAACTGACCATGGTGAGCTTAACTTCTAAAGCCTCTGCTTCCTCACCTCTTAAATGGGGAACATCCCACTGTGAGAGATGGTCAGGCGGGCCCAGCAGCTATCCACTGTAAGATGGAAGTGGTGAATCCAGGATCAAGGACAAGCACGGCCAGAAGACACAAGGAATCTGACTGAATATCAGCCCGGACTCCCATGGCACCCAATACTATTGCACCAGAGCCCCTCCTTCAGCTCATACCTGTGGGCCTACGGGGGGGACCTTGTGAGACCAGCTAAGGAGGAAAAAGCCTGAGCTGGGTTTGTGCAGGGTTAGCTTGGTAACTGAGTATAAGCACTAGTGGCCTTAAAAATGCCTCCGGCTGCCAGGACGATGGACTAGACGTAATTTTCCCTATTCCTTCCATTAAGTGTAACTAAACACCTGGACAATATTATAAAACAAACATGAGAAAGCTCTAAAAGATGGAGAGAAGAAGGCAGACCAGGTAGGGGTCTTGGAACCTGAGGAACAAGACAGACGTGAGGGAGGTGAATTCTTTGGGTTTTCCTTTTGCCTCTTATATCCCAGACTTGGAATTGAAGAAGTTGACAGCCTAGAATACCAAAAAAAACTGACAAGATAGCCCCCCAAAGACCTGCTGTCTCCAGCCAAAGGACCAGGAAAAGGACAGTCCAGCAAGACAGAAAACTTCAGACAGTAATCTCTCTACTCCAGCCAAACACCATAGGAAAAAGTGTGGCCTCACCCCCACCTCCACCAGCAAAGGCTGAGTGGGGACCCTGGACTCCCACCCTTGCCAGGCTAGGCTGTCATTGTGTGCTCTAATCCCCTTGCTGCATGCTATCAGAGAAAGCCCAATAGAGAGAAGGGAATTTTATCTCCCACCAACCCCGCTGTGCTGCAGTGTCAATGGAGAGCACTTGGAGAGCTGGATTTGCATCCCCATCAGGCTGTTACAAGGGGCCTCTCTCTCCCCCAATGGGGTAGTGTCAGAGAGGTTCACTGGAGAGACTACTCAGAGGCAATGAGGCCACCCTCAACCCAGTGGTGTCAGTGGAGGCCATGTGGGGAACCTGAACTCTCATCCCTCTCCAGCAGAATTGAGGATCTTGATCCCTAGGGTGTCAAGAGAAGTGAGTGGGGAGTCTGACACTAATGAGGCTTCTACCCCCACCTGACAGTAATGAAGTAGCACCAACCTTTCCCTTACCAAAACTGTGTCAGAGGAAGTCCACTAAAACAAGGTTTAAATAAAATCCAAAGTCTAGTAACATAATACCCCAAATGTCCAGGTTTAAGTAAAAATAAAAGGCATACAGATCAGAAAGGAAAAAATAAAACTGTCCCTATTGGCAGACGACGTGATTGTTTACACAGAAAATCCCAAGGAATCTACAAAAACCTCATAGAACTAATAAGTGAGTTCAATAAGTTCCCAAGATACAAGAAAACATACAAAACTTCATTGTATTTTCTATATTAATAATGAATATATGGACACTAAAATTAAAAATACACTACTATTTACAATTTCTCAAAAAATGAAATATTTGTGCACAAATCTAACAAAACATGCACAGTACTTGTATGCTGAAAACTGTAAAACATTGGCAAAGTAAATCAAGGAAGATCTAAATAAATGCAGAAACATACCATGTTCATGGATTGGCCGACTCAATATGGTAGTCAACATACAAGTGCAACATAACAGTATCATCAGGTTTAGTTTCTTCGGAGACCTCTCTCTCCTTGGTTTTCAGGTGGCTGCTTTCTTGCTGTGACCTCATGTGGTCTTTTCTGTGCATGTGTGTATGTGGTATTTGTTTGTATGCCCAAATTTCCTCTTCTTTTAAGGAAATGAGTCAGATTGGATTAAGGCCCACCCATATGACCTTATTTGACCTTAATGATTTCTTTAAAGACCTTATCTCCAAATACAGTCACATTCTGAGGTACTAGGTGTTAGGACTTCAATAAATGAATTTGGTGGGTCAAGGGGATAAAATTCAGTCTATAACCTGGCGTGAAAGTCTCACTACAGTCTGGCTTTTCCCAGTTCCCCGGTGTCATGTCTCATCTCTTCTCACTTCACTCCCTATCTCTCACTCATACCCAAACACGTTTAGTTCTTCCAACACATCGTGAACATTCTTACCTCCAAGTGTTTGTGTGTATTATTCCCTCTGTCCAGAACACTCTCCATTCCCCACCATAAACACCCTCTACCCCCAATTCACCAGCCTACTCCTTCTCATCCTTCAGATTACAGTTAAGATATCATCCCCTTCAGGAAGTCTTCCTTGACCCCAAGCCTGGGCTAGTTGTCCTTCTAGGCGTCCCCATCCCAGTGCCCTCTCCACTCCACGTGCTCCAGTAATTGCTCACTTACCTCCTCATCTCCCCCCACCCCCCAAGACTAAGCCCTGTGGAGTCAGAAGCTATATCTGACTCAATGACTGTTATACTCCCAGAGCTAACAGAGTGTCTGACGTACAGTAGATACTCAACGTTTGTTGGATAACAATGAATTTGACCATGGGGTTAATGGATTTGTGATGCTGGCTTTGTGTCCTGCTTTCACAGGTCTCCTGCCTGCATTGCCTGAGGGAGACAAGGTCTTCCCTCCCGGCCAGGCCTGAGATGCACAGTTGGGAACCCTGTATTTCTCTGCAGAGATCTCTAATTCTATCGTTTTAGTAGCTGACCACATGCAACCATGTAAGGGCACATCTATTTTACTAGTGTTTATGGTATAATATGAATGCAGATTATATGATTATGGATATCAGGTTTCACCATCTTCAGTTAACCTAGTCCTATTTAAAGCATTAATTTGTCACTTGTTTCATCCTCTTTCCAGCCAGCAGGCTCTTCTAAACAAGACCTTTGAGGTCCCTGCCCAATCTTGCCCATTCACTCTTTATTTACCCTGAATGACATATTTTTCCTGCTCAATCAGAGGTGTATTTCTCTCTTTCAGTTTCCCAGGACCCTACGTGTGTGTGTGTGTGTGTGCGCGTGTGCGTGCGCGTGTGCGTGTGTGTGTGTGTGGGTGGGTGGGTGGGTGGGTGTATGGTGGGGAGAGGTATTTTCAGAATCCTACATAAACATCTTTGGCTCTGGGTTGAAACTGCTGTCTGCAAATCCACTGAAATTTACTCCACAGTATCCATTTGATTTTGCCCCAAACCCTTGTCTCACCCTTGTCTTGTCTTGTCTGTTCTGAGTCCCAAGAGCTTCATAAATTCCTCTGAAGTGAGCCTCCGATCTTGGTTCATAGTGGGGCATACTTATTTATCTGGCTTTGAATTCCACCTCTTTCACTGGCCACTTTTAGTCAAGTGACTAAGACTTTCTACACCTCACTTTCCTTGCTTGTAAAGCGGGTTTAATAATGGCGCCTGTTTTTGTGGGCCTGTCATACAGTAAATTTTGATTAATGTTAGCTTTTGCTGTGCTGAGTCAGCCTTCCTACCTCTTCTCTTTTTCTTTGAGGTCTAGAGTCATGAAACTCAGGTTTCAGACTCAGCTCTTCCACTTACTGGCTTTGTGACCTTGGGTAAGTCTCTTAACCTTTCTGATCTTTAGTCTTCTCATGAGTATGAAAGGCACAGATACACTACCTAGGAAGGCTGCTGTGGGGATGAGACGATCAGCTGTGAAAGCTCTTTCTCCACATGGTGGCCATGCAAATGGCATGCAGGTGATGGTAAAAGATCCAGGGAAGTGTCCATTGTCCTCACAACAGCCTCTGTCAGCATTGCAGACTGGCTGTGCCATAACAGCTCACATCTGCCATGCATATCAGTGTACTAAACTCTCATAGTTTTCCCATCATCTTCTCTGAGTCTATTTCTATGAATCTACTTCCATTTTTTTCTTACAATATTGATTTGCTTAACAGTTCCCCAACAAGCATGTGAACACACACACACACCAGTGTCTGGGGGCCTCCATCAATATGCAAAGATTGGGGGGAGGAGGTTTGAGAGGTCTTTCCGGGAATCTGGGATTTTGGTTGGACTTATTCTTTCTTAGTGGTTATGTTTGGGTAGGGGTGGCACCAACATCATCAAATTTTATACAAAAATGGAATTTTGGGTCTTTGGAATCAGTAATTTGACTCCTTTATAATAGAGTGGAGGAATCCAGGGCTTATAGGAGGGAAAGGCTGCTCTAATTTCATATGATTGGGTTTTCATAGGTCTGGGTACCTTTCTTAGTTTGGGTTCTTCAGAAGCAGTTCTTGGGAAAAGGATTCTTTTGCAAGTGATTTATAAAGGAAAGGACTTCAGAAGGAACTGGAAGAAGAGAGGAAAGCTACCAAGGGTACAATTTTGGGCAGAGTTCATAGACACTGTTGTCAGCCTGATCCTGTAGGGAATCTCTAGGATGTAAATGATGCCTCAATGTTTGTTGGGATCAGAGACAAGAGAGCTGGGTATATACCCACTAGTCAATGGCTAAGGGTAAGCATGGGACAGGGGACAGTGGGAGGGACTAATCTGCTGGGCACTGCCTCTTGGCTGTCTGTACCTTCGGGCACGCAGCCACCATGTGGGTCTCCTGAAGAGTCAGGGATGGAGCCTTAAAGCAAAAGTTACAGGAGCTGGGGAGCGGTACATGGAAACAGTAAGAAGGCTCCCTGGGCGTTTGGGTAAAGCACTGACAGCATCTCCCTTAGTATTTTATTCCCTTTCTGGGTGTTTTTCTTCCTTTCCCCCCACAGTTCCTGTGCCATAAGCAAGTACTCTAAAAATAGTTTCCTCTGGCTCATTACTGGTAGATGTGTAAATTGATGTAACTACTTTGGGAAACAGTTTGGCATTGTCTCCTAAATTTGAATAACCTATACCTGAGCAACTCCCACCTGGTTATAAACTCTTTTTCATGTATGAGAAATCATGAACAAGAGCGTTCAGAGCACAGTAGCCTGGAATTAGAAGGCAACCACACACTCATCCACAGTACCATAGATACAAATTGTATTATGGTGATGAAATATTGTAGAGCAATAAAAATAAACTGCAGCTCTACACAAATGCATGTGTGAATCTCAAATAAATGCTGAGTGTAAGAAACTACAACACAAAAGCATATATGATTTTATTTACAGAAAGGTAAAACAATAGGCAAAACGAAACTACAGTATTTAAAGTTGCCAGGAGGCGGGTCATGGTCTATTGCTTGACCTGGGGAGTGGTTACAACGAAGCTTGCTTTGTGATAAATCATCAAGATGCATGTGTTGGCTTTGTATACTTTTCTGATTGTGTGGTATAATCCATAACAAAAAAAAGTTAACATATCTAGGAACCACTTTTTTAAAAACAGTTTTAATTCCCTTCCCCCTTCTGCTTTTTTATTGTAGCAAACTAAACAATAACATAAAATTTTACTTTTAACAATTTTTAAGTGTACAGTTCATTGGCATTAAATACGTTCATAATGTTGTACAATCATTATCATTATCCATTTCCAGAACATTTTCCTCATTCCAAACAGAAACTCTGTGCCCATTAAGCCATAACTCCCATTTTCCCCTCCTTTCAGCCCTGGTAATGTCTATTCTACTTTCTGGCTCTATGAGTTTGCCTATTCTCACTACCTCTCATAAGTGGAATCATATGATATTTGTCTTTTTTGCCTGGATTATTTCACTGAGCATAATATCTTCAAGTTCATCCATGTCATAACATGCATCAGAATTTTATTGCTTTTTATGGCTGAATAATACTCCACTGTATGTACAGACCACATTTTGTTCATCCGTGTTGACCTGTTTCCGCATTTTGGTTATTGTGAATAATGCTACTATGAACATGGGTGAACGAATATCTGTTTGGATTCTTACTTTCAATTCTTCTGTGGAACGGCTGGATCCCCTTCTGCTTTTAAGCTAAAAGAATGAGCCTCTCTTTTTCACAAGAATTTTTGCATGAATTCCAGCCAATGGGAAGGCTGAATATTGGAGGGCTGCGTGAGGCAAGGAAGCGACAGATGGTCCCAACTTCGGTTACTCACAACTGAGGGAGAGCCGATGGAGGCCAGGATTCTTGGGTTTTGTGCCAGTTCCACTCACTGTGACCTAGATGCCCCTCCCACTCCCTGAGTTCAGTGACCCCAGTGAGCACAGTGACTCTCTTGTTGGTGCGGAAGAGGATAAACAAGGACAAGTGGGAGATGTCAGACCTGAAAGAGGCATCTTGGTGTAGATAAGATACAAGGTGGGGAATGAGATGAAAAACAAATATACTGTGGTCCTCCCTTGCTTGACGGGGTAAGGACAGGAGGAGGTCAGGAGAGAAGGGAAAGGGGCAGGAAGAGGAGGAAGGGGGGAAGGTGTAGAAGGGCGGCAGATGGAGGAAGTAAAGAAGGTGTAACCAGAAGGAGTAGAAGAGGATGAAGAGAAGAGAAGGAAGGCAGGGGCTGGCCTTGGTGGGCAGCATCCTCCAGCGTCGCCACTGGATTGCAGAGGAAAATGACCACCTGTCACTCTCAGTGACTGGTACCCACTTTACGGGGCCTGAAAGCATGGACGCGGCAGCCGTGACAGAAACAGGCGTGTTTAAATCAGTGAAAGAGAACAGCCCCTCAGCCTGGCCCTCCTGGAGCACTTTCCCACCTAATATATTATTGACAAGGCTGACTTTTATCAAGACGTTCTGGCCTGCTGTGTAATAAATATGTATCATCCCCTCTTTATCACCCATTACCTCATTAAAATAATTGTCTTAATTTCATTGTTAAAGTGATTAATAGGGCAAGTGTTAAGGGAAATTAATACTCAAAAGGAAGAATAACTGTAGCCGAAAAATAACTCCTCTGAATCCGTCTGGTGGTAAAGTTAGGGATTTGGTAGTTAATGAGCCTTAGAGAGTTAAATATAGAACAGTCCAGGAGATCGGCCAACTGGGAGAGATGGAGGGCAGAGCAGGACAGGTGGAGCGGCTGGGGGAGAAGCGGGGGGTGGGAGGGGAGAGAGAGTGGTTCTCCTGTGCCCACTTACTGCGAGCTCCTGGAGGGGACCCCAGAGTGCTGCCTGCCACTTGCATGGTCCTGGGGCCTCGATGCTCAGCCCAGGGCGGTGTCCATGTGAACTGCTGGCCAGGAGAGGTGGAGGGGCTCTTGCCGAGTGGAGATCAGCGTCTCATCCTTTCCTGCTGTGTCCAGCCACGCCCCTTCTACCCTGGGTCCCCGGGGTCCTTGTGGCTCGGGCTCTGTTGACCAGGCAGCTGGATCCACAGGGCAGAGCTGGAGCAGGTGCCTCGGGGGCTGTTCTGATGCTGCTTTTCCATCCCCAGAGGTGACCTGGGAGTGGGGAATCATGGCTCCCTTTGACAATTTCCTTACTCCTTCATTCACCATTTAATAAACATCTCATGTTTATTAAGCTCCTGTGATGTAGCAGGTTCTACTTTAAAAGCTGAGCATCCAGGCACAGAAAAACAAATACTGCATCATCTCTCTTATATTTGGAATCTAAAAAAGTTGAACTCATAGTAACAGTGTAGAATGGTGGTTGCCAGGGGCTGGGGGATGAGGGAAATAGGAAGGTGTTGGTCAAAAGGTGCAAAGTTTCCGTTATACAGGGTGAGTAAGTTCTGATGGTCTATTGTACAGCACGGTGACTATAGTTAATAATACTCTATGGCATACTTGAAATTTGCTAAGAGAGTAGATCTTAAGTGTCCTCACCACATACACAAAAAATTACATCCGTGTGAGGTTATGGATATGCTAATTATCTTGATTGCAGTAATCGTTTCACAATGTATATGTATATCAAAACATCATTTTGTACACCACAAATATATACAATTTTTATTTGTCAATTATACCTCAATAAAGTTGGAAATTTTTTAAATTAAAAAAAAAAGCTGGGCATATACAGATAGAAAGACTTGGCTTTTTTATTCAAGGAGTTTCCAGTCTGGTGGAGACAAAGACACATGCAAACAGATAAGTACCACACAGGCATTGTCTGTTAAGGCTGACTGTCTTGGATATATATATATATATATATATATATATATATATATATATACATATACATATATATATATATATATACCTCCAGTGTTCAGCTGTTAAAATCCTGAAAGTTCTCATAGGCTCTCAACTAATGAAAATGTCTCCAAAGACCTCTCTGTGTGCTTTGGCTGATGGGTGCACTGCAAATTCTCTCAGCTGATGGTCAGCCATGCATGTTGTATACTTGGTTTGGGTGTTCTTCCAGCCCTTTATTTTGTGTGCCTGAAAACAATTGTGATGCTGAATGGCTAACCAAGGATGTACAGTAAGGATGGTGGTTCTGCTGCAGAGAAACAAGAACATCACCACAGGACATTCAAATGTGAGTCCAACTGCCAGTCAAGGTACCTGCCAGGAACTGGGTGAGGAAAGAGAGAATAAAGGGGAGCAGGCAATTAGGGAGTATAGATGACCTTGGCCATTATTAAAGACATCATAAGCATCACTGCAGCCTAGGGGAGCAGCTAACGATCCTATGAAAAAAGCTGGAAGGAGCTCTGGTCCAAGGCAGAGGACATGAATTGAATGGAAGTGCGCTGCATCCCTGGGAGCCCTCTGCACAGAGAGGACGTCGGGGGGCCCTTGTGGTGCTGCTTCAGGTGGCGCCATGAACGGAAGCTGAGCTCTGGAAGGCTGGGAGTTCAGAGTTTGATGCCCTGTTCAGCCTCATTTCTGACATCCTTAGACCTTTGTATAACTACTCTGACCACGTAGGTTACTAACATACAAAGTCAGTTAGCAACATCAGTAATACAGAGTATTCCATTAAGGTTTCTTTCTATTTATATATTCCCTTTGATATATGGGGATGGTGGTAATCAAATATATGAAAATTGAAGTGAAAAAAATCTCCTACTTACTATTCATATTGAAATTCTATCAATCAGTTTAGGAATAGATATACATTTATTATTGAGAGATTAAAATGGTGCCACAAGTCATGATCTTTTTGAAAGCTGTTAATTTTTTTGTGCAAAAACATTATTCAGAACCTTCAAAGAGTTAAATAAAAAGGAAATTGAAAATGTACTAGCTAGAGAACTTTATGTCCTTTGTGAACACAGAAATATTTGTAAAAAATTTAAATAATAATACAAGCTGAATGGAGAGATTAGATTCTATCATAATTCTTATCTATTATAGGATTGTCTGGTGTATTAGCATTCATAGCACTAAACAAAATAACCTTTAAAATTTGTATTTAGTGTTTCATTTGTAAATTCCGTTTAGACCGTGAGTCTCTCCTATTTGCAGTCTTCACATTTTAGAGTTTGAATTAAGAAAAGTATGTCAAAAAAAAGAATAGGGAGATGCAGGAGGGAAGAGATATGGGAACATATGTATATGTATAACTGATTCACTTTGTTATAAAGCAGAAACTAACAAAAAAAAATAATATGTCAAAATCAGGATCCTGGAAGAGAAAAACCTCTAAAATCATGTGCAACAATATCTATAATAAACCATCTTATGTCAAGATATAATAAAAATATGCATATGAAAGGAAAAAACCATATTGGAAATAACCAAAGCACACTCTAAATATCCTGGTCTCCTGCTCATCTCAGTTGAAAATGAGTATCCATCAGAATCCAGAGACTGCAGCAGGACTGTTCTTTTTTTTTAGATGTTGGGGGTAGGAGTTTATTAATTAATTAATTTTTTGGCTGTGTTGGGTCTTCGTTTCTGAGCGAGGGCTTTCTCTAGTTGTGGCGAGCGGGGGCCACTCTTCATCGCGGTGCGCGGGCCTCTCACTATCGTGGCCTCTCTTGTTGCGGAGCACAGTTTCCAGTCGCGCAGGCTCAGTAGTTGTGGCTCACGGGCCTAGTTGCTCCGCGGCATGTGGGATCCTCCCAGACCAGGGCTCGAACCCGTGTCCCCTGCATTAGCAGGCAGATTCTCAACCACTGTGCCACCAGGGAAGCCCAGCAGGATTGTTCTTGAGCTACAATGTCAAACTTCTGAAATTTAACTGCTAAAATTTTTATGTATACAGTTGTAATAATAATTACATGGTGTAATATTTCAGATTTATTCCTGAATTCTGAAAGTTTGTTTTATTATGGTGATATTGGGCTTTGGCCCATTATAGATTTTAACATTTGGTGTTTGGCCAAAATATGAATGCCATTGGTGTACACCTATCCAGCATGATGGATGCTCTAACATACGTGATGATGACAGGGAAGAAGTCCTGCCTGCGTATCTGGGAGAATCAGAGAAGGCTGCACATAGAAGCCAAAATGGAGATTGGGAGGATAAATTCAAAGTTTTCCTGGAGAACGAGAAGGAGAATGAGATGGGGTCAGTCATTCTAGGAAAAGAGATACAGTTCAAAACTGCCTCAGATGCTTTTTGAATGGCAGGTACCACTTTGGTATTTTCAACACACGTTACTTCCTTTCATCCTAAACCAACAGGATGAAGTAGGTATTCTTTTCTCCTTTTTGCAGGGGAGCAGATGGAGGCTCAGGCAGGCGACATGACTGCTCTCTGCAGCCTTGACAGCGGCTCCAGAACAATCGCCCGCCTCATGGGAGCCAGCCTGCAAATGCAACATCCTTGTAGGCCCAACTGCCCCACTGCCTCAGGTCGGGGGAGGGCCTCCCTGGGGCTGGGGAAGTGGCTGAGGAGCTGGGACTTTACTTGACTGAGGCCTAATTCCTTTGAGGCCCAGTGCCTTTGGCCTTATTCCTAACCAGTGACCTTATTTCTAAACTGTCACCTTATTTCTAATGTCACACGAGAGCCATCCTCTCCAAAGATGCCATTTTCTTATTCCAGACAGGGCAGAGGTGTCTCAGGCACGAAACAGAGAGCGGCTTCCTTTGTGGCCCAGCTGGTCACCCTGCAAAGCTCTCTTCTAATGGCCTGATTCTCAGTTCAGACGATTTTCTTTTTCTTGGGTTTTCCTTTCTTCCCTTTCGTCTCTTCTGGGGAAGGCCCACTGCCTGGCACAGCTATTGTACTTGGAAATGAGCCTCCTGGGCTGGTGAATAAATTGCATTTTATCCCTCCCTGTCACTTCTGGTTGGGGAAGCACCGGGAGATGAAAGCTGAGACTTCAAAAGCGCTTCTTTTGACACGGCAGCATTTCGCTTTACCTAGCCCAGCGAGCCCTGTGGAGCCCGGCACCGCGGCAGCCATGGCAGGAGCCAAACCTCCGCCATCCCCGGGGATCTTCTCAGCCTCCTGGGGTGGGCCCCTGGTAGCAGAAAGTGCAGGGTTTCATTCTTGGCGAAGAATCATGGGTGACAAGTGCCTCCATTCTCCTTAGAGGGAGAAGCCGGTCTCCTGCCTGGAGTAACTGAGCAATTGGATTTGTATTGTAATATCAAACCATATACAGCCGAAAGCCGTTCATGTGGGGAATCATAGGATTCTGACACTGCACTTCCCTGAGTGGTGGGTCCCATTTCCCCCCCTCCCCGCTTGCACTAGCCCAGCACTTAGCTCTGTACTGCCGGCTGAGCCATCTCTCATGCTAAGACTCATGAGCCGCTCTCTTCATTCTCAGATGGGCAGGGACGGAGGACGCAGATGGGGAAGTCCATCAGCCATGGTCAAGCTCAGAGCCCAGGCTCTGAACAGCAGACACATCTCCAGCGCCCCTGTCTGGAGGGGCCAAGTGGGCTGGGAGAACTCCGAGGAGAGAGGTGGCTTCCAAACTGGGCAACATTCTGCAAAGCTGCCGAATCTGGCAGAGGCACGACCGGCATCTTTACCTTCAGGCTGGCTTTCAGCCCATGCAGGAACAGCCCATGCATGATGAGATCCTAGATGGCTTAACTTTTGAGTGCTTCCAGAACGTAGCAGAGTGTTGGGTGCAGAGGTGAGAAATATTGTACCTGGAAGGCAAAATGTGCAGAGATTCCCAGTCTGACTTTGGAGTCAGTGGATTCAGGGGTCAAATTCTGCTCCGTCACTTACCAGCTGAAGATGGGCAGCATAGAGGCTGTACCTCAGTCTCCACGTTTATAAAATAGGGAGAAGAATGGCAGCTACCTCGTCGTTGTTCCTAAGGTTGAATGGAATCACTTGTGTAAAGTGCCCAGTCCAATACCTAGCACAGAATTGATGATCAGCAACTGGTTATTTTTAAAGCTTGCTGGTTGCACACACTTGACAGAGGGTGTAAGTTAATGGAAAGGGCACAGATCTTGGAGGGACTGAGCTTAAGTTCCACTTCAGCCCCTCTTGGTAGTCATATGACCCTGAGCAAGTGACTTTCTACAAGAATAACCACCGACACCAGCAGCTACCATTAATGAAGTGTCCATGATGTGCTAGGCGCTTGGCCTAAGGCACCATCTCATTATCCCTTACAAGGGGTTAAGTCACTTGCTCAAGGTTCCGCTGCTCGAAGAAGCAGAGATGAGATTAAAGTCAGGTTCATGGACTTAGTCCATGCTTCCAAGCACTGCCTCTCCTCACCATGCAGTTTCCCCTAACTGCTCGGAGCCTCAGTTTCCTCATATGTAAAATGGGATGACAATGCCCCCCTTCTTAGGTTTAGGATGAGAAGTAAAGAAGATAACACAGGTAAGACTCCCCCCAGGTAAGAATCTTTCCACTACTAATAAATTCAGAAGGCAGCAGTTAACATGACAACTCCAGTAGGCAGTCAGAGACTCCTGAGGGTGAGAAGAGATTTTACAGGATCATCTAACTCCAGCTTCCTTCAACCCTGATGTCAGAAGTGAGACAGCTGCTGGGCTTGGCACCAACTGGCTGAATTCTGGGAGAGGCCAGGGCGGAGTGTTCCAGAAGATGATGAAGATGTCCAACCACGACTCGAGGATTATATTAGGGAAATTTATGGAGCTGAACATTAGGCCAAGTCCTAAGTTTTCCAACTTTTGTATTCCGCCCCCCTGCAGAGCTCCTCCTGGTTGGAGAGGACCCAGGCTGCATTTGCATTGATGTTTTCTGCCACTTAGGGCCGTGTGCCCCTGTCTGTCCTCTCCCTGCTCTGACTCCATCACAAGCCAATGACTGTGGAGATGATGTCTCCTGGGGCACTGCTTCAACTGTGTTCTACCCAGGAACCTTCCCTGGTCTGGGGCCATAACTTCAGTTTTGCTGATGGGAAGAGAGGCCCTTGGAGAAGAAACCCAAGGGGTGCTGTGGTTCTTTATCGATGGGACAGGCGGCTGAGGACACGGGAGTCAGGGAGGATCCTCCCCTCAGTGCTGGCCTTGACGTCCCCTTTGATTTCCCTGGGGAGGATTGGACACTTATCCAGCCCTGGTCCCCTGAGGTTTAGAAGGGCAGGAGAAGCTGTTTGACATGAAACCCAATGGCTGCTGTACATCATCACACATGATAAATTCACAGAGGTGGAAAGGAAAAGCCCCTGATTACTAATGGCTATGCCGCTGCAAGAAGTAAAGCTTCCAGAACTGCAGCAAGCAGCCTCGTGCTGGAGTTTCATGTCATTTCCTTTCAATTCCACTTACAGTTATTTGTTATTTTTATATCGTGTTTTATTGAAATCCATTTTTTACTTTAATGCCTTAGGCTCAGTCATGGATCTTCTCCCCGCCCCACCCCCATCTTTTGCCTCCTGAGCACGTGAAGGTTCACATTATGCGAACACCACAGAAAAGAGTTTTGAAGCATCAAAACTTTTGTTTTTTTGTAAATGCATCGCTTTAAAAAAATAATTTATTTTATTTTTAGCTGTGTTGTGTCTTCCTTGCTGCATGCAGGCTTTTCTCTGGTTGTGGCGAGCTGGGGCTACTCTTCATTGCAGTGCACGGGCTTCTCATGGCGGTGGCTTGTCTTGTTGCAGAGCACGGGCTCTAGGCGCACGGGCTTCAGTAGTTGTGGCTCGCGGGCTCTAGAGCGCAGACTCGATAGTTGTGGCGCACGGGTTTAGTTGCTCCGCAGCATGTGGGATCTTCCCGGAACAGGGCTTGAACCCGTGTCCCCTGCATTGGCAGGCGGATTCTTAACCACTGTGCCATCAGGGAAGCCCCCCTGTTGTATTTTTAGTAATTATTTTCTTTTTGCAAAAGCCTGGTATTTTGTAAAGTCCTCTAATCACGTAGAGACAGTTTCTTCTTTTTATCTGTTTCTCAGTGCCTTGCCTTATTGTGTGCTAAATATATTTCACCATTTTATTTACGAAAACAAAAACCCAACTGTGGGTATTTGGACACATTTTCCTATGCCTCGTGTTGATATTAACTATATCCTGAGTGTATTGTCTCGATGAAGTTTGCATGAGAAGGTTGTAGGTAGAATCTGACTATGAATCCACAAGGGCTGTATTATTTTATACTATTTGGTCTGCGAAAACTTAGGTAACACGATTACTCTCTCTGTGTCTCACTTTCCTCATCCATGAACTGGAGATCATTACAGTACCTAACTCAGAAAGATGTTGTAAAAATTAAATGAGGTAATATATGTAGAATAGTTAGAACAATGTTTGGCGTATAGTAAATACCATGTAATTGTAAGTTTTTATTATTATTAGTTCTAAATAATAGAAATAAACTCAAGACAGCTTAACTTTTTAAAGGATAATTTATTATTATAAATGTCTTGTAGAACCCAGGCACAGGGATGGATCTGGTCTTGGTTGGGTGCTGGTGCCAGATGGGAGAGAGGTGACCTTGGTTACTCTGTGAGTTTCACCCTTCTCTGCCTCTTGGCCCTCTAGCAGGAAACACAGCCACCTGTAGCTCCTGGGTTACCTGCCCAGCCATATGGAGAGAGTGGCCTCTCCTTATAAATTCCTGGGGAAAGCCTCTGATTGGCCCAGCTTGGGTCAGGCACTCAACATTTATCCTGACAACTCTCTCCAGTTGGGCATGGCAGGACCGTGTTGTACAAAATGGCTGCAGAAGCTTTGTGGTGAAGTGTGTGTGCAGACATGGGGGGTGGTCACCGAGAGGAATAATGATGCGCCAGTCAGCCACTTCACACTGTGCCCTCCCCAGGAGCAGAGGGCTCTCTGTACTCGTCTTGTATTAGCTCACGTGTGGCATAGTGCGCCTCACACGTAACCGGTACTGATTGCAGCTTAACCAAAGTCTAGATGCAGACTCAGAATACAAAGATTGTAGCTCTTTGGGTTTGCTCATTAAAGTTTGGAATGAATTATAGTCAGAGAGATGTCCAGAGCTCTTTGGGCTTGAAACAACGAAACGACTTTTGTTCTTGGTCCTCCTTGCCTGCCCCCTCCCCACCCCCCCAAGCCCTCTCCCACCATGTGCCAAGATACTAGCCAGTGGGAACAGCTTCAATGAGGAAAAATTGTATTCAGAGCTTTGGAAATGTGCAGTTTCCAACACTCTCTTTGTGCTGAGAACCAGCAGAGGCTTGTACCGCCCCCTCAGCTGGGCCTGACCTCCCTTCTCCCACGATGAATGGTCTATCAGGCCACAGGCACTGGAAGTTTTCCTTCGGGCACTGACCCGTGAGCATTGGCCTGGCGGTCTGAGCAGTGTGGCAACAGAGAAGGCAATGGAAGGATACCTGAGCTTATATCACTCACGGAGTGAAATCGGACTCCAGGGAAGAGTAAAGATGGGTCCCTTATAAGAGTGTCTATTTTACCCTTGGTCCCAAATCTCCCAAGTTTTCACACTTAGCTCATTCTTATCAACAAAGAAAACCCACAAAGTCTGCTGGCTCCTAGCCTACATATCTTCATTCTGTAGGGCAGTGGTTCTCTGCCCTGGCTATGCTGTAGAATCATCTAGGGAGATTTTAAAATTTCTGATTCCCAGGAAGCACCCCAAACCAGAGAAATAAGATTCTCTGGAAGGTAGACCAGGCATCCTTCAGCATTTTTAAGGCCCCCGAATTGTTCTAATATGGTTTTCAGTTTTGAAAACCACTCGCTCGTTTGTTTGTGTGATTTTACCACTTAGATGACTTGAGAACCTGTATCACTTGCCCTATATGCTCATCCTCTCATCCCAGACTTCTCATTGCCTAAGTGGATCCTCTTTCACATAACTGATGGACATGTGAAGATTATTACAGGGTCTGTATTCTTGTTACTTCCCTACCAATTTCCTTATCATCATTTCAAGCTCTTTCATGCCTTGTCATCAAGCATTGTTTCAGAGCTTGGCTAATCCGCACCCCTTGCTCTCCTCAGCACCTTCACAGCATGTAGACACTTCATTTGTGTCTACTCAAATGTGTCCACTCATTAGCTGGTGATTATGTTGCTTCACTGAAATATCAGTTACTATAAGCTTCTGGAGTGTAGGAAGGACCACGTGATCTACTTTTGCTCTTTGTATCTCTTCCTAGAGTACCTAGTAAAATGTTGGCTACTGGTAAATACCGTTGCCCAAAGATAGAGAAGGGAGAGTGCCAGCCAAGCGTGGTCTGGACAGAACCAAGTAGGGGCCTCTGAGAGCTGTAGGTCCTCTCCCAGCCCTCTCAATCCAGGAGTGCGATACACCAGCCAAGGGCAAAGAAAGGGCCCTCTCTCTTGTATCTGACCATGGTTAAGTATGTTAACCTGGAAATGTGTGCTGGGAAGTTCTGTGGATGTTGATTTTAAGGGGGAAAGCTTAGTAATAATAGGTACCACTGACTGAGTACTCTGCTTTGTGTCTGGTTCCTTGTATACAGTTATTCATAATAATTGTATTATTGAAATGTTTCTGAACCTCAGAAAGGTTAAATTATTTGTACAAGGTAAATAGCAGAGCTCCAAAGGACCCATCAGTTTTTAGTAAGCTGACTTCAGGGAGAAGAGAATCAGACAGGTGGGTTTGTCTCACTCCCAATCAACCTTCTTCCCCATACTTAAGGACAGTGGCCTAGGCAAAGGTTTGCCCACGGTCCTGGGGGTGTGTGTAGCACTATCTTTTTAAGAGGAACACAAAGCCACTTTTTTAAGTAGCTTTGGAGAAACCAAAGTCAAGATAAAGTCTATCTTTATGTGCATATAATCATCATGGTAATGGTGTCATCGTCATTTTCTAGTGAAGACTAATTGGTTGCAAGTAACAGAAACCAACTTCAGCTTAGCTTAAGGAAAATCAGGGAAATATTGGGCTAGAGGGTCGCCGTGTGGCAGCTGGAAAAAGGATGTAGCTGGGCCCCAGGAAGGGGCTGGGTGCCACGAGCATCCTCTTTCTTCCATCGCTGTGTCTCTCTGTTTGTCTCCTTATATCGCTCCTGGGACCTGCAGGCCTGCTTCCGTGCTCCCAGGTAAACACTGCCCAGTGTGGTTACCAAGAATCTTTGGGTTTGCATGTTACAGTCCTGGACACCTGGAAAGCTTGATTTCTTTATGGGCTCCATTTCTAAATTTGTAGAGGAGAGCCTCCCACTGGCCCATAATAAGTCATATGCCTCCTGGAGGCATCCCTTTTCCCCATAATTTTGGTCAGTGCTGTCCTTACCAACACACCCATGTCTCTGGATAGGAAGGAAATGATCAGAGAAAGGAGAGAGGATTGTGAAGTGGAAAGGTGCCCCAACAAAGGATTTTAATAGCAAAAATGATATTTTATTGATGCAGACACTAGGTTAAGGGTTTTCTATTTTTCTTTAATTCTCACAACCACCATTCAAGGTAGGTATTATTATTCCCATTTTCCAGAAAAGAAAATTGAGGAAATTGGAGATTATCAAGGCCTGAAGCACTGATACTGGTTAATTCAAGCACTTTTGGTATCTTCTTCTGGAGATGAAGCTGGGCTATATGTCAGCTATGTTTATTCTTCAGTGTTTGCTCCTAGGGGTAAGGTGTACTTGAGTGTGTGCGTGTGCGTGTGTGTGCGTGCACAGCCCCTCTGTGGGTCTGTACTTACTTACTTTTTCCATGGTTGTGTGTGTCCTGAGATTCCGAGAAAGCACATTTTTCGGCAGGGAGAGAATGTTCAGATGGAGCCCGCCAGCCTGGGTGAACCCGGAGCCAGAGGCCTGGCAGGAGTGGACAAAGATACTCTTTACCCACCAGGAATGCAGTGACCTCACTATGGCTTTCCTCTGCTGTCTGGGGCTTGTGTTAAGCAAGCCCAAAGAGCTACAATCTTTGTATTCTGAGTCTGCATCTAGACTTTGGTTAAAGAGAGAGATTTGGGGTTGGGGCTCGGTGCGTGGCCCTCTGGGACTCCCTGTTCACATACTTCTCCATTCCCATTTCCTTCCCCTCGTCACCCAGCGTGGAAGGAAGCCAGGAGCTCTGGTTTCATGGCTATGAGGCTAAAATGGAGCTTAGGCTGGAGCTGTGGTTCCAGCAGACAGTGGAGTAGGAACGCCCAGAGCAGGAAGTTCAAGGGCTCAAGAATGAGGAGACCATGGGCTTCCCTGGTGGCGCAGTGGTTGACAGTCCGCCTGCCGATGCAGGGGACATGGGTTTGTGCCCCGGTCCGGGAAGATCCCACATGCCGTGGAGCGGCTGGGTCCGTGAGCCATGGCCGCTGAGCCTGCACGTCCGGAGCCTGTGCTCCGCAACGGGAGAGGCCACAACAGTGAGAGGCCCGCGTACTGCAAAAAAAAAAAAAAAGAATGAGGAGACCTGATTCCCACCTGGCTTTCTCTAGGCAGCTGTGAGATTCCATTCAAATCATGTCACCACTCTAGATCTCAGCAGTGTGAAGGGCCAGATGGTCGTTAGGGAGGAAACTTGGAAGTTAACCATCCCACCTATGGCTGTGCTTGCTGTTTCTCCTGTCCTTTAAAGAAAACCATGACTTAAAATGGGTAAAGTAGGTGGGCCTGGTGGTCTTCTTCGGGCATGTGCAGAGCAGCGGTACGTGGAACAACATCCCTACTGTGGCTTTAAGCTAGAGATGGCTGGGTGTAAGTAGGCTGTGGGCGAGACCAACTTCTTTAACAGGGAGTGTTAGGAAGTCACAGACTCCCTGTGTTACTAACTTTCATCTTTGGGTCTCAGCTTCCTCACTTGTAAAAGGAAACGGCCCAGTTAGATGGTTTACGGGGGTTCTTTCAGCTCTGCATGCTACAGAGGACTCAGGTAGTCTGAGGACCCCCGCCCTTAGAAATCTTTCTCCCACTTCTGCTTATGTTTACTTTGAACACACCTGTTTTCTAGTCCATAATGGTCTAATTGTTACAGCAAGAGAAAGAATATTTGTGTTGTGTGGCAGGGGGGAGTGATTGAGAGAGAGAAAGGGATGGATGAACTCGAGGGGAAAAGACAAGAGAATGAATTTTCAAGGCTCCAGGAATCTGTCATGTGTTAATTGTTTCTCATAAACCAAAGCCATCAACCCTTCCACAGAAAATACTAGTCTGGGTAATAAACAAGAAATGATGGTCTGAATTGTTTAAATCCTTCATATTTCAGACCACAATCACCCCGTTTGACCCCAAAGTTTGACACAGATGTAGGCTTAGGGACCAGCGGCCGATCTCCATGCCAGCTGGGGACACCCGGCCTGGGGACTCCTGCTGACAAGGACCCTCCGCCCGTGGGTGTTATGTCATCCTCATCTTACAAGTGTCAGAGCTTTTGACACAGAACCCAAGGTAAATTCCTTTTGCTATAAATGTGTGAGGTGTATTTGTAAGGGGCTGGGCTTTCCCATGGGAGTAGCTACTGTTTGGACACTACCTTGCAAGTGGCACAAAAACCTGGTTTATTTCATCGGGGTACTTTTTCTTATAAATTGTAAATGGTATTTTATTAGGACCCTCAAAGGGGTTTGTTGAGAAGAACTGAACACTCACATTTGGAAATAAACTGTACACAGATACAAAGCTTTAATACAGCCAGTTACAGAGAATATTCAGATATAATAACCCTGTAGGGCTGGTGTTAACTACCCATCTCTCTAAGGATGGTGGTGCTGGGAGCTGGGGTCGAGGGCGGGGTGGAGAAGAATAGGCAGGGACTGTCCCTGACCTGGCCTGACCTACAGCCTCTTCCTTGTCACCTGATTCTGAGTCTGTCACCCCATCATCTCCTCTGTACCTCAGTCTGGCATCCACCAGAAAGGCCTCTTTTGAGCACTGGAGATGATGCCAGATTATGGAGATTTCTCAGTGTCTGCCTGCAACTGCTCAGTACTGAATATATATAACTGCTTTGGCCAGATAGAATCTATCAATCACACTACTTCCTCTTTCACCTTCAATTTTCATTCCTAATTGTTAGTGCACAGACCTCCACACCACAGGCACCCCAGAAAGGACAGCTCCCAAATGCAAAAGCCTCGGAAAAGTCTTAGAATGTCTTCTTTGGTGGTGGGAGGGCTTTTATGATCTCCCAAGGTGTTGGTTAGAGCTCTGTGTACCTTCTCAGTTTAATGATGTGTACGAAAGACTTCCCGTTTTATTCAAAAGCCCTTCTTCTAGGGTTGTTTTCTTTGTCTCTCTTTGAATCAATTCCTCCACCTCTGTTCCCTCTCTCTCCCCTCCCATCTCCCGCACCACACACACACACACACACACACACACACACACACACACACACACCAGCTGCAGCAGCTGAATTAAAAAGCTACCTCTTATAGCAAATTCCACTTCACCAAAGCTTTACCCTTTATTGGTTTTTAATTTCAATTGTGCGAAAGAACTTGCCATGAAATGCTCTGGGGCCTTACCCCACTTACTTATAAGGCTAACTAACAACTGTCAGGTCAAAACTAATTATAAATAGCAAACTTAAAATGTTCTTGAGTTTCGTGAGACAGTTACGTGGGTGAAAGTTGCTTATTTTGACTCTTACCTTATTGCTCTTAGAAACATCCTAGCCTCCCCAGATCAAAGAAGTCTGGGTGGATGAGGCATTGTGGCCCAGGCTGAGTTTACACAAGACAATGAGAGTTCTTGCCTGCTGTAGTTATCTTCCCGTCACATCCACTGGCCCCTGGCTTTCCCCACCAGACTGGAACCCGCGTGGCATCTGAGAGGACCCCCATCTCTGTTCCTCGTTACCTCTTAGCTATGACCACAGCTCCCTGGCGAGCTATGCCTCTTCAGGAGTTTTAACTGATCAGTAATTCTGTTTGAAACCAGATGGGTCACTTCAGCAAGTGGACCCTTTCTCCCTGTTGGTACCTGTATTTCAGTTTTTCAGTTTTCTTCTTTTTTGCTATGGATGACAGTGTCCCATGGAGGGAGGATGCCAGTGTGTTTTTGGAGAACGCTCATATGGCAGTGGGTCAGAACATGAGGGATGAGGAAAAAGACAACAGCAGGGGAAACACTGGGACATTCCTTAGACATAAAAACCAGATGAGAAAGGAGAGAGGTAAAGGGATGAGAAGTTTCACATTTGAAAGAAATTACAGGAAAGTTTTGTTGTTTTTTTTTTTTCTGTGCGCGGGCCTCTCACTGCTGTTGCCTCTCCCGTTGTGGAGCACAGGCTCCGGATGCACAGGCTCGGCGGCCATGGCTCACGGGCCCAGCCGCTCCGCGGCATGTGGGATCTTCCCGGACCGGGGCACGAACCCGTGTCCCCTGCATCGGCAGGCGGACTCTCAACCACTGCGCCACCAGGGAAACCCTACAGGAAAGTATTGATTCAACCAAGGGTAAAAACTTTTCGAGCAGGTAGAAAACTTGACATTGTCTGATACTTGGAAAAGAAGTTTTGTTCTGACCACTCCTGGTCTTGCATAAAAGGAGGAGATTCAAATCGCTCTGGAGGGTCGGGGTGCTTTTGTGATTGGGACTTGTGACTGGTAAGTTCTGGAAACAGCTTTCCTTCCTGAAGGATGGATGTGGGTAAAGCTTACTGAGAGATCATCTGACTGTGGCAGGGGGATGCCTTGGTGGGGGGGATGACTTTGGATAAATTAGGAGCAGCTGCATGTCACAGTGGGTAAGGTGAATAAGGCTAAATTCTGAATCTCTGATGCATGCTTAATTTTCTTATCAAAATGTATTCTGGGAATCCTTACTGTACTAAAGTTATTTCAAGTCAGCTTGTAGGTACCCTTTCCTAGGAAGCCTCCCCTTATTGTCGTTTATTTTCTCCTCCTCTTTATCTCCATAACTAGGGTGACCATGTCTCCTAATTTACCCAGAATGGTCTTAGTTTTCATCTTTTGTCCTGACGTAATCATTAATAGTGCATCCTTTTATTCTCCTAAGTATCCTGGTTTGGACAATAAATTGTATGGTCACCTTATCATAGCACTCTGGACTTCTCCACCTCATAGCACTCATTGATCTGTATATGATATGATTTATCTAAATCCTTCATCATACATGATCATACGTCGAGGTCTTTGAGTGCAGTACCCTGACTGCCTTATCTACTGTTGGATCCTCAGTACCTAGCACAGAGCCAGGCATACTCCTGGTGTCTAAAACTGTTTATTACATAGATGGATAAGTGCCCATAATCCAACTCAGATTCCCAGGGGTCCCCTAGCTGGAAATGCTTCATGGACTGTTCTGAGCAAGATTGAAATCACACAGAGAATAAAGGAATTGATTCATCACAAACTGTCCCCACCCCACTGGTAAATAAACTGATTCGTATGCATCGGCAGAGCCCAGTTTCCTCTGCCACCTGGGTGTGGTCCACACAGGCAGCCCAGGTCTCTCACCTCTTTGCAGTCATGGTTGTACCTCAGCGCCTCTGTAGGCTACTATCCACATGAATTACTCCCTGGAAATGATGCTGAACTAAGAGGCCAGCAGACAGAGCACAAAGAGGGAGGAGGGACGGCAGCAGGGACACTGATGGCAGAGTCCAGCTTTGCTACTCAATGGCTTTGTGATGTTGGTCAAAGCCCTTTGTCTCTCTGGACTTGCAAGAGGAAGGTTCCTTCCAACTGTCACCCTCTCTGAGTCAGCGACTGTCCTAGGATTCACTAGTAAATGGGAGCCAAGTTCTGTGAGCCAGGATTACAATAAAATGGGCTGCTGTGTGCAACACCCTGGAGCGTGTGGCATGGCCGGCCTTTGGAGTTCTCCACCTCTGCTCCCTCCCCCAGCCCAGCCCACCCAGTGCATGGTGCTGAAACTCCCCCGAAGCAGCCCCCAAAACTCTGTCTGACAGGGCTTCTTGCTCGGGAAGGTCTTTCCCAGGGCCTCCATTCTTCCCTCAGAGCCCCACTCACCAGTGCTAAGGTGTTGGCTCTCCTGCTCCATCAAGGGCCTGGCAGATGTGAGAAGAGTTTAAGGGTGCCCGATCCCAAGCAACTAGCCAGACTTCCCAGGCTGGCCCAGGCTAGAGCCACCGGAGGCAAACTCTGAGCTGTGGTTTGAGAAAGAATGCTAAGGATAAATCAGAGATGGAGCTAAAGCCGTAAACGGGGAGACGGCATCATGAGATCAGAAGCCAGGACTGTTTGGTGCACTTTGGGAAGCAGAGGGCAAAACTGGTGAAGGCAGAGAGTGGAGTGGAGGCTGTGAGTCAAGGAACCACGTGAGTGATGTGTTTTCACTGGGGCTGAGGGTGTGTGGGAGTCCCAGCTGCTGAGAAGGATTGGAACATTAATGGGTAATAAGGGTTCAGACGGTACCATGGTTGGGGTGCTTTGAAATTTGAGAGGCTTCCTGGAGATGCCATACCTTTACTCAGTGCTAATTCTCAAATGATAGAATTTCAGGTGGTGTGGTGAGTCCAGATGGGGAGACATTTGCAGCCACTAATATGGGATCATAAAGCTCCTGCTTACTCTATCGTCCTCTAAAGCCAGGCTTAGTCAGATTAACTAGGATCTAGGGGGATTGTTGAATAAGATGGGCGAAAGGTTGTTCAGGTCTTCCATCCTACAACCTTACTTGAAAGCTGAAGACAACAGCTGGTCAGTTGTAGGGGAAGAATGAGGTCTGGGTCTGTGCCTCTAAAAGTATCCCTAAGAGCAGAGAAGGGTGTATATGGGCCCCGGGATCCTGGGGTGGGGGGCAGAGCTTGAAGTCATTCCTTGAGGAATCTGAGGTTCTGAAACTGGTGGTCACCAGAGGGGAGAAGGGTGAGAGGTTAGTGGAAATAGGTGAAGGGGATTAAGAGGTACAAACTTCCAGTTATAAAATAAATAAGTCACAGCGGTGTAACATACAACACTGGGAATACAGTCAATAATATTTCAACAACTTTGTATGGTGACAGATTGTTACTAGACTTTTATCATGGTGATCAATCCATGATGTATATAAATGTTGAATCACTATGTTGTTTTCACCTGAAACTAGTATAATTCGGTATGTCAACTATACTTCAATTTATAAACAAACAAACAAATAAAAAAAGAAATCAGAGGTTCTCGTGGGACCTGCCCTCCTACCTAGGAGTTGATGGACTGCTGCTCAGATACTGTGAAACTGAGAACCCTTGGTTGGAGGCTGCTTCTGAGAGAGGCACACCCGACTCTCAGATAGAGGCTGCTTCTGGACCTTGAAAATCACACAGCCCCTGGGAGCTTACTCAGGTGTCAGTGAAGCCGGGGGCAGCTCAGAGAGCTGCCAGCTCCCTCCCTGTACCTCTCAATCCTCTAGTTTTAGAATCTCCCTGACACTTGGGCAACACTATAGGTAACAGCGGCAGAGCTAATTTGTTAATCTGCCAGAGCTGCATCCAACATCCTTTTGTGCACTGACACCCGAGTCATAGGAAGGCTCTAGCTCAGCCACTGTTTGCCTGCTGCAACTAAGCTACGGCGTTCTCTGCAGAGTTCATTTGTGCATGAAATGGAAGCTTAATAGCATAAGTAAAGCGCTAAGCAGAAATTGGTGTTTAAATGTCTTTTTTAAGTCTTTAAGATAGACTACTTCACTCATAAAGCCCAACTTGGTATTACTTAATGGCATAAAATGCTTTCCTCTGAAGACATACCTACTGAGTGATTTTGGATTTCCCCCCGCCCCAACACACACCTTCCGTGGCCCCTGCCTGCTGAGACGGCCCATCATCCTCTTGCTACTCTCTGCATTCCCAGCCATCTCTTTCCACCTGGCACTGAGCCCAGCATTCTGTCCTCATAGGACCCTATACCGCCCCCCAGGGGGCGCTCCAGCAGCAAAGGCTGGAGGCACCCAAGCTCTGGGACAACCAGGCCTGGGTTTTTTTTTTTCTTTTTTAGCATCTTTATTGGAGTATAATTGCTTTACAATGGTGTGTTAGTTTCTGCTTTATAACACAGTGAATCAGCTATACATATACATATATCCCCATATCCCTTCCCTCTTGCATCTCCCTCCCTCCCACCCTCCCTATCCCACCCCTCTAGGTGTTCCCAAAGCCCCGAGCTGATCTCCCTGTGCTATGCGGCTGCTTCCCACTACACGTGGGTCGCTGAGACCAGCGAGGCTTTGGGGTGACCTCAGGGCAGCATTAACATCCTGGGTCAGGAGCAGGTGAGCTGGAGGAGTGCCTCTGGTGCAATGGCGCTCAACAGGGGAGCTTCCTGCTGAGCTGAGCCTGTTCAGATCTTGACAGGTGCTCAGATGAGTCAAGACTCCAGCAGAAAGAATCTATTGCTTTGTGGGTTTCTTTCCAGTTATCTATCGCTGCACAAAAACTTGCCCTAACATACAGTGACTTGAAACAACCACGAGCAACAGCCCTCCTGTCAACAGAACTCTTGAACCTTTTCATGCTAGAAGAACGCCTGCCTTTGTTCTGACCCTGAGTTAGTTGTCAAGGTTCCTTGTATTAATAATAACTTGGCCTTGCAAGGCACAATGCCTAATTAATGCTAATTCATTCCATTTTGTTTCCTTTTCCCTTAACCATAGTAGTTGAGGAAAGGCAAGTCAACCACAATAAAATGAGCCTTTGAGTCATAGTTTCTTCAGTGCCTGATTCCTCTGCAGGACTGTAAGCTCCACGAAGGCAGTGGCTTTGTCTGTTTTGTTCATTGTTACTAAGTGGTATGAGGGACCACAGTATCCGGCATGTGGTAGCACTCATTAAGTTGATGAATGAATGAACTTATTCAACAACATACATCCAGCAGCTCTCATATGCCAGGCACTGTGCTGGGCGCCAGGGATCTATTAAGGAATAAGACATGGTCCCTACCCTCCAGGAGTTCAGATCTCATCTGTGTGAGCCCATGTATGTTTCTCGGGTATTTCTTCCTCAGCCCCGGGATCCAGGCACTGATCAAAAACTATCCAACCATATGGGGACCATCTCTCCTGTACAATGACCCAGATGGTGGCTTCACCAGGCGGGATTATTTAGGGGTGATCTTCTCCTAACGTCCTCCTTCCCAGGACTCACTTAATTACCCAGCATGCCTCATAAATAAAGAAGGAGGGATTGCCTTCACCTTGTGAGCATAAATGTTTTCTAAATGATATTGTTCATGCAGCTTCCGAGAGCCTCGTAAACATGCCTGACCCTGGATTTATTACCCGACAATAATCCCGCTTAGCCAGCTGGTGAGATTCATAGTTCTGACCCCTTCTCTAGCGCCTGCCTCTCCCTCACCTCATGAAGGGGAATTGGGAGCCAAAGATGAAAGGTCGCAGAGCCTCAGGGACTGTGACTCGGGCCAGCTTCCAGCAGGCTGATGCTCTCAACCAATTTTGAGCGTTGCTGCCTCTCCCCGTTACATCTGCTCCCGAAGCGTTTCAAGCCAGCCTGCCCCCCAGGCAAACCTCCAGGAGTTCTGTGGCAGCAAGACAGACCTTGGTGGGAGTGAGGGAGCCACGCACAGCCCTACCGCTCTTCTCTGCATGTTCATCCCTGCAAAGCCTCTTTAAATGAACCCAACCCACCCGTGTCCATACCGGAATGCTCAGGAGATCACTGCAGGCATCAGCGGACACTCCAGCATCCTTCCAGCCCCTCCTGGGCACCTGATTTGCAGCTTTTCTACTTTCCAGACCCTCCCACACTATTTGGCTCCATGGTTCAGATTCTCTACCTTTGTATCGACAGCCTGGTTTGGGACCAGCTCTCCCAGTTGGCCTCAGAACCGCATCTCACTTAGACTTCCATTCTCTGTGATTTTGTTTCAGACATGTGCGTAAGAGATCCCGCAGGCCAGACCCAAAAGCCTTGTCCGGTGGCCTTCCGGACAGAAGAGGGACCTTGGACTTCAGAGACCGATTACTGTGACACTGAGGCCGCATTGTCAGCATTTCTGGAATGCACATCCTCTTATCTGTGTGGGCAAACAAGTGTCATCCAAATATATCTGAGCCATACTGCTTTAGCCTTCAGGCCTGGTTTCCTACAGTGCCACATAAAAAAGAAAAACAAATCTAACTCCAAAAGCTGTGAAAAAGCAGTGTAATTTTTTTCCCCCTTAAGGTTCTTGAAAGGATGGCAAAGGGGAACATACATCACATCCCACAGAGGAAAGCATTCTAAAATTCCTGTTTACTAATCTGTCTCTCCATGGGCTTACCATATCCAGCAGCAGAGTTGCAATATACTGTTATGCAGGTTGTGCACTGCACAACTTGAGGGGGGTACCACTCACATTTGTAGCCATCATAGATAAGTATTTATTAGTGCAGTTTTATGGCAGATGGTACTAACGTGTCTTGAAGAAAAAATGCTTTTCCATTTTTCTATACGGCACCTTCTCTCATTCCTCTTTTCCAGCCCTTTTGCCCCAAATCTCCACCCTGTGCTGGCTCTCCTGCTTTACTTCCTCCATTTCTCTCACCCCAGATCTTTTCTTTGAAGTGTGGTCCATTCCCTCCCTGGGCCATCAGTTTAACCTCAGCCCCTTCCAGGTCTTTGCTGTCCTCTGTCATCACCGTTCCCCAGGACCAGCTCTGTGGAAACGAAGACTCCCCTTTACAAATGACATTGTTACCTCTCAGCCCTCAGGAGCCGATGTTGTCATGAAGAAGATTTAAGGACCTAGAGGAGACAGAAGAAGAAACCTCACTCTTGCAGCAAGAGGCCACTGGTCTGCTCTCTGCCAGCCTCCAGCCAGTCCTTACAGCCAAGTATGTCCAGGGGATCTGAAAAGCCTCCATAGCAATGCTCCCAGGGCCTCTCTCTCATCCCTCCCAGCATCTCAGATTATCTCTGTGGAGTGATTTTCTTTTCTTTCTCATGAACCTAAGTGTCTCCCCTGGCAGCTTAAGCCACAGCCTCTGGTTTAGACCCACACTGGGGCAGGGCTCTCTCCCTGCTCTCCTCTGAACAAGATTTCTAGATCAGCCATCCCCTCGCCAGACCGTATTTCCCAAAGTACAGGTTGAGAGGGGAAGGAATGACCCTAATAAAATCCCTAATCTGGGGCTGCTCAGAGAGTGGGCCCTGATGCCCACCTGTCCCTCATCTTCTTAGGTCTTGCTTTCATTAGCGTATTTTTTCTTCCTCTCTGTCTGTCTCTCTGTCTCTCTCTCTCGGCTAAATCCTGACTGGAACAGTCTCCAGCAGACCCTGGTGGCTCCACTGTACCTTTTATCATTTGGCCAGTGCTTCTAGGAGGACTTGCTTCCACCCTCACACTGCTCTGCTCTGCTGATGCTGCCTTGCGCTGGGCGCTCGCTTTCCCGGCAGTGGAGAGCAGGTATTCCCCAGACTTTGCCCCCCAGGCCAGCCTCCTCTCTGTGCAGCTGATTTCTCCTAACTTAAGCTGCAGCCCACCACCACCGCTCCCAAAGCAATGCACTAACACTTCTAGAGGAGCCCGTTGCACAGAGATTTCCCTCCATCGGGGCCTTCAGAACAATCCCTGCATCGTGGAAGGCAGCCATGTGCTCCTGTTTCCCCGGTTGACTGGTCCCTGCCTCCTGTTCAGACATGGGCGAGTGGACCCCAGTCTAGGACCCACATGGGGAGCGGGAGGGTCTGCTCTCTCTCCTGCCATCTCCCCCTTCACTTTCTTTTTTTTTTTTTTTTTTTTTTTTTTGCGGTACGTGGGCCTCTCACTGCTGCGGCCCCTCCCGCTGCGGAGCACAGGCTCCGGACGCGCAGGCTCAGCGGCCATGGCTCACGGGCCCAGCTGCTCCGCGGCACGTGGGATCTTCCCGGACCGGGGCTCGAACCCGTGTCCCCTGCATCGGCAGGCGGACTCTCAACCACTGCGCCACCAGGGAAGCCCTCCCCTTCACCTTCACTTTCTCTTTCCCTCCATTCTCCTGGCTCCTCCATCTTCTCCCTAAATAACACACCACAGTCTAACCAAAGCAGTCACTCTTGCTCAACATCCCCCTTGAGTGGCCTTTTTGGAGAACGTGGTATGATCTTCCTGTCACTTTTTCATCTGCTGAAACCCAACAAAGATGAGCAGTGGTTCCTGTCAGCACAGCATTAAGAACCATCTACTTGGGATGGGGCAGAGGAACAGAGAGTAGGCAAAGCAAACACCAGCACAGCTCTTCTGGTTCCCTCCCTGCTGGGGTGAGCTGAGCTCTGGAACCCACCCATCTCCTGCCACATACATGCGTATGTTCCAGAGAATTCCAGAACCAGCATGTGAGGCCTCATCCCCTGGAGCTGTCAGTGTCTCTACACACCTGTTTTAGCGCTGAGAGATGGAATCGTAAGGAGGATGTGATCTTGGCAATAGAGACTGGGGCGGGACAGAGGGTTGGAAACTCAGTTAGCTCTAGAGCATGGAGGTGAGAAAATGCATGCTGGATCCAAAGTGTTGGATGGAAGTGTTAAGGGAACTGTGTTACTGAAGCATAAACACAGAAGGAAAAACTGCAAAGTAGGTTGGAGATGATCGTGAGCTTGCAGAACTGGCCAAGAGGTGGATGTTTTATTCTGTGGACAGTTGGGAATCTGGTTGCTGGTAGGTAGCCTAACATTCAGGTAGCAGCCAAGACTGTCTTGAACATCTTGTCCCCAGACCCTCTGCCCCATCCCCATTCCAGGCTGTCATCATCCCATTCTTCTTGTTTCTTTTCTCTTCTACCCCGGCCATCCTATACCCGGCTGCCGTAGAATCCTTCCCGAGCCCAGTTCCAAATGTGTCACTCATGCTCAGAATGTTTCACCAGCACCTGCCCCCGTCCCCCTGCTTATCAACAAATTCCTTATCATGACCTAGCTCAGCATTCCAGCACCCTCATGCCTTAGTTTTTCTCTTTTGTTCTAGCTTTATTTCCACTTTATGCAAACTTGGACCCATTCAAATCAAGCCACCTATTGGCTCGCCCTGTGTTCTGTTCAAAACCATGATGTCCAAACCATCCCCACCTTTCCAGGTCCAGTTCAGAGGACACCTCCAGTAGGAAGTTTCTCTGATTGCTTTCTCCTCTGTGCTCCCATAGCATTTTGCTTTTGCCCCTTCGGTCACTTTCTATCTTGACTTATTGTTGCTTATGTGCATATCTTACCACCGCTACTCTATACCCACGGGACGAGGTCTGCATCTGGCTCCTCCCCGGGCTGAGTTCAGAGCCCGGACAACCATTAGATACCATGGGATCTGTCCTGGCCAAAGAAACGCTTATGGTATAGGTTAGTGGACATCGGTGGTCACCTTCGCTTCTGTCCAAAAAGAAACAAAGAAAAAAGAAAACGACAGACAGACATGAGGAGGAGGCTCTGAGAGACAGAAGGAAAAGGAGAGCTGGGTGTTTATTTTTGACTTTTGGCTTCCTGAGTTGTTGGTTATCAGCTTCTGTCAGGTACAGCATACCCTTCACATCCTCACTGACAATTACTGAGGAAGTATTCAACTAATTTCTTCAACTCCAACTGCCTTTAGTATGATTGAATTTTAACATTACTCTCAGTTTTGTTTTTTTTTTTTTTTGCGGTACGCGGGCCTTTCACTGTTGTGGTTTCTGCCGTTGCGGAGCACAGGCTCCGGACGCGCAGGCTCAGCGGCCATGGCTCACGGGCCCAGCCGCTCCGCGGCATGTGTGATCTTCCCGGACCAGGTTACAAACCCGTGTCCCCTGCATTGGCAGGCGGACTCTCAACCACTGCGCCACCAGGGAAGCCCCTCAGTTGTTTTTTGAAGATGCAAATATGCTGAAATGGCAGGTGCCTGCATGCCTGCCTATCGGCCTACCTGTCTGTCTGTCTTTCACTGTCTGTCTGTCTTTCACTGGTGGGCCAGGAAATACATGGACTTTAGGGTCTGCCATGCTGCCTCTGCTCCCTAAAAGCGGGCCAGACAGAGAATAGGCCACTCCTTGGCTCAAACAGGGGAAGTGACCCAAATAATGACTTTTATAAACTTTGAAAGCCGTCAACCATTTGTAGATGTCTCCACAGAGAACCAAGAGCTCTGCTATCTACCCTGCATTGAACATTAAATGGTTTAATTACCCTGATCGTTGGACAGTGAGTAAGTGCGATGTGGTAGAAGGTGGCTGATGAAAGTGAGAAGCTGGGACAAAGGAAGTAGCTCCTGCCACTGGCAGCAGAAATAGTCAAACATTCTTTGCGAGAAGTCTGAGGGTAAAAGGACCACTGAGGAGTCTTCTGGTTCATTCTCTGCACCCTGGCAGGACTCCTGGCCATTAGGGAAGAAAGCCAGCAGGCTTCTTTGTCACCTGCCCCAGGCTTTATAACATTCATGTCAAGAATTTTTTTTGTTTGTTTTTGCTGTACCTCGATCCTACTTGCTCTAGCCTCAGCCAAATTGTATTATTTTTCTGTTTGATTTGGGGTTTGGAGGAGGACAAAGAATTGTTTTTTTCTGCTCAATTTTGCTTTCTATAAAAATAACACTGTTTAAACAGCTCTACATCAACATCTTCTACTAACGTTGAATAACATGTATATTTTAAAAACAAAACATACACAATAAGACACAACTTTCTGAACCACATTATGTTATATATACTGTGCCTCCCAGCTGAAGTATTTCTTCCACCTACATTGTTTCATTTACTCTTCACCACAGCCCCATGATTCAGATGCCTTTGTAATCTCCTTTTTCTCTGTTGAAAGAAAAAAGTGAAGCAATTCCCCAGGGCTGCACAGCCAGCCTGGACCCGGATCTCGGGGTTCTAAAGCCAGCATTTCTACCACACGAGGCTGTCTCTCATTAAATGCCTTCTAAAGGTTGTTTGGAAATTGGTAGCACCAGCCTCACACCACTAAGTGCCTCTCCCAATCTTGAGAACCATTCATTCATCCTTTGGACAAATATTGCTTGAGCACTACTTACTCTGTCCTAGGCACTAGATGGACAATTAACATCGCAGTTAATTAATTAATCAGTCAAGTGCAATTCTGATAAAAGCTGAAGAGACTCCCTCCCCCTCGTCACCCTCTGGTTTCTCGATGCTCTGTCTGCACAGTCAAACTCTACCTTTGTTCCCTGTTCTCCTCTAAACCCCCAATCAAAATCACAGCCATTGGTTCCTCAGAAACTGCATTAACCCACCAAAGCACCCTGGGGGGTTAATGACTGACAGCTGAGTGTCTTAGTTTTCCTGTAAGAATTCCTAGAGTTTTTTTTAAAAGAGTGTCAAGTCTCCTAACTCAGGTACATCTAGACGTGCATGAAGATATTTCAAAAGGATCGTGAGCATGGGTACACTGAAGGGAATCAATTTCCACCTCTGCATCACCCAACACACTCTTTCCTAAAACTGCTCTGCTGAGGAACAAGCCTCCTGTTGAGATGTCATGCTGTTTCTACCTTCCCACTTCCCCTTTCACAATCAGCTTTCTCCCATTTTACAAAACAAAAGCAGCCTTCTTGTTTGTTCTAAATCTTACTCTAATGCATGGTTTGTGCAAAGGTAAACTACCTCCAGAGCATCACGAAAAGACCCACGCACATATGGTCACCTTATCTTTGATAAAGGAGGCAAGAATTTACAATGGAGAAAAGACAGCCTCTTCAATAAGTGGTGCTGGGAAAACTGGACAGCTACATGTAAAAGAATGAAATTAGAACACTCCCTAACACCATACACAAAAATAAACTCAAAATGGATTAAAGACCTAAATGTAGGGCCAGAAACTATCAAACTCTTAGAGGAACACATAGGCAGAACACTCTATGACATAAATCACAGCAAGATCCTTTTTCACCCACCTCCTAGAGAAATGGAAATAAAAGCAAAAATAAACAAATGGGACCTAATAAATCTTTTGCACAGCAAAGGAAACCATAAACAAGACCAAAAGACAACCCTCAGAATGGGAGAAAATATTTGCAAATGAAGCAACTGACAAAGGATTAATCTCCAAAATTTACAAGCAGCTCATGCAGCTCAATAACAAAAAAACAAACAACCCAATCCAAAAATGGACAGAAGACCTAAACAGACATTTCTCCAAAGAAGATATACAGATTTCAACAAACACATGAAAGAATGCTCAACATCATTAATCATTAGAGAAATGCAAATCAAAAGTACAATGAGGTATCATCTCACATCGGTCAGAATGGCCATCATCAAAAAATCTAGAAACAATAAATGCTGGAGAGGGTGTGGAGAAAAGGGAACCCTCTTGCACTGTTGGTGGGAATGTAAATTGATACAGCCACTATGGAGAACAGTATGGAGGTTCCTTAAAAAAATACAAATAGAACTACCATATGACCCAGCAATCCCACTACTGGGCATATACCCTGAGAAAACCATAATTCAAAAAGAGTCATGTACCAAAATGTTCATTGCAGCTCTATTTACAATAGCCAGGACATGGAAACAACCTAAGTGCCCATCAACAGATGAATGGATAAAGATGTGGCACATATATACAATGGAATATTACTCAGCTATAAAAAGAAACGAGGGGCTTCCCTGGTGGCGCAGGGGACATGGGTTCGAGCCTTGGTCTGTGCTTTGGAACCCCGAGATCCGGGTCCAGGCTGGCTGTGCAGCCCTGGGGAATTGCTTCAGAGCCACATGCCACTGAGCAAATGGGCCTGTGAGCCACAACTACTGAATCTGCACGTCTGGAGCCTGTGCTCCGCAACAAGAGAGGCCGCGATAGTGAGAGGCTCGCACACCACAATGAAGAGTGGCCCCGCTCGCCGCAACTAGAGAAAGCCCTCACACAGAAATGAAGACCCAACAAAGCCAAAAATAAATAAATTAATTAATTAAAAAGCAAGTTTAAAAAAGAAACGAAATTGAGTTATTTGTAATGAGGTGGATGGACCTAGAGTCTGTCATACAGAGTGAAGTAAGCCAGAAAGAGAAAAACAAATACCGTATGCTAACATATATATGGAATCTAAGAAAAAAAAAAAAAAGGTCATGAAGAACCTAGGGGCAAGACGGGAATAAAGACGCAGACCTACTACAAAATGAATGGACTTAAGGACACGGGGAGGGGGAGCTGGGACAAAGTGAGAGTGACATGGACATATATACACTACCAAACGTAACATAGATAGCTAGTGGGAAGCAGCTGCATAGCACAGAGAGGTCAGCTCGGTGCTTTGTGTCCACCTAGAGGGGTGGGATAGGGAGGGTGGGAGGGAGATGCAAGAGGGAAGAGATATGGGAACATATGTATATGTATAACTGATTCACTTTTTTATAAAGCAGAAACTAACACACCATTGTAAAGCAATTATACTCCAATAAAGATGTTAAAAATAAAGAAAGAAAAGAGACAATTCGAAATATCAATATACCAATCAGGGATTAGTGCAGAAAACGGAAACCTTTCTAAGCAAGAAGGAATTTAGAGCAAGGAGCTGGGTATTGATACTTACAAAATCACTGGGAAGGATGCAAGTACAGATTCTCGGCGGGATCCCTTGGGATGATTTCTAGAAGAGTAGAGGACTAGTCTGTAGGGAGCTCCTCCGAGCCACCACTGGCTCATTGCTCATCCGGGACAGGAGCCACCATCACTGCCTGAGCAGCCCTTGCACACCAAGAAACTGCACATAGGCCCCCAAAGCTGTGATCTGGGATTAGAGAGTGAGGTCAAGAAGTTGCCGATGCTGTGACTGTTGCTTGACACACAGAAAGCAACAGGAGAATAAACACTGAAACATGCCGAAGGCAAATTTCAACCTTCCTGACCAAGGGAGACCATCAGAAGCCTCAGGAAGGATACTGTCATCTCACTTCCACCTTCCAAGTTCCACACAAGCATATCAAATGGCAGAAATTAACTACACCCCCAATCCTACATGCAAGGGAGCATCAAAAATGCAGTTGCTAGCTTTCCGCCCTCTCTACATAGGAGTGTGGAACGGAGATTGAAAAGCTACTCCAAGTATCTGCCCCAATTGGTGTCCATGAAACCTCCTTAAATTCAAGGCACCATAAACTTTCCAGGTGCTCCCATCCTTCCTTACCTTAGACATATTTCTGTTAAGGATAAGGTACAGCGTGTTGGGAAGTTCTGAATTCATGGGCTGCTGGGAATGAGGAGTTTTAATTTAAAAACCTCACCTCTTCCTTCTCCAACTCACAAGGGATAAGCTCACAAGCAAAGAGCCGTGAGAGCCTCAGTAGGAAATACGAAGGCAGGTTTGTTTCAACCAGGTAACAAATTCATAGCTTAGAACCAGAATGCTGAAGATTTATGAAAAGCTAGTTGGGAGGTTTCAGTCTTCTAAAGAGGCATCCAGTCTGCAAGTTCACCATTCTCAATCACAAGAAAGGACTTGGTGAGCGACACTTATTCACCCACAGGTCATTCACATCTGTTACACATTTTGTACGGTTATAAGGAGAAGGTAAGAAGTCCCCACTTCCATCTGACTGCTCAACATTGCACTTTTAAGCCATAGGAGCATTTATTAGAGGTGTAGCCATACTCGTTCATCACTTGGGCGCCATCTCCTTCTCGTCATCATCCACTTCTCCACTCAATTACTCACTCCTACCATGAGCTTATGAGATGTAGATTCATTTAATGAAAATATAGTGTGGATCCTATGGTAAAGAATGTTCTTAACAGCAATCATTAATAAATATGCTATGTTAAGCCCCCATCTACTTGTCAGTCAACCCCTTCTCTGCTTCTGTTACTAATGCTGTAACAATAGTCAACATGCATCCATGGACACAAATTAATTGTACAAAGGAGACCCAGGTCTCTCATTGAGAGATAATTTTCCAAAATATTTTGCTTTGTATATTTAATATTTTCACTAAAAATGTTCTATGTGTATGTTGCTTTAATTGATTATATAATACTAATTATTTTAATAATATTTTAAAGTGAAGAAAAATACTTTACCATTTAGAGCCTTATGGTCACAGGAATTTTTAAAATTAATTTTAATGTATGTATGATAGGATGATCAGCTAGAGTTTTTACAGCCTAAGAACATAAAAACAGTAAAATTCTGTGGGGAGGTAAAATGGAATTCGAGGAGAAAAAGGAATAAAGTAAAATTCCTGTCTGTTAAGGAAGAGTTTTTTGTTGTTGCTGCTGCTGTGTTTTTTAAGAAGATGAGGGTTAATTATCAACTTGCCGTGGTATTTAGTTCGCTTTTGACACGTTTGAAAGAGCTCTGTAGCGATTTCACTATAAAATGGCAATATTTATAATAACCTTAGAGTAACATCTTATGAAATTATTTAAAGTTAGGATTTAAAAAGTATTAGATGTCAACTTGAAAATATGCAAGGCAGTGCTTGGTTTTTCTCATTTCTTTTAGGGAGCCCACGAGTCAAATGGTTGAGGATCCCTATTCTGGAGCCAGCAATGGCCAAACCCGAGGGATGAACCTGCGTATGCAGTGCTGGAGGGCAGAGGGGAAGTACTTTTGACCAGAAGCAGCACAAGGAGGTGACATTTGCCCACCAGGACCTTTACTTGCAATGTCTCATTTCAATTCCCAACCCCCCAGTAAGGGAGACATTCATGTTGAGTGCAGCTCTGGAGCCGCACTGCCTGGATTCCAAACCTGGCTCTCCCGCCTGCTGACCGGGTGACCCTGGACACATGCCTTCAACTCTGTGAAAGCCGGCCCCTCATAGTGTATAGGGAGGACTGGACCCATCTCCCGGGGCTGCCGTGAGCACCCAGTGTGATGACTTAGGTAAAGTCCTGAAGTTCCAGCCCTGGAAACGACTCAGTGGACATTTGCTATTGGTATCCTCTCCCCTGTTTTCCAGGAAAGAAGCAGAGGCCCCGAGGGGCTTATCACCTTGAGACTTGACCCAGCAATTGCCGCTGCACTGGGCCGCCCTCCACAGAGCTGTCGGCCAGCTGCTGCTTTCTTCTCACACCTTCCTTCTTCCCTGGGCTTCTCTCGTTCCCCATCTCCATGGAGGGAGGTGGCACAGAAGCCTCCACAGGGCAGGTGTCCCAGGGGCGGGGGCAGGGGCGGCGGGGGAGCTGGTGTGACCGGGAAGGAGGGGACAGACGGCAGGTGCACGATGCCCTTCAGTCTGCCCAGCAGATATGCCTGTCCATCTGTCAGTTTGGATTCTTCTGTCAAAATTCACAAAATACCTGCCTCTGATTTGAAGAACGTTTTTGCCCTTATGGGCACCTGAATATATCAATTCTTAATATGTTACCAAAGGGGTGAAAAGCAAGGAAATGGTGAAGAGATTGAGGTGTGCACCTGTCACCTTTTCTCACAATTTACCCCCGGCCCCAGCATCTTCTACCCCCAGACAAATCAGGGAAGGGAGAAGCCCGCAGACTCTGGAAACCACTGGCTGACCTCAGTGGCTGCTCCACTTTTGTCTACAATCTGCTCTGCGAACGGGGCTTGTCAGAGCCAGGCTGAGGGGCACCAAGAGCAGGAGAGAGACTCAGCTGTCCCCGCAAGGCATCTTCGGCCCAGGCTCTCAGACGCCTCGGTCAGCAAGGCTTCAACCCCCGACACTCCTGAACCAAAGTTCTTCGGCCCAGCATCCTGTTTCTTCTGTGTGTTAACCCAAGCCCTTAAGAGTTTTGTTTGTCTGCTGGTTTACTATCAGTGTTCCTCCTCTAGACATTAGAATGTCAGCCTCAGAGAGTCAGGGAGCTTGTGTTTGTCATGCATGGTTGAGTCACCACTGTCCAGTGCAGTCTGTGGCATATAGCAGGCACTCCCTAAACGTTGAGGTGCACTAACAGACAACTGCCTACCTGAAAGGCCTCCACCTCCTTCATGGACCTGAGCTAGTAAGGCCTCTATTTCCCTAGCACAATACGGCTGACTTGGCCCCTACCCGCCTACACCCAAACTGACACATTCAGCATTCGTTCATCAAAGATTTGGTGAATGCTGGGTACGTGCCAGACACTGTAATAGGTATCAGGTAGACAAGGAGCTCGCGGTGCAGGAGAGGGCCAGACATTAAACAAGTAAACATATGCATTTCACCCCTCTGACGGCTCGTGAAGGAAAGAACGGAGTACTAGGAGAGAGAAGAAAGGGGATGGTGTCTAATTTAGAATGTGGGACCAACAAAGACCCGAAAGAGGAACCTGGCAAAGGGAAAGGGAAGATGTTTTGCAGGCAGAGAGGACGGTGCGCAAATGCTCAGAGACAGAGGGATGCTCGAGTGGTGGGTGCAGAGTGAACGAGGGAGGGGCAGCACCGCCTAAGGTTGGAGGGGTGGTAGGGGGGGCAGAGTGCGCAGAACTGATGTGCTTTGTTCAGAACTTCTGTATTTATTCTCGGGGCTGTGAAAAGCCTTGAAGGGTGATGAGTAGGGGAGTCACGTGATCCCACTTAATCGTTTAAAAAAATCTCTTTCCTGAGTGGAAAACAGATGAAAGATGGGCAAGAGTGGAGATGCAGAGACTGGTTAGGGAGCTCTTGAAGAAGCGCAGGTGAGAGATAGGACTCCGGTAGCATCGACGTAATTTCTGCGCCTTTCGGACGTACACCCCATTGACAAGATCATTCATTCATTCATTCACACATTCATTCATTCAGAAACTCATTAGTGAGAACTTTATATGACAGGTGTTGGTAATGCAACCAACAAGACAGACAGGGTTCTTGCCTGCGTGGAGCTTACAATCTAGAAGAGAAACAGACAATGAAACCCTAACTTCCAGCCTCCTAGCCACCTGAGAGGTGGCCTATGGCAGCAGAGGGAGGAAGGAATAGGGGCTCCAATAGAGACACCCGACCCCGACTTGGGATGTCAGGGTAGAGAGACCCTGACCAGGATTACAAATTCCCAGGTACACATGAACTAACTCGGTGTCTGCCACCTGAAACAACCCAGAGGTCTCGGTTTTTAGTCATCTGATTGCCTGCTGACTAACTCCACCAAGCTGGCCACAGGCAGCTCAGTCTTAATGGGGCCAAAGCTGTCCCCATGCCCAAACCTGTGCCCACACTGTGATCCTTGACTCAAAGAATGACACTTCCGTCTACATGGTAGTCCAAGCCATACATCCGGCATCCCTCTCTCACCCCTTACATCCCATCACCCCCAGAGCCCTATTAGTTCAACTTCCCAAGGGCCTCATACCTTTCTCTCTTCTCTTGATCCCATGGCCATTCACCTGCTCCAGGCCACCATCATCTCCTGCCTAGTTGCTGTGACACCTACACCTGTTCACCCACCTCCAGTCTGCCAACCATCTTCCCATATATTTGTGGGGCTTCTCAAAGATGCACTTCTGCCTGGCTGCCTTCTCCTGGCTTCATCCCCAAGCCTCAGCTCGACTGTCACTCCCTTTTGGGGAAACACCTCTGACCCCTTCCCTGGTTTAGGCCCCATCAGCCCGTGACGCTCTGGCACCAGGCACTTCCCATTCACGGCCATGGTCACACGTCGCTTTATGTGCTGCCTTCTCCATCAGGCTCTACCGTCCACGATGGCAGGTGCTGTGGCTTTCTTGCCCACCTCTTTATATACAACTCCATCCCCTCTGAACAGAAATTTCTAGAAAGGGTCATTTGACAAGGGAGAGGTGACCCTTTAGCTGGAGAATCTGGAGGATTGCTCCAATCCTGTGCAGACGAGAAGTCCACAGCAGGGACCCCTCACCCAGCCTGGCTTCCCCCCTTCTGCCTTTCTTCTCCTTCGCCTTCCCTCCTCCCCGAGCTGGCTGCTGTGGCCGCAGATGGTGAGAGGAAACACAATTTATATTTCTTTATTTGGTTTGGAGAGCGCTGTGACAGACGGAAATCAATTTTCCCTCTCCTCACCCCACTCCCAAATTTCTTCTTCTTTGGTTTGTGAATCTTTGAAGACAACTGTGTGAAAAGGGCTGAGAGGGAGATGTTGGAGGGAGGGAGAGAGCGGAGGAGAGGGTGAGCTCTAATGCATCTGTGGCTGTAGGAGCACCGTGACAATCACAGTCATGGAGGCACTTTGATTGGGGAGGAAGAAGAGAGCAGAGAAAGCATCTTCTTATCTGTCAGAGGCGAGAACAGGGTGTAAGGAGGCTGGAGACTCTCACTGCTTTTGAAGATCTTTACGGACAAAAACGAAAAACTAAAATACCAAAGGACGTCTCTCTGTACCTGGGGAGCAGCAAACTGGCCTGACAGTGTGACCCGAGGGGCACCACATTCTTTTCGTTACTCCCTCTGGAATTGATAACTGCAGACCCTTCAGGAGGAATTTCTAGTGACTCAGCACAGTGGCTGTGCTCTGTGCCCCCTGCCCCAGGGTTCCTATTTCTACCCTTAAAGCTCACGGGAGGCAAGGTGATCCCCGAACTCTGCCCCCTGTTTACCTGAGCCTTTCTCTTCTTCAGATCACATACAGTCTTGATGTTTTTTTTGAAACTTTCATTTCAATGGAGAAAGGGAGAGATACGCTAGAACTGAGAAAGCGCTGGGAATTAAAAAGGTACTGCCAGACCCAGCGGCTCTGTGGAACTGCACATGCTTATCCTAGAAAATACAGAGGCAGCAAATGAGAGACAGAAAGAGAGAGAGAGAGAGAGAGAGGACAAAAATTTAGTAGAGCACTGAGTCTTATTGAAAAAGAAACCAGAGCTGGAAAATGCTTCAGACTTCTGCTCTGTCTGCAGCAGAGGCAGACGTGAGCGGAGCAGGGTCTCAAGGTGTGTTGTGCACGCCCTTCCCCCCATCGGCTCCACCCATCTTTGGGAGGGTTCAGGCTCTCTTGGGAGCCAGGCAGTCAGAGACAGTCTCTACTGTCAGATTCTGGGCAAAGGCAGGCAACACTGTGCTCTGTGTCCCCTCCCTTCCTAAATGGCCGGGTTCTGCTACCTCTACACCCCTACATCTGCTTGCACCCCAACACACACACACAGACACACACAGACACACACAGACACACACACACACACACACACACACATACACACACCTTTCTACCCCCCAGTAGCTTTTGCTGGACAGCTGTATCAGGCAGCTTATATCACATTCAGTAACTAACCAAAGGGAAGAAGCTAAAATCCAGCCCCAGACCTGGTGATGTCTCAGCTCCATAAAGGATTCCAATTTCACAGTCCTTGCCTACCCCAGAAAATAACAGCAACAGAGCCGTTTATACTTATTTGGTGCTAGCTAGGGGTAGGCACTGTGCTAAGTACTTTGAAGACTTACCTTACATAATCCTCATAACATCTCTCTACGATAATTTCAGTTATTAACTTCATTTTTTAGATGAAGAGACTGAGGCTAGAAATTAAACAAACGAAGCAAGCTAACCCAAAGTTATACGTAGTTACTAAGGGTCATGACCTCCAAGAAGGCTTCTTTGGTTTCCCATAGCTGACTTAGATGCCCCTCCTTTGGGTTTCTAGTAGGATCATAGCACTTTTCACCCAGCGTTAAAATTAGGGTTTTATATGCTATAACCGAGCAGGACCCTGTGGAACCTTCCTGGGACAGACCCCACCATGTCCTCTGCCTGTCTCTTGTCTGCAGAAAAAACTTTAATCAAATAATAAATTTAATCAGAGAAATGAGAAAATTCAGAAACAAAGGAAAAGAGTTCAACAAGACAAAATAATAATAGTTTAGCCATTAAGTAAAGTCAAGGGCCTTTAGTTCTTCCTCAAAAGCTATAGATAATATTCTGAGCCGTATCCTTTGAGCTGTTTTGTAGATACTGAAACTCCCAACAGGTGGAAGAAGTTAACTACATGATGACCAGACTGTAGCCGTAACATAAGCTGCCACAATGCTGAGAACTGGACTCAGGGAAATGGGAACTGACCCTGGAACTGAAGATTATCTGTACTTAAAACAAGATGACGCTGATCGGACCATCACATGACCAGTTTCAAGATGACTGAGAGCTGACTGGGCTGCTGTGCGAGCAGCCCCCTGCCTCCACTTATACACCTCCCCGAAACCCCCTTTAAAAGCTCTTGCCCCCCGATCAGCAGTGGGGAACTGGCTTTTGGACATGGGTCTGCCTTCTCCCCAGGTTGCCAGCCTCCTGAATAAGCAAGCTTTCCTTTCCTACCAATACTTATTTCTCTAGTATTGGCTTTTGAGCGGCAAACAGCCAAGCCTGAGTTCAGTAAAAATGCCATGACCAAATTTTCACTAATAGAATGTCAGTGGAAGCTACATGTCTAATTTTCAGGCCTTTGTGTACCTGCAACTCAGCTTCAACCATGGGCACAACAGCATTGCCCTACGTCAGTGATTCTCAAACTTGAATGCCATCGGATTCGATATGTAGCCAAGTTCAGGAATCACTGCTTTAGAAGAGACTGCACAAATAAGATGGAAGGAACCAGGGTCCCTGAATGGCTATATGGAACAGAGCCTCTTGCCAACTAAGAACACTCACCTTGAACAGCTACATGGGAGAGACATCAACCTCTATCTTATTTACCCTCACAAATACCATGGAGGAGATGCTTAAGGAATTATAAGGAAAATCTGATAGGACTTGAATGCCTGGAATGTCAACTATTGCTCAGGAAATGCAAAGGCAGGCACCAGCAATCACTTGCTTGTAAACACACACACACACACACACACACACACACACACACACCCCTCACATATTTTCCACATGGCTCTCTCTTCCCAGTCACTCTTAGGGCAGCAACCAGCTAGAACCACAGCTTCCCTGGCTTCCCACCAGATTTTGATTAATGGGGATCTTCTCCACCCACCTCCCCCCACCCCAAGGCAGGCTGAACTCCAACTTCCTCCTTTATATTCTCTTCCTGATCCTATAAAGCAATTAAAGAAACATTTCCTGTAGACTCTGCCTTTCCTGTTCCTTCTCTTAGAACCTGGCTCAGATTCTGTTTGGTTCTTGATCCACAAGTCTTTCCTTTCAGTTCAGGAGGTGAGGAAATTCCATGAAGCAACTGACTGTTGTGGGGTCTGGGGCTCCAGCTTCGATCCCTGGTGTAAAACTCAGGTAGAATCCTGCCCCACCTGCTGTTTGGAAGTGTCGGCCAGGCCAGCTCAGTAGCCTTGCAGTTTAGGAACTGGGCTCCTGGCAAGCAGAGGCCTGAATGTGAGGATTGCCTTCCGATTAGAGGAATGTTGGCAATTCCTCGGGGACTCAAAGGGTAGAGCCTGCGTCCAGGACAATGGACAGGGGAGAGCTGGGCTGAGGAGAACGTGCACAAGAAGTAAGGTCATTTCCTGGGTACTGGGAGGAAGTTGTGGTCCCCCTGGGAAATCAACACCAGGAAAAGACACCTCAGGCATCATATCCTCTGTCAAGAAGAGATGATGCCCCTTGGAGATCTGGGGTCCAAAACAGAAATGTCAGTGAAAACCATGGGCAATTGTACAAGCAACACTGGAAAAGGTCCCAGCCATGAAGTGACTTCAATCCCGTAGGACAAAGGATGCTATAGGGCTCCATGAGGAAGGAGCTGCAACCCAAGCTCTAGTCCCCTCCTGTTCCCTATGGGGCCTTGGGCAGGCCGCTGGGCCTCTCTGAACTTCAGTTTCTTCAACCACAGAATGAGTATTATGGTGATATCTTCCCTACTGACTCTACTATAGTGTTAATAAGATAAATTAGTTGATGAATGTGAAAGTAAAGGGCAAAACATAATTGTGATAAATATTCACATACTCTGATTCTCTCCTGGCTTCAGATGGAATTCAAGTGCTGAGTAGACAGACTTTAGAAGCTGCTCATTAAATATTTACTAGAGCATTGTTGATTTTGTTCTTTAAAAAGAAGTTAAGTGAACTCAGTGGCTTATATTCAGAGGAGAAGGAATATCCTCCTAGTCTTAGGAGGAGACGGGAGACAGGCTCAGAGATTCAGACCTGGTGTGGCTTATCAGTGCTGCTCAGATGGCTTCCAATCGCTCCCCCTGCTTCTGTGCAGATGCCTCGGAGACTCCACAGATAGACCAGGGGACTGCGCAGGAGAGAGAAAAACAGGGAAGCAAGCGGGTGAGCCCTGGGAAGCGTCCTTGGCCCCCAGACTCTCTTCCTTGTTGTTCTAGATGGATCTGCCATATCTGTTGTCCTTGTCTCAGGACCTGTCCTCCCCACACTTCCTGTATCTGCTCCCCACAGCCCCAAAGGAGGCATGTTCTGCCGTGTGGAACATCCCCTCAACTGGCTATAGTTGAGGGATAGGCATCCAACCCAGTGGTCTGTCTACAGACTGGTCAGTGGGTCATGATAATTTCCCCCCAAAGATGGAGCCATATGGAAGGAATAGACAGTGATCAGTGAACACAGGAGCTGAAGGGTCATGAGGTGGAGAGGCTGGGCTAGGGAGCACGGTGAGCCGTGAGTGGGCTGAACTTCTGAGCAAGCAGAAGCCCTGAGCTAGACCATTGAGCGGAGTGCAGAGCAGGAGAGCCAGGTGGCAGTGGGAAGAGATGTGAACAGACCTGCAAGGCTACAAACACAGAGACATTGATTACCTGCCCTGATGCTACTGCTGGAGTCTTGGAAACCGGGGGGCCAGAAGGCCTTCTAGCCTCAGCCTCCCCCAGGCCTGGCTCCCCCAGGGCCTGCTCCATCCAGAGCCCGTTTGTTTAGCTTCTCCAGAGCAGCTGGGAGGCCTGGCTTCGTGGCTGGTGTTCTCAATTTCTTATCCCCATGTGATCCTTACCGCAAACCCTCCATTATTTGAGGAACCCTGACTGAGGCTCTGCTTCTTGCAATTCCAAAAGCCAAAGTAACAGGCTGCCTTTGGAGATCTGGAAATTTGAGTTTCAGAGCCCAGGGTCACTGGCAGGTCCCTATGGCACCTGTCTAGCAAAGTTGGGAAGATGAGCTGAGCCTTGCAGTCTGGAAGAGTCAGCCTTGAATGCCTGAGGCTTCTGTTCCTGGAGCCCGGTTTGGAGTCCTCACCGGCCAGAATTGCCAATGAATGAGTGCAAGGTGGCTGGCGTGTGGGCCTGGTCCTTGTCCGTCCATACTAGTTAACCAGGAAGGATCTTATCAGCGCCTTTGTCCTGCATTGGCATCAGGACTATAATCAGCCAAGAATGTTGGTGGAGGGTGGGTAGCCTAGAGATGGATGCCCAGCTGGTATCTTTATGTGGTCCCCCCGCTAAAATTTGCAAAGCCTGAAGCAAAGGTACAGAGGCCCCCTGCCCAGTCCCTTTCTATTTACACCCATGTCTCCATCCCACACTACCAGGTATCCCCTGTACTTAGGCATGGATTCCCTAGCCCACAGGTTCAAGCTTCATCTATGCTCACCTACACCTCTCTCAACAGCCATTCTTTGGCCAACTCTTAAGCCTAGGGGTGTGCACGCCAGTGGTGAAGTCCACCCTTGGGAGGATGGACCCAGGGAAGAGGCCATTATAGGTCTTAAAAGGTAGTTCAGGTCTGTTTGGTCTGGGGTCCCAAATACCCTGAATGTTGTCCAGAAGGGGATGTGGGTATAGAGTAAGCCCTTTCTTTATTTTCTATCTACAGCACCAATCAGCGAGCTGTTTTTCTTCTGGCTTCTTTCTAGGCTATGGGTAAGAACAGCTATCATTTACAGAGAACTTGCTATGTGCCAGGCACAATTCTAATAATGCATCATATTAACTTACTTGATGGTCAAACAACCCTGACTTATCATTATTCCTATTCTACAGAAGAGGAAATGGGAACAGAGAGATTAAGCAACTTGCCCAGGAGCACACAGCAAGTAAGTGGCAGCAGCAAGTTTCTAACCAGGGCAGCGTAACCCCAGGGCCGTGCTCTAATCATCCTGCAACTGTCTCAGCGGCTGAAGTGGCAGCAGGTCTCCCCACCCACATCACCACCAGGTTGGGCCCAGTGGAGGCCCAGAAGCCACGCTCCTCACATCTCCCTTTCTGTCCACAGCTCTGAACACAACACCCCACTCTCAGGGTCATCTGCCTGGGAACCCCTGCAGGTAGCCCGTAGACATGTGGAAGAGAGGCAGCCTGGGGAGGGGTTGTCGGGAGGCCTCCCCCATCTCAGATGGGGTAGGGACAAGAGCAAAGCTAATACCCACCCCTCAGTGAGCACCTGCTATGTGTCAGGTATGGGCTTTACCTACATTATCTCATTTAATCCTCACATGGCTGAGAGGTAGCTATTATCCCCACTTTAAGATGCGTAACTAAAGCTTTAAAAGGTTGAGCAATTTTCGGAATCACTCGGTAGGTGGCTTAAGGAGGATTTAAACCCAGTTCCATGTGGCTTTAAGCGAATGACAGCCGGCAAGTCACAAGGCCTTCCCTTCCCTCCATTCTTCTTGCCTCCTGCCCTTCATCCCTTTTCCTCTTCTCTACTCTCCTTCCCCACCTCGCTTCCTCCTCTCTTCCCTTCTCTTCTGCACTTAGGGGGACCCCATCACCTGGGTGGGTCCCTTGCATCTCTGACAGTGTCTAATGGGTGTCCCTGAGTCAGCACTTGTGAAGATGCCCCGGGAGCCTGGGAACCCAGGGGAGGGGGCGGTGAGAGATAGGGAATGGGAACTCTGCCATTGCTGCAGGGACTTCAGATGGCCACACAGGCTGTTGACCCCCAAAAATATGGAGGTTTGTTGTGGCTCTCCCTGACTCTTCTCCCTCCAAGAGCTGAATAAGATAAAACATCTACAGATAAATATTACACTCATGTGATTTGGAGCCTCAGAAACACTCTCTCCCCAAAATGCTGACCCAGTGGGAGGGAGACTAGAGAGGGCAGGCTGGCCTGGGGCTTGAGGCCCAGGGGACTGAGAGAGACTGAGCGGTGTTCCCCGCCCCTCTGAGAGCTTTTCTAGGACTGTTGGCTTGTAGGTCCCTAGGAGGGTGGGCGCATTTTCTTACCCACATATTAGGGAGCAGTGAGCCACCTTTGAATGTCTGAGTTGAGGACTTTAGGTGCTTCCTCTCACCCCTTATCTCACAAAACTTCCACTTAGTCTAAAGCCACTGACTGTTCTAAAGTCATGGTGGTTTGGCTTAGTGTAAAAGACAGGATGGGCTCACTGCTATGACAAAAAAACTCCCATACTCAGTAGCTGAACACAATAAGGCTGTTTCTTCCTCAGCTAACAATTCACAAGGGCTCAGTGGAGGCGGCCAGAGGGCTCTGCTCCACACACTCATGCAGAGACCCAGGATCTTCCCATTTCCAGAAAGTCAGCACAAGGTGAGAAGAGGAGGTGGGGGGTCACACATGGGCGGTTTGGATGGGCCAGACCTGGAAGTGGTGTGCCTCACTCCTGCCCACATTTCGTTGACCTGAACTCATCATGTAGCTACCCTGAATGGCAAGGGAGGCCAAGAGGAAGAGGAGAACTCAATGTGGGGAGCACAGCCATCCTGGCACTCTCTGGGAAGAGACCTGGGCTTCTTTCCTTTCAATTGATGCCCCTCTATGACCCTCTCAGGCAGGGTAATAATGAAAACAATGATAAATAATTTAAAAAGCTATCATGTTTGAGTGCTATGTGCCAGACCGTAAATGGAGATTACTTTATTTATTCCTCACAACCACCTAACGCCAAGGTACTGGCATTATTTCTACGTTAGAGGGAAGGACTGAGGTTAAGAGAGGTTTAACGGCTCCGCTTGGGTCACACAGTGTGTGGGTTTTGAAGCTGCTGAACACACCCAGGCCGAGGAGCCAAAGACAGCCAGGCTGTGACCCAGCCAGGGCTGGGCCAATCACCCTCTCACACACAACAGAGAGGCCAGGCCATTGTCCCCCACAGCAATCTCCACATCCCACCTCCCAAGCAGTGGTTGTGAGGCAGAGAGGGTCCAAATCACCAGGCAACCTGATAGCACACCTCCTGCTGAAAACAACTGCTTTTAAAAAGGCACAAAAGAATCTAAATAAGAGTGAATATATGTATATGTATAATTGCTTTACTTTGCTGTACACCTGAAACTAACACAGCATTGTAAATCAATTATACTCCAATAAAAATTAACAAAAAGAAAGTATTTGCTTTTTATGCTCTAATTCAGGATGACATTGGATGTTCTCCAGAAGATCCCTCTGCCCCTTCCCCATCAGCTTCCCCCTTCTTTATACTCCCTTCTCTCAAGCTGTCACTGTGGGCAGCAAGACCCATGCCCTGAGCCCAGGTCCTTCCCCATCATTGGGAGGAAGCTGCCTCCACAAGATGGGGTAGACTGCCCCCAGCTATGGCCTGGCTGCCTTCCTTCCATGTTCCTCTTTGTCCCATAGCCCCAGAGCCTGCCACTGCCTCTGCTCCAGGTCAAATCACACTCACCAAGATCACAGACACTGGGGTCAGACAGGCTGGGTTCAAACCTGGCTCCACCACTTATACGTTAGTTATGGCACCTTGGTCAATAAGTAATCTCCCTTGCTTTCTTCATCTGATAACCATGGGTAATAATATCTGCCCCACAGGACTGCAGCAAGGATTAAGTGAAATAATGCAAGTAAAGTTCTTAGTCCAGTGCTAGGCATACAGGAAGAATAAAGTGCTCATAGTCCTGGGATAAACACATGGCAGTGAGTAGATATTCCCAGTAAACTCTTCCCTCATTACTGAGTAAGATGGGGCCACCTTAGCTCAGCTTCTTACCCTTTCTAACTCTCTGAGACAGTCTCTTCACCAGCCTAGCTCCTGTACCTGAGTGATGCGAAGTCACCATGAGGGAGCCCAGGGAAGAACTTAGCTACAGAGGCTGAGTGATCTCTATGATAAATTAAGAGGTGGAGAGGAGGTTAGTCCAAGTCCTCTGAGCAGATGCCAAGATGGGATTAAATGTGTGGACTTCATTAAGGAAATGCCCATGGACAAGATAATAGGGAGGGAACTGGACAAGCCAGGGAGAGCTGTCAGTCTCAGTGCAGGTCTAGCCCCAAAGAAGGAGAAAGAAAGAAGATGGGTGGAAGCACTCTAGTCTGGCCTGCCGTGCAGCCTAAGGAAAGTTCAACCAAGGCATTGAGAGTCCTTGAGCCAAAGTTGGCTAACAAAGAGTCCCCTGTGTTCCAGGAATGGATCTGCCTTAGTGTCCCAGCCACACGTGGTCAGTGGTGGAACAGGCCAGGGATGCATGGCTTTGGTGCAAAGCTGACCATGGATTGCCATGCACAGCAACCAGGGACTTTGGTCGGTGACTGGGGCACAATTAGTAATAGGAGGTCATTCTCTCTGCCACCACAGAAGAAGACAGAGAGAAAGACAGATCGGAGGGCAGAAGCTGAGGTGTGAATGGTGGAGGGAGCCATGGAATGAAAGAACGTAGAGCAGTATGGGGATAAGAGGAATGAGGATATAAAGATTGTTGGAAATTACAAATTATAATCTCTTTAATATTTCTTTAAAGATATGAGTTATAGATTGGGAATTCTTTTTATTATTTTTGACCACCTGGGTTATGCTCCTCCCAATGTGATTGATTCTGAGACTAGGTTCAGTACTCACCAAATCATTCTATAAAATATGGTGCCTACGATGTCACAGATGTGGTTCTAGTGCCTTATAACTATTGAGTCATTTAATCCTCACAACAAACCTTTGATGTGGGTGTGATTGTCATGGTCATTTTACAGATGGGGAACTAGAGGCACAGAGAGGTTGAGTAACTTGCCTGAAGTCACAGCTGGGAAGTGATGGAGCTGGGATTTGAACCCCAGAGTCTGTACTCTTACTTGATACACTAGGCTACCACCCAGCCCTGGTCACCACCGCGTCTCCTATTCCCTTTTGCCACTGCTCACCTCTGCACACCAGTCCTGCAGCCCCTCCCCTGTCTGATCCCCAACACTTCTGCACGCTCCTTGAGCACTTAGCACAGGCCAGCCCAGGTGATCACTACATATCTGCTGGATCTGTGTTGGGATGATCTTCTGAAGTATTTGTACCCTATAATCCCAAACTCTGCTTGGTTATTTGGGGCTTGCCTCGCTCAACGTCAGCTCTTAAGTAGGGCTGAGGGCTGAGTTTCATTCTGGGTGAGGAGGAGGAATGTCTCCATAGGAGGACATGGCACAACCTTCAGTGTCACCTATACCAGCATCCCACAGCCTTCCGAAGGCCTAACCACTTTTTCTGTTATCCCCTGATCATTCCTTTCTCCAGCCTCTTAGTAAAGGCTTCAGCCTTCTGCTTAAATATAGGATTAAATGCCACACGTGTGCCTGCATGCCTGGTTCCTGCCAGGTGGGGCCCCACGTGGATGTGAGGGTCTGCACTTGCCAGGAGTATCCCTGTGCCTGAGACAGTGCAACATGAAACAGCAGATACAAAAACACCATGCCAGATTGAGAGACAAGTTTTATATTTCAAAATTTTAAATAGGGAAAGATTTTATATTTTAGAAACTTTAATAGTACTTGTTTCCTGGTTTTTAACAAGGAATTCCACACTTTTAGTTTGCATTGGGCCACACAAATGATGCAGCCAGCCCTGTGTTCACTGCCCAGGCAGTACTGGGACTTCTCACCGAAACTCATCTCACGAGCTTTGAGCTGAGAAGAAGGATGAGTTGGGACAGGGACCTCCAGGACTGCAGTGAAGGGAGAGCATCAGCGTTCCATCCTCAGTCTTCAAGTCCCCGCCTCTCTCTGCCTATCTTCGCGGACTCTGACAGCATCTGGTCTCCTTCCATATTCCCCCAGCCCTTCCTGATTTCCTGCTCCTGCTTGCCTCTCTGCTGCCACCCCCCCCCAATGGGAGTGGCCCTCGTGCTCTGTGCCTCAGTCTCCCTTTTCTCTCTTTCCCTAACTGACCATGTCCCCTCTTTGGCTCTCACCTACTCCCAAAGGCCATACCCCAGTCACCCTCTTTCAGCGGTTCCTGTTCCCCACTTACGAAGCTAGTCGATTGAGCACATCTTCCTTGGATGCACGCACAAGGCATTCCCAGGACAGACTGTTATCCCAGAATCGATGTATTAAAAATGGAAGCTACTCATCTTCCTCCTCGAGTCACTCTTCTTTCTGACTTTTCTACTTCCAGCCATGACATTCTCATTCTTACGATCATCCAGGACGGAAACTCCCTAGTAGTCTTTTACTCTCCTCTTTCCTTCACCTCCGACCTCCAAGAGAGCCCAAATCTTGTCATTCTTTCTTAAAAATGTGTCTTGCATGTGTTTCCTCCTGTCAGTTCCTATTTCTGGCAGCGTAATTCAGACCTTTATCAACTCCCTCTTGGACAAGGGCTTCCAACTGACCTCTCAGCCTTGAGGTTCTTTCCCTGCCAATTATTCCTCTACATGGCTCTAGGAATAAGTTTATTAAAAATTGCTCTGCTGATGGTACCATTCTGTTACTCAAAATTTTTCAGTAGCTCCCTATCATGAGCCTAGTAGTCTTCTCTTATTTACTAGTCACAGGAACTGGTCATGTCGGATACGATCATGTCACTCCCCTACTAAAACCTTCACCGCTTTCCATTGCTCAGAATAACCTTTAATGTGACCTGGACGCACACAGACTAACATGCACGTACTCACTTTGTCTAGGTAATTCCTAATCGTTCTGAGCTCAACTTGCTTGCCATAAACGGTTATAGTACTGTACTTCATATTTTCCTTCTGAAACCCTTACCACTATTGTAATTTCACTGTGTAATCAAAGATTTAATGTTACCCTTTCCTACTAGAAGGTAATCCTCCCAAGTGTAAAGACTGGGTTGGTCTTGTTCAGACAGACCTCTCTCCTTGCCTGATGTGTAACGGACAGTTAGTAAATATTTGTTGGCTAGATGAATGAACTACCATTTATTAAGCATCAGGGTGGGTCTCTGTCGGGTGCTTCATCTCATTTCATACTCACAATACCTGTTTGATATTATTTCCACACTGCAGAAACCTAAAATGCCAAAGGTCATAGGCATTACAGACCAGAAGCCGTTCTGCATCCTGGCTAAAGAGGTCCCCACCACTCGCCAAACACACCCTGTACTTTCTCACCTCACTGCCTTTCTGGCTTTGCCTCCACCTGAAATATCCCTTTTCCCTTCATCTGCTGAAATCCTAGCCACGTTTTTTTTTTTTTTTTTTGCGGTACGCGGGCCTCTCACTGTTGTGGCCTCTCCCGTTGCGGAGCACAGGCTCCAGACGCGCAGGCTCAGCGGTCATGGCTCACGCACCCAGCCGCTCCACGGCACGTGGGATCTTCCCGGACCGGGACACCAACCCGTGTCCCCTGCAATGGCAGGCGGACTCTCAACCACTGCGCCACCAGGGAAGCCCCAATCCTAGCCACTTTTTAAGCTCCTGCCTTAAAAGAATCTCCTGCTACCTTCTCTTCTGGCCTTGAACATGTATAATGGATTGGAACATAGGCTCTGGAATCAGACAGACTTGGATTTGAATTCTAACTACTCCCCCAATCGTATAAGCTGGTGACTTTGAGCAGGTTACTTGAGCTCATTTCTCTTGTCTACAATGCAGCAGTATTACTTACCTACCTCAGGAGGTTTAAATGAGATCAGGTGTCTGGAGGGTTTCACTCAGAGTCTGGTTTATAGAATGGGCTGTAGCAACACTAGCTCTTCTTTTCATCCTCCTCTTGTTTCTCCTTCTCCTTCTTGTCCTCTCCTCTTCCTTCTTCTCCAAAATCTGCTTTTATTCTTATTCCAATTCCATGAACTCATACCTACCTACCAGACCTTCCCACATCATTGATATCAATGATATATTTCCTTGCACCATTGATATCAGGGACCAGTGGCAACATGTGCCATCAGTCATGGTAGAACACTCCATGTGGCCCATCTACACGTTTTCCCCCTTAACATTTGCTGGGTGACAGCGAGAGAATACACATTTTTCAACCACTTCTGCACCTGAAATCTGTGAGTTCTTTTACACTGTAACCTGGTAAAAGGTCCTCGGGGACCCAGCTCCTCAGGTTCCAGGTTCCCTGGTAAGAGAATATCCAGTGAAAGCTGAGTATGAAAGGATTTGGAGCTTGGTTTTCAAGGGCAGTAGAGGCCCAGTGATGTTTCATTATCATTCAACTTGGCGGGAATTCTCATAAGGGAAGGTAATGGGAAAGGCAAAATAACACTTTTGAGTACCTACTCTGTGCCAAGTCCTGTGTTTGACAATTCATATAGATCGCCATCCTTAACAGCCTGCTTTATGAGGTAGATCTCATCATCCTTATTTTAGCTCCATCGGGTGGGTAAGAAATGCTTTCTAGAGGTAGCCAATTCCTTCTTAGCTTCCCGTTCATCAGAAAAGTTTTAAAAATTATCACTGCCGGACACCCTCCAAGAGAATGATGAAGGGTACATACTCCAATCACCCAAGGCAGAGCCTAGAGGAAGATCCCTGGAGGAAAAAGAGGCTATTTCTTCTACTTGGGCAAAAGCATCACCGCCATTAAGAGGTGAATTTAACATTCATTTTTCCCCAAGCCCCTAAGCTCTGCTCAATCTTTTAGTCAACCCTACAAACTCAGGCAGGCCCAGCACTGAACACAGCATTCCACAAGGAGCAACAGGTGATTCAGCTAATTCAGCAAGGAAGCTGAGTGCATTTTTTTTTTTGCTGTTCAAGGGATTATTATAAGCAGCCAACAGGAAAAAAATTAATGATAAAGAATTACCCCAGCCCCCAGAATCTGCTGTGTTGTTTCTGTATATTTCCAAAGCACTTAGGATGTATGAGAGGTGTTATTTAAAGGAATAAATAACAACATTTATAGGCTTTTCCTGCAGCATGTGATCAGCTTTGTATAATCCCCTGAAACTGTTCACAGCATGGATGCCACGCCAGGGAGCAGCCTCTTGGAGAGCCCGAGGGTAGGTCCTGCTGGAGCTTGGGGCCCATGGTGGGCAGATCTGAGTTCTCAGACATCTGCTCAGGAGCACTTCTAGAAGCATCACTGGCCCAAAGTGGCTCCCTTGGAGCCTGCTGCTGGACCCAAATCCACTCCCCCACAGAGGAGAACTATTTTAGGACTTCTTTAGTCATTAACTACAGAGAGAATTAGTCAACTAATTTTGTTGCATGAAGGCAAGCTCCTGGGAGGCCCAGAAGCAATAGGAGTTTGGATTGAAAGAAGGAATCTGAAGGAGAACATGGCAGTATGGGGCAGAGGGTCTGACTTGATGGGTCTAGTGGGGAATTGCATTGGTAGATGGAGAAAAAGGAAGAGGGTGGAGGGAAAGGGAGGTATAAGTCTGCTAAAATCTTATTTTGCAGACCCTATGACTTGCCCTCTGGAATCAGCTTCCTCACCCATGGTTCTCTTCTTTTCCACCACAGCCCAGCCCTGTCCTCCACCTTCAATGATTTCCTGCTAAGTCTAACCATCATTCTTTCCCCCAGTCTCAAAATCCACTCCTTCCCCCTCCCCAGGGAGTATCCTTTCTTGTTAAAATATTTGAGCAATTGAACAATTAAGCATAATGTTAATTATGTTCTGCTCAGGATGGGGATATACAGGCACCTTAAAGGATCCTCAGGACCACCAGGGGTCTGCTTATAAGGAACCAAAAAGTTCCTCTCCAGGAAGACTTCACTCTAAAGTGAAGTCATTAGAGGTCAAGGGGAGCCTTTTGGAATCAGAAGAGCAGAATGATTCTGAGTTCAGGCCTGCGTCTGCCCTTGGAATCCATGCCCGAGCTCTGGGGTGTGGAGCCAGTTGTAAAAGAAGTCAGAATGATGGTGATGATCATGAAACACAACTTCGCTAATATCTGCGCTGGGCATATAGAAGTTTAGGCATCTGGTAGCAAGTTTCACATGGGATGGGGGGCTGCTTCAACCTTGGGCCAGTGGCAGCTGCAGGAATGGCCTTCAGCCTGAGCAGACAGAAGTCAACTCCCAGAGCAGCTCTATGAGGAAAATACCTGACCCACCACAGGGGGATCAAGAAGTCCAGCCTATAGACACCTTGTTAGACTGCCAAGACATCCGCTGTGGACTCCCAGAACCATTTAAGAGGTATGAGCATGGGGTTGGAATTCCCAAGGAATGAGAGGGTGCAGAAGCAGGATAGTCCTGGTGGGTGACAGAAATCCTGATGGTCCACACTGGTGTGACTTGACAGGTTAGGTATCTGACTTCAGAAGGAGAGTGGGCCTTATAGAATCTCGTACCTTCCTCTACTCAAAACTCTATCTTGACAAAAAGGTAATTTTTCTAAGAAAGCCGTTGGAAACTCTAGGCAAAGGATTTAAAGGAAAAACGGGGTATGTTTTCCCTCCACCCTAACACTTTGCCCAACATCCATTGTGACACCTTCTTGGCAAAACATTGAGAAGACTCTGCTCATGGTACATATTTTACCAAATACTCAAACATTTTGTTTACCATAAACTTATAATGTTTTCCAGACAAGGAGTGGGAAGGGGGGATAGGTACTCAATCAAAAAAGATGGAATTTGCTAATTCATTGCAGTTTCAATGATCTCAGTTCCTAAAATTATGGGGTAGCTTTTAAAAATAAAACTCTTCACTAGCTGGTGGTTTCTACATATTACGAAGATGATGCTGGTTGTTAGAGATCGATTTTAAGTTTAGCCTCTGGATCACATTGTCTAATTAGACACCAATAACCTCAGCATAAAATTTTGCACTGTGGCTAGGAAACAAGAATAAAAACAAAAATATTTAGCTTCAGTAGACAGGCCTTCCCTCCTCCTACCTTTTGGGATTCCCACAACTCAAATTATCTGTGATGGGGTCAACATAGCCCTGTTTCCTCTGGGTTCCTTCCCCACTTTGGTGGGGGGAGCATGTCTTGCCTGCTATGTGTTGAGTGTGTTACCTCAAGTCTGTCTCCCTATAAGCTGAAGGGAAGGGAGCCAGCCACTGAAAGAATGAATTATTCTGCCATTGCCACCTGTTAATCCTCAACTAGCTCTTAATCCTCCTGCCTTTCCATTTCCTATTGAAACCTCATAGTCATATATGACTCTGGTGCCTGTGTCTTCTGTCTACTGTGCTCCCCAAATGCTTGATTCACCTGCAGTCGGTGACGATGCCAAAGGACAGCTTGGGGGGCCTTCAGCCTCATCTCCGTCAGTCTCTCCAAACCCACTTCAAATTTGAAAAAGGCACTATTATTAGACAAAGAGAGTGGATATTTTATCACTGAGATATGAAAAGCATCTTTATTAAATATTATTCTTCTTATTGATCTGCTACATACACTGTAAAATAAAACAAAACAGGGTTTCATGTAAATGAACTTTCAAAACAAGACCCTTGACCCATTTCTAACCAGATTCCCAACTTTGGGGCAAATCATCATTTTTGCCCAGTAAATGAACTTCTCCTCTGGCGTAACACTTTACTCATCTATGTGGATGGACTCTTGGGTCTACATAGTGAAATTCCCAAGAGAGGTAGCAATATTATGTTATATTTTCTCGAAGTACTTTCACTGTGGCTCTTGTTGTAATTGTTGAAGAAAAGGAAATATCACCTTTGTTGATCATTCCACTTGCATCCCTCTAGACAACCATCACAATTCATTTGATATATGTCCTTTCAGTTCACTTGTCATTTGGCCAAACATAATAATAAATAATATTGTTGTATGTAGTTTAAAATTTTACCTATATGAGATCATAATGTAAATATCATGCCACTGCTTGATTTTTTTCTCTCATTTTTTTAAAAATACAGAACTTTAAAAAATTTTTTTCTTTTTTTTTGGCTGCTTTGGGTCTTTGTTGCTGCACGCGGGCTTTCTCTAGTTGGGGCGAGTGAGTGGGGGCTACTCTTCATTGCAGCGCACGGGCTTCTCATTGTGTTGGCTTCTCTTGTTGTGGAGCATGGGCTCTAGGTGCGTGAGCTTCAGTAGTTGCACCATGCGGGCTCAGTAGTTATGGCTCGCGGGTTCTAGAGCGTAGGCTCAGTAGTTGTGGCACATGGGCTTAGTTGCTCCGTGGCATGTGGGATCTACCAGACCAGGGATCGAACCCACATCCCTGCATTGGCAGGCAGATTCTTAACAACTGTGCCACCAGGGAAGTCCTTCTCTCATTATTATAGTTTGGGGTTCATACAAATAGATGATGCTTTCCATTCCATTTAACTGATGTAGTAAAATCCCAGCTTGCTACATTTCATCTATCCAATTGCATATCGTTGGTCCATTTAAATTGGCTACAACTTTCTCCTACTAAAAGTGAAACAGAGAGACTTGTGCTTCCAGCAAAGATAAAGTGCCTTGAGCTGGATTTACCTTCCTGCCCAAAACAACTAAAAATACTAGAAAAAGTATATGAAACAATAATTTGTAAGACAGTAAAGATCAGGCAGTAAGAGGAATCATACCTGAGAGACAGGAAACAAATGAGTTGAACCCAAAGGTTGCCCCAGTTTACCGCCTTAAGAGCATTTTCAAGCCACAGCATGGCAACTCAGACAGAGACCTCTTTGATTTGGGGAGATGAAGCTGAGAGTCTGCGGAGACAAAGATGGCTAGAGTCCACAGGGCAAAGTACAGGAACAAGCTGCACAGAAACAGAACTCTGGAAAGCTAGAGGGTCCCACTTGAGTCTATAGCAGAGAGGTGATCGGTACATGCATGTGAAGAAACTATCAAAGACCATGGAAAGAACCACCCAAAAGGAATAGGAGGAATGCTCCTATGCACCGATGCTCCAATGCTCATATAGAGCTTGGAATAGTACCTGTTCCCCAAGCCAAACTGGAAAATCTCATAATCATAGAGCACTGGGTTGAGTAATTAGAATAGTCTTGCTTTAGCAGTGGGGAATATCTATCTTTAAATTAAATTCTGCTCCAGTCTCTAACAAATCTTCAAACGAGACCAGAAAGCATTAATCTGTGTCCAAGTAGCTTAACTTATCCCAGATAAAGACATCAAAAATATTTACAGGGATACAAAGATATCTAGCACCCAACAAAGTAGAATTCATAATGCCTGGCTTTCAATAAAAAATTATCAGGCATCCATATTAGGTGTCATCTGGAAAGTACAAATTGAAACAATAAGGAGATACTACTATACATCTATTGGAATGGCCAAAATCCAGAACACTGACAGCACCAAATTCTGGTGAGGGTGTGGAGCAACAGGAACTCTTATTCATTTCTGGTGGGAATGCAAAATTGTACAGCCACTTTGGAAGACAGTTTGGCAGTATCTTACGAAACTAAACATACTCTTACCATATGATCCAGAAATTGTGCTTCTTGATATTTATCCAAAGAAGTTGAAAACTTATGTCCACACAAAAACCTGCCCATGGATGTTTACAGCAGCTTTATTCATAATTGCCAAAACTTGGAAGCCGCCAAGATGTCCTTCAGTAGGTGAATGAATAGATGTACTATAGTCCATCCACACAATGGAATGTTAGCACTAAAAAAAATGAGCTCTCAAGCCATGAAAAAACATGGAGGAACCCTAACTGTATATTACCAAATGAAGGAAGCCATTCCAAAAAAGCTACATACTCTATGATTCCAAAAATATAACATTCTGGAAAAGGTAAATCTATGGAGACAGTAAAAAGATAACTGGTTGCCAGAGGTTGGGCCAGGAGGAGGGATAAATAGGCAGAGCTCAGAGGATTTTTAAGGCAATGAAACTAGTACTCTGTGTGATACCATATGATGGATACATGTCATTATACATTTGTATAAACCCACAGAATGTATAACATCAAGGGTGAACCTAATAAGGGGAAACTAGGAACTTTGGGTCATTATGATGTGTTGATGTAGGTTCATCAGCTATAACAAATGTTGATAATAATTTGTTGTTGATCATGTGGAGGCTCTGCATGTGTGAGGGCATGGAGTATGTGGGAAAATTCTGTACCTTCTGCTTAATTTTAATATAAACCTACAACTGATGTAAAAAATAAAATCTATTTTTAAAAAGTTATCAGGCATAAAAAGAGGTAGGAAAATCTGGCCCATAATGAGGAGGTAAATCAATCGATTGAAACAGAGCCAAGGACTCACATAGATGTTAGAATTATCAGACAAAGATGTTAAAACAGTATTTATAACTGTATTCCGTATGTTCAAAAAGCTAGAGTAAGGTGTAAAAAAGCTATAGGAAATATTGAATATATTGAGTAAAGACCCAAATCAAACCTGTATAGATGAACAGTTCAAGGTGTTAAATGGAAAATACACTGGATGGGGTTAATAACAAACTAGAAACGGAAATATGGAAGATCAGTGTACATGAAGGCTAGCAATGAAAACTATCCAAAATCGAGAAAAGAAGACTAAAAAGTGAACAGGGCATCGGTAAACTGTGGGACAATCCAAGCAGCCTAATGTACATATAACTGTAGTCCCCAAAGCAGGAGGGTGGGCAGGAAATACATTTGAAGAAATAATGGCCAAAATTTCTTCCAAATTTGATGAAAACTATAAATCACAAATCCAAGAAACTCAATGAGCCTCAAGCACAAGAAACATGAAGACAACTGAACCAAAGACATGTCATAATCAAGTTGTTCAAAACTAGTGGTAAAAAGAGAATCTTAAAAGCAGTCTGAGGAAAAAGATATCTATGTACAAAGGAACAAAAATAAGTAAGACTTTGGGAGCAGTATCTTTAAAATATTGGGGGAAAATATCTTCCCAATATGAATGCAAAATAAAACATTTTAGTCACATCCAAAAGCTGAAAGAATTCTTCAACAGCAGATATGCATGACAAGAAATGTTCAAGGACTTCTTTCAGGAAGAAAGAAAATGTTAGCAGATGAAAATCCTATCTACACAAAGGAATGAAGAAAAACAGAAATAGTAAACCCATGGATAAACGTAGAGAATATCTTCCTTTATTATGCAAATCTCTTTAAAAGACATTTGACAAAACAACAACAATAATAATTATGTAGTGTGGCATTTATAACATTTACAGAGGTAAGATATAGAACAAAGATGCATAAAATCCAGGAGGGGAGAAATAGAAGTATAATATTAGAAGGTTCTTATACTGTATGTAATGTGCTATACCATTAGTTGAAGGTATACTAAGGTAAGTTAAAAGTATGTACTATAAACCCTAAAGCAACCACTGTAATAACAAAATAAATAGTTACAGCTAAAAAGCCACCAAAAGAGATAAAATGGAATAATAAAAATATTCAATTAAATCAAAAGGAGGCTTTAAAAGGAGAATAAAACAGAAAATAACAGATAGGACAAATAGAAACAAATAGCAAGATGGTAGACTTAAACCTAACTATATCAATAATCACATAAATACGGTCTAAATGCTCCAATTAAAAGGCAGAGATAAACAGATTTAAAAAAAAAAAGTGAAACCCAACAATATGCATCCTGCTAGAAATTCACTTTATAGTGAAAACATAGGTTAAAAATAAAATGAAGGAAAAGGTATATTACGTGAATACTAATCAAAAGAGAGATGGAATGGCCATATGAATATCAGACGGAGTAAATGTCACTGCAAAGAATATCAACAGGCATGTAAGAAAAGTTCATTTTATAATTATAAATGAGTCAATTCATATAGAGGGCATGAGTTTAACATGTATGCACCTAATAACAGAACTTTGAAATTCCTGAATCAAAAACTGATAAAATTGTAGACAAATCTACAATTATAATGGGAAATTTTAATACCCCTCTCAAGAATTTATAGAATAAGTAGATTAAAAAATCTGTAAGGATATAGAAAACTTAAACAATGACCTCAAGCTCCTTTCAGCTATAAGTGGCAGAAATCCCTGATTCAAAGTGACAAGTGACAAGCAAAAGAAAATTTTTTTCTTAAAATGTAGTCCAAGGTAGGGGGATTCAGTGTTTCAAGAATTTAAGTTCCACCATTTTGATATCCGTACATCAGCTTTCTCCTCAGACCAGCGCCTGTCATGGTCACAAGATAGTTCCAGCAGTTAGGTATCACATCAGACATATCAACATTAAAGAGAGAAGAGGCCTCTTCCTATATCTCTCTTCTATGTCTCCCTCTTATGAGAGAAAATCATTCCCAGAAGCCCTCTTTCAAGTCTCATTGGTCAGAATTGTGTCACATGCTCGTGTCTAACCCAATAATTAATATGAGAAATAAGACAACCATAATTGGCTTAGAACAATCTGGACCGGGTCTGAGAATGGGGCAAGTCTCCCTTGAAGCATGACTGAATGAAAAGAGTAGAAATATAAATAAAATCAGGGTTCTCCTTGGGATGGAGGAAGGGGATGAGACAGGAAATGAATACAAGTCAGACAATCAATAGTAGGTACTACACCTGATTTCCCCTGAATAAAGAGGTTTCCCAACCTGGGTTGGGAATCTGGTAGTATTTAGAATAGACCAGAAACAGCCATAGGAGAGAAAAGTGCATGCCCCAGCAGAAACAGAGATCAATACGGAGCTACCCAGGGACATTTGTCTCGTCTCCTCCAGGACCATTTCTTCCACGTGCCTCCATGCTGCTGCCTCCACCTCTTTTGCAAAATCTAACTTAATAAAACCAGAAGCAACTAGCTCTAAAACTGCTGTCATGGGCGCTTTGGCTCTTTTCAAATAGTAGGATTAACAGCAACCTCAGGAAACTGCCCCACCAAGGAGCCATTAGCCAGAAGCACTGACAGCTGGATAGCTGGAGTGAGCCCACCAACACAGGTCTCTCCGGTTGTGAGGGGATGCGATACCATTGTACACAGATGGGTTTGTTGACATCTTTAAGCAGTGTTGACCTCAGGAGCAGGGAATGCTCTGCTCTCACCCCACAGAGGCATTTTACACGCTCAGCCAACCAAGAGGCCAACTGGGAAAGGGCACCAGTGTGAAATAACAGAAGCAGACATTGAGTTTCAAAGGTCACTCTTTACTGATTAAGATGGCTTTAGACACCTCTACTGAAAATGTAGTAGCATCAACATCATCACCAACTGGGAGCTTGGTAGAAATGCAGTTCCTAAGCTACACCCCAGATCTAGTGAATCAAAATCTCAGGATTAGAGACCCATAAATCTGTGTCTCAATAGGCTCTCCAGGGATTTCTTCAAGTTCAAGAGACATTGCTTTAGATTTGTGTTGTACTTGTGGGTTTTCCTAGAATTTCAGTAGATCTTCAGAGGGCAGGAGGGAAGACAGGCAACGGGTAAGGCCACAGACATCCTCCAATGGAAGAAGACAATTAGCTAGATACAAAAATGGTGGGGTGGGGAGGGCCTGGACAGATCAGTAACTTACCCTGAACAGGTGTTTCTTTTAGAGATATCATCAATCTGTAATAAAATCTAGTGTGTATAGGCAGCATAATCAGGACATTACAGGGGAGGGCTCTTATGAAGGAAAGGCCATATATCCAGGGCCACTGCCTATGTCTACTTGGCTGCCCACTGTACAACTCCAGGGGGAATCTATGATATTATTAATGTCCTGGAACTGTGTAGCATGGCAGCCCTGCTGATACACCCCTGAGATCAAAGCATTTTAGATCTAGAAAGGACCACAAATCTCAATCCCTTCGATTTATAGACCAAAGAGAGTGAAATAACTTGACCAAGATCACATGGTTAACTTAGCAAGCAGAAACAAGACCTTGAAATCCAAACTTCTGTCTCAGGAAGTGAGTCTTTAGAGAATAATTCAAAAGAGATAAAGAACTAAATGTTTAAAAATAGTGGTTTTATTTCAACAACAATAACAGAAAAACCCCAACAGAAGTATCCAAGAAGATGGTAGAGGTTATGTAAATTACATTAAATTTAATTACATTAAATGGTCAGGTTAAATACATAAATATATATGTATATACACACATATATACCTAAATTGTATATGTATAAATATGTACATTACCAGTCATGTAAGTGAAGAAGCTGTCTTGGACATTCCAGCCCCAACAGATGTTCCATGTATCCAACTGGAGACAGTTCTGTCACCAAATGGCTGTGATTCTTAATTCCTCTTCTCTCCATAGCTGGTGGCGTTCATATAGTTATATGTACATTTATGTGTATATATATATATCTATATATAGTTATTATGAAATTCACCTTTTCTTGGGCCTCCTCTCATATCTTATCAGTGAGTGGAGAGTGGAAATTAATGATGCAAAGAAACATAGGCAGCTGAGGTGCCTATGGGGTTTAACACAACAGATTTTTAAGATTTATAGGCTTCAGATAAATATTTCCAAAAATAAGGGCTAGCCTTTATGGGCTCTCTGCCTAGTCCAGCAGAACCTAACTTGTAGCCCACCACTTTAGAACGAAGTTTTATTCAACCAGTTTTGTCAGAGTGGGTGGAGTGCACACTGCTGTTTACCGGGTTTTGATGCCTCAGTAGGATTCACCTGGATTAAGTATATGATAATGCCTGAAGGGTTCTTTAACAAAGGACTTTATTAAGACTATGAAAGGAATTGTTAAATCTCTAAACCAAATTGCTTCTGGTAGATATATACACACTACAAAGTCTCCAATTCCTCGTCAAAACATTCGTGTGAGTAATGGAACTCAGGGTCTGTCTGGCAAACACCTCTTATTTCACGCTCTGCAGATCTTCTTCCATGTATCCCATCCTGTCTGAGCAGCAGTGTCTGGCTCTGCAGGGACCCTCGTTTCTTATTAGAGGAAGTTCTAGTCTTCGCTTAAGCCATTTTCAAAGTAGAGTCTTTAAGAAGCAGCCGATTTACCTGGAGGATTTGATTTCTCTACAAAATGATCTATAAAATGCCGGGTGCCTAGTTTATTTGTTAATCCCAGGAATGGCTTTTCTTCTCTACTCCAGGTACTGTTTATGCATCTGTATTCCCCTTGGTTTTCATAAGTGTTCCCAGAGGAAGGAAATATCTAAACTTCCTTTGACAAGAAGTATAACTTCCTTATTAAGTCTCAACCTGGAGATGGCTTTCCATTATGTATTTTGCATAATGCTGAAAACATCTCCTTGGCAGCAGGAGCTCATTGGCATACTAGTACAGTCACTTCATGCCCACAGTCACGTGCATCTCATGCATATCACGTACAACTATTTATATGAAAGACTAGAAGAACCAGCACAAAACAGTACAACTGTAGAAGCATTATAGGTGAATTTCTCTTTTACCCAAGTTTGCCTACAAATATTTCTGCTTTTGAAATTTAAATAACTTAAAAAAATAAATCTGTGCTATTTCCAGCAAATTATACTACCTCTAATATTCCTTCTTTGGATTCATTGAACACGTTCCTCAAAAGAGGGGTTTGTGCTTTTCCCACCCACTGAACCCCAAGAACCCAATTTTTGGAGAACATATCCTAATTTCTTTGACCCTCTGGTTTTAGTGAAAAATTATCTAAGGCAAGCAGCAGTATGAATCTGACTGGAAGTGCCCTGTGGAGCTTCTGGGTTGGTCCAGGTTGCCATTTTCCTTGAAAATAGCATGAAGAACTTCAGCTTAAGGGATGAAGTGTCTTACTGACACTGAGCTAAGTACCATGGCTTTGTTGGGGAGGTAGAAAGCTCTAGGGGAAATCCTCAGCAGGTGCTAGGTTTTAGAGCCGAGAAATTCCCATGAGAATTGCTGAGTTTCACATCGTCATCCCTGGAAATAGGTCAGAGCTTTATATTATTTCTCCAATAAAGGATCTTGGATTTCATGAGAAAGGTTGTTATGACCATTTGATAGTGTGCCTGACTCAGCAAACCAGTTCCTATTGAAGTGTCTAGATGATTTATGGGCATCCAGGGGAATAATACACAAGCTCTCAGAAGTGACTACAAAATACGTGTTTCTTGCAGGTAACCCGTTCCACCTAAGTTTGGCTTTGGAAGCCTTGCTGTGCTAAACTGCCACAAAAGAGAGCGTCCAACCTTGCACCATTTGCTGATCATGGTGTATGGCCACAGAAAACACTGTTGGGTTTGTTGCCCAGTTCACAGGGATCTCCACTCTCTGTGAGATAGTTTATATGCAGGGGTGGTCATAGAGGCTTTATTGGTTCTCTATGACCCTGAGTCTGAGGACATCCAAGGATGAGCATCTGACCAAGCTAAGCCAATCAGAGTCCTTCCCTGGGATTTTACTTCCCTGGGATGTAAGGACCAAAGGTCACTCTTTGCTGATGATGAGAGCCAGGATGTGAGGCTTAAGAGTTCTCAGTAACTATTTGTTTAACCCCTTTGTCACAAACGAGAGGAAAGAAGTGGAGACTAGAGTGGAAAGACCCCTAAGGTCATTTAAGTCCCTAATTTCGATGCTTCCTGAGACCCCTTTCTTTTTTAGTTGTGTTAAGACATTTCAGTATTCATCCAATAAATTGCCATTTGTGCCTAAAATGGTTTCAGTTGGGTTTCTAACACTGTGATTAAAGTGTCCTAATACAAGGACACTTGGTGGTGGCAAACCACACTGATCTGTCCCATGTGAAGCCCCAGTCGTCTGTCCTATCCATCTTCTGAGGGGGCAGATTTGAGCAAGGGCTACTGGCAAGTGTGATCAGTAACTCTGTTCAGAAAAGTGGAGAGTCCTTCCCAGCTTTCTGTTCCAAGAGTGTCCTGACATCTAGATACTAGACCTAGAGAAAACAAACTCTGTTGAGCTCACCTGCAGAATCTTCCTCTTGCACACACCCCTTCGTTCATGTTTCTACATGTGTGATCACCAGGGCTGGGATGAGAGTGAAGCAAGCCAGGTACTAAATTTAAAGAAGCACCCAATCTCAGGGTCTTGCAAATGCCCTAGACCTCCCACTCACTCACCCTAGTACTGGCCCTGATGATCGCATGTGCCTCATTGGGGTTCATGGCACGAGGTGTACACATTCAGGTTGGTGAAGTGTAAAAAAGTTAGAATGTGGACCAAAAAGAAGAATTTTCATCTTGGCTCTATCACTGGCTCAATGTGATATCAGGAAAACTCTGTAAACTGTCTGGTCCTCCATTTCTAATTGGTAAATTAACGATAACCTCATTTACCCTTATTACTTCCAAAGAATATGACAAGAATAATATAAAATCATGTATAGGGAGGTTAAGAGACTGAGCCAATGTTGGAACATGCATTTGCAGAACACTAGGACTTATCTCTTGGGTTTGCCCGTGACTCATCACTTATTTAAGTAATTAGACAAACATATATTCAGTGCCTACTGTGATCACGACCCCAAAGAAAAATTGAGCAAATAACAATCTCTAGAGGAAATGGAAGTTGGATAAAACTAGGGTGAAACTGACACTAGTATCCGCATATCCCCATGCCCAGTGATCCCTCTCATACAACTGTCTTCCACACCAGGCTCTGAGCTCACCCAGATCTCTCAGGTTTGACTTACTTTTTATTCAAGGTCCACCTGTGTCCAAAGACTGATCAGCAAGAGGCCCACAGTTGCTACTGGGATGACTCTCATTCAAACTGTCTTAGGAGAAAAAGAATCAGTCCCAAGAACAATCACCCACACCTTTGATTTACCTGGAGGCTCCTAGTCCCAGACCCATGGGACAGAATTAGGTGATTAATAGGTCTAAAGGAGAGAGCTCCCAATGAATATTCTTTATTGCTGTTTTTGGTCCTTCTTGACCTTCAGTGACACATCTTATATTCTGAAGACCAGGATAATTGGAAATAAAACGAAATCTCCTATGTTCAGCGTTCATAACACCACAGAACGGTGCCTGGGGATGGAATTGCACTATACATTTAATACTCTGCATTAACAGGCAAGGTAGAAAGTCCCCTGCACATCTCCTCCTTTGCTGCCCTGTCTGGAGCAAGAGATGGCACCTATTTAATAAGCGCAAGGGTGTAAATCTCTCATTGATATCTCTCACCATGGAAGGCCAAAGATTTTCTAAAAGAATGAAAAAAAGAGGCCACCCAGCACTAGGCATTTTAGGACTCCGTGTTCGTGTTTAAATGTTAAACATTTACATTTTACAGCAAAGTGACATTTTTAGAGGGTTTATATTGCCCATTTGCAGCCGTTACTCACTGCTGGGCATGGGCTTGGAGCTGGAGCTGGGTGATGAATCAAAGACACCCTTTGTGTCATGTCACTAAGCAACTCCCTCCTCTTCTGTCACTTGCAGAGCCTGGGCTGGGCACACAGCCTGTGTCATCCACATGGTGGATTTACAGGTCGCAATTTATGCCAGCCAAAGTTTCCTGAGGAAAAGGCAGCTGGAGCTGGGTTTTGGCCATGTCTCAATTACGTGCTGGGAGTAAAACATGGAGAAAGTGGGGATTGGCAGGCATGGACAAAGTCGGACCTGGCCTTTTGTCAAAGGCTCCCAGATCAACTGTCTAAAATGATGTTTCAGTCTACAGAATACAAATACATAGCAGAGGGTATGACCCCCTCTGCCACCCAGAATAGGCATCACTAACTGATCACAGCGCTCTTTCCTCCTGAGCCAGACATGGCCTCAGATATGTACTTGATTCACATTCCAGGCAGCCACTACCAACATGGTCCGCTGGTACAGAGATGAACCTATTTGTCATCCCTGCCTTGGTTTACATGCCAAAGTCTGTTTCCCATCTCTGTCTTTTTATAGTAAGATGAGCGACTTCAGGAATTCTCCATATACAGCTCTCTCTGAAAATAACAATAACAACAGTTGTAACAGTTGACGTGTGCTTCCTATAGACAAAGCACTTTACATGCATGAAAGCATTTAATTCTACAACAACCCAACGGTATCTATATTATACAAAACAAGATCTGTCATTTATTGGACACCTACTGTGTGTTAGGTACCACATATAATGCTCTAATTCCCACATATTCCCATTTCACCATGAACTGAAAACTCGAAGAGAGTAAGAAAGTCACCATAGCCACACAGCCAGCTAGAGGGAAAGCCTGAATCTGAACCCAAGGATGTCTAATTCCAAAGCCTGTGTTTTCAAATAAGCACAAGACCTTGACATTTTGGCACATCAGCTCACCATTTTTGACCCTTTCATCTAGTTATCTTCTTAACTGCCAATATGGGAGATCTATTTTTTCTACCAGAAACTAGCCATAGACTTTCCCCAACGTGCTCCAGCTTCCCCGGCAACATCCTTCTACCTTCCTGTCCTCAGCATCCATTTCAAATAGGTGAATCAGTAAACTTTTCACCAGGAAGAAAGAAGTGAGGCTACAGACTAGATAGAGTTGAACTAAATTCACTTATTGCTTTATTCAAAATGTGGTGCTCTGCTAGAAAGGAGGGGCTCCCTGCATCTTCCCAGTGGAACTTAGACTGGAGAAAGTGGGGACTCCCCAAGCTTTGTGCCATGAAGGGCTACATGGCTCCGCGTTTGAACAGAGAAGAAAGAGCCCCTGCAGCCTCATCTCTGTTCCCTCATGCTGAAAACTTAAGCCACAACAAGATTCTCTCTTTCTTTCTTTTTTTAATATATTGAAGTATAGTTGATTTGTAATGCTGTGTTAGTTTCTAAGTACAGCAAAGTGATTCAGTTATACATATATATTCTTTTTCATTATAGGTTATTACAAGATATTGAATATAGTTCCCTGTGCTATTCAGTGGGACCTTATTGTTTATCTATTTTATATATAGTGGTTTGTAACTGCTAATCCCAAACTTCTAATTTATCCCTCCCTCTCTTTTCGCTTTGGTAGCCATAAGTTTGTTTTCTATGACTGTGAGGCTGTTTCTGTTTTGTAAATAAGTTACTTTGTATCACATTTTAGATTCCACATATAAGTGATACCATATGATATTTGTCTTTGTCTAACTTACTTCACATAGTATGATAATCTCTAGGTCTACCCACATTGCTGCAAATGGCATTATTTCATTCTTTTTTACAGCTGAGTAGTATTCCATTGTATATATAGAATACATCTTTATCCACTCATCTGTCGATGGACATTTAGGTTGCCTCCATGTCAAGATATTTCTTAGCACCAAGCTTTCACACCTGCTGTTCATTCTGCCAAGAACTCTTATCTGTTAACTATTGTCTGTCCCCTCCTCTACGGCCTCCATGTCCCCCACTCCAGCACCTTTGTCTGACCAACTCCCACTCATCTTTCATGTTTTAGCTCGTCTGACCTACTTCCTTTGGAAACCTGAGTTACATGCTTCCTTTATGCTTTCCTTAGCACCCAGCACTTCCTCCAGGCCAGTGCGTGTCACACTGTCTGTCTCCTCCACTGGGCTATAAGCTTAGTGAGGACCAGTATGTGTCTGGCTTGTATCCCCAACACCCAGTACTGTTTCTGGGTCTGTACTAAAAGACAACTGAATAATGGATGATTGAATTGAATGGATGGATGAACCCACTGTTGAAGAGCAGCTGGATTGGCATGCATAGAGAGATTCTCCCCACCTCACTCCTATGCCCAGTTAAGTATGATTGGCAGATTCTCCCAGGCTGGTGGAAATATGAGAGCAACCATCATATCCCACAGGGAGTTCAGAAGTGAAATCTAAGGGTGGTGAGAAAGCATGCCTAGAAAGATTGCTTTGTTCAGATGTTGTCCATCAAACAACTTTGGCTATAATGGAAAGCAAACATGAGCAATTACATCTTAGTTTCATTGCTTATCATAGCCAAAATCCATATCTGATGTTGAAAGAAAAGTTCAAAATATGTGTATTGATTTTTCAAAAATAGATACGTGTTCACCTATACAGGACTATGGGCATCAAATGAGAATCATTTCCAGAATCTAAGGACAGGGCTATTAAATGTCACCTGCTTGCCATAAATTTAATGAGATTTGCCAGCTTAAGATCGATGAAGGAAGAAGGGCACTTGGTTGATTCGCATAACTGGGAAGAAGGGAGTAGAGTGGGTCTCAGAACATGGTTGGACCCAGAGACTCAAATTATTTCATCACACTTCTTCCTTCTTGAGGCTTAGCTTTGCTCTACACATTGCTTCCTCCTCTTCTACTGTAGATGGCCTTCTCCCTTGGTCTGTATGCCCACAGACCAGACAGCTCTAGGCTTTCATCATGCTGGCTTGGGAACTCTGGAGGAAAGAGAGAGCTCCTCTCTGTGTATAAATTCCAAAGAAGGGTATCAATTGATGCTGCTTGGGTCTCATGTCCCCACCCCTAGACTCAAGCACTATGGGTGATGGACACCCAGCTGTGATATACTAAGAAAGATATATTTGGTCTCTGTCTCTTGTTCTGGACACATAGCTCCTAAAACCCTTGTAATTTCTTGAGTTATAGGAGTATCTTTTGTTTTAGTGTTTAGTCTTAGTTTCTGTTTCCTTAAACAAGAGATTCCAAGACCCTTGAAATCTCTGGAGTAATAAGTGTCTTTTTGTGTATTAATAAGAAGACTGGTGACTGGGGTCTCTAGATAGTTTCAGTATGGGGACTTGTTGCCAGGGGAACCAACCGTGTAATTTTAGGGTTGGAACTTTCAGCCCCACCCCTCACCTCCAGCCTCCAAGGAGGGGAGAGAGGCTGGAGATTGAGTTCAATCACCAATGACCAGTGATTTAATCAATTGTGCTTACATATTGGAACCACCATAAAATCCCCAGACAATGGGGTTCAGAGAGCTTCCAGGCTGGTGAATGCATCCATGTGCAGGGTTGGTAAAGCTCCCCCAAATTCCATGGAGATAGATGCTTCTGTGCTTGGGACCCTTCTGAACATAAGCAAAGTGTTTCCTTGAGTTCTGTGGACCATTTTAGCAAATTATTGAACCTAAGGAGGGGGTGGTGGGAACCACCAATTTGTAGTCAATTCAGAAAGAAGTTGCAGGTAACCTGGGGACTCACTGCTTGTCATTGTTGACTGAAGTGGAGAGGCAATCTTTTAGGACTGAGCCCTTAACCTTTGGGGTCTGTGCTAACTCCAGGCACTTTGTGTCAGAATCGAACTGAACTGTGGAACACCCAGGTGATGTCCACAGAGAATCAGAGAATTACTTGGTGTGGAAAACCCACACATTTTGTATTAGAAGTGTTGAGAGTAGGCAGGGATGTAAATTGGTGTAGCCACTGTGGAAAACAGTATGGAGGTTTTTCAAAAAACTAAAAATAGAGTTACCATATGACCCAGCAATTCCACTGCTGGGTAGATATCCAAAAACAAAAACACTAATTCGAAAAGATACACACACGCCCATGTTCATATCGGCATTATTTACAATTGCCAAGATATGAAAGCAACCTAAGCAACCATCAACAGATGAATGGATAAAGAAGCTGTGGTGTGTGTGCGTGTGCGTGTGTGTATGTATATACATATATATATGTATATACATACACACACGCACACACACACACACACGCACACACACACATAATGGAACACTATGCAGCCATAAAAAAAGAATGAAATTTTCAGCAACATGGATGGACTTGGAGGGCATTATACTAAGTGAAATAAGTCAAACAGAGAAAGATAAATATTGTATGATATCACCTATCTATATGTGGAATCTAAAAAATACAACACACCAGTGAATATAACATAAAAGAAGCAGACTCACATATATAGAGAACAAACTAGTGGTTACCAGTGGAAGGGGAGGGGCGATATAGGGGTTGGGAGTGGGAGGTACAAACTATTAGGTGTAAGATAGGCTCAAGGATGTATTGTACAACACAGGGAATATAGCCAATATTTTGTAATAACTGTAAATGGGAAGTAACCTTTAAAAATTGTATAAAGTTAAAAAAAGAAGTGTTGAGAGTAGAGAAGTCATTTGGCCTGTGGTTGGGGTGGCCAAGGTTCTGTGAACCTCACCAAAGCTACGCAGAAAGGAGCAGTGAGGATGGGAGGAAGGGAGGGAGGGAGGGAGGGAGGGGGGAGGGAGGGAGGGGAGATGGGAATGATCTATTTCTTGATTGTGGTAATTGTTATACAGACATATAAATTTATCAAAACTCATCAATACCTATACTTAAAATGGTTTTGCATTTTGTTGCATGCAAATTATAACTCAGTAAAGTTGATTTTTAAAAATATTAACTCTTCTAGGGAACCTCTTCTGACTACCCATATAGATTTTTTTTTTTTTTTTTGCGGTACGCGGGCCTCTCGCTGTTGTGGCCTCTCCCGTTGCAGAGCACAGGCTCCAGACGCGCAGGCTCAGCGGCCATGGCTCACGGGCCCAGCCGCTCTGTGGCATGTGGCATCTTCCCAGACCGGGGCACGAACCCATGTCCCCCGCATCGGCAGGCGGACTCTCAACCACTGCACCACCAGGGAAGCCCTAACCATATAGATTTGAGCATCACTTCCACAGCCCTTCCAGTGGTCCCCACGTCTTTGTTATAGCATGACTCATGCTGCTCTGATTATCAGCTTAGCTGTCTGTCTCCCACACTACTTTGTGAGCCTCTGGAAGGCAAGAACTATGTTCCATTTAACCTTTGTACCCAGAATAACTGGTGCAGGGCTCAATATATAGTAGACAATTTAGTTTTAGCTCTGTAAACTGGAAATTTCATGCATAAGGTTAGAATAAACATAAGTAGCATAAATTTAGGAGATTTTTGAAACCTGAAGCTAGAGTAATTGAAATATCACAACTCACTTCTCCCCAATCCTCCAAGAATGGGCCAACATCTTGGAAGTGGCTTTAGCTTCCTAAGGTCGTGGAATATGAGGATAAAGTAATTTCACTTTGATTTTAAGGGGTAAAGAGATTTCAGTTGATAGCTGGGTAAGAAGTTCAAAACAGAATTTAGTTCAAGGCAAAGGAGTGGAATCCAGAAAGTGAAAAATTAACTTTGTATGAATGAAAACAGAAAGCTTCATGGAAGAGGTAATGTCTGAGCTGGAATATAAAAACAGTTTTTGGTGTTTTATTTGGAAGAGGCAACGTAAGTGCTAGAATAAAACTCCAGAACAGAGAGGAGAAAAGGGAATTCCAGGTATTGAGACCAGAGAGCAAATAAGTAATTCAATTAATTAATTAATTTTAAAATGGCACAGTGTGGAAGGGAAACTACCAACAGTTTGGTGCTTCTGAAGGGTCAAGTGCAAGGAAGGATGTGAAAGAGGAACACAGAGAAATTAGCTCGAGACACTTGATGTCTGTGTAATAGGCGAGAGCCTTGGGAATTCCTCAGGGTCAGGGTCGTAGCAAAGGCTCAGCTGTGGGAAAGTGTGTCCAGCCCTCTGGTGTTCTTTCTTTCTGTCTGGCAGGAGACCTGGACCTGCTTTGGAGAAGAGCCAGTGGCTCCCAGGCTCCCTCCCAACATCGCAGCATCATTCAGGGTCCTCAGTGGTCTTCTCCAGCTGAGCACAGTAGCCAGGGATGGTCCAGGCCTCACCTCACGACTATTTTCCTGGTAGTATCAGCTTGCCAACTGCCTTGAAATATTAGAAGAGAATGCCCTTTTGCTGAGTTTTATCATATGCCCATATTGCCAGATTGACTTTCAAATCTTTTTCTAAAGAAAAAAAGAAAAGAAAAGAAAACTTTCCCCCTAATGAAAATTATATAAAAACTCAATATACAAAAAAAGATAAGATTGCAGCAGCTTTGTTGAATCCAGGTGGAGGGGCCTGGAGTTCAGGCCCCCAAAACTTAGCCTCTCCCCTTCCTCGCCTATTTTTACAAGGTCCCTGGGAACACCTCCAGAGGGCTCCAGGGCTCTAAGGGGCACAGTCAAAAGCCATCCAACAGAGATGACCTCTGGGACAAACGGTCTGTGTTTTCCCGGTTCCCAGGACCTGGAGCCTGGGGGATGCTCAGGGGGCCCATTATTAAGAGCAGCTGTGGTTTATCTGGCTTCTCAGGCCGCACATTCATCTTCATCTTTGTGTTTCTCCCCGTGCTTCCTAAGTGGGAAGGAAACTTTCCTTGGGGCCATATCTCCTCCTCTCTCCCTACACATTGTGGTTCCCTCCTTCCTTAGGGAAGTCTTGCCATTTTCAGTTTGTTTTATACTCAAGCCCTCTCCCTCACCCCAGCTGTCCTCTGTCACCCAGCAGTCTTTAGGATTCTCCTTCATCCCTTGTTATGTATTTGAAACTCTCCACTGGAGAGCCTGGGTGGTGGATGTGTTTGCCCCCGAAAGGTCCTAGTGTAGTAAAGGTAGGCACTGGCGGGGTGAGCCCGGCACAGATGGGTGGGAGAGATTGCCCCAAGTGAGCCTGGAGACTGGGGACACATTAGCCCCATCTCGTGAGCAGGGGACAGTTTGGAGTTCAGCCTCTTGTTCTAGTGAGAGAAAAGTCTGTTCCTCCAAGACCCTGCCTTCCCGAACCTGAGGCCCCAAGGATCACATAGGAAAGAGTTAAGTGAGCCACATGGTTATTTGTAAGGGATTTGCTTTTTTCATTTCTTCTTGTATGAAACTCAAATTGAAATTTTAGTCCTCCTCCCTAAAGCTCATCATTTCTGTGTTTATTTTTTCCTTATTTACACCTAATAACACCATATGTTGGGATAAGTGATACAAGAGCAGGAGTCTTACTCCATGAATTCAGGTATGCAAGATATCCACACTGTTTTATTCTCTTTAAATCTGACTTTACTGGACTCCTGCCCCAAACACTGGCTGGCAGGAAATTCAGTCATGGTCATTATTGCAGTTCCCTCCCCGGCCTCCGGGCTCTCCCAGAGACTCCCCGGGGTCTCAGGGGTCCTAAGCACCTATCACAGGCTTTGCTTCTGATCCTTAGAAAACTTCTCCTCTCCCTAAATCTAGTACCTGCACTCCTAGGGTCCCCTAGACCCCTCCTTAAGACTCCAGACTTAGTCCCAATTATCCCTCTCCTCTATTATTATATCCTTCTGGCCAAAAAATTAAAATAGGGATTATTTGTTAAAAGTTTGCCAAAGCCAAGGTGTGCGCCCTTCACTCATTGCATTACCGCGTTTACTCATCACAATGGCCCCAGGCACCCCCAGGTTGGAACAGGAGTATTAGAGTATCGTCTCCTTCATCAGGTAGAGGTGGAAATGGAGGCCTGGAGAGAAGAAATCATGGGCTAAAGGCCATTCTGAGCACCTGGAGGGCCTGCCTACCCATGACCACCCACCACCTTCACCAGCCTCACTCTGCCCTTTGATTTAAGGCCACATCACCCTCTTCTCCTCAACATCCCTCAGGATCCAAGGGATGCTTTCTCTTGCTGTAGGTCAATCCAAGATGCCTTCCCAGGACCCCAGGGTATTTTGCTGTAAGCATGGTACCTTCTCTGCTTCTCTCTCCTCTTTCCCTTCAGTCCACCCCCACTTTCTAATGAGTCCTTTCCCAGACCCAGCGCCCACTTACTCCCAACCTGTGCCACCTGACTGTAGTACCAAGCCCCGCTTATCCTCCAAGGCATTTCTCAGCCACCATTCAAGCTGCACATTTCCTCCTTCGAAAAGTGTTTCCAAATCTGCCTAATGGAGCAGACAGCTTGCCCGGCTGGGTCAGGCTCTTCTGCAAATGAACACCCAAACCCTAAGTTGTAGAGTTTGGGTAACATGTTAAATCAAAAATTCTAACCATCTTGTTTCACAGAAAGGGAAACCAGCTGAAGCTCGGAGAAGGGAAGTGATCCAGCCAGGGAAGGTCAAGCAGGACGGAACCCGTGTCTGCATGCACACCTGGGCGGCCTCACTTTCTGCTCCTTCTTGCTGGCCTTGGGGAGGATACTTCTATCTCTACTTCCCCTCGGGGCATTTAGCCAAGGATCCAAGGACCAGCAGTGCCCCCAGGACCTGGAAACTAGATGACAAATCAGACACCCCACACCAGTTCCCCTTCACCATTAAACACCCAAGTAGCCAGATATAATTAAATATAAAATTAGCTCAGTTGCTTCTGGGTGACAGTTCAGAACAGAAAAAAAACAAAAAAGCTTGGTAACAAATTTGTAGAAGTTCTAAAATTGGAATTGGTGCACAATATCAAACTAATAACATTTCAACTAATCTCAGAGACAAAATCAGCACAAATTCTAGATGAAGCTGCTATAGGATTGACACACATATAATTTATTTGACAAGCATAGACGTTTTAAAAAGAGAAAACCACTATTAAATGTTACCACAATCACTTTCAATTTGGAATATGACAGCCCACTCATCATTTTTGAGTCGCCAGCCTCCCAGGGCCCAGGCACTTGCTCCCTTGGGCCCCCAAATCTCATCCCTCCTGCAACCCCTCCCTCCTCTTCCCGGACACTCCTCCCCCATCTGCCAAACCAAGTACAGGGTGCACTTCGTTCTCCCCACTGAGATTCAGCAATGGATAGAATAATCATAGTACTTACCAGTCACTGTATCCCTACACAGTGCTGTACATCTTGTTTAATCCTCACAGCAACACTATGTGTTAGGTTCTTTTGTTATTTTATAAATGAGGAAAGCTAGGCCTACAGAGGATACACACCTGCCAAGGTTCCTCATTGAGCAGTGGAAGCCTTTGGATTCCAGGGTCTCTGGCCTGATTCACTTCCCATAACACCTGCTCCACATGGGTGGATGAAGGAGGATCACGTGAGGCAATGCATGTAACAAGTCTGGCACATACTGGTACTTCATATATGTCAGTTCCCTTCCTGCTTCTGATTGATGTATGTATCAGAATATATGTATATCCTTCTCTTTCCCACTACACTGCCTTTATTTTCTCTATTAGAGATATATCCCTTTGAGTTTTTAAGGAAGAGGGTTTTAATGATGCTGGGGATTTGTGCTTTCAACATCACTGCTAACTTATCAAATATTTTGAAATAATTACCAGAATTTAACTTCTCTCTTTTGTCCATTCTCTAGTTTCCTCTGGTCACTATGAACGCAAACACAATCTATCAATATTTTGTGAACAGATTTAGGATTCAGAATCCAGGAAGACAAATATTTGTGAAGATGGAATTCCATGTATGGAGAGCGGTAACCTTGGTGGGGACACCTCGGTTAGCCCAACCCCTGCAGGACCCTAAGGATCCCTGGGCCTTACAAGGGAAAGCCTCTGAATAAAGAAGAAGGTTAGGCCAGATTGGGTCATCACTAAAGTCCATTCATCCACCTTTACCATGGACCCATATGCACCAAAAGCCTAATGCAAAAGCTCATGGGCTCTGGAAGGGAGCTGCCCCTGACATGGCTATCAGTGTTACCTGGGCAAGTGACACAACTTCTCCAAGTTTCCTCATCTCTAAAACTGGGACAATAATAACACCTAAATTACAGGATTATTGTAAAAATGAAATGGAATGATTCATTTAAGTGCTTAGCACTGTGCCTGGTACACTATGCTCTGTGAACACCAGCTCTGGCTGTCACTAGTAGTAATAGTATCCACAGCTGTTGTAATCGTAGTGATCGTAGGAAAGGCGTATTCTCAGCAGGGACTGCCTCAACTACACAAACAAGAAACGCAACAACTCAGATTAATCCTGAGCTATGCTTTCAATTTGAATTGATCAATTAGCTTTCTGATATACCTTTTTTTTGCGGTACACGGGCCTCTCACTGTTGTGGCCTCTCCCGTTGCGGAGCACAGGCTCCGGACGCGCAGGCTCAGCAGCCATGGCTCACAGGCCTAGCCCCTCCGCAGCATGTGGGATCTTCCCGGACTGGGGCACGAACCTGCGTCCCCTGCATCGGCAGGCGGACTCTCAACCGCTGTGCCACCAGGGAAGCCCTGATATACCTTTAATTCATAATTTCATCCCAACTTACTCCTCAAAAGAATTTAAGACATTACAATGAGACACTGTTAAATTAGAGGGAGAAAGTTGGAAATCATTTTGCAAAAGGAGAGAGGAGACATTGGAAGCAATCTCACTTTCATTTCTGACCTTCCTCGTAGCCAGTACGAAAGGGAAGCCAGATGGTCTGTGACATACTCATTATCTGATGTTTTGTAAGCAACTGTAACAGTAAGACAGTCTGGTATTGGTGTTGGAATATACAAAGAAATCAACAGAACAGAGTACAGAAATAGACCCATATATTTACATTTAATTGATCTTTGACAAAGGTTCAAGACAAGCACGGTCTTTTCAACAAATGATACTGGAACTACTGATTATTCTTATAGAAATATATTTATATTATATATTTATATATAAATATAAATATTTCAGTATTATAAATATATTATATATTAAATAAATTTAATTTGAGTTGGATCATAGACTTAAATATAAAAGGTAAAACTATAAAGCTTCTAAAGGAAAACACAGGGCAACATTTTTGTGATCTTGTTATAGGTAGATTTCTTAGACAAGACTTAAAAGTAATACCATAAAGGAAAAATTTGATAAACTTTACTTTCTCCATTAAGAAAATGTAAAAGCAAGCCACTGATTGAAAGAAAACGTGTGTGTGTATATATATATATATATATACACACACACACATACACACACACACACACACACACACACACACATACGTATATATCTCCAGTAATCATATGAGAGAAAGTGTTCAACATCATTAGTAGCCAGGGATATGCAAATTAAAGCCCCAATGAGATACCATTGCACACCTACTAGGATGGCTAAAATTAAAAAGATTGACAATGTAAAATATTGACAAGGATGTGAAACCACATGCATTGCTAGTGGGAATATAAAATAGGTATAAAATGATTCAAAGTTAAGTATACACCTGTCCTATGACCTAGAAATTCCACTTTCAAGCATTTATCCAATAGATACAAAAATATGTGCTAACAAAAACACTTGTAGAAGAAAGTTAATAGCAGTTTTACTCATAATAACTCCAAACTGGGAACAACCCAAATGCCCATCAATATGAGAATGGATAAAAAAATTGTGTTATAGTCATACAATGGGATATTGTTCAGCAATAAAAACAAACTACCAAGACACATTAAACATGAATAAATCTCAAAAACATTATGTCAAGTGAAAGTAACTAGATACAAGAACACTATACAAGTGAAGTTTAAGAACAAGCAAAATTATGTGGATAAAAAATTTTTTTTTAAGTTGCAGGTAATATGGGGTGGGAGTGAGGTGACTGCTGGTAAGAGACGTGAGGGAACTGTCTGGGGTGATGGAAATGTTCTCTATATTGATTAGGTGGAGATCACATGGGTGTAAACTGTTGTAAAAATTTCATGGAATTGTAAACTTTAGATTACAGTGTTTTTTTTTTAATTGTACCTTCAAAAACCTACTCAAGAGCAGGCAAGAAAATAAGAAACTCAAAAGGAAGATCAGGCAGGGAAATAGGAAGTATATGATAAGGTATTAGATTTAAACCCAAATCCAGCAACCACTATATTACATGTAAATATGCCAGATGCTCCAATTAAGAGACAAAGATTTGTCAGACAGGATTTTTAAAATTCCAACGATTTGCTGTTCATAAAAGACACATTTAAAACATAAGTTACAGAAAGGCTGAAAGTAAAGGATGAGAAAAAATAACCTATGCAAATTTTACCCAAAGAGAAGCTAGTGGAGCTGTATTATTATTATCAGTCAATGTGAACTTTAAGACTAATGACATTGCTAGGGAAAAAGAAACCACTTCATAATGATCGGGGTTTCAATTCACCAGGTAGAAAACAGAAATTCTAAATATATAGAATTTATATATTTATAAATATATAAATGGCTTCAAAATATTTAAAGCAACAATTAAGAGGAAAACTAGATAAATCACATAGTCGAAGATTTTAACTCCTTCTTTAAGTAATTGATCGAAAAGCAGCCCAAAAAATCAGTAAGAATATGAGACATTTTAACAACATAAAGTGTAGATTTAACCTAATGGACAAATAGAATACAAATAGTTTTCCAGTGTTTGTGAAACATTTGCAAAACTGATCACATGTTGGGCCACAAAACAAGTCTCAATAAACTTCAAAAGTTGAAACTGTGAATACATGCTTTGACAAAGGGGAATTAAACTAGAAATCAATTGTTAAAAAATAACAAAACTTTCAGTATGTACCTTTAAAATATACTTTCAAATAATTCATAGTTCAAAAATTAATCACACCAAATTATAAAATATTAATTGCAAGATAAGAATATGACATACTAAAATAGAATGCAGTGAAAGCAATGCTTAAAGGGAAATTTATACTTTAAATGCATTTGTTAGAAGTAAAAAAGAATTTTTTAAAATCAGTGATGTAATTAATCATTCCAACAGGTTAGAAACAAACCTCAGCAAATTAAAACCTAAGAAAGTAAGAGGAAGAAAATGACAACAAAAGATAAGGGCAGAAATAAATGAAATAAAAACAAACTAAAATGGAGAGGGAAAATCAGAGCCAAAAGCTGATATTTGGAAAAGAGTTATAAATTTGATAAATCCTTGACAAAGCTGATTAAGAAAAAAAGAAAGAGCAGGTACAAATGTCAGGAATGAGGAAGACATCCTTACATTTTATACAAACATTAAAGAGACGGTAAGAGGATATTCTGAATAGCTTTATGCCAATGTTTGAAAATTTGATTAATGGACAAAGTCCTAGGAGAAACTCAGCTTATCAAAATTGACAGGAAAAGTTGAAAATATAATTACATAATTATTTAAGAAATTAAATAATCAATTGAAAATCTCCTCCAAAGAAAATGTTCCTAGACCCAAGTAGCTTCACTAGTGAATTCTGCTAAATGTTTAAGAATGAAAAAAAAAAAAAGCCAATCTTATTTAATTCTTCCAGAGAATAAAGAAAAGGCAATGGTTCCCAACCTATTTTATGATGCCAACATAATCTTAATACAAAACTTGACAAGAACATGATGAAAAGAAAAACTATAGGACAATTGCACTCAGAACACAGAAGCAAAAATCCTAAACAAAAGATTAGGAAATGGAATCAGCAATGTATAAAAGAATAATGCATCAGATCAAACTGAATTTATTCTGGGAAGGCAAGATTAGTTTAACATTGAAACTTCAATCAACCTAGTTCACAATGACAGAACAAAGAGAATATCTGTAGGATCATTTTAATAGATAAAGAAAAAGCAATAAAATTCAACATCCATTCTTCATCAAAATAAACAAGAATCACTTAGCAAAGTGGGAATAGAGGAGAACTCATTAGCCTGTTAAAGTAAATCTATGACAAACCTATAACAAACAGCAAACTTAATGATGAAATGTTGAAAGCTTTCCCTTTGAAATAGAGAATGAAATATTTGAACAACACAATTAGACAGCTAACAGCATCCCTTGCCAATATGGACTGAAGGTCCTAACTAGAACAGTGAGGCTAGGAAAAAAAAGCGTAGAAATTAGAAAGGAAGAAATAAGACTTTCTTGTGTATCTAGAAAATCATTAAAGAAGCTACAAATTTCTTAGCAAGTTTGTAGATACAAGGCCAACATACAAAAATCAATTGATTTCTATCTAGCAAAAGGAGGAAGTCAGAAAATTTTAAGAAATTAAAAGATTCCCATTTACAGTATCTTTAAAAGAATTATCTATCTAGGAATAAATCTAACAAAAGTTGTGAAAGATATTTATGCAGAAACCTCTGAAATATTATAGGATGAAATAAAAGGAGACCTTAAATAAATAAATAAACAAATAAACGAGGGAGTCATGAAGTAGAAGACTCCACATTATAAAGATATCAGTTCTTTCCAAATTTATGTGAAGAATCAGGGGAATCCCAATCAAAATTACAAGTATTTTTTTGTGTGTGGATCTTGACAAGCTGATTTTAAAATTTGTAGGAAATGAGAAAGATTAAGACAGTTGTAGAAAAGAAAAAACAAGGTGGGAAGAATTGCTCTGCCATAAAGCAAGACTCATAAAACCACACTAGTTAATAACAGTAAGGAACTGGTACAGGAACAAAGAAATAGACCAATGGGATAGAAGAGCTCTCTAGTCCAAAACCAGACCCACAATTAGGTACTTCACCTTTGACAAAGGTGCCATGGCAGAGGGGAAAAAGATGTTTTTTCAAGAAATAATTTCCCATATCAATTGGATTTGGGAAAGCATTTAAACTTGACCCCTACTCCACATTGTACATCAATAAATTATTATTAAGATGATATAAAAGACATAAATCTTACATCTGAAACAAGAAACTACAAGGCTCTTGAAGAAAATATAGAATACTTTCATAACCTTGTGGTAGGAAAAGACATCTTACTAGAACAAGACACGAAAAAGGCACTAAGAATAAAGGAAAAGACTGATGAATTGGACATTAAATTATGAACTTCTGTTCATCAAAAGATACAAGTAAGAAAGTGAAAAAGCAAGCACAAGGCGGAAAAGATTTCACAACACACATAACTGGCAAAGGCCTCATATCCACAGTATAAGAAGACGTCTTACAAATCAGTAAGGAGAAGATGCACAACTTGAAAAAATGAGAAAGAATCACCGATAAGAATGTCACTAAAAGAATATTCAATTGCCCAGCAAATATATGAAGAGGGAGTCAACTTCATTAGTAATCAGTGAAATGGAAAAATGAGCAAATCAGAGTATAGTCATACAGAACAGTACCCAGAATGTCTAAAATTAAAAGAAGTAGCCACGATAAGTATTGGCAAAGAAGTAGAGCAAGGGGATCCTCATACAGTACTGGTGGGAGTGAAAATTGTTATAATCCTTAGGTAGAACAGTTTGGCATATCTACTAAAACTAAGCGTACATATACTCTATGACCCAGCAATTCCACAAGGACATCAAGATATGTGGTCAATAACAGTTATAACAGTTTTGTTTGCAGTAGCCCCAAACTAGAAACAACTACTGGTGGTATTTTTATACAAGGGAAATTGATACAGCAATGAAAATAAATGAAATCCAGCCACAATATGTACAAATCTCCAAAACATAATGTTGATCAAAACAAGCCTGACACAAAATGTATACTGTACAACTTCCTTTTTTGACTCTAGAAACTATATAGTATTAAGAGCTGCCTGATTGGGTGATAAAAATTTTTAAATGCAAGTGAGTGATTACCACAAAAGTCTGGCTAATGGTCATCTCTGGGGGGACAGGAGGGAGGTGATCTGGAGGAGAACCGAGGTGGCTTCTGGGACGTTGTTCCATTTTTATTTGGGTGATGGTTTTGTGGATTTTTGCTTTGTGATAATTAAGCTGTACATTTCTGTTTTAAGTCACTTCCTATATGTGTGTTACATTCAACAATACCTAGAAAGGAAACAAAAAAGAGATGGGATTGGTGACACGGACCCAAGGGACCCCAGGGAGATTGCCTTCTGGGTAGACAATAATCCATTTGTTTTTGCTGTTTAGACTGAGTGGTGCCCCAAAGAACAAAAGGAATATAACATAAAAATTTTGTGTCAGGGTCCACTCAGGCAAAAGTGTAGCTTGTCATGTAAATGAGATGTAAAACTAGCTGGGTCTGCTTTATTTCAGAGAGACTGGCCCGGTGATGGGCTAAACACAAAACTTTATTTTGAGAGCCGCTGCCTGAGAAACCAGAGTCAGAGCTGCAGAGAAGGTGCTCATGGTTTGGGAAGATCTGGTGGTAGATGAGGCTCATGAACATGGTGGCCTCCATACAGCCCAGACCCAGCGTTCCAGTCAAGGGAGTTTCCTGAGGGCAGAGCAACTGGGAGCTCCAGGAAAGCTGAAGAAGGAGGTGCCTGAAGCCCCTGTGTAGACACTGGGAACATAATGACTCCTCCTTCCATTGCAGGGGGAGCCAGAGTGTTCCCTAAGGGGCATCTGTGCCTGCAAAGTTTGCCCAAAGTCCCCATGTGTGGTGGTTAATTTCACGTGTCAACTTGACTGGCCACAGTGTTCCCAGATTAAACATTATTACTGGGTGTGTCTGTGAGGATGTTTCTGGATGAGATTAGCATCTGAATCAGTGGACTCAAGCAGATTGCCCTCCCCAATATGGATGGGCATCATCTCATCCTGATAGAACAAAAGACAGAAGAAGGAGGAATTTGCCTCTTTTTCCCATCTCTCTGTTGAGCTGGGACATCTTATGCCATCGTTTCCAGCCCTTGGACTGGGGTTTACTCTATCAGCTGCCCTGGTTCTCAGGCCTTTGGGCTCAGACTGAGTTATACTTTCCTGGAACTCCAGCTTGCAGCCTGCAAATCATGGGACTTCTCAGCCTCCATAATCACAGGAGCCAATTCCTCATAATAAAACTCCTTTTATAAATGTACCACTGGTTCTGTCTCTCTGAAGAACCCTGACTTAGACACCCTGTCTCCAGAATATTCTGTCTGCTTGCTGTCAGTTGTCCCTCTCTCCTTTCTCTGTGTTCCTCTCTCCAAACATTCTCCCAGGGAAGCTGTTCTCTGTTTAAATTAGAACCTGGGTCCAGACCCTCGCACCACGCTGTCTTTGGGACTAGACAGACTCCTGGGTGTGTGACTCTAGCAGCCGCTGAGGGCTCAGTTTTATCTGGCATGGGAATGGCATTTGGCACTGGTGAGGGGACTTCTGGATGAAATGAATCCCCCAGCTGACTTTGGTGGAGAAGATACTGCCTTTAAGGTTATTCTGATCTGGGTTTAAAGCCAAGCTTGGCTGCTGCCTGGCCGTGAGCTGTGTCACTTTGGCAAATTCCTAAGAATGTGTGAGTTTTAAATGACATTGCATAGAAAGCACTTGACACAAAGCCTGACGCATAAAAAGTACTCAGTAAATGCTATTGTTTTATTACTGGTTTGTTATCATCATAAGAATTACTATTATTATACTTCTCTTTATTAAAATGATATATTATTGATAGTAACTAATAATAAAGTTATTTTATTATTATTTCCATGAGTTTATTTTTCTTTTCTTTTTTCTTTTTTAATTTTTTTTAACATCTTTATTGGAGTATAATTGCTTTACAATGGTGTGTTAGTTTCTGCTTTATAACAAACTGAATCAGTTATACATATGTTCCCATATTTCTTCCTTCTTTTCTTTTTCGGCCGTGCCACACTGCATGTGGGATCTTAGTTCCCCCACCAGGGAACACACCCACATCCGCTGCAGGGGAAGTGTGCAGTCTTAACCCCGACCACCAGGGAAGTCCTACTATTAATATTATCATCACCATCATCATCTCACTCAGAACCAGGGGATTATTGGGCAATCTTTTCATTAGGAAATAAATAGGAAGCGGCTTATGGAGAAAAGCATAGCTTACTTCTGTGGAGAAGTGGAAGCAAGTCCATTTAAATGGAGGCACGAAGCTCCAGCTTCTCTACATGCTGGAGGTGGTGCCCTGGACTCTTGACTGGTCCTGGGGCTGTGAGGAGGCACATGGTTTTCCTTCTTGTCTGAGATTCTGCCTGTCCAGGGACAGGAAACAGAGGCTGGGTCTCAAGAAGGAGATGAGGGGCCTTAACCTAGCACCCTCTTACTGGAGCTTTGTAGATCCTTCCATGAGAGAAGGTCAAAAATACATAGAATAGGTGCCTTTTAGGACCTTCTTGATGTGCCCATATTTTCCTTACTGTCTCTAATGTCATTCCATCATGGTCTTAAGAACTGTCAGGTCAATGAATTTCCTTTAAAAATATGTTGTAAAAGTACCAATTTGGGATAATATGCTTGGAAGGAATGACCACCATTCTCTCAGCCCAAGTGAGTTTGAGGAGTCACGATGAAGAGGCACATGGTGCTGAGAGGACAAAAGAACATGAGCAGAAGGAAGAGCCAGTGGGACTGGGAGAATGGAGACAGCCAGGGCCTGGCTAGCACCTGGGTTCCGCCAGGTAGCACTTGCTTACAGCTCCATTTAAAGAGGCTGGGATAAATATTGGAGCAAGAGGGTGTGGTAGGTTGTTTGCAAAAATGTCCACCAATAATCCCTCCCATCTTTGTACCTGTGTGCTGCTCTTCCCATCAAGAATACGGCCAAGGGCTTCCCTGGTGGCGCAGTGATTGAGAATCCGCCTGCCGATGCAGGGGACACGGGTCCGTGCCCCGGTCCGGGAAGATCCCACATGCTTGCGTACCGCAAAAAAAAAAAAAAAAGAATACTGCCTATGTCCTCTTCCCTTAATCTAGGCTCACCCTGTGACTTGCTTTGACCAACAGAATGTATCAGAAGTGATGCTGCATGACTTCCAATTCTAGGCCTTAAGAGACCTAGAAGCTTCTGTTTTCACCCTACTGGGGTCCAGCCTACATGTAATGAAAGTCACACTAAACTACTACATGAAGAGAGGTCATATGGAGAACAAGAATTGTCCAGCCAGGCCAAGCTGTTCCAGGCACCCCAGTTGAAGTACCAGGTGTGAGTGGAGCTACCAGGGATGTTCTAGCCCATCCCAGCTCCCAGCAAAGCCAGCTGCACCGGTGACCCTTGCCAACACTGTGTGGAGGACAACTTCCCAGCGGAGCCTGGCTAACCTTCAGAATCGTAAAGAAATAATAAATCCTTGCAGTTTAAGCCACTAAGGTTGTTCAACTTTTTATGCAGCAATAGAAAACTGAAACAGAGGCGGACTCACAAGCACTGGCTTAGAGACAGTGAGAGGCAGTTCAGTGAAGATCACTGATTCTCCGGTTTCAGAACACAATGCTTATTGATCTTTTGTGCTTTTAATAAAACTTCTGTTTTAAATATACACTGTGGCCAGCATGCTTGCAAGTGAGAAATCAGTGCCAATAACTGAGACTTCCCACATGTTTCCAATCAAAGATGAGCCAAGAAAAGAGCGACATAAACACTGATGAGTGTAATCACTTATTGAGCACCTCCCATGGGATAGGCCCTAAATGAGGTGATTTATAGTTATTACTTCACTTTATCCTCCAGGGGTAGAAACCATAAAGTATCTCATTTTACAGATGAGGAAACTTTGAAGGTTATAAAGCAGAAGCATTTGTCCAGGGCTAAACCATGCATGGGACAGAGTCAGTGTTTGAACCCAGAGCTCTGAGTACCTGACCTCCAAACTATATTGCCTTTCTTAAACCAGCACATTCCAGTTGTTCTTTGGTTTCAGCTGTTTCTTCTGATTGTGGGCTGGGGTTTGGGAGCTCACAGAGATGGTTTTCTGGATAATTTCTTTCTCTTTCTGGAAGAGGTTACTGGCTCAAGCAGGCTGGCATGGAGGCAGGGGACCAGTATGTCTTTGGGGTCACAGGAACACCTCTCATCTGAAGGCACAGGCCTCTCTCTTCCCAGAAACAGCACATTCAACATTATGCAGTTTGCCAGTCTGTCCTCTTCATTTCTAAGAATGGACCTTCCCCCTTTGAAATCCATGAGTAGCCCCAGGCCACTCAGAGCAGGGGCTCTGTGGAGTTTCCCCTTGTCCTAAAAGGAAAGAGCTTCATTTCTGTCCCCTTTTAATCTTGGAAGCCTTCTTGGGAGCCTTTAGCTTTGAGCTCTGTTTTGGAAGAAGTGAGGGAGACAGTTGGATGAATGCTAAGTAGGACATTTTTAGTTTGAACAGCAACTCTTGAGACACTGCAGTGAAAATCCCAGTGAAGTGGAGAAGCAGAAATAGTTCATATGCTGTTCAGCAAATTACAATTCAGAATAATTTTGATGGGTTTCAATGATGGGCCAAAATCAACATGAAAACCTTTAGCAGAAATAAATGTAAACTCCCAAATGTAGGTGCAAATGACCATCTATACAATTTTAGGGTGGGGAAGAGTTGACTTGAAAGCAGTTCATGGGGAAACAATTGGGGGTTTGGTGGAACATACAAAAACTTGGAATAACCCAACAGAGAGATGCAGCTGCTAAAAGATCTAAAGCAACCTCCAGTTGCATAAATACATGTTTATTGTGCCTTAACTTTAGGTTAAGGGAAGTAAAAATGACCAAATAAAAAGCCTGTGTGCCGTTCTGGGTGACTCTCTTTTAAATGGGTACAGAGTTTGGGCTTCCAGGGAGAGCACTAAATCACTGAGTACTTGCCCCAAATGTCCCCACCCCCAATTTGGATTGGTCAGACTCAAGGGTACCTAACTGAGTCATGTTTTAACAGGGTGAAACTTTCAAAAAATTTAACATATCCAGGCATATGACTGTGGTCTCTCCCCTTTTGATTTTGACTCTTGACCAGGGCCTGCCCCCAGCATCTCTCCCTCTGACTCTCTTCCTCCCCCTCTTCTCATGGGACTGTTTTAGGACCAGGATCACTGACCAGCCTGAGAAGACCTGGGCCAGGAGACCCAGACCATTCTACTCTTAAATCAGAGCAAACAGTCTCTCTCGCTCTTTGCTCCTTTCCTCCTGGTGCTGTGGGTGGGGTTGGATCTGCCATTTCTCCCATTGGAGGCTAAGATCTGAGACTCAAGTGTGGCCACTGAGAAGGCACAGAACCAGGCAGACTTTGGGGCTGTACAAATTCTGGCTCTAGGCTGACTCAGACCTAGGCCTAGCAAAAGGAATTTTCTCTTGTACGGGCCCGCTTTGTTGAGCTCTGTGCTGGGGTTTGGGGATATGCTCCTAATTGATAATAACTCTTTTCCTTGCTTCATTTATGCATATATTTTCTTCTGGAAAATGCTATGGATGGAATTGTGTCCTTCTCAAATTCATATGTTGAAGCCCTAACCACCCCCACACCAAATGTGGTGGTATTTGGAGATGGGACCTTTGGGGTGATGCGATTCAGATGAGGTCATGAGGGTGGGGTCCTCATGCTGGGATTAGTGCCTTATATGAAAAGATCTTATAAGAAGACCTCTCTCTCTCTCTTTCTCTCCAACCCCCACCCCACCACCACCACCTGCCACCATGTAAAGATGTAGCAAAAATGTGGCCATCAGCAAACTAGGAAGAGGGCCTTTACCAGGAACCGAATTGGCTGGCATCTTGATCTTGGACTTCCCAGCCTCCAGAAGTGTGAGAAATAAATGTCTGTTATTTAAGCCACCCAATCTATGGTATTTTTCATTATGACAGCCTGAGCTAAATAATGCAGAAATCTATTATATCTCAATTTTTTAAAAAAGAAAGTACTTTATTTAAAAAAGAAAGAAACAAGAAAACAAACCAACATATGGAGATACAGATTGTTTGAAGGCAGGATTTGGGTATTCTTACATCACTGGCTTAATCTCATAGCATCAATCCATTTTTATTATTCCTGACACTGATGGGCTAAAGAATGACCAGAGGGAAACTGTCAGGCAGGAGAAGGGACTTGAGACCATGGCATGTGAGAATGATTTGGGACTAGGGCTGCTAACCTCTCCTAAGAGGAGGGTCTGGACTATAAGGAAATCCCCACAGCTGTGCTATTCCTTAGAGATAAAGGCAAGGGTTGGCTGCTCCCCAATTTAAAGCCACTTGGAGAAGCAAACTGCTCACCTGAGACTAAGGCGCACCTAATAGCAACGTATTCCAGAGTGAAGAGCCTAAGAGGGAAGAGTTAGAAGAAAGGGGATTGTTACAAATCCCACCTTCAAGATAGGAAAATTCGTTCCTCAATGAGGTGCCCAGTTACCATCTTAGCAAGAAGGGCAGTTACAGATTCAGGACCATGATGTGTAAAAAGGTAGTAGGATTCCGAAACTTCATCATTTTGGGTTTCTTGGTCACCCCTGATCAAGGAAGCAAAATAACTCTTCCTTCCTTCTGCAACCCTAGGGGTAGGGAAAGTACCTTAAACACAACAGAGGGAATTTGAGATACTGGGTTCCCACTTCCTACTGATTGGGTTTGGGGCAAGAGCATGCCAGCCAACGTGAACAGAGGTCCCCTTGGAGAGGCCTGGGGTCCACAGGAAAGAAGAAATGAACAGCAGTGACAAAGGAACAGGAAGTGTCACTGGGGTAGGGCTGGGGCCACAGAAAGACCCAGTATAATCTTATATGTCTATGGGACCATCCTTAGAATGTGGTTCCAGGTTGGAGAGCCTAGACCAACAGGTGAAGTCACAGGAAGGACTTTCTGGGTTCCACCCGGACAAGAAATTGCAAAGCCCAGGACTGCCTCTTGAAGTGGTGCGTTCCTTGCCCCTGGAGGGGTGGAGGGACTGAGAAGGGTAAGAGGTTGGGCTAGATACTAGAAGCTCTCCAAAGCCCTTTCCAGCAATGAGGCAGGAAAAACACCCTTACCAAAACCCAACAGCAAACCTCAGCTCTCCAGAGCAGGCGTGGGAAAGGGACCAGGCGCAGCTGTCTAACAATGATTATAAATGCCAGAGAAATAGTCAATGGGCTGTGACTGTTTATGATAATCATTTTCTTTCCAACTCATCTGGAGATGATGTCACCTGATAATTGGACACTGGCATGTGGCCTGCAGCATGCTTGGCCTGCTCTGCCTTCCTGGTCTCTGGCTGATCAGATGGACTCCTCTACAGGAGTTAGGAGTAGAACGGCTCTAATACAGAATGAGGAGGACAATTTCATTTATTCATAAATAGTGCCGGAGTCTTCTCCACACCATGTGCTGGGGCTGCAGAGAGGAAAGCCCCTGCCCTCAAGAGTTCACACCCTGTGTGCACCATAGACAGCTGGAATTCAGTTATCCTTTTGATAAATGTTTGTTGAGTCTGAGCCCTGTGCTAAGCACTGGAGATTGAGCAGGGACAAGAAAGATGTGGTCTCCACCCTTGGAGAACATTGCAGTGGAGGACTCAGACAAGAGACAAGTTGCATATAAAGGAGATCATGACTTGTGCAAAATACTATGAAGGAAATTTAACATGTGAGGGAATGGGAGGTGGGGGAGATCTGCTGTAGAAAGGGTGGTCGGGGAGACCTCTCTGACGAGAAGACAATTAGGTTCCCGTGCAAAGCTTGAGGAGCCAGCTGATATATACAGCACAGACTTCCAAGTAAAGGGAACGGCTTCCACGAAGGCAGGAAAGAGCCTGGTGTGTTAAAGAAGCAGAAACGACATCACTGTGCCCAGGTGCGATAGGCGATGGCATCTGATGGGGTTGGAAAAAGGGCTGGAGGAAGCTGCTTACAGGGCTTGGTGGAATTTGAGGGAGGATTTTATTCTAAGTTCAGCTCAAGATCGATATTCTCAGTATTAGAAATGTGGTGGTGAGGATTTTGAAAGGACCAACGTCCAGACTGGCTAGGATCCCAGGATCCAGGACATATGCCCTCTGGTGAGCTTGGCCTGCCCCTCCTCTGCTCCATCTCCTGGCTCTGCCCTTCCTTCATTGAGGAGCAGAAAGAGGTAGATTCTTCCAGGAGACAGAGGAGCTTGGACACTTTGGACACTGCCAGCAAAGGCCTTTGAAGGAATCAGAAATGGCTCAGGAGACAGACAGTGGAAAAAGAGTAGACTCATGGAGATAAGATCTGTGTCACCTGGTCACATTCTCCTGAAAGTCACTGATGTAGCAATTCTGTCTCTGTCTTTTCCCCAACCTCTGGCTCCTCCAAATCCCCAGAGGAGAGGGAGCTGCAGAATTCCTCCTTGAATGTTGCTTTCTTGGAAGACCTAGGCTTTTCAGAGCCAGTGCTACTGCATTAACATTTACCATATCAATTCTGGAAAGGAAGAAGCATAATAAGCTGGTCCAGGCAGAAGGCCGGAAACTTAAGAGCTTCTCTGGTTTTTCTTCTCTGTTTTATTTTTAAAAATCTACTTTGCAAAGATATATGGTCTCCAAGTTTCTGAAAAGGGAAGCAGCAAAGAAACTCCTTCTGGTGTGAATGAAAAGAATTACATAAACCGCAGTAAATTTAGTATGAAATTACATTGCCAGCCCCAGAGGAGAAAGATGATTTTCCATCCTGCATTATCCATGTTCGAGGATCCATTATCCTGAGTTCCCAGGCTGCTGCACTGAAAAGAGACAGCGGCGTGTAGGTTTGGTCCATCTCCTAGGATAGAAGCTGCTAGAACATAATAATTATTTGACCTTCCTTAGGCCATTGGGTTTTTACTGAAGTTCCTCCTTGGATTTACATTTGTCTCTTCTTTACTTTTTAAATTGGGACTTGGGTTCCTGCTGACTCTTGGGCTCCATTAAATAAGAATTTCCTTCCTCTCGGGGTTTTTTCACAGTTTTGCTAGTTCCTGAGTCCTAGAAGGCCCACCTCTGTGGAGGCTCCCATGAAAGTTCTAGGCTGAAAGGAGGGAGCTCATGCTTCAGACATGGGTTTCAAGTCCAAGGTCTGCAACTTCCGGCTGTGTGATTTTGGGCAAGTTCCTTGATGTCTCTAGGCCTGTTTCCTTATCTATAAAATGATGATGATAGCAGTATCAACTTGACCACTTACCTCAAAGATTTGCTGGGGAGTTAATTGAGGAAATGTGTTTGTAATGCTCTTGACACCGTACCTGACCCATAGTAATTTTTCAACAAAATTTCACTACTTTTATAGTCAGCTCCTCTTTTAGCTTTTCTGGAAACATCTGTCATCTCCCTCTGAGACGCTAATTTCCTCCAAAGGATGCTATGTGGCCCTAATAATGTGCAGCCCTGCTAAACATGTTTCATTCATTCAGTAAACATGTATTGAACTCTAATTGTATGCCCAGTGCTGAAATAGATTCTGCTGATAAAAAGAAAAATAAGCACTATCCCTGCCCTTATAAGCATTTAATGACATTGAATAAGAAAGTCATAAAAGCAGCCTTGCAGGATAGAGCAGAACACAGAACGAGTGGGCAGAAGGAAGCCTGAAGGTTGGGCTTTCCCTGACCACCCTTGGTTCCTGTAAGGCGAAGACAGGACTTAGAAGTAGCCCCTGGTCCTCTGAGGAGTTTTCTACAGCAGGCCACCACAGACATGAGAGAAGGCTGTGGATAGACCCTCAACATTGGGGGATACAATTTGACCTCGGGGAGTCCTTAGTCCCAACAGAACTTAGGTGCAGCCAGTGTACCAGGGGAGGCAGGGAAACATGGACTCCGGCCAAATCCAGAGAGATTAGGTCATAAATTATTCAAGCGCAAGCTTGGCTTACAATACCAGTAGGACAAAGATCAGCCATGAGGGAAAGGACGTGGCTCTGGAGACCAAAGGAACTGGAGAACTCTGCAACTTCCCTCCACCATGGGGTTGCATAAAGCCCTCTCCTTCCTTCTTCAATCTTAGGGGAGAAAAAGGAGCAGTACAAGAGACTGAGCATCTTTTGTTCAGGAGACATGCACTTTCCTGAAAGAACTATTGCACTATTGGATGAACTCAAGCTCTAAACCAGATTGGACCTTTAGTTACTTTTTCCCACCCTTCCCCACTCTTTCTGGGAAAGAAGACCAGGCTAGTTACACGTAACAGAGCTCATTTCCCCTCACGTGTGAGTTGTAATGTGATTAAATCTTGTGACCCATTTTCCTTGATGTATATTCTCCACACCTAGCACAGTGCCGAGCACCAAAGTGACACTTGATGAATGCAGCCAGTGTGCACGGTAAAAAAGAAAGGTCCTATCTGCTGCTCTGGATTCCACTTCTGAAAGACATAATCAAGCCAATATGCATGTTTTAACAGAATACAGCCCTGGGCTCTTGGCCATTCATTTCCCATTCTTGATGCCTAAACTACACCCAGACCCTCCCTGCTCTGGAGGTGGGGATAAAGGCAATGGGTCTATCTGGACCTAGTGTGAGCATCCATCCTGGGCCTGAGAACACAGTCTATTTTAAACCATTTCCCACTGATGGACCAATTCTATGTCCCCCACAGGTCCCCACCGTGGCCGCACACACACAAACACAAAGCCTTACACCCAGATAAACACACAGCTGAGTGGAGATGCCATGTGGGTGTGGGAGTTTTCAGAGTGGAAGGATCTTGGCTGGTTCCATGATGAAGAGGAGGTGGCAACGGGATGAGAAAGAGTAGCATGTCTAAGCCTCACCTCATCCTGGGGAGATGCTATGCCGACATGTGTAGCCAGAATGGATTGTCCCCTTGGGAGGGGCAGAGGCAGATGGGAAAGTATTGACCCCAGCCAGAGAAAGATTTTATTTCTCATGCATCTCATGATTAAAATTTTTCTTGGGATGTGATATAGTCTGTGTCTCCTGCCTGGGCAGGTGGGAACTTGGCTTGGGGGAGGGTGCTGGGGTGTGTGGATGATGTCATGGGAGGAGGGGAGCGTTGTGATATCACAGACATGTGGGAACTTCCTGGGCGAGAAGTTTGGAGGAGGACGAAAGCGCTCAGGAGCCTATTTCTGGCTTTAATAACAGCCCTGGTGACAACCACATGAGACGGGTGCAGGCAGGCAGGTCTGTCAGGGAACAGTGGCACCTCCTGCCTGGAACATGGGTTTTCTATGAGGTCTTCTAGCCTTTAATGTAGGGGTGGAGCGGGGAATGTGGGATGCATTTTTTGTCGTGAGAAAGCACAGATGCCCGAGAAAGAATGGAAAGTGGTGGAAAATTGATGTCACAACAGGGCTTCAAAGGAGTCCCTGAAACACAGTGAGGAGAGGCTGTATGAGTCAAGTGTAGGGGGTAAGAGCAGAAGCCCTGCCACCTCCCAGCTTGTGTCCTTGGGAGATTCACTTAACCTCTCTGCACCTCAGTTGCCTCTTCAGTAAAATGGGAATAATTATAGCACCTTCCTCACAGGATTGTCAAGATTAAATAAGGTAAAACAAACCTGTAAAGAGCTCAGGATGATGCTTTGCATGTAGTATGTGCTCAAGAAAGGTAAACAATTATTATAATAGAAAGAACACTGGAGTAGGAAACAGAAGACTGAGTTTTAATGCTGACCCAGCCCATGACCAAGTGAGTGTCTCTTTGGGCTTCAGTTTCTTCATTTGCAACAAGAAGGTGAGGGACTAGATAATCTCAACCTTCTCTTCCTGCTCTCACATTCTAAGAGCTTGACTCTAAGACCAGGTAGAGCTGATACTGATACAAGTCTTCTTTGCTCCAAATTCTCTTGGGCATGTCAGTGTCTACAATTCCACCATTTAGGATATAAGCCTTTGAGTTAAGCATGTTTTAACCCTCTGCTCCTTTCTTCAGATAAAATAGTTGCTAGGGGTGATTGGTGGGTATTAAATCAGTAATACATGGGAATGAATTAATTCTTCCAAAAGTAAATGGTCTCTGGGTAACATCAGGTCACATAGTGTGCCTCAGAAAGAATGGAAATGGAGGAATCTTGAGTGTAAATTTCTAGTACACGATTTTGTCTAGGTTAGGCCCTGTCTTGTAAGAAAATAGGAAGACAAGAGCCATTGCAGCATGAAGAATCTAGGTTAAATACAAGTAGAATTTCAACTAATAGCATATGAAGGGAACCAAAACCTTGAATGCGAACCTGAGGGAGGTTGGGACCAGGCAATGGTCTTGAGGGTCTGTCAATCGCTCTGAGACAGGCAGGGGGTCCCGGGTCATCTGGTGTCTTCTGGGAGTGCATGTCTGTGTGTCCCTGGTAGAGACTGTCCTTCCTGGGCATCCTGGAAGTTCTGTGGCTTCTGGAGTGAAAGCACAATTGGCCTTCCACACAAAGCCCAGTTAAGAGATACATTGCTTAATGATTCAGTGATGTGCTCCCTGCTGGACACTACAAATGGATCAGAGGATGTTTGAAATGATCCACAGTCATCAGGCAGAAATTGGAGTGACTCAGATGACAGCTTTCTTTTCATGCAAGCCAGAGGCTGAGTACTCAGCAACTGGTCCAGAGAGAGAGGAGAGGGGAGTGGGCAAGGGAGGGCAAGAGAGAAGAAGAATGTGGACATTCCAAAGGGTTAGTGCCTGGATGACCCTGCTCCACGACTCCAGCCCAAGAAAAGAAACCAGTGGTGGAAGTGGAACCTGGGGTCACTGTTCGGATGTCAGGGATAGAAAGAAGTCAAGGGAAGTGAGATTCTCTTAAGTAATTTTGGTTTCCTATGGATGAAAGAAATCCAGGGTAGCAAAGGTTTCCCATGCCCACCTGCTGCCCTCCCACAGTATGTGCAGGCCCCCATCCAACTAATGAAGATCTGTCCCACACCAAGGACTCTCAAAAGAGGGTAATGGGGGAGAAGCATTCATATAACCATTCATTCGTATATCCATATAATCATTCATTTGTTCCACATTTATTGAGATTCTACTGTATGCCAGATGCTGTGTCAGGTGCTTAGGACCAGAGAGAAATTAGACACTGTCCCTGCAGGGGATATGGCAATGAGAACCAACTGTCACAATACAGCAGTGTAGAGCGGTTTAACAGAAGGAGGCAGTGAGCATTGGAAAGCACAGAAGTGGAGCATCTAAGTCGGACTTGGGGCTTGGGAGACACCAGACTGATCAGAATCTTGAAGGTGAGTAGGAGTGACCATGTAGGCAAGGAAGTTGTGAGAGAGCCCTTTGGGCACAGAGAACAGAAATGAAAAGGGGTGGGGATGCAGAAGATCACGGTGTAGATGGGGAACTGGACATGTAGGGTGCAAGTGGCATGTTGGGAAGTGGAAGCTGGAAAGATCTTGAAGGGCTGTGTGTGCAACATCAGGGGAGGAGGAGGGTTTGGGCAGGAGATGGAGAAGGTTCAGCTGCAGTGCGGGGAATGGACGGGAGGGGCAGGATGATGCCCAGATCTCTTCAAGGACTGTTATGGAGGAGATAAACCAGGGAGGTGGGAACAGAAAGACTGGGATGGAGTCATGAGATAAGTGGGAAAGGAGCCATCAGCAAGACCTGGACTCCCAGGAAATGCTGATTGAGGGTCAGGGAGAAGGGAAGAGTGGGAAGGGTTGAGGGAGCAGGGAGGAGACATAAGGAAGTGAGTGGAGGTTTATAGAGAGGACATCATCCCCCTATGATGGGAAACAGTGTCCATCAATTCTCAGAATCACTGGCTCATAGGCTGGGTTGGAAGAGACCCTTGAGGTGACCTACTCTAACCTCCCATCTAGTATAAGCATCTCCTCCAGATCCCCTCCTGGCTCAGTCATCCAGCTTCTGCCTTCATTCAAGCATTCAACATATAGAACTATTGTGCACTTACCACATGCCTGATGCTGTGCCAGGCCTTGGGGACGTGGTGGTGTCAGAAGGCTGGTGGGGAAGAATGGAGATTAGCTAGAGAAGAGTAAAAGAATGAAGACATTTAGAAAATGAGGCCAATCCATGAAGGCGTAAAGAATCAGGGTTACGGACCACCTTTACAGGCATTACCCGAGAGTGGGGCCAGGGAGGCCAGGTGTTTCTTAGCCACCCCCCAACCCCCACTCAGCCATTGGACTCCAGCCGCCCCTGGAAGGAAATGTGACCTTGGTGAGGCCATGCACAAAGGGCTGATGGCTGAAGGCTGTCTTCTGGCAGCACCCCCAGCAGCTGGGAAATAAATCCTTTGTTACCAATGGAAGATCTGTGTGATGATGCATCCCCATATCTACCACAGAGAGTGTGTCTGGATGCATCCTGAGGGTGTGGATGTGTGTCTATCACCATGCGTGTATATCTCTGTGTGTGCACCTCAGTATGTATTAGTGCGTCTGTATCTATTATAGCCCTCTCTTGGATCTGGGATTGTGAGAGCTCTACAGGCATCCGAGAGTTAAACCTTGCCCTCTGCCACCTTATCATCTACACTGCTTTATTGCCAGCCCCCCAACTTCTTCCTATCCCCTGCCCAGTTTGGGACAATTAGTGAAAAGGTGTAGAATGTGGGATTTGGAGTGGGGGGTGTCTGTAGACCCTTTACCAAGAATCCATTTCTATTCTCACTTACTGAGAGCGGGTGAGAGGGGACAATCCCATAAGGTTCCCTTGTGCAAATTAGAAAAAGGCACCCCTAGCAGACCTCATGTAAATGCACAGCCTGGCAAGCAAATCAGACACTCAGCTCCCACTGGACGTCTCTACTGGGTGCCCTCAAAGGTTGTTTTATCTGGGTTATATTTCCTGACCCACAAAATTTAGAACAGGGCCATGTCTTCCCGAGGAAATCTTTTTGATCTCCAAGACCTGACCCTCCTATCACACTGTTGTCAGAAATTAGGATAACAGTACCTGCCATGAGGCCAGCCCCCTGGGGCAGACTCCTGCCTGAAGGCTTCTGGAAGTCTTGACTTCCCAAATTCAGGACAGAGGAGGACCTAGGGATAGCCTTGGAGAGAGTTGATGCAGGTAAGGAATGGAGCATCTCCTGGAGTTTAGCTCCCACATCTGTCTCCCTCATCAAGGAACGAAGCAGGTCCAATGACCAAATGGACGTAGGAAGAAAAATCAACAGGGATGAGAGTCCATGACCCAACTGTACAGAGATGAGAAAACCAGGTCACTGGATGCCCTGGACCTTCTGACATTAGATCCAGGGTGGATTCTAACAGTGGTTCATCCAAACTTTGTAACTTGATGCTTCACCAAATACTTTCTCAAAGAGCCTGTGACTCACTGTCATAGGAATAAAAACCCTCTCTTTCAAAGGTTTATGTTGTTATTTTACACATGTAATTATTGGCTATGGCAGACTAACCCTACCGGGAACAGCAAAGGGCAGAGTGGCAGGAGGTTTAGTGTCCTTGAATTCTTGAGTGCTGGAGCTGTAGGAACCTTGAGATCATCTCATCCAGTGCCCACAGCTCACAGCCTGGAGCAGAATTCTGCCCATCACCTTGTTTGATTCAATCCACAAAATGAACATTGAGAATACGTTTATACAGGGCATGACCTCTCCTGCTTATCTCCTGCTGCCAGGCTACTGTATTCTACCACTGGCTGAAGCTCATGGAGTAGAGTGATTTGCCCAAGGTCACACAGCTGCTCAGAACAGGATCAGAACCAAGCCCCCAGGCTGCTATGGCAGAGCAGGGCTTTCTTAGCCCTGGGTGTCTCTGGTTCTCTTTTGATCTACATGGACAGGAGATATGAAGGAACACAATGAACTTACTTGTTTCCTTCATGAGGTAACAGTTTGCACGAGGCCCCCATGTCCCCTTATGCATGCACGTGCACACACACACGCACATGCATGCATGCACACATGTGCACATGAGCTTAGACTCCTAGACTACCAAGAGCATCTCGGTCTTTTTTTTCTTTTTTTTATCATTTTGGATTCTACCTAACTCAATGCTTGGCATGTTGGTGTATCTCAATCAACGCTTGTTGAATGAAAGAATGATGCATATTAATGGATGCTTACCTTCCCAAGATCCCTGAGGTCTTTACCTCAGGGATCTTGGGATTCAGAGTCCCAGTTAGACTATTTCAAATGGGGGAGGAGAGAGAGAAGAAAAGGAAGCATTACATTTGTCAGTACTATGCCAGGCACTTGAATGTATATCATCTCAGCTAATCTCATTTTAAAATGAAAAATCCCAAGTGAGCAGACATCACCCCACAAAGGAGCGACCCCTACCCTCTCTGGTGCCCACACAGAAGGGCTCTAAGTACAGCCAGCTTACACTTCTGCGTCAGTGTCTGCTTCTGCTTATCCCCAGAAGATCTGAAAAAGAAAATAACATCAGAACTTCTGAAGACCGAACTCAGTATCCTAAGTTTGCAGCCTTCCCCCTTTGTGAGACAGAGAATCAGGAGAATATTAAGAGGAGTGAGAGCAGGAAGCTAAAAATATCTTCAAAGCTTATGTAAATTCGGTGCACGGAGAGGCCTGGCCTTTGGGCTCCAGCTGCTCCCGGGAACTGACTTAGACGCCCTTGACATGGAGATCCAGACGTTCTCAGAACCTGCCCACCATTTAAAACCTTTAAAATATCTTCCTAATTGTGTTCCATGTTCTTTAACTTTGTGACCCTTGGGAGTGGAGCTACAATATGCTAATGAGGCCATTGATGAGCCCCAGACACTCCTCTCCCCCACCCCACCCCCGCCTCTGGCCTCTGGGGAAAACAGTGCAAGGTCAGAGACATCCATCCAACAGGAGCCTTTGCGAGGGGCTGTACCCCTAACCATTAGCATGTTAATAGGGAGGGAATCAAAAGATCACTCAATCAACACCCAATGAAGGAATCATTTCAATCAATAGCACAGCTCATAAAAGTCCCCATGCCACTGCCACTGCATAACAACAATTCTTAATTGAGAATTAAACAAACTTTTATCTGACGCAATTCCAAACTTCAGCCTTTAAAATAATGCCAAGTTCAGAAACACATTTGTCTTCATGATTCAATCTGGCAGCTCGTACACATTTAATGGGTATTTTTCCCTCACAGCTGACACTTTCCCTTCCTGGTTCACAGAGGAAAATGAGATGGGTGTCACCTCCCCAAAGGCCACAGTGCTAAGTTAAGTGACTCTGTGTAGGAAGGGGGCTCTAACTGAGCAAATGTTAACCTGAGGTGACCTAAGCTGGGCTGGGACCTGGTTTCCTGTTTAGTAACCAACACCTACTAAGTGTAATTCAGCTCTTAGGTGCTCAGGATGCTGGCTGCCAGATGGGAGACAAGTAGCTTTTAAGGCACTGATGACACAGTCTTCCTGACATTAGAGGCATGGCCGTGAACCAGGTGGCCAATTTCTCTCAGAAAGAGCAGCTCAATATCAACCGTGCTAAATCCAAGTCATATTTGGCAGAGACTATTCAACATCCAGATGGACGTGAGTGCGTATCTCCATTCAACAGGGCAATGCATTTCATGACTTACAAAGTCCTTCTCCAGCCGGCTCATCCTGGCAGTCCTGGGCAGACCAGGCCAGAACTAAGTCTGTTCAGCAGGAATATTAAAGTAAAAGCAGGCCACAGGGTCCTACTGTATAGCACAGGGAACTATATTCAATATCCTGGGATAAACCGTAATGGAAAAAATATTAAAAAATCATGTCTATACTTGTATAACTGAGTCACTTTGCTGTACAGCAGAGATTGGCGCACCATTGTAAATCAACTGTACTTCAATTAAAAAATAAATAAAATTAAAGTAAACGCAGGAACTCAAAATATCCAAGTCAACAGCATCTCATCCTTCCGTTAGATGGTTCGAACGCTTGAAATTTCTGTGGAAAACCTGGTCAAGCTTGTGAACAAATCCAAAGTGGTTTCTTTGGAGCAATGTTGGTTCTGCCTGTGAACACTGTAGGAGCCTTCTGCTACATTTCAGAGCTGGCTTGACCTCCCCAGAGAACACGGTGGTTTGACACCCTAATGCTCACAGCTAAACATTCCCTTTGCCTCCTCTCCATTTGGTAGTTCAGGTGTGTGGGGCTCTTCTTCACTGACCTCTGGAAGCATTTGCAGATGCAACGCTCACCTCCATCTCTATACAAAATATGCGGCTGATTCACTGGAAAAAGTTGTCCAAGGGCCATATCAGCTCCTGATCATGCATTCAGACATCGCAAATTGATTGCCAACTGGCTGAATTTAGCCACAGATGTATGTGCAGGGTCTCCTCCACCCCATCTCTCTGTCTCTCTGTCTCTCTCTCACACACACACACTTTGACTTTCCAGGTCATTAAAATCCCCACCAAGTCTTGTTGCCACACACATTTGGTTTCACTCATTTACCTTATCTCTCTGGACACCAAAAAAGTCTGAGTGTGTAAAAGCCTGCCAGAGTCCACACATTTTAACCCATATTATAAATCTTTTCACCCAGAAACATATATGCTGGAGGCAACAGGTGGCTCCTTCAGGATACACACTAGGATTACAGCCAGTAGGCAAGTTAGTAGCAACCTCAGGCAACCCAATTTTTTCTTCTAGCTCAAAATGTATGGGTGGAGCTGGAGAGGGGAGGATCCTAGGGTTAGTTACAACTCTTACCTTTCTGCGCCCTTTTCTGGCAAGGTAAACTGTCCCTGGATGCTTGATTCAGTACAACATTTTCTCCTTGGGCTGCCATAACAGAATGCCGCACACAGGGTGGATTAAACAATAGGAATCTATTTCTCACGGTTCTGGAGGCCACAAGTTCAAGCAAGATCGAATTGCCAGGGCTGGTTTCCAAAGAGGCTCCCCTTCCTGGCTTGCAGACCACCACCTTCTCGCTGTGTCCTCGCAAGGCCTTTTCTCTGGGTGGAGCGAGTGAGCGAGTGCTGGTGTCTCTTCCTCATGTTATGAGGATGGTCCTATCAGATTAAGATTTTCCTTATGATCTTATTTAAGTTTATTTATCTCTTTCAAGGCACTTTCCATCTCCAAATGCAGTCACAGTGGCGATTTGGGCTTCAACATAGGAGTTTGGGAGAGGGGAGGACACACTTAAATCCATAAAAAGTACTAACTGGAAAGCCCATGTGAAATTGTTGCTATTGTACCAACATCAAGGATGGTAAATATGTTAATATTAATTATCATGATTAATTGCATTTATGCCCATGAATATATGAATATTGATTGTTTACCTTAATATTTAATACAGGATTCAATTCTATTAATTACTCTGATCCCAACTCTATGGCAGCCATTGCTGTTCAATAACGATACCTTTTCCTTTGGGCCAAGGTGGGATCTCAGAAACCTTCTCAATATGGTGTTGAGTCAGCTATAACCAACCAATTGAATTTGGCACAGGAGATGTGACATCTTGACACTTGTACTCCGTAACCAGGCCTCCTCTGCCTTGGGGGAAGATCTAGAAACCAGATGAAAATCCAGGAGGGGCTGACACACATCTGTGTTGTCGAGCTGTAGCTCCCCTACTGGTCAGAACACATGGCTTACAGAGACTTTTGACTGACAAAGTCACCCTGGAAACTCCCTTTCCTAGATTCTATATAAAACAATTCATCCTCTCACAGCTTTTCTTTTTCTTCCTGCAGAGTCATAAGACCCAAGCCATAGTTAATGCTTGGCGTCATCAACCTTGCTTCCTGAGCTGGGGAAGGGCTGTTGTCTCAGAAATTGCTTCTTCTCAGCCTCCACTTAAACACAGTCTGAAAATGCTTTTTCTCTACTTTTCCTGGAATTTTATTCTTATCCACTGATCTGTGCTATTCTCCATGGACTACTGTCCCTGGAGCTAAATAAACTTCCCCTTCTCTGTCAGTTGCTTGGCCTTTCTGTAGAAGAGGCAAAAGAGTGGATTTGCAAGGAATGAATAATACCACATTGAATAGAAATGCCTTCACAAAAATAGGATCTAACATCATGAGCTTAGTTTCAACTAGAGAACAATATGAAGAATGATATTTGGTCTTTTACAAGGTGGGTTTTGAAAATGTTCTTCATATTATCATTCCTTGAGTTTCTCCTTGAGTTAAATACTAGGGAAGCAGACTGTCCATCCTGATAAATGGAGTAATCTGCTTTCTTAGCATTTAATTCAAGGAGGAACTCAAGTAATAATAATAAACCCATCATGTTTTCCTCCTTTCCTTGGCTACCAGTAAACTCACAGCTATGTTTTGTAGTCAGTGGTTGTTATTATTATTAGCTAGAGGTTTCTGATAAATTATTTCCTCCTTTCATTGCTGGACTCTCTTACACATCCTTAAAGTGTATGTATCTCCTACATGAGCTGTTTCTTCTCTTAGGAAGTGAATGGGGTACGTTTATTAAATAATACATCAGTGGTTCAGTCAGGGACATATCACCAGCGGACTGGGCTTAAACCCCAATTCAACCCACCAATCATTTATTGATCCATATAACCAGCTGGTCCCCAAGGGCTCTATAGTTCTCCAAGAAGACATGTTGAATCTTTTGAAATGATGAAAGGGTTTAAAACTGAGCAAAAGCTTGTCAATAGTTGTCATACTCTATTTCAGCACAGTAACAAATCTCAAGTCCCCAAACTTGCATAACTTAAAACTTGAGAACACCCATGATCTCAACTTCCCCTTCAGTTTCAACCAGGCCCATATTCCAATTATGTCTTGAACATCTCTTTTTGAATATTCCAAAGGCAGCACACATCTAACAGGCACAACTGAATTCTATCCTTCTACCCTACCCTCCTACAGATTTATTTCCTTCACTGTATTCTTGGTTTCAGTCAGTGTTATCGCTGTTTGCTGAGTTTCCCAAGCTAGAAGCCTTGATGATTTTGCTTCTCACACTCAATCAGTCTCCAAATGCTTCAGAATAAGTTTCTGAACCTGACCCCTTCCCTGAAACCCCACTGTCACTGTCTTAGAATAGGGCTTGGCTTTTCACTCCCCTGAGTTATTGCAACAACTTCCTAAACATTCTTTCTGCTATCTAGTCTTTTCCTTTACTCTCATACAGCCATCAGTGTCATCTTCCTGATCGCTTTCTAGTTAAGGACCTTTGCTGGCCTCTCAATCACTATAAGATAAACACCAAATTCCATAAGGTAGTGTACCCGGTTCATTGCAATCTAGCTCCAACCTTCTGCAGCCTCACCTCTCACTTTGCATTAGGACTCCTATGGTCCAATCCTACTAAATTCCTCATCTTTTTTAAAACAAGCTAGGCCCTTTCACAACTCTGTACTTTTGCACTTGTTATTTCTTCTGCCAAGAATGCTGTTTACATAGTTTACCTTTCTACCTGGAAATTAACTTTTATTTTTCATGAATTAGCTCAATTATCAATAATACTATAGCCACCTGTCCTACAATCAAATCTTTCTTGACCTTTCTACCTTCCCTTAGCTGCTTTTTAAAAAGTCTTCCCTAGAAGTTACCCAGACATGTTTAAATTATTTGTTAAGAGCTTTCTCTTTGGCTATCACTTTGAGCTAATTTAGGTCAAGAACCATATTTTTCATAGCCCTAGTACCAAGTACAGTAAATGGCACAATGCTGATGTTCATTAAATACTAATAAAGTAAGCACTGAAATATGAAAGTGTAGTATGTGACAAACATGGAATGATAAAGGATCTCCACTCAACTGTTTTACTAGTGCAGGACCCTTTACTTAATGGCTGTGGACTCTTTGAGGTATAGAGTAATAAAGAGAAAAGCTAAGGCTGTTCTAGTTGATGTTACCTTAGCAACCTTGTGACCTCCTGATATTTTCTACATTTTACCATTTCCTTTCAGTATTTCTCCTCTGCCTTCACCATAGCAATCCTATCTTACAATAAGCATCATTCTTAGAAGATTCAGGAGGGACAACCCAATCATGCAATTTTTGCACCCAATTTGGAGTAGACATCACTAGTTTTATCCTGTGATAGAGTCTCCTTGTGGGCTTTTTGTATCTGGTGATAAACCCCACCTGCCCACAAGCACTGAATGTTATAGATGACGTGGCAGACTGTACTGTCCAAAGGTGGCTGCAGGAGTACCTCCATCTCATTTGCTCTTCTATAACGTGACCTGGCCTTATTCCTTTCAAGACCTCCCCTCTCTCTTTCCCTTGAACCTGAGTAGGCCTGTGATTGCTTTGCTCAATAAATAGGAAGCAGCCTTAAGGAGCTTTTGAGAAAAAGGACAGGACTGGGAAAAAGATGACCCTTGTTATGGAGTGGTAGAAAGTTTAGCAACATTGTTTTTTTTGCAATGCAATCATTTTTGCAATGACATGGAAAACAAAAATAAACCTAATGAACCAGTGGGTGTGGTCAATGAGATTTCCAAGCAAAATGCCAAAGTGCCAACTGAGTTATTTTAGCCATATAAAACACGCAGTGTTAAAGAAAATTTAAGGGAAATGAAAAGGATCCAGGACTTGTTGGTTTGAAAATAAAATTAGTTATCATCTCCATTCTCTTACAGCAGAAAATCCTCAAAAACAAAACTGGCCTCAAGGTGAAGATCAAATCCAAGTGCTAAAATGAATACATCTCAGGGTAAATATGAAGCCAAAGCTGTGACCAGAAAACTCTTTCCTAGGACCTTAGATAGATCAAAACTGATATGTCACAGACTTTCAAATAGATAAATGGACTCCTAAGTATCTTAAGGGCATTCCTTGAAGATCTCCTCTGGTCAACAAATCTAAGTCTCTTAAGGATGTTGTCTCATAGCAACCTCAGATACATCCCAAGGTTAAAAAAAAAGGGGCTCATCTCAAAGAGATTTGTGCGTGTGGAGTTTAACTGATGAAATATGTTTTGTTAATATACAATAAACCCACAGAATTTTAAAAGAATTGTAGCATCTTAAATTGAAAGAGATGGTACAAAATGAACAGAAGCCTTTGAATCTCCAAAATTTTTTGGGCACCAAGCAATCTGAGAGCCTACTTAGTTGAAAACATGGAAGACTTTGTATAGAAATGAAGAATAACTCATCGGATGGAACTAAGAGTATAGAAGGCAAAGCCAGTTGTCCTGGAGGATGATCCTAGGGAGTAGGACTGAGTCCTAACTCAGGAACTAATAATGTGTACTTGGCTGAATTTTTTAAACTGACTATTGTGTGCCTTTCATTTTTCCTCTTTTTGAATGGGAGGGCTGTAGTAATTATTCTATGCTTGTCTCACCTGGGAGTGGTTTGAGAGGATGAATAACGTGTGCCTTTAGTTCACAGATTTTTAGAACAAGAAGAACTATACTCAGAGAATTGCACCAGAGAAGCCCCACTGTCACCTGGACATAATTTAGTTCACAAGATCTTAGATTTTGAACTGATGCCTCAATGGGATGAAACTTTGAAAGTCTTGGGGGAAGGGATGACTGAATGCTTGTGAAAGTGGATGTGAATTTTGTGGCCAGAGACAGACTCTGGCAGATTTTATTTTCCAAAGATGACCACAAAAGTATCCCATACCTTACATACACTTCTATCATGTAACCTTGCTAATGCTCTATTGAGAGATGGAGCCTAATTTCCTTTCTTTGGATCTAGGTGGGCTTGTGACTGTTTTAGCCAATAGGGTAAAATAGAAATAATGATGTGTGTCTTCCAAGAGTGGATCATTAAACTAATACAGTTTTGACCTTGTTCTCTGGGACACAATGTTAGAAGTCCAACTACCTGAGGCCACTGTGAGAAAGCCCAGGCCACAGGGAGAGACCTTATGTAGATGTTCCGGTTGACAGCCCCAGCGAGGTTACAGATGACAGCCAATATCAATGGCTAAGTATGTGAGTGAAGATGTCTCCAGATGATTCCAGCCCCCAGCCATTGGGTCACATCCAGGCATTGAGACTTCCAAGCCCAGGTGGCGACACCGTGAAAGGGAGATAAGCCAAATACACAGTGCTCTGTAAGAATTCCTGACTCACATAATCCATAAATACAGTTTTAAAATTTAAGCCATTTAGCTTTCAAGTAATATGTTACACAACAATAGAAACTGGAACATATGGACATGGGCACTTTTAAAATTTTATCACTTATGCTGTTGCTTAAGTACGCCCCTTTGCCAGCATCAATAGAACAGAAAAATTGAAAAATTATATAAATCCTATCCACAAACTAAAAGAAGGGAGAAGATAAAATTCTGTAAAATAATGAGAGTGTGGATTGTTATTTCTGGATATATATGTATTTATTAGATAATGAAAATTAGAAGACAGTAAGTTATCTGGAGAATTAAGAAGAGTGAAATATTAACCTACACAGAGTTGACTCCGGAACGCTGGCACCTTAGGGGGTATAATTTTCCTTTATGCCTTCAATAGTTTTCCCCAAATTAAAAACTGTCAAAAAGACTTCCACTTCTGGCAAAGATGGAGTAAGAAACACCAGAATTAGCAAAATTAATTCTAGACTAGTTAATTCTACAGCTCTGGTGCTGCCTAATAAATCTTAAAAACAAGACTAAAAAGGATCAAAGTATTTCCAAGTAACTGACCTTCATCCCAGAAAAAAGATCAAGTATATTTATAAGAATACATAAATAAATATTCAGCCAGAACTCAACAAGGTACAATTCAAAATATCTGGCATCCAACCAAAAACTAATAGACATTAGAAGAAGTAGGAAAATATGACCCATAATGAGGAAACAGATCAGTCAATTGAAACCAACCCAGAACAGACACAGATGTTAGACTAGCAGAAAAGGCATTAAAACAGTTCTTATAACTTACTTCCATATGTTCAGAAAGTTAAGTAGAGACATGGGAGATATTAAAAAGACTCAAATAAAACTTCTACAGTTGAAAACTATGATGTCTGAGCTAAAAATTATACTGGCTAGAATTAACTGTGTATTAGAAATTGCAGAAGAAAATAATAGTAAACATAAAGACATAAAAATAGACACTACCCCAAATGAAACACATAGAGAAAAAATAATTTTGTAAAATGAACTGTGAGACAATATCCACTGCACATTTCACTGCAGATCCTGCAGGAGGAAGATGGAAAAAAAAATATTTGGAAAAATGATAGCCAATTTTTTTCCAAATTTGATAAAAACTAATACAAGTAGTTCAATAAACCCCAACCACAACAAACTGAAGAAATGTAAATCAAGGCACATTGTGCTCAAATTGCTTAAAATCAGGGCTAAGAGAAAATCTTAAAAGCAACCTGGAGGTGAGGGATGGAGAGATATCTTACATACAAAGAAACAAAGACAAGGATGATAGAATATTTCTCATCAGAATCAATAAAAGTGAGGAGAGTGAAGTAACATCTTTAAAATAGTGAAAGAAAAAAAAAACCACCACCAGAATTCTATACCCAGGGAAACTAACTTTCGAAAACAGAGTTAAAAATAAGACTTTTGGGCTTCCCTGGTGGCACAGTGGTTGAGAGTCCGCCTGTCGATGCAGGGGACACGGGTTTGTGCCTCGGTCCGGGAAGATCCCACATGCCACAGAGCGGCTGGGCCTGTGAGCCATGGCCACTGAGCCTGCGCGTCTGGAACCTGTGCTCCGCAATGGGAGCGGCCAGAGCAGTGAGAGGCCCGTGTAACTCAAAAAAAAAAAGAAAAAAAAGACTTTTTCAGAAATACAAAGCTAGAAGAATGTATCATCAACAGATTCATACCACAAGAAATGTTAAAGAAAGTCCTTCAGGCAAATGGAAAAATAATATCAGATGGAAATCTTGATCTCTAAAAAAAAAAAAAACAAAAAGAAGAGCACTGGAAATGGTAACTAAATAGGTAAAAGTTAGATATAAAAAAAATTCTGATTATTTAAATTTGTTTGGGAGAAAATTGACTGTTTAAATCAAAGTCATAACAATGTTTTAAAATTTATAACGTGTATAAAAGTGAAATGTATGACAAAATTAGCCCAAAGAATGGGAGAGGAGAAATGTAAGTACAGTTGACCTTTGAACAACACACATGTGAACTGTGCGGGTCTACTTATATGTGAATTTTTTTTCAGTAGTAAATAGTGCAGTACTACATGATCCAAGGTTGGTTGAATCCACAGGTATGGAACCCTGGATATGGAGGAACTGTAGATATGAAGGAACTGCATATAAGGAGGCCCAAATATAAATTACACATGTACTTTTCACTGTGCAGAGTGTTGGTGCCCTACCTCCTACATTGTTCAAAGGTCAAATGTCTACTACTTTAAACTACTTGCTCTATAAGTGATGTTTTATAAGCTCACTTGAAGGTAAGTAGACTGTGATTAGCCAAAGGTACATATTATGAAGTCTAAGGCAAGCACTAAAATAATGAAACAATGATGATTAACGGCTAATAAGCAAAAATGAGGTATGTGTACCCAACAATAAGCTGCCCTCAAGAAACACACTTTAAGTATACAACGCAGAAAGGTTAAAAGTAAAGGCATGAAAAATATATAACATTAATCTACACTAATTAATGTTATCAATGCTTGCACTAATCAAAGGAAAGTTGTTGTGGTTATATCAGTATGAGAAAAAGTAAACGTAAGGAGGAGATTGGTTCAAGATGGCAGAGTAGAAGGATATGCACTCACTCTCTTGTGAGAGCACCAGAATCACAACTAACTGCTGAGCAATCATAGGCAGGAAGACACTGGAACTCACCAAAAAAGATACCCCACATCCAAAGACAAAGGAGAAGCCACAATGAGATGGTATGAGGGAGGCAATCACAATAAAATCAAATCCCATAAATGCTTGGTGAGTGACTAACAAACTGGAGAACAATCATACCACAGAAGTCCACCCACTGTAGTGAAGGTTCTGAGCCACAGGTGAGGCTTCCCAACCTGGGGTTCCAGCAATGGGAGGTGGAAATCCCAGAGAATCAGACTTTGAAGGCTAGTGGGATTTGATTGCAGGACGCTGACAAACTGGGGGAAACAGAGACTCCACTCTTGGAGGGCACAAAGTAGTGTGTGCATCAGGACTCTGGGGGAAGGAGCAGTGACCCCATAGGAGACTGAACCAGACCTACCTGCTAGTGTTGGAGGGTCTCCTGCAGAGGGGGGTGTTGGGTGTGGCTCACCACCGGGAAGGGGAAACTGGCAGCAGAAGTTCTGGTAAGTGCTCCTTGGCATGAGCCCTCCCGGAGTCTGCCATTAGCCCCACGAAAGAGCCTGTAGCCTCCAGTGCTCAGTCGCCTCAAGCCAAAAAACCAACAGGGAGGGAACTCAGCACCACCCATCAGCTGACAAGCAGATTAAAGTTTTACTGAGCTCTGCCCACCAGAACAACACCCAGCTCTACTCACCAACAGTCCCTTCCATCAGGAAGCTTGCACAAGCCTCTTAGATAGCCTCATCCACCAGAGGGCAGACAGCAGAAGCAAGAAGAACTACAATCCTGCAGCCTGTGGAACGAAAAGCACATTCACAGAAAGACAGATAAAATGAAAAGGCAGAGGAAAATGTACCAGATAAAGGAACAAGATAAAACCCCAGAAAAACAGTTAAATGAAGTGGAGATAGGCAACCTTCCAGAAAAAGAATTCAGAATAATGATAGTGAAGGTGACCCAGGACCTCGGAAAAAGAATGGAGGCAAAGATCCAGAAGATGCAAGAAATGTTTAACAAAGACCTAGAAGAATTAAAGAACAAACAAACAGAGATGAACAATACAATAACAGATGGGCTTCCCTGGTGGCACAGTGGTTGAGCGTCTGCCTGCCGATGCAGGGGACACAGGTTCGTGCCCTGGTCCCAGAGGATCCCACATGCTGTGGAGCGGCTGGACCCATGAGCCATGGCCGCTGAGCCTGCACGTCCAGAGCCTGTGCTCCGCAACAGGAAAGGCCACAACAGTGAGAGGCCCGCGTACCGCAAACAAAAACAAAAACAAAAACAAAAACAAAACAATACAATAACTGAAATGAAAAATACACTAGAAGGAAACAATAGCAGAATAACTGAGGCAAAAGAATGGATAAGTTACCCGGAAGACTGAATGGTGGAATTCACTGCTTCCAAACAGAATAACGAAAAAAGAATGAAAAAAATGAAGACAGCCTAAGAGACCTCTGGGACAGCATTCAATGCACCAACATTCACATTATAGGGGTCCCAGAAAGAGAAGAGAGAGAGAAAGGACCTGAGAAAATATTTGAAGAGATTATAGTCAAAAACTTACCTAACATGGGAAAGGAAATAGCCACCTAAGTCCAGGAAGTGCAGAGAATCCCAGGCAGAATAAACCCAAGGAGAAACACGCCAAGACACATAGTAATCAAATTGACAAAAATTAAAGACAAAGAAAAATTATTGAAAACAACAAGGGAAAAACAACAAGTAACATACAAGGGAACTGCTGTGAGGTTAACAGCTGATTTCTTAACAGAAACTCTACAAGCCAGAAGGGAGTGGCACAATATATTTAAAGTGATGAAAGGGAAGGATCTACAACCAAGATTACTCTACCAAACAAGTATCTCATTCAGATTCGATAGAGAAATCAAAAGCTTTACAGACAAGCAAAAGCTAAGAGAACTCAGCACCATCAAACCAGCTCTACAGCAAATGTTAAAGGAACTTCTCTAAGTGGGTAACACAAGAGAAGAAAAGGACCAACAAAAACAAACCCAAAACAATTAAGAAAATGGTCATAGGAACATACATATTGATAATTACCTTAAATGTGAATAGATTAAATGCTCCAACCAAAAGACATAGGCTCACTGAATGGATACAAAAACAAGGCCTGTATATATGCTGTCTACAAGAGACCCACTTCAGACCTAGGGACACATGCAGACTGATAGTGAGGGGATGGAAAAAGATATTCCATGCAGATGGATATCAAAAAAAGCTGGAGTAGCAAGACTCATATCAGACAAAATAGAATTTAAGGTAAAGAATGTTACAAGAGAGAAGGAAGGACACTACATAATGATCAAGCGATAAACCCAAGAAGAAGATATAACAATTATAAATATATATGCACCCAACATAGGACCACCACAACACATAAAGCCAATGCTAACAGCTATAAAAGAGGAAATTGACATTAGCACAATAACAGTGGGGGACTTTAACACCTCACTTACACCAATGGACAGATCATCCAGACAGAATATTAATAAGGAAACACTAGCTTTAAATGACACAACAGACCAGATAGATTTAATTGATATTTATAGGACATTCCATCCGAAAACAGAAGATTACGCTTTCTTCTCAAGGGCACATGGAACATTCTCCAGGATAGATCACATCTTGGGTCACAAATCAAACCTTGGTAAACTTAAGAAAATTGAAATCATATTAAGCAACTTTTCTGACCACAACCCTATGAGATTAGAAATAAATTACAGGGAAAAAAATGTAAAAAACACAAACACATGGAAGCTAAACAATACATTACTAAATAACCAAGAGACCACTGAAACAATCAAAGAGGAAATCAAAAAATACCTAGACACAAATAACAACAAAAACACAATGATCCAAAACCTATGGGATGCAGCAAAAGCAGTTCTAAGAGGGAAGTTTATAGCAATACAACCCTACCTCAAGAAATAAGAAAAATACCGAATAAACAATCTATTCTTACACCTAAAGGAACTAGAGAAAGAAGAACAAACAAAACCCAAAGTTAGTAGAAGGAAAGAAATCATAAAGATCAGAGAAGAAATAAATGAAATAGAAACAAAGAAAACTATAGAAAGATAAATAAAACTAAAAGCTGGTTCTTTGAGAAGATAAACAAAATTGATAAACCTGTAGACAGACTCATCAAGAAAAAGAGGAGGAGGACTCAGACCAATAAAATTAGAAATGAGGGTTTCCATGGTGGCAGTGGTTAAGAATCCACCTGCCAATGCAGGGGGCATGGGTTCGAGCCCTGGTCCAGGAAGATCCCACGTGCCATGGGGCAACTAAGCCCATGCACCAAAACTACTGAGACTGTGCTCTAGATCCCATGAGCCACAACTATTAGAGCATACACACTTACAGTCTGTGCTCCGCAACAAGAGAAGCCACTGCAATGAGAAGCCTCTGCACCACAATGAAGAGTAGCCCCTGCTCGCCACAACTAGAGAATGCCTGCATGCAGCAACAAAGACCAAATGCAGCCAAAAATAAATAAATTAAATAAATAAAATTTTAAAACACAACAAAAACATAAAATTAGAAATGAAAAAGGAGAAGTTACAACAGACACTGCAGAAATACAAAACATCAGAAGAGACTACTATAAGCAATGTTATACCAATAAAATGGACAACCTGGAAGAAATGGTCAAATTCTTAGAAAGGTATAACCTTCCAAGACTGAACCAGGAAGAAATAGAAAATATGAACAGACCAATCACAAGTAATGAAATTGACTCTATGATTAAAAATCTTCCAACAAACAAAAGTCCAGGATCAGATGGCTTCCCATTTAGAGAAGAGCTAACACCTATCCTTCTCAAACTCTTCCAAAATATAGCAGAGGAAGGAACATTCCCAAACTCATTCTAGGAGGCCACCATCTCCCTGAAACCAACACCAAACAAAGATGTCACAAAAAAAGAAAACTACAGGCCAATATCACTGATGAACATAGATGCAAAATTCCTCAACAAAATACTTGCAAACAGAATCCAACAGCACATTAAAAGATCATACACCATGATCAAGTGGGGTTTATCCCAGGAATGCAAGGATTCTTCAATATACACAAATCAATCAATGTGATACACCATATTAACAAGCTGAAGGATAAAAACCATATGATAATCTCAATAGATGCAGAAAAAGCTTCCGACAAAATTCAACACCCATTTATGATAAAAATTCTCCAGAAGGTGGGCATAGAGAGAACCTACCTCAACATAATAAAGGCCATATACGACAAACCCACAGCAAACATCATTCTCAATGGTGAAAAACTGAAAGCATTTCCTCTAAGATCAGGAACAAGACAAGGATGTCCACTCTCACCACTATTATTCAACATAGTTTTGGAAGTCCTATCCACGAGTATCAGAGTAGAAAAAGAAATAAAAGGAATCCAAATTGGTCAAGAAGAAGTAAAACTGTCACTGTTTGCAGATGACATGATACTATACATAGAAACTCCTAGAGATGCCACCAGAAAACTATTAGAGCTAATCAATGAATTTGGTATTTGCAGGATACAAAATTAATGCTCAGAAATCTCTTGCATTCCTATACACTAACAATGAAAGATCAGAAAGAGAAATTAAGGAAACAATCCCATTCACCATTGCAACAAAAAAATAAAATACCTAGGAATAAACATACCTAAGGAGGTAAGAGAGCTGTACTCAGAAAACTATAAGACACTGATGAAAGAAATTAAAGATGACACAAACAGATGGAGAGATATACCATGTTCTTGCATTGGAAGAATCAATATTGTGAAAATGACTATACTACCCAAATCAATCTACAGATTCAATGCAATCCCTATCAAATTACCAATGGCATTTTTTACAGAACTAGAACAAAAAATCTTAAAATGTGTATGCAGACACAAAAGACCCCGAATAGCCAAAGTAATCTTGAGAGGGGAAAAAAGGAGCTGGAGGAATCAGGCTCCCTTGATTTCAGACTAAACTACAAAGCTACAGTCATCAAGAAAATATGGTACTGGCACAAAAACAGAAATATAGATCAATGGAACAGGATAGAAAGCCCAGAGGTAAACCCATGCAACTATGGTTAACTAATCTATGACAAAGGAGGCAAGAATATACAATGGAGAAAAGACAGTCCTTCAATAAGTGGAGCTGGGAAAACTGGACAGCTACATGTAAAAGAATGAAATCAGAACACTCCCTAACACCATACAGAAAAATAAACTCAAAATGGATTAAAGACCTAAATGTAAGACCGGACACTATAAAACTCTTAGAGGAAAACACAGGAAGAGCACTCTTTGACATAAAGCAAAGCAAGACCTTTATTGACCCATCTCCTAGAGTAATGGAAATAAAAACAAAAATAAACAAATGGGACCTAATGAAACTTAAAAGCTTTTGCAAACCAAAGGAAACTATAAACAAGACAAAAGACAACCCTCAGAATGGGAGAAAATATTTGCAAATGAATCAACGGACAAAGGATTAATCTCCCAAATATATAAACAGCTCATGCAGCTCAATATTAAGAAAACAAAAAACCCAATCCAAAAATGGGCAGAAGACCTAAATAGACATTTCTCCAAAGAGGACATACAGATGGCCAAGAAGCACGTGAAAAGCTGCTCAACATCACCAATTATTAGAGAAATGCAAATCAAAACTACAATGAGGTATTACCTCACACCGTTCAGAATGGCCATCATCAAAAAATCTACAAACAATAAATTCTGGAGAGCGTGTGGAGAAAAGGGAACCCTCTTGCACTGTTGGTGGGAATGTGAATTGATATAGCCACTATGGAGAACAGTATGGAGGTTCTTAAAGAACTAAAAATAGAATTACCATATGATCCAGCAATCCCACTACTGGGCATATACCCAGTATATATGCCCAGAGAAAACCATAATTCAAAAAGACACATGCACCGCAATGTTCATTGCAGCCCTATTTACAATAGCCAGGTCATGGAAGCATCCTAAATGCCCATAATGCCCATTCACAGATGAATGGATAAAGAAGATTTGGTGCATATATACAGTGGAATATTATTCAGCCATAAAATGGAATGAAACTGGGTCATTTGTAGAGATGTGGATGGACCTAGAGACTGTCATAGAGAGTGAAATAAGTCAGAAAGAGAAAAACAAATATCATATATTAACGCCTACGTGTGGAATCTAGAGAAATGGTACAGATGAACCAGTTTGCAAGGCAGAAATAGAGACACAGATGTAGAGAACAAACGTATGGACACCAAGGGAGGAAAGTGGCGGAGGGGGCATGGTGGTGGTGGGATGAATTGGGAGACTGGGATTGACATGTATACACTAATATATTTAAAATAGGTAACTAATGAGAACCTGCTGTATAAAAAAATAAAATAAAATTCAAAAACTAAACAGAAAAAGTAAATGTCAGAACAAAAAAAAATTAACAAGTTTGCAAAACACATATCTGATAAAGGATTTGTATTTAGACTATATAAAGAGCTCTCAAAACGAAGTACATAAATAAATGGCAAAAGAGTTCAATGAGCACTTCATCAAAGAATATATATAGATAGCAACTATGCACATGCAAGAGGCTTGACGTCATTAGACTTTAGAAACATGCAAATTGAAACCCAAACGACATGTGCTATCTACCTACTAGAATGACTAATATTGAGAAGGCTGATCACACCACGTATGGGCGGAGATGTGCGGGAATGTAAAACGGTGTAATCACTTTGGAAGACAGTTTTGCAGTTTCTTTAAAAATTAAAGCTATACCTACCATAGGACCCAGCTATTCCACTCCTGGGCATTATCTACTTTAAACAAAAGCACATATCCATACAAAGACTTGTACATGAATATTCACAACAATTTAATTTATAACAGCCTGGAGCTGGAAACACCCCAAACATCCATCAACATGAACAATCATATCCATATACCCATACATTGGAATATCACTCAGCAATGAAAAGGAATGAACTCTTAACACATACAACGACGTAGATGAATTTCAAAATAATTATGCTGAGTGAAAGAAGCCAGACCAAAAAAAAAAAAAAGAGTACAAAGGGGCACAGAAGTAACTTTTGGGTGTGATAGATATGTTCATTATCTTGATTTGTGGTTATGATTTCACAGGTATCGATATATGTCAAAAGTTATCAAATATACACTTTAAATACATGCAATTTATTGTATATACATATATATATATACCTCAACAAAACTGCTTTAAACATTAAAATGTATAAAAGCTGTCAAAAATGTATAATTTGCCCTAATCTGTGGACCTTAAGAAAAAAAGACAAACCAGAAAAGGCAGCCTGTAGAAACACAAGGTTCTTTCTATAATATGAAGGAAAATAACAGAAAGCCTCGGTCTGTGAAGATACTGTGGGGAGCTAGTGAGTCAGGAATGTGGAGGTAATTAATGTTCTTTCCCCACACTTTTGCTCCTGTCACTCAACTAAAATGGGAGCTACAGAGTCTCCCAGGATCCCATCTATGTAGGGGAGAGGTCATCAGACTCCCAATGCCCTGGGACTTTCCCAAGAGAAGTGAGAAAGAAGATGGGGTCCCTGAGAGAGGAGGTTGTCACCGTGAGCTGGGACTAAATGTGGGAGGGGAACTGGTGGCTCCAGATGCATCTTGCAGCTGTTGTGGGAACCCAGCCCAGGCAGCCACCATGGTGCTGCATGTGTCCTCAAGGAGAAAAGGGACAGTGTCTGGGAAATGAAAGGACCAATTCACAGAAGTCAGTAGTACTTCGGGATCTGAGCCACCCAGCTGGGACATGCTGTCGGTCTCAGTCACAGCAGCCTCCCCACTGAGTGTAACAGCCCACATCCTTATAGACTCCACAGTCTATAAGGCTGCCATGGCCTTGAGAACATCAAGGGCATCCACTGCCTTCTGTGGATCTCCTTCAGGGCCACCCCGAGGTGGTGCAAAGAAAATTCAATCCAGCCCAGTGAGATGGATAGCAAAGGCCTGGGCTGCACAGCCATGCAAGCCATGCACAGCCATGCAACGCCTCCAGTCAGAGAAGAAAACTGGGCCAAGGAGCTTTAACAATGGGGTCCAAGCAAAAACCCTGAGTCTGCTGCCAACCACTGAAGCCCTCGCTTGAGAAAAATGTTGAGAGCTAATATTCCCCCTTTTTTCCCAAAAAAAGCATTATTGCTCAGGGTACCCAAAGGTAACCTGAACTGGGATGGCTGTGACAGACTCACAGCTCTGCAGCATGAAGGCCAGGAATCTGGAATAAGAAGCCATGGTGTGGGTGATCAGAACACGGCATTGCTCTCACCAGCAGTTCGGAGTGCTGGGCCGGCTAGCTTAACAGCGAGTGAGGACCGAGACCAATTCTTGATGCACTTAAGGCAACCTCTGGAGAATTCCTGGGCACACCTAGGGGCAGGAAATGACAAATCTATCCATGTATTTTAGGTACAAATATATGGTGACTATCAAAATTTAAGTTTTAGTACTAATATGATACATTTCTTTTTTTTTAAAACATCTTTATTAGAGTATAATTGCCTTACAATGGTGTGTTAGTTTCTGCTTCATAACAAAGTGAATCAGTTATACATATACATATGTCCCCATATCTCTTCCCTCTTGCATCTCTCTCCCTCCCACCCTCCCTACCCCACCCCTCTAGGTGGTCAAAAACACCAAGCTGATCTCCCTGTGCTATGCGGCTGCTTCCCACTAGCTATCTATTTTACGTTTGGTAGTGTATATATGCCCATGCCACTCTCTCACTTTGTCCCAGCTTACCCTTCCCCCTCCCCATATCCTCAAGTCCATTCTCTAGTACGTCTGCATCTTTATTCCATATATGACAAACCCACAACCAACATTGTCCTCAATGGTGAAAAACTGAAACCATTTCCACTAAGATCAGGAACAAGACAAGGTTGCCCACTCTCACCACTATAATTCAACATAGTTTTGGAAGTTTTAACCACAGCAGTTAGAGAAGAAAAAGAAATAAAAGGAATCCAAATTGGAAAAGAAGAAGTAAAACTGTCACTGTTTGCAGATGACATGATACTATACATAGAAAATCCTAAAGATGCCACCAGAAAACTACTAGAGCTAATCATTGAATTTGGTAAAGCAGCAGGATGCAAAATTAATGCCCAGAAATCTCTTGCAAATCTATACACTAATGATGAAAAATCTGAAAGTGAAATTAAGAAAACACTCCCATTTACTATTACAATAAAAAGAATAAAATATCTAGGAATAAACCTACCTAAGGAGACAAAAGACCTTTATGCCAATAATTATAAGACATTGATGAAAGAACTTAAAGGTGATACAATAGATGGAGATACCATGTTCTTGGACTGGAAAAATCAACATTATGAAAATGACTACACTACCCAAAGCAATCTACAGATTCAATGCAGTCCCTATCAAACTACTACTGGCATTTTTCACAGAACTAGAACAAAATATATGATACATTTCTACTCAAAGGCTAGGAAATATGTGAAATTAACCTACATTAGTACCTCAATTAATAGGTGTATATTTTCCTCCTATAGAAGAAAGGGATAAATAACAATAACAACAAAGCTCTCTCAGTATGATGGTCCCTATTCAGAGATGCATACCTGGAGATCAGGACAGGTTCAGACTGATCTCCTACAGTGATAATTCTACAAAACAGTGAGAACGGACCCCAGATCCTATTATAATGTATCCACAAAATCAAAGTAAACAGCACTCTTCAGACAAAAGCATAGACTAAAGTTTCACAAGCATTTTCACTGTGAGGTTTTTTTTTTTGTATTTATTCATTTTATATATTATGAACATATTCTTTTTTTTTTTTTTTTTTTTTTTTTTGTGGTACACGGGCTTCTCACTGTTGTGGCCTCTCCCGTTGCGGAGCATAGGCTCCGGACGCACAGGCTCAGTGGCCATGGCTCACAGGCCCAGCCACTCCGTGGCATGTGGGATCTTCCCGGATCGGGGCACGAACCCACGTCCCCTGCATCGGCAGGCGGACTCTCAACCACTGCGCCACCAGGGAAGCCCCTTTTTAAATTTTATTTATTTATTTTTGACTGCGTTGGGTCTTAGTTGCTGTGCACTGGCTTTCTCTAGTTGTGGTGAGCGGGGACTACTCTTCGTTGCGGTGCGTGGGCTCTAGGTGTGCGGGCTTCAGTAGTTGTGGCACGCGGGCTCAGTAGTTGTGGCTCGCAGGCTCTAGAGCGCAGGCTCAGTAGTTTTGGCCCATGGGCTTAGTTCCTCTGCAGCATGTGGAATCTTCTCAGACCAGGGCTCTAACCCGTGTCCCCTGCATTGGCAGGCAGATTCTTAACCACTGCACCCCCAGGGAAGCCCTGTGAGATTTTTTCAAGTGTTTTTCTATTGGGTTCTCAACACTTAAATGACCCAGTACTTCCCAGTGAGTAAAAGGTCTGCTGTGCATGGGTATTGGTGACTGAGGGAGCTCTAGCTCTCTTGATAACAGAACAAGACGAAACAGAATGAAACTTTATCAGAAATGATCTAGATTAGACTGCAGGAGGCACAGAGTTCTGGAATTGATGTCCAAGTGACATTTTAAATTCCTTGATACTCCAGAGTACCTGTCCATCAGGGACAGAACCATCTGCATACATCCTAACAGTTCAAAGAAACATAAACAGCAAAAAATGACACTACGATACATTGTTCTTGTGCTGACTGCTTTATCCCTAAGGCTAAATATTTTTAAATATCCATCTGGTGTGTTAACTAATGAAGGCAGAGTCCATTCTCTCCATAAACAGACTGTTTTGTTAAGAATTCAAATCAGACATGGCAGAATCTCCCCATGTACTGATTGTTAATGTATCTTAGCCATGACATATATTCTTACATGTTCCAGTTCAGCAAAGTCTCCTTCTCTTAGCTGGAGATGCCAAGTTTGGATGGCTATGTTTAATCTAGCCAAGAGAACATATTTCCTCCCTGAAACACAGCCTTGACAGTGAAGCAAAATGTGATTAAGTTGTGTCACAAATAGGTGCAGCTCAATCCATCTGGCAAAGGGGAGTCTGTGCTGCCTAATTAGGAAATTTAATGATGTGATCTGATCAAACATCCATTTACAGTTTTGATAAGTGAAATTACCCAGTTAGATTACTGCAAAAGGGTGTGAGCTGGTGTCCTAACAAAACCCCTGGAGCTGGGAGTGTGGACCTGGGGATGGTGAGATTGGTACACATTTAGGTCAGCAACACATTGTAGCAAAGGAATGCCACATGACTTTCTGAATATTTTTGGCCGGTAGCTTGTGAAACGCTGATCTGATTTGCTTGGAAATTTTTAAAATAATTGGCTCCTGCTGGCTGAGGCCCCATGCCAACCTCACATGGTAATTCATTCGTGACATTCCTAGAAGAGAGAATCTGCCTGAAGAGCTGCAGTAATATGTTTAGGGAATAATCATGCCATCCTCCAAATAGGATGCATAAAAGGAAGCAAGCAGCAGGGAGGCCTCTGTGTTTCCTGGGAAAAGATTCTCAATCTAAATGGAAATTATATGTCTCTTCCTCTTTTCTTCATTCTCAGGCTCCAAGTAAGAGCCTGGGACCATTATAAGATCAAGTATACAATCCGAGAGATGATTGTTTTAGGTCTCCTGCGTTTGGATTGACCCAACCTCTAGAAACTGTGCTGGTGATTTTGCAAAGAATCCACTTGAGGTATCATTTTCTGGGCTTTTGTAGATGTCACTTGATTCTTGGGAAGGTTTTCAAGAAATACATGCGTCCTTTGGGAAACAAAAGAAAGCACCGAGGTAATCGGACTCTTCTGGAAATAGTAAGAGTCGTATTGTAGCTCAGAGCTAGAGTAGGGAACTCAAAGAGAACATTCAACGGGTTCCAAGATCATGAGAAAGTAAAGAGTGGAACTAGGGTTTATCCCTTAAAATTGTAAAAGAAATAAAGGAAGAGAGGGAGGGAAGGGCAAAGCAAGTTTCATGGAAAGATTCAAGGGAAGATGTATAAAGAAAGGCAACATCAGAAACTCTGAGCAACTGGAGAGTCCAAGAGGGAACAAGGTTGTTCTGGTACCACATCAAGTCCCAGGACACAGAAAAACAGCTCTGTCCCTATTTTCCACCAACCCCCAATGGAGATAGCATTCTTCAGGAATTCATATATCAGGGAAACCATAAGGGGCACAGTAGAGGTATCTGGAGCTGGATACTGGTCTGGACACCCTGTGGTGTGAACAAGGCATTCATGCCAGGTACTCTTAACAATCCACTGCTGGGTGTCCATTTTCAAATCCCATCTCTTGGACTTTCCCATGTACAAGGATGCAGAAAGATGGTATCAGTAACCAGTGGTCTAGGGGTAAGAACAGCAAGATGGAATCCCAAATCTAGGAAATACCAACAAAACAGCCCACTCTGACAATGTCCTAAAGTAAATATCTTAACTGACGGACGTGCTGGGAGACTAATACAAGGAGAAGGGAAGGGATGATGAATGGGAATCTAGCAAAACCTGAATGGAGGGTTGAGTGGACTGACCAACACCAGCCATGACCACCCAACTATAAGTGGATACAATAAACTCCATCATCAGTTTCAAAGGGTCCAATCTGATGGAACAGATAGGCACAGTGCTGGTAGCTCCTTAGGCAGGGACAATTCTGGGGAGAGGTAGTCTTGATGACATGGATTCTGTCTGAGTTAGGGTAGATGTTAGGCTCTCAAAAGTAGAACACAGCAACCAGGTGAAGAGGAGTCCTCCCAAATTAAGTGATTAGAATTAGGGTCCAGGATTGCTGAACTGGGATCAGAGCCAGGGTCTGAGACAAGGGTCCTGCAAGGAAATTGCCCCCATGCATAGTGATGTGGAAAAGAGGAGCTAGAGTTCGTTGCTTATCTAGTGCTTGAACCTCTGATAATTCCTTTTTGAAGCCAGGTGGTCTAAGCTGGAAAATGGAATGCCTCCCCTCACCCCAGGGGAAAGGAGTTCTCAATACAACATGAAGCCTGGCTCAAGGATTGGATGTGGCTGAACACACAGGGGGCAGGTTATTATTGCTGGCAGATGGCTAGGCTGATTCGGGCAAGGAAGCTAATAAGAATCCACACATCAGGAGTCTCCAGATTCCCCCAATTTGGCGATAGTTTCCTATAGAGATCAAGTTGAAATATATAGAAACAAGACCTGTGATCTAACAGAGGTTTATTTATTCATAAATGCAATTGCATGAGAAGTATTACAAAAGCATAAAATCAGATCATGTTCAATTATATATTTAATGGATAAAAACATAATGACATGAAATTCATTCTGGCCCAGAAAAATCAAGGTATATGGAGGCAATACCAATAGACCACCGGGAGGAAAAATAGCCTGAAATGTCATTAATTAAGCAAAGCATAAATATTTATTGGCCATTATGATGTGTTAAATATCGTACTAGGCTTGTGGGAAATTCCAGAATAAATAAGACATGGTTCCTACACTGATGGCGGGGAGGAGCTAACACATATTAAACACTGCAGACTCTGCCTATGCCCCTTGGACATTTTGTGCTTAGGCTGGAACTGCAGAAGGCCACTCTGCCCACGTGTGCAGCAGGCTAGCGGTGCTGAGGAATGGCCCCACCCCCAAGAGCAGCTCTTAGCCAGTGTCTCCATGAAGTTGAGATAGAAATATTTCTACTCCTTTGCCCTTCAGGTGAAATAATTCTAAGGCATGTGTTTTGTACTGCTTCCAAGAGTTTCCCCATGGGCTTAGGTTCCAGCCAACCACTGTGGTCACGGCTTAATAATTCAGCCTTTAGCATCTGCCTTGCCCTCTCCACTCCACTACTGGTACCCCCGCACTTCCCAAATAAACGAATTACACTTGAATCCTTGTTTCAAAGTCAGCTTCTGGGAGAATTCAAACCAAGACAAGCACCTACTCTGTACTATACCAGCCAATTTACATTCGTTATCTCATTTAGTCCCTTTAGTAATTGGATAAAGAAAAATATTATTTCATTATTTCATTATGCCACTTTACTGCTTAAGGTTCTGCATTAGTTCTCTATCATAGTCAAGACTTTAAAAAAAGTGTATCATTGTAGTGGACACAATTGTGACATCCTCCTGACCCTCGACCCCCAGTGGCTATGACCATGCTATCATCCCCTCTTTTGGGTACCTGCTTCTCACCCATCTCCAAAATGAGTTTTTTATTTTATTCTTTTTTTTTTTTTTTTTTGCAGTACACGGGCCTCTCACTGTTGTGGCCTCTCCCATTGTGGAGCACAGGCTCCGGACACGCAGGCTCAGCAGCCATGGCTCACAGCCTCTTGCTGTCTACTTCTTGTACTTTTACCCTTCCTCCTCCTCCATGTTCCAGCCACACTGAATGACTTGGTGCTTCACCAACTTATCCATGCTGTGATGCCCACTGGATAACTGGAAATGTGTGTCTATCACTTGGAAGGGAGTTCTAGGCTAGAGGGATTCAGGAATCAGCTACAGAGAGTGAAAAATAAAATGGTATGGATGGACTTAGAGAGGACAAGTAAGAGGATGAGATGGCCAGAAAAACAAGCTTCAGGGGATGTCTGTATTTAAGGGGTAAAATGACGAAAGGAGCAGTAGAAGAGAGCCCGGTGGGGGGTTCAGAGACGCTGGGGGAGAGGACATTGTCACAGAAGCTAAGGAAGAACAAGATCCCTCACAACATCCACACTGCAGAGAGAGGAGTGGGGAACTCAGGAGAGGTGTTCAGCGTGCGGGGTGGATTTCTGATGACTTTCCTCACCGAGTAGTAGAGAAAGAAGCCCAAACATAGGAGGTTAAGGAATGGGTAGGAAGGAAGCAGAGGTGAAGAATGGAGTGAAGGGAGAGTGATGGTGTCATCATAGATGTTGCTGTCTTATGAACGGGTGCCCTCTGCAGACATTACACACCACACTGACTTCAGTCTGATACGCTTGTGGAATCCTCACCCTAATAGTTTTAATCCTTGTGGCATGTGTTCCCACCCCCAATAAAAAAGACAAGAGAAAAAAAAAAGGATAGAGAAAGAAAAGAATTTTAATATATTAAAAATAATTTTAAAATTTAAATTTAATAAATAAATAAAGGGAGAGAAGGAAGAAGGTTCAGACCACATCCAGTTCCACCTTCCATCTCTAGACTCCTGTCCCTCTGGCCCTGCCATGCTCCATCATCACAAAAATACCCCCAGCTCCAAAATGCTGTTCACTCTTGGGAAGGTCACAATTACTGTGTTGACTTCTTGTGTTGGTGCCTGAAAGACCACTCCCCTGTGGGTGGAAGGTCTCCCCTGAACAGGAAGATCCTGGGGTTAACCACCCGGAAGAGGCGGGGTTCAGATGGGACCCAGCGCTCAGGGGTGGAGCTCGGGAAGAAACGTCAGTCTCAGTCTCAGCCTCAGACCTACAAGCTCGTCCTCAGTGTCAGAAGGACTGAGCCTGAACCTGTGCGCTGGGCAGGTGCAGGTCAGAGATGGCCTCTGCTGCATCCTGCCGTGGACCAGAAGCTGAAGGTATGTTAGCTGTATCTGGAGGGCAGATCACCTTGCTGCCTTTATTCTGCTTCTCCTTTCTTGGTCCTTCTTGCGTCAGCCTTGCAGTGAGCTCCAGTGAAGTGTTCTGTGTCAATCCTCGGGCTGCTGTAAGAGGTCAGATCGAAGCCCCTGATCTCAGTGGGACTTCCAGCGCCGGGTCTGTCCCTCCTCACTCTTCCTCCAGGAAACATCTGATGTCACAGTGTTTCTCTTCCACAGTGCTAGGTTTGATTCTCATCCCCTCCCAAGGGCCTGTTTGAGGAAAACCATTCCAATCACGCATGCATGGGGGTCAGAGTAACCCCACCTTCCCTAGATTCCATCCATTCATCTGTTCACTCAACTATTCCTTCAACATGTATGTGTTGAGCATCTTCTCTGTTTGGGGCATTATATTAGGCCCTGCAACAGAATGGCAACAAGACATGTTTCCTCCCTCAAGAAGTTTGCAATCTAGTGATTTCCTAGCTTGTGAGCATGGGGGATACAGTAACCTCATTCATGCTTCAGAAACCTCTCTCTACAGAGTTGCTTTGAGTGATGTGGGTGAGCCAGGCACCTGCCAAAGGTACCCAGTCAGTGGACCATGACTGCTATTGCCACCTCCATGGAGCCTATGCACATTGGCTTTGTGGTCATTCAGGTATGGCCTATCCTCACCCACGCTTTCCTACCCAGGCTGAGCTGCCAGGGGGTCACTATGAAACACCATGAAAAGGTGTGTAAAAAATCCCTGAGCCAAACTGACATTATTTCTTCTGGGAGAGGAGAAACAAGGGAAGATAATCCAGAACAGGATGTTCACACACAGAGGGAGCATGAAAACCAAAATATTTGCACACAGACAGAACATTTTAAAATGTGAGCCAGAAAGAAGGTAATTGCTGAGTTGAAGATCTGAGACCTGTGGGGGGAATGGGGCCAAGGGCCCAAGTAGAATTATAGGGAAGCTCTGGAGGGAAGGAAGGACACATCTCACCCAGGGACAAGAAAGAAGGGAAGAAGAGAAGGATGATCCAGACAGACTGTGATTAGAAGAACAGAGGCATTGTGGGAACTCATGTACAAAGGGGTAATGGATCTTTCTTCATCGTGACTGTTCAAATTCCAACCGCCTTTCTAGTTAGGGGGCTTTCCTTCATGTGCAGTAGTGCAGAAGCAGTGCCCCTCCCCCTAAAGGGGCAAAGGGGAGAGAGTTTGCCTTCATCTCACTCTATTCCACCAGCACCTGGAAGCCAGGGTATGACCTGTGACTCACGTTCAATCAGAAGCTCCCCCTAAATCTTTCAGTGTGGTGAGTGTGACTCACAAATGAAGGGGAGGTGTATTAGTTACTTATTGCTGTGTAACAAATTACCCCAAAACATAGTGGCTTAAAAGAACAAATATTTATTCTCTCCATTTCTGTTGGTCAAGAGTTGAGAAGTGGCTTATCTACGTGATTCTGGCTCAGGGTCTCTCATGAGATTTCCATCAAGATTTTGGCTGGGCCTGCAGTGGGCTGGGGATACACTTCCAAGATAGTTGACTCACATGGCCATTAGCAGGAGGCCAAAGTTTGTCACTGGCTGTTGGCGGGAGGCTTCAGTTCTTCTTCTTCAGTTCTTCTTCTTCAGTTCTTCAGTTCTTCTTCAGGGCTTCTTGAGTGCGCTTATGGCATGGCAGCTGGTTTTCATGAGAACAACTGATCCAAGAGAGAGAAAGGCAAAAACCACAATGTCTTTTGTAACCTATCCTCAGAAGTCACATGCTATCATTTGCACAACATCCCATTGGCTATACAGAAAAACCCTGTCACTGCCAGCAGGGGCTGAAGATCTTCAGGCGCCATTTTGGAGGCTGGCTACCACAGTCACTCATGGTCAGCCAGCTGTCCAGCACAGTGTCCTGCAGTGGTGGCAGCAGGGTCAGAGGCAGCAGCCATGGTGCCACCCGGCCATACTTCTCCTGCAGCCCAGACTCCAGCCCCCCTTTAAGTCCTGCTTATTTTCCAAGCTTGCTCCTCCAGCCTCCTGTGGATTCTGTTGGTTTCTACACCCTTATAAAGCCCTTGTTTTGCTAAAGACAACAAGGCTAGTTTCTGTTGTTTGCAATCAAGAGCCCTAAACGGGACAGATGATGTTGACCTCCAGGAAGTTGGTGGTGAGTTCATGTGATGAGAGGAAGGGAGAAGACAGAACTGAGGTAGAGACTTAGAGAGAGTGAAGTTTAAAAAAGGATGCCAGGGTTTCCCTGGTGGCGCAGTGGTGGAGAATCTGCCTGTCAATGCAGGGGACACGGGTTCGAGCCCTGGTCTGGGAAGATCCCACATGCCGCGGAGCAGCTAGGCCCGTGAGCCGCAACTACTGAGCCTGCACATCTGGAGCCCATGTTCTGCCACAAGAGAGGCCTCGATAGTGAGAGGCCCGTACACCGCGATGAAGAGTGGCCCCTGCTCGCCACAACTAGAGAAAGTCCTCGCACAGAAACGAAGACCCAACACAGCCAAAAATAAATAAATAAATAAATTGATTAATTAAAAAAGAAAAAAAGGATGCCAAGTGGGACACGAGCTGGAGTATCCAAGAGAAATATATAAGAATTGTTGAACAGCCATGAGGACCAACAGGGATTTATGTAAGACCCAACTGAGAGATCAGTGCAAAACAGGTTGTTCTTTTTTTGTTGTTTTTTTAATTCAGTAAAACACCCTCTCCTTTTACTATAGGTCCTATTGGGTCATTGAGAAATTAAAGACTATGGAGCCCAGACTAACTCAGAAACTTAGGAGATTTCATAATTTTATTAATTTATTTATTTTGAACCTCAGGTGCAGAGGATTGAGTAAGTCACCATTCAAGCCCTCCCTCTTATTTTATGTATTACTTTTTCTCTTTTATTCTCATATCCATCTCCCCACTCTCACCCTCACAGTCAATCGTTCTAATGGCTCAATGTGTATCTGTTTATTTGTATGTATTAATGCAAATGGGTATTGTTTTGTATGCATGCATTTTTAAATTGTATAAATATTGTGTGATAGAATTTCATTTCACGTCTTACTTTTTTTCATGAGCTCTGCTTTTAAAATTCATCTATGTTGTTATGTTTACATCTAATCAATGGCTGTTAATGGCTGCCGGTCTCCCATGGTGTGTATCCACTACATTTTGCCTTCCCAGTCTCCGGGAACGGATGCCCAGGATGCACTTACCTCCTCACCATCACCACAAATAACTCTGTCATGAGTATACATGTCCCCTTTGCCATCTATCTCCAGAGCTGGAGTCACTGGGTCAGAGGGTGTGTGCATGCTTAATCTGATGAAGTCATGCCTGATTACTCTCCAGAATGCCTCCACAAGTCCACCCCCACTGGAGATACACGGGGTGAACAGTTTAACGTAAAGATTCATGGCAGTGGCTGGCATGTGGGCATCATAAGAGCAGGCTCTGGGTGTCTCCAACCTAGGCTAAAATTATCATTTACTTAGAGCTATACATTAATTTTTTTCTCTCTTTATGACATTTTGTAGGTCCCTCCCAATCCAGTGCCCCCTCCCTGAACAACACATTCCATGAGAAACCTCAGGATATTATTGTAAAGGAAGAGAAAGGAGTTGACTGATGCAATCTTCACCTCCAGTTCAGTCCTCCCTCATCTTCAGACACATGTGGGCACTCATAAACACTGGGAAGCTTTCTAATAAAAGTGAGTTTCCCTCAACAGATAACTTGACACTGAGTGTATAGCTTGAGTCCTCCTCTTTTCCCAGCATCAATAAATCAGATGGCCACCAAAACTAAGTCCTACATGTCATCTTGGAAAAAGTAAAAGAAAATGACACAAGAGCCAAAGGGAGAGCAGGACAGCACAACGGGCTTTGCTGTTGAACATAAGTAAATGCAGGTTACAGAGGATGTGGATTATCTAACGCTGGAAAACAAAGAAGGTGAATTTGCCAAAGCAAATTGGATTTCAAACCACTGCCCCACATAAGCAGAGGGCCCAAAATAGCTTCTCCAATTGTGATCAGTATTCCATCAAAAAAATAAGCTAACAGTTATTAGGACAGCTATACCTAATGTCTCCAATTTATGGTAGATGAAAATAATGATCAAAGAGTTCAAATGACTTGCTAGCAATGATCACATTGCTGGTGAGCTGTGGAGATGAAAACCAAATGCAAACGCCAAGCTGAAGTCTGGAAAGGTGAATTATAACAATGCACTCATTCTAACAAAATTCCACTGTTGTAAAAGAATTTAGAGCCCAAGTGGAGTTCAGTATAATAGAATCTGATCCAAGTATAATATTCATAGCTACAAGAAACATTTAAAGTATGACAATAAATTACACATTTCACTTCCAATTTGGGGCAGCGTTTACTGGGGAGAAAAGGATAAGAGGAGATAATCTTTGTTTCTTAAGGAAAATCTACAGTTCCTTTCCTCTTTCACGTGTGTTGTCAATAGAAGAGATAATTTCACTGGTGTTTTTGTTTGTTTGTTTGTTTTGTTTTTTTAGCGGTATGCGGGCCTCTCACTGCTGTGGCCTCTCCCGTTGCGGAGCACAGGCTCCGGACATGCAGGCTCAGTAGCCATGGCTCACGGGCCCAGCCGCTCCACGGCATGTGAGATCTTCCCGGACCAGGGCACGAACCATTGTCCCCTGCATGGGCAGGCGGACTCTCAACCACTGCGCCGCCAGGGAAGCCCTCACTGGTGGTTTTAAAGCGACTCTCCCAGGCTTCCCTGCGTAGAGATCAGAAGAGGCTGCTGCTTTCCACACCCCATTGTGCACACACATCTCCAGCAACTCCTGGGACTCCCCAAGGGTGCAGCCTCCCTTGACCCCCCGTGTTCAGAGAGAGACAGGTCAGGGCTTCCAGGCTGGGGATTTGCAGTCCACATTGAGAAGAGGGAGATCAAAAACACTATGGTTCTAGGAGCCCAGGCAGCAGTCTGTTACAGAACAGCTGCAAAAACTTTCTGTTTGATTGTAGAGATAGAAGAGACCACCTGCTCCGAAGATGTGCAGTGTCTTGTCGAAACTCCTCCTGAACCCGGGAGTCAGTTCAGGTCCAAATCCTGCTGTCTGTGATGCTGCTCCACGTGCCCCACTTTGGGCACTAAATGGGAGGATCCTTCTCATGGTTCCAACCAGCCCAAGGGACTCCTGATGCTGACCTCTGGCCACTCACTGCCCATATCCCAGCAGGATCCTAAGGGATTAGCTCAGGCATGAATAATCACTCTTGGACATCTTCTCCAGGTTCCTACAGCTTTATTAACGACGAGAAAGAACTTGTACAAGAGGGGATGCAGGCATAAGTGAAGACAAGTAGGAAACTTTAAATCGGATATAGAATCCTGTCTTGATCAGTGTCACCTCCCTGCCAGTGATGAAGATTGCTGAGTAAGTTGGCAGTCGTGGCTCTAGCATGAAGCCTATGTTGTTCCTGGGAGTGATTTGCTCAGAGGAAGACACCGTTGACCACCCATCTTGAAAATTCTGCTGTCCCTGTGCTTAAAGAATACATCTGCTGTCTCTACAGGCTGGGAGTGCCCCCCATCCAGGGCCTCTGGACAAGCCCTGGGAGCTGCCATTGAGGTTGGGATCCCAGTGGGAATCAGCTGGAGTGCAGGCATCCAGGAGGCTAGAGAGCTCCCTGGCAGTGATGCCAACAGGACAAACTCTCCTGCCGACTCCCTTTCTGATTCAACCTGACTTTCTGTGAAAGAGAGGGCAAGGAGAAAGAAGGTCCAGTTTATCAGACTTTCAATACTTCTTTTGCCCTCCTACCCACTCCCCATCAGGGATTTTCACAATGTCAATCTTTCTCTCTGCTTCCTGGTTCCCCACTTCCAGATTCTCATCTGTAGTCTTCACTTGGGTGGCATTGGTGGTGAATGTCTTGATCATTAAGAGCAGGTACTCAGTGACTTGCTAAATTGGCAAAGGCTGGTCTCGTCAAACAAACCCTCAGGACATCCAGAACCATCCACTGGGGACTTAGGTGAGGCCTATTAAATCCTCACATTCTTTTCTGCCTTTTATGTCCCCACCCAACCCCTATCCTCACTCCTAAAAAGGGCAGAATTTCAACTCAGTGGTGCTGATAAAGACTTGAATTCAGTGGTGTTGCTGTGGAGTAAGGGGTCATGGGAAGGGCTGACTTATTCCAGAAAGTCCTACACGTCCTGTCTCCCGCCCACCCCTTGACCTCACTCTTTATGCTGTGGACACACTTATCTTCTTCCAGTTCCCCAAACATGTTGAGCCCTCGCTCACCCCAGGGCCTTTTCACACTATTCACTTTCCCTGGACACCTGTTATCATTGCTATTTGTATGGCTAATGTACTGGTTTGCTAGGGCTGTCATAACAAAATGCCACCGACTACAGAAATTATTGTCTCACAGTTCTGGAGGCTACAACTCTGAGATCAAGGCGTCAGCAGCATTGGTTCTTTCTGAGGGCTGTGCCCTTCTGAGGTAACTGTTCCAGGCTCTTTCCTAGCTTTTGGTGGTTTGCTGGCAATCTTTGCTGTTTCTTAGCTTGTAGAAGCATCACCCCGATCTCTGCTTTCCTCATCACATGGTGCTCTACCTGTGTGCACGCCTGTGTTCAAATTTCCCCCTTTCGTAAAGACACCAGTCATATTGTGTAAAAAGGCCCACTCTATTCCAGTATGACCTCATCTTTACTAATTACATCTGCAATCACCCCATTTCCAAATAAGGTCACATTTTGAGGTGCTGGAGGTTAGGGCTTCAAGATATTAATTTTGAAGGGTGGCAATCCAACTCATCACACTGGATCTTTCCCATCCTTCAAGTTCCTAGTGGAAGCGTCACATCCCCAGACAAGCTCCTTTAACTCTTCTGTCCATAGCATCTCCACCACCAACCCTGGCTGTCTCATGGATCACAACTGCCAACCTTTGCTGGTTTACTCATTCATTTCTGTTTTACTGAGATTGGAAGATTGGAACTGGGGAGGGGGAAGCATGTCTGTCCTCCTTTCCACCAGACCCCCCAGGGCCCAGCACACTGAGTGGTTCTGTATACTGTGCTTTGTGAACCATAGTGAAATCTGAGGTGAAAGGAGAATTCAGTACTGATCTTAACTTTATTTAAATTTTGGATATTTTATTCATAAAGGATTTTTTGCATTAATTTTGATTTTTAAAATATTATATTAAAATAGCATTTACCTTGATTACTGAGTTTTTTGGTGCCCCCTTATATTTCATGCCAGAGGCAAGTGCCTCACTCACCTCATCTGAGTCCTGATCCCGTGTCTGTATCATTGGAAATGAAGAAAACAGGAAGCAGGTCCTTAGCCATCAAGGACCAAGAGACTCTTCTCATTGTGAAAGGCAACAGACAGAAGAGGATCCTCCGCAATAGAACTAGGTGGCAATGGACTTGATGAAAACTGAGGCAAGAGTTGAGTCCTAGAAACCCAAGAGGACACATCATCCTTTTCAATTCCTTGTTCCTCATAACAAAACCCAATTATTTTTGTCCCAACGACCGCATTCCCCTCCTCCCCTCTGGCCTCAAAGCGGTCGAGACCCCAGTGCCGATGTCACCCCAATTCTGCACAGCCTCAGCTGCAGAGACCCAAGTGGGAACCCAGGCTCCTGGTGCAGAGGTCTCTCCCCCATCCCCTACCTTCTCCAAGGTGCTGACACCAGGGTGGAGCCAGGGCTTCTGACACAACTATATCGCTGAGTGGCAGGGATTTCCCCAGACAGTTTAAGGATTGTTGGGCTTCCAGGTGAGAGGGAAGCTCAACGCACCTTCCCGGGCTCCAGCTCCTCAGCTAGTAACCACAGCACTGCCAATTCCTCTCTCTGCAGGGCCTCTTCACCTCCGCTGGCACCCGCTTCCTCTCCCACCTCCTCTGCCACACTTCCCTCCTTGTCCCTTCCTTGCAGCCAGAATGAGACATGGCGCCTTAGAGGCAGGTTTATTCTTCCAGCTCCCCACAAGAGTCATTTCCACGTTAAACAACTCTCCGTAACCCTGTTTATGGGTGATAGAGTACCTGGAAAGGCGAAAAGTGAGCAATGATATCTCCCTGGTGCTGAGTGGGGCTTCTATGCCAGAGATGCTGGGAGCTGGGAGGGGACAGATGGCTCTGGAGCCGCCCCCTCACGTAGCATCAGAGATGCTCACCTAGCAGCCTGGGAAGGTGGCACCCACCCCAGGCCTGCATGTGGAGCAGCTCAGCAGCCCAGGGGGCCCTGCTCAAGTGCAGTGGCTCTTTGAAGAGTCCAGGGCCAGCTTCGTCTCTTTGCCTGGAGTCAGCAGGTTCTTGAGCACTTAAGGACCTCAGCTTCTTCCTGTGGGGCCTGACAGTGAGTCACTATGGCAGAGGGGTCTTCTTAGAGCCAGGTACCTCTCTCACCTGGAAGGAGTTGGGAATTTGAATTACTCTGTCTTTGAAGCCCGTACTATGTGAGAGCTAAAGCGGGGAGGCATCATGGTACCCTAGACCTGGAGCCAGAGACTTGCTCTCCCCCTGGGAAACTCAGTTTTATTTACTCAAAGGATAACAATGCCGCCTCCTCTGAGTGAGTTGTTGTGAGGGCTAAATGTGTGATGTACATGAACGCGCCTAAATCGTTCTGTGAATGCTACACACACACACACACACACCTCCAAAGGGGCCACTGGGAATGGTCACACCACAGGGGCCTGGCCCATCTGGAGCCCTTTACTCTCATGCCCAGCCCCCCCTGGAGGGAAGAGTGTGTAGACCCTGCATCCCCTCTCCTTTCTTCTGGGCTGGACCACTTTGGATGCTGCCTTTCAGAGCCAGAGCTCTAGACATCTTTGCTTAGGAACCACCTGTTTTGCTGGGCCTTCTGCCACATTTGGATCGAATGCATTCAGTGGCCTAAACAGGACCAAGAGAGAAATGTTTAGCTTTCCTTTTGTATCTCCAACCGATGGCCGATTGTATTTTATTTTTTCAGATTCTTGGCCCATTAGGATTCCACTGCCTGACTAGCCAAGAGAGACATAGGTGAGGGAAAGGCCTGGAGACTCTGGACTGCCCAGGCTCCAGGAGGAAGCTGAGTTTGACTTCAAGAGATCAAGGTATAAGACTAAAAGAGGCAGATAGAAAGGAGTGCCAGAAACCCCTCCAGAGCCAAGTGCATCTCCCCGCCATGTCCACAAGGCACAGGGGAGAGAAGGCACAGAGTCAGGAATGGCAAAGCACTTTCAGAGTCAGCCAGTTGGCCTCCTCATCCAATGTTGAAAACCATTCATCATTCATTCAACAAGCAACTTTTGCTTATCTAATCTCTGCTTGTGGATTTGGTGACCAGAAAGGAAGCTCACCATTTCCCCTGGCCTGATCTTCAAACACAAATGAGAGAATCTGGGCTCATCAATGCTTTCAGAGATTTCCCCTAGAGTATAAACTCCATGAACTCAAGGTCCACGTGTGTTTTTCTCCCTGATGCATCTCTTGTGCCTAACTCATAGTTGTCACTCAATAAATATTTGTTGAATGAATAAATGGATGAATGCATGATTGAATGAAATACCCTAATGTCAGAAAAGAGCAAATTCATACCTCCAGAACTCTAGGGGCATGACCAGATGGCTGAGCAGCAAGAAAAAAATTGGAAGTCTCAGTTGTTTTCTTAACAATTCATGCAAAAAAATTGTACTTTGCATCAAAATATATCCTTATTGGGCTTCCCTGGTGGCACAGTGGTTGAGAGTCCGCCTGCCGATGCATGGGACACGGGTTCGTGCCCCGGTCCGGGAAGATCCCACATGCCGCGGAACGGCTGGGCCCGTGAGCCATGGCCACTGAGCCTGCACATCCGGAGGCTGTGCTCCGCAACAGGAGAGGCCACAACAGTGAGAGGCCCGCGTACCGCAAAAAAAAAAAAAAAAAAAAAAAATATAATATATATATATATATATATCCTTATTTATTTTTACTATAAAAATGATGTTTTAATTGACTCATCAAAGAGTACAATTTGCATGTACTTGGGCCCCAGGCACACTGCCACATGCCCCTGGTGGTACACACAGCTGATGGTCTGGGAGCCTGTTGCCAGGTGATTTCCTGATTCCACCCCTGCATCCTGTTGCCCAAATCCTGCATCCTCCTTCTGATGCCATTCCATCCTATATGCTACCTCTTGCTCTGGCCCACTCCACGCCTAGATTCTACTCTCAGGCAAAGCCTCCCAGGTGCAGCAGGAAGTAGCACTCCTCTTGCCATGTTTTTTCTTTCATAAAACTCTAGGTGAGGCCATGAATAATTGTTTTTTTCTGGAGAGGGATTGATAAGCTGTCTTTCTTGGAGCTATTACTAAGCTGGCCTGGCAAGTGGACAAGTGTTAATAGGAGAAAATGGGACAGTGGCCAGGGTAGGCAGTGAGCTCAAGATAATGGAGTCAAAAGCTACAGAGAGGTCCCCTCGTGGCAGCCAGGATATGAGTCATGTCAGTCCTGGAGGAGAGTCGTAATTCATAGCCCTCCTGCCCTCCCCCTGCAGCTGGACCTGCTCAGTCTGGACCTGGGAAATTTGACTCTCACTGCTGAAGAGGTCTTGCCCCAGGGTATGGAGGATACCCTGCCACCCACCTGTGTGGAGTAATGTGAAGGGCAGCAAAGGTCCCAGTCAACAGCACCAACCTCTGAATGAGCAGCCATTGTTGAACTTACTATAAACCTAGCACAGTGCTGGGCCCTGGGGCTGGCCCCTGCCCTCCATCAGCTCACAACCGGAAATGTCCACATCCCCATCTCCGACCTGAACTGACACCCCTCCGAATCACTCCTATAGTCCAAGGCACCCTGTTAGACTGGAAGTGTGCTACCCAGGCGGTTGAACAATCCGTCCTTGTCAGGGCATTATGTCCTTTGTTTGCAGAGCATTTTCATGTTCATTATGTCATCTAATCCTTAGAATCATCTTGTAAATTTATTTTAGTAATATAAACTTAAATAAGAGATTCCTCCAAGCTCACAAATCTAGAAAGTGGCAAGCTGTGATTCAAACCCAGCATTTTCTAAGAACAGAGTGCTTTCTCTTTCCTCTACTCCATGCTTGAGAGAGAAGAGGTAAACGTTGACATGATGAGATGGCAGGAGCTGTGTGTGGAATGGGTCTCAGAAGGGGGTTCAGCTGGGCAGGATGTCACTATGGGTGGCTCTGAGCAACTTTATGAAGTCTGAGGGCCCTGGGACCCTGGAAGCCACTGAAAAGGGAGAAGAGGCACTAGCTGAGCCTGGGACATGTTTATCCATATTTCTTCCTGGGACTAAGACTACTAGAGATAAAATTCCCAGATGTGCATAAGGGCCTGAACACTTGGATAGTAATGACATAGAGATTAATTAGGTGGCATTTGTTTTGTTTCTTTGCGTGTGTATACAGTGACAATGAGCTTCACACTACTGGGTGCTTCTGGTCCTTGGAAGCCTGTGATCTATGAACTACATGTGTCTTCCATGTGTTTTCTTTCTTCTGCCTGGGGAGGGGGCATGCATCTTCCTTTGCTCGACAACTCCCCACTGTGGTTAGGAAGGTAGGTGCCCCCAATACTCATTTACTATCCCTCTGACAAGGTGGTTGACTGATTGAGTGTCCCATTTGCCTCAAGGATTAACAGGTGATGACACAGAAGAAAGAGTACTGGCCTTTTTCAGGTACATTCTATCCATGTCATGGATGGGATTCCTGTTTCCCATCACTTAAACCCTTTTTATGACCTTTTGTTTTATACGCAGGTCTCTCTTTTGGTTTGGTTTTCCTGGGATGTTCACCATGGAATTGCTGTCTTCTTGATGACAAGGAAGGCTCCCTACTGTGATTGTGGCGGTCGGGGGAGAGAAAGAGAGAGGGGGGTGGAGAGAGAGAGATTGAGAGAGAGGGGGAGACCATGATATCCTTATATCCTCAGGCTGAGCTATCAGAGTTTCCTCTAAGACCCTTGAAATCTCCAAGTTGCCTTCCAATGAGGTTCTTCATATGTCCATGATGGAAAGACAATTTCTCTAACACACACACACACACACACACACACACACTCCATAGTATCTGCATAGTAAGTGTGTGGCCATCCCAGAAGGACCAGGATTAGGTGTGGCATTGATTCTAAACTTCCAACAGCACTTCCTTTTCCCCAGCCCTTCTCTCATGGAGAAAACCTGAATTCTGTTTCCCTGACAACCAAACTCCCTCTCTCCCCATATTTTTTAATGCTGTGGTGATAAGGTGTATTTAAACCCAGCAGCCATGTTCCCATGGTGATAGAAGACCCCCAGTAAGTTGCCATGGGAACAGGAGATGGCTTTGAAAGAGGATAAAAGTAAGTCGGCTTTGCCAGTGATGACAGCAAAGTTAGAAGCAGAGAGGCTGAAGAATATGTCTCAAGAAGGCATCAGGGCATGGGTAATGGTCCAGCTTAGTCTATCTGAGGCCAGCAGGAGGTTGGCAGGGAAAGTGGGAATGTGACACCAAGTTTCTGGCTCTGTTTGCGAGACAACTCTGAGCAAAGCAACGTGACTGCTGGAATTTAAAGACAAGTTCTGTCCATTTGCTCTGATTTGCTATTTTCTCTTGTCTCCCATCTTCTGAAAGGATTTTAGGAAATAGGAGAACTTGGTGGGGCAACTGAAATGTGAAGACCAGAAGAATGCGGGCATTTGTTTTCTTTAGTGGCTCTATGACATGGAAAAACTAGGTTCCTCTGAGTTCTGAGTTCTGGTACCCCAGAACCAAGCCGCGTTACCCCTATTTTGTCTTTTCCCCAACATTTTATTATTTCCAAACATACAGCAAAGTTGAAAGAATTTTACAGTTAACACATGTATACCCATCACCCAGGTTGTACCATTAACATTTTACTATGTTTGTTCTGTCACATATCTATCCATCTGTCCATCACTCTTTCCCTTGACTGATTTCACACAGCTAGTAGGTGAACTAGGATTCAAACCGGGGCAGTTCCTTGCCACCTCTTTCCTTTGCATTATACCATATTCAGGGTGACCAGCCATCCCAGTTTGCCCAGGAAAGGACTAAGAGCGATCCTGGGACACAGAACTTGCAGTTTTAACATCAGTACAGCCCAGGGGAGTTTTACCCTGTAATCCCTACATAGTATGTTTTGAGGAATTAAAGGTGTAGTTAAGGGGAAGGGACATGCAGGCAGACATGCAGCAACTTCATGTGTAAATAACTATAAGCAGATAGAGAGACAAAACTGAGTGTTGGAGAGGATATGGAGCTACCGGAACGCTCACACATTGCGGACAGGAGTGCAAATTGTTACAACTCCTTGGAATGTGGGGTTTGGAAGCATCTACTAAAGCTTAAACATACACATACCTTATGACTCAGCAATTCCACTCTTAGGTGTACCCCCCAAAATGAGAGCATATGTCCACCAAATAACAACAATAACAAAACCCCAATGTGTAAAATAATGTTCAGAGCAGCTTTATTCGTGTTAGCCCAAACTAGAAACAATTCAAATATTCATCAAATATCTATTCAGGAGAATAGATAAATTCTACATATTCCTAAAATGAGCTACACAGCATTAAAAATAAGAAACCTATTGATACATGCAACAGCATGGATGAATCTTCAAAACATAACGTTGAATGAAAAAAAACAGGCATGAGAGAGTACCTACTGGATGATTCCATTCATATGAAAGTCTAGAAAAGACAAATCTCACCTACAGTGATAGATGTGAAGGTGGGGTTACATCCAGGCAGGGAGGAGGTGTTGTGGACACGGTAGGGGAGGGCGCTGGGTGGGCAATTACATGGTATATTCACAAAAAAACATTCACTGAGCTGTACAGGTAAGATTAGTGTACACTTTACTGAGTGTAGGTTATATCTCAATAAAAATTTTTTCAAAAAGTTTAAAAAGGCAGACATTAGAACTCCAAAAGCAAAAATAAAAGTGAAAAGTATAGGGAGAGAGCAGTAAATCATGGAGCTGAGAGCAAAAGCTACAGTGTGGTTGCCAGCAAGCCCAAAGGGAGCTGGAAAACACTAGAGTGCATTACCAAATTACTCTTTCACTCCGGAAATTTGATCTGTGAGTCTGTCAGTACCAGGAATTTTACATCACACTGTGAAGAGCCAAAGCAAGTGGTTTGAAATAGAAAGGTACTGTATTTTAAGAGTAGAAAAGTCACCTTCTCTCCTTAAACAGGAAAGAGCAAAAAGGTTTTTCTCTTGTCTGAACTGAGGAATTATTTTGGAAAAAAGAAAAAAAAGACATTACCCTTGGGGCAGATTCTAGGAAATTAAAATCTGGAAACAAAGGCAAAGCTGTTTCTGTCTTTCTCACCCCTGAGGAAAGAACCTAGTCGGGGAAATTTCCATCCCCCTAGCACAGGAGGGGCATCTGCTGGGGACAGATGACCTCAGATCTCAGCCCGAGTCACCTCTAACTCTGCATGTCTGGAACCAGCCCCGAGGGGGCCAGGGTCAGGGGAGCCACATCTGTGCCTTCTGTGTACGCATGCCAAGCTTTCCACCCATTTCCAGGTGCCCTAGAAAGTCAGGGACAGCAGTTTGGAGGCACATTGCACAGAGATTTCCTCCCTGGGTGTTTTGCTCCTCAGAAATGAAAAACTCACTCTGCTTTTGGTAGCTCCTGGTTCCCGCAGCAACCATCCTCTTCAAACAAAACCTCTCCTGCCCCACAGAGAGCTGGGGAGGACAAGGGCAGGAGATAGCTAACTACCTCGCGCCCTTTGGGCCCCTCCATCCCAGATACCTCGACTGCATCGTTTCATTTTGTCTGGATTAATTTTGCTTTGCTGCATGATTCTCACTTCCTGTCTGGAGCCCAAAGCACATAACTAGAGGAGCCTTCCAGAGAGGAACACTAATTGTTAATACCTTTAACATGCCTGCTTCTCACAGTGAGAGCAGGAAAAATATATATTTTCATATCACATCTATATCCATCTATATATTTTTAACATGTCATTGTGCCACTTTGCCCAGGATTGTCGTTTTAAGTGGCTGTCTGGCCTCACTCCAGGGCTTGATGCATCAGGGTCAGGTGGCCTCTAAGGCAGTTGTAATTTTTATGCTGAGCTCCCAGAATGCGATGGGCTCTCTTGGGGAGGTTCTGCCACATTGCAGAGCTGGAGTGAGTGGCTCTCAACTGGAAGGGCACAGCTTTTAAAGAGAAGGAGAGTCTTGTCCTTTTCCTCTCTCTCTTTTCTCTGGGAAAGAAGAAAAATCCTCTGCCTGGACTGAGGGATTATTGCCAAAGAGACTTAAGAATCACGTGTGCAAACACCCCAACCAAAGATCCCTGGGATGTGGTTATTTTTTTCTTTTTTCTTTAATTGAAGTATAGTTAATTTACAATGTTGTGTTAGTTTCTGGTGTACAGCAAAGTGATTCAGTTGTGTATGTATACATAGCCTTTTTAGATTCTTTTCCATTACGGTTTATTACAAGATATTGAATATAGTTCCCTGTGCTATACGGTAGGACCTTGTTGTTTTTCTATTTTATGTATAGTAGTGTGTCTCTGTGAACCCCAAACTCCTAATTTATTCCCCCACTCCCCACTTTCCCCTTTGGTAACCATAAGCTTGTTTTCTATGTCTGTTACCTGGAACACTATTAACTGGAGTCAGAAGGCGAATGGAATTGTAGCCCTGAGTGTTTGTTCACCTAGAAGTGATTTAGGAGTGAGGCAAAGAGCCTCAATGCTTAATGGCCACTGGGACCTGCAGGTGTGTCAGCCCTTCCCCGGTAACTACCTGCCCTCCTGCCTATAAGAAGGGGGCTCCATGGCTTCGGTGTGGGAGTATCCGGAGTCCTCCAGGGTCCCAAGCTTCTCTCTGGGGCCGAAGGGAATGTACCCAGAAGCGATGAAGAAGGTAGATAATGGATTGTCCAGACCACAGAACACCTGGCCTTTAGACTAGGGGCTAAAGAAAGCAGAAGTGGGCTTTAAATTCTCCTATAGAGGGGCACCATCAGAACCACTCTCCTCTCTTCAACTTTGGGGACCAGGATCCAGCTCCAGCTTTTCCAGGCTCTCATCTCCCTCCTCCCTCCAGGCTGGCCTGAAGCTTCCAGCTCTCGGGCAACTGTTCCTGGCCCCTCAGATTCTCTCCTACGGTACAGCCCCCCTCCCTCCAAGTGGCTATTTAGAGTCAGGGAAAGAAATGGAGGAAAAAAATTCTTATTAAATATGTGTATTTCTGTTATCCCTTCTGGTGGGATAATCCCTAACAAACCACAGCTGCAGAAGACCAACTGAGCAAATGACGAAAGGATATAAATATCTTGAATTACTGTATCTCAAATTCAGTTTTCCTGCTGCAGTCCCAAAGAGCCAGATTTCATTTTTAAAAGAGACTTGAGAGAAGAAGCTTGGGCTCCTGACAAGGCTTTAGATACACAGTAAATGAAATAAGGCCTTAAGTTGAGTCAGCAGCATTGCCCTGTGGCTGAAAGTGAGGGCATGTGTTTTTGCATGTGTGCGTGTGTGCGTGTGTGTGTGTGTGTTGGTGGTCAGGAAGAAGAAGGCTGGAGAGCTATGAAGATGAGCTTTACCACTTAACATTCTGATTTCCACACCCCTGATATAGGACATTTGTTTACATGAGAAGGTGGGAAGGGAAATTAAACAATGATTTTCAAATCCCTCAAGAGCTGTTATGTAGCAAATGCCATCCAGCTGTTCTCCACCTCCTGCCCCCATTTCCCATCTGCTGCCTATTTTAGGTGGGGCTTACAGAACAGGACCACTCACGATCTTTTGGTTGGCAAAGTCCCGGGTAGTTTGGCGTGTGGGTTCTATATAGATTGTCTCCTTGGAGATGGGGTTGGCAGGACCTGGCCTTTCCAAATGGACTGGAATCTGAGTCTATACCATCTGGGTGGTAGGTTCTGCATAGCGGGTGCCTGAACCCAAAGCCAATATGAATAGTGCATTGACCCTCTCAGGGCCCAGTGCCATGCTGCTTGTGCCAGATACCAGAGTCACTCTCTGGATCCCCTGGGAGCAGTTAAGAAAAGATCAAGACGGGTGATTTGGAAGACTTCCCAGTAGGCATCTGGCCTCTAGCCATGGAAACCAAATCAAATCTTGGGCTGGAAGAATATGGTGCATGCATATGCAATCGATTCATCCATTCAACTGATATTTACAGACCCCTATTAGGGGAAGAGTGTCTATTTCAACTTACTGGCTTGGGCTTTATTGTTGCCTATGTTAGTTTGCTCTGTGGTCATCCTAACACAGGGTAGCATAGCCTTAAATGTTATGAGTAACTTCTACCCCTGTGGCCATTTCTCAACTCCTGTGACAGACCTCTTCAATCTCAGGTTCGCCTTTACTTTTATTGGGCCAACCAGTAAGCCAGGATGAGGGACTTAGAACCTAGGCGCACGTGGCTCAGAAGGTGGATGGGATTGGGGTCATGTTTCCCATCCTCCCTCATTCCAGCACTACCTCTGGCCAGTGACGCACCTGGAAAGCAACTATTCTGATTTCTGGTACCAGAGCTGGAGGCTTTAGATGATCTGAGCACTCGGGGACCAAGAGAGATGCTATATGTTTATTAACCCGATGATCTCTCTTCCATGCCATTTATTCTACTTCCCTGGAGAGTTCTATTTATTAGTCATCCTGTGGCCATACCACACCAAAGCTCACAGAGAGAGAAGGGCCCTGGCTCCATTTTACACCTCCTTTTCACCATACCTGCTCCATTATTGCTCTCTCCTCTTTTGATTACAGATGTTTGTTAACCTGACTTGTTCCCTCCTGAGTTCCTTGAGGGCTGCTGTGCTCATTCCCAAGGTCTTGGGCTGTACTTTTCATGTAAGGAGAGCTCAATACATATTTGTTAAATGAGTGAACGAATGAATGGATTACAAAATGATACAAGTTGTACCCTCACAGCACTTTCGTTTAAAAGAAGTTGAAAGGTCAGATTTGCAAAAAAGCTACCCTTCCGTTCTCCTGGATGGAAGAGAGTAGTAACTCTCATTTTGCATTCTCGAGAAGGCAGGCAGATATATTTGAACTTAATTTGCAAAGCTGCTTTAAGCCATTTTTCTATAAACCAGCCCAACAGAATGCTTTTGTCTAGGAAACAGAAAGGCCAAACAGATGTCAATGGGCTAACCTTTCCCACACCACCATCAGGACAAGAAACAGTTAGTCCTGCCAGTGTTACTTAAGCCACTATCTCTGGACTTGATCACATACCCTAGTCATTAGCCATGAATCCAACTCAACCCATCCCAACACATATGGTGAAGCACTTAGACTGGGGTTTCTTAATTCCTACATTTGCATTGCTGTTTGGCTCCCCTACCTTGGCTGTCAGGGACCATGCAACCTCTTAAAGACCCCTAGAGCATGGAAAATATGACATCCCTGGTCTAATGCAAATAGCCCCATGCCAGACAGATGTGCCTATAAGATTGTCAAATCCCCTGCCATTTGCTTCTGTCACCTTATTGACTTTCCATTTCTTTTTTAAAATTGAAATATAGTTAATTTACAATATTATATTAATTTCAGGTGTAAAGCATCAGTATTTTTACAGATTGTACTCCATTATAAATTATTACAAGATAATGACTATAATTCCCTGTGCTGTATAATATATTCTTGTTGCTTATCTATTTTATATGTAGTAGTTTGTATCTCTTAATCCCATAGCCCTAATTTACCCCTCCCCCCTTCCCTGTTGCTGTTGGTAACCACTAGTTTGTTTTCTGTATTTGTGAGTCTGTTTCCATTTTGCATATATACTTATTTGTATAATTTATTAGATTCCACATATAAGTGATGTCATACAGTATTTGTCTTTCTCTGACTTATTTCACTAAACAAAATGTTCTCTAGGTCCATGCACATTGTTGCAAATGGCAGAATTTCATTCTTTTTTCTGGCTGAGTAATATTCCATTGTATAGATATACTATGTCTTCTTTATCCATTCAACTGTTGTTGGACACTTGGGTTGCTTCCATATCTTGGATATTATAAGCAGTGCTAGCTTTCCATTTCTTTTATTCTCTGCACACCTTTCTCAGCTCCACCTCTGAAGATGCAAATACTTATAAAAAATGCACTGAGTGCTTTCTACGGGCCAGACACTGTGTTAGGAGCTTCACACATTACTGAACATCACTCTCACCACAACGTTATGAGATCAGTACAATTATGATTTCCATTCGATGTGCAAGACAAAGAGACAGAGGAAGGATGAGCCACTCATTCAAGTCACACACAAGTCAGTGTCAGAATTAGAGTTCAAGCCCAGGTCCTCCTAACTCTAACGGCAACTCTTTTAACCACAACACTGTTCTCCAACAATTTGCTCTGATCTTGAAGTAACTTGTTCTAATACTGGAAATTCAACTCTGGGGTCATCTGCAAACCTGTCTCATGGAAAGACTAAGAGTCTCCATCACTGCTTCTCTGGTACTAGTCCTCTCCCAGTTCCCACACACCCCCAGCACGGCTCTTCTGTGCATCATGAAAGGCATGATGAATAAAGAGCAGTGGTGGGCAAATAGAAGGTGCCACAAAATACTTGTTCAGCTAATTGATTGGTTGCTGGTTTTCTACCCCAGGAAGATAGGCCATCTGGTCCTAGTTCTGGAGTCACTACTTTGTCTCCTGAAGGGTGGTTCCTGGGGTTCTTCTGATTCTCTGCCTTTTGTTTGGCAGGCTGTCACCCACCTACCCAATGCCCTGCCCACCCTCAACCACAGAGGCACAGCACGCTTTACGCACTCTCCTCTCTGCCTGAACTGTGTAAATTCACAGACGAGAATCTGGGAGAGTTATCCAAGTGATCCCCACCTCGTGGGGCATCTCAACGGTCAGCACACACTGGAGCCCCTTGGAGTGATGTATTTCAGCAAGCACTGGTTTCTAAGGGAAACAAAGGCGCTTGAAAAGCACTTTCTTTTTCGGGGTGAATGTGGCAGGTTAGGCAGGGTACACCTCCCCAGCTCCATCCCCTCCTAACAGTACAGAACCTCTCAAGAACCCAGCACTTGGGAAACAATCCTCCTCAGTAGAATGCAAAGCTGCACTCCCCCGGCGCCCTCTGACACCACAGGCAGCCTCAGCCTCTGCCATCCTGGGGCCCTGTTTTCCACTAATATGCTCATCTTTCAACTGCTTTAGCATTTTGCTCTCCCAAGCCTCTTAATCCCTCATAATTGAATATATTTTATGCTGACGAGCAGCGGTATTAATCATGCCTCTGGGCCATGCCTAAAGGGACATTTTATTTCATTCTTTCTTGGGCCTTATGCCAGCCCGCACTTTTTTCCACCTCTAGGAAGTAGGCTCTCTCCATGAGGTTGCAATGTAAGCTAGAGGTGAGGAAGGACTTCCTGACCTTTTGAGACCCAGAAACTAAGCACCCTAAGGGAATAGCCTTAAAAGAGAGATTTTTAAGAATGGAGACACTCTTTTCCCTTCATTGTCATGCAACCAGCGAAACATTTCATCTTGGAACCCTGGGGACAAATCAAATGATTCATGGATTCTTCTCTAAGGCTGAGAGTGCTAACTCTCATATCCTACTAGGTTTCTGTATGTTCTCAAGAGGGAGACAAAACAAGAGGGGTGAGTGGGGAAGATTTACAGCCTGACTGGAATTCATAAGAACACAAAGTCAGCTGAGCGTCCGCTGAAGATTAAGGATGGAACCAGCTGCCCGCAAAGCTTCCACTGATCTGACTTCTCCAAAGGCTTTCCTGGTGGCCACACCATTCCGCCAGAAGCATTGTTTCCCTCAACTTCAAAGCTGGGATTTTGTTAAATTAAAAATGTATAAAGCCGCAACCTTGTTTTCTTTCAATTTTAGTGCTCACGGCACTAGAAAGGATTGATATGCCAGTAATAGCAGACAAGAGGGAGAAGAATTTATGACCCCAGAAGTGCTGAGGCAAAGCAATAGAAAGAAGCATTTAAGTCTTTCTATTAAAGTAGCTCATATTAAAAAGTAATAGAAGCTGGGGTGGCAGAGGCCTTACTCATTTCATCGGTGATGCCAGCAGTCAGCAACTTGTCATGGCTGGAGAACAGGCAACAACCGACTACCCCATGAATGAGACAACACTCAGCACAGCCTGTCAACGAAAAGCCGGCTGTAATCTGGGAACACGGAAATAGACAGTTTAAAGACTCACATGGAGGAGACAGGAGAGGCAGCAGCCTCACTGTCTGGTGCTGCAGAGCAGGGGGATCTTGGATTTCGGTCTTAGTCTTTTGGGGCTGCTATAACCAAGTACCATGGACTGGGCGGCTTAGACAACAAGCATTCATTTGTCACAGTTCTGGAGGCTGGGAAGTCCAAGATCTTGGTGCTGGCAGATTCAGTTCATGAGAGCCCTCTTCCTGGCTTGTAGATGGCCACCTTCTCACTGTATCCTCACATGGAGTAGGAGGTGAGGCGGAGGGAGAGGGATTGAGAGAGAAAGAGAGAGAGAGAGAGAGAGCTAGCCCTCTTGAGCCTGTTATAAGAGCACTAATTCTTCATGGAGGCTCCACTCTCATGACCTAATCACCTCCCAAAGGCCTCATCTACAAATTCCTTCACACCGGAGATTAGGGTTTCAACATATGACTTGGCAGGAGGTGGGGAGTACACAAAAATGCAATCCGTAACAATTTCATTGCCCTTGAAGTGCCAAACTTTAAAATTAAACAAGAAGAAGAGAATTCAGCAGTTAACCTTCGAAAGCTGGGGTTTGTTTCTTTCCAAGTGACGGCCCCTGGAAAGTCTGGCCTAGTCATAGTAGATGTGACTCACTGTGTTTTCACATTCTTCCTTACCAAGGATATGGAGGACTTAGATGTGAACACTTTGACCTTTCCCTCTTGCTGTGAAACGACACACCTTTCCTTAGCTCCTCCCCTCCTTCCCCAGAGAGTGAGAGAATGAAGCATAAATAGGCACAGGTTTCCTTTAGCTTTAATTTAAAAAAAAAAAGCAACAACAATGAAAACCTCCTTCATTTGATAAATGTGTCCCTTTAGCGTCACCTCATTTCTTTCTTTATACACAGATGAGTTCCTCAACCTTTTGTGCACAATTTCTTTCTTTTTTTTAATTTAATTTATTTATTTAATTTATTTATTTTTGGCTGCGCTGGGTGTTCATTGCTCTGAGCAGGTCCTCACTAGTTGCAACAAGCGGGGGCTACTCTTTGTTGCGGTGCGCAGGCCTCTCACTGCAGTGGCCTCTCCTGTTGCAGATCACAGGCTCCAGGCACGCAGGCCTAGTAGTTGTGGCTCCCAGGGTCCTGAGCGCAGGCTCAGCAGCCATGGCACAAGGGCCCAGTTGCTCCCCAGCATGTAGGATTCTCCTAGACCAGGGCTCGAACCCCTGTCCCCTGCATTGGCAGGTGGACTCTCAACCACTGCGCCACCAGGGAAGCCTGTGTACAACTTCTGACCCTGTGTCTGCTCCATCCATTCACTGCCCAAATCCCTAGAGCCAAGTATCCATTCTGCTAGAGCTGTTCCTGCCCAGGCCACCAATGGTTTCCAGGAACCAAGTCCCAAGGCCCCTCAGCATCCTTTGGTGCTGTAGACACTACCTTGGCTTCTTGAAATTCTTTTTCTCCTCCTTTGACCTCAGAAACAATATTGTGGTTCTCCTTCACATCTTTGATACAAATTTGCATCTAGGGATGAACATGACTGCCTACTTTCTCATTATAGCCCTTGGGTACCTCCCTTTATTTATTTATTTATTTTTTGCGGTACGCGGGCCTCTCACTGTTGTGGCCTCTCCCGTTGCGGAGCACAGGCTCCGGATGTGCAGGCTCAGCGGCCATGGCCCACAGGCCCAGCCGCTACGCGGCATGTGGGATCTTCCCGGACCGGGGCATGAACCTGCGTCCCCTGCATCGGCAGGCGGACTCTCAACCACTGCGCCACTAGGGAAGCCCCCTCCCTTTATTTATTGATGACTTCAGTACCTGGATATCTCTCTACTACTATGACTATGACTATGACGACGATGACTACTACTACTATTACTACTGTCATTATCCTTGGGGACTTCAATATCTACATGATGACCCATCGAATACTCTGACTTCTCAGCTCCTTAAGCTCCATATCTCTGATAATAATGTCCTGCCCCCGCCTCAGCCTCATTCACACGGCCACACCGAAACCTTCCCATCAACAAACCGCCTCTGAAACCTCCACTTCAAACATCACCCTCGCAGAGCACAATCTCCTGCTTTCCCCACACACTCTTGTACTCCGATTCCAGAATTTCTATGACCTCATTGGAACCTCTAATTCATTGACACCAACGTGGTTTTTCAGACCACCTTATTCTCCTCATATCCTCACCAAGATAGTGGCAATTGGAATTGAGAGATAGGATATTTAAGACTTTGAATTTTCAAGGGTAGATGACTGTTGGATGTATGGAGTGAAGGAGAAGCAGACTCTTGGTATCTTGCTTGGGTGACTGGTCTCAAGAACTGAAATAGGGAATGCATGTTAAGGAAGAAAGGAGTCAATGATGAGTTTAGGTTTGCACAAGTTGAGTCAAGGTGTCTGGTGGATTCCAGCAGGCACTGGTTGTACAAAAAAGTACAGAGCCAGAGACTAGGAAGTCATCAAGGTATAGGACTTCATTATCTTCCATTTATATGACAGTAGCCTCCTAATTCAACTCCCTGCTTCCAGGCATGCCCCTTCCAATCCACCCTGCATTCTAAAACACAAAATTCATCCTGTCACTGACCTACTTAAGACAATTTACCACCTCTTATTGCCTTCAAGTTAAAGTTTGAGATATACTGGGACTTTCAAGATCTAGCCTCTGGTACCCAGCCAAGCCTAATCTTCCACCCATTCACCATTTGCTTCCAGTTCATTAAATATGATATATGCATTCCTGCATTTTATCTCTAGTAAACTCCTATTCATTCTTTAAAACTCAACTCAAATGCCACTGAGTTAGCAAGGCAGAATCTCTGCTTCCACCTCTATCGTTTCCTCCCACTGTTAGTTGTATTTACATCTTACAGCACTTACCACACTGGTTGTGTAATGCATGCAAACTCGTTCCATTAGACAGTGAACTCTTTGTGGAAAACAACTTTGCTTTGTTCCTCACTATTTCTCCCCATGTTCAGCTGAGTGCCTAGTACATCATAGATTCACCATTTGTGTTGCTGGACTGAATGAGTAAAAGGCTTCGCTGGTGTTTTGGTCCTTGACGCCACCGTTCTACCCCCATGGTTTCTTTGCCAGAGAAACAAATGAAAAATTGATGATAAAACAATCCCTAAGGATTCTAAAGGAAAGGAGAGGAGACCATTCTGTGTTCTTATTTCTTCTCTTCTCTTAACTTCCTGTATACAAACAAAACTCTAGCTTCAATCAGACCTAAGAATCTCTACTCCTCCTCCTGCACAGCCAGAGATAAGATGAAGACAAATTCCTCTAGGACCAGAGGTTTTTCCTTGGACTTCTGTTGGAATTTCAAGCAACTCAGGAGGGCAACTACTATTTTGTATATCCTCTCAGGATACAAATAAGTGTGTGGGAACTCCTGAGACTTCTGAATTTGCGGATTTCTCCCCATAGTGCAATTTAACTGTTTTGAAAGAGTATTTTGTTGTTAAAGAATGTAAAGGAAGTACAACTGTAGTCTTGGCTCTGCTCCTGTGTAACCCTGAGAGAAATGTTTGCTGTCACTGGGACTAAGTTTATCATTTGTAAATAAAGGGGTTTGGAATAAATAATCTCTAACATTTATCTCAAATTAAAAAGCTTATGGGACTTCCCTGGTGGAACAATGGTTAAAGAATCTTCCTGCCAATGCAGGTGATACAAGTTCGAGTCCTGGTCTGGGAAGATCCCACATGCCCCAGAGCAACTAAGCCCATGAGCCACAAGTACTGAAGCCTGTGTACCACTACTACTGAAGCACGTGCACCTAGAGCCCGTGCTCCACAACAAGAGAAGCCACAACAATGAGAAGCCTGTGCACCACAACGAAGAGTAGCCCCCGCTGCCCGCAACTAGAGAAACACCTGCACGGCAACAAAGACCCAGCACAGTCAAAAATAAATAAATAAATAAAGGCTTATGAGGGCTCTAAGTTCCAGTAGGATAATAGTAGGTACTTAAATCCAAATCAATTCACACATCTAAAAAAAAAAAAAAAAAGAAAAGAAAAAAATCAACAGAAGAGTAAATACACTCATAACCCAGCTATAGCATAAGTAGGAAGTCAAGAATAGTATGAAATTAAAATTAAAATCATGCACAAGTCAGGAAATAAACCAAACCAGCAGAGTCAACTGGAGAATGCATGCCAGAAAGGAGAGAGAAGCAAGGGGTGGAGGAGGTGAAGGAGGTGCAGGGACCAGAAAGAGAAAGTACCACCCAGAGTCGGGAAGTGATGAGAAGAATTTGGAGACTTATTTTGAGCTCTGGCTACTGGGACATCAATTGGAAAAGGCTTGAAGATGCAAGGGGCCAAAGGCAGCAGTCTTGAGTAGGGGTTACTTCTGAGGGAGAGAAAGAAGACTTCCAAGGAGCATCATTTGAAGGCTTAATAGCGAAGGGAAAGAAGGAACAGGAGGTAAATATTAATGGTACTACAGAAACTAAAGAGAATCACCAACTCAGACGGCACTCCAACCCCTCTCCTATCTCAGGCACCATGCAGTAAAATTGCATTTTGTATCTCAACAAGAGGGTACTCTTGAACTAACAAAATTCTTGTAAGTCTTACCCTGAAATAATTTTGGTAAAACTTCTTCATCCCTGTCTTCATGCAACTGTTACTGCTAGTCTGGGAAAATAAATAGTTCAAAGTTAGCAGAAAATTACAGAGAATATCCATACAAAGTTACTATAAAAAGAAAAATCAAAATGAGATTTTAAAATATTTCAGTTGGTGAAAATTCTCCCCCAAATCCAACCACGAAGCAGAAGAAAATTATACCACAACACCTCAACCTGGATTAAATATCCTCAAACAGGCATTTGCATATATAAAAACAATTCAAATTAGATATTAAAAAATGGAAAACAGGGCTTCCCTGGTGGCACAGTGGTTGAGAGTCTGCCTGCAGATGCAGGGGACACGGGTTCGTGCCCCGGTCCGGGAAGATTCCACATGCCGCGGAGCGGGTGGGTCCGTGAGCCATGGCCGCTGGGCCTGCGCGTCCGGAGCCTGTGCTCTGCAGGGGGAGAGGCCACAACAGTGAGAGGCCCACGTACCGCAAAAAAAAAAACAAAACGGAAAACAGAAACAGACCCAAAACAGAAAGATATGAAACAAGTGTTCACTAAATTTAGAAAACAAATTGAAGAAAAAGACAAGATCATCTTAGAAATGAAAACTAAATTACAAAGGGCCCAAGAGAGAATATATTTAACTAAAAATATAATAAGAGACATTAAGGAAAGACACAAAACAGTCAAGAAAACAAAAACGATGGAAAGATGGTGTTTAAAAAATAATTAGAGAAAAAGTAATTACTATAGAATACAGCAAAGATAATCCAATATAGATAATTGGAGTCTCTGAAGAAGAAAAAAATAGAACAGAAATAATATTTAAGTCTATCGTTCAAGAAAACTTTGCAGAAGTAAAAGACCAGGATCTGTGTATTGAAACGCCACACCATGTACCTGGGAAAACTAACTGGAATGCTTAAGTTAACACTATCTCGACCCAACTTAAAACTTTCATCTCGCCTTGATATTTGAAAGAAAGATTTGAAGTTAGGCTTCTCCATTTCTGCCAACAATGGAACAATACTTTCAAGAAACTCAAGAAAAGAGTGTGAGCAAAGAATTTTATATCCAACCAAGCAGTCCTTCAAATATCAAAGCTAGAAGAAGAAAAGTTTTAAAAATACAAAAATGGAGGGAAATCTGTACTCAGAAACTTTTTCTGAGGAATCTACTAAAAGTCAAGCTTTATCTAACCAAGAGATGTCTGGGAAACGTCAAGAAAGGAGTTAGAGAAAGTACTGAATATGTTTAATTGTTGCTCTAAGACTAAAACCAATGTGGGTCAAGTGTAGAAGACCATAATGCAAATGCTAAATGTTCTATAAAAGTAAATATAATTCAAAATTTTAAAAGACTGAGGAAGTGACAGATAAAGAAGAAAGAGAATAAACTCATTGATGGTCACATAGGTAAGTAGAGAGGAGTCAAAGGTTACATTTAAACTTAACAACCAAATAGTAAATCTCTAAGTAAGAAAAAACGGGGTTATGGGTGTCATAAAAAGTATAAAATACTAGAACAACCATAAAAATTCTTAACTTCTGAGAGAAATACAAAAAAGAAAAATAAGCAAAGAAAAGATAATAGAAAGGAACACAGTAAATACAACATAATGCTTATAGTAAATATAACAAAAATGATGTCAAAGTTGGAGCCAAACCTTATTCACATTAGTAAATGTAAATGTACTTAACTTATCTATTAAAATAAAGAAATTTTTGAGTTGGCTCAAAGAGCAAAACCCTATTATGTGATGAATACAAAAGATAAATGTAAAATGAAGTAAATCAAAAATGCTAAAAATAAATTGTTGGGGAATTGTATCACGTAAATGGAAACAATAAGAAAGAAAGGTTCTGATTCTAACATCAGACAAAGTAAAATTCAGACCAATGATCTGAATAGAAAGTGCAGAAATAGTCCAAGTACACACGGAAGTTTAGTATATTATAAAGCTGATGTCACAAATCACCGAGAAAAAGATGGACGTTTTAACAAATGGCATTACAACAACTGAAGCACCTCTGAGAAAATGATAAAATTGGCTTATTTCCTTCACATCATTAGCAGAAAAAACTCCAAATGCACAAAAGATCTAAATATAAAAGATGGAACCGTACGAGTACTAGACAAGGGGAAAGCCTTTCTAACTACGATTGAATATCCAGCTACAACTTAAAAAAATAAACTCATTATTTAACTACATTTTAAAAATCTTCCCCATGATAAAAAACACCATAAGTCTAAAGACAAGTGAGAAATTGGGAGAAAAAATGATAACATGTATAACAAATAAAAAACTAATATCTCTAATATATTAATATTGAGAATAAATATTTTAAAACCTTATAAAAAGTATTAAAAGTTATAAACAGTTCAACAAAAAACATAAAATGTCTCTTAAAGATATTAAAAGGTATTCCACTACTATATATAAAATATATATACATATAAAATAGGTAAACAACAAAGACCTACTATACAGCACAGGGAACTATACTCAATATCCTATAATAGCCTACAGTGGAAAAGAATCTGAAAAAGAATATATAGATGTATATTTATATATATATGTGTATAACTGAATCACTTTGCAGCACACTTGAACACAACATTGTAAATTAACAAAAACTAAATAAATAAAAAATAAATTTATGCACATACACGCACAAATATTAAAAGTTGTTCTACTTCATTCTTAATGAAGAAAGGCAAATTAAAACTAAGTTATTTTCTCACCTAAAAATTTAGCAAACATTTCAAAATCTTGACAGCCAGTCTGTTGGCACTCTCATATGTTGTTGATGGGAATGAAAAAATGGTACAACTCCTATGGAGGGGACTTGGGCAATATCTGATACAGCTACAAAGACATTTGCCCTCTGGCTCAGCAGTCCCGTTTTCTAAAGTTAACCCTGAAGATACCCCTCCAACAACTACACAATGAAAACAACCACAAGGTTTTTCTTTGTTGCACTGTTTGCGATAAAAATGATTGGAAATGATCTAAATGCACATCCACAAGAGTCTGATTAAATAAATGGCAATACCATCACATAATAGAGGGCTCTACAGCTGCAAGAAGGAATAAGGAAGGTGTCTATGAACTGCTACTGAGTGATTGATGTATTGTAAACTAAAAAAAAAAAAAAAAGCAAGATGCATAGGACTTTTTACAATACACTGACTTTCATGTAAGAAATTAGGGGAGATGGGAAAAAATACATACGTATATACATGTATATACGTATGTATTTGTTTATTTTTACAAAACAAAACACAGGAAGTTGAACCAGGAAATAATGAAATTGGTTACGTAAAAAGGGGTGAGTAGGAATGAGGTTAAAAGGATTAGGGAGGGGTGGGAGAATTCTGAGTATGATTTTTATATAGCTGTAAGAAGTTAACATTTTATGTATTTTAAAAAGTAAGTTAAATCAACAAGGAAGAAAGAAGTGGATTTACATATTCAAAACATTAAGCTAAATCAGTAAAAAAATCTAGAGTTGAATACAAATAAAACAAATAGCCCTAATTGTACATCAAAATAATAAAGTAACCAAATAGAAAAAAAAAAAGGTAATTCAAGTAACTTTTGAATAGAATACATTGGCTGAATACCCTCAATGAAATATATTCTAAGGACAAATGAAACTGTAATGAAATCTTGAACTTTAATTTGTTGTTGGTAGTGGTGTCGATGTTGAATTCCAACACTATTTTGTTTGTATTGTAGAAGCAGGCAAATCCTACTTGCCAGGGTTCAAGATACAAATGTAGCCTGGGGAGGAGGAAAGGGAGACCCTGTGGCATTGAATTGGAATTGAGTGCATCAGTAGAAATTCATGATTGTGTATGAGTGATATATAATATACATGTATATACATATGTATGTTCTTTTCAACCTAGCTCTGTTCACTGAAATGGCCCAGAAAAATGACATCTTACTTTCAGTGAGCGTACTTGGTATTGTGAGTTGAATTGTGTCTCCCACAAAGATATGCTGAAGTCCTAACCCCTGATACCTGTGAATGTCACCTAATTTGGAAGTAGGGTCGTGGCAGATGTAATCAAGTTAAGATGAGAGCATACTAAATTAGGATGAGCCCCTAAATCCATGACTGGCGGCCTTATAAGAAGACAGCCATATGAAGACACACAGACACACAGAGGAGAGATAGTCCTGTGAAGACAGAGACAGATATTGAAGTGAGGCAGCTACAAGGCAAGGAACACCAAGGACAGCTGGGAAGCACCAGAAGCTAGGAAGAGGCAGAGAAGGATTCTTCCTTAGATCCTCCAGAAAGAGTATGACTGCCAACATTTTGATATGAGACTTCGAGCCTCCAGAATTGGGAGAAAATAAACTCCTGTTGTTTTAAGCCACCCAGTTTGTGGTAGTTTTGGTATAGCAGCCCTAGGAAACTAATACATCCAGCAACTAAACCTTGGATTCTAAATACCATTTGACCCACACACAAAAATAGGGGCTCCTTAAAGAAATACCTGGTTCCAGAGGTCTGGGGCATCTTATGGTGCTGGAAAGCAAGAATGTGCTCAAAAACTGATGGGACTATGACAAAAAGACCTAGGAGCCAGCTTAAAGAGGCTCTCATTAACCAAATCTGGAAGAGTTTGAGTGTTAAGAAGAATAGGGAAATGTGATTGCCTAGAGTGATTACAAGAATTAACAAGGAAGGGATACAAGGAAGCTTTCTGCAATGATGGAAGTGTTCTGTATCTTAGTAGGGGTGTGAGTTACATGAATATATATGCTTGTCAAATTCAGCTAACTGAATATTTAAGACCTGGACATTGTACCATGTGTAAATTATATCTCAATTAAAAAAAAGAATAATGACAGTAATAGATTATAACATATTGAACTTAATTTTTTCTAATTCATGAGTCCATAATGATACTAAAAACAAAAGTTGAAGGAAGGAAAGAAAGCTCTTTTTCACAGAAGAATGCCAGTTAGCACATGTAGAATTATAGGATTAGAAAATCTGCATTTTTCAACCACCAATGCAATACTGACTTCAAGCAAGGATAATCAATGTAAGCTAAAATATTAAATGAATGGTTTTGGAGATCAGGACAGTCAAATAGTCTCAAAGTACCATCCAACAGGTAAGGGGAAAGGTGCCTTTGCAATGAAGAAATCTGGCAGGCACCAACTTAACCAAAAGATCAAACCTAACAGCAGTAAAAATGGAACAGGTCAACTTTATGTGCCTTTGGATATGCTCTGATTGGGATGCAGCCCCACCTGTATTACACCTGCCAAAACCCATGAAATTGAATCTAATCATGAGGAAGCATTTGGACAAATCCAAATCCTCAGACATTCTTCAAAGCCACTGGTCTAGATTCTTCAAAAGGTCAATGTCATAAAAGACCAAAAGAGAAGGGGCTACTGCTCTAAATTAAATAAGATTTAAAAGACATGGAAAAGTAAATGCAAAGCTGGACCATTGACTGAATACTAAAAAAAAAAAAAGCTATAAAAGTCATTGTTAGGACAAACATGGAAATTTGAACATATGTTATATATTAGGTATAACTATGGTATCTTTGTTAAATGTCCTGAGTGTGATCATTATAATGTGGCGATGTAGAACAGTACCCTTTTTCTGAAAAGAAAGAGAAAGAAAGCAAATAATGCAAAAGATGCTAACAATTAGAGAATCTATGTGAAGAGAATATGGGTATTTATTGTACTGTTTTTTTCCAATGATTGGTTTAGTATTTTTCAAAATAAAATAGTAGGCAAAATGCTATTTTAAAGGAAAGAAATCTATAATTTTTGCTAAGTTTTTGCAAAATACCTTTTGCATCTCTCTGTCACTTTCTCCTCTTACTGCCCCCACCCTAGCTCCCAGCCTTATCATATTATAGACAGGATCATTGGAAGTTACCTCACAACACCTTTTCCTCCTCCAAAATAATTTTTCTAAACAGAGCTTTTGTGAAGAAACACCTCTGCATAATTTTTTTTTTCCAATAGGTCCAGGTTGTCCTGGGGCTAAATTCAAAAGCCTTTAATCTGGCAGTTTCATTAGTTCTGAACCTGTGTTTCAAATTGCTGGCCTGACATCTCCACGTGAAAACAACAGTATTCTCAGATTTAACACATCCAGCACAGAGTTTGACACCTCCCCCTCCCAACCTGATTCTCTGCTCTGTTTCCTATTATTTAGTGGTGTCACCGTCCTCCCAGTCACCCAGGCTGGCCCTCTCAGGATCAGCCTAAATTCCTAGCCGTTCTTCATACCCTACACCAGGCTCTTACGGTCTGTTGAATTCATCCTCTTAATCTCTCTTACATTAGATCTTTATCAACTCTAAGCTCTAACCTATTAACTGCCTACCAAATGGTCTCCCTGATGTTCCATCATAAATGTTAAATAATTATCTATTGATGGAGGCAATGAGGAAATGAAGACCCCGACTCTAATTATTACCCTTTCCACCCCCTTATTCTCCCCAAACAGGCTTATGACAAATGTCTCTCAGAAAGAAGGAACAGCAAAGCAGTTATTGCCTATAGTCTTAGAGGAGAAAAGTGCCACAGAATTCACTGCCTTGTCACCTGGGGTCCTGAATGCTCAGTGTGACCAATGGGACAAGGAGATTAAAAAACAAACAAACAATTCAGTCCTAAGGCCTGCTGTCCTAATTCCCATTTCAGAAAGCAAGGGCAAAAACCCAGCTGGAACATTCTAGCTGTTTGAAGAGCACAGGCTTTGCCTGCCTCTAAATCATTACTTGCTGCAATGTGCCTGGTGTTCATGGTGCTTGTGAGGCACAAGCAAAATGGAATTGTGCCCCATCTGGCCACCCACTCCTGACTATGGTGGTTGAAGACAGATGCTCTAAAGCAGGGTTTGGCAAACTGTGTCCAGCAGTTCAAATGTGGCCCATGCCCTGTTATTTATAGCCCTCTAGCTAAGAACAGTTTTTACATTTTTAAAGAGGTATTAAAAAAACAATATGTGAAAGAGACCATATATGGCCTGCAAAGCCTAAAATATTTACTCTCAGGGTCTTTGCAAAAGAAGTTTACTCTAAAATCATACAGGCATGAGTCTGAACCCCATTTGTGACCTTCAGTAGCCGTGAAACCAGAGGCAACTGTTTCACCTCAGCCTCAGTTTTCTCACCTGTATATGTAGATGAAATATTCATGATGTTGTAAGAATTAAGTGAGCTGGCGTTGGTAATCTATTTAATATAATTCTTGGTACATAAGTACTCCATAAATGTTACTGATAATTGTAATAGCGAAAAAAATTATTAGTTAAAACAATCACATCTGCCTTTTAAAGAAGAAAACATAATTCATATTAGGGAGGATATAAAGCTCTAAACAGCTCCCTTCCCTGGCTGAGATTAATGGGGGAGGATGAAGGGAAAGATGGAAATTTCAAAACTTCTGCCGATTGTTCCAGGCTGCCAAAGAGGCGACTTGGAATATATAACCTACTGTTTAGTAGAGGACATCAATGGCTTTGCATATATAAACAGGGGATCAGAGCTGAGCAGGGGATAGGGAGATAAGTTGATCTACAAAATAAAGAGAGGAGAATTGGGTTGAAAAGTGGGAATCAGGCTTCCTGTCGGGGCATGATGGCAGATTGAGCACACGATAAGATCTCCTCCTTTGCTGAACTCACAGAAATAGTAGAAAATGTAAAAATAGTAGAAAAAGTAAATACACAAAAATTCAGTTTCAAAGGCAAGAAACAGAACTGTCAGTAAAATGGAAAACAGAAAGATATCCTTAAAAAGAAGAAGCGGAACTCTTTAGCTTAATCCAAGTACCATGACAGGACAATTAGGGTGGCATTTCTAGCTTTTAAAAGCTCAGGATTCCTACGAGTAGGCTATCAATACTAATGCGGGTCAATGACCAGATCCCCAAAACAAGTCCAATCTTCTAATGTTTGACCCAAATCCTGCTTGTATGAATGGCTTAAGAAACTAAGCCATAAAGGAGGTGGTCATACAGGACTTCTATTGCATGGGCAAGATAGGACATAGAGAGAGAGAGAGACAGGGATCCAGGACAATGGCACCATTGGCTTTTGAAAGGCCATTCTACTTTTCGGTGATGCTGACTGCCTGAAGGTAGAGGCTAGGTAGAAAGTCCACCTAAGGTTCCTCTTTCATACTCAAAATTGGGCAGAAGCATCAGTTGAATGAATGCTCTGGTCACTGAAGATGGAAAAGAAGGCTCCATGGGGTGTCTTGCTGTGAAATTCCATATCTCTAATGGCAGAGTGGGCTGCCCTAACAGCAAACAACAAATTAACCAGAAAGCAATGTCAAACCCAGAGTAAGAGTCCTCCGTGGTCAGTATAAATTTTTGGTCCCGGCAAAAAGTGAAGAGTCCCATAGAGTCAATAGGCCAACAACACCTAGCCGATGTAGTCATATAAAATGGACTCTCAATGGGCCCATGCTGCTAGCAGCTGGTACCAAAAGAAAATGCATCTGCGTAATAAGGAGGTGGAATTCTCTAGTAATGACCACTGCCTACATGTACTAGTGAGACAAGGGTCAGGATGGAGGATAAGACAACTTGGGTCACAGCATCCATGTTAAAGACAATGGCAAGAAGAGGAGTTTTCTGGTTGTTATCATCCTAATAGATTTGGATACTCACACTATCCAATAGGCTTAATATCTTTCCACAGGTGCCTCTGCCAAAGCAGTTTGGTCTTAATGGGAAATATGTCCCCCCGAGAGGACCAGTGAATGAGGCCATTATCCACAGTCCAGGAGTCATTCAGCAGGAGATGGAGGGAGCGGACAAGTGGGCAACCTTGGTGATGGCTTTATGAAGAGCCTCCACCGCCCCCCCCCACTAGAATGAGGCACCAGAGCCCTTATACAGTCATGTAGAAATCTCTCAGGGATGGATAATCACAGTTGCTCTCATTCTCTAATCATATCACACAGAATCATCCAGAACCAGGGCAGATAGTCTTCCTCACCCACTCAAAAGTCAGATCTACCATAAAGCAAGAGGCAGTTAAGAACAAACAACCCCTGAGGGTACCACATGCACGGCCAGGGGATAGCTCACCACCACTACATGGAAGTGAAAGATATCCATGGGAGGATGCCATGATCCAGATATACCACTTCTACCCAAATACAGTCATCTGTGGCATGGCCAAGATTGTTTTAGTCCAGATAGGATATAACCTAAGTAGAACACTAAACACTAAAATGTGGGGTGCATGTGGCTTCGTTGCTTTTCTAAAGTAAATGGGCCTAATGGCCATGATATAGAGGCTCAATTTTAATGAGATCTCTATAAGCAGATAAAAGTTGACTTTCCACAGGAGAGTATCTAAAGACTAATAGTAGGAGTTTGATTACATAGGCGTTCAGGAATCATTTCTACAGGGAGGAACCTACCAGAAGCTCAAGAAGGCATATGGATCTAACGTAGGTGCAAGGGAATGTGCTGTAGACTAGCATGCAGCCAGGGTAATAGGATATCAAAACAGGGCTCACTTTACCAGCCGCCACACCAGCTCAAGACCTCTTGTTTGAGTGTCCGTTCAAAGACAGAAGGCATGCGTGAACCCTGGTGGATGGCTTTGTGCAAGAGGCTGAGAGCAGGACTACAGATGCACCATCAAACAACAACATGAGTAGGTGCTGGACCACCTATTTGGAAAAGGGCTCCTGCAATGACACTTTAGCCTGGAGTCCTGACAATTCAAGGCCTAGACAGTGGTGCTGGGATCCTGGACTTTAGATTAACTGTGAAGCCATTCCCTAAGAAGCCATCTCCTTGTCACATGGGACATGAGATCTTGATGATCAGCAAATGATCCCTGAATAAGGACACATCAATATGCTATCTCAGGACAATTCCTGGGATAGGGTGGTAGTTATATCAAGAGGAGAAAGGTCTCATTGCACTATAGAGTGACAGAGGGATGGACAGTGAACGTGTATTGGTGAGATTCCCAAGTAGAGGTTAGAGTGGAAAGGAATAGAGTAGACAGTTTTGGCTAGATCAATGGCAACATACCATTGGAGTGGACAGCTATGGTTTGCTCAATCGTGGTGATGTTATCAGGGAACAAAGACAGGCAGGCAAAGCTATATCAACTAACCATCTCCAGTAAACAGTGAGGTTCCAAAAACCACTGCACTTTTTAATTAACCATGCCAGGAACTGAAGGGTGATAATGGTAAGGCTTCAAATGAACTTCATCTGAAGAGGCTCGTTCCATTAAGCTTTGTGGGGGAAGTAAGATTCAAAAGAAGTAATGAATAAATGAAAATCTGATTTTATGCATATCTTAATCTAGTGATGCTGAGGACTTCTCAACCCGAGGGAAGAGCTCTGGTAGCCAAGACATGAAGAAATGCCGTGTACTAATGTGAGAGAGCCTGGAACAAATATAGGATAGTTATAACATACAAGATAGTTATATTTTCTTATCTGGTTAAAATAAATCCTGAAAGACCTTAGCAAAGCCAGGCACAACTTAACTACATTTCTGTGTGTCTAGTCATAAACCACCTGCCCCTGTACGGGGTAAAACAACTATTTTTCTTGACAAAGGCTACCACCAGCAGCTCTGGAACAAATCAGGCATGAATCAATAATGACCTTTCTTCTTGTCCCACAAAAAAAGAGATGCCACTCATTGGAAGCAAATTTAATACCATAAATGGAAGCAAAACAGAGGCAAACTCACAGGACAACATCCTAAGCAAAAGTGGTGAGAAAACATCACCATGGGTGGTCAGGATTTATGGGGTTGTTGCTTGCCTGGATATAAGAAGCACTACGGTGTCTCAAGTCTAGAGTTTAAGACTTCTTCTAGATCCTGTTCAGTTATATTTCCCACCCCTGGCGGGGTGAAAGCAGCTCCTACAAGAAGCAGCCCTTGAGAGGAGGTCGGGGCAGAGCTGCGCTGGCCTGCTCCTCCTGTTATGCTCCGGCCCAGAGCTCCTCCCAGGTCCCCTCAGGGTGGCGCTGTGAGAACCTTATTCTTTGTGCTCCTGTTGAGCAGTAAGCTTCAGTGATGATGCTGATGATTGGGTGGATGAAGTTCATAAATATTTCATTGGGGAAGCCAGCCCCCCGTGATGGCCCCAATGATCCTGGCCCCATGGCCCCCGCTATAGTCCCCTCCCACACTGGGCTGGGCTATCCCGTATAACCAATAGGATGTTGCAGAAATGATGGGAGGTGTGTGTGACCTCCAAAACTAGGTCATGAAAGACATTGTTCTTTCTTGGGTTATTTGCTCTGGGGGAAGACAGCTGCCACGTCATGAGGTTACTCCAGCATCTCAGTGAAGAGGTTTATGTGGTAACAGATTGGGGGCTCCTGCCATCAGCCAGCACCAACTTGCCAGCCGTGTCAATGGCATCTTGAAAGTGGATCCTCCATCCCAGTTAAGCTTTTAGATGATTGCAGCCTCAGTTGACATTTTGACTGCAACCTCATGAGACACCTCAAGCCACCCAGCCAAGCTGCTCCCAAATTCCTGACCCACAAAAACTGTGAGGGATGAAAAAAAAAAAAAGGTGTATTAGAGTTACTTGCTGCACGGCAATAGATAACTAAAACTCACATAGATAGAAAGCAAGTAGCTTGTGAGATATAGGCAAAACACGTAAGATGTGTGAAGTATAGATGATGAGTAAGTAGCTTGTGAGACATATGCAGAATTCATAAGATCTGCTAATTGTAAATAATGACTTAGTAACCTGTAAGACACGCTAATGATATACAGAATAAATGGAATGTACGACGCAACAAGTAAGAGTGTTTCTTACAGACAGAATGTGGTGGAAAGAACAGGTTATGCTCTCCCCCCTCTGGGCTGACAGCTAGGCCATGCTTAAACCAGCAAGCCATTGGTTGACATCCATGTGGTCTCATTTTGGCCCCACGTGCTCTGTGCAAGAAATGCAAATAACATTCTTGGCTGTTCAGAAGGTTAATTGGCAAGCTATAGCTGTGGCCAATCATGCTTATTCTTGCCCTTGTGATCCTCTTATCAGAGAGCAAATGCATGCTTTGTCCCAAGGGACCCTCTGTGTACTGGGCCTTAGGGCTCAGATCTTAATTCCCATCCTCATAACCACCCCATCAGCAGGCAAGGCTGAGGCAGCAGAGAGAGGGGACATATAAGCATTGTGTAACCCAAGATTCAGGGAGTGTGGTCCTTCCACCTGCTTCCCCAGCCTAAGTGAGTTAACCCACCCCAGCCCTCTCCCCTTGTCTCTTGATTTATGTTTTAAATAAATTTAAAGAAACCATGTATTTTGATCACCTTAATTTGGTCTGTGAGCCTTTCTGTTCTGAGACCTCTGAGATAACTGAAGCCATAGAGTACTTATTGCATCAGGGTAATTTCCCACATAGGAGGGATCGCACTTTACTGCTCTGAGCCTCAGTTGTCTCATTTTTGAAAAATGGAGCTAATGCTACATACTGGGAAGTACTCTAAGAACAAATGTGATACTTGTGAGAAGGCATAGCAAAAGCGCCAGGCACAAGGTAGGCACTCACCAAAAGCAGCTCCTTCTGCCTTTGTGTGACCCTGTACAGTGGCTAAACTCAGCTTTGTCATCAATTAAAAAGGTATCATAATACCTACCCCACAGAGCTGCTACAAGGATTAAGTGAAAACATTTCTGAAAGCACCTAGCACAGCGCTTGACACACCATAGACGGTCGATCCATTTTAAAATTCTGTTTTCTTCTTCTTACAAACTAAAAAGAACAATAATAAAACAGTATAATAGCTGTTTCAAAAACGTGGGAAATCTCTCTACCCCCACCACCAACTCAGGTTACCGCCCTGACTACTTCCCCTGCCCCCCATCACTTTGAAGGGGTAGAGCTTTTGTTCCTTTATGGAGAATTACAATTCATCCTAGAGGAAGAAGCCAAATGACTTAAATTCCACCCTAAGACACAAATGACTAACAATAGATCCTTGCACAGAAAGAAAGATTTTATAGGGAGAGGGAGGAGGGAATAAGAAGACAGGGTTCACAGGAAGGGCACTCAGAGGTGAGAGAAAGAGAAAGGCTTCAAGACGAGGGCCTGGAGACAGGCCATAACAGAGGCAACCTTAGCTGCCAAGGGAGCCCCTCCCTCTGACAGCCTCTCCACACACAGCCCCTCCCTCAGACAGGCCCTCCCTCAGACAGCCCCTCACACAGACAGCCCCTCCCTCAGACAGCCCCTCACACAGACAGCCCCTTCACACACAGCCCCGCCCACACGCAGCCTCTCCCTCAGACAGTCCATCCCCCACACCAGCCCCTCCTCACACAGACAGCCACTCCCTCAGACAGGCCCTCCCCCACACAGCCCCTCCCCCACACAGCCCCTCCCAGAAGATGAAGATGTTCAGCCCTCAAGGTTGTAGGAGTCAACGGGCAAGAAAGGAGACAGCATCCTGTGGAAAGGAGCTGCAATAAGTTGAAATGGTCCACCTCCTTGAGAAAAGACCACCTCCTCCTCTCCTTAGGGCTTCTCCTTGGCCTCCAGAGGAGGGAAGGGAAGAGGATTGTGAGATTTGTGGCTCAAACCAAAAGTGGCCCTTGAGTGGGTTTCAAGCTCGACCACCAGAGTCCCAGACCAATCTGCAGCCATGCAGGAGGCGGTGGAGTGCAGTGGAAAGCACATTAGGCTTGGAGTCAAAAGTTCTGATTGCAGATTTCAGCTTCACACCTTTTTAGGGCTGTGCCCTGGCGTGAGTCACGTACTGTTTCTATCAGAGTCACCAGGGTAAAATAGGGATCATCACATACCTGCAGAGCAAATTTATCTCCAAGCTAGCTGAGCCAAGCCTCTGGCCCCTGCCTTTCAGGACCCCAGTGAGGGCAGACTGTTCTGGGGGAAGGGGGAAGCCAGGTTGCCAGGGGGATGTGTTCATATGAAAGCACTTCTGGTAAATTGCCTAAAGAGATCTCAGAAGAAAGAGATCCGAATTTCCAAAGCTATAGTCATTTTTTTATGTGTGAGATGAATTTTGCATCATACTAAATGAATATTCACTTTTATATCTAATTGTATGTCTGTTTGCTTTTTATTAAAGCCCCCTCCCCCTAGATTGTACCAACTTCAAGTCTCATAAAACCTGGACCCGCACTTAAAGGCCTCAGAAGGTTGTTTTGTGGATTAAATGAAATGGCCACAAAAGAGTGACTGGCACAGAAAACTGGAAATAAATGCTTATGAAGTCAAATTCTGAGGTCCCTGCTCAGTACCCCTCTACCCAGGTGAGGTGGGGTAGGAGGAGAAAAGCAGCCAGGAGACCTCCCCCTCCCCCGGGCTGGGAAACAGAGTGAAGAGCTGGCAGGGAGCCTGCTGCTCTCCAGCCAGGGCCCCTCTGGTCAGCCAGGGCCAGATGATATAGTGGCTTGATTCAGTGGATAAACATCCAATGCAGCTTGCTGGAGGCCCCCAGCCTCATATTACTGTTGACACAGAGCAGATTCCCTTTCTCTAAACCACTGTTTATATTTTAGCCAAGTGTCCTACATAAATCTCCGAACCAACCAGCAGACTCTCTGGCTGCTACAGAAGTAACCAACTAGAAAATAGCCTAATAAGGAGCTTGCTGCAGAAACTGGGGGTATCTCCATATGAAAGGCTGCCTTGGGGGCACTGACCAGGAATCCCTGATAGGAGACCTTCCACAGTGGAGCGCCAGAACAGGGTTGGAGGCAGCTTCAACTAAAAGAAAGGTTCTTTTAAAGAACTGTGTCTCAACCAGGTTCAGAGAACATTCTGAAGCCCCGGTTCAATAGCTCTAGGAAAAAGTAAGTTCATTTGCAACATTTTTTTTTTTTTTTTAGATTCCACATATAAGCGATATCGTATGATATTTGTCTTTCTAATAAATTTATTTACAAAACAGAAACAGACTCACAGGCTTACAGAATGAACTTACAGTTACCAAGGGGGTTGGGTGGGGCAGGGGAGGGATAGATTGGGAGTTGGGGATTGACATGTACACACTGCTATACGTAAAATAGATAACCAACAAGGACCTACTGCATAGCACAGGGAACTCTGCTCAATATTCTGTAATAACCTAAATGGGAAAAGCATTTGAAAAAGAATAGCTACATGTATATGTATATTGGCATCACTTTTCTGTACACCTGAAACTAACATAATATTGTTAATCAAGTATACTCCAATATAAAATAAAAATTTTTTTAAATAAAATTTACAAATAAATAGTTCTAGGAAATATGTAAGCTTGGTTCCAGTTCAAACTTGTATAGGGGATTTTCAGAAGAAAAATAGAACACAACTTTGTAATCGCTTTGTGGTTCCATAAATTAATATTAGGCCTTTGTTCAGAGCTCAGCACAGTTGTGTGGTAAGCTGCGGTTTGGGGCTCATGGTCTGGCTGAGGCCTTTGATTGCAAGGCCCAACGCCTGGAGAGCTGGGGCTTAAAAGGAGCAAAGGAGCAATCTTCTCCTTGCAGTAGGAGCTCACAGCTGCCTCCAGTTCATCTTGACTCAGCAAGGGGCAGTTCAGAAACTGCTCCCGCAGCTATATACACAGGTCTCTATTTCTTTTCTGCCGAAGTCCTGCATGTATCATAAATAGCCTAGTCCAGAGTAGCTGTTATTTTAAATAATAATTAAAAAGAGTAAAAGTCATCCTCAGGGAATGGAGGAGGGGAGAGGGAGTCTTTAGATATTCTGGACTTGATTATAAATCCTAGAGCTTGGCTGCTCTGTGGGGATCTCGTTTCTCTAGGTGGGCCTTCTCTACATGATTGACTCACTACTGCCATCTAGTGGATTTGGAGGCCTTTGATGATCCAGCTCCTATGGAAAAGATGTTGGGCATTGATCTTGAGAGAAGCTATGCTTAATTAGGGCAGCAAAACTTAGGGTGGCCTGTAGGTAAGATTATGGCTTAGTCACCCTGGCATATCCCCACGCGTAAGTTCTCCTCTTCGACGTAGATTAAAAGAGAAAAAGGAAAAGTTAAAAAATTCAGTGCCAATGGGTCATCAATGTTCTGGAGTTTATTTGGCAATTGAATCAAAACTGCCATGGGGAGGCTTACAAAGACTTAAGTCAACGCTAAGGCTGTGGATAGCCAGCCTTGCTACTCTATTCCAAGCTCTCCGTGCAGGCTGCAGTGGCCAGACTGGATGATGGATGTGGCTAGGACGATGGGAGGAAGGCTTCAGCCAGGAAACAGAAACCCAGGTCCTGCAGCCATTCTCAGAGAGAGCTGTGCCAGCCTGTCTGGGCAGCCCTCCGGGCTCAACCCCAGGTGCTGGGTATGCCCTTCCTTGAAGAAGGAGGAAAAAAGGAGCCTGGATCCCTGTAACTTCCCTCTATCGAAGCTTCTGATTACCTAGAGTGGTTGTTCTGAGGACAGGGCAGATCAAAGAACTGCTGATCGAGAGTTTTCAGGGAGCTTAGGAAAGGGATCAGATCACATCAGGAATCAGCAAATGTGCACAAGTCAGTCTTTAAGATGGACAAGAAACTTGGTATGGGCCAAGACGTTTGAATCAACCACCGCAAGCTACACAAAGCATTTCGTTGAGGTCTGTAAAGATTTCTGTCTCAGTTATTGTAGCTTCATTTTCTCCTGGGTTACAGCCAAGCCCTTTCCCCTGTCTACTGAGGCTGTGAGGTTTCTCTCCAAAGCTGGGAATGGACCCAAATCACGACACCCTCCCCAACCCAGTCTTCAGTTTTCTCATCAGGAAAATGAAGACGTGGGTTTGATTACCCCTCAAATCTCTTCCAGCTGAATTTGAATTCTTCAAATCTAAATTTTCTCTTGTAAGTTTTAGTTGGGTTTCAGCTGCAGTCAGGGTCTGGAGTGGACCGAACTCAGGATCTTTTACTAATACCCGGAATGTCTTCTAAGGAGTGTTCATCCAGAACAGGAGGCTTTGGGGACTAGAATATGAACTTGAACGACCAGCAAGGGAGGTGTGCTAAAATGATTTTTGTAGAGCTGGTCTACTGATAAGACAGCCTACCTGGGTTCCATCCTGCCTTTAATCCATCGTGTGACCTTGGCAATCATTCATTCACTTAAACTTTGCTTTCTAGATCAAAAATTAAAAATAATAACCCTCTATCTTGTTTCCTTCCCAGGATTGTTGAGGGAGGGAAGGCCTAAACAGACGCAAGAAGCTAAAAAGCTCAATATGGATTTTAAATGCCACTTTTCTGTTTAGGTTGGATTAAATCTATTTAATATTATAAATCTCTTCCAGATGATACCTAACAAACAAACAGCCAAACAGTCCATGTCTGGAAGATCACAGACTTTGCCTTTGAGAAGAAAAGCTAGGCCAGGCCTGAGATAAATCAGTCTTTCTAACCAACAGGGAAATGCTGACCCTCCTTTGAGCCCACTCGTTCCTACCCTTGGAGCCTCGTTGCCTGGAACTGGCGCAAGGAGGTGAGGACAGAAGATGGTCTGGAACCTGCTGGCATCTTGCTCTTAGTAGGTGGTAATGAGGAGAGCTGGAATTCACGTTTTTACCTGGAAGATCTGATGCTGCTTCCCCTCCTCCATTGTGAAACCTCTCCATGAAAGAGCAGAGAACCAAAAAACCTGCAAGATGTAATTCATAATTGTCAACAACATTTGTGTCATTTTGATGCTCTAACTCTATTACACTAATTGCTTTCCTCTCTACACTTTATTTTAAGGTGAACATTAATTGATTCCCAACTGTAATCACAATTGGGGTGAGTTATCCTGATTAATGGAAAACGTGATTAATAGGTAGGAAGGTGTAACTGTTTCTCCTTCCCAGGGAAGAGATGATAGATGCTATTATAGCTCTGCCGTAGGCTGCATTTTCCTCAAGAATTCAGAGCTAATGCACAGCTATCCATCACCAAATTCCATTGTTCTGTCCAGCTGACTAGACACAGCTCCCTTCAGCCTGGCCTGTTTCTCCTTGCCCATTGACTGGCCATGCTTCCTTGGGGAACTCTCCTATTCCAGACCACCAGTGTCTCAGAGATAAGAGAGATGCTGGTATGTCAGCTCTGAATTCTGAATCACAAATTCTGGTGCAGTTAAGATGGGCCAGGTGATGGGTGTGTACACCCTGGGCCATACCCAGAAAAGACAATGAAGTAGGCAGAGGAGGAAAACTCTGTGCCTGGTACATGATAGCTCTTCACCGCATGGCATTTGAAAAGGAGAATGGGCAAATGAAATTTCTCTTCCCTTCCTGTGCCCTTTGCTATCCAGCTCCCTGGCTGTGGGTTGTCCTGCGGTAATTCTGGACTTTCCGTCTACCACCCCACCCAGCCTTATCCTCCTAAAGAGGAGACGCTTCTCCAAACCTCTCTTCTTACGCCCAACCTCACCTGCCCTGCGTCCTGCTCTATCGGTGCCTTTCTGGGAGACAGGGTAGTTCATCGGATATACTGATCGGTTTGGTAACCAAGAGGGAAATGCTGACCCTCCTTTGAGCCCATTCCTACCTATCCTTGGAGCCTGTTGACTGTTACTGTTGACTACTTGGAGCCTGTTGATTACTGTTGACGTAATGAACTCTCCCCAGTAATCCTGTAACGGGAAGCTTAATACTCCTCTTTGTGACTACTTTACATCCATCGTACTTCCTCCCCAGCCTCGTCCCTGGGCAGCAGCCCCTCCTGCCGAGCCTCACACACCAGTCACGGGTGTCCTATGATTCAGTCTCGTTAGTCCAGTGGCATATTCTGTGTAGAAGCTTCTGGCTATTTGGAAAGGAGGACTAAAAGGCTTGCTTTGAAGCATCAATGCTTGTGGTATTTGTTTATTTAGGGCCTCTCGTGGAGAACTTTTGTGGGGAGATTATGTCTGCACTCACATTATCAGCCACTGATAGCGTCCACAATTCATACTTCTGTACCTTTCCCAGGGGCAAGAAGGTCCTTTGCTCTGTCATCTCTCTGGTGACACTCTGCTCATCCCCCAGCTTTCAGCTTAAACCTAAGACCTTTCCAACCTGGGTGCCCTTCCAGCCAGACGGATCGCACCTCCCTCCCCTGGGCTCAGAGGCACCCTGACCACACCACTACACGGTCCACACAGAACAGCAGCCTCACAACCTTGTAACCCAGATGCTTGCTGTCCCCCTTCTGTGCCAGACAAATGTCTGGGCCCCTGCAGACCTTAATGCAGCTTGTACCTGCCCAGAGACAGCCAGCAGAGGGGGCGGGTGGAGACTGGAGTCCAGCTCTCACTCTGCACCAAGGGGTGCTCCCTGGCCTGGGGCTAAACCTGCCTGTGTGAAGGGACCCTTTTTCTTTCTAGAAAGGCTATTGGCTGTTCGCCCAGGGGCGCCTCATTCCCTGCAGAGCCCAGAGATACTGATGAGCTCAGAGCCGCCCCACTCTGGTTCTGTGGGCAGGACTCTACTGGCATCACCCTTGGGCATGACCCCAGCTCCTTCACTGTTTCTCATAAATAATCAGTCACACTAAGCATTTTGTGGCTTTTCTGTAGACTTTACTGAAAATCTCATGGGGAAGAAAATGGAGAGTTTTGCATCTTCCGTACCAATAGCACACAGTCTCGCTAATCCACCTGGGCCGTTGTGTTCTCCCCACCAATGAGCATCATCAGACCTCCTCCTCCTGGCCCTGCCCCTTGCAGCAGCATCACCTTCCCACCCTCCAGTCCTGTCCTGTATCTTCTTCCTCCCAGATTCCCCCTCCTCCTTACACCTATCTTCTGATCCACGCCCACCCCACCTCCTACCTCAAACTGCAAACTGTCCTCCATCACAGCTCAGCAAAAAGCTGCCAAGATGCACATTTCCCCATTTTACCGTTTCCTCCTGTGCCCCACCCTCAGACTAATAACGAGTTTAAAAGTACCCTTCTAGGGACTTCCCTGGCGGTCCAGCAGTTAAGACTCCGTGCCACCAAGGCAGGGGGCCCCGGTTCGATCCCTGGTCAGGCAACTAGATCCCGCATGCCACGACGAAGATCCTGCACGCCGCAACTGAGACTCAGCGCAGCCAAATAAATACTTTTTAAAAATACCCTTCTATTATAATTTATGAGTTAATCTACCAATTCAAATGTGATCTGACTAGATTCAAACTCCAGCTCCTTCGCATATTGGCTGTGTGACTTTGGGCAAGTCACTTACCTTTTCTGAGCCTCAGTTTCCTCACTCATAAAATAGAGGCAATTGTCATGCTACATCAGAGAGTCCAATAACCTTCTCGTGCAATTATGAGGACTGTGTGAGGTGATGCACATAAAGAGCTTGGCGTATGTGTTTGATAGGTAGGTATTATCATTAGTATATTACTAGGTATTATTATTATTAAATATTAGTGGAATGATTACTGAACATGAGCAGTTGCCATCATGCATGGGATGATATTAGGTCCATCCCTATCCTCCAGCCATAATCACCAGCAATATTATTTCTCACCGAAAATCATGCCAGGTTTGTATTTACACATGAGACCCAGGAACTGCTTTATCCAAATCATAAGCCAGGATCTTGCCCACACGTGTCAGTTTAGTCCCAGGATTGTACATTTTTTAAAAAATTTATTTACTTTATTTATTTTTGGCTGCATTGGGTCGTCGCTGCTATGCGTGGGCTTTCTCTAGTCGCAGCGGGGCTACTCTTCGTTGCAGTGCGCGGGTTCTCACTGCGGTGGCTTCTCTTGTTGCGGAGCATGGGCTTTAGGCGCACGGGTTTCAAGTAGTGTGGCACATGGGCTTAGTTGCTCGGCGGCATGTGGGATCTTCCTGGACCAGGGCTCGAACCCCTGTCCCCTGACATTAGCAGGCGGATTCTTAACCACTGTGCTACCAGGGAAGTCCAGTCCCAGGATTTTGCCTTTTAAGGATCTGTGGTTGCTGGGTCTTCCTTCAGCCTAAGGGCCTTGCTGCTCTTAATTGGTTTGGTTTCAAAATAGCTCCGCCCTTCCAGGCATAGGAAGCTGTAGGCTAGGTCCTGATGGACCGTTAATAGATGCGTGTGGGCCTGTGGGCATGTGTGTGTATGTAAATGTTTAACCACCTCAGAAGAACTGAGATTCAGAGCTGCAGACCTGTACTTGAAGGATTATGTTACAAGCTGGGGCCCTTCAGCAAAAGCCTTGCTCTGAAGCTGCTATAGAGACAATAGATACATTTTCAATTCAATTCAGATCAACAGATATTTTATCTACTAAGTGCCCAGCCCTGGGGCAGACAGTCTGATGGATCACCCTGTGTTGCTACAATAATACTGTAAAACAACAACAAAATACACAGCAGCTGAGATTTCTTTCTCATGCATTACATTTCTTTCCCACACAGCTGGGGTCATCTGGAGTCAGATGTTCTAAGGTCTGTGGGTCAGCTGGAGACAATGCTTTATGTGTTTCTCATCCTCTGTGGACCCATAAGCTACTCCAGGAATGTTCTTCTCATGGCCTTCACAGAAAGGAAAAGCTCAGGCCCAACCATGCCAGCCTCTGTTTTGTCAGATCTACAAATATTCCATTGGCCAAAGCAGTGATGTGTCCAAACCCCAAGTTAAGGGGCAAGAAACTATTCTCCACCTACTATTGATACCGAACGGGGTTCTTGGCCTTCCCCAATCAATAGAAATCGATAAGAGGCCAGACAAGAAATTCAGGCAAAGCTTTATTGGGGTGCCTGCTGCAGTAGGGCGGCACAAAAACAAGTAACAGTTTCCCTTGCTAGCTCCCCAAGGCGGTGGGCCTGGGGCGCCAGCTGTTTCCTTATATGGGGTGAGGGTAGAGATATGTCCAGGGGTCAGGCCAGAGGGGTGTCTTAGGTGGTTTGCCCACCACCCTTTGGTGGTGTTGAGTGCAGGGGGCATGTGCAGTAGCCTGATTTTGCCCTTGACACCCTGTTTTGGCTCCCTGCTCTTCAGAAGTGGCAGTTGGGTTTTTTTTGGTCTTTTTGTATCTTGTTGTCCATAATTTGCCCCAACTGCACATGCACGCAGTTATTTTCAGTCCCTCATCGCTTCTTTGTATTCTGTTGCTCGAGGAGAGGTGTGTCCAGGTGCAGCCCTGCAGCCTGGCAGAAAAGGGCCCCAGGTCCCAGCCTGTCTCACTTTGAGGCCAAACCAAGCACCCAGCCAAGCCCCAAATCTATAGAGTAGGGAAATATACCATCACCAATGGCAGAGAGGGAATATTTCTGCACAATAATCCAGTTTACCTCATGCTTCCATGGGACTCAGTATAAAAGAGAGCTTCATCTGAACCCCAGAAGTGAGTTCAGGCTTTACCAAAAGAAGAGGTGATTGTACGTTTTGATTGTGATTTTTGTCGTCATTGTTGTTGCTGGCTTATGTTTAGTTATATTGGGGGCAAGCAGATCAAGGAGGAAGCAGGATGAGTGCTCAGAGCTGGTGTTCTGATCCATTCTCTGGATATTTAGAAGCATCCCAATAGCAATGCTTAGGTTACAGCTTTAAGTGTTCAAGCAATGAGGTGCTGTTTGAAGTTTCAATTTCTCATTGACAGTGTGTGTGTTTTATTCTTTCCAATATGGAGATCATTCTCTCTGAAGAACTTAATCAAGGGTTTTTGGCCTAGGGTTACTGACAATAAAAGCAGAATGTTAAATGTAGGGTCCACGGTTTCATCAGGTTGTCAAAGGCCAGTAATTGGAACAGGGGAATATTATTCTGGCCTTCCACAAAAAGGATTAACAGGAACTTCAGAAACAAAAGCTCAACGTTGAATCCCAGTAAAAGTCCAGACAAAATCATGAGGGAGATGGTTTCTGAACCCTGATTAAATAAATGGTGGCCGCATTCTCCACGACTCCATTCAAAGCATCCAAGCCACATTTGCTTCTTTCCTTTTGAGAGGTCTGTAGATTTTGGTAAGAAATTTGGCATTGATGTCTGTAATACTTCTGTAGTCAGGCTAGAAATATGAGCAATATAATAACACAGTTAGGTCAAATCTTTGTTGTTTAAAGTGCTATGTAGGCAATGTTGATTAACGTCACCCTGAAGGTGACCTCTGGCAAAGGGCCTCAGGACTCTGTCCTTGGCCCTTCCCACACTTGTATCAATTACTTGAATTAAAAAAAAAAATCAGAAAGCGTGCTACTCAAGTGTGTAAGTGACACACTGCTGGGAGGGTCACTAAAACGAGCACAAACTCACACCCAGAGAAACAGGCTAGAAGTGATAGAGAACATTTAGCAGAGATAATCACAAAACCCCACATTTAGGCCCTGAAGCAGCACAGGTTGTGAAAGTCTTCTGCCTTGACAACAGTTTGAGTAGAAAACATCTGGGGATTTCAGAGGGGATTGGAGCTCAGTACGAATCCAAGCTCAGGGTGATACAGCTGCCCAGAGAGCTGAGAAAATTTGAGAAGCCACATTCATAGCAATCGTGTTCCAGGTCAGAGAAAGTCATAGTCCTACCAGACACGAGGCTGATTCAGGCACTTCTGTCGCCCCAGAAATGACCAGGGGTAATTTGACTCTTTAGATATAGCCAGAAAGACATTGTCCTCTTCTTTCATTTTTGTCTGATTTCCCTTCCTGGAGCTCTACCTTTAGGCATAGAGGGCATAACATTTGATTTAGCAAATAAGCATTTCATGCATTCAACAAATATTTATTTAGCGCCTATCATATGTAAGCACTATACTGAACACCTCTTCCAATGCTGGGGGTAGGGTGAGAACCAAGGTAAACACCAGGAGTCCACAGTAATGGGGGAAAATGCACAAACACACACATTACAACGTGAAAAATGCTAAAATGATGGTGTTTGCGAAGTGCTGCGTTAACACTGATTGCCCCCAGGCAAGAAGTACATTCTCGGGCCACAGGAGGTATCTTGTTGTTTTAAAGAGAATCAGAGTTTGAGTCATTTCATTTCCAGGGCCAAGCACAGAGGCTGACACAGAGTAGATATTTCCTAAGTAACTGATGAATGGAGGCCTGGGAAGGAAGACTTCCTGGCAGATCTGAGAGCAAGTCCCAACCCCGCCACCTCCCAGCAGTGAGAAGGTGGGCAGGCTAAAGCAACTCACTGAACCTTAGTTTCCTCCTAAGTAAAATAGGAATGACAATCTTTATCTCTCAGGGTTGTTTTGCAGATTTAATGGAATGGGACAGGCTAACAGATGTAAAGAACCCATAATGCTGGAAGATACTTGGGCCCTTGTAAGAATAAACTTTAGTATTAATTGTCCCTGTGACTCATCGGCCAGCAAGATCATTACTCTGGGCATCACATTTTAAGAAGGGCATTTACAAACTATAGTCTGTTCAGAGAAGAGACCAGAATGAAGGGAAGTCTAGGTAGCAGGAAAGATCAAGGGGCAAAGGAGGTGAAGAAAATTTAAGGGCCTTCCTTGGTGAAGGGAAGAGCCCCAGAAGTCAGCACCAAAAGGGGGAGGAATTGGAGGAGTTCGATTCCAGCTCAGGTAGGGAAGAGCATTCGGCAATGACAGCTGCCCGGAATACAGTGAGCGGCCTCAAGCGACGAGCCCCCATCGCTGGGACGCATAAAGCCGAGTCTGGAGGGACATCTGCCAGGGGTGTTCATACTGTCACTTATTTATTCATTAGAGTGCCTACTGTGTGTTCTCATGTTAGTCTAGGGAACTTTGAATTGAAAAGGGAAAATCTTGCCCCTGGATCTAAGGCGCTCACAAAAAGCAAACCACTACGTTCATTATGCTCTAAGCTGCTGTGGGAATGCAGAGGATTTTGTAGGAGGGATTTTGCATCTGGGTGGGAGGTGGAATGGGATGACCCCTACGGTCTCTTGGCTCCAATTATTCCGTGATTCTTTGTAAGTCATAATCTCTGTCTGCAAAACACTTACTCATCTAATCCACAGACCTTCCTCGAAATTAAAGCTGGGCCTGGAGACCCAGGCCCCCAATGCTCGAATGGTAATACTCCACAAAAACAATAAAAATGATTCCTGATACCAAGAGCACACTTCCCCCACTAATCTGCTGGAAGAAATTTTCCATCTATTATAACATCCGAACCTCACATCTGACCTATACATAAGATCATGTCTAAATAGATAAGGAAATAGAACAACAGCAACAATATCTGAGACTCGCCTGACGTTATCCAGATCGTCCACAGCAGGGCTGGGTAGAACTCAGCTTTCCTAAGGCTCATTTACTGCTCTTGTCAATGGACCATAATGCATTTAGGGTTCTCCTTTGGTGGCTTTTATCCTGGAAAGTTCCTCTTCCTCTGCCTTCTCCCCTCCTCCCTACTCTGTTACTGCAAGCACAGAATCTGGCAGATGAATGACCTGGCTGATCTCCCAAGTTTTCCTCTGAAATGTAGACCCCAACATCTTTTCCATTTGGAATTCCAAACACAGTCACTGCCGTGTCAGAAGAATATTAACTGTTTAAGCGGTGGACCGCGCCACCAGCCCAGAAGAATGATAAGCACGAGCAGGGAAGGAAGGCTCCGCACTGCCTTTGTTCAGCTCTAAGGGAAGATGCATGACCTAGTTTGGGTTGGTGATGCTGTTTTTTAGAAATAAAATATAGGGATTTGGCCTGTGCTGAGCGAGTGAGCTCTATGGGGAAACAGCTTTCTCCGAGTGACCAATAAACGTCTGCTTTGGCTTATTTATTTGGCTTTCATTGGAGGCTGAAGCAGCAACCAGTGGGCAGGTCCTGAGGCCAAGACTTCTGCAAATGTTGGGCCATTTGGGCTGCTGGCAGTTCCGTTGTCACTTTTTATTCCTCGGAGTGAATCACTCTGATAGGCTAACGAGGCTGCTGAGAGACAGCGTGAGGCCCCTGTATTGACAGTTGTCCCATCAGACTGAGTAGCATGCTGTGTCTTCATGGACAGGGAGAAGACCGAGGAAGGATGCGGGTGCCTGAGCGGAGAGCTGCACAGTAGCCTGAGTGCGTCCCACTGCCAGGGGCCCTGGAGTCACCGCAGAGCCACTCCCCAGGCTGGTTTGGAATTCTCTGACTTGACCCATCAGGTGATTTATGTGATTTGCTTCTAGAAACACCAGAGAAAATATAGGAAAACCTCTAGGCTTTCACCCATGAAAGATCAGGCTTTGAAGGGATTCCCTAAAAGGAATTTCATAGGTTTGGCAATGGCAGTATCATTGGAAGACGATCCACACCTACACCCACCCACGTCCACGCCCCACCCCCCCGCCCCGTCACACACACACATTTAAGTGTACTTCCTAAGCCCCTTCTCTTGCTTTTTTTTTTTCCGTAGCACTTAACATTTGCAGAGTCATGTGCTTGTATATTGTCTGTCTTCCCCACTAGAGAATTGGCCTCCATGAAGCCAGGACTTTGTTGCTCATCGCCACAGCCCATCCATAAAACAGTGACAGGCACATAAGTAGTTCTCATTAACTAGCTGTTTTTTCTCTTGTGGCCTGAATCCCTAGTACTGTTGGATATTTATTAACTTAGTTTTCAAAGGCTTCAAAGTTATTAAAGTGCAAACATCCCTAGAATAGCCCTTTAAGTCTTAATAATAGTTCTCAGCTAATAAATTTTGAGGGCAGGAGACTCTTCCATGACATTATGGAGCATAGATACTTTCTAGAATTATGCTCGAGAGGGAAACATACAGGTCAGGTGGACCTGAAACAGGAGGGGGAGAAACAGGGAGGAGACAGTAGGTGAAGTCTGAAATGTGGCCTCTTGATGATTTTGCCTATTGGTCCTGCCTAGGAGTCATGTTTGAATGTTTGACTCTCTAGCCTCTCCCAATCCAGCATTAGCTCCCACCACATGTAAGTCAACTCCGGTGCAATGACTCTTTTCCTCTCCTCTCCATTCTCACTATTGACCCCAGAGAGCAAGAACTCATTGCCTGTTCCCTGATGTCAATGGCCAGTCCGCTGCCTCCAGTCTCCCTTATGAGCCATGCATACCACTTCCAGGCCAGCTTGATAGAATACCACTTCCACCTTGCTGCCCTGTAGTAGACATTTTGACTGCTTATCAATATTTTTGATTCTCCCCCATCCCCACTTTTTTCCTGGCCGTCCCCTGCAGCTTGCGGGATCTCAGTTCCCTGACCAGGGATTGAACCCAGGCCATGGCAGTGAAAGCCCGGAATCCTAACCACTAGGCCACCAGGGAACTCCCCCTGATTCTCCCTTTATAGGCATATGGTAAGTGTGTGACTACTTCTGCTCAGTGAACTGGGAGCAGAATGATGGGTGCCTCTTCTGGACTTGAGCATTTCACTGCTAATGCAAGACCCTCCAGAGCTCTTTCTCTGTGGCACACTGACCATCAACATTTGAGATTAGCCTGGGTCCCTGAGTGACCAGGATGTGCAGACCCCCCCCCCACTACCCCATGATGGACATGGGGCAGAAAAAGTAACATCTGTTGTTTGAGGCCCTGATAACTGAGGATTGTTTCTCACTGCAGAATAACATAGCCTATCCTAACTGATACTTGCCACCCACACAAGAACCTACCATGTCTCTCATTACCCATTATTGTGTGTGAGGTAGTACACAGGCTGTGGTTAAACAGACCTGCATCTAAATCCTCGTTTTGCTGCTTACCATTAGTTAAGGACAAGCTACGTAACCTCCTAATTCTCTTCATTTGTTAACTTCGAAAAATAATAATACTTCTGGTTGATGAAATGAAATAACCCAGGTGTAGTGCCTGGCCAGTAGCAGCCATTCGACAAGTGTGCCTCGTATGGATAAGTTCCCTTCTTCTTCCTCTTCTTTATGCTGACATTTGCATGTTTCTAGCACCTGCCCTACCTGGCCCACCTGACTTCTCTCCCAGTCCTTTCCTTCACAGCGGAATCTCATGGTATCAGGAATAGTGGTTCTCAGCCTGCCATCACAGTCAGAGTGCTCTGTTAAACTGTTTGTGACTCACCCTCACCCTAGACCAATTTAATCAATCTCTAGGACTGGGGCCTGGCCTTGGTTTCTGGAAAAAGCACCTCTGGGGATTTAAATGTGCAGCCAAGATTGAGAACCCTGATCTAGAAGCATGCCGTATGGGTTATGACTATAGATTCTTGAGCCAGTTGCCTCCTGCCACTTCCTGCCCATGTGACTCAAAGTAGGTTTCTCTGTGCCTCCATTTCCTCATTTGAAAACGAGGCTGAGAATAATAAAGCCTCTGCCTTGCAGGCTGTTGTGCAGCTTAATGGAATAGCGTGTAGAGCACTTCCACAGCGTCTGGCTCAAGTTCCATTCTCGAAGAATGCGATGGCTCCTTCCCTCCGATGGTTCTCAGCTCTGCAACCCCCTCTCCCTCCTCTCAATCCCACCCCTCTCTGAAGCTTTTTCCTGTAACTCCTTCCATGCTTTCTCTTCTCCAGATATGACTGCACGTGGAGCGTGCACTGCTTTTCAGCCTTCAAACACTCAGCGAACTGCTCTTCGACCGTTTTTTTGTTTTTTGTTTTGTGGTACGCGGGCGTTTCACTGTTGTGGCCTCTCCCATTGCGGAGCACAGGCTCCGGACGCGCAGGCTCAGCGGCCATGGTTCACAGGCCCAGCTGCTCCGCGGCATGTGGGATCTTCCCGGACCGGGGCACGAACCCGTGTCCCCTGCATCGGCAGGCAGACTCTCAACCACTGCGCCACCAGGGAAGCCCATCTTCGACCTTTTAAGTCTGTCTCCTCAACGAGACCAGAAACTGCTGGAAGACGTGGTGATGGCCCACTCTTCCTCTTCTTCTCTGCTTCATCCCAGAGGCCTTTCATGTGGGAGAAGGAGAGACGGTAGAAACTTGTGACAATTTCTGAGGAGGCTGGCCTCGGAGGCCCACCAGGTTGGTATCTGTTATCACTGCCTCTTCTCTTTCCAGTGGTCTGCTGTGAGCAGAGGTATAGTGACTGATGGTTGGGAACTGAAGCCAAAAAAAAATTCTCAGATTTCTATGATTCCTGCCACCCTCATCCAAATGTCCTCAAGTAAGGAAGGGAAAGGGAAAAAAGGAACTAACACTTGCCACCCCCTGTGTCCCAGCTTCAGGTTCTAGGTGCTTTACCTAGTTTTGCATCAACTCCTTGTCACAACTTGTGGATAAGTATTGTCCCAGTTTCCCAGATGAGGAAAGAGTCTCAGAAAAGTGAAGCGACTTGCCTGGTGAGGGTGAGAGTCAGAATTGGAACCAAGTCCGACATTTATTCATTCACGTATTCACCCACTTACAGGATTTAGAGTTCCTCATGATGATGACAGATGGTGATAGCAGGAATTGAGGTCGAAACGAGGAATATGAGAGATTTGAAGCTCAAGGGAGGGTGTATGTATTAAAATTGTAACCCGGGAATTGTTTTATTCAGCCATGGTAAGATAGCAGACATGAAAATGATTGTCATGAAGGAAGAGTTTATACTCACAGATCCGTAAAACTGGCAGGCACGGCATGCCACCCAGGGCCATATGGGGACGGACTAGGGTCAGTCAGGAAGCAAAAGAAGGAGAAGGAAGGGCATGGCCCAGAGCCTTTCCTGGGGTTCTAACAGGAAGGAACAGGCAAGGCAGGTTAGGTACACTGAGTAAGTTTAGAATTGGATAGTCTGAATCATTTCAGGTGGCTCTGAGCTAGAGTGGTCCTAGCTGTCCCACACCTGGCCCTGGGGCGAGTTTGGGCAGGAAGAATACGGACTTAGTACGTGAGAGTTTGAGAAAAGAGATGGCTGGGGGTGTGGGCTCTGGATTGCTTGGCTTGTAATATCAGAGGTACAGTCTTGGGGGAGCTGTTGGCGCTCTCTGGGGATTAGCTAGCCAGGCCCTCCTAAATGCAAGAGCCTCAAGGATACAGAAAATGAGAAAATATAGACAATACGGTGCAGGGAACTCTGTAGATGAAAACAACTGGAAGAAATAAAAGGAAATTTAGTTCCACAGCTGAAGCCACAAAAGACAAACTTTCCCCTGAGTTGAGTCTGCAAATGACAATGAGGATGCTCGGAGAATGCCAACACCTACTCTGGGGTCCATGCAGCAGAAAGGAAGCAGCATCCTTTGGGAAGAACCAAGTTTTGGTTAAGGCCTAAGGATAGAGGAAGGAGTCCAGAAATGTAGGGAGCTAGGACTGAGTGACAGCTCTGGAGAGAACCATGGCAAGAGTGCGAAAGAGTTAAGGAGTAGAAGACAGAACACAGAGGCTGAAGAGAAGGCAGAAGGCAGTAGGCAAGAGGGTTGCAGGGACTGAGGAACAAAGGGTCATGGCTGCACTGACCACCCTGGGTCATGGACCCACAGAGGCTAAAGTCCCAAGTAGTTCAAAAAGCCTGATTAGCAGTTTGTAATCAATGCTCATTGGTTTGATAATATGTAGCTAAGAAGTTCATGATTTCTTTCTTTTTTTTTTTTTTTGCGGTACGCGGGCCTCTCACTGCTCTGGCCTCTCCCATTGCAGAGCACAGGCTCCGGATGCGCAGGCTCAGCGGCCGTGGCTCACGGGCCCAGCCGCTCCGCGGCACGTGGGATCTTCCCGGTCCAGGGCACGAACCCGTGTCCCCTGCATTGGCAGGCGGACTCTCAACCACTGCGCCACCAGGGAAGCCCCATGATTTCTTTTTATTATGAGAATTCTGCACAGGCAGCTATAGAAAGGATTTCTTGGCCTCTGAATGTCTTACTCTCAGTAGAATTACCAAAGCTCAGGATGGCTCAGGGATTTAAGGCTTCAGTTGTGTACATGGAGAAGGCTGACTTCTCCCCACAGAAACAGGAAAGGATGAGCTGAATCCCTGGTACCTCCACATGGAGTCCATGTGGCCCATATTTTGGGGGGGTGTCTTTGTTTTTGAATCTGTCACTATGCCAATGGACAAGATGAGCACTCAAGATATCAAGATACAGGAGACGGAGCAAGTGGGCATAAGAGGTAGTTGATCTGAGATCACTTCTAAGACTTCTAGGCTTGAAAATCAAGGAGCTCCAGGTGGTCATACCAGGGCATGGAGAGGCTGTCCCCGAACATCCTCCTTCTAACCGGAAGAATCAGTCATTGCTCAGTTTTCCCTGTGTGGCCAAGTGGAGAGCCTGAAGCTTGACCTCCTCCCATGCCTCTGCACCTGCCTCCTAAGACTTCATTCTGTCCATGTTGCATGACCCCTTGCTAGTGCCGACCTTTATTCTTTCCCTCCCTACCGCACCCCACACTTCGTACTTGCCCCACGTGACTGCTTTTTTTTTTTTTTTTTTTTTTTTTTTAAACATCTTTATTGGGGTATAATTGCTTTACAATTGTGTGGCGACTGCTTTTTAATATGCTTATTCATTCATTCCTCAAATGTAGAGCACCTACCAAGTATCAGGCGCTGCACCAGAGGTTGGCAGCCCCTGATTTCCATCCTCCAGACCAGTCCTCAGTCAACCCAGATTCACGAAGGATTCACTACACGCGAACACAAGGACCAGGGTAGGTCCCAGATGCGATGCAGGAGGGGAAGAATGATCAATTCAATCCCTGACCGGCTGGAGCTTTCAATCTGTGGAAAGGTCTTCATTCTGCAAGACAAGACGAGCAGTGGATGGGACACTGCTAAGAGGTGTGTTTTCATTTATGAGAAGAGCAGAATCAAAATCCCGGACTGTTCCATTTAACTCATGTTTGATCTTGGATGAGTTTCTTATTCCTCGGAGAGCTTCAGTTCATCAGGCTGTAAAATGAGAATAATAATGACCCACCCCCAAAGTTGTGGTGAAGATCCGATGAAATGTTGCCTGTGGAAGTGTTTTATAAACTGTGAAGAAAGATGAAGGTTATTATTTATCTGCAAGTTAAAAAAAAAGTGTGCCCCCCAAACCTCACTCCTGAAAGATAAGCCCTAGTGGTGAAAATGTTCCCCATCTTATCCAGATCTCAAAACCAAAGAAGCTGGGCTCTGAAAGTTCTGTAAACATAGCCCTGGAGGAAACACCACACCCTCTTCCAAGTTTCTATCACAAACTTCAGTAGTTCCCAGAGAGCCACGGGAGTAAGGACTACACAGCTACCTCAGATGCTCACACCCCATTAGGGCCTCTATACCTCATGGAAATCCTCTTTCGGAACACACCTGGTCCCAGAGAGCAGCGCTGAGTGCCCATTTAGATATCAAGCTGCACAGCTGTGCCGCAGCTGCTATTTCCCCAGTTATGGTGGCATTAGCGCAAGTTATTGGAAAGGACTTTCTCCCACCATTGACTAGTACATGTTTTGCTAATTTGCCTGATGATACATTTATGAGGGTTGCTTGCTGATCCTCTTCCACAATCCACCTTTAACGGCATGTGTGTTAGGAGAGGCCAGTGTTCTCCAATGGGCCAACTTTATTTCATAATGGTTTATTATTGTATTTTGTTCAGGGAGCGCCTGCAAAATGAGAAAGTGGCCTGCAAAACTCTCTCATCGTGAGTGTAATTACTGACTCAGTGCTTAAAAAGAAAGAGAAACAAATAGTCATCTTTGCTAATTGAAACAGTAAAATATGTGCAGTTAACTATTCTGTATAAAATTTTAAGAGGAAAATAACCTACAAACACACACACAAAAGTACACACTCACACTCAAAATGGAGCATTGCCCCTGAAACTATGAATTATAAATATACAGGACTCTCTCTCCTCTTTCTTACTTGCTCATCTGTCTTCCACAGCCCCGTGTGTGTGTGTGTGCGTGTGTGTGTGTGTGTGTGTGTGGTGTGTTTGAAGCTCAGTGTACTGGTGAGTTATTTTTCAGATTCTTTTGGCAGAATTGTTTGATAATTCAATCCATTTCCCTTGGGGGAATTTACTTCACTTGTTTGCATTTCTTGTGCTTCTTTTATGGAATGAAATATGAAAAGAAGGTTTTGTTCGCACATGGTTCTGCAATTACTCCACTCCTTCTTTTACTTTCTTTTTTTCCTCAGGTTCTTCGTGCCTCTGGCCATAGCCATAAAACATAAACAAATCAAGGGTTCTCAGGACAGTTGTGTGCTGTTTGGGTTAGGGGTGGGAGAGTGGTGTTGTCATCCATAAGAAAAGCCAATCGTCATGTAATTAGTTTCTCTGGTAATGATAAACTTACTGCTGGCCTCTGCTGGTTCTGCCTCCATAACTGAATCAGAAACACTGTGTACAAAGGTAGAGAAAGCAGCTGAAGCTTCGTGGATAATTTTCTGGCCAATTTGGTAGTCATGAATTTTAAAAGCATAGGAGTAGGAGGCTGTGTGATATGTGGAAAAATGGAAGCTTAATGGTCAAACAATCTTAGCTTCAAACCCTACCTTTACTGTAAGGACATTCCAAGATGGAGCAAACCTGGGAAAGCCTCTCTCTCTCTCTCCCACTGATTACAACTAAAAACTATGAACCAAGTACAAAAAGCAACTCTCTGAAGACCCTTAAGTAAACCACAACAAGCAGATAGCAAAGAGAAATTAACACTAGGAGATGCAAACCATCTGAAGATGAGTTCCTGGGCATTTCTTTCCCTTTTCTCTCACAGCATTGCCCTGAGCATGGCCCCCACCTGGAGTTGTACCCCGCTGGTGGCAAGTGCAGCTAAAACTCTGATTGAAACACCACTTTTCTGGAACTAGAGAGTGTGAGGGGAAAATTGGAGAGAAGAGAGCTGGAGAAGAAAATCTTCTAATTCTGTGTATGAACCCACACAAGTGCCAGGACACCCGTAAACTGCACAGCATGGGACCTTATAACAAGGGTGTTGAGAACTGAGCTGAAATATGAATCACCACCCACAGAAGGTAAGACAAAACTTACAATCTGAGCCTAACTGATCTGAACGAAAATAGAACAAATAAAAATAAATCAACCCTCTCTAGAGGGTTTTAATCATTATGCAGTAGGCACAACATAGCATTTATACCATCCAGGATACAATTCAACATTACTCGACAAAGAAGCAGAAAAATGTGACCTAATCTCAAGGGAAAAGACTGTCAGCAGACACAAACCTACAGCTGATCTGGATACTGGAATTATCAGACAGAGACTCGAAAGGCTTTAAAACAATTATTAGAATTATCTTGCATGAGGTAAAGGTAAACACACTTGAAAAGGATGGAAAACAAGGTCTCAGAAGAGAAGTAGAGATCATAAAAAAAAGAACCAAATGGAAATTTTAGAACTTAAAAATAAAACATTTGAAACTTAAAAAAAAAATTTCCCACTGGATGGCCTCAGTAGAACTTGGAGGTAGAGCAATAGAAAAGTCCCAATCTGAGAAACAGAGAGAAATTAAAACAAACAAATGAACAGAGCATCACAGACTTGCAAGACAATATGAAAAATTTGTTGGTGTCCCATGAGGAGAGGAGAAAGGGTGTTCGAAGAAATAGTGACTGAAAACTTCCCAAATTTGGTGAAAGATATAAATTTACAGATGCAGGAAGCTCAGCAATCCCTAAGGAAGACAAATTCATAGAAAACCATGCCTAGACACATAATAACCAAACTACTGAAGAACAGAAATAAAGAAAAAATAATGAAAGTAGCTATATAAAAATGTTATTATAGGGAAACCAATTATTTAAAATATGATGGATTTCTCATAAGAAACCATGGAGGCCAGAAGACAGTGGAACAACATTTTAAAGTGCTGAAAGATAAAACTGTCCACTCATAATTCTATGCTAGCAAAAATATTCTTTATAAATGAAGATCCAACAAAGATATTCTCAGATGAAAGAAGACTCAGAGAATTCATAACCAGCAGACCTGCTATAAAAGAACTGTTAAAGGAAGTATATCTGGATAAATATAAAAAATATTTTTCTCCTCTTAAGGTCTTTAAAGTATTGAAAGTTGAAAGTGGAAATTATAACGTTATTTGGTGGGGTTTTCAATGTATGTAGAGGTGATATATAAATGTATGTAGAGGTGATATATAAAACAATTAAAACATAAAGAGACCAGTATGGTTCTAATGTTTTTCCATTTTATTTGGAGTGGTAAAATATTAACTCTAACTATACAGTAAATGGTTAGGAATGTACTTCGCAATCCTTAGAGCAACTACTAAAAAAATAATACAAAGGGAATAGTGGAAAAGCTGATAGATAAATTAAAATGGAATACTAAAATAATAATAATAATAATCCAAAAGAAGTAATTAAAGAGCTAATAAGGGAACCAAAAATAGAAGGGACAACAGAAAAAGAATATTGACATGGTAAATGTAAATCCAACCATATTAATAATTATATTAAATTAAGTAATCTAAACACAAGTTGAAAGATAGAGATAGGAACATATGAATATGTATAACTGATTCACTTTGTTATAAAGCAGAAACCAACACACCATTGTAAAGCAATTATACTCTAATAAAGATGTAAAAAAAAAAAGATAGAGATCAATTGGATTTTATTTTTAATCTACTTTTACTACTTACTAACTGTAAGACTTTGGAGAATCGTCATGGTTTGATGAGGCTTTGGACCTACTGCATAGGTGTGGCTCTGTAGTAACCTGGTCTCCTTGAAGCATATAGTGTTTGCCTTTCAAAAAAAAAGGACGTTGGAAAATTACTTAATCTTAATGATTCATAGTTTCTTTATCAGTTACAATATCTACCAAGTCTATAATATCTACAATATATGGCTATCATGTAGATAAAGTGAGGTGGTGTTAGTTAAATGCCTAGTGAATAGTAAGTGCTCAATATATGACATCACCAGTCTGCTAATGGCCATTAACAGTGACCACTAACAGTTACTAAATTCATTAACAGTGGTCCAGGGCCACTATTCATTTGGCCCTATATTCTTTGGACTTTGAGGAAAGCACTAACAGGATGGTGTGTTTGCAAAAGATTAAGTATGTATCATCCCCCAAAGCATGGTTTCTCTTCTCCCACCCTGAGTCTGACACAAAATTACTATATAATTTTTCTTTAGCATCACTACATATTTATAATGTCTTTAGCATTATGGATTGGTAAATTTTATAGATTGAGACCCCATTTATACATATTCCATCAAATCTAAACATTATTTTTTGGACTAACTCCTTCTACCCTCATTGAAATAATGCCTGCTTACTAAAGAGTAATAATCGATTTTACTTCCCATAAGCATATTTGAATTTAATAATATTAAATGTCATAGCAAGGACCCAGGCCCCTCAAGATCTGCCTTTACTGATTGATAAAATTAAGACATTTGCTAATGAGCACACAGCCTCTATAGGAAGGCACAGCAGTGATCCATTCTCCTTGCTGAGAAGGTAGGCAGCTGGGATTCCAGCCAGAAAACACAGGGACGTAGAGATTGTCTGTACATTTAAGAAGGCAGCATTGCCCAGGTGGCAGAGAGGGCATGGACCTTGAGATCCATCAGTGGTTGTCAGATTTGCTCAGTGAATATTGATTGTTCCAGAGGTAAAAATGCAAAGTTCATCTCAACAACTATATATTGAGGGCTACCCATGTGCAGGGCATGGAGCCAAGTGCCAGGAATGGAGGGATGAATCAGTAGGATGAGTCAACATGACAGCTGTCCTCAGATGGCCGAAGGTCTGCTGGGGGAGACAGCTGGTCAACAGACCATTTCAGTCAGATGTCATCATTGCTCCATTAATACCCCGTTGGACCTGCCCTCTGAGAGACCACGTTCCCTCAGATGTCCCAGAGATCAATCTGGAGAATCCCTGTTCTGGGAACTACTGGGTTTACTTCCCTCAACATCGTACACACAGGGAGGTCTGGGGAGTCGATAGTTCCTGGTGGTGTTTGCAGTGTCATTTACCATTTTTGTCGCCTATCCTAGGAGCCATTATAATATTTGCTTAAGTATTTAAATCAAGTCCTTTACTTTAAGCCAGTGGCTGCTGAGCTTTAATTAAAGCATATTTGCATACATTAATATCACCCAGCTTCTCTACATTTTAACTGTATTTTTGCATTCAAAACATGACATTTCAATAACAATAGTTGTCAGTGCCTGGGCTCTTATTTATGTCACAATTACAGGTCCTGTTAATTACAGCCCTGGCTGGCTTCTCCAGCTCCTTCTGACAGTCCATGTGAAGCCGAGGCTCGACTCTTTCAGTGTGTGCATTTCACTGTTTATAGAGCAGCTCCACCAAGCTGCAAGGGGTTTAAAGACATTGGGCTCCCTTTATCTCCAGCCCTGCTGATGTTCTGGACCTTTGGGAGCCAAGAGGAGCAAATGCAGCTTTGGTATCAGAGACTGTAGGGCACCCTCTGGCTAATGTGTCAGTCTTTACTAAGGATGGGTCTGATGTATTTAAAGCTGAGGACCAACTTGAACTTTGATCCAGGCTGGGATCTTCTCTGATGTTGAAGCAGTTAAAAGAAAGAAAAGGATTTTGGTGGACTGTGAATGCTGTGAGTTGCAGGTGACGAAGTGATAGGGCCCTTCCCACTGCGTGAGTACTGCTGAGTGTCCCTGGAATCTAGGAAGCGGTGGGAGTGGAGAGCTGCTGCTTAGTGAGCGTCAGTGATGGGCTGGCTGCTCGGCACCGTGGACGGTACAGTCCCCTGGTGAATTCCTGCCCCTTCTTGAGGATCAGGTCCAGGTCACCACCTCTCTTGACAAGCAGAGTCAGTCACTCCCTCCTCTGCGCTCTCCAGGAATCTTGTCCTAGGTCTGTTAGCACTGACGTCTCATTGTTATTTTTCTCTCTCTTCCCAACTGAACCATGACTCCTTAGGGGAGGGGCCATACTTTGTCTCCCAGTTAGCTAACACATAGGGGCCCCCAATAAACATTTCTGAGAAAAAAGTGAATAAGAAACCATAATACCAGACCTCACGTGTCTGAGCTGGAGCCCCCAATCAGGTAAAGGCCATACCTAGCAGTGGAAAGGCCAAGGTCAAGGCCACGACCACACCTGATAGAGGGCAAGCCTGTTCCCTCTAGTGGCAGAGCCCAGCCAGGCCAGATGCTGCAGGGCATCCGGGAGCCCATGACATTCATTCTGCCCAGGCAGTCTCACCAAGTAGACTATGCTGAACTCCACACCCCTCCCCTATGGCCCCCGTGGAAATGTTCGGAAATCAGAAACACAAGTGGCTTGCGGTGTCCCCAAACTGCAGAGACAGCCAGAGACCGTAGGCCCTTCCAAAACCTCCTCGGTGGGCACAGTGCCTTTCTGACCCCTGCGGTGAAGCCAGAGGAGGGAAGAGCCAGTCTGAGTCTGACATTTCCAAACACTGAGGCTAGAACAATAAACAGTGAGCTCCCCAGGCAAGGACACAAGCCTGTTCTGCGTTTCTCATGTTTCTATCAAAACCCTCCCCGGCAGGAACTTCCCTGGCGGTCCAGTTAAGACTCCGCACTTCCAGTGCAGGGGGTGCGGGTTCGATCCCTGGTCAGAGAACTAAGATCCCACATGCTGCATGGCGTGGCAAAAAAAACAAACAAAAACAAAACCCTCCCATGCAGTCCCAGCCCCCAGATGGTAGTTTGTTTCTGTGGGCCCCTGAGCAGTCACTGACCTCCAAGAGCAGGCAGAGCTTCCTGGGCCCGAAAACAAGGTGACAGTAAATAATCTCTGCGGCACAGAGAACAACAGGACACTGTGAGCCAGAAACTGCTTTGAGCCGGATTGGAGCCCTAAGGGGGCAGGGATGGTAGGGCCGCTGGAGGAGAGAATGTCACTTGCGTTTGAGCTGTCTGCACTGGACAGGGAGGCTTGTCTGTCCCACTTTAGCTGCCCCTTTTTTAAGCCCTGTCTGTGTACTGCCTTCTCTGCCAGGTTTTCTGTCTCCCTGACTATCAGTTCACCTCAACAAAAATATACAGAACGCAGATTAAGTGACAAGCACTGGGGATTTTGGAGATAAAAGATGAATTAGACTCAGATTCTGTCTTAAGAGAGTTTGCCATTTAACTGGAAAAACAAATAGGTAATACATCTATAGAATGGTACGATTTTGGGGTGTACAATGTACCACAGAAGAGACGAGGACCACTAGGCAGAGCCTGGGCATCCAGGAAGCCTTCCTGGAAGAGGAGACATCTGAAGTGAGTTCAGAAGATAAATAGTATCCAGATGAAGAAAGATGGGAAAGGTATTTCAGGCAGCACAACCAACAGGAGCAAAGGCACAAACATGTGAAGCCCCGTGGTGTGTGCAGGAAGCTAAAGACAATGTAATGGGACTACATGCACCGAGCAAGGTAGAATAAGGAGGGGCAAGGCTGGGGGACCAGCGGGATCAGGTCTAGAGGGTTTTGTAGGGTCCTTCATGCAAAGGCAGGAGCTTGGATTCTCTCCTGAGGAAAATGGGAAGTCCCAGAACAGGTTTAGGTAGGGAAGTGACATGAGATCTGCTTTTCAGAAAGATGGCTTGGACTGTAATGTGAAGAATGGGTGATCAGAGGACACTCCAGAGGTACAGGGACCAGTGAGGAGGCTGTCACTGCAATCCAGGAGAGAGTGAATGTGGTGGCAAAAAGTATGGGCGGGGTGCATCGGGTGAATCTGAGCCATATGGACAGGTTGACCAGACTTGTTCATGAGGCTTTAAGGGGAGAGAGAAGTACTAAGGACAACCTTGATTGTATAGCTCAATATCAAAAAAACAAACAACCCAATTAAAAATGGGCAGAAGACCTATATAGACATTTCTCCAAAGCAGACATACAGACGGTCAAATGGCGCATGGAAAGATGCTCATCATCACTAATTATTAGAGAAATGCAAATCAAAACTACAATGAGGTATCACCTCACACCAGTCAGAGTGCCATCATCAAGAAGTCTACAAATAATAAATACTGGAGAGGGTAGGGTGTGGAGAAAAGGAACCCTCCTACACTGTTGGTGGGAATGTAAATTGGTGCTGCCACTATGGAAAACACTATGGAGGTTCCTTAAAAAACCAAAAATAGTTACCATATCAGCCAGCAATTCCATTCCTGGGCATATACCCAAAAAAGATGAAAACTCTAATTTGAAAAGACACATGCACCCCAATGTTCATAGCAGCACTATTTACAATAGCCAGGACATGGAAGCAACCTAAATGTCCATCAACAGATATAAAAGATGTGGTACATATATACAATGGATTATTACTCAGCCATAAAAAAGAATGAAATAACGCCCTTTGCGGCAACATGGATGGACCTAGAAATTATCATACTAAGTGAAGTAAGTCAGACAGAGAAAGACAAACATCATATGGTATCACTCATATGTAGAATCTAAAATATGATACAAATTAACTTATTTAAGGAACAGAAACAGACTCACAGTCATAGAAAACAAAGTTACGGTTACCAAATGGAAAAGGGAGGGAGGCATAAATTAGGAGTTTGGGATTATCAGATACAAACTACTATATATAAAATAGATAAACAACAAGGTCCTACTATAGCACAGGGAACTATATTCAATATCTTGTAATAACCTATAATGGAAAAGAATCTGAAAAATAATATATGTATAACTGAATCACTTTGCTGTACACCTGAAATTAACACAATATTGTAAATCAACTATACTTCAATTAAAAAAAAAAGAACCTCAAGATTTCTGAATCGAAGAGCTCTGGGAAAGGTAGTTCCGTTGGTTGAGATAATAGTGATAATTATTATTATATTAACAGCTTACTATGTGCCAGACATTACTGTGAGTGCTTTTCATACAATATTTTATTTACTATTCACAACAATTCTATGAAATTGAGACTATTGCTTTATTTTTATGAATGAGGAAAACAAGGGACTTCCCTGGTGGCGCAGTGGTTAAGAATCCGCCTGCAAATGCAGGGGACACTGGTTTGAGCCCTGCTCTGGGAAGATCCCACATCCCGTGGAGCAGGTAAGCCCATGCGCCACAACTTCTGAGCCTGCTCTCTAGAGCCTGTGAGCCACAATTACTGAGCCTGCGCGACTACAGCCCATGGTCTTCAAAAAGAGAAGCCACCGCAATGAGAAACCCACTCACGACAACAAAGAGTAGACCCCGCTCGCCTCAACTAGAGAAAGCCTGCACGCAGCAATGATGACCCAATGAAACCAAAACTAAATACATAAAAATAAATGAGGAGAGGAAGATACAGAGAGTATTAAGTAAGTTGTCCAAGGTCACACAACTACTAGAGGGTGACATTGAGACTGTGAACCCTGGGCAGTGGGTTCTGAAGGCTGTGACCTTGACCACTGTGCTGTGTAGCCCCCAGGTAGTGTCACAGGCATCTCGCATAGTGTCTGGCACTCAGTCGTGGGAATCTACCTTGGTTTGAGTTACTGCAGCAAGTAATTTATTTGGGAGATTGTGACATAGTGAGAAATATATATTTGGTCTCTGTCTTCAGTTCTCGACAAAGAGCTCCAAAACCCTTGTAATTTCCTGAGTGATAGGGGTACTAGAAACATCTTTTGTTTTAATATCTGGTCTTTGATCCTGGTTCTTGACACAGAGCCCCTAAAATCCTTGTAATTTCCTGAGTGATAGAGTTGCTAGGAGCATCTTACACAGAGCTACTAAATCCTTTGGAATTTCCTGGATGATAAGAGCATCTTTTGTTCCAATGAGGTGGCTCTTAGTGGGCTCCTGGATGGCTTCAGGATGGGTGCTGGTCACCAGAAAGGCCAAGCTGTAATTAGAAGCTTGGAACTTTCAGCCCCATCTTCATTCTCGGGGCAGGGGAGAGGAACTGGAGATGGAGTCAATAATCAATCACACCTACATGATGAAGTCTCCATAAAAAATCCCTAAACTATGGGTTTTAGAGAGCTTACAAGTTGTGGAACACAGGCCAGGAGGGCAGTGCACCCCAACTCCATGGGGACGGAAGCTCCTGCTCTCAAGACCCTTCTAGACTTTGCCCTAATGTACTTCTTCATCTGGGTGTTCAGCTGGATCCTTTGCAATAAATGGGCAAATGTAAGTAAATCTTTCCATGAGTTTTTGGATGCATTTCAGCAAATAATCAAAACTGGAGTGGAGGGTGAGGGAGAGAGTAGAGCGGGTGGGCGGGGTGTTATAGGAACCCCTGGCTTTGTAGCCAAGTCTGAGAGAATGTGGGAACCCTGGGGACCCACTGCTTGCCACTGGCCTCTGAAGTGGGGGCAGTCTTGTGGGACGGGGTCCTTAACCTGCAGGGTCCGACACTGACTCCAGGTAGCTAGGGTCAGAATTGAATTAAGTTATAGGACACCCAGATGGTGTCCAGGGAGTTGGAAATTGGTTGGTGTGGGGAGAAATGTTCCCCACACACTTGGTATCAGAAGTGATGTAAGTAGAGAAATAGTTTTTCTTTAGAAGTGACCTCAGAAGACATCAGTAGGGTAATGGGGAAGTGAGATGGGGAGGGAAGAAAACCAATAGGGATGAGGTGATGTACAGGTTACAAGTGTAACACCCAGGCTCAGTCCTACTAGGACCTCTGGCCTCAGTGTACAGCGTGTGCTTCAGAGCCTGAGGGTCTTGCCTGAGAGACAGGAGGCTGGGATGCATCTGCTCATTCCCAGGTACTTCCAGCCAGCTGCTCTGGCAGGCATAGCAGGCTCTGGTGGCCAGAGAGAGCCAATAGGCAATGTATCCTAGGCGCCGGCAGTGGAAGCCTGGCTGGAATGCAGATGAGGGCCAGGGGGTATGGGCGGGGCATTGACAGCACCTGCTACAAAACCTAGCAAGCACTTTTGAAATGCAAAATGCTCTACATAATAGATGATTACTGCCAGACTTCTAAGCTAAGCAGAGCGGGGAGGCCACTAGACACAACATAAACCAGATATCCCAAGTGTGTAACCAACAGACATCCAGAGCCTCTTTAAAGTAACATCACGAAGCTTGCAGGACTGAAGGATTCTAGATAAAGTTTCTTCTGGGAAAGGCGGGAGTTTGGGGCGGAAAGGAGAAAGGAAAAATGCTCTTGAGGCTTTTCCACCCTTCCTTATTCCAAAACCATGAATGGAGGGAATACTACCCAACCCAAGCCTGCTGGAGCATCCTCTAAATAAAAAATTCCTGATTCCACTTGCACAGGGTCCAGTCTGGGTGTGTGTGGGGAGTGGATGCCTCCACTGCTTTTCCGTAGCCCATACACCCATCAACAGCGTCTCCCCACGAAACCTCACCTTGAACACAACCTTGTAGACCTCACTCCTGGCTGCAACCAACTATAGGGATGAATTTCCATTCACTTCTCTAAAGTAGAAAACTAGGCAGTGCTGTAGCTCAAGGTCAAGAGAATGACCATGCAGCCACGTTCTTGAAGTTTGGTGCAGAAGCAGTGGAGAGATTGAAGTAGAGTTCAATGTTTTCTATAGTCTTAAAGGTAATTAAGGTTTAGAGGATTAGAGGAGGTGCTTTATAACAACATCTGCCCATTTAAGATAAAATGTGCAGATCAAGACTCGGACTCTGTGTTCAAAACCATACAAGATTGTCTTCCATAGAAAGATAAAGTTATCCAAGGTGGACTGACTAGATATGGAAAAATCAGAGAGATGCGCCTTGTAGATACAGAAGTAAGAATTAAATTTCGTCAAGGCTGTCACCTTTGTCACCATGCTATCAGGTGAACTGTTTACCGGGTTACTCACTGCAAGTACCACAATTCAAAATTATACCAATCTCTCCACCCAAAATTTTCAATAGATTCTTTTACAAAGACAAAGAGAAGGTTTAGCTGAGAATGACCCAACCAGTTCAATGGAATGCACTAGGTACAGTTTCTTAAATGGTTACCTTTTAAGCATGAATGTATGTATGAGATCAAGTAAGTAGGGAAGTGAAGTCCCAGCTAGGTCTGTCAGACACCCAAGTTCATCGCTTTTCAACTATATCCTCCCCAGCTCCCAGATGAACAAGAAGGTGCAGGGATAAACACAGTCTGAAGAGTGACTGAAGGTTCGGTGAGGAGGAGAGTTAGGCGGTAAGAGAAGGGAACCCTGATGCTGGGCGTGGATAAGAACTTGGGAAACCTGTGGCAAAGGGTGACTCCACAGCACCCCCCGTTGGCCTGTCTGTGCCACTACTAGGCAGCTTCCAGTTGGAAGGGTCTCTCCAGATATCTCTTAACACCTCCCCCCTTAACTCTCCACAGCCACCACCAAAGGACTGGGGAGAGCTCACCTTCAAATACCACTCCTTTGGGATTCTTAGGTTTGCCTCTTTCTCTTGTCTTTTGTTTCCTTCCCTGTTGTGAACTGAATTGTGCCCCCCTCAAAATTCATATGTTTAAGTCCTAACTCCTAGTACCTCAGAATGTGAATGTATCTGGAGATAGAGCCTTTACAGAGGTAATTAAGATTTAATGAGGTCATAAGTAAGGGCCCTAATCCAATAGGACTGACATCTTTAGAAGAAGAGACAGCAGGGATGTACATAAGCAGAGTAAAGGCCATGTGAGGACCCAGGGAGAACGCAGCCACCTGCAAGACAAGGAGGGAGGCTTCGCCAGAAACTGACCCTGCCAACACCTCGATCTTGGGCGTGCAGCCTCCAGAGCCGTGAGAAATAAATTTCTGTTGGCTGAAGCCACCCAGTCTGTGGTATTTTGTTTTGGCAGCAATAGCAAACTAATGCACTCTGCCTGCCCTTTTCCTCCCCCGCCCTCCACTCCATCCCCCCACCCCGAGACCCCAGCAGCCCAGCATACAAAGTCAGCGGCATCCTCGTTCCTTCATCTCTAAACTGAAGTGCTCTAAGACCGTCTCTAGTCACTTCTAACTATGGTCTTCCATCCACCTGTAACATAAATTATTCCACTGGAGTGGGAGAGAAGTCAACATGTAAACTATGAAAGACTAAGACGGCTGTCTCTCGGTTCTGCTGACTTTTAAAGCATTGCTTAAGTGTCTGCAGGGTTTTATGTTCCACTTGCTTCATATTTACTGAGCCCCCCATTAGGTGCTGAGATAGTGCTGGGCTGCTGATTTCTCTGTGGCTCTGCCTCCCTAATTTACCCCTAGGTCCAAGTAAAATGCTCTGATAAACTTTGTCCCACACTCTTTTTCTCTTGCTCTCCTTCTCACCTGTGTTCTCTTTCTCTCTCTGGAACTTCAGAGTCAGACACTCTGGATTTGAGACCTAGTTCTGTTGCTTAATATTCAACACATGATTTTAGGCCTGTTGACCTTCCCGAGGCTCACATGCAAAACACATGTGGCAAAAACTGCTGCACGCCATCCATCCTACATCCAGTCTTCCTTTCATCCTTAGAGGTAGACTGACTTTTCTTGGGCATAAATGTGCAAAGCTAAAAGACACAGCAGCTTTGCAGCTAGAAGCGGCCATGAGACTAATATCTGGCCAATAAGATGGAAGTAAAAGTACTGTGTGCAACTGGTAGAGAAGCTCCTTATAAAGAGCTAGTTGGGCTGGGAAATAAGCTCTTTGTCTTTCCCCCTTTCTTTCCTTCCTGCTTCCCAGAATGTGGATGTGATGACTAGATCTTAAGCAGCCATCTTGGACCATGAGGTGAGCGAGAAGAAAAAGAAATACACTAAGGATGACAAAACAGAGAGATGGAGGACACTGGATCCCTGTCAACTCTGAGGAACCTCCATACCAGCCCTGGGCTGTCTTGCTGTAAGCTTCTTTTACATGAAAGAATAAATCCTTATGTATTTAAGCTAGTTATTTTGGGCTGTATATTATGAGTAGCCAAAACATTACCTATCAGATACAGAAGATAATAATACCTCATAGAATTTTTGTCAGGGTGAAATTAGATAATAGATGTTAAAAACTTGGTGTATTGTGATATACAGAAAGTGCTCGGTATATCATGCAAAGTAAATAGATAACCATGAGGGACTGTTTGTTTGGACCCCAGCTCCATCATTTATCAGAAGCTCGCCTCCTAGTCACTTAGCCTCCAGTGTCCAGTGTCAAGAATTCTGCCGTGATAACAGCTCCTCTCTCTGTTGTGTATAGATGCAGACCTGGTGGCTGAACTTGGTCTGCTGATCTCAGCACTTTCTTGGACCTTTCGTACTGTTTATTCTGCCCCAAGTTTGTGTACAACATCACCCCTCCCCCGACATTGACCCCCTAAATACACTCTCCCCCAATCTCTCATGATCACCACACACACTATGTCTTCCCACGGAGTTACTGCCACTTGTGGAACCTCATCTCCAGGCCTAATCCTTCTTAAATACGTGCCTCTCTCCTGAATTATAGTCCAACTCCCCTGGCTTGGGCAGAGTGGGTCTGCCTCTAATGTACAGTAATTTCTGAGTTGATCATTTGTGTGTTTATTTGTTTACAAAGTCTGGCCCCTTCTGTATAACAGATACCTTCTGCTTCTGTTAGAAAACCAGAGGCACGTGGCGTGTTTATTTCCAGCTTCTTGTCTTTGCTCATGGCTATTGTCCCCTCAGAAAGGTTCCCCCACCTCCTTTTCTACCCACATGATTTTGTATTTTTCTTCTTTATATTCTATATTTTCAAAATGTCTATATTGTGTACCGCTTGCTTTTAATAATTTTTGAGAGAGGTAGTGTTTGTTTTTTAATGTTACACTGTTTTTTCAAGCCTGGCTCCTGGAGGTCTTTGCTGACCCCTAGAGTCCACACCTTCATTTTCCTGATCTTTGCTCCAGGGACAGGAGCTTCTGGTCAGTTCTCCCTATAATTAGATGCTGCCCTTCATTGTCCTACAGTGCAGGGATGTTCAGGCCCCTCATCTCCACTGTAAACTCCTTGTGATGATTTTAAAATATATCCACAAATTCTCAGTGAAGCCTAATTCTCCTTTCCTTGAATGTGGGCTGTACTTAGTAATTCGCTTTTGATGAAGAGAATGTGACAACAGTGATGGCATGTAACTTCCAAGACTAGGTCATAAAGGCACAGCAGCTTCTTTTTGCTATCTCTCTCTCTCTCTCTCTCTCTCTCTCTCTCTCTCTGGGAAGCAGCTGCCATGACATGAAGACACTCAAGCAGCCCTATGGAGAAGCCCACATAGTGAGGAACTGAGGTCTCCTGCTGATAACCAGCAAGAAACTAAGGTCTGCCAACAACTCCGTGAGTCATTTACTAGAGGATGAAAGAAATTTCAGAATAGGGTTTTCTGATGCTAAATTCTAAACTTTCTTCCATCTTAAAAGTAGATCCTCCAGCCCTAGTCAAGCTTTCAGGTAACTGTAGTCCAGCTGACATCTTGACTGCAGCCTCATGAAAGACCCTGAGTCAGAGCCTCTCATCAATACTGGCTAAATAGCAACTGACCCATAGAAACTGTGTGAGATCAGAAAATATATATTGTTCTGAGGTGCTGAGTTCTAGGGTTGCACCATAGATACTAATAGGCTCCTTGAGGATCATGTTGGGGCATCTTTCACAATGTCTTTCGCAGGGTGCTCACCTAGTAGGTATATATTAAAATATTAAATATTTTTCAGCAAATTGCTTTGACCAGAAAGGACTTCCTGATCCTCCAGGGCATAGGAAAGTTTGGAGAAATCTATAATTTGGAACTTTAGGGCAGCAAAGAGAATATAAAATGGTGAACTAAGGACATGGCATGATTTAGCAGTTTATTAGTTTCCTATGGCCACTCTAACAAATTATTGCAAACTTTGTGGCTTAAAACAAATTTATTCTCTTATAGCTCTGAAGACCAGAAGTTGAAAATCTGTTTCACTAAAGTCAAGGTGTCAGGAGATCTGGTTCCTTCTGGAGGTTCTAGGGGAGAATCCATTTCCTAGCTTTTCAAACTTCTAGAGTTGCTTTTCTTGCATTCCCCAGCTCACAGCCACTTCCTCCATCTTCAAAGCCATCAGGAAAGCATCTTCAAACCTCTCTCTGCTACAACCTTCACATCACCTTCTCTCTACAAAGACACTTGTGACTACATCTGTCCACTGGAAAAAAAAAATGCAGTGCACAGCCTAAAAGTTGAGAATCATGTTTTATTCGGCAGATGTACTGAGGACTTAAGCCAGGGAGACAGCCTCTCAGATAGCTCTGAGGGACTGCTCTGAAGCAGTAAGGGAGGAACCAGGATATATAGGGGTCCTTGTAAAATAATCCAGGTACTCAGAACATCGAAATATTACTGTTAATTAAATAAAGCCAGACATCTCAAGTTAATGAATTTAGTGCTTTTCAATGTATTGGAAGATGCGAGAGTTTGGGCTCATTGAAATCATTCCTTTGATATGCACCTTAACTATCTAGGACCAGCATCCAGGTTTTCACCATCCTGAATCCCCTCGGGGTGCGCTGCAGCTGGGGTGGCTGCAGTGGCTGATGCATTGATGGCCACGACATCCTTTGTTTTCCGATATGGCAGGAGACGTTCTTCATCCACATATCTGTCCCACCTGGGTAATCCAGAATAATTGCCCCATCTCAAGATCTGCAACTTACTCGTATTGGCAAAGTCCCTTTTGCCATATAAGGTGACACTCACATTCTAGGGATTAGGACCATCTGGGGCTGACCACAAGCAGAAATACCCTACTTCTAAGGTCACACAGATTCCAATTCAAATCCTCTGAGTATCAATTGTATGATGTTGAACAAAAACAGTTAACTAAGCCTACGTTTTTCTCATGTCCATAATGCAGACAGTAAAGCTTATTAAATGAACAAGATATGTAAAAGCACCTGGCACTTGGTGGTTTCTAAATAAGTGCTGGCTTTTCTCTTCCTCCCATTTATTGAGTATCAAGGAAGAATAGTACTGGGCCAAGAAAGAAGAGGACTCAGAGACCATGGGACTTGTAACTAGTTTTGTATGGCACTTACTATTTACAAGGCAGTTTAATACCTATTATCTCATTTGACTATCTCTTCCACTTTACCAAATAAAGAAAACAGAGGCTCAAAGGAGTTATGTGACTTTCCCAAAATCACCTAGCTAGTAAGTGTCATCACTGGGTTTTCTGATACTAACTTAACTTTTTCCTTTATACCCCAATGCATTTGAGTAGGGCCTGCAAAAGTCAGAACAGCTACCCAACAAAGTATGAAATGAGGAAAGAAGGACAGCAAAGTAGCATGTTATCGCGAATGCTCGGAGGGATGGTATGTAAAATCTTGGAGAGGACAGAAGGGAAGAGCGACCCTGAGAAGACAGTGTTCTCCGAAGGCTGGCTCTTGGGAAGCAGGAAGATACAATCCACTCTCATTCTTTTCCTCTGACAAAGGCCCAGAAGAGCACTGGTAAGAGTTTTCTCAGACCCTTGGTAATAACCTTCAGATGTGGCTGATCCGTGTGGCTTATCTCGGGAGTGAAAGGCCAATCCGGGGACAATTCCATGGTTCGTGGAGGGAATGACGTGGGATTGCACTTCGGTGGAGCCAGGCCCAGAAGGTGGGACAGCTGCTCTGCCTGGGTGAGGACTTTTACACTGAGAGGAGAGGGTTGCATGTGACCCCCTAGGGTGACAATAACAAAATAAAATTAATAACAGAAACACTTCACACTTAGCCCTCTACATTGACAAAGCACTTTAACCTACATTTTCTCTCTTGGCCTCACAAAATCATGCTCGCTTTACAGAGAAAGGAATGGATATGATGAAAGAGCTATCACTTATTGAGGGCTTAATATGGGCTAATCACAGGACCAGGAGCCCTACAAGCATCACGCAAACATAATTATCTCGCGTTCTCCATGAGGCAGGTCTTCCTATCTCCAGACCTGAAGCTCAGAGAGGTTAAGTGGCTTGCCCAAGACCACAGCTCCCAGGAATCAGAATTCAAACAGGACAAGGTGCTTGCTAGCAGAGGATTTTAAAGGAGCACGTGCCCGGCACCAGTAAACACTCTGTGAGCAACAAGTGTTATTTGCTGCTGTCAGTATTCTTAGGAAGGCTTTGGCCCATCCGCTGTCTAAGGATCACTCTTCCACAGGCTCCTCGCTGGGACCAACTCTTCGTTCTGGAGTTAGGCCCAGTTAGCCATTGCTGGCTTCAGGCCCTTCTCCATTAAAAAGTGCTCACTAGGAAAATGAACGTACTGAGTTCCTACCTGTCATCACACTTCACTGTAAACCATTTACCAGAAGGAATACCCCATAGGAAGGCTAGAAGGAGGCATTCCTCTCCAGCCAGCAGAAGATTTAATGAGAGAAAAGAGGTAACCCGAGGGGCCGGCACAGTGCGTTATACAGTGTCTGCTTACAGGAGCCCTAGTTGTGGTCTGGAGGGCCCCGTGTGACCATCACTCCCCCAGAGGCCACCCCAGCAGAGGGCACCATGCCTATCCCTCTAGTGTAGCTGCAGCTGCCTTTGGAGCTTACTCAGGAGCCTGGCTGTCCACTGATTGAACAAATGGACACAAACCCACCACTAGTCTCCCAGCTAGGCCAACTCCAGTGCAACCAGCAGGGGTCACACCTTTCTGCCTTGCTTCTCCAGAGAAGGGTGAAATCCTCGGGCTGCTGCTGAGGGACCCCACCCAGCCCCACCTCCCTCAGCAATCAATCCTACTTCCTGAGGGACCACCACTTGGTCCTTATCCCTGGCTCTGCCCCAGGGCAAAGCGTGGAAAGGTCAATTTAAAGACAGGTTGTGGAGTTGGAAGAGGTAGGCTTTGGGGCAGAGTGAATCAAATCCAGGCCCCATTTACAGGCTTTAATTCATTTAATTAATAAATTCATTTGCTTCATTCATTTCTTTATGCCTCCCTTTCTTCCTCTGTAAAGTGAGGATAATGGTCTCCACCTCAAAAGTCTTTTGTGAAGGCTGGTGGAGTTTATGAGTGCATGGAGAATAGACAGCGGAGGGCCTGTCACAAAGTGTCCAGTAAAGAGCCTTGTCCACTTTCCCTTTCCTCTGAGCAGGGCCCCAGGGAAAGGGCGGGGACCCCAGCCTCAGAGCGCTTGCTGCCAGCCCTGATGGTACCTGACGCACTTCAGTTGAGCCTCTCACTTGAGGAGGGGTGATCCACAGTGGGATAGGACGGAGCCCCAAACCCTGAGACAAGGACCGTCTGGACAGAAGCTGGACATCTACTGGGCTCTCACTCACTACAGGGTCCCTGGACGCCAACCAGGGAAGCACCCATAGGCACCCACATTTGCATAGCATATGATAAACCTCAAAGCATCTCCACCTACATCATCAGCTTCGGCTTAATACCAGATACCGCAAGGTGTTAACCAGGCACAGAGCCAGTATGTCGTTTATCTCTCTCATTTTACAGATGAGAGACCCGAGGTTTCAGCAGTTTATATAAATTACCTGAGGTCATGGAGCCAATGAGATGCGGAGTCGGGGTTCAAACCCACTTCGTAGGGTCCCCAGCTCAGTCCACCACACCCTGTCAATGAGCATCTTTCTGCCAAAGCTGCACCTGAGGCTGAGAAAGAAGCGACAGGAACCTGTTCAAGGTTAACCATGGCCTCTGGGCTGGAGGGCCCTGTCTGGGGGCTGACCCCTCGAGAGTGGTTTGTTAATTTAGTGCTAGCTCGACCCCTTCCATTAGCTGCCTCACAGAGCCAGGCCCAGGGGAGATGGACAGCAGGGCTTAATGGAAATGGGGATGCTGGTGACGATATGAACAATCTGAATTATGGTCTCAATTTACACAGAGCCTGATGGATTTGCAATAATTCCAAACCAGGTCAAGTGTCTGTGCCTCCTCTTTTGCTGATCTCACACAAAGTCCCTCCATTTGTCAGGCTGTGACTCGCTCTCTCTGGGTAGCTGCCCGCCCCTCCCTCCCTTTGTTAGCCCTGCTCTCCACAGCTCTCTCCACAGTACGCTGACCCAAGGCCACCTCTGCAGCTGGGCCCCGAGGGACTGGGGCTGCGATTAGCAGGGCTTAGGGACCAGGGAGCTTGGTGATCATCCACAGAGACTGACTGCACTCTGTCCCAGGACCGCATCCTGTGGTAGTTTTGAAGACAAAGGAACAGCATGATTTGGTATCTTAGGGGTTCATTGTGCGTAGGTGAAATATGGTTATATTAATGGAGTCTGGGATATGGGTGAGGCCTCCTGGCAGTGGGAACTTGGGCGGCAGGAGCCTGGAGCAGATGCCAGAACTTCCTCCTGGCCAAGCCAGGACTAACTGACATATCCTGTAGTTACAAGAATTCTTGAAAACTTGAACGATCTTATGACATCTTCCATCTTCCTGCACTCCTGCAGCAGGGGCCTTTGAACAGGAGGAGGGAGGGTAGTGGGGTTGGGTGGAGGATAGTGGCCGGCCGGCAGGCTTGCTGCTCTCAATCTTGCATGTCTGGCACGAGCCTGGCTAAAATGGTGGAGGAAAGCCCTCAGGTCATCTTGACCAACCACCTAGCAGGTTTGCAAATTTTCTCCACAGTTTCCCTAGCAAGCGGCCGTTTGGCCTCACCTGAGGGCTTCAGTACCAGGGAACTCTGTGGGGTAACCCAGGCCAGCTCTAACTGTTCAAACAGTTCTCCTTCTATTAAGGAAAATAATCTCCCTTTGGCTTCCACCTTTTCTTATCTATAGCAAGGGTGAGAACGTGGCTAATAAGGTACTTATTAATAATTTTCTTCTGGTGTGCTTTGCTTGGTGATAGTAAGATAGCCTCCTCCCTTTCTTCTCCCAGGAGCACTTCCTTGGTCTACTTAACATCGTGGGAAATGGGAAAGAGCTCTAGACTAGCATTCAGAAGACCTGGGCACTGACCCCAGCTAAACTATGTATAACGTTTGGCAAGTCTGTTCATGGGTCTGTCCTTGCCCTCTTAACTCTTTTTTTTTCTTCAGGGGTTTACCTCTTTATTTTTTTTAATTGAAGTATAGTTTGTTTACAATGTTGTGTTAGTTTCAGGTTTATAGCAAAGTGATTCCGTTATTCTTTTTCAGATTTGCCCTCTTAACTCTTGATACAAATTCATGGATTTCTGGATGAGCCACAATTGCTGGATAAGCACCTACTATACACTTGACTCTAGTATGTGTGTTGTAGAAGAGACAGGACTTAAAAAAATAACAACAGTTATTATTACTATCATTTAATGAACATTTATTATATGCTAGGAATTTTGCTAAACACACTACATACCTTATCTCTTCCTTTCTCATGTTTCCACCTTCACAGGTAAAGTCTATTATTATCTCCACTTCACAGATGAAGAAACAGAGGTCCAGAGAAGTTAAGTAACTTGCTAAACATGACATAACTGATGAGTGGTGGAGGCGCAATTTGAGCTCAAATTTGTCTGGTTCCCAAAATATGCTCTTAACCACTATGCAAAGATACCATCCCATCCTCATGGAGCCTAAAATCCAGCAGGGGAGGAAAAGCTAAACCGCAAAAAACACTAAGATATATAGAGAGACATATAGAGAGATAGATATATATATACACACACAAATATTGAATCGTTATGTTGTACATCTTAAACTAGTGTAATGTTATGTGTCAATTACATCGCAATGAAAAATTTTTAAGTAAAAAGTTTTTTAAAAACCACTAAAGGGGCTTCCCTGGTGGCGCAGTGCTTGAGAGCCCGCCTACCGATGCAGGGGACACGTGTTCGTGCCCCGGTCCGGGAGGATCCCACATGCCGCGGAGCGGCTGGGCCCGTGAGCCATGGCCGCTGGGCCTGCGCGTCCGGAGCCTGTGCTCCGTAGCGGGAGGGGCCACAACAGTGAGAGGCCCGCGTACCGCAAAAAAAAAAAACCACTAAAGACAGCAAAAAGTAATGAAAAGAGAAAGTAGAATAAAAGTTGAGGTTAAACTTCAGTCTAATAAGTGTGCTGTACTAAAAACCAGTAGCGAATATATATAATAATATACATGCATATATATATATACAATAAATTGATATATATACAAAAAAATTGATATATATATACAAAAAATTGACATATATGTATACACACACACACACAGTGAATGAATGACTCTCTAGGCAGAGTAAGGCCAAAATTCCCAAAGAAAACACAGGATTTGAGAAATTTCCAGGGTACTATTTCCAGGGGATTAAAAAGAACCAAAGTGGGAAATCCTGTGCAGAAAGCACACTAAAGAAAAGATGAAGTTTTTGCTACCCGTTCATCCATTTATTTACTCAACAAATGTTTTGAGCCCCTCTATGTGATAGGCATTGTGTTAATAATACTGTAACATTCAGTCCTTGCCCTTCAAGGAACTAGCCTAGAAAGAAAGTCAGACACTCAGGGCAGTGGAGTAAAAAAAAGAAAGAAAGAAACACTAGACTAATGAAGCAAAACAGCGAAGAAGATGCTCCTCTGTGCTGTGCAGACAATAAACGCTTTGGCCTGGAGAGAGAAGAGAGGGCGGCATGGGCCGAATGAACAAAGGAAGACTTTTTCGAGTAAGCTTTGAAGGAGAAGGAGAGAGTGAGGCAGGAAAAGGACATGTATTTAGTGAACAGTGAGTAGAGCAGAGAAGCCAAAACAGGGACTTAGTGTGTGGTGGGCAAAAGGCGTAGAGAGAATGTATCGAGCCACGTTGTGAAGGACTTTGGATGCTGGGGTAAGGGATGGAAATGGATCTCCTGGGCATTGTGGATGAAGAGCCATCCAGCTGGAGAAAGGCTGGAGGCAGGACAGCATGATGGTGTGTGGAGCAGAGAGCTGCTGCCCCACCTGCAGAACACAGCCTCCTTGACACTCAGCTCTGGCACTGAGCACCCACCACAGTAGAACCTGTGAGACAGGGTGTGGAGACTCCTTGAATAAGGAGATCCATTAAACCAGCTCATCTTCTGGCTGACAGAAGGTTAAGAGAGAGAATGAAAAGGACAGAGAGCCAGGGGAGGGTGGGACAGAAGACAGTAAGGCATGGCACAAGCCAAGCTCTGAGCCCTGGGAAGGCTGGGGGAGACCACAGCCATGAAGACTCTGGGTACCAAATGTAAAATAGATGGCTAGTGGGAAGCAGCCACATAGCACAGGGAGATCAGCTCGGTGCTTTGTGACCACCTAGAGGGGTGGGATAGGGAGAGTGGGAGGGAGATGCAGAAGGGAGGAGGTATGGGGATATATGTATATGTATAGCTGACTCACTTTGTTATAAAGCAGAAACTAACACACCATTGTAAAGCAATTATACTCCAACAAAGAGGTTTAAAAATTAAAAGAAAAAAAGAACCAGACCTAGGATTTAATTGTCCAAAAAAAAGACTCCGGGTAGCCACAGGTGAGCTCACCAGAAACACCCTGGGGTCCAAATGCTCCCAAGCTGAGGAAGCCAAGGAAACTGCTTTGTACAGCATCATGCCCCAGCTCATTCCTGAGCAGTGGGCATTGGGCAGGTGCATCTGTGCAGACACTGCGAAGGGCAAGGCTGGTTCCAGTTGTCTTCCAGCAGGGCTGAGGTTGGCAGGGGCGAGCTGAACAGCCGGTCTGGTGGCTGTTCCAGACTGTCAGCCTCGACAAACCAAACAGGAAATATCACCGTGTGGTTCGGGAGCACAGTTCTGACGCAATCGCTAGTGAGCCCCACATTCTATCTGTCCCGCCAGATGGAAACTGTGCCTGATGGAGCAGAAACAGCTGACATGTTTGTTCGCTATAGGAACACGTAGGGCCTGGGAGGTGGAGGTGGGAAGAGATCACAGGACTTCGGCAAAGCCCCAGCCCAGCAGAGGTCAAGCACTGGGGAAAGGCACTCTTTAAATCATTCCTTGGAGGGATCTGAATGTCACTGGTTACTTCCTGACAAGAGCTTCATGAAAGCCTTGTAAATCATTTGTTCAGTGCTTTACAATTTACAAAGTTCTTTCATTGATGTTTTCCCACTTAATCACCACCTTAGCCCTTTGAAGTAGATTAAACAGATAACACTCTGCATTTTACAGACGAGAAAATGGAGACTCAGAGAGGGCTGTGTCTTGCCCAAGGTTACACAACTCACGAGTGGCAGTGCTGGGCTTTGATCTTGGCTTCTTCCTTCACAGCCCTTGTTTGTCTATTAAACCACAAAATGTATCCTACAGTGACTGTTGGATTGGAGGAGGCAAGAAAAAACCTCAAAATAAGAACCCCAACTAGTCACTTTGGAGACACACTAACCTTCCATGAGAAATACTTTAAGCAGTTTTAGGGTCACCCACTTATATCCCATAAAGGAAAAGACTCAGATCTAAAGGTGAGCTGAGAGCCATGAAATATATTGAGTGGGCTAGGCACAGTATGTATCTTTTTTTTTTTTTTTACATCTTTATTGGAGTATAATTGCTTTACAATGTTGTGTTAGTTTCTGCTTTATAACAAAGTGAATCAGTTATACATATACATATGTTCCCATATCTCTTCCCTCTTGCATCTATCTCCCTCCCTCCCACCCTCCCTAGCCCACCTTTCTAGGTGGTCACAAGGCACCGAGCTGATCTCCCTGTGCTATGCGGCTGCTTCCCACTAGCTATCAATTTTACGTTTGGTAGTGTATATATGTCCATGCCACTCCCTCACTTTGTCACAGCTTACCCTTCCCCCTCCCCATATCCTCAAGTCCATTCTCTAGTAGGCCTGTGTCTTTATTCCTGTCTTACCCCTAGGTTCTTCATGACATGTTTTTTTTCTCAAATTCCATATATATGCGTTAGCATATGGTATTTGTCTTTCTCTTTCTGACTTACTTCACTCTGTATGACAGACTCTAGGTCCAACCACCTCATTACAAATAGATCAATTTCATTTCTTTTTATGGCTGAGTAATATTCCATTGTATATATGTGCCACATCTTTATCCATTCATCCGATGATGGACACTTAGGTTGTATCCATCTCCTGGCTATTGGAAATAGAGCTGCAGTGAACATTTTGGTACATGACTCTTTTTGAGTTATGGTTTTCTCAGGGTATATGCCCAGTAGTGGGATTGCTGGGTCATATGGTAATTCTATTTGTATTTTTTTAAGGAACCTCCATACTGTTCTCCACAGTGGCTGTACCAATTCACATTCCCACCAGCAGTTTAAGAGGGTTCCATTTTCTCCACACCCTCTCCAGCATTTATTGTTTCTAGATTTTTTGATGATGGCCATTCTGACTGGTGTGAGATAATATCTCCTGGTAGTTTTGATTTGCATTTCTCTAATGATTAAGGATGTTGAGCATTCTTTCATGTGTTTGTTGGCAGTCTGTATATCTTCTTTGGAGAAATGTCTATTTAGGTCTTCTGCCCATTTTTGGATTGGGTTGTTTGTTTTTTTGTTATTGAGCTGCATGAGCTGCTTGTAAATTTTGATTAATCCTTTGTCAGTTGCTTCATTTGCAAATATTTTCTCCCATTCTAAGGGTTGTCTTTTGGTCTGGTTTATGGTTTCCTTTGCTGTGCAAAAGCTTTGAAGTTTCATTAGGTCCCATTTGTTTATTTTTGTTTTTATTTCCATTTCTCTAGGAGGTGGGTCAAACAGGATCTTGCTGTGATTTATGTCATAGAGTGTTCTGCCTATGTTTTCCTCTAAGAGTTTGATAGTTTCTGGCCTTACATTTAGGTCTTTAATCCATTTTGAGCTTATTTTTGTGTATGATATTAGGGAGTGATCTAATCTCATACTTTTACATGTAGCTGTCCAGTTTTCCCAGCACCACTTATTGAAGAGGCTGTACTTTCTCCACTGTACATTCCTGCCTCTCTTATCAAAGATAAAGTGACCACATGTGCGTGGGTTTATCTCTGGGCTTTCTATCCTGTTCCATTGATCTATCTTTCTGTTTCTGTGCCAGTACCATACTGTCTTGATTACTGTAGCTTTGTAGTATAGTCTGAAGTCCAGGAGCCTGATTCCTCCAGCTCAGTTTTTCTTTCTCAAGATTGCTTTGGCTATTCGGGGTCTTTTGTGCTTCCATACAAATTGTGAAATTTTTTGTCCTAGTTCTGTGAAAAAACGCTGTTGGTAGTTTGATAGGGATTGTATTGAATCTGTAGATTGCTTTGGGTAGTAGAGTCATTTTCACAATGTTGATTCTTCCAATCCAAGAACATGGTATATCTCTCCATCTACTTGTATCATCTTTAATTTCTTTCATCAGTGACTTATAATTTTCTGCATAGAGGTCTTTTGTCTCCTTAGGTAGGTTTACTCCTAGATATTTTATTCTTTTTGTTGCAATGGTAAATGGGAGTGTTTTCTTGATTTCACTTTCAGATTTTTCACCATTAGTGTATAGGAATGCCAGAGATTTCTGTGCATTTATTTTGTATCTTGCTACTTTACCAAATACATTGATTAGCTCTAGTAGTTTTCTGGTAGCATCTTTAGGATTCTCTATGTATAGTATCATGTCTTCTGCAAACAGTGACAGCTTTACTTCTTCTTTTCCAATTTGGATTCCTTTTATTTCTTTTTCTTCTCTGATTGCTGTGGCTAAAACTTACAAAGCCTTGTTGAATTATAGTGGTGAGGGTGGGCAATCTTGTCCTGTTCATGATCTTAGTGGAAATGCTTTCAGTTTTTCACCATTGAGAATGATGTTGGCTGTGGGTTTTTCACATATGGCCTTTATTATGTTGAGGTAAGTTCCCTCTATGCCTACTTTCTGGAGGGTTTTTATCATAAATGGGTGTTGAATTTTGTCGAAGGCTTTCTCTGCATTTATTGAGATGATCATTTGGTTTTTATCCTTCAATTTGTTAATATGGTGTATCACATTGACAGATTTGTGTATGTTGAAGAATCCTTGCATTGCTGGGATAAACCCCACTTGATCATGGTGTATGATCCTTTTAATGTGCTGTTGGATTCTGTTTGCTAGTATTTTGTTGTGGGTTTTTGCATCTATGTTCATCAGTGATACTGGCCTGTAGTTTTCTTTCTTTGTGACATCCTTGTCTAGTTTTGGTATCAGGGTGATGGTGGCCTCGTAGAATGAGTTTGGGAGTGTTCCTCCCTCTGCTATATTTTGGAAGAGTTTGAGAAGGATAGGTGTTAGCTCTTCTCTAAATGTTTGATAGAATTCGCCTGCGAAGCCATCTGGTCCTGGGCTTTTATTTGTTGGAAGATTTTTAATCACAGTTTCAATTTCAGTGCTTGTGATTTGTCTGTTCATATCTTCTATTTATTCCTGATTCAGTCTTGGCAGGTTGTGCCTTTCTAAGAATTTGTCCATTTCTTCCAGGTTGTCCATTTTATTGGCATAGAGTTGCTTGTAGTAATCTCTCATGATCTTTTGTATTTCTGCAGTGTCAGTTGTTACTTCTCTTTTTTCAGTTCTAATTCTATTGAGTTAAGTCTTCTCCCTTTTTATCTTGATGAGTCTGGCTAATGGTTTAACAATTTTGTTTATCTTCTCAAAGAACCAACTTTTAGTTTTATTGATCTTTGCTATCGTTTCCTTCATTTCTTTTTCATTTATTTCTGATCTGATCTTTATGATTTCTTTCCTTCTGCTAAATTTGGGGGCTTTTTGTTCTTCTTTCTCTAATTGCTTTAGGTGAAAGGTTAGGTTGTTTATTTGAGATGTTTCCTGTTTGTTAAGGTAGGATTGCATTGCTATAAGCTTCTCTCTTAGAACTGCTTTTGCTGCATCCCATAGGTTTTGGGTCATCGTGTCTCCATTGTCATTTGTTTCTAGGTATTTTTTTTATTTCCTCTTTGATTTCTTCAGTGATCACTTCGTTATTAAGTAGTGTTTTGTTTAGCCTCCATGTGTTTGTATTTTTTACAGATTTTTTCCTGTAATTGATATCTAGTCTCATAGCATTGTGGTCAGAAAAGATACTTGATTTTCAATTTTCTTAAATTTACCAAGGCTTGGTTTGTGACCCAAGATATGATCTATTCTGGAGAATGTTCCATGAGCACTTGAGAAAAATGTGTATTCTGTTGTTTTTGGATGGAATGTCCTATAACTATCAATTAAGTCCATCTTGTTTAATGTATCATTTAAAGCTTGTGTTTCCTTATTTATTTTCATTTTGGATGATCTGTCCATTGGTGAAAGTGGGTTGTTAAAGTCCCCTACTATGAATGTGTTACTGTCAATTTCCCCTTTTATGGCTGTTAGTATTTGCCTTATGTATTGAGGTGCTCCTACGTTGGGTGCATAAATATTTACAATTGTTATTACATCTTCTTCTTGGATCGATCCCTTGATCATTATGTAGTGTCGTTCTTTGTCTCTTCTAATAGTCTTTATTTTAAAGTCTATTTTGTCTGATATGAGAATTGCTACTACAGCTTTCTTTTGGTTTCCATTTGCATGGAATATCTTTTTCCATCCCCTCACTTTCAGTCTGTATGTGTCTCTAGGTCTGAAGTGGGTCTCTTGTAGACAGCATATATATGGGTCTTGTTTTTGTATCCATTCAGCCAGTCTGTGTCTTTTGGTGGGAACATTTAATCCATTTACATTTAAGGTAATTATTGATATGTATGTTCCTATTCCCATTTTCTTAATTGTTTTGGGTTTGTTATTGTAGGTCTTTTCCTTCTCTTGTGTTTCTTGCCTAGAGAAGATCCTTTAGCATTTGTTGTAAAGCTGGTTTGGTGGTGCTGAACTCTCTCAGCTTTTGCTTGTCTGTAAAGGTTTTAATTTCCCCATCAAATCTGAATGAGATCCTTGCTGGGTAGAGTAATCTTGGTTGTAGGTTTTTCTCCTTCATCACTTTAAATATGTCCTGCCAGTCCCTTCTGGCTGGCAGAGTTTCTGCTGAAAGATCAGCTGTTAACCTTATGGGGATTCCCTTGTGTGTTGTTTGTTGTTTTTCCCTTGTTGCTTTTAATATATTTTCTTTGTATTTAATTTTTGACAGTTTGATTAATATGTATCTTGGCATGTTTCTCCTTGGATTTATCCTGTATGTGACTCTCTGTGCTTCCTGGACTTGATTAACTATTTCCTTTACCATATTAGGGAAGTTTTCAACTATAATCTCTTCAAATATTTTCTCAGTCCCTTTCTTTTTCTCTTCTTCTTCTGGAACCCCTATAATTTGAATGTTGGTGCATTTAATGCTGTCCCAGAGGTCTCTAAGACTGTCCTCCATTCTTTTCATTCTTTTTTATTTATTCTGCTCTGCAGTAGTTATTTCCACTATTTTATCTTCCAGGTCACTTATCCATTCTTCTGCCTCAGTTATTGTGCTATTGATCCCTTCTAGAGTACTTTTAATTTCATTTATTGTGTTGTTCATCGTTGCTTGTTTCATCTTTAGTTCTTCTAGGTCCTTGTTAAATGTTTCTTGCATTTTGTCTATTCTATTTCCAATATTTTGGATCATCTTTACTATCATTATTCTGAATTCTTTTTCAGGTAGACTGCCTAGTTCCTCTTCATTTTTTAGGTCTGGTGTGTTTTTATCTTGCTCCTTCATCTGCTGTGTGTTTTTCTGTCTTCTCATTTAGCTTATCTTACTGTGTTTGGGGTCTCCTTTTCACAGGCTTCAGGTTTGTAGTTCCTGTTATTTTTGGTGTCTGTCCCCAGTGGCTAAAGTGGGGTGTGTAGGCTTCCTGGTGGAGTGGACTAGTGCCTGTGTTCTGGTGGATGAGGCTGGATCTTGTCTTTCTGGTAGGCAGGTCCACGTTTGGTGGTGTGTTTTGGGGTGTTTGTGGACTTATTATGATTTTAGGCAGCCTCTCTGCTAATGGGTGGGGTTGTGGTCCTGTCTTGCTAGTTGTTTGGCATAGGGTGTCCAGCACTGTGGCTTGCTGGTCGTTGAGTGAAGCTGGGTGTTGGTGTTGAGATGGAGATCTCTGGGAGATTTTTGCCATTTGATATTACGTGGAGCTGGAAGGTCTCTTGTGGACCAGTGTTCTGAAGTTGGCTCTCCCACCTCAGAGGCACAGCACTGACTCCTGGCTGCAGCACCAAGAGCCTTTCATCCACACGGCTCAGAATAAAAGGGAGAAAAAGTAGAAAGAAAGAAAGAAAGAAAGAAAGAAAGAAAGAGGATAAAAGAAAATAAAATAAAGTAAGGTAAAATAAAGTTATTAAAATAAAAAATAATTATTCAGAAAACAATTTTTTTTAAAGTAAAACAAAACAGACGGATAGAACCCTAGGACAAATGGTGAAAGCAAAGCTATACAGACAAAATCTCACACAGAAGCATACACATACACACTCACAAAAAGAGGAAAAAATAATAAATCTTGCTCTCAAAGTCCACCTCCTCAATTTGGGATGATTCATTGTCTATTCAGGTATTCCACAGATTCAGGGTACATCAAGTTGATTGTGCAGATTTAATCCGCTGCTCCTGAGGCTGCTTGGGGAGATTTCCCTTTCTCTTCTTTGTTCGCACAGCTCCCAGGGTTCAGCTTTGGATTTGGCCTGGCATCTGCGTGTAGGTCGCCTGAGGACGTCTGTTCTTCGCTCAGACAGGACGGGGTTAAAGGAGCAGCTGCTTCGGGGACTCTGGCTCACTCAGGCCGAGGGGAGGTAGGGGCACGATGCGGGGCGAGCCTGCGGCGGCAGAGGCCGGCGTGACGTTGCACCAGCCTGAGGTGCGCCGTGCATTCTCCCGGGGAAGTTGTCCCTGGATCCCGGGACCCTGGCAGTGGCAGGCTATACAAGCTCCCGGGAGGGGAGGTGTGGATAGTGACCTGTGCTTGCACACAGGCTTCTTGGTGGCGGCAGCAGCAGCCTTAGCGTCTCCTGCCCGTCTCTGGGGTCCACGCTGATAGCCGTGGCTCGCGCCCGTCTCTGGAGCTCCTTTAAGCAGCGCTCTTAATCCCCTCTCCTTGCGCACCAGGAAACAAAGAGGAAAGAAAAACTACAGTATGTATCTTTATGTAACATTCGTTGTTTATTCATCCATGCATTCTACAGTGTTTCTAAAAGTCAGGCACTGTACCAGGCAGAGGGGCATGATGAGAAACAGAGAAGAGAAGGTTCCTGCCCTCAGAATTTAAATTCTAGTAAAGATTATAGAAAATAAACAAACAACAAAAAAACCCATCTGCATTATGCTAAGTACAACGAAGTAAAGAAATAAAGGACTAAGGTAGATAATGAGCAGGAAGGTGGGCATGTTCCTTAGATACCGCAGCTGAAGAAGACCTCTGTGAGGAGGTTTCATTGGAAAGATGAGAAGAAAGCAGCTATGTGAAGAGAACATGGAGATCATTTGAGGCTCACAGTCTGGGGCAGCTGGCCGCACCAGAGGAGGGAGACTTGGCAGAATGTTTAAATGAAGCCAAATTTGCTAGAATGAACAGAATGGGAGGTGGGGCAGATTGCATAGGGTTGGCTTAGCCAAGGAAAAGAGTTTGGATTTAGTCCCAGTGCAATGTATTGAATGTTATTACACAGGTAGAAGGCGTGATCTAATATATATTTTATAAAAGTCATTCTTGTTGCTTTGGGAGGACTAAAGAGGGTAAAGTTGAAACAGGAAGCCTAATTAGAATGGTAATTCAATAATTCTGTTGGGAAGTGATGACAGGGGGATTGGGAAGGCAATGTAAAAGAGGTAAATGAATGCAGAATATATATTGGAGGTATAATTGACAGAATTTGTCATTGTATTGGGTAGATGGGGGTTAGAGTAGGGAAAGACTCAAGAAAGATTTCCAGAATTCTACTTCAGGTAATTGGATGGGTGGCAGTGACATATACTGAGATGGAGAAGACAGGTTGAAAGCAAGTTTGAGTGACGAGGTAGAAGTGAAGAGTTCTTTTAGACATGTTAACTGTGAGATGTGAGTGGGGCATTTGGGAGAATATGGGAAGTAGGGATTTGGATATGCAAGTCTAGAGTTCAGATGATAGGGCTGGGCTGGAGATAAAAATATGGTAATTTGATAATTATCAGAAGATATGTGGCATTTTACAATCATGGGGATGAGAGCATCTAGAAAGGGAATGAAGAGAGGGGATCCATGATCCAGCCTTAAGGAAGTCCAGCATTGAGAATTCCAGCAGAAGAGGAGAATCCAGCAAAGGAAACTAGAAGGAGTGCACAGTGGTGTAGGAAGGAAACTAGGAGCTAAAAATCACAGCGTTCACAAAAATTTGCATGTTTCAAGAAGGAGGTGTAATCACCGGTGCCAAATTCTGCTGGAAGTTCAAGATTAAGATTAATGTGGCCACATCAAAACCATCAGGTGACCTTGAGGAGTTTCAGTAGCGTGGAAGCAGGAACCAAATGGGAAAGGGTTGAGTGGTAAACATAAGGTGTGAGACTGAAACAAACAACTCCTCCCCCCAGCAAAACAAAACAAACAAAAACCAAAAGACAAACAAACAAACAAAAATCAGGTTGGTAGGCTCAAGGAAGGTCATTATCATTTTTATGTTTTGTAAGTTGGGAACATGTCTTACATGATACGAATGATTTGGTAGAGTGGGAGAAAATAATGATGCAGTAGAGACAGGGGATAGATAACCAAAGAAATACAATCTTTGAAAAAGTGAAGGAAGACAGAAACAAAATATCTGAGGAATTGGCCTTTAATAGGGAGGAGATACTTTCTCCATTGCAGTACGAGGGAAGGAGAAAGCTGTTGCTGATGCAGGTGGATTTTCAGGTTCAGTAGGGAGTTAACATCCAGTAGTTTCTATTTCCCCAACAGGATTGAGGTCTTCAACTGAGAATGGGTGTGGAGTAAGGGAATGGGTTGTTGGGAGAGAGAAGAAAAGGCGTGACATGATTATCTTCAGAAATGGAGAGTAAGTTTACCGGGACAGTGTAGGATTGCTAGGCAGCAATGGTGCCCAATTGAAATATATCATCATGAATTTAGTTAAAAATCAGTTTGTTTTGTGACTTTCTCCATTACTAGTCAGCTGCTCGGGGGCGGGCACAGAGAAGGCACAGTATTTAGAAGTCCAGTAAAGGAGTTTTGTAAGACAAGTTCAGTGGAGGGAGAGAGGACCAAAGGGGTTGAGAGTATTTGTAAAGAAATCATGATGATGGACCATAGAATCTAGGCTGGACAAGAAAGGATGTAAAGCTAGGCAGGTACTAATAGAAAATAGGAAATGAATGTGGTCAAACGATTAAGGGTCTCCTTGAAGTCAAAGATTCATGATAAAGGAGGTATCTAGAAAGATGGAGTGAGAGGAGGTGGATTGGAAAATGGTGTGTTTGAAATTGAGCTTTGAGAAGTGGTATAGTTCCTGTTAATTGCAAGGCCCAGAGTATGGTCATAGGAGTGGGGGTGGGCCGAGGAAGAATAGAAGAAAATGTGGCTGGACATGAGAAGGTCAAGGAGAAGAGAGGCCAGAGTGTTGAATGGCTCATACCTCTGCTGAAGTTTGCTTATGCTTTGTTTAGAGGCAAATGGAAGATGTTTACAAATACATACCTGGAAAAGGACCCACCATCTTTCCAGGATGTAAATGTCCCATTTGACTTAAGAAGCACATGTATGATCTATTCCAGTGTTGATCAAGCTTGTCCTTTATGGCTTTACAACTATCAGTTGTGGTGCTCTTTATGGAACATCATGAAATGTGGACATATTAAACTAAAAAAATAGCTCAGCATAAAATTTTCACAATATCAGACACCATCTAATGCTAGATTCTAGTTTCGATAAGTGGAGTAACTGGTGTCAAAGGCTTAAGAGAATGAAATTTAAAGTAGAGAAAATTCTACCCATTAACTTAATTTTTTCCACATATTGGGAAAAGACACCCATCCCGCATTCCTCCTTTTTAGCTTGAGAATCGTGTATACCTGATGCTCTTCCCAAAGTGTCTCCAGTTCTCAGAGAGGAAAGGGACGTACCCCATGGCCTAGGAAGGGGGAGCGCTCTGAGAAGCTACCCCCCGCCAAGGATTTAGTGGTAAAGGGAGATAGAGCTTCTTCCTCTGGGTCCTCTGAGAAGGGAGTCTAAGGAGGGGCTCTGGAAAACAACGGGCTATCCATTTACATTTCTACACAGATCAAAGAATAACAGAGCAGAACTTCAGAAAATTGCTGAATCTTTACACCTCGTACATGTTTGTAGGTTTTATTCCCCAAATTCTTTTTTTTCCATTAACTAGTGTTTTAAAACCCCTTAAAGGGCTTCCCTGGTGGCGCAGTGGTTGAGAGTCTGCCTGCCGATGCAGGGGACACGGGTTCGTGCCCCGGTCCGGGAAGATCCCACATGCCGCAGAGCGGCTGGGCCCGTGAGCCATGGCCGTTGAGCCTGCGCGTCCGGAGCCTGTGCTCCGCAATGGGAGAGGCCACAACAGTGAGAGGCCCGTGTACCGCAAAAAAAAAAAAAACCCTTAAAGTGAGAAACTGAAACTGAGGAAATAATCTTAGAGGGAGCTGGAGAATGACTTTGGTGGGCTAACTTCAGTCATTTATAGCCTATTTCTGTTCTCCTCGGTCCACTCAAAGGGCTTATCTGACTCAAACACTCTGTAACGTGAGGCAATTAAAAATGGAAAAGAAGCCTATTAGTTGCATGCATGGACAAAAGGAAGAGACAGAAAAGGCACCAGTCTCCCAGTTCTCCTTGTCTATTCTGAGCCCCTGGGTAAATAAAAGACTCACAGATCTAGGCTCACAACAGACCTGACGGAAGGGGCTGATGAGAACCAGAGGAGAAATATGGAATCTCAAACCCTCATCCTGACAGGAGGGGTCCAATGCCACCCCCAGCACCCAAGGACATGACCAGAGCTCAGACCTTCTCTCCGCCCCTTCCTCAAACCCCGACTCTTATTTGACTTCTGGAGATGTTCAATAAACCAAAACATGCTTCTGTTAGTCATATGGACCACAGAAAATTGCTTTCAGCTCATACCTTGGGAGCTACCATGTGAACCTTGGACAGCGGAATGGCCTTGACTTCTGTCTTTTCCCAAGAGGGGAAATATCTATGGTAGAGATCCCCATGTAGAGAGTTCACAGAGTGAAACTTCTTCAACTTGCTCCTCTTAACCCCCAAGGTAAGATGATCACAGCAATAATTAGATTTCTAAAAGAGATTGTCTACTAAAGAAAGAAAACCCTGAGAGGGAGAATAGGCTGTGGCAGCTGTGAGAAGGGACAAAAAGCCGGCTGAATCCTGGAGTCTGTGAGAAGAAAGGGCAGCCAGTCTGAAATGGAGCTTCACCAGCAGAAGGCTTCTTGAAGTTCTCCTGACAATAATGATGATGGTAATTTGTGGAATGTATAAATCTGAGACGTGGGGAAATAGCAGGTAGCAAATTTGAAAAGAAATGCTTTTTCCAACCCCTCTAAAAAGGGGATATTATCACTTGATGATTTGCATTGTCTAAAATGCTTCTTGGAGGAGCTAAAGGAATTGAGTGTCTAAAACTTGAAGAAAGAGGTAGAAATGTAGAAACCTCTTGGAAGGTGATGAGAGTTGAGATAAATGAGGAAGGTGCTCTTCGTCCTTCTCCCAGTCAGAGTTCACTGCTACCGTGACCAACAGAAAGAAAGGGGGTCACCTTGTCCTTTGCAACTCTATTTCTGGGTTCCTGGCTTCTTGCTTCAGACTTTATCTCAGCCCCTCATCCAAGCTGCTTCCAGTGTTCCGGTCCAGGTTGGACATTAATTGTGTGACTGATCTTACTACAAGATGAGAGTATTACAGTCATATTCAGGTCATATGGGTTTAGATAGATTCACTTCATAATCTGCTCAGGCCGCCAATGGTTCAGGTTTTAAATTAACATTAAGACTCATACACATTGTAGGAGTACAAACCCTGTACAGGCTTTTTAGAGGGTAGCTTGTCAGTCTGTACCGAAAAACTCTTGAAGTGACTGCGTTCTCTTGGAACCAGCAAGTTGTGTTCTAGGAATTCATAGTAAGGAAGTAATCAGCACATGCCAAGAGATCACATAGCAAGGTTGTCCCTCTCAGCACTGTTTATAATCGTGAAAACTTGGAAATAGATTTAGTGTCCAGCAAAAAGGGATTGGTCAAATAAATTGTTCACATTCAAAAATGGAGTGTTAGGCAACCATTAAAAATAATATTGAAGGGAAATACTTATTAACTTAGAAATTGATTCACTAAGTATGTTAAATGGAAAAAAAATCACAAAATGTTATTTACAAAGCATACCATTTTGGTAATCTCTACTTAGATGAGTAGAAAAAGATAAACACTAAGATTTTAACAGAATTATTGCTGGGTGGTGAGATTCTGAACGTTTACAGTTTCTGTTTCCTGCTTTACCCGTATTTTCCAACTTTTCTGCAGTGAACAAGTATTGCTTTCATAATAAGGAAAAAATATTTATCTTAATAAGGTTTTCCTTAAAAATTTAAAAGCACACTTTCTAAGGCAAATCTCCCTTCCATCCTCCCCCCTCATTCCATTTCCCATCCCCAGAAGCAACCTCTGTTACTAGTTTCTTGGGTAAATTTTCCATGATACTCTGTGCACATAGAAGCAGGGGGGGAAAAAGTGTTTTTCAAAACCACACTAAATTAAACCTTAACCCAGGGAGTCAGGAAAGGCTGGTTTCTGAGGAAGGAAATGTAGCTCAGGTTACTCTTCAAACACCTCTGACAAGCAGGGCTGAGACCAGGGTGAAGAGAGTAAGAAGCGTGCCTAAGATGCAAAATTAAAGAGAGTTACCAAATCCTCAGTAATCAAGATAAAGAAAATGCTGATGCAATATTTTAAACGTCAGAATCAATGCAAGAAATCCATGAAGAACAAAATAAAGACAGGACCAATATTACTATTTTTCCCTTTTGCCTCAGGCTCCAATATGGCTCCATCTGGCGCTGTTCCTGTCAGTGACACAGGAAGGAGAGAGAGTAGGAGAGAATGTTGGGGGACGGGAGGGAGGAAGGTGGGAAAGAGACCACCTACACCGAGGATTCACTCTGGGTCAGACACTGCGGCTGCCGCTCTCTGTCCCTTATTTTTGGGGGTGGAACCATCTCAGCTCCCCCAGGAGCACTCTGGCCTTCCTGCCCCATCTCTCACTCTTCCAACAGGGAGACACCTAGCTGGTGGGTTTGGGAGAAGAACTGTGCCCACATAACTAGCCTCTCCTTGTGGGCCATTCCTCCTTGCAGTAAGTTTTCAGGTGCTGGGCACAAATACGTCACTTTCTCAGGGAATTACCTCCCTCTGTGAAGAGGAAAGGCCCCTGGCAGCCGTGTTCATATAGTATGGCTTCACCTCCTGGTCAAAGCAGATTCAACCGCAGAGGAGACCTGACCTCACTGCGTTAGTCATAATCTCTGTAGACATTGGAGGTAAGATCCAAAGTGACCTAGTTGGTCTGTGTGAATTAGGACAAAGGGAGAGCCAGTTCAGTCTGTGTGGCTGGCTGGACCCGTAACAGTGAATCCAGGAGTCCAGAGAACCTTCCATTCACCATGCAGGGTACTTAGCGGGTGAAGATGGTCCGCAACAATGCAAACATGAAGAGAGCTTCTGGGGCAAGCGACAGGTTCCTTGTGATTTCCAGACCCTTCCGAAGCCCAGCTATGTTTCTGCCCTTGGCCTCCACGAGATGTTCCTGTGTGCTTAAAATAAATGTCCCTTTTCATAGTTTAAGCTAGCTCAAATTGTTGCCTGTTACTTGCACCCGAAGAGTCTTGACTAATACAGTCTCCAGTGTTAATATCATGATTATTCATATTTGCAGTCGTATCATGGCCAAGACCCTGCATACTTACCTGTCTGCCAGATTGCTTTCCTGGGTTCCACCATTACACTTCCCGTCCACAGAGTTTTTCATCCTCTACTTCTTTTCAGTTATAAATTCATATCTTATGAATTAAGTAGGACTGTTTTGCATTGATTATTTCCAAGGTGTATTAGTCCCCATAAGCAGTACTGGCAGTTGCAACAAACAACTCAAATCCGAGTGGCTTAACACAGTTAAAGTTTATTTCTCATTTGCACAAAATCTAGTGTGGATATTCCTCGTTGGGGATCTGTCCTAGGTGGCTCTTGGCCAAACAGTTTTTCAGAGATCTGGGCGTCTTCCAGTATGCAACTCCTCCATCTTCTAGAGCTCCATACCATTCACTTCTGCCATGCGGTTGGGGAGGGGGTAGAGACCATAGAGGATCACACTGAGTGTGTTATGGTAAGAAGGTCTAGAATCGGCACACATCATTTACACTCATATTCCATCCACCAAAGTCAATCCCATGGATTACGCAGATGCAAAGGGAGCTGTGGGATGCAGTGTAGCTGCATGTCTAGGAGGGAGAAGACAGCAGATTCTCTACCGCAGGGAAGAGGACAATGTCTAACTCTAAGGGAAAATGTGCTGTTTCTGGTTCTATGACCCTGGGAAGGTCATAGCCTCTCATTTTCCTCATCCTGTAAAACTAGGGAGTGTACATCCGTTGTTCAAAGTATGTCCTTTGGAACCCTAGACTTCAAAACAGGTGCCCTAGAAGGAGTGGTGTGATGGAGCCAGCTGGTACTGGCTTCTAACATGGATTGCTAAGTTCTATGAAATTTTGTTAGCATGTTGTTAAATGAAGCCATTATTAACATTAAATCACAGGTGTACAAACTTATAATTCTATTTCAAGCAAAGGTAATAAATATTCAGAATTTATCACTCAATTATTTTATCACATCATATTATTATCTTTGTTCTTGAGGTTGTTTACATCATTTTTATGTTTATGGTGAAAATGCTACACAATGATGTGCTTCTGAGCAATGCTCCCAACTTCACATCCAGTGACATCACACGGGTAGCTTGAAATCAGTACAAGTATTTACACCATGGAAATCTGAAAATGCTACAAATCAGGGCTCCCCCTCTGCAGAACCCGTTGGAATCTACCTACTAGTAATCACTGCCCAAGGCCACAGAGGGTGGGGAGCTAGACAAAGCTGTGAAAGAGAAACAGGGCCAGAAGTACCCAGGGCCGTGCCCCCTCCCACCCGCTGCAATCAGAGCCAATGTGGTTCTGTTAGTTTTACATACTGGGCTCCCACGTAAGCTTTGTTTGTTAAGAGTATCCTACTGCTTAAAAAAAAAATCTTCCTAAGTTCCCGGCTACAAGATTTAAAGGTCCCTTCTTGCTCATTCATTCTTTCCTCCGTGCATTCATTTAACATTTACTGATGCTTAACTTTTACAGCGTACACAAGGGAACAACTTATCTGAAGTCAATTATGATATTGATGTTCCACTCTGTTCCCAGGAAAGGGGAAAAAAAGTAGAATTAACATACACTGCATGCCTATAGTTTAGATGCAATCTCAAGTCACTCTCATCATACCTACAGAAAAGGAAAAGGAAACCTAAAAAGTTAAGTGACCCAGCCGAGGTATCCATAAGCAGCAAGCAGCGGAAAAGACCCCAGGGTTAGTTACTGCAGAGCGGGCCCTGGGTCTGCAGCCCAGACTGCCTGAGCCCTCTCCAATGCTCCCTCTCCATTTTCCCCAGGACTTTTTTGAGAAGTGGGGCCAGGGATCAGGGGCTGGACAGCAAATCCAGGAGCACCGAGAACTCTGCTCTGCACCCACTCTGAGCCTCCAGCCAGCTGCAGAAGCTTTCCCCAGTCTCTGTTGCTCTTGTCCTCTTTCACCCCAGGCCCACCACCCACCCTAATCTGGGGACCCCTTACAGTCAGTGTAGGGTGTGGTTCTGCCCTCCAGGCATTCCAAGTTCCTTAGGTGACCAGTTTTGCATTTTTAGGAGAGGGAAGTTTTGTAATGAATCCACTCGTGCACACCCAACTCACATTACCCCCTTCCCAAAGACACATCCTGTGGAGGAGGATGTATCTCCTACCTCTCGCTCTATATAGAGAGAGCCTATATATATATATATATATAAAGAGAGAGAGAGAGAGAGAGAGAGATTGGTTTCTTTTAAGGAATTGGCTCACACAACAGGGAATAAGGGTCTGCAAAGTCCAAAATCTGTAGAGTTGTTTGGCAGCTTTCAGATTCAGGTAAGAGCTGGTGTTGCAGCTCGAGTCCAGATTCCTCAGGGTAGCAGACTGGAAACTCATCCAGGGTTTCTATGTTGCAGTCTTGAGGCCCAGTTTCTTCTACTTCTGGAAACCTCAGTCTTTGCTCTTAAGGCCTTCAGTTGATCAGATAAGACCCACCCACATTATGGGGGTCATCTGCTTCACTCAAAGTCTACTGATTTTAATGTTAATCACATCTAAAAGCTACTTTCACAGCAACATCTAGACAGGTATTTGACTAAACAACAGAGCACGGGAGCCCAGCCAAGTTGACCGTCACAGGGGGGTTTCCACCTCAGAGCCCCTCTGCCCTTTGGCTCTTACAGTGGGGTAATATGGACTTCTCCACCCTAAGATTTGGAAGAAGGCGTCTGAGAACAATACCCTTAATTATCATTGAATATAAAGGAGCTTTGCAACTAGTCTAGAATAGGAGGGGGAAATTTTCCACAAGAAATAGAGATGAAATTAAGTTGCTAAAAAGAAATGAGTGTTGTTGGAAGGAAATTAACCTCTATGAATTAGGACATTAGAGGCAAAACAAACCATTGTTCCAAATGGGTCTTGCCCCTAACCCCTGCCACCACCCCCTTGATCCCCATTCATGGAACAAGAATTCACCCTTTCCTCCCCACCCACCCCTGTGGAGCCAGCAGTCACTGAGGCCACAGTCCACCACAGGCAGCCTGCAGAAAACAGGCCAAAGAACACAGCTATCCAGCTGCATGGTCACCCAAGACTTAAACCCCACCAGGGAAAGGAAGTGCCGAATTCACACGGGCTTTATTTTCTCTGTAAAATGGGGGAAATGTCCAGGGAAAAAGAGGTGGAGCCAGGACGCCAGAGGAAGAAAAGATTAAAAGAAAATGGCGGGGAGGGAGAAATATCATGGCCCAAGCTGGAAATCCACCCATAGCCCAGGAGCATCCGTATGGAGGATGGATGACGTCATCAAGAGTTCAGCTGCAAGGCTTAGCCCCAAGTGTGGGGAGGGGCAACGAACGAGGGTTACAGCCCCCCATTCCTCAGTAAAAATCTGCTAAATCTTCCTCCTGGCCAGCAGGGGGTACTCTTTAGGAACAACAAGGGAGGAATATTGAAAACAGGCAGCAGAGAGATGGCACCGTCCTTTCTTCCTTCCAGAGGAGCAGAGTAGCAGCTCCCCTGGGCAGAGAGAAGCACACCTGCAGCAAACAGCTCAGTTGGAGAAACGACAAAGCTCATCACCCAGCTTCCCCCTCCATGGAGACTGGGGCCAGACACAGACACAGAGGGACAGAGACAAATGGAGAGCACAGCATGGATTACAAAGGCAGCTAGCCAGTGGCCATCACCAAAAGAGCCTCTAGATCAGTTAGGATCCCAATAGAAAACGCAGAGCACACTCAAATCAGGAAGATTCAAGGAGGGTTTAACAAAAGACTATCTACAAACATGTAGGCAGGACACAGAAGAAAGAGAGAACGCAGTAACCCCAAGGAATAAGGGAAGGGGCAGCGCCCATAACCTAGAAGGAACAAACCAGCAGAGAGGGCTGCCTTGATACAGGCAGTGGTCTAGGAACGTGGCCAGCCCAAGGCAACCCTGCGGGAAAGAGGCCAGTGATAAATGCTCTGACCTTACGCTCTCCTTTCCCTCCCATCAACCACTGGAGCTCCCATATGGCCAAACTCAAAGGAAAGCTAGAGGGCAAGGAGCACATTGATGCTGTCCATCAGGTCGGCCCCAGGGGGTGAGAGCAGCTCAGAGAGCTAGGGAGAGAATCTGGAGAGCAAATGGAAAGTATCTCACCCGTCACCAGCATCCATGAGGGATCCCTGCGTGTTAGGGGTGCTGCGAGAGGCAACCAGTGCACAACAACAGATAACTGGGCCACACTCCTTTCTGCCTTCTACTGATCTCAAAAACCCCTACATACATGTGTAAATGTACCACATGCACACACATACACACATGCACACACATATATGCACAGGGACACATGCGCATATGCACACACGTACACGCACATACGCACGTGCACACATGCACATTTCCACAGTCACTCACAGCCTGCAGAGGCCCCTTCAGCTCAAAAATTACAGGAGATAAAACAAATGGAATTTAAATTTAGGCAAGGAAAAGAAAACAGGAATGATGGGCAGACTTCTCTAATTGTTACTATTTTTAGAAAGCGGACAGTAAATGACAGGGAAGAGAAAAGCATTCCCCCTAAGAGCAGGGAAACTGACCAAAGAGGTCACTTCATTGTTGGAAACAGAAGGGAAAGAGGCTGAGGAGGGGGCTTGGGAAGTTGGGACCAGGGAGGCTGCACTTCCCCAGGGAGTGTGAGGGCAGTCCTGCCCCTCCTCCTTTTCCCCTCCTGCTGTCTCCTGTCTTCCCCACCCATCTTCCTCTCCCATCCCAGGAACTAAGTATGAGCCGGGAGGAAAGCGCGCTGGGCCAGGTGGTGGAAGTTGGCCTGGATTTCCACTCTGACCACACTACTTTCTAGCTGTGTGACCTTGGATGTATTCCTGAGGGTCAGCTCCAGACTACAGGGTGTCTCTCTGCAGATTAGAAGAAGACATTCCCTTCAGGCAGGTAAATAAGTGAACTTTCTCTGGTTGGACAGAGTACCTCAGGGTTCCTGACTCGGCAAATGGTGCGCAGCTGGATTTCCACCCTCTACCCTTTCTCAACAGGGCACAGCTGCCCGCTGAACGCGGCAGACAGGTGTCCCTCCACAGCTGTGCACCTCAGCTTGTCTTCTCCATATGTGGGAATAACATCTACAGAAAAGTGAGACCCAGTGCTAGACACGAGGTGACAAACAAGGATTTAGAAGTAATTCAGGGCCTGAGGGTACAGCCTACCCAGGACAGAGACTGGTTGGGGCACTGGGTTCTCTGTCTTATGTGAAAGGCCAGTGAAGGCCAAGTTTACTGAAATCTTAAAGGAAGAAGTTGGAGGATTTAGGGGTATCCAGTGACTGAATTCTAGGTTACCTCATAATCATCACGGTTATTGTCATTGTTATTGATGACAGTCATTGTTACAATAACATCATTGTTATTATCATTAATTTCTTGATACAGAAGCAGAGCTGCTCCCAGCACTTCCTAATCATTGTGAATGGAGGCCAGAAGATCTGGGGTCCTAGCCCTGCCAATTACTAGCTGATCTGGGGTAACTATGCTTCCCACTTCCTTATTCTGAAGAAATAGGTAAGTAGAGTACCTTTTTCACAGAGGAAGTATAAGAATAAAGTGAAAGAATACATATGAAAATGTTTTGTGACTCACATAGTATTACAAGGCTTCTTCTAGTTGCTGAATGATAAAACGCTATTTTCGATGACACCTGGGCTTTGTTCCAGCCTCCCCCTGGGTCTCTCGCTCAGTTTTTTAGGCACTTCACTGTCAGCTTAGGAAGTGGGTTTCCATTGTCTGCCCTGAGCTGGTCCAGGAAAAAAGAAGTCTTATGTTCCAGCGGGAAAACTTTAGGGTAGACTTAAGGGAGAACTTCCTCACCGTGCAGCAGGTGAGTAAATGAGAGAGTGGACTTTCTGGGAGAGAGGGGAAGGGTCTTTCAGAGCAGGAGTCAGCCCCTCATCAGCTGAGGAATGTGATTTAGTAGTCTCTTTGGATTGACTCCGGGGACGCCCTGAGCCATGGAGATAAGAGCCATACTTACGCACCCCTTCTAGGCTCGTCTCCAGGCTCCAGAGGTTAATGTTTCCATTTAAATGGAAATTGAGTGCAAAATTATTAGCAACTCTTGAAAAAGAACCAAATTACAAGGGACTGTTCTTTGTACAGTACAAACAGAGCTGCCACGGATATTCTGCACCTTAAATATTCAGGTGATTCCCTCTGAAGGTCACCTCCATCTGCCAATTAACTGAACCCCAGGAGATGTTTCATTTGGAACACACGGACCGTACAGCCAGAAAACTCCCCTCAAGCCATCAGATTCTGGTGGGCCAAGAAGGAAGGTCAAATGCAGACCCTCCAAGATATCTGCAGGACACGGGCTACCCCAGCCTCACCTCCCAGGGCAGTGCCTGGCACTGCAAGTCAACCCTCACCATTTGCAGATTCCGCATTTTCAAATTTTCCCACTTGCTGAATTTTTCTGTCGTCTCCAAATTGAGACTCATGGCACATCCACAGCCATGCCCGGACACGCACGCAGGGAGCAGTGACCAATCTGAGTGAGCTAGCACACACAGTCCCAGCTGAGGCGGCACCAGGAGAGGCTTGGCGTCCGTACTGAGCTCATACTATGAACAAATGTCCCTTTCACGGTCTATTTAGTGCCACATTTTTCATATGTTTGTGCTTTTGCCCGTGTGTGTGTGTGTGTGTGTGTGTGTGATGTCACTGTTCAAATGGCACTGAGCCTCGTGCTGAAGTGCCATCTAGGCTCCCGCGAGCCAGGAGGCTGAGCGTGCCTCACGGAGAAAGTCCCCATATCAGACGAGCTCCGTTGAGCGTGAGTGATCGTGCTGTTGGCCGTGAGTTCAGCATTAGTGAATCAACAACTATATGAATTAAGGTGTCTTTAGAAACACACAGAAAACAAGGGTGTGTATTGAATGGTTGACAACAGTGTGGTGACCAGAGGCTGGGAGGAAGCTAACCCGGTACTTGCGCAGGAACCGCAGTTCGTCACTCGCTAGTTCGGCATCGTGGAGACTTTACAGACCCCGAGACTGCAAAGAACAAGAACCGACTATGGTAGGTGCTCTTTAGTAGGAATTACATCTTCACAGGGTGGTCTTGGGACTCAAACGTGGAGGTGCTGTTCTCAATAAAAGGCAACCCTTGCCGGTGGGTTTAAAAGACCTCCCCACCCATAAAGAGGCCTTGCTTCTCAGCCCACGTTTTTTCCCCAGGCTCAGACCTGCACAGCCCAGTACAAAGTATGAGGCCCAACAGGATCCACAGTGGGTTATGTCGTGAAGGCTTGGCCACGCAATCTCCTCTTCGTATGCATGAGGGTGCCCAGGGCACTGATGGAGAAGGGGTTCCATGATCAGAAACTAGGGCAGAATCCTCGCCTCTGAGGATGCAGGGACCTCCCCAAAACCCAAAGAGTGGCCATAGCATCAAACTGGGTAAGAATCCAAAGTTCAAAACTCCAGAAAGGGAGAGTGTCACCAAAATCAAAGTGCTGGAGGGTAAAGTCCAGTCCTCAAGGGGCATGGAGCCATGACTGTGCTCGTGGGAATGACGGCAGGAGCCAGGGAGTGGCCTGCAGGTGGCAAGAGAGGGCTGAGACCAGGCAGGAGTGGCAGCCTGCCGTTATGAGCCCTGAACTGAGAGCTGGCAGAGGGGAAGCTCCCAGAAGGGTGGGGAAGAACAGGAGTTGACCTTTTTAATAAAAGCAATTTGCCCCTATAACCGCCATTGGAGAAAGAGGGCTGTGGACACGGAAACCCGAGGCTTTAAAGGAGACTATGCTTGAGAGGGGCAGAAGCAGAGAAGGAGGAAATCCTCGCCAGCTCTCATCTCCCTGAGTAATTGCTCTCGCACCACACACAGTACCCTCATCCTTAAAACAAGACTCCCATGTTAATTAGACCCACCCTCCTTAAAAGACAGTTTAGCGGGCTTCCCTGGTGGCGCAGTGGTTAAGAATCTGCCTGCCAATGCAGGGGACATGGGTTCAAGCCCTGCTCCAGGAAGATCCCACATGCCACAGAGCAACTAAGCCCTTGCGCCACAACTACTGAGCCTGCTCTCTAGAGCCCGTGAGCCACATATACCGAGCCCACGTTCTGCAACTACTGAAGCCCATGTGCCTAGAGCCCATGCTCTGCAACAAGAGAAGCCACTGCAATGAGCAGCCCACGCACCGCAATGAAGGGTAGCCCCCGCTCACCACAACTAGAGAAAGCCCGTGCGTAGCAACAAAGACCCAATGCAGCCAAAAATAAATAAATTTTAAAAAAATAAAAAAGACAGTTTAGCAAGTGTTTTTGTTGATCAAGCTTGCCCTTTGAGGGGGTCTCACCACTGACCTCCAAGAAGTTTATCAAAACATTTCTAATAAGTTCATAGAATACTCTTCTTCAGAGAAGTTTTCTCCATCTTATCACGTTTTTGATGATGCTTTCACGCTCTTTAGAGACTGTGTGGTCCAGGAAATGGCCCGACTAGCCTGGCTCTCTCAGGGTCTGGCAGCAGGGCCCATAGAGCTAGGGGAGGGCCTGGATTGCTCATTCAGAAAGCCCCATCCACATCGGCTTCTAGATTCATCCATATATATCGTCAGGCTGGTTGCCAGGTGCTAACTCCAGATGAGGGCGCATTAGGGTGTGACTTAAGGCCTGAGAAGTTGCCATGTGAGTGTCTTAGTAAATGTATCCTTTCCCAACCAGGACAATCATTATCTAGATGATCCTTCAATGGCTTACCAGCTAATCAGAATCACAGGAACTGGGGCCCAGGATTCAGCTTCTAGAAACATTTGAATGGCTGGTGGTTTGTATTACAAACACTCTCACCATTGGCCTGGCCCTAAGTTGTCTGCTCCTGTGTCGCTAAGGCCCTTCCTGCCAGGCTCTCTGCAGGGCGGCTCCACCCCAGGAAGCCCTCGAGGAGCATCTCGCAATGAGAACTTGCCTATCTGCTGAGGATGCGAGCTCAATTCTGGGACAACGGCTTTTCCACAGAGAGTTCCAGCAACCGGAAAGCTAATTAGAAGCATAAATATGCTTGTATATTTTTTAAAGAAAAAAAACATTTCCACAACCATTCCTACTAAAACCTATTTGAGGTAAAATCAGGAATTAGGACCGTTGGAGAGAGTCCAGCAATTCAGTTTGTGATGGACCTGTGGGTGGAGAGGGAATGGCACGCAGCCTGTCTTCCCTCTTTTCCGTTCTTTCTTCCTGATTCTTCCCCTTCCCCTCCTCCTTCTGGTCATCATCCTTCTCCTTCTCCTTCTCCTTCACCTTCTTAGTCTTCCTCTTCTCCTTTTCTACCTCTCCCCATCTCTCTGTGGTTTGGAGGAATTAAAGTGTAAAACTGTGGGCACTCAGCTGGCTGCCCGCCTCCCACGGCCTGTCTTCTCTCCCTTGATGGCAGATCATGAGGCTGCAGTCGCTTTCTGAAAACTCTAGTGACACCCTCTCCAATTTAGGGAAATTTTCCTGGCTCCACTTTCCACCTTTCACTTTAAAAGTTTCTTCTTTTCATGTAATTTCCCATTTTCTGCCCCGCAGCCTTTTATCTGGATTTGCCATTTCTTTCCAGCTCTTTTGGGTTCATGGCTTGGCTGGGTGACCTTGGCTCTGATTTCTGTTCCTCTCCCATTGGATCTTCTTGAGTCACTTTCCCTCATCTCTACTCTGCCTGGATCCAGGGCTGTGTCACAGTACCGGCATCAAGGTGTGTGGTGGCCTCAGGAACGCCCATATGTGAAGATGGCCCAAATACTCGAACTTTGTAAGGCTGGTGGGACACACATAAGATGGGGACGGGGGTTGGGAGAGAAAGGTTTGCCAGGCTCATGCTTTGAGCCCTGAATTAATATTGTTTTAAACTAACTCAATGTAGGTATCGTCAATCCACACGGCACAGGCGTGAGGGATAAGAGAAGGAGAAGGGAAATCATGTGAGCTGGGCTGGAGAAGTAGTTTGGGATTTGGGGTGTCAGAGGCAGCTGTGGGGAGTGAGACAACTGGAGAGAACAGGGGACTTCTGAGAAGGATTCCTGTGGGTTGTGAGACAAATCCCTCTTAACATTCCTTACGAGATCTAAGTCAAGATTTTAATTATCGTTTGGTGGTTGGAGCACCCTTCTCTAAATGCAACTCTATATAGAAACTAATCCACACGGGACCATGGCTTTTTTTCAGGTTGTATCAGGATGGAGTCTAAACTCCCTAACATGCTTAACCAGGCCTTACACAGCCTTAACTCTCCCGAGTCACCTGTCACCATTGTTCCAGTCATAGTTTACATCCATCCAGATGCAACTTATTTCAGCTCCTTTAACAGGCCACACTTTTTCTCCCCGGATCTGAAACCATCTTCCCCTGGCCAATTCCTATGCAAGGTTTTAGCTTAGGTGCCACTTCCCAGCTCCCCAAACCTGGCTTCCATGCCTTTCCTGTGTCCCCCATAGCACCCTGTGCCTCTCCAACGTAGTTTTCTCAAATTACGTGATAATTGTGGGTTGTCTTCTCCACCTGATTATCAACACCATGAGGGCAGGGATTGTCTGTCTCGCTCATCACTCAGTCCTCTGTGGTTAGTAGGGTCTGATACATAATAAATGCTCAATAAGTATCTACTGAATGAAGGACTCTAATGCAAAGCTTCTTCCAAGATATTGCGCTAACTCTTGACATTCTACAATTCCCCACCCCCGTTGCTGCTTCTGTCTCTTTCCTGACAGTTTTCAGTCTCTAGAGTATAGAGTTCACCCCCTCCTTCTGCTGGAACAGTAAAAATGTCACCCTGGGGTCGCCATCAGCCGGAGCAGCCTCAGTGGAATGAGGGGGTGTTACACAGTGGCGGCATCCTCTAACAGGCAGGACATCACCAGCCATGTGTTCACATCTCCTGGACTGCCTCTGCCTAGACTAGAGGCAGAACTTAACTTCAAAGAGGATTTTTTTCCTTTTTTTTAGGATTTCCTTTCTCAGGCTGGATCTTCCTTCAGTTCCCCCAAATCCTTGCTGTGCCTGGGATAGGATTCATTCATTCATCTCAGTAAACAAACATGTATAGAGCACTTATTGCATGCCGGGCCCTTTGTCTCGAGTGACTTGCAGTCTACTAGGAGAGGCAACCACCTAGAGACACAATTAGAAAACATATGAGCTGCAACTTAGGAGCCCGCCTGCCGCAACTAAGACCTGGCACAACCAAATGAATAAATATCAAAAAAAAAAATACATGGAAAGTAGGGGGTGCAGAGGAAGAAGCCTAATACAGCCTGAGAGTGTTCCTCCAGCCTCCTGAGACTTCCCTGGGTGATGCTCATTTTATTCTTTCCCAATCAAGCCTCTTCTCTCCATTCATTTCCTTTTTGGTGATTCCTCACGTTTCCTTCTGCCCTGGACACCTGGGCCCTCCTGCCCGCCAGCTTCCTGGTTCTTCTATAAATAGTAAGGGCCTCAAATATGTCAAAGTCCTCCTAGAAGATATTGCCTTCAGTCTCAGCTCCTCTATGCCCCTGTCATCCTTTGCTCACAAATGAGCAACTTAGCTGAACTCCAGGTTTAAGCATCCGAGGATGATGGGCTGTGTGACCTAGGAAGGGGCTGCCACCCTGTCACTTGGGTCTTCTATTTGTATGCAAGACCTAACACAGATATCTCTACAGCAGAGTTTTGCTAATCCTGACATAGAATGAACCCTAGAAGAGAGAAGGAGACTCCAAGGCTCATGTCTGAGGTGTCAAAATACTTTCTAGGGCAAGATCTTAGGGAGCGAGTTTAGCTGCATAGACTTTGAGGTCAGGCTGCTGAGCTTTAAATCCCAGCTCTGCTGCTGAGTGGCTAGCCATTGGCTGAGCTACTGATCCTCTTTAAGCCTGAGTTTCCTCAACCGTAGCGTAAGGGTAATATTAGCTCATCCTTCATGGTGTTTCCGCGAGGATTAGCTGAGATAATTTATGTAAAGCCCTCTGTACAGTGCCTGACACATAGCATCAATAAATAGCAGCTTTAGTCTCAGAAGCTTCTTTCAGATGTTGGGTAGCACAGTTCCCAAGCAAGACTCTGTAGGAGCCACATCTTGATGGGAGAGCCCAGAAGAAGGTATTTTTTAAGAGAGATGACATTGATGGATTCAGTCCCACTTTGGGACTCCATGTGCTGCCCTCCTCCTTTGATTTCTTGTAGGTGAGTCTTAGCTGGTGGCCCAGCATTTTACATCAAACAGCTCTAGGGGAGACACAGTCTAGAAAGTCTTCTATTCCAGACTAGAAACCTGGGGCTGAAGGGCAAGGACCAGCCAAGAGTGACCAGCTGTGAATCCCACCATCTATCCCAGGAGACAAACAGGAAAGACCCTGGACATTGTTGCTGCAACCTCCCCTGCAGGAACTGTCCTCCCATCACTGCCACCAGGAACTTGTGTTTCCCACTTAAAACTTGGCCCTGGAGGCCTCACCTCCTCCATGTCCTACTCCTTGCTTCTCCTGCCTGCTGCCCCCAAAACATAGTCAACGCATCAACCCCCTTAGGCAGCACCCTTCAGTAAAACGGAAACTGCTTTCCCACAAAGGTGCGGGTGCACACCTTAGACAGGGGGTGACGTGGGCAGTTGTCAAGGTTTCTGTCTGCCCAGCACCTTCTGAACACCCTTTTTACATTTGAGGAATTTCCCACCCTATGGATTCTGCCTCCCAAAGATAGAAACTAGAGCAGTCAACCTCAGCCTCCTTTGTAGCTAAGACACAGCAGGTGACTAAGGGGCAACAGGGATGGCCAAGGTCACATTCCTGGGTCAGATGTGGCATTGACACCGAAGGCAGCAGTGGTGGCGATAATCAGCTTCCTGGTAGTGATGCAAATTGCAACATCCAGTTGGCAGCAGCAGCAGTAACAGCAGTTTTCTCATTAGGCCAGTTCTACAGCCTGTAATGGAACACTATTCTGGAAGTGTAGCCTCAGGCCTGGTTCTCCAGGCTCCACCGATTCTGTGAGACACCCAATATCCTTGTACCAAACCTTTCCTGCTTATCATCCAGAATTGGCTTCTATTGCTTGCAATGAAGAACCTCGATTCTTACAGGTGAACATCACATGATGACAGCTTAGAAGTTGAGTTTTACTGAGATCTCTTAATAAATCTGCTCAGTTCCTTTAAATTCCTTGTGCCCCTGGCCCTGCCCCAAAGGAAAAAATCTCAGACTCAAGTGGTTTCTAGGCAAGAAGAGCAGGCTGTGGGCCTGCACTGTGGTCTGAGAAGGAATGAACAGCATCGGAGCATTTGTCAAAACAGCTTCTTCCACGGCAGGGGGCTGGGTTGTCTTGGTTGAGATGATTCCAAAAGCAGGCCCCAGGGGCCACAGCTATAGGCTGAGACCAAAGGTCTCTCCCAGGCAGCGGACACACACCAAGCAAAGAGACAACGGTCACACCTGAGTCCAGAGTTTAAGGGGTCTGAGACACCAGGCCGAGATGAGGCTGGAAGAGTGATGGGAAAGACTGAGAAGCTCAGGCCGACACAGCGGGATGTGTTTGTGATTCCCTGCCTGCAGCTCCTCCTGGCCAGAGCTTGGAAGCTGCCACCACTTTAAGCCCTTAAAGGGTCCTGGCACTGCTAACAGAAATGCTGGCAGCTTGCCTGGTTGAGGATAAACAAATTAACCTTCCCAGACTCCTGGGGAGCTGAAGAAGAAAGGCATGGCAGGCCCTGGGGCATGTGTCTACAAGCTCCCTGCTAAGGGCCTTCCTGTTTCCTGAAGAACCTCTGATCAGGACAACTGTCTCAGAGGGAGCTGGCTTCTAGGCTTAAGAACAGAGGGGAGATGAAGACACGGGGCAGCTGGAATGTGAGCTGTGGGTTTGGAGCCCCCTGAACAATCTCTCCCAGGCAACCGCCTGGCTGATGTGCAAAAAGAATCAAAGCCAAGCCGAGAGAGGGAGAGGGATGAGAGCCCCGATGGCAAAGTGTGAGGCCATGCACCCTCTGTGCCAGATCTCCTCTGGTTTCAGGAGCCGAGAAGCATCATTTGCTGTTCAAGCTAGTTTAATAGAGTGTTATACATGTTTCATGTTCTGCGTATGCTCGCCACTGATGTTAGCGGGGATGAGCCATCATTTCATGAAAGTTGAGCCATTGTACTTCTTCTGACTAGAGAGGCATCTCTTGTTCATGCTTTATCTATGAGCACCTCACAAAAGAGCCAAAACAAGCCAAACACCTACAAAAATACTTGCCTAAAGTCATGCAGCGAGTCTCAGCCTCTTGGAGAAATTGCAGCATTAAGTCTGCAGAAGGCTCCAGTCTAATTCCGTGGAGATTTAGTCAGAGAAAAGATCCAGGCCTCTTCCTCCCCTCTGGCCCTTGCCCTTGACCCTGGGAATCCCAGATTGCCAGGCTTGTCTCAGAAGATGCAGGCAACTGGCTGACTGCCCCTACCAAGTCCAGCGCTGCAGCAGTCACATCAAATGAGGCCCCCGCCATCGAATTTTCCTGGCTCCCTCCCACCTTGGACCATCCATTTTCAGGGCTCAGCTCCAAGCTGAGCCACACTCCCCGCTTTCTTTCCTTGGGATGCTGGCACAGAGCTCCAGGCCTTACCCAGCAACAACCTCGGCTTTGTTATCCTGGGGCATGGAAATTTCCCTCCCTGAGAGCATAAATCATCGGACTCACTAACACAGAGACCACCATAGTGCTGTGTCCTCTACTGCGGTCCTTGACAAGCCCCTGGAGGGTCTTCCCTGACTCCCCAAAGACTCATAGGGTCAGAAGGGAGGTCATCCAGTCCAACCTCCTACCCAGGACCCACCCTCTGCGGCCCTGACAGCTCCCAGCCTATGAGGGAGTCAACTCCCCAGAGGCAGCTGTTCCACTGCTGGCTTTTCAGCTGTTAGAAAGTTCTTTCTCCCATTGAGCTATAATTGATCTCTCTTCCACCCCATTTCCTTTTCTGTCTCATCAGAGATGCAATTCATTCTCACATCTATGGGACAGCCCTAAATTTATATGAAAATAGATTTTTTTTTCCTTAAAAAAAGAAATTCTCCACCAGCTGAGCAACCCATTTCCCCTCTTATTCCTTATGGTTTTGAGACCCATCACCATTCTATTCACCCTTGCCTGGATACTTTCCAGTTTATACACATTGGACTTAGTTGTAGCCTCAGAACCAGGAACTACTCCAGGTGAGATATTTAAAAAGTAAGATCCACATTAGTTAATTACAGTTTGATCCTTCTCTATCTCCCTCATTGGCAGAACTCTAGAGCTTGAATAGTTGGTGAGGCAGAAATGGCTAGTTGCCTCCAAATATCTTTTTCCTCTTCTTTAACTTAACAGAACCTAATTTTTTTGTTTGTGCTAGGCACATTGCAACCCAGGTAAAATATTTCAATTCCAATCATCCATTGAAGCTGTGTCACCATGCAACTACTTTCTAACCAAAGAGATGTAAGCAGAAATTACATAAGAAATTTCCTTGGAGCCTCCCTAAGAGTGACAGGGCAGACTCTTCTTTCTGCCTTCTGCTCCATTTGGTTTCTAGAACTCAGAAGTGATACCTAGAACTCTAGTCATCTTGGATCATGAGGACGAAAAGCTCACACAGGAGCAATTAGATGGAAGGAGCCTCAGCTCCAGACAGCACTGTGGAGCTGTCACCGCAGGACTGCCCAACTCCAGATTCATTTCATGCAAGAAAGAAACTTCTCTCTAGCAAAATATTTGAGGATTCGCTTAAATATGCATTCAGACTTAATCCTCAATTTATCAACTTAAAATCACTATAATGGGTTATATATTTACCCCAAGGGACTTCTCAACTAGATAATTCTGGGCACAGGAAACTTAAGGTCTCATCATAAATTCTTTTATTTTTTTAATTTTGTCTTTTCTTTTTTTTTTTTACACTTTGCTGAACACTCAGGGATAACATAAAGAGATTAGAACAAGAAAAACCTTAAACCAGTTTTTGTTTCCTAGGGCTTTGGTAGCAAGGTACTACAAACTTGGTGGCCTGAAACAATAGAAATTTATCCTCTCACAATTCTGGAGGCCAGAAGACTGAAATCAGTATCACGCAGTTGAGACCAAGGTGTCAGCAGGAACTTCCTTGCTCCCTCCAGAGGCTCTAGGGGGGATCTTTCCCTGGCCTCCTCCAGCTTCTGGTGGCTGCCAGCATTCCTCGGCTGTGGCCCCATCACTCAAATCTCTGCATCTGCATCAAACCTCCCTCTGCCTTTCCCTTACAAAGATATGTGTGATTGCATGTCAGGCTCACACAAACAATCCAGGGTAATCTTGTCATCTCAAGGTCCTTAATCAGTACGCAAAGTCCTTTTTTTGCCTTATCAAGTAACATTCCACAGGTTCCAGGGATTAAGACGTGGGTATCTTGGGGGCCATCATTTTAGCCTTCCACACCTGGATATTAAGCATGGCTCCTCTCAGAGCTTAAGATCTATGACCACAGTGATGCCTTACAGAGGTGTCCGTCCCCCAGCCGTTAGCCTGCTGCCACGCTGCAGAAACAAGCTTACCGTCCTGCACAGTGTCCTGGAGCACATCTCCTACAGCCAGGGTGTGAGTTCCCAACTCCTCCAGGCCCAGAGAGAGGAATCTGTCCCCCATGCTTGCCTCTGCCCGCTGCCTCATACCCTACTGCTAAGTCAGAAGCCCACCCACCCCACCGTCATCTCCTGTACCAGGATTGGCCTCTTCCTTGGATGATTGACAGTGAGGTTGCCCAAAGCAATGTGGTCCAGTCCTAAGGCTCTAAAAGTAAACCAGTCACCTTGGAACACAGTGCTGAAACATTCACCTATTAATTTATTCAAAGAAAGTGGAGGCAGTTCGGTGGCAAGCCTAGATTGGATGTGGAATAAAGGAGGTTTGAGCTATAACTTGGTCATTTGCCAGATACTTAACCTCTTGGTTTCCTTATCTGTAAAATGGAGATAGGAAGGAAAATAACACCCACCTTGTGGGTTGTTGTGAGAATTTTTTGTAAATGTGTGTGAAGCATGTAGCACCATGCCTGGCTCCCGGGAGAAGCTCGAAAAATGGAGTTTATGCTTCTTTCATTCTGTTTTCCCTCCGATAGTTGACTGAACATCCTACTGATGTTGGAGATGCAGTTATGACCCAGACAGTCTCGCTCTGCGGGAGCTCATGCCCCAGGTCTGAGTCCCACACAATTCACCGACAAGAGCATGAGTGCTCTGCCGTAGATTAAACACAGTCATGGGGAGGAAACCTTAAACACAGTCATGGGGAGGAAACCATTTGCTCTTGAGGCGCTTGGCTTTTCACCTTCTCAAAACAGGGAAGCACAGAAAAATTTACAGAAAGTGCATTTGTGTACATGGCCCCCCAGTGCAGTAGGATGGCCTGGAGCTGCTAGAAAGGGCACCCAGCCTTCACAGGATGGACCCCAGGCCACTGCATATTGCATTGGCCCTCTGCTCATTATTCATATGAGGAAAGGAGCCCCCAGTTTAGGAATTTTAGTTAAATGCTAAAAATTAGAAGTAAATTAATTAAGATATAACTTAAAAACACAAGCCTTCCCTCATCAACAGTTCCTAAGACAGGATAGGCAGCATTAATTGTTGCAATTAATTAGGCATTAAACTGATAATGGGTACAGCTGCTAACAATTAACAGCTAATTATGTCAAGCACTTTAACCATTTCACAAAAGAAATGGAAATTGTGGGGAAGGGAGAGGGAGATGAAACAAGAGAAAGCAGTTACCTTGCAAACAAATGAGATGCAGTTAGCTCCAAATGCGGCTGGATCCTGCTGTAGAAATGACAGAAAAAGTTAATACCAGCCCTGTCCCCAGCGAGGCGGAGCTGCACGAAAGCCACACATGAGTCTGCATTTGACCCGAGGAGACCTGAACCAAATTCATCTGAATGGTGAGCAGAGCGGGCCTGGGCCAAGCTGCCGCCTCAGTACTTGGCATATATTAACCACGTAATCCTCACAGCACTTCATGGTAGTTATAAGTTTTATTCCCTTTTTATGGGTGAGGAAACTGAGGCCCTGAGAGATTAAGTGACTTGCCCAAAGTCACACATTTCTAAGTATCAGAGCCTGGATTCCCACCCAGGCACATTAGCTCCAGGGGATACTCCCCCGAAAATGGACTTCACCAATTTGCTGAACTCTTAATCAAACCCAGAGAGCAATGTTTTGCTGAATCATGAGCTCAGCCAGTTAATTTTCAGGCAAAAGAAAAAGCACATTCTAAGCAGTTCAGACTGGAACTGAGCATTTTTGAAGTGTTAAAGCTGACAGAAATTCATAAATTCAAATCATGTCCAATCCAAACCAGTATTGCATTTGTGCTCTTAAGTGTAAGGACCTCTCTCCTTCTCCGTGAAACCTGTTATCCTGCTGGAATCGGCCAGGCAGCTCCTTGGAGGACCAAAAGATTCTCTTTCCCAGCGGATTTTGCCGTAAACATCAGTGGTTGGTTTTTACTCTGGGCTTTTGTTTCCAACAAGCTTTATCTTTATCATCTCATGGGAGAGGAAAGGCAAGGGAATAGAAGGATCAGGCCAAGCTAGCCACCCACCCATACACACATATGCGTGCATACGCACGCACACACACACAGAGCTTATTTATTTATGTATTTTTAAATATAAATTTATTTATTATTTTTGGCTGTGTTGGGTCTTCGTTGCTACGCGCAGGCTTTCTGTAGTTGTGGCGAGTGGGGGCTACTCTTCATTGCAGTGCGTGGGCTTCTCATTGCTGTGGCTTCTCTTATTGTGGAGCACAGGCTGTAGGTGCGTGGGCTTCAGTAGTTGTAGCTTGTGGGCTTAAGAGCGTAGGCTCAGTAGTTGTGGCACATGGGCTCAGTAGTTGTGGCTCGCAGGCTCTAGAGCACAGGCTCAGTAATTGTGGTACACGGGCTTAGTTGCTCTGCGGCATGTGGGATCTTCCCGGACCAGGGCTCGAACCCGTGTCCCCTGCATTGGCAGGTGGATTCTTAACCACTGCACCACCAGGGGAAGCCCCTATTTATGTTTTTTTTTTTAACTTTTTATTTTATATTGGAGTATAGTTAATTAACAACGTTGTGTTAGTTTCAGGTGTACAGCAAAGTGATTCAGTTATACATATACATGTATCTATTCTTTTTCAAATTCTTTTCCCATTTAGGTTGTTACATAATATTGAGCAGAATTCCCTGTGCTCTACAGTAGATCCTTGTTGGTTATCCATTTTAAATATAGCAGCACACACCTTATTTAGATGATATACTTAAAGAGGAGAGAGTTGCAGCAAAAGGGTCGAGTCTCCTTCTCCTTACTTAAAGCCAAGAAAGATAAGGGGCCTTACATGGTGTCTCACAGGATGGCAGATAAAGTCAGGACTGAAAACTTACAACCTCATGCTCTATCGGTACTCAAATTTAAGCCTGTGTAAGAATCACCTGCAGAACTTGTTGAGACACAGATGCCTGGGTTTCTTCCCCAGAGATTCCAGTTCAGGAGATTTGGGTGAGGCCCAAGAAATTGCATTTCTGATAAGCTCCCAGATCCTTATCGCAAGCCATCAGACCACATCAAGGCTCACTAACTGTCCCCAGAGTGGGGTCCTTTGCCCAGTCTGGGCCAATAGGCACAAGAGTTTGCGTTGGTCTCATTGATTTGGAAGTTCAAATTATGGTACTTGGTTGTGCTTGACCAGGACCTGTTTCTAAACAGAATCCAGTAAAAAGAGACAAACAGGCCTCCTGTTCCCACTCCCCAGCCCCACCTCCTGTCCCATGTAGCTTGAGGGTGGGAGGAGTTTTTTGTTTTCTGGGAGTGAAAAGGAAGCAATGCCACGTTAGAGCTTTACCAGGAGGACTTGGAGGCCAGAGGCAGCCCTGCCCTTAGTGATCCCATCCTTATCTCCCTCACCGGGACTCCCAAGGGGGCTGAGACCTGCCTTCTCTCTCCCTGAGGCAAGCCCTTCAGGTCCACCAACAATCCCCAGGGCCTTCTCTGGTCCTCCCCACCCATCACCTTTCTGGAGCTGGGATTAGGGGCTACCAGAGCCCCAAGACTAAAACCAGAGCTCTGGGGGCCACGTCCAGGGCCAGGAGCGGTCTTTCCAGAACACAGTATGGGCAGGAGGCTGGAGGCCAGCAGAGTGTATCATCCCTGTGCTGGCCGGTTTCAGGCTGCACTTTGGGGCTATGGCGGATGAGTTGCCTGAAAACATAGGCACAACTGAGGTAGAATCACCAGTCTTCTGCACCCCCAGTTTCCCCTCTTTTAGAATTTGCACCTTCTCCCTCAAAGGGGCTCAGAGCTTCAGTCTTGTTGTGGTAAAGGGAAGTTTCTGATAAAACTCAGACAATGGACATTGTGGACTTCATGTGTGATCTTTGCTAGGGTTACTTAAAAAGATCACGTGTGCACCTTCATACACTTTCAGGAGAAGTAGAAATTGTTCCCTTCTCTCTGAAGAGAAACAGAGAATGTAATGTGATTACCCTGAACACTTTTAAACAAAGTGTTTAAAAGACCTTTAAATGTGTAATTCTGCTGCTAGGAATTTACTCTCAGGAAATAATTGGACAAAGTCTCAAAGATGACTGTGCAAGGACATTCATTGCCGCATTATTTATAACATCAAAAAATGTAAACAAGTTAAAGGAGCAAATAAAAATTGGTGTTTGGCTAAACGAGCCATAGGAAATACACTTCCTGAAATATTATGCAGCTAATAATGGTATTGTAGAAGAATCCTTATAAACACAAGAAAATGTTCATCATAATAATGCTGAATTATAAAATGCAGCCTATAAAACAGTATGTGTAGAATACTCTTTTTGTAAAACAGTATGTGACTCTGTGTGTGTGTGATTGTGTGATTTCTGGAGGGAAAAAAAAAAACAAACAAACACTGAAAGGGCCTATACCAAGAGGTTAATAAGTGGTTATCTTAACATGACGAGTATATAGGAAATATCTGGATTTTCTTCTGTACTTTTCAGACTCTGTTGAACATATAACAAAGTCTTAAAAAAATCATAGAATCAATAAAATAATTACTAGTGATATAATTTCAGGTGACCTGAATGGGCCATGATAAATATTTTGGGGTAGATTCCTCTTGTTTCTGAAACCAATTCCCATACAATAAACTTAAAAGAATAATTATAAATACACATGATTTTTTTTAATCTGCACGCACAGGCCAATGTGCTAGCGTAAGTATAAAACAACACATCTTCTATACATAATATACATATTCATTGGTCCCTACACCCCTTCCATCCCCCACTCAGGCAAAAAAGATTTTTTTTTCCTCCGAAATGTCTCCTAGCAGCCAAACACAGGCACTGCTAATGAATATTAATTGACCTAACATCTTGTGGTGATGAAACTGTGCACATTTCCCTGTCTCATTTGGTTGCTAGGGAACCATGTGAGACAGCCATGGGGCCCTGGGACCTAGACCTGTTAAGTGCAAGGCAGGGTTAAACAACAAATCAGAAATACTCCGCCTGATTAATTGTGTATGCCAGCAACACTGTGTGTGTATGTGGTGCTGTCAAAGAAACAAGAAAAAAATAAATATCAATAGGCAGTTTGGCAGTGGGTTGGCAAGCTGGTGGAGATGGGGGTAGGCTCTTGACATACTGCAGCCCCCTCCTCAGGGGTCTCCTGGAAATATCCTTTCTTCTTGAGTCCCCTTCGTAGGGATCCACTGGCACCACTGTTCCTCCCTCACCATTCTTCAAGGTCTAGGGTGGAACCATGCAGTTGGTGCTGGAGACAACACCTGGGAAGGGGAAGGAGGGAGTGTGATCGTTGGATGTAATTACCCTGAAATTGTAGGCATCATCTCCCACCATCCCAGGGATCATATCAGATGCAAATAAGCTGCTGAGTGAACCTGGCCTGCTTACAATTTTCCTTCCGCACCTGCCTCTGGCTCTTCTTCTTTCCCCCTCTCTGTCTCTCTTCCCTTCTGCCCATTCAACTAGTAGAGAACTTCTCCTTACTGGTGTTAGTCCCTGATCTGACCACCTCGTCCCCCGTGCTTCACGCAAAGCACACTTCATTGCCCTGGTTTCTGGAAGACAAGCTTCACGGAGCCTCCCTCACCCCCTAACTCTCCTACTTCTCCTTCTTCCTCCAGTCTTATCCTTGGAAGCCCTCACTCTGCACCACTTTTCCTGACCATTCTTTCTTTCCTTTTGACTAGACACCCTTCCTAGAAGATAAAGAAGTCCTTGTGCTTGGTTCCCTTCCTGTGATATGCCCACAGGCATGTCAAAGGCTTTCTCTGTTCTGTTTGGCAGGCTCCCTATGGGGAGGGTTGGGCTCCAGGCTCAGCATCTACAGGCTTGGCTGGGAAACAGAAGGGTGAGCTCTGGTCCCTTGGAAGTGGAAGGGAGTGAGGCTGGGGATGGTGGGGACCCTCACTGGGGTTTCATCTGGTTTTCACTCAAGTCCCTGAAACCAAATACAACTATGACGATTAATTTCCTTCCAAAGACTGTTCTGCAGTCCATATAAATAGCTATTTAAAATATGTCCAGGGACTTCTCTGGTGGCGCAGTGGTTAAGAATCCACCTGCCAATGCAGGGGACATGGGTTTGATCCCTGGTCCGGGAAGATCCCACATCTCGCGGAGCAACTAAGCCCGTGCGCAACGACTACTGAGCCCGCACGCCACAACTACTGAAGCCTGAGCGCCCGAGAGCCTGCGAACCACAACTACGGGGCCCACATGCCGCAACTATGGAAGCCCGCACGCCTAGAGCCCATGCTGCACTACAAGAGAAGCCATTGCAGTGAGAAGCTGCACACTGCGATGAAGAGTGGCCCCTGCTCGCCACAACTAGAGAGAAAAGCCCACGTGCAGCAAACAAGACCCAACACAGCCAATAAATAAATAAATAAATATGTTTTTAAAAATATGTCCGTATAAAAATTATGTTTTTTCTTTCTATTTCCATCCATTTATTCATTTCACAAACATTAATTGACCACTTACTCTCTGTCCAGAATTTTCTCTGGGCCCTGAGTGGATTCCATGGTGAATCCAAACAGACACAGTCCCAGCCGTTATGGAGCTTAAAATATTATGAGGAAGCAAAAAAGCAATCAAATACCCTCATATATGGATATAAAATCACAGCTGAGGTAAGCATGGTAAGGAGAGGCATGTGGAGCACGGAGGGAAGGGCTGCTCACCTCATCTTGGGGACCAGGGACGGTCCTGAGGGCATTGACTCCATTTCCTGAGCAATATTAACCTCACCATCACTACCCTCCCTGACCTCATCATGTTTCTTCTTCCTGGGTGGAGAGGAGGATGTGGGGTTGGAAAGAGGCTCTTAGCTCTTCTAAATCAGAGAGAAAAAGGAAATCACTTGTTTTCTTCCTTTCCTTCTCTCCTCTCTTTCTTCTATAGTTGAAAATGTTGAATTCTCACAAAGATTCCAAAGGAAAATCCATGTCATTAAACACACAGACCACTTTCTACAGAATGGATCCTGGTGGCTGCAGGCTTCTTTATTGGTGAAGGGTGTGTGGAGCAGAGGTGATGGGTGTGTGTGTTCAAGATTAGAGAAGCCAAGAAGTCAAACGGCTCTGTCCCAAAAGGAGAAGGGTAGAGAGGCATCCTGAAGGAAGGAGAGGTGACCCCAGAGTGAAAACATGGGGACGGAGAAGCCAACAAGAGGCCAGATGCTGGTGGCCAACAGGGGAGACCAGGGAGAGGACATCAAAGGAGAGCCTGGGGGACAGAGCAGCTGTTGCCTTCTCCAGTTTCTACTACAAGATCTTAAGTACAATCTATGTTTCCCAAATACCTTCTGGAACAAATTTAGGAGGAAGAGTTGAGTCTACTTTAAGGTTAGTTTGGAAGGGCAGAAGCTGCCCTCTGCTGCAGCTGGATAACCTCAGTATTGAAAGGGATCCAAGTCTTCGCCAGGAATCCTCTCCCCTATTTCTCCGGATAGACAGCTGGCTTCCGTTTGAACACAAAGTGACTGGGCAATCACTCCTTCCTAAGGCAGTTCTAATGCTGAGGATGCTTTCCTTATAGTGAGAGCCAGTCTACCTACGACATCCATCCCCTGGGCCATGGTCTTCACTGGGAAGTTACATAGACTAGATTGGCTCCTCATCATGTGAGAGCCCACTAGATCCATAAAGACAGTCTTCTCATGCATATCACTGTCTTCACTCATCCATGTATGCATTCCCTCTCCAAATGCTCCCTGCAAGCCTGCTCTGTGATGTGCAGTGACTGGGCCTTGGCAAGACAACCGTAAAGAAAGCCAGACTTGCCCCCAGCAGCCCAGAATTTCCTGTGGGAGTCAGAGAGTGTGTGGACAATGTCAACACACATTAGAAACTGAGAGAAGGGCCCATCCTTCTAGGGCATTTTAAGAATCCACTAAAATGAAGTTAGCTGTATTTTTATGAAGTTATTTTTAGTGTACAAGGTTCTAGCTGTAGCTTTTCCATCCCAGGCCGTGATCCAGAGGGGAGCATTGTAACTGAGAACAAGGCGGTCCAGCAGGCCAGAAGGAGGAATGCCAAGCTGGTGGATAGATTCTGCCTTCTAGATCCAACCACCCCACACACAGCTGTTAAGAGGCAATCCCTTGAGCTGTTACCTCAAGAGATCAAGTCTCCAAAGAGGAGTTGGGGAGAAGGGAGGGAAAATAGCTCCCTGGCCCTCTGGCCAAGTCAACAAGGAAGATGGCATCTCTCCAGTCCATGTCCTGAGTTCCCCCCTGGCCCCTCAGGACCTCTGATTCTTACAACAGAAACATCCCACCAGGCACCAAGGAGTAGGACGTAACAGCTGGGATTTTTCTACGCTGGAGACACTTGGGGGCTTTGAATTGGTTCTCTCTCAGCTCTACCTCAGGAATTTGAGGCACAAGCTTCTTGGCTGGCCAGTTGTAGAACTGGTAGTCAGCAAAATAAGAAATGCCTGGAAAATGACCTTGGTTAGACACAGGTTTACTAAACTCTTGCCAAGTGGTTCAAGCCTCCCTCAGTTTGTCCGACTGGCAGAGTTCTGAAGGCCCAATAACCTTCAACCTAGGGAAGAAGGCACTTGGTTCTGTAGGCAGCAGAAGTGCCAAGCGTGGACCAACCTAGCCACCAGCAGAGACCCATTGCCTGCGGAGGCTAGACCACTGCCCACAGCCACTGCTGCCCTTTGTTGTCTTAGAGGATGGAATCTAGGACAACAAAATACTCAAACATTTCTGTTGATTCCATTATTTGTTTTGGCTTTGGGAATCAACCATTAATTATAGAGTCCTGGGGCCCAAAGTGGTTTTGAGATAGCATCTTGTCTTTACTCTACCTCCTTACCGAGCCATCTTAAACAGGGGAGGATCTGTCCTCCACTAACATAAAAGTAAACAAATGTGGGAATGTAAAGCAGTGTGGCCACTTTGCAAACCAGTTTGGCAGTTCCTCACAGTAATAAACATAGAGTTTTGACCCATCTATTACACTCCTAGATAACTACCCAAGAGAAATGAAAACATATGTCCACAGAAAAGCTTATATGTGAATGTTCATAGCAGCATTACTCATAAGAGCCAGAAATGGAACCAGCCCAAATATCCATCATCTGATGAATGGATAAACAAAATGTGGTATATCTACCCAAATAAGGGAATATTATTCATCAATAATAGGAATGAAACACTGTTACCTGCTACAACCTAGGTAAACCTTGGAAACATTATGCTAAGCAAAAGAAGCCACTCACAAAAGGCCACATATTGTATGATTTCATTTATGTGAAATGTCTAAAATAGGCAAATCTATAAAGAAAGAAAATAGAGTAGTGATTGCCTATGGCTGGGAGGCAGGGAAAGTAGGGGTTGGGTGTGGAGTAAATGCTAATAAGTATTCTTTGGGGGTTGATAAAATATTCTAAAATTGGATTATGGTAATGATTGTACAACTCTGTAAACTAAAACCCATTGAACTGTGTACTTTAAACAGGTTTACTTTATGATATGTAAATTATATATCAAGAAAACTAGAAGGAGGAGGAGGGGGACAGGGTGGGGGGAGGAGGAAGAGAAGAAGAACAAGGAGAAAATTTTTTTTGTTGTTGTTGTTTTTGTTTTTTTGCGGTACGCGGGCCTCTCACTGTTGTGGCCTCTCCCATGGCGGAGCACAGGCTCTGGACGCGCAGGCTCAGCGGCCATGGCTCACGGGCCCAGCCCCTCCGCGGCATGTGGGATCTTCCCGGACCGGGGCACGAACCTGTGTTCCCTGCATCGGCAGGCGGACTCTCAACCACTGCGCCACCAGGGAAGCAAGGAGAAAAATTTTAAAGCCACAGACGATAATTTTCTGATGCCAGGGGTAATATACTCTAGTCCCCGGACAGTGCATGCCTCAGTGTGTGTGTGTGTGTGTGTGTGTGTGTGTGTGTGTGTGTGTGTACTCCCTAGGCTCAGTCAGGAACACTCCCCGTATAGTAGACTGTTATTATTTTGGTGGCCACCAATAAGCAATGCCTTCTTGACATCACACCGTCTTTGTGTAGTCCCCTCCCACAGGAACTCTGGGCTCAGCCGTTGCCTTGCTTTGATCAATTGCACATTAGCAAGAATGACTCAAACAGGCTGAATTAGTGCTTGCACACTGAGGCTTGTCCTCTTGGAATGCTCTCACTTGGATCCCTGAGCCACTATAAGAATAGGTCCAGCAACACAGAAAGACCACATGGAAAGAGAGAGAATGCCCCAGCCAGCCCCCAACTACTCCAGCTACCCCAGCTGAGGGGGGAAGCCATGGAGTGAAGAATTCATCTTGGGTAGTCTAGCCCCAGCAGCCATTCACGGAACCAAAGAACCACCCAGCGAAACTCAGCCCCAAGTGCAGAATCATGAAAAATGAAACATCGTCATTGTGTAAGCTATTAAGTTTTGCAGTGGTTTCTTATGCAATAAATATCAAAGTACCCAGAAAGACCTGCCAACCTCCACTCTGTCACTCACTGATTTGATGATGGACTTCACTCTGATGCCCTTGAATTCTATGATGGATCTAAGGAGAAGCACAATTTTAATGTATGTGCAACGTGCCACTTGTCACTGTTGTTTAGTGCAATTTAACACAATATTTGTCTGATTGGCATATCAGTTACTTCGCATCACTGAGAACTGGCTGTACCGGGACTCTGTGCTTGGCAATGAGAAGATTGATTATGGTTATTATACTAATGGCTGGAAAAATGAATTTCATCAGGAAAGTTGTTTTGTAGCTGCAGTGACGGGCCTTGTGTGTTTACTCATGAAACACCATACTGCACACTGAGTGCCAGTCCTAGAGGACCCTGGGCCTGGGGTGCTGGAGCTGATTAGACACACCTGCGATGAGGGATTAAAGTGCCACCAAGAGACAGAAACACTGTTTTAAACCTTTTCTCCAGAGTCTTTTCACTTTTCCCATTGATTGGATCATCTTAACAGGCAGAGTGTTTGGGAAAACAATTTCATCTATCTCCACTGCTGGGTGGCCCTACCCTCAAAAGACGACACGCGTAGGAACTTCCAGAAACATGTGGCCTTGCTAACTGTCCCGAGTCATCTGTTTGCCTGTCCTGTGATTGCTGCAGTATGTGTCTGTTTTGAAAATATGAGCAGTACACATGGTTTCTTGTGTAATGAAACATTTTGCCAGTTAAGACTATGCCAGATACAGGGCTGGGTTTGGAGTCTATTTGAAAGGTTGGAATTTAGATGGATATTTTAAAAGGTAAACCTGGAAAATCTGGAGCTACAAACAATATTTTCTCTCCCTAGCAGGTCCTCATCACCCAATTCAATTAACTGCCTCATTTCCCACTTTATCTCATCACAGTTACAGTTTTGCACCTGAAGTGCAGGGTCTCGGTAGAAGGGAGGTCGCCTTTGTGCTAAATTGAAGGCTTGTTTCGGATTCTTTACAACAGGTCGGAGGAACTGCTGGTCCTCCCTGGACCCAGCTTCTCCACGACCTCATCAGACTCCCCGAGACCTCCCAGGACCTTTACCACTGAAGAGAAAAAATGAGAATTGCCGGATGGTTCTTTGCAGCGGCCAAGCTCTCACGATAACACAACATTAATGAAATTCACCTTCCCAGCCCTTTAATTGCTTCTAGTAGCACTTCACTTACAATCAATGTTCTTCTGTCCCCACTGCAATTTTCTTGTTTTGAAAAAGAATTCTGTGACACATGCTTCTATTAGAAGACATAGGACTGGCCGCACTCCTTAGCACCCCGTGGATCGGCCCCACCTGAAAATGCGCACACACCAATGATCAACAAATGGAAAGGGCATAACAGCTGAGAAGGAGTCTCTGTAATTGAGTTGCATAATGAGAGGAAACAGAAGAAGAGCTTCTGTTATTAATGACACAGTAATTGGAGGTCACCCAGAGAGAGCCCTGCAACACTCAACATTCACATTAGCTATGCACAAAAGCCATTGTAGATCTTTCTAAAGGACTAATGTGGGCAGTAGTGAGGTTGTTTATCAGATTTGTCTGGTACCAGCAGAATGTCCTTCCACCCTAGGGTGAACTGGGCCAGCCTAAAGCACTTCTCCATGAGAGAAAAATTTTTGATTGGAGTCAGGGGGTAATTAATGCAAAGTCCAATTGTACACCATGAACTCCAGAGCCATTTTTTAGACATTTTCTTCTATACAAAATATATGCAAGTGGTTCCCTCCTAAGGAACAGGGAGCATTATATCCAAGCCAAGGGTGGGACTGACAGGCACAGGGGGCAGAGTCTAGGAAGTGTGTCCAATTGGGTATACGGGTCTCATCAATCCCATTTGAAAAAATAATCCTCAGTTCTTTCCCTCTGCCCACCCCTATCCCCTGGGCTGGATTGAGGGAAATTCATTATTGTTTAATGAGTCAATATCAAATTCTAATAAAAAGGTAACTTTTTAAATCCCACTGTGTGGACGGCTCATTATCACATCCAGATAACTCTTGAGTATATTAAAATTGTTCATTGTCATAAATTATAATAGTATCAAAATAGATTTCTTTTGCAAAGGAACTTCCATTAGTATGATTTATATAACCACCACAAAATGAGATTTGCACATGGATAATGTGGAGGTGATGTTATTAACACCTCGTGTGGGTCAGATTTTTAGGCTCCTTTAAGCATCCAGGCTAACAAGACACTCTTCCAACTAAGGGTGTGGCTGCAGATGGGACTCTGCACATTGCAGGCTTGTTCTCGAAGCTTCCTGGCTCCACTGCTCTCTCCGATTTCCTCCCCCTTGTGCCTACCCGAACTCCATAAATTAGAAACACAAGACAGTTCTGACTCACTATCACCTTCACAAAGGAAAACCGAAATTCAGACCTAGCCACATGTGAGATTGCAAGGAGCTTAAGGTCAAAGGCTGTGTCTCTAGTGCCCCTGTTCCAGCTACAGCCTCAGGCATGGTAGATCCTGGGAAACTTTCTAAAATGAGTTAAGTGAATAAGGTGCAAATATAAGATCTTTATTTCTACTTGCATTAAACCAGTAGGTAAGGGGCTCCTCCAAGTCAGGGACTATACTGGGTTGAATAGTGCCCCCTCCAAATTCATGCCCAATTGGAATCTGTGAATGTGACCTTATTTGGAAATAGGGTCTTCGTAGATGTAATCAAGTCAAGATGAGGCCATACTAGATGAGAATGGGCTCTAAATCCAATATGATTGATGTCCGTATAAAAAGAGAGATATTTGGACACAGAGGGATATTGCACATGGCTGAAAAGACCATGTGAAAACAAAGACAGAGATTGGAGTGATGCATCTACAAACCAAGGAATGCCAAGGATTGTCCACATCCAGCAGAAGCTAGAAGAAGCAAGGAAGGATTCTTCCCAAAATCTTCAGAGGAAGCATGGCCCTGTCGACATTTTGGTTTTGGACTTCTAGCCAACAGAATTGTGAGAGAATACATTTCTGTCATTTGAAGACACCCAATTTGTGACACTTTGTTACAGCAGCCCTAGGAAACTAATACAGGGACCCTTGGGGGAAGGTATTTGATGCCTCCCTCAGGGTCCAGAGACGATCCCAGAAGAACTCGGTAAGAAAGCAGACAAGAGTAGACCACTTTCTAGGAGGCTTGTGTAAGAAGGAAGGGCCGTGTTGGCACCATCTGCCGGTTCTGCCCTCACCCCTTTTCTTCCAGTCAACAGAAAGAAGAGACACAGGTCACCCGCGGTGACTCACCAAACATTCTTGCTTCACAGTGCTTTGACCTCCATCATCCCCATGGCCTTTACCCCCAAACACACCAGGCTCCACACCCCTAACTCCATGCTTCCTGTCTAAAAAGCCTAATACTACTCCTCTGTGCTTAGCCTCCCACCCTGACGGCCATCTCACTACAGTAATCACATGTATTCATCCATTTGTTCAATTCATCAATCTAGAATCGGGCACCAAGACAATTCAGGTATGACCTGGCATAAATTTGGTCCCCTCTGAGGTCACCCTGCAGGTGTGAGTTGCTGTCTGTTCTTCCGAGGGTCGTGAGCAATGCTGTCCCATGTAACTTTCTGTAATGATAGAAATGTTCCATGTCTGTGCTGTCCACTAGTCACTAGTGTGACTAAGAAACTGAATTTTTAATCACATTTAATTTTAACTTAAATTAAATTTAATTTAAATAGTTATTATATGTGGTTCATGGCTACCGTAGTAGATTGTTCAGGTCTAGAAGCAATTTTTTAATCAGACACAAACACACAGACACAAAGAGCCCTAGAGATATCACACACACACTCACACATACCTCCCAAGGATGAACATTAATTCTCAGAGCATAAGAAGGAAAAGAAACCTTACTAACTATTCCATAATTTGCAAGGCCATCTCAGCCCACAATGGAGTTAATAAACTACATCATTATGAACACCAGTATTAGTTTAATTCTTCTCCCCCAATCCCCAAACTCCTTTCAAATTGTACCCCTTTGCACCACTGAGAATAAAAAATGGACCTATTACCAACCTCCCACTCCTTAATGGCTGTTCCTTCAGCTACATAAAGACCCTACTGATGATGTGAAATCACCATTTACAAGGGCTTGATTGAGAAAGTTCTTAAACAAGGTGCCATTCTTTTTCCCAGTCTGGGGGAAGGTTAATTGGAGGAGGGGAGATTGCTCCTCCAGTTGCTGTGATTCCATCAATAATCCCCTCAGCTTTCTCTCTAGCCACTCTCTTTCTAGAGCTTTCACCTCAGCAGCATAAAGTGGCGGGTTTGAATCTCACCTCTGCTATTTTCCTGGATCTGATTCCAACCTCTGTTCCTCACAAGCATGTGAGTTTCATCAGTTCTCAGAGCATTCACAGTAGGGGTCAAATGCACACTACCTGTGCAGAGTAAATGGAGAAAGGAATATGAAATGCCTGGTCAAAATCCCTATTTCTCTCTCTCTCCTTTCCTAAGTAGGCCTTCTTCAAGAGAAATCTGCATCCTCCCTATGCACTGATATTGAGAAGTTGGGAGACATCTTCCATAAAGCACGTGCAGGAAGCAACAGCCCCATGCTGGCTCGATTAGGACTCACCACGTGGCGCTGAACACCCAGATGCTGGCGGCTATCCAAATGGCCGATGTTTTCCCCCCGTATCGCCAAGGGAGGAAGCGTGGTCTGGGAAGAGTTGTGTGTGTGGTTTGCTCTGATCACAGTAATGAAAGCATTACGGCGTGGAGTGGAAGCTACACAGACTTCCTGGTCCAGCACAGTCAGATAGAAAGGTTTTCAGCTTCTGTCTCCACACCGGCAGGCCTCTGGTCCTGAAATAAGCTCAGGGCTTGTTTCTCTGACTTGGATCATAGCCAAGAGAGCCTTTTAAGATTTTTCACATCTCAGGGCGGCTCTCTGTAGAGCCCTGTTTGATCAATAATAAAGCAGCCATCCAGACACTCTGGCTGAGCACAAAATGGAGCTTGATTTTCAGAGAGACACCAATGTGGAGGATGATTCCTGGGGGCACTCCGCTTCATGCAGATGCAGGGCTGAGTTCTGGGTCTGGTGACACCTCAGCTAAGTCCCCTGGCGGGAGCACGAGTGACTGTGACAATGGAAATGCCTGGGTTGCCTGCTGGTGATTTCACCCTTCACGTGGTTCGTGGGCTGCAAGGATGGCGGGAGTCTCTGTACTTTCTGCCTGTGCACAGGGCAAAGGTGGACCAAGGCTGTGTTGAGTGGTGCCCCTCTGCCATCCCCCATTGTCACCCTCCCCCTCCCTCCCCCTAACCCAACAGAATATGTGTTAAAAAAGAATTGCATTTCAATGCATATGAAAAATACATAGGGCTTCCCTGGTGGCGCAGTGGTTGAGAGTCCGCCTGCCGATGCAGGGGACACGGGTTCGTGCCCCGGTCCGGGAAGATCCCACATGCCACGGAGTGGCCGGGCCCGTGAGCCATGGCCTCTGAGCCTGTGCGTCCGGAGCCTGTGCTCCGCAATGGGAGAGGCCACAACAGTGAGAGGCCCACGTACCGCAAAAAAAAAAAAAAAAAAAATTATATAAATATGTCAGATACACTTTCTCCTTTTTAAAATGCTTATTAATTTATTCAACAAATATTTACTGAGTTTACTGAATGCCAGAATCTGTATTAGACCCGGGATACAAGAGGGAGACAGACATCAGAACAAGTCTTTGCCGTGAGTGTTAAAATAGATGCCAGGCGGTGAGGTGTGATCTTTGGAATCAGACAGATGTGGGTGTGAAGGCCAGCACTCCAGGGCACCAGTCCCCAGGCTCCCAGTCCTGTCCCACTGGCCATTCTCTTTTTGTATTTTGTTGCTGGTTCCTCACTGTCTTCCCCACCCTTAAGCAGAGAAAGGGTCCCAGGCTGCAGCCTTCTCTTTTCCAGCTATACACACTCCTCAGGTAATCTGAGGGCTTCAGATATTATCTCTATGTTATGACTCTCACTTGTTCCTTGAGGTTTGAGAAATTGATTTCTCATGCCCTGACCTGTTCTCAAAACTCCAGACTCATATATCCAACTGCCTACTTGCCATCCCCCTTCGTCTCCTTGTCTGCTGGAGATCTCACACTTGAACGGCTCCCAAAGTGACCCCCGTCTTTCCTGATGAAGCCCGCCCCTCCCACGCTTCCCATCTCAGCTGATGGCAGCAGCACCCTTCTAATTGCTCAGGCCAGGACCCTTGGAGTCATCCTTGACTCCGGCCCTCCCCCACACCCCACATCCAATCCATCAGCAAATCCTTTTAGCTCTGCCTCCAAGACCTATCCGTCACTGTTACGGCCCTAGCCTAAGGCCTCACTGTCTCTCTCCCAGCTTATTATAATAACTTTGTAACTGGGCTCTCTGCTTCTGGCTCTGCCTGCCCACTTAATTCTCAATAAGTGTCCAGACTTATCCTTTTAAGACCTAGACAGACAACATCACTGCTCTGCTCCAATCCCTCCAATGGCTTCCCATCGATCTGAGGAAATGACCCAGGGACCTCACTCCTGCACCTACCCTCTTGCCATGCTGCATGCACATTGCCTTCCTGCCTTATCCTTGAACATGCTGTGTAGGGTCTTCTCCTGCCGTAGGGTCTTCTCTTCCCCCAGGTATCTTCAGGGCTCTCGCCCTCACTGTCTTCTACTCTCCGCTAAATGTCAGTGAGGTCCTCCCCTCACCACCCTCTAAAATAGCACCCCACCTCCCACGTACTCTCTGTAAACTTAACTTGCCTTGTTTTGCTTCACAGCACTATCCCCTATGGCACAGGTAGACTGGGTTTCTTATTTGTTTATTGCCTTTTTTCCCTTGCTAGCATCCACTCCATAGATCAGATTCTTCTTGTGTTACCCAAGACTGTATTCCCAGAGCCTAGAAGACTGCCACCACGTAGCCGGAGTTCAATAGAGGTCTGTTGAATAGATGAACAAGTAAAATAACTTTTATTTAATAATAATGGAGAAGAATCTAAGATGCCAGATGCCTGCCCAGCCCAGGGTCCACTTCTGAGCAAAGGAGCCACAAGCAGTTCCTTCCACATGGTTTGCCATGTTCTGGATCATGTGACCCTGTGAGCCTGGCCACTGCTGATTGAACCAGAGATCTGCAATGCTGGCCTCTCCCCACTGCAGCCCTGCCTTTCCCCACCTCCCTTCTCCCTGTTCCCCAGACAGCTGACACATTTGAACTAAAATGATGCTGCCCAATAGAAATATCATGGGAGCCATATGTGTAATTTTAAATTATCTAGTAACCATGTTTTTAAAATGGAACAAGAGACAAGTGACATTAACTGTAATAATATATTTTATTTTACCCAATATATCTAAAATATTATCATTTAAACAAATAAGCAATATAAAATATTAATAAGGTACTTTCCATTCTTTTGTACTAAGTCTTCAAAATCAAGTTTGTATTATACAGTTAACGAGACATCTCACTTCACACTTGCCATGTTTTCAAGTGTTCAGTGGCCACATGTGGCTAGTGGCTCCCATGTTAGACAGTGAGGCTCTAAGAGGGTCACATTTCATGGTCAGGATCAATGTTTGTCTTCTTCGCTTCTGCTTCCTTTCTTCCAACTAGTTGGTTCCATAAGTGGGTCTAGCTTCTCAGATGATACTGGATGTTTCCCACCTGGCAGGGCTCATGCCCTTGAGTCAGGCCTGGCTTCCCTCCTCCATCCTGCATTCCAGCCTCTCCACCTGAGAAGACTGTTTGGACAGACTCAGGGGGAAGAAGCTGGAAGCCTCACTGAACACCCTCAGCTCCAGCCACATTTTCCAAGGCCATCTTTACCATCGTGTGGTAGACAAGGTAATGCTTAATACAAATAGTGCTTTGCTTTCCATTTGGTTCTTTTCCTTTCTGGTATCTTCCCTTAGCAGGGGAACCCCTGAGTAGAGAAGGAATGAACGGTAGGATTCAGACACCAAAATCCCATCTGCAAGACCAAACAGGTTTCTGACTCATAACATGACATGACTTGGCAGGAAGATAATGACAAAAGAAGGTTCCATCCTGCACGATGATTTAACTGGCCCAAGGGGGTCCTCTGAGATAAGCTGTAGGGAAGGCAGGAGTGGAGAAACTTCAGATGGAAAGAAGAAAGCAGTATCCATGGGATTTGAAGTTATGAGTGAAGAGCGGCCCTGAGGGGTAGAGAAGCTGAGTACAGGGAGGGAGGTTTATCACACTCTTTAAAGAATAAGCTGTTAAAAGAAAGCAGAAGCTGACCCACAAGGAAAGGAGAGACCGCTGGAGTGGCTGTTTCTTCTGGACAACATTCCTGGTCTGCAGGAAGTCTGCCTGCAGTGTTTTCTGTGGTCCCCCACCTGCCCCTGTGTCCTGCAACACATCACCAGCATCTGGGGCATCCCAAATGCACCTCTATTCTTTATTACCCAGAAAGGCTCACTCCTCCTTTTCCCCACAAATGGCTAAGGCTCTGTTGATTGGACAAAATTGTTTCTGGCTCCTGTATTCCTTGACCTTATTCTATCCCAGAGCTCCTCAGCTATTCAGAGAAACAGCATTCCAGAGACCCATTCTCTCTTTGTCTTCAGAAATATCTGGACATGCCTGAATGCCAGGGGTGGGCACTTAAATTCAGGCTGGGAACTCCCCCCCACACATGCTGGTAAGTGGAGGGATGGGTATGGGAGCAGAAAACCCAGCTCTGGCTCTGGCCTGGTGAGATGGCACCATGCTGTCTACCTCATCACCCAGCAGGGCCCTGGACCAGGCTACTCAGACTCCACTACCACCACTAGTGCCCTTTATAGTCAATGACTTAGCAACACTTGGCTCCTTTCTTTGCAGACCTTATTATGGAACACTTGTTAAGCAGTTGTTATTTAAAGTTCTCTGCTGGGTATTATAACAAGGGGGGGTAGGTTAGCTTATGTAGATGTGGTGCTTTGCCCTCTGGGAGCTTGAAATCTTATTTCAAAGAGAAAATAAGAAAATTTTACCTGGGAAAGATGAGATGATATCATTCCCCATGGTTTAGACTTTGGTCTCTGAGAGCCTCTGTTGCCTGTATTAATGTTCTGGCTAACACCATAATTGCTGCCAGTTGGAGTATACTCTGTATTGTCAACACATTCCTTGTGGATAATCTGTGCTAAGCCACCCTTTAAAGCTTTCTTTGCTATTATTGCCTCCTCTCCTTAATTAATTCCTTTGTTTAACGTCCATGCAATATTACCAACATGTTTCATTTTATTCCTAAATGCAGCCTGTAATCCAACAAGAGATGGAAAAAAAGAAAACAAAACACCTAATTACCTTGAAACAGTTTGCCAGTTAGTTCTTCAGCACTTGCAGCACTCTTCTACCTCGTTTTTTGTCACCGTCGCCCCAGCACTCATCTCTGACAAAGAAAACAAAAGGGAATGAATAGAACGATCTCAACAAGAAGACAGCCTCTCTGGTTTATACATGGCTGGAGTGAGAGAGATGCCGTCTGCACTCCATGCCAGAGGCAAAGGGAATGAGGAAGAACTGAGCAGTGCCGACGGAGGTATGCCACGAAGAGGGACCTAGACATTGACCTACCCCAAGCTGAATATTCACAAGTTGATTTTGTTTTTTACATATTTTTCAAATGATGATACAAAATTCTAAAAAATCAAAAATCAAAACTACTCTTACGATTCTATTTTGGATTTTCATGCTTCAGTTTCTACCTTCACCCCACATCACTATCACTAATGAATGGATGTAATATGCTCTTAAAACAGTGTTCCTCTTTATTTGCAGTGAAGGGCCCTTATGGGAGAGCAAGTTATATGTGAAAGTCTTTTAAAAAATCTATACCCAATTCATTTTAGTGCTTTTTATTGTTAAAAAATTACTGTCCACCTCTCAGTTATTTTTGGAGAACATAGGGAGTGACAGGAATTCTGAAATCAGGGAACAATAGCCATGCTGCTAAAGACTCAATCTGGTGGCCAATACAACAATCACGATAATAATAATAATGGCTCTATCAGTTAGGAATTGTGTTCAGCTGCTACAGAGACCAGACCACAGTGCCTTGAATACACATGGGTTTACTCGTGTAAAAGAAATGTGGAGGCTGGTATGGTGCCTCCCTCATTATCAAGACACAGGAGACTTTTATCTTTCTACTTAGCCATGTATTTTTTTTTAATATTTATTTATTTGTTTGTGCTGGGTCTTAGTTGCGGCAGGTGAGCTCCTTAGTTGCGGCTCTCTGTCTACTTAGTTGTGGCACATGGGCTCCTTTCTACTCAGCCATCTTTGTTTCATGGCTTCCATTTTTAAGATTCCAGTGCATCTATTGGTGTCCCAGCCATCATGTCCATATTTCAGACAGGAAGGATAAAGAAGGAGGAAAGGGAAAAAAGGCACATGCTAGCTGTACATCCCATCCTTGAGGGGCTGTTCCAAATCTATTGCTTTATTTCTTTCCCCCACAAAATCATTTTGCATCCCATCAACCTTATATAAAGATTTACATTTCTAGTATATTCATCTTAACCCGAAAGTTTCCTGTAGAGACTCATGTTGTCTTTGCCATTGTTGGTTGCCCAATAATATCCAATCTCCTTCTCCTCTTGGAGGACTCCCCTCCTCGTCATTGTGTGTCCTCTTATCAGGAACAGGGCCCTGCTTCCCACTACAAAACCCAAAGGAACAATATCCTTCCCTCCCTCCCTTTTGATAATTGTGAAAACATGGGACCCACCCAGTCAGTCATGACAATCAGACACTCCTATTCAGTAGCTTCAGTCTTAGAGAAATGACACATGAAAAAGGAATGAAGAGAACTGCCTCCCAAAGGCGGCAGCAGCATCTAGCAGTGGAGTCCAGTGGTGGCACAGAGTGTCCAGCAGCAAGAGAGAAAGTGCTCTGGCCAGACAAGTCCTGCTAAAAGCAGTTGTTGAGCTTCCTATTCTTGGTCCTCCAATGCTGCTTAGTTCCTGTCTGTCTGCCATACCTGATCCTCTAGCCACTTAATGGTTCTGGGCTCCCTTTGTCTTTTCAATACACCCTGTTTTGCTTAAGATAGCCAGAGCTGGTTTAGTTTACATGCAACCAAAAGCACCCAAACTGATAGAATTAAGGATATAGGTACTATTATTCTAGTCCATGCACTTTGGTTACCAGAAATAGAAGCCCACACAACTTACCTCAGGTATGGATGCGAGGCCTAAAATCACAGACACAGAGACTGAGGCACTGTGGGAGAAGATACTGGGAAATTGCTAGGAACAAAAGCTGACCCTCAGAGGCCACATGGATGCTCAACTCTTTCAGTCTTTTTGCATAAAATCTCTTTTCCTCTGCTTTAAGCTTCCTTTGCTTACTCATAGTTTCTTTATCTCCATAATTTTACATCCTCTTTCTGGATTCTAATATGGAATCTATATGACCTTTTTACAGATATGATATGATTGAAGCATTTCAGTTTCAAGCTCCATATCTCTATCTAAAATCTTGACAGAAGAACTGATGAGGGATTAGATAGTGATATACCCCAGTCAAATCAGCTATAATAGGGAAATGGGGCTCATGACTGGGTATATGCCTTCAGTGGGGGCTCCCAGATTAGGTCTGTGAGCAGGGAAGGCAGTAGAACCTTTCAAATACAGGCATGCATTGTGATGTGATGTACATGATGTTGTGCTATGCTGTGGTATGAAGGCATAGGTATGGCACAATTTTTGCAAGGCATACCTGAGATGCTCAATCAATTAAATATTTTGAGTACCCACCATGTTCAAGGTACAGGGTTAGAAGCTGAGGAGATTATAAAGAAGATAATATGTGCCTTCCCTCAAGGACTTCACAACACGCACACACACACACAAAATGTTAAGGAATTAATTAACATATGCCTGGTTAACTGTTAAACTTGTATTACCCACAAAGTGGTGGAGGACTTCAAAAGAAAGAAAGGTCATATTGAGCTTTGGTGATAAGGGTAGCCTATATAGAGATGTTACCTTGAGGGAAGAGGTGGAGTTTATTGATAAGAGATAAGATTATTGATAAGAAAAAAGGTTGGAGTTGTTTGATAAGAGGTGAGTGATAATGAATGGTAGAAGTGGGGTAGAAGTGTGGACATCTGAATGGGCTGAAAGACAAAATTTGAAGCAGTGAGACCCAGAAAATGAAGATCATCCATTTTAAAATTTTACCTGGTACAATCACAGTACTAAAGTAACCTGTAGGTTTATCAATGAATACAAGGGAAAAAGGGAAAGATATGTGAATTTAAATTTGAGAAGTGAAGATGGGAGACTTAAGGTTCTGATAATGGCAAACTGTATCATTAGAACCAAATATGATACTGAAAATCTGAGGAATATATGAGAACATCTGCTTGAAGCATCATAGAACTAAACAAATAAACAAAAAAATAGGGTAAAATTACTGCTCCAGGATTTGGGGGAAATGATGGAACCCCTGGGAGATGAACGGCATTTAGGGCTGCTTTTCAAAACCCTTGGGATGTTTGCTAACTCCAGAGGGGGTGACCTATAAGCTGATAAATGCCTCTAACTGTCTTGTGGGGTCAAAAAAAAAGAAGGTTACTAGTCCAGAGGTCAGCACAGGAAAAAGTCCTGATGAATTCTCTTGGGTTGAGACTCAAAAGAATACAGAACTTCCTAGGGACTTCAAATAATTTCAGACCCTAAAATTGAGCTGAGATGATCTCAAATTGTTAGTACTCTCAAGTACCTAGCAGAAACAAAAATAAATCTTCTTTGGAAAGAGATAACATTTTCAACCTCAAAGTATTCCTACAAGTAATTTTGCAAAACAATACCCAGCACACAATCAAAATTAACCAGCCATATGAGGAAAAAAGACTACATGGACAACATTAGCAAGAGGACCAAGCAATAAAATCAGACCCGCAGGGGCTACAGATATTAGTTTTATCACACTTAAACTGCTAAATAATTGTGCTTCTTATGTTCAAGAATATAAAAGAGAAGATCAAACATTTTGGCCAAGAACTAGAAACTTTAAGATGGAATTTCTGGAACCAAATACTATAATAATTGAAAGTTACAATCCAACCCACTGAAAGTTAAACAGCATATTATCAAAGATGAAAGGATAATTCATGAAGAAAATTTCCAGAAAGGAACAGGAAACAAAGGAATGAAAAATACAAAGGAAAGAATAAGAGATATAGAAGATATAATGAGAAGGTCTAATATGAATTTAATTAAAGTCCCAAAAAGAGAAGAGATGGAAAACAGGATAGAAGCAAAAGTTGAAAAGACAGTGGCTAAGAATTTTCCAAAACTGATGAAAGACATCAAAATCATGGGTTTAAGAATTCGCATTAAGGATAAATTCACAACTAGGCACAACATTCATAAACTTCTGAAAATTAAACACACATAAAAATATCTTAATACCAGCCAGAGAAAATATCAGGTTACTTCCAAAGGGCCCCTTACTCAATATCTAAAGAATATCTACAAATCAATTAAAATTAAAAAGACAAACAACCCAATAGAATAAAGGACAAGAAATTAGAACAAGCACTTCACAAAATAGGATATCCAAAGGTCATAAACTTACAAAAACATTCTTGACTTCATTAGTAACAAGAAAATATAAATTAAAATTATAATGATATTCCATAGCACACTCACTAAAATGGTTTTTAAGTAGACAATATGAAGTGTTGATGAAGACATGGAGCAAAGGGAACTCTCATACGCTTATGGTACAACTTTCAAAAACTGAAGTTTAACAAACCTGTGCTCTATGACTCAGTAATTTCAGGCATAAGCACCGAGAAACACATATAAGAAAATTCATGGCATCACTATTTGTAACAGCCCCAAACTGGAAACTACATAAATGCCTATGGATAGAAGGATGTATAAAGACTGCAGTATATTCACACAAAAGCAATATACAGCTTTATTGGAAAAAAAAAAAAAACTTTACTAAAAATAAACTCACTGCAGCTACATGCAATAAAATGAATGAATCTCAATGTTGAGCAAAACAGTCAAACACAAAAGAATGCATAATTTAGCATATAAATTTCAAAAAGTGTGCAAAACTAGTGTTTAGGAGTGTATAAATAGTAGTAAAGTAATGATTTCCATAAAAGTCAAGGGATTAGTACCTTTGGGGACAAAGAAAGGTAATGATTATGGGGTACTTCTGAAGTGCTAGGCACCTTTTTTTTTTTTTTTTTTTGCAGTACGCGGGCCTCGCACTGTTGTGGCCTCTCCCGTTGCGGGGCACAGGCTCCAGACGCACAGGCTCAGCAGCCATGGCTCACAGGCCCAGCCACTCCACGGCATGTGGGATCTTCCCAGACTGGGGCACGAACCCGTGTCCTCTGCATCGGCAGGTGGACTCTCAACCACTGCGCCACCAGGGAAGCCCTAGGCACCTTTTTTAACTCAAGTGTTGTTTTACATGTGTTCATTTTGTGATAAATAATTGATCTGGACACTTTTGTTCACTTTTCTATGTTAAATTTCACAGCGAAAAAATAAAAGTTTTAAAGAAAAGAAATAGGGTCAGGCTTTCTTATAACTGTTATATACGGCATACTTACTGTGTGTCAGGTACTCCGTTAAGCATTTTACATAAACTACTTCATATAATCATCCTAATGAGCCAGAGAGGCACATTTTATCTCTGCCCCTCTCCCCATCTACTGAGCCTTAATTTCCTTAACTGAAAGATGGGAATAATATTATCCCACCTCAAGAGGTTATTGTAGGAACTGAATGAGATATATGCAAAAAGCCTAAGTGTCTGACACATAGGAAGTTCTATTTAAGGTTTAGCTATTATTTAATTAGCGTACTGAGACTCAATGAAATCAAGGAGCTTGCACAAGTCCACACAGATAATGAGAGAGAAGCTAGAATTTGAGCCAATGTCAGTGTCACAGCTGGTGCCCTTTCCTCTTCACCAGGGTAGTGCATCCCTCTGTGTGTCAGACACCAAAGCCATTCAGTTGTAGAACTGGGGAGCTGAGACTCCAGTTATCCTCAGCCTGCCCCTTCCTCTGGGAGAGCAGTGGGATTTGTTCTCTACGTGAACTGACATCACTTATTCACCTTCATTTTTTTAAGGAGTGCAGGTTGTCTCATTTCATATCCCAAGCTAACTTAGTAAAGGAAATGCTTTTTCAGAGATGATGAGCTCTGTAATTGTGCCTTCCATGAGAGGAGGATCACAGCCAGCCGTGAGACTCCTCTGCAGCCCTCCCAAGCAACACTTGTGGGCTCAGAACCACTATAATGGCATCAAGCACCTGAAGATGGACAGTCTGACAGAACCCAGGGCTGGTTGCTTAGCAGATGCCAGAGGATTGAGTTGCTGGAACTCAGAGAAGTGATTGGTGGAATGGAGATGGGGAGAGAAAGCAGGGCAGGTGCACAAGGGGAAAAAATATTTCTCTTCATCTCAGTTTTCTCCTTTCTTTCTTCCTTTATGTCTATTTTTGCCATCTCCCATTTGAATGAAATTATGTTCTTTTTTAAAATAAATTTATTTATTAGTTTTGGCTGCATTGGGTCTTCGCTGCTGCACGTGGCCCTCTCTGGTTGTGGCGAGCAGGGGCCACTCCTCGCCACGGTGTGCGGGCCTCTCATCGCAATGGTCCCTCTTGCTGCAGAGCTCGGGTTCCAGAGCGCAGTTTCAGCAGTTGTGGCACACGGGCCGAGTTGCTCTGCTGCATGTGGGATCCTCCTGGACCAGGGCTCAAACCTGTGTCCCCTGCCTTGGCAGGCAGGCTCCCAACCACTGCACCACCAGGGAAGCCCGGAAACTATGTTCTTGAAGCTGGTCATGGTTGTCTTTCCTTCTCTCTCCCACTTACTCTTAACCTAATCCCACTTGGTAAACCAGCCAAGATCCTATAATATTTTACAGTTTACAAAGAGTTTTCACATGTATGATTTCTCATAAAAACTGTGTTGGAGACTTCATGTTTAAGCTCTGCCATGTAAAAAGCTTGGAAGTCGTCACTCACCTTTACCACAAGAAAACGCTGAACAAATGGAAAATCAATGTCTTTTCTTGGACCCATCTGAGGAACACACTTCTGTAATTCCATTGGGCATTATCTTTAGACTCGTAACCCTGTAAATATGATGGGGAAGCGAAAAGCAAAACAAACACACAAAACATTGGTTTCTATCTGACACCTGCTGTCTATTCATAGGGTTCATATCTGATCAGAATTAATGTGGCAGATGGAGCCAAATGAATAGTGAATGTTACCTTCCTGGAATTATTTCAGGTTATTCTGTATCTTCAACCATATATCAGGAAGAATAAAATGGGAAACACACATACAGAGTGTAATCATTTATGACAAAAGATAACTTAGAGAAGTCATGACTATAGATCTAGCAGGCCCAAAGCACCAGGCTCAGACTTTGATGAATTCTATGAAACATTTAAGAAAGAAATAACACCAATTTCCCACAGTCTCTTCCAGAAAATGGAAGCAGAGGGAACACTTCCTAACTTATTCTATTAGGTTAGCATTCTCCTAACGCTAAAACCAGTTAAAGACACTATAAGAAAGGAAATTTACAGCCAATGCCTCTGATGAACATAGCCACAAAAATCATCAACAAAATATTAGCAAATCAAATCCAACAATTTATAAAAAAGAATTACACATCACAACCAGGTGAGATTTATTTCATGTATGCAAGGCTGGTTCAGCATTCAAAAATCAACCAATGTAACCCACCATATTAGCAAGCTGAAGAAAAAAAATCACATGATCACAACAATTAATGCAGAAAAGCATTTGACAAAATCCAACACCCAATCATGAAAAATCTCTCAGCAAACTATAAATTAAGAGGAACTTCCTCAACTTTATAAAGAACACCTATAAAAACGTACAGCTACCTAGAGTTAATGGCAAAAGGCTGAACACTTTCCCTCTAAAATTAATAACAAGTGAAGGATGTCCTCTCTCAGCACTCCTATTCAACATCATACTGGAAGTCTTAGCTAATACAATAAGATAAGAAAAGAAAACAAAAAGTATACAGATGTGAAAGAAAGAAAACTGTCTTTATTCACAGATAACATGATAGTCTATGTAGAAAATCCAAAAATCTACAAAACAAAAAATCTGGAACTAACAACAAGTACAGCAAGGTCTCAGGACACAAGTTCAATATACAAAAGTCAAATGCTTTCCTATATACTGGCAATGAACAATTGGAATTTGAATTTTTTAAAAATACCATTTACAATAGCACTTAGGTATAAATCTAATGAAATAGGCATAGGATCTGTATGTGGAAAAATACAAAACATTGATGAAATAAATCAAAGAAGATCTAAATAAATGGAGAGATATACCATGTTGATGAATTAAAAGACTCAGTATCGGTAAGATTTTGTAACAGGGGAGAACAAAATCTGACTCGTGTTGGATCTGTTTCTTTTACTTTGACCTTTGCCTTCCACTGCTTTTATTCTGCCTATAGCTATAGGCATACACAATGGCCTGCCTCGGGAACCCTGCCCCTCTGCCTGAATGTTAACTAAAGTGTCTTTGTTCAGCTCACAGGGAAACACCCTGACCCTGCCCACCTGTGAATGGCTACAGAAAAGAAGAAATTAACACATCCCCTCCCTGAGGCTGGCCAGAACCAGGAGATATTTTGTAAGGTTTATGGCCTTTTTACTTTACTTCATCACCTCCTCCCCTTCTCTGTTCTATAAAAGAAACTAGCATCCAGACCCTGATAAGATGGTGCTCTAGGACACTAGTCTGCCATCTTCTCAGACGTCCGGCTTTCTGAATAAAGTCACTATTCCTTGCCTCAACACGTTGTGTCCTGACTATTGGCCTGTTGTACAGCAAACAGACAGAGCTTGGATTTTGTAACAATTTCAGTCCTTTCCAGCTTGATCTCTAGATTCAGTGTAATCCCAATCAAAATCCCAGCAAACTGTTTTGTAAATAGTAACAAACTGTTTGTAAAGTTTATGTGGTGCTGTGGACTGAATTGTGTCCCCCTCAAAATTCATATGTTGAAGTCTCAACCCCCAATGTGACTCTATTTGGAGATAGGGCTTTTGTGAAAGTAATTAAGTTTTAAAAAGGTCATCAGAGTAGGGCCCTGGTCTGACAGGATTAGTGTCCTTATAAGAAGAGACACCAGATCTTGCTCTCTTCTACCATATGAGAACACAGTAAGAAGGAGGCGGTGTACAAACCAAGAAGAGAGCTCACACTAGAACCCAGCCATGCTGGCACACTGATCTCAGACTTCCAGCATCCAGAACTTGGGAAAATTAATTTCTGTTGTTTAAGCCACCCAGTCTGTGGTGTTTTATTATGGCAGCCCAAGCAGACTAATTCCTATGGAAAAGCAAAAAACCTAGAGTATCCAAAACAATCCTGAAGAAGAACAACAAAGTTGGAAGACTCACACGGCCTGATTTTAAGACTTACTACAAATCTACAGTAATCAGCGCAGCATGGTATTGATGAAAGAACAGAACATAGATCAGTGGAACAGAAGCAAGAGCCCAGAGATAGACCCTCACAAATATAGTCAACTGGTTTTTGACAAAGGTGCAAAGGAATTTGATGGAGAAAGAAGTCTTTTCAATATAATGCAAAATATGAACCCAGACACAGACCTTACAGCTTACACAAAAATTAACTTGAAATGAATCATAGAGCTAAATGTAAACTGTAAAACTTCTAAAAGAAAACATAGGAGAAAATCTACATAATATTGGGTTTGATGATGAGTTTTTAGTTACGACATCAAAAGCACAATTTATGAAAGAAAAACAGTGATGCTGGACTCCATTAAAGAAAAAAACTTCTGCTCTAAAAAAGACATTGTTAAAAGAATGGAAAAAGAAAACCCACAGACTCAGAGAAAGTATTTGCAAAACATATATCACATAAATGACTTCTATCCAAAATATGCAAAGAACTCTTCAAATCCAAAAATAAGTAAACAAACAATCCCATTAAAACTAAAGCAACAGTCTAAGTGGCCAAAACTGGAACTAGTTAAGCAATAAAATAAGTCATGTAGTAGTGGATTAGAACCTGAAGTGTAAAATAAATATCCATGAGTTCATACTGATACAAATAAATGGTGGAAAAGAAACAAAATCCTTAGTGCAGAAGAATCCCAAGTAATTTATGTAGATGCTCTGCCCTCAGGGAGATGTAACATAATCCCCCGCCCCTTAAGTGTGGTCTGTGCAGAGTAACTTCTTTCCAAAGTGTTTAGTATGGAAAGGGGTAAAGGGGTATAAAGCAACTTATTTCTGCAGGAGTAACTTCAGCCAAGTGATCAAGGTCAACATCAACAATGATAAGCCATGGTGATAGTATGTATCCTGATATGATGTGATGAAAATGGTACTTCACCTATGTGGTCTTCCTCCCCAAACTTCATCAAGAGTATTCAAGAGTAAACACCAGACAAATCCCAGCTGAGAGACATTCTACAAAATACCTCATCCATACTCATCAAAACTGTCAAGGTCATCAAAAACAAAGTCTGAGAAATTGTCACAGCCAAAATGAGACATGACAACTGAATGAAATATAGAATCAGAAATATGAAGAACAGAAAACAAAAGACTTTAGATAAAGACTAAAGAAATCTAAATCAAGTATGAATTATGGTTAATAATATTATACCAGTATTGGTTCATTAATTGTGACAAATGGATCATATAATGTAAGATATAGTAATAGGAAGAACTGGGTGCAGGATATTTGGGAACTGTGCTATCTTAGCAACTTTTCCATGAACCTAAATATATTCTAATATAAAAAGTATATAAAAAAAAAACTGGGTTGTAGTTTTTATTATTTTCCCCATTTTAAGATCAGGAAACCAAGGCTCTGAAAAGTTGAATGACCATTTCAAGGTCCCAGGGCTAGCAGGCTGGCCCAGGAGGCCAAGTCTGTTGGACCCTAGATTCTGTGGTTTTCTTTTCCCTTGGGCTATCAAAAGTTCAGTTTTCTTATGCAATCGTGACAAAAATAAAAGGGCGAGGCAGGAGACTCAAAACGAAAGAAAATAAAGCAACGTTGCAGGTCACGTTAAAAGGTAGTGCACAGAATTTACAATAGCCACGATATGGAAGCAACCTAAGTGTCCATCGACAGATGAACGGATAAAGAAGATGTGGCACATATATACAATGGAATATTAGCCATAAAAAGAAACGAAATTGAGTTATTTGTACTGAGGTGGATGGGCCTAGAGTCTGTCATACAGAGTGAAGTAAGTCAGAAAGAAAAACAAATACCGTATACAAATACACATATATATGGAATCTAAAAAAATGGTTATGAAGAACCTAGGGGCAGGACAGGAATAAAGACTGAGACGTAGAGAATGGACTTGAGGACACGGGGAGGGGAAAGGGTAAGCTGGGATGAAGTGAGAGAGTGGCATGGACATATATACACTACCAAATGTAAAATAGCTAGCTAGTGGGAAGCAGCCGCATAGCAAAGGGAGATCAGCTAGGTGCTTTGTGACCACCTAGAGGGGTGGGATGGGGGGGGGTGGGAGGGAGACGCAAGAGGGAGGGGATATGGGGATATATGTATATGTATAGCTGATTCACTTTGTTATAAAGCAGAAACTAACACACCATTGTAAAGCAATTATACTCCAATAAAGATGTGAAAAAATAAAATTAGAAAAAAATTACAAAATAAAAAAGGTAGTGCACGGGTTTTGAAGGTTACCTAAAAATTCTCATTTCCAGGTGGTAACTTGGCGACCCGCGCTGTGAGCCTCTCCTGGGACAGGTGGCCGGTCGGCTGCACTAGGGGACCTCCACCAACACACACGCACACCCCGGCCGGGAGGCAGCCCTGCGGCCCCGCCCTGCTCGCAGGCGACGACTGGCTTGCCCCGGCTGCGGACTCAGGGTTCCGGGCGCCCTCCCCGAGCGCCGCCGCCGCCGCCCCCTCCCGGCCGGCCGAGACCCTGCCCGCAGCGCGCCGAGGCCTCGGCCGCCCGCGGGGCGCGGGGGCGCTGCCTTCGCCCGGCAGGCGGCTCCCTTTGTCCTCCCGGAGCAGCAGCGGCGCGCAGGCTGAGCTGCCTTAAATCTCTGCACCGCTGACAGCTCTGTAATTGCGTCTGCCTTCAGTAGCTTGTCAGAGCCCTTCTGGTTTGCCCATCTTTTTTCCTTTAAACTTAACAAATGCTCCCTCCCTTGCTAGCTCGCTCTTTGGTGGTTATCCAGGGTGTCTGTGTATGAAAGCGTTTCATGATCTCATGCTGATGTACCAACTTCCCCAGGGACCTCCCGGGCCTTAACCAGCTGGGTCTGAAAGCCGGATTCCAGGACCCCGTCTGCCACCGGCTTCCCCGGGGCCACATGGATGCTCCCCCGCGACTGACCGGAGCCACCCACCGCCCAGGGCGGGACGGGACACGTTTGCTTGTGCCCAGGCTGCCACTGGGCTTTCCTTGAAAAGTTGAAGTAGGTTCGCCGGTTCCACTCACCTCCTCCCGAGGTGACGCTGAGCTGACACCTGCCCTCGTTTTCTCACTGCCTGAAAGACACTTTCCTGCCCTTCAAAGCCAAGTTCTCAGGTCACCTCTGGGCAGCCTTCAGCACTCTGGCATCCTCATGGCTTCCCTCCTCTGAACTCCCATTCCCTGGGTTCATTCCGTGAAGTTGTGTGTAACGCATGCTTCTCCCATGACCGCCCAGCAGGCTTCTCTGGCTTGTTTCCCATCTGCCCCAAGTAAGGTCAGAGCCTTGAGTTTATTCCCAACCAGTGTGTGTGTGTGTGTGTGTGTGTGTGTGTGTGTGTGTGTGTGTGTGTTGGGGCACAGGGTGGGGGGAGCGGGGTGTGTTCCCAGTGCTGACTTCTGGTATCTTCCATTTTCCTCCTGCTCTGGCTCATGGTGGTGATGTCTCCTCTTGCTGGCAATACCCCCCAAGGCCACCCCTAGTCTGTGAAGCTACCAAAGCCAGTTGTCCTTACACATGTCCCTGGTCCAGCCTGTCGCCTCCCCCTGCGGGCCGGGGCCGCATGGAGGCAGGTCAGGATGGAGAAGACTGCACACCAGCTGGGGCAGGAGCTGCTCTTCCCCAGGTGGCTGTGGGTGGGAGTGGGGCACCGAGACTGAGCGTCATGTGCTGGCAGAACACTGAAGGCCAAAGTCTAGGCCACGTCCATCCAAAGGACTAGGCGGAGACAAGAGACAAGGCCCGAGTGAAAGGGTGAGCGAAGCGTGTACTGAAAACAGGCAGATTTAGAACGAGTCTATGAAGCATACGCTTTAGGGCCTTCTCACTTGCCCAGGGCCCCTTCCCAGGCTCTGCACCTGACTCTGTATTCCATGTGTGACATTTTTTTCCGAAGGGTCTAAAATTTTGTAAGCTTCAGGTCCCACAAAACCTTCCAGGTAGAGAAAATAGAAAGACAGGAGGTGCAGAATAGTGGAGAAGAGGACGGACTACAAACCAGCCAGTTCCAGATATGGAGCGAGGGTGCCCACAGCGGGGCATCAAGAACCAGTGAGTTCATTTAAAAAGCCTGGAGCAGAATAGACAGACCTAGACATACCTGAAAGCTGCCGGATCCATGACCCGGGGCACTGCCATTTCTGTGCTCCAGAGGCCACTCCAAGTGAGGAAAATACTGATAACTCCCTTTTGTGCTGCCACATGAGTCAGGGCTGGAGTTAGCCAATAGTCGCCATCACAGGAACTGGAAAAAGGCACTCCTTCCTCTGACACGTGCAGTCCTCAACAAGCTGCCTCTGGGAAGTGGAGCTCAGTCTGGATTTCAGCCCCTCTCACCCCCCAGCTGAGTAAACAGTAAACAACCTTGTGCAGTAAACAACCTACATAACCCTGCTGGGCAATCTAACTCAACATGGTTGAGTTAAGCATCCATGTCCCAGAGATTTTAGCCAATGAATTCTTCCAGTTCTTACTCCCTTACTAGTTCAGCCCCCTCACCCCGTCACGTGGAGCTCCAACATAAGCCCATGTGAGCTAAATCAGAGGACAACCAGGATAAAGCACTGCAGATGGCAGCAGACAGACAGACAGCAGTTCAAATCCCAATTCTGCCATTCACTGCTTGGTTAGCCTGAGGCAAGTCCTTCATCTCCTCAAACCTCTGTTTTTATCTGTGCAACGAAGCCCATAATGTATTCCTCTAAGAGCTGTGGAGAGGATGAAAGGAGATAATACGGACATATCTAAGGTGTCCTGTCCGTAACAAGAACTCAATTAATAGCAGCTAATTGTTGAGTGATAGACACTTAAAATGATCCCCCACCTCCCGCCTAGGATGAAGCTGTCATACCTCCACTCTTGACTCAGGGTGAGTCCCCCAACCTCATCAGTGCCTCATACAAAGAGATTCCTAAGGGTTTGTTTAGCAGGTCCTCCAAAACTGTCTAGACAAACTGAGACACCTACAAAACAAGTCCTAGTTAGCTGCATGAGCATCTATCTCACATGTTAGACTGTGTGTCCCTCAGTGACAGGAAATGGTCTTATTGATCTTTGTGTCACTGAGTGTACCTGATCATTAACAGCTGTTGCATTAAAGAACGGCCATCAACTCTGATGTCAACTGCCTTCTCATGCGAGGTGGTCCTTCTGGGCTGCTTCATATCTTCAGGTTCTGTCTGCAGTCAAAATACATTCCTTACAGAAAAGAGGCTACTACTTTAAGACCCCATAGTCATGCATGCTTTTATTTAAATAAACTTATCAGACTTAGATTCTTTATAGAGAACAAGTTTTAATGAAGGAAGAAGGCTGAAGAGTTTGAAGGTCGTTCTTAAATATTTAAAGATGCAGTGAATATATTACAGATTTTTGTAGAGGGAAGCCCTGCTAGAAGTGTCTGTGACTATTAGCTCTAATGACAATATCAACAGATATTTTTTGATGCTTTCTATATGCCGACCACACAGTACTAAGTACTTTTAAGTGCACTAACTTAGTCCTCCTAACCATCCTGTGAGGTGGATCCTATTATTTTATAGATGAGAAACTGAGCCACGGAAAGGTTAAGTAAGGTTAAGTGTGTCCAAGGTCACACACATTGCTGTGTGTGTGACCATAAATGGTGGAGCTGGAATGTGAATCCAGCAATGTGGAGCCAGAGACCTTGCTGATTCCTCCTTCACTCTGCCACCTCTAACTAGAGGTTCAGAGGTCAAAGCTGCTGGCACAGATGTCTGACCATCCTCTAAGTCAGGCTTGAGAAACATCTCATAACAAGGCCCCTCTGAAACCACAAGAAACAAGGTAAAAATTAGACAAGAGGAGGGAAATTATTAGTATTTGCAGATACTGTGATTGTATGTCTGGAAAACTGAAGAGAATCAACTAAAAAAGTACCCCAACAATAGGATTGAAATAACTTTATAAAATTAATTTTTAAAAAATCAATAGCTTGGGCTTCCCTGGTGGTGCAGTGGTTGAGAGTCTGCCTGCCGATGCAGGGGACACAGGTTCGTGCCCTGGTCTGGGAAGATCCCACATGGGGATAGGCCCATGAGCCATGGCCGCTGAGTCTGTGGGTCCGGAGCCTGCGTTCCGCAATGGGAGAGGCCACAACAGTGAGAGGCCCACGTACCGCAAAATAAATAAATAAATAAATAAAATCAATAGCTTTTCTAGAAACAACAGTCAACCAGAAGATTTAATGAAAGAAAAGATATCATTTAGAATTGTAATCCAAAGGAAAAAATTTCTAGTAAAAACTTAAGAAGCAATCTGTAAGATCCATATGAAGTAAACTTAAATAATCATCTAATGGAAAGTAAAAGGCTTAAATAAATAGAAAGATGTTCTCTTTTCTTGAATAGAAAGATTCCTTACAAAGATATCCATCTTCCTGCTTTGATCTATAAATTTAACATGATCAATACCAAAAGAAAACAATTAGGGGAGGGGCAGAGGGAGGGCGGGACCCTAAAATTCATATCAAAAATAAAATGCGAGAAAAGCCACACTATGAATGATAAAGAAGAGTATGGGGGACGTATTAGCCATATCAGATATTAAAATATAAAGTCATTGTAATTAAAATAGTCTTACACTGGCTCAAAAATTAATAACCAGATGAATGGAAGCAAATAGAAAAACCAGGAGTAAACCCAAACATCAACAAAAATTTGGTTTATGTGGAGAGAGGTTTTCAATACAATAGGAAAAATATACATTATTCAATAAATCGTTTGGGATAACTGGCTGGGCCATCCATTTCTTCATGCCAAAATTAATTCCAGATGGATAAAATTTCTAAAGGTAAAAACTTAAACCATAAGAGAACTACATAATTTTGCAAATTATAAACCATAAGTACAAATTACATAATTTTGTGTAAAGGACTTCTTTAAGCAAATCACTAAACCCAGAACACATAAAAAAAGTGGATAAATCTGGCTATACAAAATTTAAAATGTCTTCATGACAAAAATATCATAAATCGAGTTGAAAGCAAGCAATAAAAAAAGTATTGCAAAAACATGACACAGAGTTAATTTTCATCACATACATAAAGAGTTTTAAAGATATCAATCGGAAAAAGCCAAAAACCCCAAAAGAAACAAATTTTTTTGAAAACATCATTACAGGAAAAAAAAAATACAACTGGCTTTTTTTTTTTTTTTCCCCCCGGTACGCGGGCCTCTCACTGTTGTGGCCTCTCCTGTTGCGGAGCAGTGGCTCCGGACGCGCAGGCTCAGCGGCCATGGCTCACGGGCCCAGCCGCTCTGCGGCATGTGGGATCTTCCCGGACCGGGGCACGAACCTGTGTCCCCTGCATCGGCAGGCGGACTCTCAACCACTGCGCCACCAAGGAAGCCCCACAACTAGCTTTTAATCATGTGAAAGATATATGTCACTTATATTAGAAGAAATGCAAATTGAAATCACAGTGAGATTTTGTTTGTTTGCCTATTAGATAAGCATAGAGCAATAGTTTGATAATGCATTGATTGGAGAAACAGGCACTCTAATGAATTATTGTTGGGAGTTCCAAACAGTACAACCTGTTAGGAGGGCAACTTGGCAGTATGTATCAAAATTTTAAATTCCACCTCTAAAAATGTAACTGATAGATAGGATACACAAGGATGTTCACTGCAGTGCTATCTATAGTAGCAATAGAATGTCTAAATGTGCATCAGTGAGAAACTGATTGTGTAAATTCTGGTACAATGGACTATGAATATAGCCATTAAGAAGAACAGGCAAACCTGTATATATTATATATAACAATCTCCAAAATGTTTAGTGCAAAAGGCAAAATGCAGAACAGTCTGTATAATATTCTACAATTTGTGTTTTTTTAAAAAGTCAGTTATGTCAATACATACTTGTACATACAGTAAATACAAATTGGGTGGCAACCATTTGTAGGTTACAAAATCAATTTAGTGATTTGTAATGAGTGTTCTTTCATGCTTGCATGTTTCATTTTGGGTTTTTTAATGTTTTATTTAAATATTGATGAAATCATATTTGATATTCCTTATTATGTTTTTCTATATCATATATGGTAAAGGTAAAAATTGTTTTGTGCCACTTTGTTACAGTTATATAATTGTATAGTGGGTTATGATGGGAAGTATATGTCTTACTCTGGGTTATAGAGAAAAAATGTTTAAAATGCGTTAGTATCAATCTTCTCTGGAAAGACAAGGAACCAATCAGTAAATAGTCTTTGGGGAGACTGACATTGGGGACTGTGGGGTCAGAAGTGGGAAGGAGAATGACTTTGCCTACATATCTTTTTACTATTTTTATTATGTATTCAGTCTCCTTTTAAAAAAAAAAAAAGAGGATGAGATAAACACAAAAAGAAAAAAAATTTTTTTAATTATGTTTTTTGTAGTAAAGAAAATGCTTACTTACATTTCTTTTGAGTGCATGCCAGGAAAAATATAGAACTTTTGGACCTCACTGTTTTTACCCTATCTTTTGACCTACAGTTTTACCCCTGACTCCAGAGACATTTTTCTCCATGTTTACCAATACATATTATACATTTCACTCAGAATTATACCAACATTAATGTGCTTCCTTCCAGAGAGCAAGTCTTTTCAGTTATGAACTCCACTGAGTTGATTTAAATTCTGTTTTATATACTGCTACCCTCAAATCATTTCCATTTTCCCCTACCTGTTTCCTTTTAACAAAATTCATTTTTATCAGAATTATTTTCCATGTAACTTTTTAAACAAATATTGATCATTGATAAAGTTTATCCATATCAAATAATGATTAGTTATTATTTCTACCATTAGGAAGTTTCCTTTACCACCATTTTGAACAAGCCCCGTTTTCTTGAATCCAATTTTGTATATCTAAACTGTACCATATGGATCCCTACCAATAAAGCATATGTAATTTTAGTTGCTGTCAGTTTTATTTTGTGTTGATTAATTCAACCACAGATATTCATTATGATTTGGCTAAATGTTTTATAGCTAATCTAGGAGAAAACTGTAAGCATTCTTCCTAAGATATTCCAGGCTTACTCTGTGGGCCAAGACTGGTCTGTTAGATTTTGAAGCTAATTCTTTGATGTCCTTCTGAACACTTTGAAAGATGTTATACTATCTCTGCAACCCACTGAAAAAGCCAAAAACAAATTGCTCATCACACAATGGTATCAACAACTCTCAAATTGATCGATGGTGTCAAAACTCATTGTGTGACACCTAACAAAATACCTTTACTGTGGGGTCCAAAGAGTAGAGTCAAAACATCCTGAGCAGGCACTGTGCTAGGGGCTTGGGTTGTAAAGATGAAAAGACCAACTCCTTTCCTTCAAAATAATTTGTCTTATGGGCAGTTCAGATACCTAAGAAATAAAGATACCATAGTGAATTAAGGCTAATGGTGATGTGCTATAAATATCATAAACGAATTCTGTATGTTTGGGCCCCTGAGAACAGGAATGAATTTTTCACAGCGAGCTGATGGAGTTTGAAGCTCTGAGATCTGTCCAGCTGAGAGCTTTGCTCTGGTTAACAGGACGAGGTGTGCTGAGATGGGGGCAGGTAAACACAGAGATTGGAGGTGGAGTGAAGAGTTTAATGCCAGGATTCAGAGAGTCCTGTGTAGACAAATTTATGTTTCCTTCCATATATTTCCTCTCTGGCACATTTGTCTCTCTTCTTCTCCATCTTGGAACTTAAATCTGGAACCTGAGTTCCTAGAGATTCTGGACCCGACTTTCCTTACTGCCCCCTTCCATGCCCTTGTCCCACCCTTCCATCTAGGCTTAGGAACAGAGCTTAGAGCACCATGTAACAGAGGCTCAGGAAGCTGACCTCCCAAGAGGAGGCCGGCCATCCACCCTGCATCAGGACTGTAACCGCCCTCATGAAAACCTGATTTAAATTCCACATTTTTCTTCCTTCCTCCAGGGCAGCTTTGGTTGGCTTGGCTCTTAAACTGTTTTTTAAATAATGAATTTGTGCCCTTGGCAAATATTAATGCTAATCACAGCATTAATTCCAGGGTTTATTTAAATGCATAGTTTGGGGCTTTGGTCAAAATGTGCTTTTGTCTGCAAAGTTACTCTATTAATTTTCTTCATTGGACAGAATGTTTGACAAGATAGTAATTGTTTTAGCAGCCAGTTCTCTGCTCAAAAACAGTCAGACTGAAATGCCCACCACTGAGGCTCATAGATGCCAGGCCCCTACTTCTCCTCCTCAGAATTTCCCATTGACTGCCTGTGGCCCACTCCCCATACAAATGAGGAAAGACTGTGGCCCAGCGACGGTGGGAGAGCTCTCAGTGAGCCTCCCCACCCATTCTCCCTCTTAGGCCTGACCCAAGTCCACTCTCCCCAGCAGTAAGGGAGCTACAGGGCCAGAGAAAGCCCACACCTCAGGCACCCAGGGGTCGCAAACCTAGCATCCCCCCACAGGCCACACCTGAAGAGGGAAGGTTGAGGAAACAAACAAGGAGCTGATTGCAGGCAGGTATTAATGCTTTGGAACATAGCATTATTGGATTGATTTTAAATAGATGTTTCGCTTCTCTTTAGTAATGAACTGTGGGCTCAAAAGGGAGCCGAAAGAAATCACAAGAAGAAAAGAGAAGAAACAAGAAAAACCACCTCCCCACCAAAGTCTTCCTAGGTTATTGTTCAAGAAGGATCTTTAAAATTCTGTTTCAAATTGCTGGGTCTCTGGCAGTGCAATTGTGATAAACTGATGAATGTCTATTTACACTGAAACAGAAAACATATGGATGGTTATTTAGAGGACAAATGCATTTTGACAGATCTCTGATTTCATTCCACGGATAGGATGTATATTGTCAGACTCTTCATTTCATTTGCGACACAGTCGCTTTTGGTTTCCAGTCCCTTACCATGGTGGAAATGCATCTGTCAGGCCCTCCAGCACCAAGATGGGATTAAAATATTGCCATACAACTCTACTTAAAACCAAGAAAAATCGTAAACATCTCCCATTACCCACTCGCACAAGAAATATTACCAAGTAAATATCTTTGTGCACCCAACTGGGTAGCAGAGAGAATTATTCAAAAGTCTTCAGTATAGATTGTTGGCAGATACCAGCCACCCATGACATATTGAATTACATAAGAGCATTAAAAAAAAAAAAGGAGTTTAACTCCCTCAGTGCTTGATGGAAGAAGGAGGCCCAAGGTTGTACTGGAAAAGTTCTATGCTTCCTTCATGTTTCAGCTCAGGAGCTACCTGCTCTAAGAAACGTTTCCTGACTTGCCAAGCAGACTTAAGCTTTCCTCCATATGTTCTCATTGTCCTTATCCATACCTCCATTAGACCCTCTTATCACCCTGCATTTTAATTTATCTGGTAGAAAACTTGACTTTTCATTTTTGTAACCTCAGTGTATAGAGGTATTCAATAAGTATTTGTTGAATGAAAAAATAAATGAATGATTATCTTTACTAGAGCATTTATCACCTGAAATAACTAATTTACCTACCATTTTCCTCCACCAGATCATGAGTTCTGTAAGTATGAGGACTATCTTATTCATACCCATTTCCTCAGCTATGAGCACAGTGTCTGGCATGTAGCAGATACTCAATAAATGTGTTGACTGGGTAGATGGATGGAGAGATGGATGATTGTTTGAAGCCTCTGGGTATTTCTAAAAGTCACCAGCTACATATACACAGAAAACATTCTTTTTTCTCAGCACCTAGTCCTTGGATTTTGAACTTTGAACTTCATTTTTCCAAGGATAGGTAGCATCTGTTTTTAAAATGTGTTTCCTGAATACTTTAGAAACAACTGGGGAGAGCTTAAAAGAAATTTAGAAAAGATAGCTTGCATGTCTTTTGTTAAAGCCTATTAGATGTCTCCCGATATGCACTCTCCTATTCTTCCTTAGTAATGAAACCTCCAAATTTTAGCTCCCCACAAGATGCCTGGAATCATAACATTTTCCATTCTCCCTTGTAGATAGGTCTGATCATATGACTGAATTCTGCCAATGGGGTTTAAGTAGAAGGGTCATATGCAACTTCCTGGAAGTATCCTTAAAGAAAGGGAGGATTGGTCTTCATCCCTTCTTCCTTTCTTTACTAAAATACAGACAAGATGGCTGGATCTCAGGCAACCATACTGAACCATGAGTTGAAAACCACATGCTGAGGACATGAGAGTAGGAAGATATCAGCTTAGGTTCCTGTGGCCTGCCCAAGGAGCCCTGGACTCTCGATCTCTATATTTCTTTTACATGAGAGAAATTGTCGGTTTTCTATCACTTGCAGCCTAACTAATCTAACAAATATAGGCTTCCTGCTGGACACAACATGAAAAATATCAAGAATCTTCTATTAAATTGAATTGAATAGAATTGAGTTGGAGTGAATTGAATTGAACTGAATTCACACTAGGTATACTAAAGTCATGTCCTTTTAAATAAGAGAAACTTCACTGGAAACTCAGGTAAGAGATGTTTGAACTTGACAGCACATCCCCGAGATCAACTAGTCTCACACCCCTGCCCACTCCGTCCTGGGCAGGTTCCCACCTGAAGCTCATTTCATCCTTAACGTGAGGGAAGAAAGACAACTACTATGCTGCTGTTAAGATATTCCCTTAGGTTCCATCAGACATAGTCCCAATCTGGAACTGTGGATCCACCAACAACCTCCCTTTAATAGAAATCCCACAGAGAGGAGAGTTTTCACTTGGGGTTGAATGTTCCCACTCCCAGCCCATAACTATGAAACATCTTGATTCAAATAGGCCAGAGCTCGATTTCCATCTCCATTTAGAACACTTTGTGGTCATTTTTCTGATAATGTCCAGGAATTTCATGGCTTTTTAAGCAAGATGAGGTTGAATGGTTGGATTTACTGCAGGTGAAATGCTGGCAGAAGAAACTTCAATTTAGCAACTGTTATCATGGACTACAAATCGAGGACTCCTCAGAATGATGCCGTTGAAAACAGTTATTACTCAATGTTAATTAAAAAAATGATGGATCTAATAAAAGTTAATGGGGAAGTATCATATGCCATAAAAACTGCCGTCAAAGCAAAGAATGCTGGGTTGGGGAAGAAGATTCCGCTAAAACTCTGTATTGCCTGCGAGCCAAAATGGCCATGTCCATAACACTTCTGAGGGCAAGTGGTTACTCAAATCAAATTAAACTGTGGAATACTTAGTAATGGGATCATCTCCTTTTGTAAAAATAGAAAGGAGCAAATGAGAAATTGCCAGTAAACCTAATGCATTAACTAGAAGTGAGATCCTGGTCCATTGTCCGCTACTTTCAGTAAATATCAGTAAACTTCTTTCTTAGGAAATCCTTATGTGTTTCCCAGCTGGACTGAGAGCTTGGTTTCTCTAACGAGCACTGTCTTGTGTCTAAACAGAGTGGCTATGTTCTTAGGAATTTAAGCTTCATATAGCATCCATGATCCCTATTGAGATGTGGGAAATCGGAAAAATCAAAAGCCTTCCCTCCATCCCATCTGCTGCCACGCTAGTCAGGCCGCCATCACTTTCCACCTGGACTCTACTCCAGCCTCCTAACTGATTTTCCTACTTCTACTCTGGCTTTCTTCTTTTTCCACTCACTCGGATCCATTTCCCACATGGCAACCAGAGTGTTCTTTTTAATTTATGAATAAGATTTTACCCCTCTTCTGTTTAAAATCCTTTGGAGGGGCTTCCCTGGTGGCGCAGTGGTTGAGAGTCCGCCTGCCGATGCAGGGGACACGGGTTCGTGCCCCGGTCCGGGAGGATCCCACGTGCCGCGGAGCGGCTGGGCCCGTGAGCCATGGCCGCTGAGCCTGCACGTCCGGAGCCTGTGCTCTGCAACGGGAGAGGCCACGGTAGTGAGAGGCCCACATACCGCAAAAAAAAAAAGAAATCCTTTGGAGACTTCCCTTGGCTCTTAGGATAAAAAACCAAAATCCTTTCAAGGATCGAAATGCTTTCCATAATTCGGGTCCTTCCCATTTCTCGGCCTCATCCTGAGCCACACTCCCCCACACCCAACCACAGAGACTGTAGTCCACCCCTGCACTCCCACTTCTAAGAGTTTACAGCTTCTGCTGCAGCTCACCCACTGTCTGCTGAGATCAGCTGGACTCATCTTTATTTCCTCAGGAACAGCTTCCCTGCTGCCAGATGAGGCTACCTTCTGCTGATTCATGCTCATAAGATGCACCATACTTGCCCCTTTTGTAAAATTCAGTATACTATTAATTATATGTACAATGTCAGTCTTCCCCACTCAACTTTAAGCCTCTTGATGGTAGGCTCCATGCCTGTCTTATTTCCTACTTTCCCCAGCATCTAGTACAGTGCATGATAATTATAGGCATTCAAATGCTTGTTAATTATCTGAAAGAATAAATACAAGGATAGATTGTCCCCAAAACCCAGAAACACTGTACTAATGCCACTGATTACAGACATCCTATCCTAGAGGTTGAAAACCCAAATCAGGAAGGTGCAGTGCACTTGGAGGGGAGAGAAACTTAGGGGCAGGCAGTGTATGCAGGCCCTCCTGGAGATGGGTAATCAGGGAGCATTTTCAGCAGCCTTGAATTGCCTCCCAAGGTCAGAAGTGAATCTTGCCAGGAAGTCCCTTTCACAGTCTTCTAAAAAGAGTCCTCAGAGTGCTGGTATGGGAAAATCATCATTTTGAAACCATCAGAGTAAAGATTGGTTCAGGCAAGAATTATCAGTAGGATGCTAAAACTAGGGGGAAATTCTGATGCTTGCATGGACTTAAAATGTTTCCCCATGGGTTGTTTATTAGTTGCAAATGATAAAATAGTAACTATACAATAGCAAAAAACCCACCAGATTGATACTGTATGATTTCAGATATGACACACTGAGAAGGACACATCACCACTGAAGGATTGCTCTGGCCTGGAATGCACAGCTCAAATCTGAAGATTAGGAAGTATAAAATATATCCAACATGAGAAACATCCTTTAAAGAAAGGTGGGGGGATGGTTTTATACTCAAAAATGTTAAAAAATGTCAATGCTGTAAAAGATGAAGAAAGGCTGTGGAAATGTTCTAGATTAAAGGACACTAAAGAGACAAGACAATAAAATGTAACACAGTGTCCTAGATTGGATCCTGCCTGCACTGGAGGGAAAAAATGTCCTGAAGGTCATCATTGGGTTAAGTGACAAAACTGGAATACAAACAATGAATTAGATAAAGATATTGTATGAATATTAAATTACTGAAGTTGATAAGTATCCTGTGGATCTGTAAAAGAAAGAAAAAGCAAATGCCCCTATTTGGGGGAAATACACACTGAAATATTTCAGGGTAACAGGCCATGATGTATCCAGCGTATTCTCATATGGTTAAGAAAAGATATTACACACACACACACACACACACACACACACACAGAGAGAGAGAGGTAGTGAGAGATAATAAAGCAAACAGTTTAATGTTAAAAATAGAGGAATCTGGGTGTAATTGGTACTGTTCTTATTCTTGTAACTTTTCTATAAGTTTGAAATTATTTCCAAATTTTAAAAAACTTAAGGGGCCTTTAGGCTATAACCCACCCCCGCCTCCTTCAAGATAAGCTCCTGGCTACCAGGCAGAAGAAAAAAGCCCTGACTCTCTTAATGCTAAATCTTGTGAGGCACCAGAATCTTTGATGCGGAAGACGCAAGACAAGGTAAAGGGGAGGGGACCCCACACGTTCACACACATAGCTCCCATCTTGTCTCATAACTCTTGAGAGTCTCCAGAAGCTACTCCAGGAGTACTTAACATGCAAAGCACCACTCCAGAGCAGCATGCTGCCTGGAGATGTCTGGTTGCTTAGCAACCCAGACTCCTACTAGATAAGATAAAGCTGAAGCCCTCCCTCTGGGTCTCTGGAGAGACAGACTCTGTTAGTCAAGTTCCAGGTGAGACTCTGGCCAGAGCTGAGTCTAGGTCTTGAGCCTCATGAAGCAACCTCCTCAGCTCTGAGGGCTTGAGCCAGGCACAAGGCCTGGGGATCAAAGAATTCAGCCTAGTAAAATGTAAAGAGAGCAGACCTTCAATCATGTCACTTCAGTGTTCTGAGCCTGTTTCCTTACAGGACACAGCTGGGAGAGATCAGTGGTTCTCAAATCTAGCTGAATATTAGGATAAACTAATGAGATAGTAACCAGCCCCAATCTGCTGTCAATGAGATCAAAATCTCTGAGGTTGGGGCCCAAGCAGTGGTATTTTTTGAAAGTTCTTCAGATGATTCAAATGTACAGGCAATATTGAGAATCAATGGGTTAAATGACCTATTAGGTCCCAGACATCTCTTTTAGAGCCAATTATCTGGTGCCTATATGGGTGTCTTGATTTCTAGTCTCTTCTCCCCTCCTTTCCCTTCGAATGGAGTCCCTTGAGCCCCACACTTTAGGCTCAGCTCTGCCCCACCTGTTGGACCATCCTTGACTGAGCCCAGGTCCCTCAATCTAAGCTCAGTCATCTTTGCTGCTGGTCCAGACACTACCCAGCCCCTTACTTCTCGAGGCTTGGTCCTATCTTGTGCCTGCCAAGAACCGTGAAGAGTCTGGGATTTTATAATATTTGCAAGGTAAGAAGTTACCCTGCTGCATTCTCATGTATGTTGATATAAGACATGATATTCCTGTGTCAGAGACAAGGGACAGTTTATTACTTACAGCAAGAGCAGTGTATCATTTTTGCACCAGTTCCCTGAGCCCCATTATCCACAGGGCATGAAGAAGGCAAGTTGGCGCCTATACACGAAGTAGGTTGTATTACAGGATAGGAAGCCTGAGTTTAGGAAACCCAGTTCCTTTATAATGCGCAATAAGCATGCTTTGCTCCAAGAGACACAATCTCTGTCTTCCAAGCTCTTCACTTTGAAAAGATAGTTCAGTGCTCTGCCTGCAAGAGGTGCAGAAATGTGAGACCCGTGTAGAATGGACGCTCATCAGCACCCCAGCTCTAACACCTGTGCAGGAACTCATCTCTTCAGGGTCAGGGCTGCTGGGGCTTCCCTTGCCCTTGTTAGTTCTGTCAGAGCTCGTGTCCTACCTCTGAAACTCAGTTCTGTCACTGAGACCTGCTTCCTAATGCCAACTACCTATAGTCACCCACCTGAGTTGCCTATCACTACACTCCCCCAAGTAAAGAGAGGAATCCAAAATTTCTTTCCAGGCAAATGGGTCCCCAGGGCTCTGACCTATGGTGGGAACTCTCTGAGCTAGGATACAACATGAGAATGGGGCAGAGATGGCCTGAGGCTTCAGAGCAAGGAGCCGAGGAAGGTAGGGAGAGCAGCACCCAGGCCAAAGGGAGGGTTACACGCTAATCATACAGTCTAAATCAGTAGCTCTCAAACTTCAGTGTTATTAGAATCCTCCTGGAGGGCTTGTTAAAACACAGATGCTGGCCCTACCCCAAACATCTCTGATTGACTAAGTCTGAGGTAAGGCCTGCAAATATGCATTTCTAACAAGAAACCAGGTGGTGCTGATGCTGCCCTGGTGTAGACCTTGTCAATCCAAAGCACCTGTGCTGGAATAAAGATGCAGACGTAGAGAATGGACTTGAGGACACGGTGAGGGGGAAGGGTAAGCTGTGACAAAGTGAGAGAGTGGCATGGACATATTTACACTACCAAACGTAAACAGCTAGTGGGAAGCAGCCGCATAGCACAGGGATATCAGCTCGTGCTTTGTGTCTGCCTGGAGGGGAGGGATAGAGAGGGCGGGACACGCAAGAGGGAAGAGATATGGGGATATATGTATAACTGATTCACTTTGTTATAAAGCAGAAAGTAACACACCATTGTGAAGCAATTATACACCAATAAAGATGTTTAAAAAAAAACCCAAAAACTTAGTTAACAGGAGTGCAGGAGGGAAGTCACTGCTGCTCACAGGTTCGTCTTGTGGCTTTCGGCAGTGATGTCGGAAAATTAAGGCAGCCAATGTGTTCTTGTTAATTGGCCTTGTTATTTCTCTAGAAAACCTCCTCACAACCATTGTGGTTCCAGTTGTACTGTGTGTATCGTACAGCTTCCCAGGCTCTCACCCTTCACTAGGAATCCAAGGATTGGTGTTCATGTTCATTTTGGCTTCCTTGAGATAAGATCCAACAAGATGTATTGAACCTAACATTTTATTATGATCGAAGGCTCTGTGCTGCTTTTTGTAAAATTTATCAATCCTCATTTTATTCTCCATGTTTATTTTCTAAGTTTCTCTTTTCTTCATCCCAATATGGATGGGATGGCTTAATATGGAGCTATTGGATGGCTAAACTATGTGGCGACATAGTTTATGCTAACGCATATATACGGAACCTAAAAAAAAAAATAGTACTGATGAACCTAGGTGCAGGGAAGGAATAAAGAGGTAGACATAGAAAATGGACTAGAAGACATGGGGTGGGAGAGTGAAGCTGGGGCGAAGTGAAAGTAGCATCCACATATATACACTACCAAATGTAAAATAGTTGGCTGGTGGGAAGCAGCCGCATAGCACAGGGAGATCGGCTCCGTGCTTTGTGACCACCTAGAGGGGTGGGATAGGGAGGGTGGGAGGGAGACGCAAGAGGGAGGAGATATGGGGACATGTGTATGCATATGGCTGATTCGCTTTGTTTTGCAACAGAAACTAACACAGTATTGTGAAGCAGTTATGCTCCAATAAAGATCTATAAATTAATTGATTGAATTAAAATTTTAAAAAAGCACCTGCACTGAGAAAGGACCACCAGATTGAGAGCAATGGAGTGCCAAGCAGAAGCAGCAAGAGGAAAGGCTTAGGGAGAACCTGAATGATATTCTTCAGGCCTGCAATCCAGTTTTTATAAAATCCCCTCAGCCTTGCCAGTGGGTCGGGGGGCGTACACTGTTGGCATCATTTAAGACAATGATATGTTGGGCTTCCTGAAGTTGACTGCTTGTTATCCCAGAGGCCATGCTCACCTGTTAAACATGCTTCCTCCCAGTGTCTGCAGTGGGCTCTGCTCTCTGGATCTTGCCCTAACACACTGGTAGATCTAGTTGGAGTTTTTGGTCCTGCCAGCCTACCTGGTCCCTTTAGACTCAACCCAGTGGTGCTACTTATTCTCTGTTTGTGCCCCAGCCCTCCACCATTTATCATTTGTACACACTGACCAAATCCATTCTTCCCCTGTTCTCTGCTCTGTGCCCCTAAGGCTGATGCCCTAACAGACTGCAACATCTGGGCACCTAGTTTCCAGTTAAGTTTGACTAATGGGAGGGGTTGGTAGGGGGTCAAGGAGAGGAGTTCCAGCATCTCTTTTACATTCCTTCCTCCTGGGGGCTGTATCTCTCGCAATATTTGCATCCAACCTACTGGGTGGCTCCTCCACCCCAGTTCCAGATTTAAAACTGGAAAATTGTTTCTATAAAACAATTTCCTTCCTTCAGCACTCAGGTGGGAACAGCTTCCCGCTGACATTTCCAGTGCATCATGATCTGTACCTGTTCCCTTAGCCCTGCCCACACCTCTGTAAGCTGTCCCTTCATTGAAGTCTCCTGAACTTCTGAGTTGGATTCTGTTTCCTGCTCGAACCCCAACGGATACCCCTGCTTGCCTGACCATACCCCAAGGTGTGCAGAGCTCCTCCCTTCCGAACAGAGGTACTGAAATGGGCCTTTCTCAGTAGCAGAGTGGAGAAATAGCTCCCTCCCCCTTCTCAGGCATCCATCCTGAGCTCCAGTCCACTCCACGGGGCTCCCCAGGATGGGGAGACAGCAGCTAGGTGAAGCACAGCCAATACGACCACAGGCCTTGTCAGCTGGGCATCGGAGAGCTCCTCTCCCCAGGCAGCTTCCCTCAGGCAGAAATGGGGCTCTCTGATAGGGCCAAACAGGTCGAGGCTGAGCCTAGATAGTGAATGTTCTCCCGAGGCCCTGCTAACCCTGTTTCCCAAAGTCATGTCACGAGCAGCAGGCTGGTACCAGCAGCACTCCGGAGTCTCGGATGATGTTGCCATGGTAACACTAGGGTCACTGCTTAGCAACAGACCAGAGCTGCAGGAAGTTGCTAAGGTATTTTCACGTGTGTTAAAGCAAATGGATGTTTATCTCAATCTTGAGTGTAAATACACTGTGGGGGGAAAAGAGAAAACAGACACACACAAACCACTTACTGATGCTCAGAGTTGATATCTACTGATATTTAAGGCCTGGAGAATATGCCTTCTCTCTGGGGGAGGCAGACAGGTAGACCATGTATGACCCAATGAAGCACATCCTCTCTTACCCCCTAAAACAGCTGCCTACCTGACTTCCCACTCACCCAGGGTTAAACTTTCGCCACCACCTCATTTCCAATATGGTTTCCAAATCTTTCTCCTACATGGCTTTGAGAAGCCACGTAGAGTAGGAATTTCATGTGCGGACTCTAAAGTCAGACTGCCTGTGTATAAAACCTAGCTCTGGCCCTTGCTTGCTTACTACTTTGGACAAGTAACTTAGCTGCTCTGTGCCTCAACTTCCTCATCTGTAAAATGAGAATATTAATAGTGCGTACCTCACAGAATTGTGTGAGAATTAAATAATCTATTCCATGTCAAGCACTTAAAACAGTGCCTAGAATGTAATGATGGCTTTATTAAGAAGAGCTGTTTCAATATGAAATCATGAAAACTTTCCCATGTGCCAGGCCCTACAGAAGGAATTAAGAATATAAAGGTTTGCAAGAAGTTGGCCTTATCCTCATAAGGCCCACATCTATTTCAATGCCAGTGTGGTGAGGGTAAAGTCCCAATTTCTTTTTTAATCTTTTTTTTTTACTGAAGTATAGTTAATTTACAATGTTGTGTTGGCTTCAGGTATACCACACAGTCATTCAGTTCATATATATATATATATATATAAAAAATAGCAATATATCATATATATTCATTTTTAGACTCTTTTCCATTATAAGTTATTACAAGATATTGAATATAGTTCCTTGTGCTATACAGTAGGTCCTTGTTGTTTATCTATGTTATACATAGATACATATGTATGTTAATCCCAAATTCCTAATTTATCTCCCAGCCCCCCACCCACCTTTCCCCTTTGGTAACCATAAGTTTGTTTTCTGTGCCTGTGAGTCTATTTCTGTTTTATAAATAAGCTCATTTATATCATTTTTTTAGATTCCACATGTAAGTGATATCATATGATATTTGTCTTTTCTCTGTCTGACTTACTTCACTTAATATGATAATCTCCGGGTCCATCCATGAATGTCCCAACTCTTTGGTTGGCCGTTCAAGATACCCCCAAATCCAGCTCCAGCCTGGCCTTGCCTACTTAAGAAGTAATTGTGAGAATTAAATAATGTAATACATGTTAAGAGTTCAGAATGATGGTTGGCATATAGTAAGTGCTCAATAAAGGTTCTATTACTACTAAAATAATTATTACTTCCCCACCACACACACACCAGCTCCAAGCTGGTCTGTGTTCTGGTCCCTTGAATAAACCTCATGAACTCCCACATCTGGGTCCTTGTTCACACTGGTCTTGACCGCCTGGAATACTTCCCCCTTCCTCTCCACCAGTCTCATGTCTGTGTGACCTTGGGAGCAGGTCCAGTCATACTTGTTCCTGAAAACCCCCTGACTACCCCAGGCCATGGTCATCTGCTCTGCCTTGAGCACATCCAAACTCCATGGTATTCACTGTTTCATCTGCCTCATCTTTTAAGTGTTTGTATCTTGTTTTCTGAACCAGAGTGTAGCCCCTGTCCATCACGATATTTCTTATGCATCTTCTCAGATCCCAGCCTCACCTGTCTCGGGCCCTTTATCATTGTTCCACCTCCATTGTCACCACAGTGACCAGCTCTGCATGGACTCCACCCAACCGCTGGCACCTGAGGCCACTGTGCCTCAGCAAAGGAGACACACAATGGGTGCATGACTGTGGGGTTCACTAATCTTACCATGTTCCCCATTGTCCAGAAGCAGCAGCCTGAAAGCATGGCAGGATGAACAAAGGTACCAGCTCAGTGATGACACCCCAAAGGGTCAGGTCACTGTCATCTGGAAGGCAAACCAGCATCCTATACGGTGCCGTGTCCCCAACAGCCATGATGTAGACTCTGGGAACCAAACAGTGGATGGAGGACTTACCGCCTCCCCACGCCTCTCTTCTCCACTTGCAGAATCTATGCTCTGTCTACACGCTAGGCCCTGCCAGGTAAGAGTGCTGGTTGTCAGGGAGGAAAGTCTCCTGTCAGTCAGGGTTCCACTGACCTCAAATCTGAGACTGTAACTTAGTCCCTTGGCACTCCTCATGCCAGCAGGCAAACAGGCAAAGGCAGGAGTTACTATACTCGTGAGATTAATAACCCTGATCCCCAGAAAGAGCTAAGCTGTTGCTACACAATGGGTGCAGAGGGGATTACTTCTAGAACCCAGGGGATTCACTGGGACTTCTCTAAGTGCAGTAAAAACTATAAAGGGGCAACTGCAGCAACCATGGGCTAGCAAAAGCATGGCAACCAAGGGATATTGAGTGATAAATTTGGTCTTTGTTACCCCATGTGCCCACGGACCAGCAGCAGCAATGGTACCAGAGAGCTTGATGGACTTACAGAAGCCCAGGCACCTCCCCAGACCTCTGAGTCAGATGCTGCATTTTAGCACAACTTTTTTTTTTTTTTGCGGTATGTGGGCCTCTCACTGCTGTGGCCTCTCCCTTTGCGGAGCACAGGCTCCGGATGTGCAGGCTCGGCGGCTATGGCTCACGGGCCCAGCCGCTCCACGGCATGTGGGATCTTCCCGGACCAGGGCACGAACCCGTGTCCCCTGAATCGGCAGGCGGACCCTCAACCACTGCGCCACCAGGGAAGCCCTTAGCACAACCTTTTAATTCACATGCAACTTCAAGTAGAGAAGCCTACGAGGCAACCCACTAGGCAAGCAACTTAGGTCTTTCAGCTGAAGGTGAGAGAAATCTAGAATGAGTAATGGCAGGGAGTGGCGAGGTGAATGTTAATATCCTCAAACCAGTGGCGGCGGTGGGAACTGTAGATTCTTTCATTTATCCTCTTTTCAGAGAGAGTGGCTGGTTACAGCCTTAATGGAGAATTGGTGAGTGATTTAATTTATATCTCCTCCTCAGGGAAAAAGTGAGGGTATCTTGTTCTCACAGAAATGGAGGCTTGTATTCTAGTGTGAGGGCTGGGAGAGCACTGGCAGAGCTGAGTGGTGCCGGCCTGAATTGCACCCACATCTCCCAGCCACCCCCTCAGATCCTGTTGGCCTCACCTGTCTCGGGACCCTTGGCCACGTGTTCCATGTTAGCTATTGACTCTGTGTGGATTCACCAACCAGTGCCCAGCCACCTCTCCCAGACTCAGACAATCACTTTCCCATAGTGTGTGGTGTGACCTGGCTTCCATGGTGGCCCTGGAAGGACCATGTCGTGCAAACTAGTTAATCCCTCAGGACAAAGTTTGCTGAAAGAGAATAAGAGATGGAAAGCACCCACTCTCCATGCCCTTCCTTCCCTTGGACAAACTGTCCTGAGACTTAGCAGCTCAGATGGCCTCTCTGAAGATGGTGTCAGGAGACTGAGCAGTTATTGGTGCTTTGTATGAAGCGGGGACCCACCTGGAAATGTACCCCTTGTGCTTCATCTTCCTCCTTCCCTGCCTGGCTCCTCTTCCTTCCTCACTCCCATGTCCTTGGTTTTTACCCTCCAATAACATGTTAGCAGACTTTTGCCTCAGGCTCTACTTTCTAGGGTTCCTAAGCTATGATACCTTTAAGGGCAAAGACCATGTTTTATCCTTCCGTCTCTCTCACTCCGCACCTTGTCCAGTGGTTTAGCCAGGGCGAGAACCAAATATTTAACGCCAGAAGAGACCTCCTGAGAGAGGAGGGCAGGACAGACTGGCAAAGATATGGGATATTCCCGCTTTGTAGGGTTTGTAAGGAACTTCAACATCAGTAGTTCAGGGATTCGGGGGACATGGGGGAGGATGCTAGGAAGCTGCTATGCTGCCTGGCTTTGGTTTAACACCATCTTGTAAGTAAATATCCAACATTCACCAACCCTGAAACCACATGTGCATTTGTTTTCCAAATATCATAGTCATGGCAATGGGGTAATTTTTTCTCAGACTGGGTCTAGTCACCTGGCAAGTATCTGGCACAGTTTGAGCCATGGCTTGTCAGCCAATGGTGACGGCAAAATTCTCATCAGGAACATGTTCTTCCCTTCTTTCAAGTTCCCAGTAATAACTGATGATGACAACTTTCAACTGAACTGCTTTCTTAGGTTCTATTTTAGAACATGCCAGACCAGCCCCAGACCTCTGGCCTCTGACTTCTTCATGCCAAGTCCTGATTCCACAGGGGTGACCTAATGTCCATTGCCTTGTGACCCTGGACTCCCAGCTGACCCAGTTGCATTCCAGGCACCAGCCAGGGGAGGTTCAGTGGCAGCTGTTGTTACTGAAGCCCTCCCCCTCCCAGCTTAAGAGGCACTAGAAGCAGGGCTGGAAAGTAGGAAACCCCCAGGGAAGGGCAGCCACTATGACCCTGATTCTTGTTATTATGCTGTCCTTTAGTGGAAGGCTTCTGCCTGAAACTAAGTTTCATTTCATATACCAGTGGCCTCCAGGACAAAGTAGGATTATGTAACTAAGGCTCTTGACCTGAGGAAGAAATTTAAAAATACAATAAAATAGCTAATATGTATTAGGGCTTTGCTGGGTTTCAGACCCTGTGTTAAGTGCTTTTCACTTATTATTTCATTTAATCCTAATTTAAGGGCTGGATACCATTATTATCTCAAGTTTACAAATGAGGAAAATGTGGCTCAGAGAAGTTTAAAAACTCATCCAACCTACAGAGTGGAAGAAAATATTTGCAAATATGTATCTGATAATGAATGAGTATCTAGAGTATATAAACTCATTACAGCTGAATAGTTTTTTAAAAGACAAGCAACTCAATTTAAAAATGGGCAAAGGATGGGCAAAGGATCTTTTTTCCAGGGAAGATATACAAATAGCTGAATAAGCACATGAAAAAGATGTGCAATGTCATTAGACATCAAAGAAATGCAAAGTAAAACCCAGATGAGATGCCACTTCAAACTCGCTAGGATGGCTGTGATCAAAAAGACAAACAATAAGTGTATGCAAGTATGTGGAAAAAGCAGAACCTCCGACATTGCTGGTGGAAATGTGAAATGGTACAGCTGCTTTGGAAAACAGTCTGGCAATTCCACAATAAGGTAAACGCAGACTTACCATATGACCCAGCAGTCCCACTCTTAGGTATACACCCAAGGGAAATAAAAACATATGTCCACACAAAAACTTGCACACAAATGTTCATAGCAGCATTATGCATAATAGTCAAAAAGTAGAAATAATCCAAATGTCCAAAAACTGATGAATGGATAAAAACTTGCCCCAAGTCACACAACCTCTTCTTCTGAGTAAATGAAAATTAGCCAGGACCACTGATTATCTATCTCCACAGGTATGATAATAGAGAAATGAATAGAAGATGGTGGTGAGGAAAGAAGCTTAAGGCGGTAGATAAGAAGGTATCCCTGGAACATAAGGACATTCTCCCTATATTTCCATACAAATCGTAAAGGATCTAAGATGAGAATCCTAATGACAATGTCACCTCCGGGTGGAAGTCAAATCACCAGACACTGCAGCCACCCCCCAACAGTGCACCCTGAAATTCAGGATGAGGAAACACGGGATAGTGGCCGCAGATAGCTGAGGTGCACATAAAAGGAATGATTTCAGTGAGCCCAGAGGCTTGCATCTTCTCATACATACAAAAGCACTCAATTCCTTGAGATATCTGGTTTTCTTTAATTGACAGTAATCTTTTGATATTCTGACCACCTGGTTTTGTTGCAAAAAAACTCTTATATGTTTTTTTGGCTATCCCTTGCCTCTTCGGAGCAGTCCCTCAGAGCTATCTGAGATGCTGTGTCCCAGGCTTAAGTCCTCAGTATGTTTACCAAATAAAACATAACTCTCAACTTTTAGGTTGTGCATTTTTTTTCAAGTCAACAGTTTTGGCAACCACGAAAGGGACTAGAACCCTCAATCTTCCGATCTGAGCAGGAGAAAAGCAGGTTGTGTGGGAGAAGGAACAGCACACCTGAAAACATGTATCTTATGACCTGCAGGGATGTTGTGTGTACCTTTCAGGGAGTGTCTGGGTTTCCTGTCACCCCAGGGCCCGATCCACTGCAAATACTCAACAAGCTCTTGATAAATCTAATTGAATTCTATCTCTGCTGGAGCCAAACAGTCTCTTGGAAACCCCATGCCCAGCACAATCCCAGCACCTAACAATGCTTTGCACCTAATGAACATTCAGTAAATATTTGTGAAAGAGATGGATGATTAAGTGAATAAGTACCCTTGAGCCTGGGAGACAGGCTATTGTATATTTGTGAGACATATGAGTGAGGAAAATGAAGTACCAAGTTTAACTCCTAAGGGAAAAAATCAGGTAATTGACCATGCTTTGGCCCAAAGTATTATCGTCCTCATCTGCCATCACCACCCCGAATGAAGCAGGACATCCGGCACTGGGTTTTAAAGAATTTCCCAATTTATGATTGGTAATTTGGTAAATGACAACATAGAAATTTCTAGCTAGAAGGTACCTCAGAGATCCTTGAGCTACTGAAGAAAAAGAAGCCTGAAAGAAGAGCTGTCATTCCGTGGGAGTGTGACAAGTTCCTGTGTAATTTCCGAGGATAAGCTGAGCCCAGGCAGGGAGTTCACGCGTCAACAGCAGTGCCTATAATATCAAAGTTTAGGAAGTTGACACCGTGTCTGTCACACATTATTTGAACTCATTACTGGTTCTGGATAAGTAATTGCCCCCCAAAAAGTGTGGCTGGAAGGCATTACAAAGGGAAAAAGAAAACTTCCCGAAATGGCCCAATGCAGCATGTGCACATTTCACAGCGGCGAGCTGTGATGAAGGGCCGGCAGGGACCGCAGGTGCTGTCCCTTCCCCGCAACTCCCAAGAGAAACATTCCCAGGCCAGAACTTCAGAAACCTATTCGCCTACTGCAAGCACCAGGATGATAAGGGCAAAACTGTTCCCCAAGGAGAACCACGTCCTTGGGCAGGGCAGTGGGGCGAATTAATTTCTAATAATGAGGCTGTAAGCTACAGTGTGTCATGAAAACAGGAGTATTCATGAAGAGTAAATATGTCAACCAATTCAAGAGGCATGCTAAATCTCTTTTGTTTGTGAAGTTCAGGTTTCCTGGCTCTATAAAATGTGATGCCCTCCTTCAATGTGTGCAGCAGAGTCTGTGAGATTGCAGAACACCACATTAAACTCGGAGCTCCTGGGCTAATGGGACTAAGTCCATTTTGCAGTAATGATTTGTTGGTAATAGCCCATCATGGAACAGATGTCTCATCCGTCATTGCACCAAGACTCCGACTCTCCAGATACTTGGAGAGCACGTGGAGGCGGCACGGCCTGGGGAGGGATCCTCATCTCTGGACTCCTGAGTGGAGCCAGACCTCCCTAACTCAAATTTTGTCCCCACCCACCTGCCACAGGGCTTAAAATATCCTCCTTTGAATTGTCTATTAAAATGTAAATATGTCACCTGGAAGAAGGTAACACATTAAATTAGCATCCGTTATCACTCATTTTCACATTAGCCAGGGGCAGGGCCAGGCTGGGCCCACAGAGCATGCCACGCAGCTACGCCTTGCTCAACCCCCCCCCCACTAATACTGTGGGTGTTTTATGTATACGTTTCCCCAATTACGCGAGCAACTCGAAGAAGGGACTAGAACTTATTTATCTTTGCAAAGTCCCAGAACCTGGCACATAAACATTTAGAAAATCCCAAGTATCTCTCCAATAAATATTTGTTGAAAAGTGAATTTTATCCTCACAAGGCCCTAAGGAAATCAGAGGAGGTATTACTAGCATTTTTTAAATAAGGAAACTGAGTCTCATGGAGGCCCAAGCACATAGGATTCAGGAGGCAGACAAAGAATACACACTTCGTCTAAGAAGAGGACACGTGGGAGATAAGAGGGGAATAAATTAGGGCCAACGTTTGGGTGACTTTGAACATCGACCTGAGAGTTTTGAGTGTTATTCTGGGAAGCTTGGAAAGTTTGTTTAGGGATTGGGAATTCAGGAACCAGAAGAAGGCAGTGAAATATGCCAAGTGATATTTTAGAAAGATCATTGGCCTGGAGGAAAATAGCAGGGGTTGGAGAATCAGGAAACTGAAGACTTGTGAAGGGATTCTTTGTGTGAGTCAGATCCAGGAGAGCAGCAGTGAAAATAAAGAGGAGGTCACACATCTGAGAGACAGAAGCAGAGCAGCCTTAGTGACTGATGAATGAGGAGTGGGTGAAGGACAAGGGGAAGGAGGGACATGGACTGGATTTCAAACCCACTTAACTGGATCGACAGCCGTGGGAAATCAGGATGAGAAGTGTGCTTTTGACCAAGGATGGTCAATTCTGCTGTAAACATGTTGAAGAAGGTGACAAAGGAACACCCAAATAAAGATGCCCAGGGGGCATTTGGTATCAAAAATCTCCAAGAGATTTAGCTAGATGAGAAGCTAAATGAGATTAGATGAGATCTGAGAAAGCAGAATAGGAGTCAGTCAGAACCTCCCCAAGTGGAGACAGAGCTGGACAATGCAGTGACAATTGAAGCCAAACGAGAGTATTCCACAAAGGTGGGAGTGACAGTGCTGCAGAAAGGCAAGGGGAAGAGGGGAAGTGCTATTGGCTTTCAGGAAGAGGCTACCTCTGGTTCTCTTCAAGAGGGCAATTCAGCAGTGGAAAGGGCAGGAAATTTAAATGGCTTAGGGGGCAGTGAGGTGAGGGAGCCCGGAGGAGGGGAGAGAGAATTCTTTCCTCTGTGGCAGGGACAGCAGAGCCAAGGCTTGTTTATCTGTCCCTTTCAGTTTAGGGAGAGCCTATGTTTTTGTTTTTTTTGTTTTTTTTCGTTTTTTTTGCGGTACGCGGGCCTCTCACTGCTGTGGCCCCTCCTGCTGCGGAGCACAGGCTCCGGACGCGCAGGCCCAGCGGCCATGGCTCACGGGCCCAGCCCCTCCGCGGCATGTGGGATCTTCCCGGACCGGGGCACGAACCCGTGTCCCCTGCATCGGCAGGCGGACTCTCAACCACTGTGCCACGAGGGAAGCCCCGGAGAGCCCATGTTTTATGTGAAGAGGAAGGAGCCAGTGCAGAGACTGAAATATGAAAGAGAGTGGGAGATGCTGGGGTAGGCAAGACGTGGAAGCAGCAGGAAGAGGGAGGGGTGGGAGGGGCGGGCGGTTGAGAGCAGGAGGGGGGTCGTCTAGCCTGAAGGGAGGGCAAGGGGCAAGCGGGGAGGCGAGCCTAAGAGATCACTTTACTGGAAAAAACAGAAAAATAAGTTCCCAGGGTTCAGCCTGACAAAAAAGAAAGTAGACTCCCCAGGGAAGGGGAGAGGGTCCCAGATGGCAAAGGACTGGGTTCATATGTTGCCAAGATTCACCCAAAGTAGAAGAGGAGCAAAATCATTTCTAGAGTTAGAATCTCATCTGTATATTGCTGACAGTCCAAATAATGAAGTCGGCACCACGAACACCAGTGCAAGGGAGGTCCTGGGACATCACCTGATCCAGCCCTCTCACTTCACCAACCAAGAAAACAAGGCACAGACAGGTGGCGTAAATTAACTGAGATCACAGAGCTAGTCAAGAGCTAAGTCTAGGACTCCTAGCTCCTGGTCAAGTGTAATTCCTACCAAAGAGCAACTCTGCGTGCTGGATTTCCTGGGATAATTCTGATCATACATAATTTATTTTTTCTAATAATGGTAATTATATTAAATATATAACAACATATGATTTCATTTGGGTAACTTCAAATGGCTTTTCACATTAAAATTTTGAAAAAAGCAATAAATCAGGAAAAGCAAGTCTTCTGTCAGCTGAAGTTTCCCAATTTTTGTTTCTGCAAAAATAACCACCTGAATTACATGGCAGAGTTTTTACAAGCATGGTTCTGGAGTCACAGGGGCCCTGCTGGGACTCCAGGTAAGCCCACCAATTACTACTTGGGAGACATTGAATAAGGCGATTGATCTCCCCTGGGAAAGGGGCCTCAGCCCTCCCACAGTGGCAACCAAGGCAGACAGCAGCAATCAACCCCGCTGTCACCATCGGCTCTAGCATGGGAGAGAAGCGGGGGATGAAACCCACAGCGGGAGCAGGCAAAGCTGTGGCTAATAATGTTTTCCATCCGGAATAATCCCTGTGTTTCAGCCAGAGATGATTTGGAGGCTTTTTGAGAAACAGACCTGAAGAGAAAATGTAATTACTTTTTCCTGCACTTGAATTTCAAGGCAGTGTCCTTTTAAAATAAAAAAAAAAAAGGCACTTGAGGGGTGGACAGGAGGCAGCAGGGAGAGAAGTGAAGGATGAAGAAGGATCATTCATGCTGAAGCCTGTGACATTTCGCCAAAGTGACTCCTTCTGGGAGCAGCTGGTACAAATGCCATTCAGCTGAGACAGGAGGAAGCAAGAGAGGGCAGTAGGCTCTGCAGGAAAGAACATGATCCGCTCACCAACCACTCCTCTCCCCCCAAATCCTGCCTCTCTGGAGAAGGAGTCAGGACCAGGCACTGAGCTGAGGTCACTGGCCTTGCGTTAGCTGCAGGCATCTTGTAGCTTTCACTGCAGTCACCATGAAGTGTGTATCCAGCCACGGGAGAGCTGCCCCTACGGCAGAGTCCTGGGGCTCTCTGTGCAGAGAAAGCAAAGCTCTGAAGCCCACTTCTCCTGCGTGGACCAGTGGACCAGGAGAGATGGCACCATGTAGCTGCTTTCAGCAGAGCATCCCAGGAGAAATGCGGCCATTGATGACTAAAGAGTGGGTGTGAGTGTCTAGAACAGGCAACCCTGGGGTTCCTCGAATTGATAATCTGGGGGCATGAAAGAAGGAAGGAGAAGAAGAGAGGGTTAAACCGACCCAGGGTTGAATCAGCCTTGCCACTTACTATGTGACCTTAGCAAATTATTTAACTTCTGTGTCTCAGTTTCTTCACCTGAGGGATAATACAGATCACAGGAACGTTAGGAAGATGAGACACGTGTGTCACAAGTGCCTAGGTAAGCAGGTGCTCAACAGACAGTCTTACATACATATGTGGATTATTAAGGAAGTATCATATTCATGCCCACTGACAAAAAGCACAGGTCCCTGGCCAAGGTCTCAAAGTCATCATGCAGGAGGACGGACATTCATGAAACTCAAAAAGCCATGATGAGACTGTTCTTTCAGGCTACTGGTGTTTCCAAACAGTCGTTGCATATCTCTAGAGACTGATGAGACCTTCAGAACTAATGGATCTTTCCGGAGCCTGAGATACTTGACCTACTGGCAAAACCACTTCTTAAAAATTTCTTTTTGGTTTTTTCAAAATTTATTTGCAATGTATGATTTATGCCTCCATATACTTGCCAAAAGTATTTGCTGCAACTCTGTACCGATGTGAAATCTACTTGGTACCATAATATCTGGTGCATGGTAAGTGGACGCTTACTACTGAGTGGGTTCTTGATGCCCTTGTTAGGGCTGGTCTGAATGCGCAGTCCAAATGCTGATCTGGAAGGGTCCCACCGTTCTAGAAATCGGTCGTGTCCAGGGCAAACCAAGGCCTTGTAACTAACTTATAGGGCTGGTTCCTATTAGGACTCTAGCTAATAAATTCAAAGAAATACCTTTGGAAAAGATTGAGCTTAGAGCAAGTTTTCATCAAACATCAACACAAAAACTCACAAGCAAGGGAAAGTCAGATGGAGAAAGAACTCAGTGAACAAGTTGGAAATGAGAGTTTCTTCATTCTGGCAAGTACAGATGATCCACATAGTTCTGGTTTAGGAGTAGAGAAGAAAACTTGCTCACAAACTAAGGATTTCTCTTTGATTTTCAGAAAGCAGTCATTTATTGAATCTCACCTCTCAGAGGCTCCCCACTCAGGTGAAATGATAGATAACACGTAGGCTGTGTCTCCCAGCTGAGTAGGGCTCACATCCCAGCCCTAAGACTTTCAGTGTACACTTAGCCTTCCTGGACCAAAGGTTTCTCATCTGTAAATGGAAATAGTAAATGGCCGGAAGCTTCAAAGCTATGCTCACAATCCAAAAAGATTTAAACTATAACAGGAAAATTTAGGGTGGATGGAAAGATACTTCTTACTCAAGGCTCCAATAATTGGGCATTGTTTGATATTTGGGTTGTTTTTTTTTTCGTTATCTGATTTTGTTTTAAATAGGGAGCTCTATTTTTTTAAGGAAGATCTTTTAGTTTCAGCTAAACATATCTTTGGGAAGTAAACTCTTGGGACCTTAAGACAATAACCAAGGTCTCGTAATTGAAACTTAAATACCTAAAAGGGAATCAGCTGGCGATTGAGGGCTGACTTGCAAGCTTGATGACACAAAGTTCAATAAGATAAGTAGCTTTATTAATAACTGAAGTTCCCCAACAACAGAATGCATTCTCTCCTCATAAAGTTAATCTCTTGTGTCTCCTTTAGGCATCTTCAGGGATGCTGTAGAGGAGGATTCCCAGATTTCAAGGCAGGTTGGCTAAAGCGTTCTTGTCTACACTTTTTTTTTCCTGGTACGCGGGCCTTTCACTGTTGTGGTCTCTCCCGTTGCGGAGCACAGGCTCCGGACGCGCAGGCTCACGGGCCCAGCCGCTCCGCGGCATGTGGGATCCTCCCGGACCGGGGCACGAACCCGTGTCCCCTGCATCGGCAGGCGGACTCTCAACCACTGCGCCACCAGGGAAGCCCCTTGTCTACACTTTTGTTCACTTTTAATACTTAGAGAAGCACACCCGTGAGTAGCCAAGGAGTCACCCACTCTACACAGAGAGCTGGGAAGAAGGAACCCAGCTAACTATGTTTTCCTGCAAATTAGGGGCTGTGACAACTCAGGCACTGAAAAATACAGACACAGAATCTGTGCTTAATTAACACCTTGAGAAAGCAAATGCTAATAATTGATGGAAGCATGAGAATGAGGCATTGGGAAAATACCCAGCAGAGTTCTGCCTGCCAGTTCTCCCTCTGAGGCAGTGATTAGCATTCCACAGCTCCCCAAAGAAACTTCTACAGAAAGTCTTGTCTCCCAGTAGGTGCTGCCCTTGACCCATGAGGAGGGAAACAGAGGAGGATGTAGTTCTTTGTTGCTCTAATTATCGACAGGTGCTAGCCCTGAGCCTCTCTGGGTTGTGAAGAATGAACATATCACAGCGGGCATGCTTCCCTCACCCGTTTACCAAGGAAGAAGTGAAGCTGTGAGTTCTGAGTGAGTCCAGACTAGAGCAGCAGGGACAAGCAGTCCTGCCATTGCGGGTCTTTGAACCACCAGACACAACCTTGCTCCAAGCATGTGTGGCAAATCAGGAGGCTTTCTGGGGCCTCTGGAAGCCCAATAGGAGAATCACAACACAGACCTCCAGGGCACAGGAGCAAAGACATGCCCTCCTCGCTAACATCTCTGCTCCTTCTGAGAAGCCATTCCTGGCTCGTGACTGGGCCTCAGCAGAGACTAAACACCCGAACAGGAGATATCATGCGACCATGGGACCTGAGTTGCCCATTGTGAACTGCTTGCTCTCTGATCCTCCAAATAAATAAACAGCATCCTGTCACCAAAAGGAAGAAGCATATGCAAGAAGCTAGAATCAGAGTGAAACTGCTCAGCCGGAGCTGGAGCCACAGATAAGAAGGGGCTGTTGCTGGAGACACCAGTGAAGGTTACAGTAACCCCTTAAGGCCAGGATCTCCAGGCAATATACAGTCATTTTCTGGCTGGTCAGTTATCTAAGGACCAACACTCCTCAGATTAAAAAGTAGAGCAGGGCTTCTCAGTTGGGGGTGATTTTTCCCCTAAAGTCTGAAGACATTTCTGAGTGTCACAACTAGGGGGCGCTATAGGCATCTGGTGGGTAGAGGCCAGGGGTGCTCTTAAAAAGCCTACAGCACCTCCTGCAGCTTAGCAAAGAATTATCTGACCCAAAGTATCAAGAGTGGCAAGGCTAGGAAACTTTGTTGTAGGGGAAAGGAAAGGAGAAGAGGAAATAAAGGAAATCTGTGATTACCACATACCCAACAAAAAATATGCATAAACTCCCTCGTTTCCATAATTCGTGACAAGGTATTTTTTACTACCCATCCCATATTTCTTCTGTGTGCATGTTAATATTTCTGGGCATAGAGATCGTGCTTCCCCCAGAGCCTCAAAAGAGTTTTATAGCCAGAAAGAGTTTGACCCCCTGCTTAAGTATTTACTTATGTCTCCCTACTCTTGCCCCAGACCCCAATTCAGGGGACAACAGGCCTAGGATGCTCACAGGAATGCTTCTTCTGCTTCCCACCAATCTTATCTAGAGATTCCAGAAAGGCATATTTTTGGCTCAAGATCATTTTAATCTATGAAAAAAAAAGGATATTTTTACATTTGCACCGTATTCCTACTCCACATGTATGAAGTCAGTATTAGAATATCTTCTTTCATTCACTGAACCAATAAATATTTACTGAGTACCTACTATGTGTCAGATGCTGTGTTAGTGGATGTTACAATGGTAAATAGACCGACTCTCTGCCCATCTTCACAGGACTCAGGGACTATGGTTCTCTGCTCACCATTATCATTTTCATCATAGACTTATTGAAATGGGAGTCTAGAAGAACTCACATCTCACCTAGTTCTTTCCCCAAGAATCTGTCATTCCCTCAGGTCATCTCCTGCCCTGGGCCTAACCTCTCCAGAACCTATTGGTTGGAAGAAGCATCGTGAACCATCCCACAGAGAAAGCAGTGACGGAAAATAAACAAATGAACAGAGGTACGAAAACATCAAAGCAGTGTGAGGGATTAGAGAGTGTTGGGAACAGGGAGCAGGGCTACACAGATGCCAGGGAAGGCTGTCTGAGAAAGGAAGAGACAGAGAGACCTGAATGAAGTGAGAGATGAGCCATGTAAAATCTGGGGAGAAAGCATTTCAGGCAGAGGGAAGAACAAATTCAAAGGTCCTGTGGTGGGAACACACTTGCCTGTTGAAGGACCAGAGTAGCTGGAGCAAAGTTAGCCCAGGGGCCTGTTATGAAATCAGGTCAGAGATGTACACAGGATGCAAATCACATCAGGTCACATGAGCCACAGTAGAGTTTGGATCTTGCTTTGAATATGATGGGAAACAGAGGAATTTGAGCAAGGAAGTGACATGACCTGACTTTCATTTTAAAAAAGAATCACTCTGGCTGCTATGAGGAAAATCACTTCTAGGGAATCAGGAGTGTGGGCAGGGAGACCATTTAGGAGGCAATGGCAGACAGGCAAGAGAGAATGACAACAACTTGGGCTGATGGAAATGATACCTAGTCAGATTTGGGACATACTTAAAGTGCGCACTGATTATTAGACAGAATAAGAAAGAGCAGCGTCAAGTAGGAGTGCCAGGAGAGGGCCTGAGCAGCCAGGTGGCACATCATTACCATGAGAAACCTGTGGAGGAGCAGGTATGAGGGGATGCGCTAGGATTCAGAATGAAGGGTTTGGTTCTGTTAGAAAGACATCCAGTGGAGACAGACATCTAGAATCATGGTGAGATGCAGGTGTGCAGAGGTGAACTGGGCAGTCATCAGCCTATACACGACGTTTAAAGCTGTGGACTAAATGAGACCCTCTAATGAGGGTCGGTAGATAGAAAGGTCCAAAGAGTGAGTCGGGTTAGAGGTCAAGAGGCAGATGAGATAGAAAAGGAGCTGCCCATGAAATGGGAGAAAAACTGGGTGTGGGGGTCTCAGAAGCAAGATTCAATAAAGAAAAAAAGTAATTCAAGAGGGAGAGACACAGAGGGCTTTAATTGTATCAGTAATGTTTTCGATCATATATAGGAGGACAGCATTCCGTCCTTTTTGTAACTTTCATAGGAATAAAACATTTTATTTAAATATACAGAACATATACACAGTACTATATATAAAATAGATAAACAACAAGGACCTACTGTACAGCACAAGCAACTATATTCAGTAGCTTATAATAACCTATAATGGAAAAGAATCTGAAAAAGAATATATATATGTATATAAACACACATATATATGTGTATATATACACATATATATGTGTGTGTATATATATAGATATATATATATATAACTGAATCACTTTGCTGTAAACCTGAAACTAAACACATTGTAAATTAACTATACGTCGATTTAAAATGGTAATAAATAAATAAATACACATCTAGAAAAAATGTGATCAACTGAATCAAATGCTGCTGAGAGATCAAGTAAGACAAGGAAGGGAGTTAACCCACTGTATTTGGCAAATGGACATCACTGGTGAACAGGACAAGAACAGCTCCAAAGGAGGACTGAGGACAAGAGCCTCTTTGGAGAGGGTTGAGAAAAGGATGGAGGCTGAGGAAGTAGCCACAAACTGAACATGGACAATTTGAGGAATTCTGCCATAAAGGGGGCAGAGAGCTGGAGCAGCAACCAGGCAGAGACTTAGGATCAAGGACATTTGGGAGTTTGCTTGTTTGTTTTAGGTTGTTTTTGGATTGAGTGAGAATTATAGCATATCTGTAGGCGAGGAGAAAAGAACTAATCAATCATCCAGGAGAGGGAATTCCTTGGCAGCACAGTGGTTTAGAATCCACCTGCCAACGCAGAGGACACAGGTTCAATCCCTGGTCTGGGAAGATCGCACGTGCCGCAGAGCAACTAAGCCCGCACGCCACAACTACTGAGCCTGCGCTCTAGAGCCCGCGAGCCGCAACTACTGAGCCCGCAAGCTGCAACTACTGAAGCATGTGTGCCTAGAGCCCATGCTCCACAGCAAGAGAAGCCACCGCAATGAGAAGCCCGTGCACTGCAACGAGGAGTAGCCCCTGCTCACCACAACTAGACAAAGCCCATGCCCAGCAATGAAGACCCAACGCACCCAAAAATAAATAAGTAAATATATAAAGATAAAATTTAAAAAAATCTTTAGTTTGGGAGGGAGGGAGACGCAAGAGGGAAGAGGTATGGGGATATATGTATATGTATAGGTGATTCACTTTGTTATAAAGCAGAAATTAACACACCATTGTAAAGCAATTATACTCCAATAAAGTTGTTTAAAAAAAAATCATCCAGGAGAGAAAGGGTAAGTGAGAACACAGCATCCTTGGGTGGACAAGAGAGAATGAGGTCTAGGCTACAGGTGGAGGTGTCAGCCTTCCATAGAGCAGGGACTGCTCATCTCTGGTACAGGAGGGAGGCAGAGTGCATCTCCATGCAGGGCTGAGTACAGGGCTCTCAGAAGCAAGTGGGTTCATGGATTTGGGCCTAGAACGATGCAGTTCTGTTCTGATCTCTCCTACAATTTTCTTGGGAAAATGCACGGTGAGGTTATTAGTTGACAAGACGGGGAAGGGCTTTTGAACGTTAAGGAGAGAGTGAGCAAGAGGCAGAAAGGATCTTACAGACCTGAAGAGTAAACTAAGACCATGTAGTAGGAGCACCAGAGGAGCTGAGGATCCACTTGAGCTTAGTGGTATCAATTTCATGTGTGCTGTTTTTTCAGCCCCTCTTCACTGCGCACAGACAGGGAGGACAGAGCTGGCTTGCGCTGAAGGAGCATTGATGTAGAGAGGAGGGTGAGGCGGAAGCGAGCTCAAGACACAGCCAAGGCCTTGGGGTTGAGCACAGGTCCTCCACCCCTCTGCCCTCACAGCGAGTCCCCCTCAGGACTTTTTCTCTTTTTTTCTTTTTCTTTTTTTTTTTTTTGCGGTACGTGGGCCTCTCACTGTTGTGGCCTCTCCCGTTGCGGAGCACAGGCTCCGGATGCGCAGGCTCAGCGGCCATGGCTCACGGGCCTAGCCGCTCCGCGGCATGTGGGATCTTCCCGGACCGGGGCACGAACCCGTGTCCCTTGCATCCGCAGGTGAATTCTCAACCACTGCGCCACCAGGGAAGCCCCCCCCCCTCAGAACTTTTAAAATTTCCTGTCTAACAACCTTAGTGGAGGACCATCCCAATCTGTCAGGGATGTTCTTATCACATTGAACTTCAAAATAGAAGGGGTTGGGGTCTAGGTCTCCTTTCCCAGGAGTTCCTCAGTCCTTTATACACCCACAGCTTTCCCAGGGACCAGCTCTGCCCACCAAGAAGTATAAGAAATGGTGAACCTTGCCAAGTCACAAAAGCTGGGTTATCCCCCAGCCCCCGAGCAAGCAGGGGCCCTGAGTAATCAAGAGCTGCTCTACGGCATCTTCCTCTACCCACCCACCCTGGGTGATGCATTGGGCTGGGCTGGGGGCCCTGCATTAGCATGTAGAAGCATGAGCTCATGAAAAGCAAATGGCCCATTTGTTCCCCCATCTGGAAGAGCTCACAGAAACCTGGGTTGCACTCTTCATTTCAACAGCATCCAACAAAAAATCCCCAGCTACTCTGCAATTTAATAAAAATGACTTAGGCCTTAGCTTAAAGATATTGCTACTCCTGTGCAGAAAAGAGTCAGGAGAACTGGTGTGTGATTGATAGGCTGCTCCCTGAAAAAGCAACTGCATGCAGGTTGGCTCTGGTGTCCCTGCTCTTTGCTCTGCATACACCTCATCCCGGAGCCTGACGGCCAGTGCTCTCAGGCTGTTCCCCCTGTGGGGACCACACTTACCCTGCCAGCCCCCTCTGTTCCCCTCTCCGCCCCTAATCAAAACCCATCTCCCCTTCGTCCGAGCACTCATAAGAGACTAGTTCTAACCGGGATAAATTAATTCAAGCTAATGCAAATTATGTCTTAATATGTTGCCCTTCCCAGACAACATTTATATTTTTAAAAGTAGCATTGGTTCCTTAAATCTAAGGGAATGGGTACTGTAGGAATGTCAAGCATTGTGGCAGCCAGGTAAGGGGAGACTGCAGAAAACAGTACAATTTTCGAGGCCCCTCTGGGGTCAGACGTGGAAGGTCCCATCTGCTCCTTCTGTTCATCAAGTACCTCATGGGCCACGAGGTACCAACATCAGATCTTTCTCTAAAACCAGGATATTTCTATCTTAAGAAAATATGCTTATAATACATTTGGCTATTGCCTGTATTACTCTAATATATGCAGATGAGATTCTTTTGTGCAATCAAAATAAATCTATGATAATTGTTTGCTTAATTTCCTCTTCTGCACCAGGTAATGTGAGTTCCCTGAGGACAGACGAAGAGAGAAGAGGAGGCACCTGCCCATCGCTGTCATGGGAGACATCTTTCCTGGACTGGCAGCCCTGCCCAGGCCACTACAGGACCTTCTGCGCTGCACTGGGTACCAGGCAGGAGGGTATCAGGTGAGGCCTGCTCCAGCTGCGTCTGTGCTCCTGGGAGAAGCAGAGGGGAGACCCAGGCTCCCAGAGGACCCAGCTACAGAAAGAAGTTCTGGCCTGTGCCATGTAACTCTCATCTCACCAGAAATCTCTGTGGACATATGTGAGTCTGTGCATCAGGGAACCAATCTTGTTAATGTCAAGGTTTATCACGAGAAACCCTAAGCCTGTTATAGAGATGGTAGCTAAGGCACAAACAACAGCTTCCCGTAATTTGTCTCTGCTTTCCTTGGTCTATGCATGAAACAAAATCCAGCCCTCTGCTTTTCCAGGCACTCAATACCTGCCTCCTACCCCAGAATGGAGAGAGGTTGTCCCCTGCTGCTCCAGAGGAAGCAGATACAGGGACAAAGGCCCGATTATTGCCCAAGGAGCCCTGGATAGCCAGACGACCCAGACTGAGCAGCAGGCAGGGAGGGGGCTGCTCATGTAATGACAGTATCCACCAAGGCTCACAGGGACCTCCATGGCCTCCATAAACCCTCACCCATTCATCCACCCATTCATTCAGTCACTGGTTATTTTTCAGCTAGAGGAACCAGAAGGCAGCTCAGCCCCAGAAGACAACTGATGACTCCCCGAAGAGATGCGACACATCAGTCCTCCAGTGGATGCATCCCCTCCTTACCTGTGAGCTGGGGCATAGTGTTGCTGTGGGGAATGTGTTTGTCTTTGGGGTTAAGGCAGAGCCCAGCCCTATGAGAACAAAGCAGATAGCTGCTACCTGGTTCCCACTCAGTGGTGGGGAGTCAGAGGCCCATCACTGCCCCCACCCCCAGGCCACTTGCCTTGTTCCTTCTACAAATACAGTGCTCTCCTGAGTTAATCTTCCACTAAATGTCTCCACGCTTCTGGAACTTCAATTACAGCCCGCTCTGCCCTCAGGCAGAGACCCTAGAAGTGGGATCTGCCCTCAGGCAGTGGGATCACCAAACTTTACAAAGAAGAGGTAATTCAGGGCTGAATGTTACCCTCATCATTGCCACACATGTCTTTCCTGCAAGTCCATGTGGAGCAGGGACCAGGAATTGAAGTTCCAAACTTCCAACTCAAGCCTCCTTCCCCAGCACTGTGTTATCTTAACATGGTAGGTTTTTGGTTTTGGTTTTGGTTTTGGTTTGTTTGTTTGTGTGTTGTTTTACATCAATTGCAGAAAGAGCTGAGTAAATCATGTTCCTCTTTTTATGATAAATCATCCTCACTTCCTGTTAGATTTAAAGAAAGAGAGAAAGGGAGTAAGGAGATAAGGAAGAAGGATTTCTCATTTAAACTATTGTCTGGTTGGAAGTCCTAACCTAGACCTTCCTTCATTTGCCCCTAAATATAAAATCAAAAGGTGGCAGATACAAAATTAACATACAAAAGTCAATTGCTTTCCTATATACCAGCATATGAACAGGTGGAATCTGAAATTAAAAACACAATATCATGTACATTGACACCCTACAAAAATAAATACTTAGGTATAGCTCTAACTAAATATGTACAAGAGCTATATGAGGAAAACGCTAAAATTCTGATGAATAAAATCAAAGGAGAACTAAATAAATGGAGACATATTCCATGTTCATGGATAGGAAGACTCAACTCAATATTGTCAAGATGTCATTTCTTCCTAACTTGATCTATAGATTCAATGCAATCCTGACCAAAATCCCAGCAAGTTATTTTGATTCTAAAGTTTATATGGAGAGAAAAATGACCCAGAATAGCCAACACAACATTAGGGAAAAGAACAAAGTAGAAGGACGAACACTACCCAACCTCAAGACTTACTATAAAGCTACAATAATCAAGACAGTGTAGTATTGGCAAAAGAATAGAAAATAGATCAGTAGAACAGAATAGAGAACTCAAAACTAGACCCACATAAATATAGTCAACTGATCTTTAACAAAGGAGCAAAGACAATACAATGGAGCATATTTAATCTTTTCAACAAATGGTGCTGGAACAACTGGACATCCACATACAAGAATATGAATTTAGACACAGACCTTATACCTTTCACAGAAATTAACTCAAAATGGACCATTGACCTAAATGTAAAATGCAAAACTATAAAACTCCTAGAAGATAACAGAGAAGAAAACCTAGATGACCTCGGGTATGTCAGTGACTCTAGATAAAACACCAAAAGGCATGATCCATAAAAGAAACAATTGATAAGCTGGACTACATTAAAATTAAACTTCTGCTCTACAAAAGACAATGTCAAGAGAATGAGAAGACAAGCCACAGACTGGGAGAAAATATCTGCAAAAGACACATCTGTCAAAGGACACATCCAAAATATACAAAGAACTCTAAAGCTCGAAACAAGAAACAGCTTCATTTAAAAATGGGCCAAAAACCTCACCCAAGAAGATATTCAGATGGCAAAGAAGTACATGAAAAGATGCTCCATAACACATGTCATCATGGAAATGCAGAATACCACTAGACACCTATTAGAATGGCCAAAATCCAGAACACAGACAACAAATGCTGGTGAGGATGTGGAACAACAGGGAATCTCACTTATTGGTAGTGAGAATGCAAAATGGTACAGCCACACTGGAAGACAGTTTGACAGTTTCTTACAAAACTAAATATACTCTTAGCATATGGTCCAGCAATCACACTCTTTGGTATTTACCCAAAGGAGTTGAAAAAACATATTTCCATAAAAAAACCTGCACACATGTTTATAGCAGCTTTGTTAATAATTGCCAAAACTTAGAAGCAACTGAGAGATGTTCTTTCAGTAGGTGAATGGATTAAAAACTGTAGTACATCCAGACAATGGCATATTATTCAGCACTAAAAAGAAATGAGCTATTAAGCCATGAAAAGACATGGGAAAACCTCAAATGTATATTACTGAGTGAAAGAAGCCCGGATGAAAAGGCTACATACAGTACGATTCCAACTACATGACATTCTGGAAAAGGCAAAAGTATGGAGACAGTAAAAAAAAGAAACAGTGGTTGCCAGAGGTTACGGGAGAAAGAGGGAGGAAGTGGTGTAGCACAAAGGATTTTTAAGGTAGTGAAAATGATCTGTATGATACTATAGTTGTAGATACATGTCATTATACATTTGTCCAAACCAATGCCATGTACAACACCAAGAGTGAACCCTGATATAAACCGTGGTCTTTGGTTGATAATGATGTGTAAAGGTAGCTTCATCAACTGCAACAATTGTACTACTCTGGCGGGGAGATGTTTATAAGGGGGGAGGCATGAGTGGGGACAGTGTATATGAGAAATCTCTGTACCTTCCCCTCAACTTTGTTGTAAACTAAAACCTCTCTAAAATAGAGTCTATTCAATATTTTTTAAAAGCTATATAACTGAGTTAAGAATGGGGAAAGTTATTTGCTGACTACTGAAGTCCACTAAATATAAATCTAAATAATTGCTGTAAATATTATTGTAAACTAAATACAAATGTCAAATAATTTTTGAAACAGAAGACATATAATGTAAAATTTTAAATATTTTATAATTAATATTCTGTATAATAAAACTCCAATTTATATTAAAACAGAGGAAGAGTGGGGAAGGAAGAGTGGGGAAGGAAGAGGAGAAAAGAATAGTGATGATGGAAAAAAGTAAAATATTTATGTCAAGTTTTTTATCCCATATGTATATAGCCAAAAAATATTATTTTGTTTGCTATTTTTATCCTCAAAATATATATATTGACTTCCATTTATAAGATTATGATGGGCTAAAAATTTGAACCAACACTCCTGCTGGAAACGACAAAAAATTCCAGAAAGGTATTTATTAAATCTCTTTAAAAGCAGAGGAGTTGGGCTTCCCTGGTGGCGCAGTGGTTGAGAGTCCGCCTGCCGATGCAGGAGACACGGGTTCGTGCCCCGGTCCGGGAAGATCCCACATGCCGCAGAGCGGCTAGGCCCGTGAGCCATGGCTGCTGAGCCTGCGCGTCCAGAGCCTGTGCTCCGCAACGGGAGAGGCCACAACAGTGAGAGGCCCACGTACCGCAAAAAAAAAAGCAGAGGAGTTTTAACAGCATACCAAGGAATTACTAGACCAAAGTGTAAGTGAGATTGGAAACACAGCCAGGAAAACAGGACAATAAAGCAATCTTTGTTCTGAGGGTGTTTATCTCTGCAAACATGAGCTCCACTTCTGACATAAAATGTCAGTGCCTGAACTAGACAAAAGGGTCAGGTGTAACTGCAACATTTTTCCAGCAACTTTCCCCACATAAAGCTGGGATCCTAAAAGACTACATCTTCACAATAAGGGTGAATTAGGAGTAAAATTGCCCCTCTGTTCCCACCTCTCACAAGTACCACCCCAGACTACTAGTAGGAAAGTTGTTCTGGCACTGGTCAGAAGAGGGGAAAAAGTGAAAACAAAAACTTACCTGAGTAAGTTTTGACCCATTCTATGTTACAAATAAAAGCAGCTCTTGAGAAGATTTGTAGCTGAAATTCACATAAATTCACTGGGGGGAAAAACACCTCAGGGCATAAATTTAATTTAAAGCAGTTCTAGATTGGTAGTTCCCCTAGGTGTGCAGCAGAAGTAAAAAGAAATCCTATCTGAAGAACGCACCTTCATACTATGTTTTAGACAATCTATAAAAATCTCTGAAAATTGAGGGCAATGACATTCATACAGTCAAAAACTATAGAACAAATAAAGTAAAAAGAGTGAAAACCAACGGAAACAACAAAGAGCGGAGATCCACAAAAACTTCAGACACTGGGATTATCAGGCTAGATTAAAATTCAATTATCCTTACTGTGTTTAAGAAATAAAAGACCGGTTTTTAAATATCTACAATAACTCTCACAAGGAAGCTATAAAAATTATAGCATATGTATTTTAAAGAAAAAAGAATGTCTAGGAACTTCTTAGGATAAAAACAATGGATGAGCATTGTTTATATAGATAGAAAGAGAATTAGTGAACTAGACAGAGAATTAGTGAGCTAGACAGGGCAGAAGAAATAATTCAGAATACAAAACAAAGTTTCAGCAGGAAAAGGGAGAGAGAATAGGAGAGTGGCAATATTTGAAATGATAATGGCTGAGAATTTTCCAGAATTAATGAAAGGCACCAATACACAAATTTAAGGAGCCAAACAAATATTAAGAAGGATGAATAAAAAGAAATCTACACCTAGTCCCAACATAGATACATAGAGGAACATGAGAGGAAAAACAAAATATTTTTAATCCTAAAAGATCAATTACTTCAAAGGAGCAACAGTCACTCTGATAATCAACTTTTCAGCAGCAACAGTGGCACCCAAAACTCAAAATAGAATCTTCAGTGTACTGAAAGGAAGCAAATGCCCATCTAGAAATCTATTCTTGGCAAATAAATAAATAAATAAATATCTTTCAAAAAGAAAGGTTAAATAAAGACAGTTTCAGACCAACAGTAACTGAGAATTCACCATGAGCAGACCTTAACAAAAGGAAATTCACAAAATGTACTTCAGGTAGAAAGTAATCCCAGATAAAAAGACTACCTTAACCAAAGGAAATTCATGAGATGTACTTCAGGTAGAAAGTAATCCCAGATAAAAGGATGGAGATTAAAGGAGAAATGAAGAACTCAAAACATAGAGAATATGGGTAAATCTAGATATTGACTTTATAAAACAATAGTATTAAATGTCTCAAGGGATAAATAAATAAAGAGTTAAAATATATGACAATAATACTATATAAGCCAGGGAGCTGGTGAAAAGGTCTAAGGTTCTTATATTATCAGAAGGAAATGAAAGATACCAATTAACTTCAGACTTTGATAAATTAAGTACACATATAGTAATTTCTCAGAAACCACCAAATGAAAAGAAATAGAGTAAATATTTCGAAGCTGGCTGAAAGAAAAATTAAAGTTATTTTTTAAAAAACACTCCATAAATCCAAACAAATGCAAGAAAGGAGAGTAAAAGAAATATAGAATGGGTCAAACAAATGCAAACCACAAAATAATGTGGTAGACTAAAATGCAAACATATTGGTAATTTCATTAAATCTAAATGGACTGAATGCTCCAAATTAAAAAAAAATAGTCATGTTGGATTAAAATTTTAAAAATACAACTAGTGAATATAACATAAAAGAAGCAGACTCATGGATATAGAGAACAATCTAGTGGTTACCAGTGAGGTGGGGAGGGGCAATATAGGGATGGGGAAGTGAAAGGTACAAACTGTTGGTTGTAGGATAGGCTCAAGGATATATTGTACAATACGAGGAATATAGCCAATATTTTGCAATAACTATAAATGGAAAATAACTTTTAAAAATTGTATAAAAATAAAATTTTTAAAAAATTTTTTCAGTATTAAGACCAAAACCTCAATTTAAAAAGAATGCAAAAACATGAACAGATCCTTGACAAAAGACTATATACGGGTGGCCAATGAGCACATGAAATGATGCTGAATATTTGTCAATAGTGAAATAGAACTTTAAACTACTATGAGATGCAATTTCACGTCTGCTTGTCTAAATGACTAAAGTTGGAAAGACTGAAAATACCTCGGAAAAGATGCTGAGCTACTGGAGTTAACAATGTTAGTGAAAAATGGTACAACTGTTTTGGAAAATAGTTTAGCAAGTTCTTATAAAGTTAACATACATCTACCTATGACCCCAAAATTCCTCTCCTAAGTATCTACCAAAAGAAAATGAAAATATATATCCACATAAAAACTTGTACACAAATTTTCATAGCATTATTCATAATCCAAAAAGCAGGGAAAAAATGGTACTCAGTAGGAGAATGGATAAACAAACTGTGGTAAATTCATGCAAAGGAATGCTGTTTCAATAAAAAGGAGTGAACTAGTGATACCTGGAATAATGGTGATAAACCTCAGAAACATTCCTTTGAGTGAGAGAATCCAAGCACACCAAGATACATAACGTATGATTCCATTTCTGTGAAGTACGAGAAACCAGAAAGTGGTTGTCTGGCCACAGAGATGAGAATGAAACTGAAGGGGGTGTCAGGGAATTTTGGGAGTAATTGACATGTTCTATACCATGTCTTACGTGTTGGTTTTCAGGTAGATATAATCAACAAACGATATTAAACTTCACATAACACCTATGATTTTTTTGTATATAAATTACATTTTGGAGAGGAGATCAAGATGGTGGAGTAGGAGGACGTGGAATTCACCTCCTCCCACAAAGACATCAAAAATACATCTACATGTAGAACAATCTCTACTGAAAATTAACTGGAAACTGTCAGACTCCTGTACAACGAAGGCTGTAAGAAAGATCCACATGGAATCAGGTACAAAGGGAAGAGAAGCGATCAGGTGTTCATGTTGGGACCTGTGCCCCTAAGAAGAGACTCCGGGAAAGGGAGATTATATGGGTGGAGATTCGCCCTGGGGAATGGGCGATTGGAGCCACCTATCGGGAGGCTGGGGTCTTACATAGAGAAGATGAGCCCCCTTGGATGGTTGGAGGGCCAGTGGGACTAACAGTGGGCTGTGGGAAGCCTGGACTTCATTCCTGAGGAGTGCACACACACTTGCTCCCTAAGCAGGGGATAGAGGGCAGGTTGAAAACTGCTCAGGTGGCAGACAAGGTTAGACTACCCCGGCATACACCATAGCCTGAGCAGAGTGAGCACTCCAGCCCAGCTTGCTTCACAAAGCAGCTCCACACTGAGGCGAGGGCTTGTCTGTGAGACACAGAGGTGGCTCAGACCTCAAGTGGCATCTGAGCAGGGTAGGGGCAGCCATTACTGGTGCTCACACATGCAGCACATCAGAAGCAGCCCTGACCTCTGTCTGAGGCTGAGCCACCACGGCCCATACCAATCACTAGGAGTGAAATCGAATTTGTAATAAAAAGAGACTCCCAGGAAACAAAATTCCAGGACCAGATGGCTTTACAGGGGAATTCTACCAAGCATATAAAAAAGACCTAGTGCCCATCCTTCTCAAACTATTCCAAAAAATTGAAAAGGAGGAAATACTCCCAAATTCATTCTAAGAGGTCACCATTACGCTGATACCAAAACCAGACAGAGACATTACAAAAAAAAAAAAAGAAAAGAAAAGAAAATTAAAGGCCAATATCTCTAATTAATAGAGATGCAAAAATACTCTACAAAATGTTAACAAAAAAATAAATAAATAAAAACTAAACTGTATCATTCTTGCAAGAAGCACATCAAAACTATAAGGATATAGAAAGATTGAAAGTAAAAGATAGCATTTACATAGTTATTTGCTTAATAATTATACAATATTGAACATATATTTTATGCATTTTCTTTACTATAACAATAAAAACTTTTAAAAGTACATATTTAAATGTTTTTAATACTTAAAGGTAACACTTAAGGTAATACTTAAAGGTAAAAGTAACATAATTTAAAATAGGACATATTTCCAAATCACTGAAGAATAAAAAGCATATAAAACATATTCCATATAGCTAAGATAGAAAACAAAGAAAAAGCAAACAAGCATAAAAATATAAAGCATAAAATAGGTGGCAAATATAAAAAGAAAGAAGTCAATCATGAAATAAATATAAGGAGTTTAACTACCCTATTAAAATTAAAATATTCTCCAATTGTACCACAAATTCAAATCTTAATACATGCTGCCTATAAGAAATAGACATACAGCAAAAGAGAAAAAAAAATGGTGTGAAATATAAGAATGTGTAAAAATTTTTCAGGTGGATACAAAACAATGCAGCATAGAAATGGCAATATTAAATTCTGAAAAGGTATTATTCCAAGCAAAAAGCATTCAACAAAATATAAAATGTCACTTAATATTTATAAAATTTATAATCCACAATGAAAATATGAGTCATAAGTTTTTATGTATCATATAATTCAGCATCAAACTATAAAAAGCAAAAATTGTTGGAAACACAGGAAAATTGATAAACACCATAACTGTGAATACTTAAACATCAACTATTTCTTGATAGATTAAAAAGAAAATAAGTAAAGACACAGAGGATTTGAATAATAAAATTAATAGAATGGGATTAATAGAAATACATCAAACAATTTACCCGTCAATCACCAAATACACTTTCCTTTCATGTGCCCATGAAACATTTATAAAGTTGATACTGAACTGCAAAGAAATCTTCAATAAATTCCTAAATGTATGCATTGTGTTGTAAGCAATATTCTCTGACAACATAATAAAAGTAGGAATTAATAACAAAAATGATTAGGCGAAAAAACTTAGCAACTTAAAAACAGTTTCCTATATTAAATATCTCAAAGAAACAAAATTAAAAGTAAATAATCAGATAGATATACACAGATTTATGTATCAAGTGTTATTTACATTTGAATTAACTTTAAAACTCAACAACAGAGGTATGGTGAAAAAAAATATTATGGTACTTCTATTAAGCATTTGATAGGAAGTCTTTCTAAGAATTTTAATGGCATGAGAAAAATCATGATATGGTGTTAACAGTTAGAGAATGGTATTGAGTATTACATATATATTACATACCATAATTATTTTAGATAACATATATACATAGGTGTATGACATATGTTATGGACTGAATGTTTGTGTCCTGAAAAATTCACATGTGAAAGACTTAAACCCCAGTGTGGCTGTATTTGAAGATGAGGTCTCTAAAAATGTAATTAAGGCTAAATGAGGTCATAAGGGTAGGGCTCAGATCCAACAGGATCAGTGCCTTATAAGAAGAGACACCGGAAACCTCACTCTCTCTCTCTCTCCATCCCCCCAACTTCTGTGCACAGGCAGGCAGGCGGCGCCAAGGAAAGACCATGTGAGGACAGCAAGAATATGGCCATCTGCAACCCAAGGGGAGAGTTCTCCCCAGACATCAATCCTACTGGCACCTTGATCTTGGGCTTCCAAGCCTCCAGAGCTGTGAAAAATTAAATTTCTGTAAGTTTTTAAGCCACCCAATCTGTGATATTTTGTTATGCAGCCCAAGCAGACTGAAACAACATAAAACAGAGCCTAGAGGAAATGCAGCAAAAACCTGACCCACTAGACATTGTTGGGTTGTAGAATTACTTTTCTTAATCCTCTGTTGTGAATATGTGTAACTTTCATAATCAGAGTAGAGGGTGTATGTATAATCAACAAAAGAAAGAAAAAAGACTGTACTGTCTGCCTAGAAAAGGCTGAATCTGCCATCTTATTACTTGCACACACTGTTGGGGAAAACTGCTTTTGGGTAGTTGACACAGGACAATGAAAAATTATACGGCAGCTAGAGACTAAGAACTTGGAATAAGATGATAGAGGAGAATCTTCTGCTCTCCTTTACAGGAAAATTTTTTTAAAATTTAAAGATAGATAGATAGATAGATAGATATGTATAGATATATAGCTGCCAGGTGTTTTCACTAAATTTTCTCATTTGAACCCTGTAACATCTCTGCTATAAGAAAGACTACTATAGCCATTTTACTGACTAGAAGACTGAATCTCAGAAGTTAGGGCAATAACAGAGCTGGTACACAAACTGGTCCTGTGATGTTGGATCCAGTATTCCTCCTATATAAAGCTGCCTGAAAGTGTTTCTGGCTCAGAAGCAGCTTTGGGATTTCCTACTCAATGTTGGAGGAAGGCGAAGATCTCACATAGAGTTTCCATACCCTGCTAAATATTTCAGTGGGCCTTCATTTTAGACAATATTGTCTAAAATATGTAATCTTGTGAAAAATTTGTTTCTGACCAATATTCGAAGAACATAAGTAATCCTCTGACTCCAAAATTCAGAGAGATATTGTCATTTAGAAACCAGGCCAGATGGAAACTGGACTTATTATAGTGATTATTTCGTATTGCATTAAAATATCAAATCACTATGTTGTACACCTGAAAATAATATAATATTGTTAAGTCAATTATATTTCAATTTTTATATTAAGACTGAATTGTTGTAATGGATGTATAACTCTACACGTTTACTGAAGTCATTTAATTGTGTAGTTAGAATAAATGAATTTTATTATATGTAAATTATAAAAAAATATACTTCAATTTCTTAAAAAGGAAAAAAAAAAACAGGCCAAGAGGCAGTGTAGACATACCCTTAATACACAACTCCTAGCTCCACTGCCTACCTGCTGTGTGTCCTTGAACAGGTTCTAAATCTCTGTGAATCTCAATTTCCTCATGTATACAATGGGGTTAATGATAAGTATTTCAAAACATCGTAGGTGGATTACAGGTAATATATGCCTAGTTCCTAGCACAGAGCAAGCCCTTAGCAAAGGAAGCTATATTTTCCCTTATACAGTATTTAGAGAGAACATTTCCATTTGCAAACCATTTCACATAAATTATCTAATCAAAGCCTCAAAATCCCAATTCACAAATGATGAAATTGAGGTTTCAACAATAATATTCTATTGTGTATGGACCACATTTTCTTTACTCATACTTCCATCGATGGACACAGGTCATTTCCATGTTTTAGCTGTTGTAAATAATGCTGCAGTTGAACGTGGGAGTGCAGATATCTTTTTGAGATAGTGATTTTGTTTCCTTCAGATAAAAACCCAGAAGTGGGATTGCTGAATCATATGGCAGTTCTAATTCTAATTTTTGAGGGGTCTTCATACTGTTTCCACTGTGGCTGCACACTTCCATTCCCAACAACAACTATGGCACCATCTTGACTCTTCTTCAGATTCTGATGCTGGTTCCACTAAGCCTCACTGCACCACCTGGCATGGCATCACTTGCTCCAACAACATAAGAGCACATCACCCAAAAGAGATACATCAAGGTTCCTCTCTTCTAATTAGGGGCTTTCTAAGCTGACACTTTAGCTCTGGTAGGTGATGACTGATCCAACAGAAGCTCAGCCAATTAGACACATTTCGTCCTGAAGAAAAGGTTGTTTCTGACTCCATTCCCTGCCTTCATGCACCACTTGTGTCAGGATCCTGTCTGAGGCCCTTCAAAGGAGCTGGAGCAGTGTGGTATAGAGCCGTGGCTCTGCAAACTGGCTGACATCAGCCGGTTCTCTTTCTTAAAATATAACACTCCAGACCCTGATGGGGAGACCTTCAGGATGGCAGAAGAGTAAGATGGAGATCATGTTCCTCCCCACAAATACATCAGAAATACATCTACATGTGGAACAGCTCCCACAGAACACCTAACTGAACACTGGCAGAAGACCTCAGACCTCCATAAAGGCAAGAAGCTGTTCCTGGGTAAGGCAAAAGAAAAAAGAAAGACAGAAGAATAGGGATGGGACCTGCACCACTAGGAGGGAGCTGTGAAGGAGGAAAGGTTTCCACACACTAGGAAGCCCCTTCGCGGGTGGAGACTGCGGGTGGCGGAGGGGGTAAGCTTCGGAGCCACGGAGGAGAGCACAGCAACAGGGGTGCGGAGGGCAGAGGGGAGAGATTCCCGCACCGAGGATCGGTGCCGACCAGCACTCACCAGCCCGAGAGGCTTGTCTGCTCACCCGCCGGGATGGGCGGGGGCTGGGAGCTGAGGCGTGAGCTTCGGAGGTCAAGATCCCAAGGAGAGGACTGGAGTTGGTGGCGTGAACACAGCCTGAAGGGGTTAGTGCACCATGGCTAGCCGGGAGGAAGTCCGGGAAAAGGTCTGGAGCTGCCGACGAGGCAAGAGACTTTTTCTTCCCTCTTTGTTTCCTGGTGTGCGAGGAGAGGGGATTAAGAGTGCTGCTTAAAGGAGCTCCAGAGACAGGCACGAGCCGCGGCTAACAGCGCGGACCCCAGAGGCGGGCATGAGACGCTAAGGCTGCTGCTGCCGCCACCAAGAAGCCTGTGTGCGAGCACAGGTCACTATCCACACCTCCCCTCCCGGGAGCCTGTGCAGCCCGCCACTGCCAGGGTCCCGGGATCCAGGGACAACTTCCCCGGGAGAACGCACAGTGAGCCTCAGGCTGGTGCAACGTCACGCCGACCTCTGCCGCCGCAGGCTCGCCCCACACTCCGTGCCCCTGCCTCCCCCCGGCCTGAGTGAGCCAGAGCCCCCGAATCAGCGGCTCCTTTAACCCCGTCCTGTCTGAGTGAAGAACAGACGCCCTCAGGCGACCTACACGCAGAGGCGGGGCCAAATCCAAAGCTGAGCCCTGCGAGCTGTGCGAACAAAGAAGAGAAAGGGAAATCTCTCCCAGCAGCCTCAGAAGCAGCGGATTAAATCTCCACAATCAACCTGATGTACCCTGCAACTGTGGAATACATGAATAGACAACGAATCATCCCAAATTGAGGAGGTGGACTTTGGGAACAACGATATATATATAATTTTCCCTTTTTCTCTTGAGTGTGTATGTGTATGCTTCTGTGTGTGATTTTGTCTGTATAGCTTTGCTTTTACCATTTGTCCTAGGGTTCTGTCTGTCTGTTTTGGGTTTTTTTTCTTTTTCTTTTTTTTTTTTAGTATAGTTTTTAGCACTTGTTATCATTGGTGGATTTGTTTTTTGGTTTGGTTGCTCTCTTCTTTCTTTCGTTCTTTCTTTCCTTCTTTTTTATTATTTCTTTTTAATTTGTTACTTTTAATAATTATCTTTTATTTTAATAACTTTATTTTCTTTTTTTCTTTCTTTCCCTCTTTTTTTCTCCCTTTTCTTCAGAGCCATGTGGCTGACAAGCTCTTGGTGCTCTGACAAGGTGTCAGGCCTGTACCTCTGAGGTGGGAGAGTCAAGTTCAGGACATTGGTCCACCAGAGACCTCCCAGCTCCACGTAATATCAACTGGCAAAAGCTCTCCCAGAGATCTCAATAGGAACACCAAGACCCAGCTCAACACAACGACCAGCAAGCTACAGTGCTGGACACCCTATGCTAAACAACTAGCAAGACAGGAACACAACCCCACCCAATAGCAGAGAGGCTGCCTAAAATAATAAGGTAACAAGCACCCCAAAACACACCACCAGATGTGGACCAGCCCACCAGAAACACAAGATCCAGCTTTATTCACCAGAACACAGGTACTACTCCTCTCCACCAGGAAGCCTACACAACCCACTGAACCAACCTTAGCCACTGGGGGCAGACATCAAAAACAACAGGAACTACAAACTTGCAGCCTGTGAAAAGGAGACCCACACAGTAAGTTAAACAAAATGAAAAGAAAGAGAAACACACAGCAGATGAAGGAGCAAGGTAAAAACACACCAGACCAAACAAACGAAGAGGAAATAGGCACTCTACCTGAAAAAGAATTCAGAGTAATGATAATAAAAATGATCCAAAACCTTGGAAAGAGAATGGAGAAAATACAACAAATGCTTAACAAGGACCTAGAAGAACTAAAGAGCAAACAAACAATGATGAACAACACAATAAATGAAATTAAAAATTCTCTAGAAGGAATGAATAGCAGAATAACTGAGGCAGAAGAAAGGATAAGTGACCTGGAAGATAAAATAGTGGAAATAACTACTGCAGAGCAGAATAAAGAAAAAAGAATGAAAAGAATTCAGGAGAGTCTCAGAGGCTGCTGGGACAACATTAAATGCACCAACATTCTAATTACAGGGGTCCCAGAAGAAGAAGAGAAAAAGAAAGGGACTGAGAAAATATTTGAAGAGATTATAGTTGAAAACTTCCTTAATATGGGAAAGGAAATAGTTAATCAAGTACAGGAAACACAGAGAGTCTCATACAGGATAAATCCAAGGAGAAACATACCAAGAAACGTATTAATCAAACTATCAAAAACTAAATAAAAGAAGAAATATTAAAAGCAGCAAGAGAAAAACAACAAATAACATACAAGGGAATCCCCATAAGGTTACCAGCTGATCTTTCAGCAGAAACTCTGCAAGCCAGAAGGGACTGGCAGGACATATTTAAAGTGATGAACGGGAAAAACCTACAACCAAGATTACTCTACCCAGCAAGGATCACATTCAGATTTGACAGAGAAATAAAAACCTTTACAGACAACCAAAAGCTAAGAGAATTCAGCACCACCAAACCAGCTTTACAACAAATGCTAAAGGAACTTCTCTAGGCAGGAAACACAAGACAAGTTAAAGACCTACAAAAACAAACCCAAAACAATGAAGAAAATGGTAATAGGAACATACATATCAATAATTACCTTAAATGTAAATGGATTAAATGCTCCAACCAAAAGACATAGACTGGCTGAATGGATACGAAAAGAAGACCCATATATATGCTGTCTACAAGAGACCCACTTCACCTCGGGACACATACAGACTGAAAGTGAGGGGATGGAAAAAGATATTCTATGCAAATGGAAAACAAAACAAAGCTGGAGTAGCAATTCTCATATCAGACAAAATAGACTTTAAAATAAAAACTTTTACAAGGGACAAAGAAGGACACTACATAATGATCAAGGGATCAATCCAAGAAGAAGATATAGCAATTGTAAATATTTATGCACCCAACATAGGAGCACCTCAATACATAAGGAAAATGCTAACAGCCATAAAATGGGAGATCAACAGTAACACATTCATAGTAGGGGAATTTGACACCCCACTTTCACCAATGGACAGATCATCCAAAATGAAAATAAATAAGGAAACACAAGCTTTAAATGATACATTAAACAAGATGGACTTAATTGATATTTATAGGACATTCCATCCAAAAACAACACAACACACATTCTTCTCAAGTGCTCATGGAACACTCTCCAGGAGAGATCATATCTTGGGTCACAAATCAAGCCTTGGTAAGATTAAGAAAATTGAAATCATATCAAGTATCTTTCCGACCAAAACTCTATGACACTAGATATCAATTACAGGAAAAAATCTGTAAATAATACAAACACATGGAGGCTAAAAACACACTACTTAATAACCAAGAGATCACTGAAGAAATCAAAGAGGAAATCAAAAAATACCTAGAAACAAATGACAATGTAAACATGACGACCTAAAACCTATGGGATGTAGCAAAAGCACTTCTAAGAGGGAAGTTTATAGCAATACAATCCAACCTTAAGAAACAAGATACATCTCAAATGAAAAACCTAACCTTACACCTAAAGCAGTTAAGGAAAAAGAACCAAAAAAACCAAAATTTAGCAGAAGGAAAGAAATCATAAAGATAAGATCAGAAATAAACGAAAAAGAAATGAAGGAAACAATAGCAAAGATCAATAAAACTAAAAGCTGGTTCTTTGAGAAGATAAACAAAATTGATAAACCATTAGCCAGACTCATCAAGAAAAAAAGGGAGAAGACTCAAATCAACAGAATTAGAAGTGTAAAAGGAGAAGTAACAACTGAAACTTCAGAAATACAAAGGATCATGAGAGGTTACTACAAGAAACTATATGCCAATAAAATGGACAACCTGGAAGAAATGGACAAATTCTTAGAAAAGCTCAACGTTATGAGACTGAACCAGGAAGAAATCAAAAATATAAACAGACCAATCACAAGCACAGAAATTGAAACTGTGATTAAAAATCTTCCAACAAACAAAAGCTCAGGAACAGATGGCTTCAAAGGCAAATTCTATCAAACATTCAGAGAAGAGCTAACACCTATCCTTCTCAAACTCTTCCAAAATATAGCAGAGGGAGGAACACTCCTAAACTCATTCTACGAGGCCACCATCACTCTGATACCAAAACCAGACAAAGATGTCACAAAGAAAGAAAACTACAGGCCAGTATCACTGATGAACATAGATGCAAAATCCCACAACAAAATACTAGCAAACAGAATCCAACAGCACATTAAAAGGATCATACACCATGGTCAAGTGGGGTTTATCCCAGCAATGCAAGAATTCTTCAACATACACAAATCTATCAATGTGATACATCATATTAACAAATTGAAGGATAAAAACCAAATGATCATCTCAATAAATGCAGAGAAAGCTTTTGACAAAATTCAACACCCATTTATGATAAAAACCCTCCAGAAAGTAGGCATAGAGGGAACTTACCTCAACATAATAAAGGCCATATATGACAAACCCACAGCCAACATCGTTCTCAATGGTGAAAAACTGAAAGCATTTCCACTAAGATCATGAACAGGACAAGATTGCCCACTCTCACCAGTCTTATTCAACATAGTTTTGGAAGTTTTAGCCACAGCAATCAGAGAAGAAAAAGAAATAAAAGGAATCCAAATTGGAAAAGAAGAAGTAAAGCTGTCACTGTTTGCAGATAACATGATACTATACATAGAGAATCCTAAAGATGCTACCAGAAAACTACTAGAGCTAATCAATGTATTTGGTAAAGAAGCAGGATACAAAGTTAATGCACAGAAATCTCTGGCATTCCTATACACTAATGATGAAAAATCTGAAAGTGAAATCAAGAAAACACTCCCATTTACCACTGCAACAAAAAGAATAAAATATCTAGGAGTAAACCTACCTAAGGAGACAAAAGACCTCTATGCAGAAAATTATAAGTCACTGATGAAAGAAATTAAAGATGATACAAATAGATGGAGAGATATACCATGTTCTTGGATTGGAAGAATCAACATTGTGAAAATGACTCTACTACCCAAAGCAATCTACAGATTCAATGCAATCCCTATCAAACTACCAATAGCATTTTTCCCAGAACTAGGACAAAAAATTTCACAATTTGTATGGAAACACAAAAGACCCCGAATAGCCAAAGCAATCTTGAGAAAGAAAAACTGAGCTGGAGGAATCAGGTTCCTGGACTTCAGACTATACTACAAAGCTACAGTAATCAAGAGAGTATGTTACTGGCACAAAAACAGAAATATAGATCAATGGAACAGGATAGAAAGCACAGAAATAAACCTACGCACATATGGTCATCTTATTTTTGATAAAGGAGGCAAGAATATACAGTGGAGAAAAGACAGCCTCTTCAATAAGTGGTGCTGGGAAAATTGGACAGCTACATGTAAAAGAATGAAATTAGAACACTCCCTAACACCATACACAAAAATAAGCTCAAAATGGATTAAAGACCTAAATGTAAGGCAGACTATAAAACTCTTAGAGGAAAACATAGGCAGAACATTCTATGACATAAATCACAGCAGGATCCATTTTGACCCACCTCCTAGAGAAATGGAAATAAAAACAAAAATAAACAAATGGGACCTAATGAAACTTAAAAGCTTTTGCACAGCAAAGGAAACCATAAACAAGACAAAAAGACAACCCTCAGATTGGGAGAAAATATTTGCAAATGAAGCAACTGACAAAGAATTAATCTCCAAAATTTACAAGCAGCTCATGCAGCTCAATATCGAGAAAGCAAACAACCCAATCCAAAAATGGGCAGAAGACCTAAATAGACATTTCTCCAAAGAAGATATACCGATTGATAACAAATACATGAAAGAATACTCAACATCATTAATCATTAGAGAAATGCAAATCAAAACTACAATGAGGTATCACTCATACCAGTCAGAATGGCCATCATCAGAAAAATCTATGAACAATAAATTCTGGAGATGGTATGGAGAAAAGGGAACACTCTTGCACTGTTGGTGGGAATGTAAATTGATACAGCCACATTGTAGAACAGTATGGAGGTTGCTTAAAAAACTAAAAATCAAACTACCGTACGACTCAGCCATCCCACTGCTGGGCATATATCGTGACAAAACCATAGTTCAAAAAGAATCATGTACCACAATGTTCATTGCACCTCTATTTACAATAGCCAGGACATGGAAGCAACCTAAGTGTCCATCAACAGATGAATGGATAAAGAAGATGTGGCACATATATACAATGGAATATTACTCAGCCATAAAAAGAAAAGAAATTGAGTTATTTGTAGTGAGGTAGTAGTGAGGATGGACCTAGAGTCTGTCATACAGAATGAAGTAAGTCAGAAAGAGAAAAACAAATACCGTATGCTAACGCATATATATGGAATGCAAAAAAAAAAAAAGTTTTTGAAAAACCTATGGGCAGGACAGGAATAAAGATACAGATGTAGAGGACATGGGGAGTGGGAAGGGTTAGCTGGGACGAAGTGAGAGAGTGGTATGGACATATATACACTGCCAAACGTAAAATAGATAGCTAGTGGGAAGCAGCTGCGTGGCACAGGGAGATTAGCTCCGTGCTTTGTGACCACCTAGAAGGGTGGGATAGGGAGGGTGGGAGGAAGATGCATGAGGGAGGGCATATGGGGATATGTATATGTATAGTTGATTCACTTTGTTATAAAGCAGAAACTAACACACCATTGTAAAATAATTTTACTCCAATAAAGATGTTTAAATATATATAGATAAATAAATATTTAAAAAATAAAAATATAACACCTCAAGTCCCCTCCTCAAACTTATGAGTTACTAGGCCTGGAATGGAACCCTGGAACCTGAAATTTTTTAAGTTCAAAATCTAAATGGCTCACTATATACCTATTAGAATCGCTAAAATCTAAAAGACTGACCATACCAAGTAGTCTGGATATGGAGCACCTGGAATTCACACATGCTGCTGATGAGAATGCAAAAGTTAAGCATATATGTATTCATACACCAGCCATTTCACTCCTAGATATTTACCGAAGAAAAATGAAAATGAAAGTACAAAAAGTTATACATGAATGTGCATAACAGCTTTACTTGCAATGGCCCAAATCTGCAGATAACCTAAATGTCCATCAAAAGGGGAATGATTAAATGAATTGGAGTACACACAGTGCACTGCTCCTCAGCAACAAAAGAGAAACAACAACATGGATGAACCTCAAAATGGTTATACTGAACGGAAGGAGCCAGTCCCCCTCCCCTGCGAAAAAGACTGCATATTATAGTATCCCATTTATATGAAATTCTAGAGAATGTAGGCTGATCTATAGCGAACAAAAAGCAGATCATTTGTTGCCTGGGGAGAGAATAGGGAGGTTAAGGAGGGCAGTTGGAAGGGATTACAAAGGGGCATCAAACTTGGGGGGTGATCAATATAAATATGTTCATTATCTTGATTGTGGTGATGGCTTCACAGGTGCATATATATATATATATACATGATGTCAAACTTACCAAATTGTATACTTTAAATATGTGCAGTTTATTGTACCTCAATTTTTAAAAAAATCTAATTGGCCTGCCAGGGAGGAATCAGCCTGATCCTAATGAGAAGCCACTGGATTCAAGTCACTGACCCCATACACCCCACACACACACTACCCCGTCCACCCACCAGGTGGCACCAGTCCCAACTGCGTATTTAAGAGCCACCCTATCTGCCCTCAGATCACCCTCAAATTAACTTTAGACAAAGATCTAAAATAAACATGGACTTAAAATATAAATTTACGCTAAGAATTTTTATTTGGGGTATTCTGTTAACTCCTTTTCCAGATGGCTGGTAACCAAGGACTCTGGAGAAAAGACTGTTGCTGTTGTGCCCACAAGTATAGCACAGGGCTAGGTTCCCTGAGGTAGTGGGGTGCAGGGGAGGGACTAGATTAAAATGAATAGAATGCAATCCTGTCCCAGAGGTAATGTGTCCTAGTGGCTCAGAGCTTGGACTCAGCATTCTGTCAACTAAATCAATAGCTTGGCGGCAGTAAGAAAAACACCACATTAAATAACTGATTCTTTTACATTTCAAATAATGAGATTGTATCACATGGACAGAGAGATGTTGGCACCAAAACCTAAATTACTATGGTCTTCTTCATGAGCAAAGTAGGAATGTCAAGTCATACTACAGACGACAGCCCCAGCCTGTTGCCCAGTGTGGGGAGTGTGAATAGGGAAACCTCACAGGGAGTCTACAGGGGAAAGTAGAGCAACCAGTTAGGGAAGAAGGAGGAGGAGGACAAAGGGCACCCAGTTGTTGCCATAGGGCAGGTGAAAGAAGACAAGGAATTAAATGAAAACATTGAGACTAAGAATGGAGAGAAGGACACAGGTTTGAAAACTGTTTAGAAGATAAATTTGATGGATTTGATGATATATTGAATAAGGAATATACTATCCATGTCAATCAGTGTCTTCTAAGCCAGCTTCCCCTATGAAGGGGAAGGGTGTGGCAGGGACGAAGTGATAGAAGATAGGCCTGAAAGGGACCTTGGATTTTTCAGGAGGAGAGGGGGAATAATCAGATATATGTTTTAGAGAAATAAATCTAGAAGATGGATTGGATTTGGGATGAGACTGAGGCCCCGCAGACAATTAGGAGGCTTTTGCAATCATCCAAGACAGGGTTGATGAAGCACTGACCCTCAGGGAGGAAAAATTAATCATGTGGAAGGAAAAAACAACTTAATTTGGTTAGTGTCTCTGGATTTCTTTTAAGGAACAAATAAGTTGAATTCATCTACTAATTTAGTTAAGAACAAGAAGTGTGCAATAAATACAGAGATATTTTTAATACACTTAATGTTGGGAAAGGCAGTCTCATGTGTACTCACTTTTGACCCCCCTGCTCAGTCCCCTGAGAATGGGCCGTGGGCCTGGAACACTTCCTTACTGAAATAAAGAGCCCTCACAACTTGTTCTGAACTTCTCACCTTGTGTGGGATTATCTTTCCCTGTTTCAGACTCAACATCTCTTCCTTTGTTCTGCTTGAGTATGTGTGTCATATGACACCTGGCCAACCCCACTGCTACATCCCCTTGTGGGGAGGAGACAGGGTCCATCTGCTGCAGCACAAGAAGGATGCATGCGGGCCAGTTGTGCTACACTGGCTGCTGAGAGGACCCTGCTGGCCATTGGAGACTGATGCTCACAACTGGACCTGATGTTGCTGTTTCTTCTCTATGGGAATAAAGCATTGTTCCATCGAGTGCTTGACTGTGTTGTGTTTCCTTGGCTTTTCTGATACCAAGAAAGTGCTCAGATGTCTCCTCCTGATGATAGGTAACAGATGCCATTGCTCATCACTTACAATCAACATTATCACCAGTTAGGGAAGAAGGAGGAGGAGGACAAAGGGCACCCAGTTGTTGCCATAGGGCAGGTGAAAGAAGACAAGGAATTAAATGAAAACACTGAGACTAAGAATGGAGAGAAGGACACAGGTTTGAAAACTGTTTAGAAGATAAATTTGATGGACTTGATGATATATTGAATAAGGAATATACTATCCATGTTAATCAGTGTCTTCTAAGCCAGCTTCCCCTATGAAGGGTAACACATCATTTGGGGGATGGACTTAAGTGGTCATAGTTCATAACACACTAACCTGCTCCTCCTTTTACAGGTGCTTGGAGTGGGATGAGCACCTGAGGTAAGGGAAGTCTTTCAATAGGCTGACAAGGACCCTGCAATGTAGCCCAGTGTGAGAAGACCATGTGGGCCAATCTGATTCCTGATCCCAGGAATCCAAAACATCAAACACAGAGAAAAACAGGCTGTGAACAGTAGGACCAAAGGCCCAAATGAGATCAAGTAGAGGCTACATGAAGGAGGAAGTAGGGTTAGAACCATGAGAGATCATGGCAAGCCAAAGTTACAAGAATAATCTAGGATGGAGAGAAAAGATACAGGATGGAGGAAAAGAATAAGGAAATTAACCTTCAGAGGTGAGTACAGGAGAGATGGTGGAATCACATTGGCCAGGAAGTTCTATAAACTGCAGGTCCTGAGGTTTCTAGACCTGCCTTGGGTCCACGTGCACTTTTTATGAGGCCCGACTCATTGCCATTAGAGCCCACCTCCATTTCTGGCCAAATAAGCTCCCATTACTCAAGAATGACTATATCTCTGTTCTTTGGTAGCCAAAGACATAACTAGAATAAGTAAGGTAAGAAGAAAGAGGATTCAAGGATGTTCTCCAGGTTTCTAGCTTGGGTGAACAGGTAAATGTTGGTGTCATCAACTGAAATAGAAAATTCAAGAACAGAAACAAGGTTAAGAAGGAGAATGATATATTTATCCTTGGGCATCTTGATTTGAGATGACTGTGGGCCTTTCAGGTAGAGGCATCTATGAGTTGAAATCTGAGGGAGAGGTCTGAGCTAGAGATTGAGATTTCATCCCCATCAGTATATGATTAATAACTAAAACAACAAGTGCAGATGAGATCAACCAGGACAGGCATGTACAGTGAGGAATGCATAGGGCTGAGGTTGAAACCTGGAGGAGGACAAATATTCCAGTGGCAGATGGAGAAAGGGGAGCCCCAAATGAGTCACAGGAGGATTGGCCAGAGATACACAGATGACAGTGGGAAAATGGCACACAGAGTCCAAAATAATAGTTTCAAGGAGGTTGAAAACTGAATAAGTGCAACAAGGAAATTAAGATAAGAACTAAAGAGAGTAGGACTTCCCTAGTGGTCCAGTGGTTAAGAATCTGTCTTACAATGCAGGGGACGCCAGTTCGATCCCTGGTCATGGAACTAAGATCCCACATGCTGTGGGGTAGCTAAGCCCATGCACTGCAACTACAGAGCCCATGCACTCTGGAGCCCACGCGCCACAACTACAGAGTCCATGTGCTCTGAAACCTGTGCAACACAACTAGAGAGCCCACACCATAACTACTGAGCCTGCCACATCTAGAGAGCCCATGTATCACAACTAATGAGTCTGAGTGCCACAACTAGAGAGAAGCCTGTGCACCACAAGGAAGAGCCTGCGTGTTGCAACAAAAGGTCCCATGTGCAACTAAGACCCAACGCAGCCAAAATAAATAAATAAAATTTTAAAAAAAGAACTAAAGAGAGTCCACTGGGTCTGGAAATTAGGAAACTACAGCAAAAGTACTTGCATTTAAGATGGAAGGATGGAAGATTACAATAAATCACAACAAGTATGGGACTTCATGTCAAAATTGCACAGGAAGGGCTTCCCTGGTGGTGCAGTGGTGGAGAGTCTGCCTGCCGATGCAGGGGACACGGGTTCGTGCCCCGGTCTGGGAGGATCCCACATGCTGCGGAGCGGCTGGGCCCGTGAGCCATGGCCGCTGAGCCTGCACGTCCGGAGCCTGTGCTCCGCAGCAGGAGAGGCCACAACAGTGAGAGGCCCACGTACCGCAAAAAAAAAAAAAAAAATTGCACAGGAAGGGCTTGTGATCAAGATAGAGGTATTTTAAGAGAACTTCCCTATATACTCCAAACTTAGGAGGGAAATGTGTGTACATGTGTGTTTCAAAAAAAGATTAAAATTGACATTTTAAAGATTTAAAATATCTATGAAAACAGAGTAGAAACTACCGTGGGCTAGAGCAGGGATCTCCAACCCCCAGGCTGTGGACTGGTACCAGTCCGCGGCCTGTCAGGAACTGGGCCACGCAGCAGGAGGTGAGCGGCAGGTGAGTGAGCAAAGCTTCATCTGCCTCTCCCCATCACTTCCCATCACTCCCCATTGCTCACATTACCACCTGAACCACCACCCCCCCATCCGTGGAAAAATTGTTTTCCATGAAACTGGTCCCTGGTATCCAAAAGGTTGGGGACTGTTGGGCTAGAGTCATGAGACCCACTGTATCTTCAGGGCAACAGGACAAGAAATGATCAGTGGGTGCCTGGATTTTAATGCTATAAAAGAATATGAACTAAATGTGCCTAAAAGGTGGCAAAGGACTGGAGCCTCTCCCCCTGCATGAAGCCCAGAAGTGGGACTGTGCTCCCACCTAAAAATGGAAGCTTAGATGGTGGTTAAACTGAGCTGCTTTTTCATGTAGCATAGGTAATGAAAAAAAAGTTCAAAAATTAAAAGGTAGAAACAGATATGCCAACTATCAGTTAAATAAGGTTGTTTGAACACATAAATTTATCTCTTCTCCTTCCCAATATTCCAATAAAATAAGAATAAAGAATTTAAAATGCTATAAACCCACAAGGACAAAGAGAATAGAAGATGAGAGATGGCACCAAATGATGGATGATATAGAAAAGGAAAATGTATTAACAGCCCTGAGAAAGTTGAATACTAAGTGCATGCAGAGGAGGATGCCAATGTCAAATTGTGATGCTGAACACTGGAAATTCTCCATATTCTGTAACACTAGGAGCTATGGAAGGCAGCAGTAGGGCTTGGGACTGAAAAAGATGGACTAAATGGAAGTGAAAAAGGAGATCGCCAAGTATTCGTCCCCCCACCCCCACCCCATTACAGACCCAAGCAACAACCCTTCCCCACCCCAGGATGAGATGGATGATTCATTCTATGGTAAAACTAAGCCAAAGGAGCTCCATACTCAAGGAGACCATGCCAACAGAAGAGTAGAGGACAGATGCCTAATTAAAATCAGGATTTGGTGAAAGTGAGATTCCCACCCTCCTTTCCTTGCTTTGCTCCAAGCTATAATCCTAAGTGAATATATTCCAGACAGGAAATTGGTGGATTCTTCTTTGGGGGAACTTCCCAGAAGAACAGAACTACAGATACTGACATTTGTGAGTTTCAAAATGAAACAGCAGGGTCCTTGCTTGACCACCCCACAGTGATGCACACCAGTCAACAAGCACCATCCACAACCAATCTCTCCTCAGTGTCTCACTCTTAAATAGGAAGGGTCAATCAAGCGTATCAAGACCTTTGAAGAATTCCTCCAGGATGAAAAAGGAGACCAAATGAATCAGAAAAAAAGGAAAATGGAGACAACAAATAGAGGAGGAGCAATTTTTTTGAACTGTAATATTCTCAGAGAAATAAGAGATTATATTCATGACATAAGAATAGACAAAACTAGGTTGTTATAAAAAGGAACAGAGAATAATTAAAACGTCTTGAAAAACTTTAATATAGTAACTGAAATAAGAGAAAATTAACAGAAAGATAGAAAGATAAAGTTGAGGACTTGTCCTAAAAAATAGAACAAAAAGACAAAGAAATTTTTAAAAAAAGAAGGAGCGGTAAGATCAGTCCAGGAGGTTCAACAAGAAAATATCCAAAGAGAGAGAACAGAAGAGCAGAGGGGATAAAGCTATTCTTAAAAAATAATATTTTAATATTCCCAAAAATAAAGGATAGAAGTTTCCAGATTACAAAGTTACAACCTGTGCCTAGTAAAGTTATCAAAAACAATACTAATGCACATAAATTTTGAAACCTTAGAGGATCAAGGATAAAAGAAAAGCTCTCAAAAGGCTACACAGAGTGGGGAATAGGTAGTCTATATAGAGTCAGTTCCACAGGGAGCTTGAATACAACAGAACATTGTCTTCACAAATCAGAGGGAAAATTATTTCAGTCTAGTACCTATACAGATTATCAATCAAGTGTGCAATAAATAGTAGAATAAAGATAATTGCAGAAAACATGGTTTCAAAAAATCTATTTTCCATGCTCCCTTTCTTAGGAAGTAACAGGGGAATTTATCTATCAAAAAGTGGAAGCAAACCAAGAAAAGGAATGCACAACATATAAGAAGCAGAGGATCCTACACAGGAGGGAGGAAAATGACCAAAGGACAGCTACCTGGAATGGATTTTGCAATTTTTTGGAGTGTTTATATAGTATCAGTGATATGTAATATGGAAAACTAAGTAAACAAAAACACAATTAGACATGTCTCAACATGAATTGTTTTCAAGAATAAAATATTAAAAAGCAAGTCATAGAATTATATGTAGGATGTGATTATATTCATGACATAAGAATAGACAAAAATAAGTTATATAAAAAGGAACAGAGAATAATTAAAACATCTTGAAAAACTTTAATATAGAAACAGAAATAAGAGAAAATCAATAGAAAGATTGAAATTTATAATACTGGCTCCAATATTTCTGGGGTTTTCTTATTCAAATGTTTTAAAAGACATGTAGAATTTAGCTAAAAGGAGAAAGTATAAGTATTTTATACAACCACCTCCCCCTCAAAAAGAGCAATAAAATATTGTCCTAAAAGTTTGGAAGAAAACTTCCACTTTCAGCCAGTATGTAATAACAGGGTCTAGATTTACCCTCCAATCTAAAACAACTAGAAAGTTGGACCAAGTATATGAAACTATGGTTTTCAGACATTGGACAACAAGCAGCAGGGGGCAGTGATCCTTGAGAAAAGAGAAACAAATGGAGTGAACCCTATAATTGTCCCAGATCATTGCCAGGAGGCAGTTTCTAGGCCACAGAGCAGAGAAGGGAAATCCAAACCATGCACACATTCTCTCTGAGATGAGGAGTGTGAGACAGGAGCTCAGGGAGACCGAGGTAGCTTGAATTTACATGAAAGAACTGTGGAAAGAGGGTAATTACACAGAGAGAGCATCAGAAATATATAGATGGGGATTCTCAAATTTTTGGCTGAATAGTAATCCACACATGCACGACCTGAAACTCTGCAAGGAAATAAGTAGAGCAAATAATTTGGAGCTCACATTGTGTTAGGAATAATTCATATTATCACCAGTGAGAATGGGGCAATCTCACAATACATGGGGCATCAGGAAGAGTACTCAGCAAGGTATCACCTTTGTAGTGAGGCTAACTAACCCGATACTAAAGGCTGCTCTAAACCCACCCTCATAAAAACATAAAAGTAAACCTTAGAAGGTTTGAGCTAACTGCAAATAACTATGTGATAGAGGAAAGTCTAATACTTTCTAAATAAATATAACAAAATCCAGCAGTGAACAGCACAAAATTCATGAGGTCTGGCATCTAATCCAAAATTGCCAAGCATATAGAGAAGCAAGAAAATATAACCTATAACCGAGAAAAAATTTAATCATTAGAAATTGACCCAGAAATTATAGAATTGATTATAGTCAAAAAGAATGCCAGAATAGCTACTATAAATTATTCCATATGTGAAACATGAACATAGCAAGGAAACAAATGGGAAGCATAAAAAGACCCATCTAGAACTTCTACAGACAAAAAATACAATAGCTGAAATGTAACTTTCACTGGATCAGATTAACAGCAGATTAGATACTACAGGAAAAACAACCAAAAGGAAGAATGGAAGGCAAAAGGGAAAATGAGCAGAGCAAGTAGTCAATAAAAAATACCAAGCAGTCTGAAATTTGTATAATTTAAGTCTTAGAAATAGAGAAGCAAGTGAGAAAGATGGAAAAACTATTTGAGGAAATAATAGCCAAAATATTTCTATGGTTGGTGAAAATGATAAACCCACAGATCCAAGAAACTCAAAAAAGCCCAAGAAGAATAAATATATAAAAAATCACACCAAAGCACAGGATAATTAAACTTCTGAGAGCAGGGATAAGGAGAAAATCTTAAAAGCAGACAGAGAAAAATATATATTACATCAGAGAAAGAAAAATAATGACATTCATAGACTTCTCATCAGAAACTATGTGAGCCAGAAGAATATGAAGTGATATCATGGGTTTTTTTTTTTGCTTGTATGGTTATTTTTCATTATAAGCATTAAAATACATGATAAGAAGCACAGTAGAATCCTGTTGATGTCATATATCCAGTCTTGGTATTTAACCAAACATCATCATCATCATCATCATTAAGCACAAAAAAATTTTTAATGATAGCATCATAAACATATGTGTAGTAGATAATTACATATGTATTTATAAAACTTTAGCATACTATGAAAGATCTGATTTGAGTATGTATGGATCCACTGACATAAGTTCCACATCAGGTTTTTTTTTCATCCAGTTTTATTGAGATGTAGTTGACATACAGCAATATATAAGTTTAAGGTGTACTTAAATGTAATGATTTGACTTATATACATCATGAAAAGATTACCGTGGTAGGTTTACTGAACATCCATCATTTCATACAGATACAAAACAAAAGAAATAGAAAAAAAAACTTTTTCCTTGTGATGAGAACTCTTAGGATTTACTCTCTTAACAACTTTCATTCATAATGTACAGTGGTGTTAATTAAATTAATTAAATTCATCATGTACTTATTTATCTTATAACTGGAAATTTGTGCCTTTTGACTAGCAACATCAAGCGTACTAATGTTTGAATTATAGGGGGGTCTCAGAAGGATTAGAGACAGAATGGGGCAGAGGATATATTGAAGTGATAATAGCTGAAAACTTCCCTAACTTGGGAAAGGAAGCAGACATTTAGGTATAGGAAACACAGACAGTCCCAACGGGGTCAACCCAAAGAGGACCACACCAAGACACATTGTACTTAAAATGGCAAAAATTTAAGATAAAGAGAGAATAGTTATTAAAAGCAGCACAAGAAAAGCAACAATTTATATACAAGAGAACTCCCATAAGGATATCAGCTGACTTTTCAACAGAAAATCTGCAGGCCAGAATGAAATGATCTGATATGGTTTAAATGATGAAAGGGAAAAACCTACACAAGAAATTTCTACCCAGCAAGGCTTTCCTTCAGATTTGAAGGAGAGATCAAAAGTTTTACAGAAAAGCAAAAGCTAAAAGAGTTCAGCACCACAGAACTAGCTTTATAAGAAATGTTAAAGGGATTTCTCTAAGCAGAAAAGGCCACAACTAGAAATATGAAAATCATGAAAGGAATAATCTCTTTGGTAAAGGAAAATATACAGTAAAGGTAGTTGATCAACTATTTATAAAGCTAGCAGGAAGGTTAAAAGAAAAAAGTAGTAAAATCATCTATATACACAATAAGTAGTTAAGGGATACACAAAAGGATGTAAAATATAATACAACAAAGAGTAAACATGGGAAGTGGGTAAAAACGCAGGGTTGTTAAAATTCTTTCCAACTTAAGAGATCAACAATTTTAAGTATTCACATATACAGAGAGATTGCTATATACAAACCTCATGTTAGCCACAAATCAAAAATCTATAACAGATACACAAAAATAGATAAAGGAATCCAAACACAATAATAAAGACAGACATCAGGTCACAAGGGAAGAGAGCAAAAGGAGAAGAATGGAAGAGAAAAGAACCACAAAACAATGAACAAAATGGCAATAAGTACATAAATATCAATTAGGACTTTAAATATAAATGAACTAAATGATCCAATCAAAAGACTTAGAGTGGCTGAATAGATACAAAAATATGACACATATATATGCTGCCTACAAAATACTCACTTCAGATCAAAAGACACAGACTGAAAGTGAGGAGATGGAAAAAGGTATTCCATGAAAATAAAAATCAAAAGAAAATCGGGGTAGCAATACTTATTTCAGACAAAATACTTTAAAACAAAGGCTGTAATAAGAAACACAGAATGAAATTACATAATGATCAAGGGATTAATCCAAGAAAAATAAATAACAATTGTAAATAAAGATGCACCATATGAGCAGCTAAATACGTAAAGCAACTATTAACAGACATAAAGGGAGAAACTGACAGTAACACAATAATAGTAGGGGACTTTAACACCCCACTTACATCAATAGACAGATCATCCAGACAGAAAATTAATAAGGAAACACTGGCCTTTAATGTCAAATTAGACCAGATGGACTTAATAGAGCTACACAGAACTTCCATTCAAAAGCAGAAGAACACACATTGTTTTCAAGTGCACATGGAACATTCTCCAGGATGGATCACATGCTAGGATACAAAACATCTCAGCAAATTTAAGAAAATTGAAATCATATCAAGGATATTTTCTGACCAAAATTCTATGACCAGAAATCCACTACAAGGGAAAAAATACTGCACAATAAAAAAGCACAAACACACGGAGGCTAAACAATATGCAACTAAACAACCAGTGGATCATTGAAGAAATCAAAGAGGAAATTTTAAAATACCTGGAGAGAAATGAAAATGAAAACGCAACAATCCAAAAATCTATGCAATGCAGCAAAAGCAGTTCTAAGAGGGAAATTTATAGCAATATACACCTACTTCAGGAAACAAGAATCAAATAAACAACCTAACCTTACACCTAAAGAAACTGAAAAAGAAGAACAAACAAACCCTAAGTTGGTAGAAGGGAATAAATCATAAAGATCAAAGCAGAAATAAATGAAATAGAGACAAAAATTAATAGAAAAGATGAAATTAAGAGCTGATTCCTTGAAAAGATGAGCAAAATTGATAAACCTTTAGCCAGACACATCAAGAGAAAAAGAGAGAGGACCCAAATCAATAAAATCAGAAATGAAAAAGGAGAAGTTACAAACGATACCACAAAAATACACAGGATTATAAGAGATTACTACAAATATGCAAATAAAATGGACAACCTAAAAGAAATGGACAAATTCCTAGAAATGTTCAACCTCCCAAGACTGAACCAGAAAGAAATAGAAAAATATGAACAGACCAATACCAGTAATGAATTGAATCATTAATTTAAAAAATTCCCAACAAACAAAAGTCCAGGACAAGATAGATTCACAGGTGAATTCTACCAAACATCCACAGATGAGTTAACACCTATCCTTCTCAAACTATTCCAAAAATTTACAGAGGAAGCAACACTTCCAAACTCATTCTATGAGGTCAGAATCATCCTGATACCAAATAAAATAAAGATATCAACAGAAAAAGAAAATTACAGGCCAATATCACTGATGAACATAGATGCAAAAATCTCCAACAAAATATTAGCAAACTGAATTCAACAATACATTAAAAGGATCATACACCATGGTCACATGGAATTTATCTCAGGAATGCAAGAAGAGTTCAATACCCACAAATCTGTCAATGTGATGCACCACATTAACAAGTTGAAGAATAAAAATTGTATGATCAGGCTTCCCTGGTGGTGCAGTGGTTGAGCATCCGCCTGCTGATGCAGGGGACACAGGTTCGTGCCCCAGTCCGGGAGGATCCCACATGCCGCGGAGCAGCTGGGCCTGTGAGCCATGGCCACTGAGCCTGTGCATCCGGAGCCTGTGCTCTGCAATGGGAGAGGCCACAACAGTGAGAGGCCCACATACTGCAAAAAAAAAAAAAAAAAAAAAAAGAATCCACCTGCCAATGCATGAAACTTGGGTTTGAGTCCCGGTCCAGGAAGATCCCACATGTCACAGCATAACTAAGCCCTGAGCCACAACTACTAAACCTGCACTCTAGAGCCCGTGAGCCACAACTACTGAGCCCATATGCCACAATTACTGAAGCCCAAGCACCTAGAGCCCCTGCTCCACAACAAGTGAAGCCACTGCAATGAGAAGCCTGCACACTACAACAAAGAGTAGCCCCTGCTGGTTGCAACTAAAGAAAACCCGCTCGCAGCAACAGAGACCCAAAGCAGGCTAAATAAATAAATAAATTTATTTTTTTTAAAAGCAATCCCATTCCCAATTGCATCAAAAAGAATAAAATACCTGTAAACAAAATAACTAGGAGGTTAAAGACTTGTAATCAGAAAACTAAGACACTGATGAAAGAAATTGAAGCTAACACAAACAATGGAAGGATATGCCATTTGTGGATTAGAAGAATTACTATTGCTAATGACCATACTACCCAAGGCAATAATCACATTCAATACAATCCCATGAAAATACTAATAGCATTTTCTTTTAAGAACTAGACCAAATAATTCTAAAATTTGTACGGAAACACAAAAGACCACAAGTAGCCAAAATCATCTTAAGAAAGAAGAACAAAACAGGGGGTATCACACTTCATAATTTCAAACTATATTAGAAAGCCACAGTAATCAAAACTGTATGGTACTGGCACAAAAACAGACACATAGATCAATAGAACTGAATAGAGAGCCAAGAAATGAACTCACACTTATATAGGCAATTAATTTATGACAAAGGAGGCAAGAATAGACAATGGTGAAGAGACAGCCTCTTCAATAATGATGTTGGGAAAACTAGACAGCTACATGAAAAAAAACAGAAATTGGACTACTTTCTAACACTACATACAAAAATAAACTCAAAATAGATTAAAGACTTAATGTAAGACTTAATGTAAGACTTAAAACCATAAAAATTCTAGCAAAAATTATAGGCAGTACACTCTTTGACGTCAGTCTTAGCAATATTTTTTTCGATATGTCTCCTCAAGCAAGGGAAGAAAAACAAACAAAAAAAGTTACTACATCAAACTAAAAAGCTTTTGTGCAGTGAGAGAAACTATCAACAAAATGAAAAGGTTGCCTACTGAACAGGAGATGACATTTGTAAATGATATATCTGATAAGGGATTAATATCCAAAATATACAGAGAATTCATTCAACTCAACATCAGAAAAACAAAAACAAAGCCCCATTAAAATAAGGACAGAGAACCTAAACAGATGTTTTTCCAGAGAAAACATACAGATGGCCAACGGGCACATGAAAAGATGCTCAACATCTCTAATTATCAGGGAAATGCAAACCAACAACCACAATGAGATATCACCTCACACCTATCCAAATGGCCATTATTAAAAAGACAACAGGGACTTCCCTGGTGGTGCAGTGGTTAAGAATCCACCTGACAATGCAGGGGACATGGGTTTGAATCCAGGTCTGGGAAAATCCCACATGCTGCAGCGCAACTAAGCCCATGTGCCACAACTACTGAGCCTGTGTTCTAGAGCCTGTGAGCCACAACTACTGAGCCCACATGCCACAACTACTGAAGCCCGCATGTCTAGAGCCCATGCTCCACAACAAGAGAAGCCACCACAATGAGAAGCCTGTGCGCTGCAACAAAGAGTAACCCCCGCTCACTGCAACTAGAGAAAGCCCACGTGCAGCAACGAAGACCCAATGCAGCCAAAAATAAACAAATAAAAATAAATAAATAAACAAATTCATATTAAAAAAAAAAAGGCAACAAATAACAAGTGTTGGGGAGGATGTGGACAAAAGGGAACCCTTGTGCACCGTTGCTGTGAATGTAAATCGGTGAAGCTGCTGTGGAAAACTGTATGGAGATTCCTCAAAACATTAAAAGTAGAACTACCATATGATCCAGCAACTCCACTTCTAGGTATTTACCTGAAGAAAACAAAGTCACTAATTAGAAAAGATATATGCACCCTATGTTCATTGCAGCATTATTTACAATGCCAATATATGAAAGCAACTGAAGTGTCCATCAATAGATGAAGGGATAAAGAAAATATTGCATATATTTACAATGGAATGTTACTTATAAAAAAATGAAATTTGCCATTTGTGACAACATGGAATGACCTAGAGGATATTAAGCTAAGGGAAGTAAGTCAGACAAAGACAAATACTGTAAGATTTCACTTATATGTAGAATCTGAGAAACAAAACAAATAAACAAACATAACTGAACAAAAACAGAGTCACAGATATAGAGAGCAAACAAGTGGTTGCCAGAGGGGAAGGTGTTGGGGGGAAAAGAAATAGGTAAGAGAGATTAAGAAGTATGAACCTTCAGTTACAAAATTAACGTCACAGGTGTGAAGTGTACAGTGTGGGGAATATAGTCAATAATTATGTAATATCTTTCTACGACGACAGATGACAACTAGACTCATCATGGTGATCATTTTGAAATGTATAGAAATGTTGAATCACTATGTTGTGTACCAGGAGCTAACATAGTGTTGTAGGACAATTACACTTCAAAAACAAATAAACAAACAAACTCATAGAAAAAGAGATCAAATTTGTGGCTACCAGAAGTGGGGGATGGGGGAGGAGGAATTAGATGAAGGTAGTCAAAAGGCACAAACTTCCAGTTATAAGATAAATAATTACTAGGGATGTAATATGTACAACATGATAAATTTAATTAACACTGCTGTACATTATATGTGAAAGTTGTTAAGAGAGTAAATCTTAAGAGTTCTCATCACAAGGAAAAGGTTTTTTTATTTATTTAATGTTGTATGTATATGAAATGATGGATGTCCACTAAACCTATCATGGTAATCTTTTCATGATGTATACAAGTCAAATCATTACATTTAGGTACACCTTAAACTTACATATTGCTGTATGTTAATTATATCTCAATAAATCTGGAGGAAAAATCAACACACAACAATCAATTGCATTATACACTAACAATGAACAATCTGAAAAGGAAATTAAGAAAATAATTCCATTTATAATAACATTAAAGGTATAAAATACTTAGGAATAAACTTAACCAAGGAGGTGAAAGAATTGTACACTGAAAACTAAGAAACATTCCTAAAAGAAATTAGACACTAATAAATAGAAAGATATCCCATGTTCCTGAATTGGAAGACTTAATATTGTTTAAATGTTAATACCACCAAAAGTGACCAACACATTCAATGCAATCCCTATCAAAATCCCAATGGCATATTTTGCAGAAATAAAAAAATCCTTCCTAAAATTCATATAGAATCTCAAGGACCCTGAATAGCCAAAACAATCTTGAAAAAGAAGAATGCAGTTGGCCATCTCACACTTCCTAATTTCAAACTTCTTACAAAGCTACAGCAATTAAAACAGCACTAGCATAAAGACAGATATGTAGACCAATGGAATAAAATAGACAGCCCAGAAATAAACCTTCATATACATGGTCCAGTGATATTTGAAAAGGGTTCCAAAAGCATTAAATGGGGAAGAGCCTTTTCAACAAATAGTATTGGAAAAATGGATATCCACATGCAAAAGAATGAAGGTGGATCCTTATCTTACACCATATACAAAAGTTAATTCAAAATAGATCAGAAACCTAAATGTAGGAGCTAAAACTATAAAACTCTTAGAAGGAAACACAGGGGAAAGCTTCATGACATTGGATTTGGCAATGATTTCTTGAATATAACACCAAAAGCATATGCATAAAAAAATTAGATAAATTGGACTACATCAAAAACTAAAACTTCTGTGCTATACAGCAGAAAGTAACACCACGTTGTAAATCAACTATACTCCAATAAAAATTTTTTTAAAAACTAAAACTTCTGTGCATCAAATAATACAATCAACAGAATTAAAGTCAACTACAAAATGGGAGAAAATATTTGCAAATCATATATCTGATGAGGGGTTAGTATCCAAAAAATAAAAATAACTCCTACAACCAAACCAAACACATACACACACACACACACACACACACACACAGAGTTAAAAAATGGCAAAGGACTTGAAGAGATATTTCTCCAAAGACGATATACAAATGGCCAATAAGCACATGAAAAAATGCTCAACAGTACTAATAATTGGGGTAATGAAAACCAAAACCACAATGAGATACTCCTCATACCCATTAAGATGGCTAGTATCAAAAAAACAGAAAATAGCAAATGTTGGTGAGGATGTGGAGAAATTTTAACACTTGTGCACTGTTGGTGGGCATGTAAAATGATGCAGCCACAGTGGAAAACAGTATGACAGTTCCTCAAAAATTAAAAATAGAGCTACCTTGGCTTCCCTGGTGGCGCAGTGGTTGAGGGTCCGCCTGCAGATGCAGGGGACGCGGGTTCGTGCCCCGGTCCGGGAAGATCCCACATGCCGCGGAGCGGCTGGGCCCGTGAGCCATGGCCGCTGAGCCTGCGCGTCCGGAGCCTGTGCTCCGCAACGGGAGAGGCCACAACAGTGAGAGGCCCCGCGTACCGCAAAAAAAAAAAAAAAAAATAGAGCTACCATATGATCCAGGAGTTCCACTTCTACACATACTCAAAAGAATTGAAACAGGGTCTCAAAGAGATACTTATACACCCATATTCAACACAGCACTATTCACAGCAGCCAAAAGGTGGAAGCAACCCAAGTATCCATCAACAGATGAATGGATAAACAAAATGCAGTATATACACACAATGGAATATTATTCAGCCTTAAAAAAGAAGAAAATTCTGACATGTGCTACAACATGCATGAACATTGAGAACATTGTGCTAAGTGAGATAAGCCAGTCATAAAAAGACAAATACTGAATGGTTCCACTTATATAAAATATCTAAAGTAATCAAACTCATAAAGACAGAAAGTAAAATAGTGGTTGCCAGAGGGTGGGGAAGGGAAAAATAGGGAGTTGTTTAATGAGTATAGAGTTTCAGTTTTGCAAGATAAAAAGAGTTCTGGAAGTTGGTTGCACAAAAATGTGAATGTACTTGCTACCAAAATCTATACTTTAAAATGGTTAAGATGGTAAATTTTTGTGTATACTACCACCATTAAAAATAATTAAAACCATAAATAAAAGAACAGGAAAAGTCGTCCCCTAAAATATGATCTGAGATCAAAGATGTAATTGGAAGCAAATGATTGATTTAATAAACAAGTAAATAAATATTGTCTCTATTAAATAGAAATAATAGTGACTCTATAAAATAATGTTATAATCTTACAGTTTTTTTTAATTTCAGAATTAAAAGCTTTGATGAAATTTCACCAAAAAAATATTTAAGGCAAAAATATTCAGATGAGAGGAAAGATTTTGGATAATAACTAAAGGGAGATGTTGGAGTAGAAGGAGAGTTTGTAGGTTTTGATTTGGGGACATTTCTTTTGGTTGGGGGGGGGTGTTGGTGTTTGTTTTGATTTTCTTTGCTTGCTTTTGCTTGTAAAAGAGTAGAGAACAAGTTTATAATAGAATGTTTGTAGGCTGAGGAGAAATAACCAGTAGAGAGGAAGATTAAACATATAAGGAAGAGCTGGAATGCAGAAGGAAAACTTCTGAGAATACCATTCAGGAAGAACTTACACAAATAATCTAGGCTTTTAATAAGGAATATTTAAGATGTTAATAAAAGAGGACCCTCTTATTTCTCAAGCTAAACTCATTGTCAGCAAGGACAGTTTTTCTGGGGGGAGAAAGCTAAGACCATACCCAAGTGTCCTTGAACAATACCTCTGCCTATAGCTTTCCAGCATCCAAATAAGTCCATTTCTCTCAGAGAACTCTTGGCTCTGATTTAATACTTCTTTATCTAGGTAATTCTGATGACAATATGAACTGAGAACAACCATGAGCAATTTATCCCTCCAGAGTCTGCCCTCTGACCCTTGGAAGTGAGTATGGTCCCTCCACATGGGTTGGTATATTTATAATTTCTATAATGTGGCACCAATCAGTTGGCCTGCCTCAGCACAATTCACATTTTTTGTCCCATTTGAGCATCTCTGTGGACTTGTGGTCTTTCATAAACTTAACTTGTTGTAATTATCATAGTCATAATTTACTTTTCTGAAACTCACATGATTACAATTTAGTCCACCTCAAGTTCTCATGCCCCAAACACAGAATCAGCTGTTCTCCAAGGACACTTGGCTTTTCTTTATGGAAAGGATAGGCAAGACCTAAATGTACCTTCTACAGAAGTTTATTGTTTAATATGAGCACATGAGGTGGTTTGCTGACAGAAAAGAAATTATCTTTCTTTTTTAAAAGTGGGGTTCATGTTGATATTTTCAATTTGCCTCTACTTTTACTAATTTTTAATCTTGCTCTAAATTTGATGTACTATGCTATATACTCTTATACCAAATCATTTGTCCAAATTATACTTTTGCCTTAAAGTTCCCATTTCTTTTCCTTTTTGAACTCTGGCTCCAGTACAGGAATTAGCTCCCAAATGTTCAGGTCTATATGCTGCTCATCATCAATCCACTCAAGCACCCACTATCCAAAAGGAAAAAGCCATCCCAACCTCCCTCTAGAGAACCACCCAAAACTACACAGGCTTAAGATACCTGGCATTTCAGTGTGAATCCTAAACTCATTGTCAGTGAGGACACAGTCCCATCAGGGGGACAAAGCTGAGGCCATGCCCAAGTGTCCCTGAATAATATCTCTGTAATAAGTAACAATAGCGACAAAGGGTAGAACACAGGCCAATCCCAACTTCACGGGCTTTACAAAAAAATCTCGGGGTGGGGGAGCTTCAAGACGGCGGAAGAGTAAGACGTGGAGATCACCTTCCTCCCCACAAATACATCAGAAATACATCTACACGTGGAACAGCTCCTACAGAACACCTACTGAACACTGGCAGAAGCCCTCAGACCTCCCAAAAGGCAAGAAACTCCCCACGTACCTGGGTAGGGCAAAAGAAAAAAGAAAAATCAGAGACAAAAGGATAGGGACGGGACCTGCACCAGTGGGAGGGATTTGTGAAGGAGGAAAGGTTTCCACACACTAGGAGCCCCTTCGCGGGCGGAGACTGCGGGTGGCGGAGGAGGAAAGCTTCGAAGCCGCGGAGGAGAGCACAGCAACAGGGGTGCGGAGGCAAAGCGGCGAGATTCCCGCACAGAGGATCAGGGCCGATGGGCACTCACCAGCCCAAGAGGCTTGTCTGCTCACCCGCCAGGGCGGGCAGGACTGGGAGCTGAGGCTCGGGCTTCGGAGGTCGAATCCCAGGGAGAGGACTGGCGTTGACGGCGTGAACACAGCCTGAAGGGGGTTAGCGCGCCACAGCTAGACGGGAGGGAGTCTGGGAAAAACTCTGGAGCTGCCGAAGAGGCAAGAGACTTTTCTTCCCTCTTTGTTTCCTGTTGCGTGAGGAGAGGGAATTAAGAGCGCCGCTTAAAGGAGCTCCAGAGACGGGCGCAAGCTGCGGGTATCAGCGCTGACCCCAGAGACGAGCATGAGACGCTAAGGCTGCTGCTACCGCCACCAAGAAGCCTGTGTGCGAGCACAGGCCACTCTCCACACCTCCCCTCCCGGGAGCCTGTGCAGCCCGCCAGGGTCCGTGATCCAGGAACAACTTCCCCGGGAGAACGCACGGCACGCCTCAGGCTGGTGCAACGTCACGCTGGCCTCTGCCGCCGCAGGCTCGCCCTGCATCTGTACCCCTCCCTCCCCCCGGCCTGAGTGAGCCAGAGCCCCCGAATCAGCTGCTGCTTTAACCCCGTCCTGTCTGAGCGAAGAACAGACACCCTCAGGCGACCTACACGCAGATGCCAGGCCAAATCCAAAGCTGAACGCTGGGAGCTCTGCGAACAAAGAAGACAAAGGGAAATCTCTCCCAGCAGCCCTAGGAGCAGCAGATTAAATCTCCACAATCAACTTGAGGTACCCTGCAACTGTGGAATACATGAATGGACAACGAATCATCCCAAATTGAGGAGGTGGACTTTGGGAGCAACGATATATTTTTTTTTCCCTTTTTCTCTTTTTGTGAGTGTATATGTGTGTGCTTCTGTGTGTGATTTTGTCTGTATAGCTTTGCTTTTACCATGTGTTCTAGCATTCCATCTGTCCGTTTTTGTTTTGGTTTGGTTTTCTTTGTATAGTTTTTAGCTCTTGTTATCATTGGTGGATTTGTTTTTTGGTTTGGTTGCTCTTCTTGCTTGCTTGCTTGCTTTTTTTATTCCTTTCTTAAAATATTTTTTAATAATCTTTTTTTATTTTAATAATTTTTTAAAATCTTTTTCTTTTTCTCCCTTTTATTCTGAGCCTTGTGGATGACAGACTCTTGGTGCTCCAGCCAAGCATCAGGGCTGTGCCTCTGAGGTGGGAGAGCCAAGTTCAGGATATTGGTCCACAAGAGACCTCCCAGCTCCATGTAACGTTAAATGGCGAAAATCTCCAGAGATCTCCATCTCAAAGCCAAGACCCAGCTCCACTCAATGACCAGCAAGCTACAGTGCTGGTCACCCTATGCCAAACTAGCAAGACAGAACCACAACCCCACCTATTAGCAGAGAGGCTGCCTAAAATCATAATAAGGCCACATACACACCAAAACACACCAGCAGATGTGGACCTGCCCACCAGAAACACAAGATCCAGCCTCATCCACCAGAACACAGGCGCTAGTCCCCTCCAGCAAGAAGCCTACACAACCCACTGAACCAACCTTAGCCACTGGGGACAGATACCAAAAACAATGGGAACTACGAACTGCCAGCCTGTGAAAAGGAGACCCCAAACACAGTAAGTTAAGCAAAATGAGAAGACAGAAAAACACACAGCAGGTGAAGGAGCAAGGTAAAAACCCACCAGACCTAACAAATGAAGAGGAACTAGGCAGTCTACCTGAAAAAGAATTCAGAATAATGATAGTAAAGATGATCTAAAATCTTGGAAATAGAATGGAGAAAATACAAGAAATGTTTAAAAGAACCTAGAAGAACTAAAGAGCAAACAAACAGTGATGAACAACACAATAAATGAAACTAAAAATTCTCTAGAAGGGATCAATAGCAGAATAACTGAGGAATAAGAACGGATAAGTGACCTGGAAGATAAAATAGTGGAAATAACTACTGCAGAGCAGAATAAAGAAAAAAGAATGAAAAGAATTGAGGACAGTCACAGAGACCTCTGGGACAGCATTAAATGCACCAACATTCGAATTATAGGGGCCCAGAAGAAGAAGAGAAAAAGAAAGGGACTGAGAAAATATTTGAAGAGATTATAGTTGAAAACTTCCCTAATATGGGAAAGGAAATAGTTAATCAAGTCCAGGAAGCACAGAGAGTCCCATACAGGATAAATCCAAAGAGAAACATGCCAAGACACATATTACTCAAACTATCAAAACTAAAATACAAAGAAAAAATATTAAAAGCTGCAAGGGAAAACAACAAACAACATACAAGGGAATCCCCATAAGGTTAACAGCTGATCTTTCAGGAGAAATTCTGCAAGCCAGAAGGGACTGGCAGGACATATTTAAAGTGATGAAGGGGAAAAACCTTCAACCAAGATTACTCTAACCAACAAGGATCTCATTCAGATTTCATGGAGAAATTAAAACATTTACAGACAAGCAAAAGCTGAGAGAGTTCAGCACCACCAAACCAGCTTTACAACAAATACTAAAGGAACTTCTCTCAGCAGGAAACACAAGAGAAGGAAAAGACCTACAATAACAAACCCAAAACAATTAAGAAAATGGTAATAAAATGGTAACATATCGATGATTACCTTAAATGTAAATGGATTAAATGCTCCAACTAAAAGACATAGACTGGTTGAATGGATACAAAAACAAGACCCGTATATAAGCTGTCTACAAGAGACCCACTTCAGACCAAGGGACACATACAGAATGAAAGTGAGGGGATGGAAAAAGATATTCTATGCAAACGGAAATCAAAAGAAAGCTGGAGTAGCAATTCTCATATCAGACAAAATAGACTTTAAAATAAAGACTATTACAAGAGACAAGGAAGAACACTACATAATGATCAAGGGATCAATCCAAGAAGAAGCTCTAACAATTGTAAATATTTATGCACCCAACATAGGAGCACCTCAACACATAAGGCAAATACTAACAGGCATAAAAGGGGAAATTGACAGTAACACAATCATAGTAGGAGACTTTTACACTCCACTTTCACCAATGGACAGATCATCCAAAATGAAAATAAATAAGGAAACACAAGCTTTAAATGATACATTAAACAAGATGGACTTAACTGATATTTATAGGACATTCCATCCAAATACAACAGAATACACTTTCTTCTCAAGTGCTCATGGAACATTCTCCAGGAGAGATCATATATTGGGTCACAAATCAAGCCTTGGTAAATTTAAGAAAATTGAAATTGTATCAAGTATCTTTTCTGACCACAACGCTATGAGACTAGATATCATTACAGGAAAAAAATCTGTAAATAATACAAACACATGGAGGCTGAACAATACACTACCTAATAACCAAGAGATCACTGAAGAAGTCAAAGAGGAAATAAAATATACCTACAAACAAATGACAATGAAAACATGATGACCCAAAACCTATGGGATGCAGCAAAAGCAGTTATAAGAGGGAAGTCTATAGCAATACAATCCTACATTAAGAAACATAAAACATCTCAAATAAACCACCTAACCTTACACCTGAAGCAGTTAGAGAAAGAAGAACAAAAAAACTCACAAAGTTAGCAGAAGGAAAGAAATCATAAAGATAAGATCAGAAGTAAATGAAAAAGAAATGAAGGAAATGATGGCAAAGATCAATAAAACTAAAAGCTGGTTCTTTGAGAAGATAAACAATATTGATAAACCAATAGCCAGACTCATCAAGAAAAAAAGGGAGAAGACTCAACTCAATAGAATTAGAAATGAAAAAGGAGAAGTAACAACTGATACTGCAGAAATACAAAGGATCATGAGAGATTACTGCAAGCAACTCTGTGCCAATAAAATGAACAACCTGGAAGAAATGGACAAATTCTTAGCAATGCACAACCTTCCAAGACTGAACCTGGAAGAAACAGAAAATATGAACAGACCAATCACAAGCACTGAAATTGAACTGTGATTAAAAATCTTCCAACAAACAAAAGCCCAGGACCAGATGGCTTCACAGGCGAATTCTATCAAACATTTAGAGAAGAGCTAACACCTATCCTTCTCAAACTCTTCCAAAATATAGCAGAGGGAGGAACACTCCCAAACTCATTCTACGAGGCCACCATCATCGTGATACCAGTACCAGACAAAGATGTCACAAAGAAAGAAAACTACAGGCCAATATCACTGATGAACATAGATGCAAAAATCCTCAACAAAATACTAGCAAACAGAATCCAACAGCACATTAAAAGGATCATATACCATGATCAAGTGGAGTTTATCCCAGCAATGCAAGGATTCTTCAATATACGCGTCAATCAATGTGATACACCATATTAACAAATTGAAGGAGAAAAACCATATGATCATCTCAATACATGCAGAGAAAGCTTTCGACAAAATTCAACAGTCATTTATGATAAAAAGCCTGCAGAAAGTAGGCATAGAGGGAACTTACCTCAACATAACAAAGGCCATATATGAAAAACCCACAGCCAACATTGTTCTCAATGGTGAAAAACTGAAACCATTTCCACTAAGATCAAGAACAAGACAAGGGTGCCCACTCTCACCAGTCTTATTCAACATAGTTTTGGAAGTTTTAGCCACAGCAATCAGAGAAGAAAAAGAAATAAAAGGAATCCAAATTGGAAAAGAAGTAAAGCTGTCACTGTTTGCAGAAGACATGGTACTATACATAGAGAATTCTAAAGATGCTACTAGAAAACTACTAGAGCTAATCAATGTATTTGGTAAAGAAGCAGGATACAAAGTTAATGCACAGAAACCTCTTGCAAACCTATACATTAATGATGAAAAATCTGAAAGTGAAATCAAGAAAACACTCCCATTTACCACTGCAACAAAAAGAATAAAATATCTAGGAATAAACCTACCTAAGGAGACAAAAGACCTTTATGCCGAAAATTATAAGTCACTGATGAAAGAAATTAAAGGTGATACAGATAGATGGAGAGATATACCATGTTCTTGGATTGGAAGAATCAACATTGTGAAAATGACTCTACTACCCAGAGCAATCTACAGATTCAATGCAATCCCTATCAAACTACCACTGGCATTTTTCACAGAACTAGAACAAAAACTTTCACAATTTGTAGGAAACACAACAGACCCCGAATAGCCAAAGCAATCTTGAGAAAGAAAAACTAAGCTGGAGGAATCAGGCTCCTGGACTTCAGACTATACTACAAAGCTACAGTAATCAAGACAGTATGATACTGGCACAAAAAGAGAAATATAGATCAATGGAACAGGATAGAAATCCCAGAGATAAACCCACACACATATAGTCACCATATCTTTGATAAAGGAGGCAAGAATATACAGTGGAGAAAAGACAGCCTCTTCAATAAGTGGTGCTGGGAAAACTGGACAGCTACATGTAAAAGAATGAAATTAGAACACTTCCTAACACCATACATAAAAATAAACTCAAAATGGATTAAAGACCTAAATGTAAGGCCAGACACTATCAAACACTGAGAGGAAAACATAGGCAGAACACTATGACATAAATCACAGCAAGATCTTTTTTGACCCACCTCCTAGAGAAATGGAAGTAAAAACAAAAATAAACAAATGGGACCTAATGAAACTGAAAAGCTTTTGCACAGCAAAGGAAACCATAAACAAGACAAAAAGACAACCCTCAGAATGGGAGAAAATATTTGCAAATGAAGCAACTGACAAAGGATTAACCTCCAAAATTTACAAGCAGCTCATACAGCTCAATGTCGAAAAAACAAACAACCCAATCCAAAAATGGGCAGAAGAGCTAAATAGACATTTCTCCAAAGAAGATATACAGATTGCCAACAAACACATGAAAGAATGCTCAACATCATTAATCATTAGAGAAATGCAACTCAAAACTACAATGACATATAATCTCACACCAGTCAGAAAGGCCATCATCAAAAAATCTACAAAGAATAAATGCTGGAGAGGGTGTGTAGAAAAGGGAACCTTCTCACACTGTTGGTGGGAATATAAATTGATACAGCCACTATGGGGAACAGTATGGAGGTTCCTTAAAAAACTAAAAATAGAACTACCATACGACCCAGGAATTCCACTACTGGGCATATGCCCTAAGAAAACCATAATTCAAAAAGAGTCATGGACCACAATGTTCATTGCAGCTCTATTTACAATAGCCAGGACATGGAAGCAACCTAAGTGTCCATGAACAGATGAATAGATAAAGAAGATGTGGCACATATATACAATGGAATATTACTCAACCATAAGAAGAAACGAAATTGAGTTATCTGTAGTGAGGTGGATGGACCTAGAGTCTGTCATACAGAGTGAAGTAAGTCAGAAAGAGAAAAACAAATACCATATGCTAACACATATATATGGAATCTAAAAAACAGAAAAAAATGGTCATGAAGTACCTAGGGGCAAGACGGGAATAAAGACGCAGACCTATCAGAGAACGGACTTGAGGATACGGGAAGGGGGAAGGGTAAGCTGTGACAAAGTGAGAGAGTGACATGGACATATATACACTACCAGATGTAAAATAGATAGCTAGTGGGAAACAGCCGCATAGCACAGGGAGATTAGCTCGGTGCTTTATGACCACCTAGAGGGGTGGGATAAGGAGAGTGTGAGAGAGGGAGACGCAAGAGGGAAGAGATATGGGGATATATGTATATGTATAACTGATTCACTTTGTTATAAAGCAGAAACTAACACACCATTGTAAAGCAGTTATACTCCAATAAAGATGTTAAAAAAAAATCTCTTGAAACTCTCCATTTAATTATCACTAGAGTCATTTATTTAATTTATATCATAGGTAGCTTTAGTTTTGAACTATAATTTCCTTTGGATAAACTGATATTCATTATTTTTGCCCTGTGCCAGCCCAACTTTTCAAAATCCAGTTAATATCAGAAAATGCAACAAAAATAAAATCAAAAATTATAAGTGATTTTTCATACTTTTCCCAAAAGTTCAAGAAGTACAATTTTTGTAAAGCCTTTAAAATTTATGGAATATTGGCTAAGTTCCTCAAGATCAGACTCAAACAATAAAAGACATTTAAAGTGAATACATTTCAATCTCACATTATGCTCACATTACATTCTCATAACACCCAATGTTGCTTCCAGAAACAATCAAAATGTCTTAGCCATTTCATATGTATAGCAAAATACCTGAATCCTTACATGCACTAAAGATTTCCATGACTCTAGTTTGCACTTTGTGATAACTGCTCAACCACAAGAGAAAAGAAATATAGTCACTTTTTTCAGGGTAATTTCATGAGTAGGACCCGGTTAGATCTACAAGTGTGAGAGATTGTTTTGCCAAATCCAAATCCAGTTGATCAGGTATTAAACTACTTTTGACCTGAGCTCATTATTATTCTTCTTATTATTATTTTTTTTGCGGTACGCGGGCCTCTCACTGTTGTGGCCTCTCCCACTGCGGAGCACAGGCTCCGGAAGCGCAGGCTCAGTGGCCATGGCTCACGGGCCTAGCCGCTCTGCGGCATGTGGGACCTTCCCGGACTGGGGCACGAACCCGTGTCCCCTGCATCAGCAGGCAGACTCTTAACCACTGTGCCACCAGGGAAGCCCTGAGCTCATTATTTTTAATGAAGATCTCTACTGAATTGATCCCTAGAAACTTAATTATTTAGGATAAACTATCTCCTTAGAGTTTAATAATAGCAGATTTTCCCATTTTGCATGTCCAAGGAGCTCTAGATGTAGAGATTTTCTTGGTTATCTGTTTTGTGTATTTAAACAAGGGGACAATACAGAATGGCAATCATCAAAATGTCTACAAATAATAAATGCTGGAGAGGGTGTGGAGAAAAAGGAATCCTCCTACACTGTTGATGAGAATGTAAATTGGTGCAGCCACTATGGAACACAGTGTGGAGGTTCCTTAAAAGTCGAAGGATCCAGCAATATGATCCAGCAATCCCACTCCCAGGCATGTATCCAGAAAAGATGAAAACTCTAATTTGAAAAGATATATGAACCCCAATGTTCATAGCAGCACTATTCACAATAGCCAAGACACGGAAGCAACCTAAATGTCCATCAACAGATGACATATATATATATATACATATATATATATATCATAATAGAATATTAGCCATAAAAAAGAATGAAATGTTGTTTGCAGTAACATGGATGGATCTAGAGATTATCATACTAGATAAGTGAAGTAAGTCAGACAGAGAAAGACAAATATTATATATCACTTATATGTGGAACCTAAAAAAATAACACAAATCAACTTATTTACAGAACAGACACAGACTCACAGACATAGAAAACTTATGCTTACCAAGGGGAAAGGAGTAGGGGAGGGATAAATTTGGAGTTTGGGATTAACAGATACACACCACTATATATAAAACAGGTAAACAACAAGGATTTACTGAATAGCACAGATAACCACATTTAATATCTTGTAATAACCTAAAATAGACAAAAATCTGAAGATTTATACCTGAAATTAACACAGTATTGTAAACCAACTATAGTTAAATAAAAGTTTTTACAATTAAAAAAAAAAAACTTGGGGACACTATCATGTGTCACTTCCACTAGGAGCCACCAACCTCTCAGAGGGGAGGAGGTCAGATGACCTGAGCTGACTTTTAACCTACCTTTGGGCAGACTCAGTCAGCCTCCCCTTGTAGGGTTCAACTTTCTGAACAGTTATCTAAGCCAACAATGTCCCTTTTCTCACTTCTCTTCCAGAAGTTGGAGAACTTGACTTCTTCACAATGTCCCATCTGATTCCTTCACCATCTATCTCTTTGTCTCCTTCAGCTCAGCTAAGCCCAGCTGGGGCATGGTGTGAATCTGCTATAAGCCAGATAGAAACTGCCTGGGATACTCAGTCATCCTTATTAAGTGCAGAATCTGCCAAAAACATGACCTCAGGCCAAGATTCAAAAATGACCCAAATAAAGTGGAAGAAGGTGTGACCTTCCCAAAATCACTAGTCTTGGAGATGAACTTTTTGATGATAATTGTCCAGGCTTGTGGCCATCTCCTCCTGTTTTTCTTGGTCAGCTCCATTCCAAAGCAGGCATCTTTTTCTAAACCAAATTATGGCCAAATATAGTTACTGAATGTTTTTGTTGAACTATCCTGAGACTGTTTCAATTTGGCATTTTTAATATCCTACTTAAAAGTAACATTTCTGAAGAATAAAGTTATTTCTGAGACTCTATCCTCTGAAATTCATTTTTAAAAGCTCACTTGGCTTGTGCCAAACAGTGAAAGCCAAGGTCATAGCTCTCAAATGACTTTTCTGTAAAAACAAAGATTAACTCACATATGTTAAAGTAATAACATATCACTAGCTCTTCAATTTTCTCTTTGAAGTCAGCCTCGCTATCTTCAGCTGTCCTGTAGCTCTCATGCAATGGCCTTCATTAAAACATTCTCAGAGCCCCATTTCTTATTCACTTTCCTGAGACTCCTTCCAAAATCTAACAGTGCTGGGGGGGCGGGGAGGGGAGGAGGTAGAACCAATCGCACTTCTGGCACCAACTGCAACTTTTTTGAGGACTCCAGATCAGCAAGAAGAAAACACACTGTCAGGTTAGAGCATCAATATATTTAGCCGAGGATCCAGAAGCGTATCAGAAGAGGATGCTCACAGAGCCTCCATTTGAGCAGATGCAGCAAATCTCAGCATCATTTTCCTTGCCCTCCAGAGCCCTTAATGGGCAGTTACATTAAACACAGGTCTTATCAGATCTGACAAGCTCATTTCTTGCATGCTCTTAGCCACTATGCTATCTTTTACAGACTGCTGTGCTTGTTATTAAGCTATTGTCTCTCAGTTTCACATCCACCTTTTTATACCCTAATTTGTAATGAGGCAGGGAGTCTGCAAACTGCTTTGCCAGCAGGTGCCCTGTTACGCTCTACCAATAGGGAGAGATAGAGGGACTCTGGAAGGTTAGAGGGAAACTGGTCACTTCCACTTCCTACCAGTGTCACCCCCATAGCAGTGACTCACCCAGGCATCCATATGTACAGTAGAAGTTGGTTCCAGTTTCCAGTTTCTTTCCTCACCCCTCATTGTACCTCTCAAGGGTATCAACACCATTCAGTCAAAGCACCTCCTCCAAAGGTCTGAGTCCCAACAATGTGGGATCCTCCTCAGAGATTCTGGGTTCTGATAACCCCAGCCTCCTCCCTCTGTTCCACCAACACTAGGATGGTAGCTGCTTCATGCATTTACTGCCTCTATGTTACCCTGTTGCTTTTTCAGTCCCCCAACATCTATTTAGTCAATTCCCTATATCCAATTCTCTCTGAGGAAGTAACTAGTATAGTTTCTATTTTATTATCTAGACTGACTGATGTGAAAGTACATACTTTTGTTCATTCTAAAACTTACCACTTTCAAACATTGTGCCATTCGCCATTTCATAGACTTCAGTTGGGAATTAATGAAGGAGGAGAAGAGAAATTGTTTCTAATCATCCCAGGCCAGGGATGCGAGACCTTGATCACTGGTAGGGAAATAACTGATCACACACCAGGAAGAAAATGTCCAACTGCCAAATAACTTAAGACCCCTAAAAAACCATGAAGAAATACCCAGGTTTGTACATTTCTGGGGGGGGGGGACACCTTCCTTGCCAACTTGTCCTCTGCACACATACTTCTATTTTCCATCACCATCCACCACTTGCCAATCTCAGAATGAGGTACATTTGTGAAGGCTGGAGTTATGACCACCCAGCTGGTGGGTGCCTTCTGACTGAAATGAAATGAAATGCAACATTTCCTAAAAAGCCAATTATTTCCAACCTGTTCCATTAGAGTCACACATGCTAAATGACCATGTAACATGTTGACTTTTGTGCCCTGTGTCATCTGGGGCCATAAATGTCCTGCTTGTCATAACACTCATCTCCATAGCTCTTGCAAAACAGTACCCTCCCCAGGAGAGCTCACATCACTCATTCATAACTCAGGATGACAAGGAGACAGGGTGACTAATGTAACAGAGCTGGCCTCCCCTGAACTTCTGCACACATGGCTGGACCTGCTGCACCCACCCACCTCACCACGAGTCAGGAAGCCTCTCCACCTGTGTCTAAACAGATGGCAGACAATGCCATGCAGCCAATGCCATTCCCCAAGAGAAGGAAAGCAGGCTACCAAGGGATTGTCCCAGGCCGGGAGAGAGTGAGGGGAGCCCTGATGAAGTCCACTGGAAATACTTGAGCTTTGGAGTCCGAACAACCTGAATTTGAATCTTGGCTCTTTTACTTATTCGTTACAAGACTCTGGACATGTTACTTAAGTTCTCTGAGTCTCCTTGGAACTCTTTTGAGTTTCCTTGGAAAATGGAGCTGATAATGCCTATTATACAGTTGTAATGATTGAATAATATAATGTATATAGAGCTGCTTATATGGTACGCAGGACACTGTAAGCGCTTGACTAGTAGGTACTCTTATGTTTTGTTTTTAATAAATACTGATATTTATAAAGATTAACAATCTAGGGATTTCAGATTGCTGAGGGAACTGTTCTTTCAATGCATCACTTCATCACCTCTGCTGTAGGTAAAATGATAAGCACAGGCAGAAAAATTGATTTCCTGAGTTCTTTAAAATGATCACTTGCTGTGCCCCTCTGGAAGAGGTACACCCTCATACCCTTCTCTCCACCTTTCTCCACTACCTTCCCATTGCTCTCTGTACAGCTCCTAGAAACAGGTGAGAATGAGTTTCCTGAGCTTTTCCTGTAATACACTCTCCAATCCTGACAAGTTTTCTCTATTTCCTGCTATCTACTGGACAAATACTAATGGCTCTACTTCTGATAATCAGCAAGAGCAGAGGCTCAGCTTTTCCCAGATCCAGCAGGGAAAACCCCAGGCTTCCAGCAGAGGTGCATGCAAAACTCTCATTTCACCCCCTGAACCTTTACACAAGTGTGGTATTTGGGGCTCTCCAGGGAAGCTGCATAATTACTTAGAAATAGTGTCTTCTGATTGTTCCTTTCTCTGAAAGTACAATCTCTCCTATAACATTACCCAACTGAATGCCTCCTAATTTTGTTGGAATGCATTTTAATGATCACTGCTTCTTCTGTTGGCGAGCTGTCAGTGAACTTTTTGACTTGTGATGGAAATAGGGAAGTCATAAAGTATTTTGGTGACAGCTCCCTGATTACGCAGCATTGCAGCAAAACAAGTTGTCACAATAAAACTGATTGATTAATCAAGTTGTCAGAGTAAAACAAATTAATGCCACAAAAACCTTTCCTAGAAATTACCTCTGTATCTTGGGGTATTTGACTGATAGATTCCTTCAATTAGCAGAAACTTCCATTTCATGAGCACATCCAAGTCTTCACTTGGGATCTGCTTTGTAGCAGAGGAGTGACTGAGAACCAAGAGACATATTTGGAGAAGACAGTTATGGACTTGATTTTCAGAGATGCTTTGTTCCTGCCTAACTACTTGGGAGAATATTAGTACCTGAAATGTAATCTAAAGTTATAAAGTTTCAATACAAAATAAGTACAAAGGTCGTTGCCTGCAATGTTACCAGTGGGTCTGGATTTAATTTGTTAAAATATTTAATCACAGTCCTCTGGCTGGAAGGATACTCTGCAGTTCTTCTTGTATATTTGTCTGTCTCAAAGGAAGACTTTGCCCATAACGGAGGTGTCAATCTCAGGACCTGTCTGCTGCAGTTCATTGTAACAAAGATGGTGACATGTGGGTATACAGAGCCCCTTCCCCTCACCAGTAGAGATTGGACCAGGGGTGGTTATGACCACTGCCACTGATCCTGCTATAAAATGATGAACTGGACCAATCGCATTCCATCTTTCAAGATTTTAACCAGGATATAGAATGGGCTGGTTAGCTATGGGAGCAGAAGGTGAAAAAGTACCCTAAGGTAATACAGAGCCATTAAGTGTCTCAGAAAGCCAAAGTTATAAGTAAGCAAAAGCTTGAGGGTAGAGAAAAGATACAAGGCAGGGCAGGAAGTCAATGGGGTAACAAAAAGAGAAAGAGACAGTAGCCCCTGAGAGAGTTGGGAATCAACACCAATCACTAGAGCAGCCTCTATTCTAGGAGGATCTCCATGTTCAATTCCAATTTGTAGTCTTAGAGTAAAATCCCCTTCACTTGAGAAAGCTGGAGGTGGGTCTCTTTCTTGCAAACACTATAACAAAGGAAGGGAGTCCATAAGAGAGTGAGTGGTGTTAAAACTATTGATCAGAACAGATCACCCAGTATGCCATACCAGAGTATATCGCCTACATATCACACCTTAACATGTCTCAACTGGTGCCAGTCTATGGGAGCTCCACCACAATGCTAGACTTTGCAAATTACCTCAGCACTGGAAGAAAGGTCTAAAACACAAAACATTGCCTCTCGGGTATCGCCACTAGAAGCTGATCATTGTAACTGGAGTAGGTAGATACTTGATACAGCAAAACCAGCAGTGGGCTCCTTTCTTTGAAGGCATTGAGCACAACACTCCTTCCTCTGACAAAATACCACCCTCAGGAGACTTTGGCCACACCGCCTTTGAGGGCAGAGATCCTCATCTTGGAAGGAAGGAGTGATAGAGTGGAGAAGAGTAAAGGTATTGTGACCAGGTCTAGCCCCAAATAATATCCTAGGATTACAAAAACTTTGTATTTAATCTTCCTAAGGAATAAAGGGTCAATACCTACACAGATGTGCACTCACACACACACATTTATGGCACAAATTATTTTTAAATGAAACATTGTATATGAATATATTTGAGTTCAAAAAGCTGAATTGTCATATATCAGATATTCCAATCATTCTGAGCAATGTTCTGTTAAAAAATAATAAAGCAACAGTGTTTTAATGGTCTAGAGAATACATGTGTTTCATCTATTTCAGTACTGCTGTGCAATTCAACACAAAGGCCACAGATCACTGAAAGTAAATTTGGCAACTGAAAGGTACAAGGTCAACTCAAACTTAATTTCCAAGTTAGAGCAAATATGCTACCTCCTTTGGAGAGGTGATGGGGGCATGAAGTAGAGGATCAGAGTTGAGGGATGTTTAAGATAATTCCAATCTGCACAGTTCTTTACAGCTCATAATCCTGTCTCACCCACATCAGCTCATTTTGATCCTCCTTGGTACAACCCCAAGAATTAGATCCTATTATAACTCTCATCATCTCCATTTTATAGTGAAGGAAACAGGTTCTGGCAGATCAAAAGACTTTCCATTAGAGAAAGGCATCCTTTGTGCCAGCCAGACCCTTCCAAGCCATGTGGGGCAGGATACTTTTCAGAGCCCAGTCTGGTTTTATAAGTTCTAGCTGGGGCCCCAAGCAAAGGTCCCAGCTAGCATAAGGACCACAGCCTGGCAGCTCTGGTAGCCTCTAACCCCACCCTGGGTGACTGCTTCTGCCTCCCTGGAAAGTCACCACCACTGAATCTCATTCATCGAACTCTACCCCTACCATATTCAGCTTCTGGCCAATGCATCCTGGTTCCCCATCCTCATTCCCTCCCACCCTCACCCTTCCTTCCACTGCTGCCCTCCTGCCAAATCCAGTCCCCTGAGCACAGTGGAACCCTCATTAAAACACTTCCTCTACCTCCTAGCCTTAATGGCACCTGAATTTCTCTCTTTCAGGAAGATGACTTCTACAGCTAGGAAGCAGAGGCCCACTTTTTTCGATACACTGTTTTCTGAACATGACCTATTACTCCATGTCTTCTTGCCTTTGCTCATGCTGTTCCCTCTACCTGAAATGCTCTTTCTGCCACTCTATGCCACCCTCACTCCCCACCCTTATCTTCCTCCCAAGCACTAACTCATCTTCATGTCTCTTCTCTAGGTAGCCTTTTCCGACCACCTCCTTCTGTCATAGCTCTGCCCTGTGCAGGGTTTTTCAGTGTTCTGCTATTTATAAATCAGTCTTTTCTTTTGTTACCACCTAGTTACTTTTTTTCTTTCTTTATCTAGTTTATCTTTTTATCAAATATTTACATGTACACAGTATAAAAAGTAAATAATTCTATAAGGCTTATTATTAAAGAACAGCACGTCCCCAACCACAATCTCCATTTCATTTCCCACACCCGGAAGGTGATCACCTTCAACTCTTACCCGATTTTCTTTTCTTTTTTCTTTTTTTTTCTTTTTTTGGCCAAGGGATCTTAGTTCTCCAACCAGGGATTGAACCTGGGCCATGTAGTGAAAGCACCAAATCCTAACCACTGGACAGACAGGGAATTCCCTTACCTGATTTTCTTTTGAATTTATTTCTATATCACTAAATAACATGCTTGCAATGCTACTTTTAAAAACTTTTAGACTCTCTTGACTCATCTGGAAGGTGAAAATTTGACTTCCCTTCCTCCTCTTGATCCCACCATGCACATGCACACTTTCCTGCCCCCATCCCTATTCTCTAACCGTATAGAGCCAGAAGGTAAGTTTGGTTGGTCAATATTCCATTTCTCCATTACTGTTATTATATGAATGCTCTCCACACCTAAGCCATTTGTATAGCAATATTGTTTTTCCATTCCTGCGTATTTTTCCCCCCTGTGCTTAATAATGGTCTTGTTGGTTTTCTATGTACTTATCACTGATTCACCCCCAAACTCCCCTTCATTTGTATGAATCTCCCCTCAATACATTCAAACACATTAGGTGTCCTGTCAATTTCCTGTTTTTGGAGAAATCTCCCTGGCTGCAATTTGGACTAATTGTTCTCCATGCCTTCTACACAGCTGTCATCTTGGGCCTTCTTTGCACTGATAGCTTGGGTATTTCCTCCACCTCTGTCTTGTGTTAGAGCCTGTTGCTTAAATCCCATGTCTTTGTTTTCCTTGGATTACTTCCTCATCTTGGTAAGTGCAGCCTTTAGTAGCCTCATAGGAAAGAGTGTGCACAGGAAACAGATTTTTTGAGGTCTTGAATCTCTGAAACTATCTTTATCCTACCTTCATATTTGATTGATTCTTTGAGTATAGAATTCCTGGTTGGAAATTATTTTCTTCTCAGATTTTGTTAGTATTGCTCCATTGTCTTTTAGCTTCAAGTGTGGCTGTCCTTGATATTCTGAAATTTTACAGTGATGTGCCCTGGTGTAGCTCCAGTTGCATTCATTGTACTGATTCTGAAAATACATGTCATGCATTTTAAGGAATTTTTACTGAGTCTTTTTTTTTTTTAAGTGATTATTTTTCCCATCTGACTTATTCCTTCCAGAGTTCCCATTATTCAGATTCAGATCTTCTGGAGGCCTTTTGCTTTGCTTTGGTTTCCTATTTCCCAGCCCTGGGAAAGCTCTACTCCAGGGAGATTTACCCAACTTTATCATCATTCACTCATTCATTCTCTCAGCAAGTTTTTGTTGAGTCTCTACTATGTACAAAGTAAAGTTCAAGGTGCTGAAAATGCTGCTGTGGAAAAAAAATCACTGTCATTATTGATCATACAGTCTTTGGACCTACTATTGAGTTTCGGGTTTCTGCTACCAAAATTTTAAATTTCCAGGAACTGTTTGTGATCTCTGAGTGTCCCTTTTTCACGGCATCCTATTCTGGTTTTTGGCTACACTGTCTTCTCTTACCTCTTTGAGCATTTTGATAGATTTCTTTGAAGTTTATTTGCTTCCTACACAGCTGCCATTTCCTCAAAGTTTCCTGTGTTTGTTTGTTTTGGTTTATGTCTTTCATGTTAGATGCTTTCCTCAAATATTTGTGTTTGTTTATATTTAACAGTGGCATGTTTCAGCATCACAAATTATCAGGAAATTCAAATCAAAACCACAATGAGATATCACCTCACACCTGTCAGAATGGCTATCATCAAAAAGACAAGAAATAACAAGTGTGGACAAGGAGGTAGAGAAAAGTCAACCCTTGTGCTCTGTTGATGGGAATGTAAATTGGTGCAGCCATTGTGGAAAACAGCATGGAGGTTCCTCAAAAAATTGAAAATAGAACTACCATATGACCCAGCAATTCGTTTCTTGGTATTTATCTGAAGAAAAAAAATACTAATTAGAAAAGACATATGCACCCCTCTGTTCATTGCAGCATTATTTACAATAGCCAAGTCATGGAAACAACCTAAGTGTCCACTGATTGATGAAGAAGCTATGGTGTGTGTGTGTACATATATATATATATATATATATATATATATATATAATAATGAATAATATTCATTCATATATATGAATATTATTCAGCTATATAAAAGAAGGCAGTCTTTCCATTTGCACAACAAAGATACATAGATGGACCTTGAGAGCATTATGCTAAGCTAAATAAGTCAAACAGAGAAACAAATACCATATGATCTCACTTATATGTAGAATCTTAAGAGCTCATAGTTGCAAAGGTCAGTGGTTGCCAGAGGGAATGTTAAGTTTCTGCCACTACATCACAAAAATCTCCCTTCCTCAAATTTCCATAATATGTTTCTCACTTCCCTTTGAGACTATTGGCAGCATCATCAAAGTTCAGATTTCTACGTCTGTTCAACTTAACTTGGGTATTCTCTAATACACACGTCAAAAATCTTCCCAGGCTTCATCCACTGACCAATTATAAATCGCCGTATTTTTAGGTATTTGTTGCAGCATCCATCATCCCACTGATGGTATCAAAACCCCTACTAGAGAGCTATTGCTGTATAACAAATCATAATACCAAATTTAGCAGCTTAAAACATTTATTGTCTCATCATTCCTCTGGGTCTAGAATCCAGACATGGCTTAGCTGGGTGCCTCTGCCTCAAGGTCTCTCTCAAGGCTGCCATTAAGGAGCCAGCTGAGGGGAGGATCCACTTCCAAGCTTTTGTACATGCTGCTGGCAGTGTGCAAGTCCTCACGGACTACTGCACTGAGGCTCTCAGTTCTTTGCTTGCTGTCAGTTTGGGGCTTCGCTTGATTCTCTGCCATGTGGGCCTTTCCATAGAGCAGCTCACAACATGGCAGTTGGCTTCCCCCAGAGCAAATGAGTAAAAGAGTGAGAGAGGGAAGCCCAAGGCAGAATCACACTCTTTTTTATAACCTAAGCTGTGAAGTGACATGCCATCACCATTCCCATATTCAGTTGGTTAGTTGTGAGAGGCTATGTCCAGTCCACACTCAAGGGGAGAGGATTACACAAAGCATAGATACCAAAGGTAGGAATCTTTGGGGGTCATCTTGGAGGCTGTCTACTATATTATAATTGAATATAGTACAATCATCACAAATAAAAGCAAGACATGAGCCAAGGCACTGAGAAGTCACACAGTAACAGAAACACAGAACACAGAGGAAAGTTCTTCTCTTTAGGGTGGTTATGGTGAGTCTCACATTCTGGTTCTGTGGTATTCACTGACACATTAGCTGCTGTGTTGGTTGGTGATGCAAACTTCCCGAGATCTCTAAAATCTAATTATGGTTGTTATGCAACAATTTTCATGATATTAAATTTATGTGAGTCAAGTATTGTATAACTGGGGCAACTGTTGTGGTCTGGAGGAGAGAAATTATACACTGAGAAGTGTAATTATCACACCCATGAAATTCATGGCAATAGAAGGAACCTCAGTTTCCTGGGGTGACACTGACAGCTTCTGCTGTGACTTGTCCAGCTTTCCTGCTTGTCTCTCCTACTTCATACTGACTTCTGTTCATAAGATTCATCACTGATTGGCATTTAAGCCATTCATCCATTCACTGGTCAACCACAAAGCACTAACCGAGCACCTGCTGTGTGCTAGGCCCTGCACTAAGCACTCGAGAGAATTAGTCATGGTCCCCGCCCTTCACAAGTACACAGTCTGATGGGGGAAGTGAACAAGTGAACATATACAAAACCTTTGAGCTGAGTAGATGGGGTTAGGGACAACATTCCAGGTGGTGGCCATGGCAAGGGTACAACAGAACCAAAACTTGCTTCTTGTTTAAAAGTTCTGCCCAAATATAAGGAAATGGAAGAGGAAACTCATGGCTGGTGTGTCTGTTTGTCTTAATAAATCCCATGAAGATGTTTGTCTACCTAGGAGCATCAGAAGGCCACAAGTGGAAAGGTCAGGGAGAACTTTCTCACTCAGACCTTTCAAAAATAAAGTGGGTTACCATGGAACCACTCTCCTATCTATTCTCTTTTTCTGTTCCAGCCATGCTAATCGTCTCTTACTTTCTCCACTAAGTCTTGCTCCTTCTCTTTCATTCTTGGATCATTGAATGTGTCACTCCCTTTACCTACAACACTCCCTCCACCCAATCTTCCTCCATCTCCCCAGCTCCCACTCCCCCTTCAGCTCAGCTTGGGTGTTACTTCCTCTGGGAACCCTTCTATGACCACTACCACCCACAGACCAGAGTGGTCCCCGTTAGCCTCATCCCTGCTCTAACACTCTTCATCATTGTTCAATGTCTGCCTTTCCAGATTCCTGGGCTGTAAGCTCCTTAAGGACCAGCAAGGCTGTTATTTGTCTTCTTCATCGTCAGATTCCCACGGCATATGGGAGGATGCAGTTGAATGGGTGAATGAACGAGTAAGTGAAGAGAACATTCTCCGTCCCTGCAAGAGGCTATATGGCCATTTGATGGGAGTGGCATAGGGAAGATTCAGGATGAGGCAACAGGATTGTCACTTCTGGGTAGACTACATGAACTTTTAGCTCTGCTCCAACTCGACAATTTTAGGGTATAGCAAAGGATAAGGCAATAGTAACTCCATTATTCCCCTAGAATGAAAACATTCTGCTCCTTCGAGCACATAATAAAGTCCAATAATTTAGTATCATTGCAAATCAACCCCCAAACAAGACCAAGTACAAAGGAAATGACCTTTTTTAAAAAGATAGATTGAAAGGTCAAATATGGCTATGGGTTTCTTTCTTCACTGCTGCTCTGATGGAGTGGGGGACCCACTGAGAGCCCAAGTCTGACTCTCCCCTTAGTGACTGAGCCACCCTGCTGGGGCCACACGTGATTTGGCTCATGGCCAACCTTGAGAACTCGATGAAAGTTAAGAAACTTCCCTCCAAATTCTCATAGACACATATATTTAGAAATCTGATTACTATTTCATCTCCCTTGAGCTCATACAGACCTCAGGTTGAGACGGCCGGCCTAGCATGAAGTAGTTACCAAGATTATATGTTCCCGAGGATGTAGGTCACAAAAAGCAGTTTCCCTTTCCTTCTCAAATCCTAGGGGTGACAGCGACCAATACAGGCCTGACAGCCATCAGCCTCACCCAGACACTTGGCAGATACTGAACTATCTGGAAAGTCCAGATGGTAAACTCCTTGAGCTCTGGGTCTGTCTAGAGTAGTATCCCAGATGAAAACACAGCAAGAGGGAAAGACCCATGGAAGTTTAAGAGTGAGAGACATGATTACAAAGAGAGCCTGAGGAAGGTAACAACAATACCCAGAGAAAGAGGTGGCGACCTGGGAACCAAGAGCCAGGGCGGGAGCTTGGACATCTCAGGTGCAGCCTTGCTGCAGTGAGTCCCACAGCAGCCGTGAGAAGATGCGAAGCTGGCCGGCAGGAAGACTGTTTCACTTGTTAGCACTTTAATCAATAAGATCCAGTGTAACATTTGTGCTTGTGTCCCTCTTATTTACACAGAAGACAAACTGAAGAAAACTTTATTCCTCCAGCCTTAAATGTTTCCTCCTGGGAGCCAAGCTCCTTCAAAATCCACAGGAATGGTGGGGGTAGGGGAAGCACTTGGGCAATGCTATATTTAGCTGCAACTCAAACACCACCTCTTCAAGCTCTTCCCTTGCTCCTTCTCTCCAGCTGGTTCCAATCTCAGTAAAACTCCTCAATTAAATTGCCACGCATTTGCAGTCTCCTGTTGAGGCTTCTGCTCTATCTTATGCTGGAGCCTAGAAGAGTGGCTGGAAGAGGAGGACAGCAGCTCTTGGGGCCGAGGTCAAGTCCAACCCCACTGCACCACCTGGAGCAGATAACCCTCAGACCACCCCACCCTGGCCAATACCAGGGCTGTCCCACCCTGACTTCAAGGCTCACCTCAGGGCTTCTGAATGCTTCTCTGACCCTTGCAGGCCAGGGAGGTGGGAAAAACAGCAACAGTGGTTAAGAGCCCGGGCTGCGTCAGACAGACCTGGCTTTGAACCCCAGCTCTGCCTTTTACCTCCTATGTGGCTTAGCCAGTTATTTAGCCTAAGCTCCAGTTTTGTTATCTTTAAAATGAGCTGAATAATACCTGCCCAGTAGGGTTGTGGTATTACATGTGATAGTGTGGGAAATGCATTTAGCATAATATCTGTCACATGGTAGGAATTCAGCAAACATCAACTGCTATGATTAAACCCCACCCACACCCCAGCTCCCGCAAAAGCCTGCATCCCAGCACTTAGCCACACTGGTTTGAAATGGGCCCGTTTCACCACTACACAGTAAAAAGCCTACTTGGTCTCCAGCACCTATCACACCATGGGTGCTCCCTAAATATTTGGCACATAAGCCAAGTTAAGAGCTAGAAAGGAAAAATTCATAATATCTCTGCCTACCAAATTCCCATACCAGGCAATTCTCAGACATCAGCTGGGTGTCCCACAATTTAATTCAGTTCTGACACTATCGACCTGGAGACACCAACAGATTCCACAGGTTAAGGGTTCATTCCTGCAAGACTGCCCCGCACCCCACTTTAGACACCAGTTGCAAGTGCAGGTTGTCACCTGTGCTTCTGACTGACTGGCTATAAATCAGAGGTTCCCACGACCCCCTCCTTGTGTTCGACTGATTTGCTAGAGCAGCTCCCAGAACTCAGGAAAACAGTTTACTTACTAGATTACCAGTTTATTATACAAGGATATAACTCAGAACAGCCAGATGGAAGAGATGTGTGGGGCAAGGTATGGGGGAAGGGGCACGGAGCTTCCATGCCCTCTCCAGCTGAGCCACTCTCCCAAATTCTCCACATGTTCACCAGCCCAGAAGCTCTCCGAATCCCATACTTCAGGGATTTTTTATGGAGACCTTATTACATAGGCATGATTGATTAAATCATTGGCTATTGGCAACTGAGCCTACCTGCAGCCCCTCTCTCTTTCCCCTCTCCAGAGATTGGGAGATGGTGGGTGGAGCTGAAAGTTCCAACCCTCTAATCACTTGGTTGGTTCCCCTGGCAACCAGCTCCCATCTGGTGGTTATCTAAGGGCTTATCCAGAAATTACCCTATTAACATAAACTCGGGTGTGATTGAAGGGGGCATGTTATGAATAACAAAAGACTTTTGCCATTTATGACTCTTATCACTTAGGAAATTCCAAGGCTTTTAGGAGCTCTGGGTCAAGAATTTCTTATTATAAATCACAATATTACCGAGTATACTACACATAGGGTCAGCTCACATTTTCCTATCAATATGGACTCAGAAGAGACCTATGGAACCTACTCAGGCTTCTGGAAATTGCTCTGTAATGTGCCGTTCTTCATGGTTTGTTCTCTCTGACTTGCCTAGTAAACCCCTTGCCTTTTATTTATTTATTTTTAACATCTTTATTGGAGTATGATTGCTTTACAGTGTTGTCAGTTTATGCTGTATAACAGTGAATCAGCTATACGTATACATATATCCCCGTATCCCCCCGCCCTCTTGCCTCTCCCTCCCACCCTCCCTATCCCACCCCTCTAGGTGGTCACAAAGCACCGAGCTGATCTCCCTGCGCTAAATTAAATGGGTTACATAGGGAAGAGGCCCCATCTCCACTTAGGGTCTGTGAACTTGGTGAAATCTTCAGCCCACAGCTGAAGCAGAATTAACATTCGCAAGGGCAACGAGTCTCAAGCCAGCGGTCCGGGGTTCTCACCTGCATGGGTTATAATACGCCCTGTGTTGTCTTCAAGGCAGAAACGGCCCAAAGATCCATTCAACCGGCTCTAGGAAATGGCAGGTCAAATTGCCTATAACTTTGACGAGGAGGACGGCTGGATGATTCCACCGCCTCTCTGGGGAAAAATGAAATTCAGAATTCACACGTCAAGAAAAGGAATCATAAGAAAAAAGAAAAAGAAAAAATCCCCTATGCAGAATTTACATCCTGCCAAAAACTGGGGGAAGGACTTAGGATGCAGAGGGATCCTTCTATTAGCAGCACGCATTTGTCAGGAAACACCTCCCTCAGCTGGACCAGACTGTTTGCTTTCAGATGATTCCTGTCAGGACCAGACAATCCAGGCATTTGCAATTATAGCCCATCAATTTGTTTTTAAAGTATAAGGCTGCCGGGAAGAGTCGACTCCCTGCCGGAAAGATGCTGCATGGGCTCCAGGTCGGCCCCCCATGCGATGCGTTGTGACCACCCACCTGCCCAGACGCAGAGGACTGATGCACCTGCGCGTGCAGCCCATGCCGCTGGGCCACCGGGCTGGGCAAGCTAGCAGCTGCCCCTCTCTCACTCCAGTAGCACTGGGTCTGCAAATGCCCAACCCGCTGTCCCAGCACATGCAAGAGTTGCTAGAGCATCCTTCTCAAAGCCAGGCGTCCTTTCCGCGCCTTCTCTTTCCCTGCTGTGTGTGTTTGCGCCCACGAGGAGATGAGACGGATGGGGAGGGTACCCCAGGAGTCGGCCCCCCAGGCCCTCCTGTGTGTAGTCTGCACTTCTTCCTCAGCCTCGCGGGAAGGCCGCTGTCAAGTCAGCTGATACAGATGGGCGGGGCTCCCCACCTGGAGGATGAACATGGCCTCTGTTCCACTGGAGAGTCAAGCTCCCCTTGGATGGAAGGCTCCAGAAGGTACCCTCGTAGAGTCAGAGGACAGGCAAGGAGGCTTTACCCCTTGTGCCACATGGTGGAAGTAAGGACAGAGCCTCACCCTTCAAGGTTTTCTTAGCTGTCCACTCGTTTCCCAGCTGTCTCTCCTCACTGCCGGTGCCCCGCCTCTCCTCTCTAGGGACACTCCTCCCCTTCCACACAGAAGGGGATCCCCAGCCCCGAATCCTTCTTTGTGAGAGCCTCTGATATGGCTGGATGTCAGCGAAGTCATTCCCCATCCGAGCCTCTCTCTTGGTGGGGATTGAGGAGTGGCCGGAGCAGCTGTTGTCTCCTGGGTGGCGGGAGAGACACGGGTGCTTCAAATGCACTAAGGTCTTTCTCCCCCAGAGCCAGCTACAGCCAGCTTCCTCTTGATTTTCTGAAGTGCAAACATTCCTCACTCACAAGAATTTGTCTTCCTTTGAAACCCATATATTCATTTTAGCTATGGGACTTGGACTCTATTCCTTGTGATGCAATTAACCGGGCCTTCCTATGATAAAGAATCCTTTCTCTCCTTCCTTGGCCAATTCATTGCAAAGGTCCCCCACACACCCATGCCTGAGCTCTCTAGGACAATGGAGCCATACTTCTAGATGTCACTTATCATGATTGGGGATGGGGTAGGGACCATTTCAGTTCATTCTGCAGCTCATACCAACTGAGGCACCTCCCACATCCCTATATCATGCAATCTACCTTTCCAGAGTCCTGCTGCTTCCTCTGCCAGCACAGAAGCAAAAGCATCTCCAGATCGGGGTCCAGAGAAGCAGCCTTTTCAGGGAGAATGGGAAGCAATGGTAGCTGACAAGACCCCAGAAACACCTCTGATGCCAGGTCACATGGATTTCCAGAACGGAAAGCCCCACCGATCACCAGGCAGAGCCCCGTGACCTGGGAACTTCAGAGGTCATGAGTGACTGTCATTCCTTCCTAACCAGCTTCTGCACCTTCAGTTTGGGTTTATGTTTTGAGACGTTGAGGCCTCCAGAATTCTCTTCCAGATCATTCCCCTGCTCTGGAGAACCTGGATGATAAACAACCTTTCTGTCTCTACTGAGCCTTTTCTTCATCAATTATACATATTTTAGTGCCTGGCATCTTCAGAGAAAAATTCTCCCACTATTCCACATACTCTTAAAACCCCATTTTCTCCCTTAATTTTTTGATCAAGCCTCTAGAAATAACACTACTAAAATAACTTACTTCGCTTCTCACTCGCCTGACCCTCTGAAAGCAGGTTTCCTTGCCCACAACACAAAGAGCTGCTGCTAACATCTCCAGTGACCTCCTTGTCATGAAATCCAATGTCCGTCATGGCGTTTATTCCTCCTCATTTCCCTCTGATGCTCTGGCTGCCTGTTATCCTAGGGTGACCATGTAAGTTTAATCTAATCCAGGGCACTTGGGAAAGTGAAAAGGGACGTGTGTCATGTGGACACAACAGGCATAAAGCAGAACAAACTGCAGCCAAACCAGGACATATGATCACACTTTTCATCAGTCTCCTTCACTGGCTTCTCTTTCTGTGCTTATCCTTAAAGGCCAGTGTCTCTCAGGCTCTGTCCTTAAACCCTTCTCTTTTCCATCTGCACATTTCTCTCAAGCAATCTCCCCCATTACCAGGGCTTCAAATATCATCTAAATGCTAATGATTTCCAAATCTATATCTCCAGGTGTGGTAAGCAACCTCGAAGATGGCACCAATGGCCCTTGAGTTCCAGTATTCACATTCTGTGTAGTCCCCTCCATCAGTGTATCACGGTCAGTCTGTGTGACCACTAGGATATGGTAAGTTATGGTGTGTGATTCTGAGGGTAGATCAATAAAAGGCATTGCCATTTCTGCCCTACTTTCTCTGATCATTTGTTCTGAGGGAAACCAGCTCCCATGTCATAAAGACACTCAAACAACCTCTGGCTATGGATAGCTCCACATGGTGAGAATTCAAGACCTCTTGCCAGGGGCACCAACTTGACAGCCATCTTGGAAGCACATCCTCCAGACCCAGTGGAAACTTCAATTAAGGCACTGCTCAGGGATTCCCTGGTGGCGTAGTGGTTAAGAATCCTCCTGCCAATGCAGGGGACACGGGTTCAAGCCCCAGTCAAGGAAGATCCCACAAGCCGCAGAGCAACTAAGCTCACGAGCCACAACTACTGAGCCCACGCACCACAACTACCGAAACCCGTGCGCCTAGAGCCCGTGCTCTGCAACAAGAGAAGCCACTGCAATGAGAAGCCCACGCACCACAACGAAGAGTAGCCCCCACTCGCCACAACTAGAGAAAGCCCACGCGCAGTGACGAAGACCCAACACAGCCAAAATTTTTTAAATAAATATTTTTTTTATAAAAAGGTACTGCTCAATTCCTCATTCATGGAAACTGAAATAATAAATACTTATTGTTGTTTAAGTCACTGAGCTTTGAGGGCAATTTATCATAAGCAGTAGATAAACAAAGAAATAACTTTGTTCTTTCCCTTGAGCTTTGTATCCATATACCTAAATGTCTCAGCTCTGTTCTCAAATATGCCAAAGATAACTCAAATTTAGCACTCCTGAACTACACACATTTTCCCCTTCACCACCTTCTTCCCAAATCCGCTTCTCCACTTGCTCCCCATCTCACTAAATGGCAGCAGCATCCTCAAAATTACTGAAGCCAGAAGCCCAAGTATCTTCCTTGCTTCCTCTCTCTCCCTCCGTGTCTTGTCCATCATCAGTTCCTGACAATTGGTTCTTCCTCTTAAGTAAATGTCTCTTAAATCCATCTGCCTCTCTCCCGCTACTTCACTTAAGACCATCGTCATCTCTCTTCTGAGTTACTACAACATCCTCATTAGCCAAACTCCTTGCTTGTTTCTACCTTCTTCAAATCAAATTCTCTAAGTCAACCATGTCACATCCCAGCCCCTACTTAAAACCCTTCTATGACATCACCGTGCCTTTAGAATAAAACCCGGGCCATAATCACAGCTCGCAGAACCCTATGAAATGTCCTCAACCAAACCCCCAGCCTCCTGCTTTGCCATCCCACCTGGGCATGCTCTGCTCCCTTTGGCCTATCTGCCTGTGCACATTCTCTTCCTCTACCTGGAACAAGTACCATTTCCCTCCAGACCCATAGCTGTCACCAGACTGACTCTTACTCATCCTTCAGATTTCAGCCTAAAAGTCACTTCTTCTAGGAAGCCCTCCCTGAACAATGCTGACCATGTTAGGTCCTGTTGCAGGCTGGTTCCCCAGGAAGCAGAGCCTGAGGCAGAGATAAACGTGCAGGAGGTTTATTAGGGAATGCTCTCGCAGTCAACATCTGTAGAAGGGAAGGAAGCAGAACTGGGCACAGGGAGATGCTGAGCTGTGATGCAGCCCCCCAAAAAAGGTCTCAGCTGATCTTACAGGGGTTCTGGGACTCAATTGACCCTTCAGAACTGTCCCAAGTTGGGGCAAGAGGTTGGGCCTTTATACACACAATCCATCAGTCACTGGATGTGGCTGCCCTGGGAAGGGCGCATGCTCTTGGGCCAGACAGCTCTCCCCAGAGGTGCGAAACTCCACAGGGTGCCCACAGCTGAAGGCCCTACCTGTGCCGCAGCTCCCCAGCAGCTGGGGGCGTATGTCCTTGGTCTGTGTTGGGGGCACTCCCAGGAACCTCTGCTGTTTCCTTCTACACCCTGTAGTCACTCACACCGCACTGTAATTGCGTGATTCTAGTCTCTGCCCTCCTGAGCACTGGTCACACCTTTTTCATCTCGCCAGCCCAGCATCTAACACTATCTGGCATACAGTAAGTGCTCAATAAAATACTGTTGAATTTGAAGGAGCAGAGGGAACAAAACTTGTTCAGGGCTCCCTGGAAACCCTCCTTCCCTGAGCTGCGTCAGCTCCCACCTGAGCCATGACCAGGTGGCCTTCCCAGCGGTGGGTCTGTTCCCAGAACAGAGGGTGGAACCAGCCCTGAGCCCTGGAGGAAGAAAGGTGGGCACCCTCCCCTGCTGCTGGGTCAGCTATCTGCCACTGGAAACGCAGAGCCAGAATTAACAAGTCTGATGCAGTCAGATGCCCCAGAGGAATATTTTTTCTCCTGATTTTATTCTCACTTATTAAATTTTAAACAGCCCTTGAAGACTCCAGCCTAACACGGAAATCAAACACAACAAAACAATGTTTGTTTCTCATTAATATGGCAGAGCAGACAGCACTGCTGCAACAAAGCTATGAGTTATGGCAGAAAAATCAAACGTCTTCCTCATGTCCCCAGTGGGCCCAACATTCAACACAGATGTCAAGACCCCAGCTCCTGGGGGCCCAGCTGCCTGCACACAGACTCAGCTGCAGGCTGCTGCCAAGACCGGCCAAGAGCCCTTGGGTAGCTTCTGGCTGCCTGGGGAAGCCCGGGGGGGAGACACCTGTGCCCCAAAATAGCTCACTGCAGCCCAGGTTCTCTGGCATCAGCTGTATGTCCTGCAGCCTTGATCACTGGAGAGGGTTCTTCTAGAATTTCAGGTGAAATGGACAGGGGCTCCTTGAGGAGAGCCAGGTGTGGTCCCCAGGCCTGTCCTGAGGTCTCTTGTACTTCTGCCTCCTTCTTCCCTACCTAAGCTGGGCCCTGCCGCGGGACAGGAGACATTCGAAGCAGCTTTTTGGATACAGCGACATCATGAGATAGTATGAGACAAGTTATGTAAATCAATGGCAAGTGAAGTGGGCTTAAATTGGATGATCATATAATGTATCCAAATTAGGACACTTTTGAGAGTGAAGGAGAGTGCTGTTAATTATTAAGCCAACAATGTATACAAATATTGAATCATTATGTTGTATACCTGAAACTAATATAATGTTTGTTAATTATACCTCAATTTTTTTTAAAAATCATTAAGCCAAGACATGAGTAAATTGTGACTGTCTCTAGTTTTAGACTCTTCTATCCCACTCCTGTGCTTTCAACCCACCCCTGACCCTCTCTTCAAGCTTCACCATACCCTGAGCCTCACCCCGAGGGCAAGGGGTGAGGATGGAGTAGCCTGGATGAAGTGCAGGTCAGGAAGGCATGTGGTCGAGAGAAGGGATGAGGCTCAAAACAGAGGTGGTGCATGATTGCTGGGAATTTTAAAGGGCATTTTCATCTGAAATCTGGTGCAACACAATGACCAAGGCACAAGTTTCTATTATGTGTGTTCCCTTTTGTGGCCCCGATAGTGCCCAGAGCAAAACAGAGTTTTGTGGAGCAGAGCGTTCTGAGAGGGAAGGTGGGAGGGAAATCCAAATCAAACCCCCTCCCCTCCTGTCCCAGTTTGCCCTGAGTTGGCCCTGTCTTCTGTGTTCAGGGGATGGGGCAGCAGCTCTTCCCTCTGAGCTTCTGTTTGCTAATCACTCTGGGCCATAAGAGGTTTGGGTCTTCACAGGAGTAAAGACACCAGAGGCCACTGGTCCACTATCCACCAGAGGCCTGAGCAACCAGGGGTCATCCCAGGGGAGAGTGGGTGCTGAGCCCTGGACTCTGAGGCAGTGTGTGTGTGTGTGTGTGTGTGTGTGTGTGTGTGCGCGCGCACTGGTGTGTGCTACTGTGTGTGTGTGTGTGTGTGTGTGTGTGCTGGTGTGTGTGCACTACTGCGTGTGTGTGTGTGCTGGTGTGTGTGACGGTGCGTGTATGCTGAAATGGCACCATGTGCTTTCCCACAGCCTGGTGGGAGCAGAGTTTTCTGTTTCAGTGCTTGCAGAGACAGGGAGAAGCAAAAACATCAACAGGATACCTCACTTCTCTCTCTCACATAGCCTCAGAGGGAACCTTCCTGAAACCCCTCCTCTGCCACCTGCTGAATGGATACTTGTGTAAAGGTCTGTGAGGCTGAGAAGATGCCCCAGATAGCCCCACAAGCAACATCTGGGCACAACTGGCTGATCTGGAACTTGCCCAATGACAGTGAGCAGAGTAGATATTTGAATGGTGGGTTGATAGACAACAAACTTCTAGAAGTCTCCACCATGCAGATGACTATTTGGGTGTGGGTACCTCCCACACCTTCCAGCAAAGCTGCTGAGGTCAAACACCTTAAGTTTCTGCCCAGATGCCCAGGCTCTAGGACTGGCAGCTTTATGGCCATAATCCAGCAAGAAACATCAGGTGTTGCAGGCAGAGGCACTGGGCAGCTCTCCACTCAGGGAAATTGGACTAATAATTCATATGACTCACTGTTGATGGAAAAGACTGAGGAGCTGGCCAGGTCAGGGCAGTCACAGAACTGAAACCAGCCCTCAAATGTCAGCCCCCAACGCCCTGCTGGCCCACTTCACTCAAGATCAAGCTCAAAAGGCAGCCTGCTGTGTCAGAAAGAGGAACAGGAGAGCAATAAGTAACAAAAGGAAGCCCTCCAGGGACAGAAGCGACCTAGGGCCCTGAATCCAAGGGCAGATGGGGCCTAGGGACACTAGTTAAAAAAATTGCCACCAAATTCCACCTCATCAGTAGGAACCCAAAGGAGTCTTTGCCACCAAGCCACAGCAGAGGCAAAGACTGGGGGAGGCCAAGTGGCTGCATGTGGACCAGCAAGTGGGAGGGTTGACAGTGGTACAGAGGACGGCAGAGACCTGCCTGCCAAGGGGAGCAGAGATGCTTTACAAAGTGGATCAACAGGGCAGCGAGACTGGCTGCTTCCACAGTGCATAAGCCAGCCAGGTCCTGAACGCTGTTCCCACTGAGAAACTCCAAATACCATTTTGAGCAAGACAGCTTTTCTAGGATCAGTGTGTGACCTGGGGCTGGGAGGAGAAGGGATGGGGCACGTGGGATCCACTGGGATGTAGGTACTGGAATAATTGTTCAAAATATAACTTTACAGCCTCATTTCCTCATGTAGCTCTGCTTACCTTTAAAATTCTCCTCCTTCCAAACACTCCCAAGCTCATTCTATGAGGCCACCATCACCCTGATACCAAAACCAGAGATACTACAAAAAAAGAAAATTACAGACCAATATCACTGATGAATATAGATGCAAAAATACTCAACAAAATACTAGCAAATAGAATCCAACAACACATTAAAAGGATCATACACCATGATCAAACGGGATTTATCCCAGCAATGCAATGATTCTTCAATATATGCAAATCAATCAATGTGATACACCATATTAACAAACTGAAAAATAAAAACCATATGATCATCTCAAGAGATGCAGAAAAAGCTTTTGACAAAATTCAACACCCATTTATGATAAAAACTCTCCAGAAAGTGGGCATAGAGGGAACTTTCCTCAACATAATAAAGGCCATATATGAAAAACCCACAGCAAACATCATTCTCAATGGGAAAAACTGAAAGCATTTCCTCTAAGATCAGGAACAAGACAAGGATGTCCACTCTCGCCACTCTTATTCAACATAGTTGTGGAAGTCCTAGCCATGACAATCAGAGAAGAAAAAGAAATAAAAGGAATCCAAACTGGAAAAGAAGAAGTAAAACTGTCACTGTTTGCAGATGACATAATACTATACATAGAAAACCCTAAAGATGCCACCAGAAAACTATTAGAGCTAAACAATGAATTTGGTAAAGTTGCAGGATACAAAATTAATACACAGAAATCTCTTGCATTCTTATACACTAACAATGCACTAACAATGCAGGATCAGAAAGAGAAACTAAGGAAACAATCCCATTCACCATTGCAACAAAAAGAATAAAGTACCTACAAATAAACCTACTTAAGGAGGTAAAAGACCTATGTTCAGAAAACTATAAGACACTGATGAAAGAAATCAAAGATGACACAAACAGATGGAGAGATATACCATGTTCTTGCATTGGAAGAATCAATATTGTGAAAATGACTATAATAGCCAAAGCAATCTACAGATTCAATGCAATCCCTATCAAATGACCAATGGCATTTGTTACAGAACTAGAACAAAAAATATTAAAATTTGTGTGGAGACACAAAAGACCCCAAATAGCCAAAGCAATATTGAGGGAAAAAAACAGAGCTGGAGGAATCAGGCTCCCTGACTTCAGACTATACTGCAAAGCTACAGTCATCAAGATAATATGGTACTGGCATAAAAACAGAAATATATATCAATGGAACAGGATAGAAAGCCGAGAGATAAACCCACACACCCATGGTCAACTAATCTATAACAAAAGAGGCAAGGGTATACAATGGAGAAAAGACAGTCTCTTCAATAAGTGGTGCTGGGAAAACTGGACAGCTACATGTAAAAGAATGAAATTAGAACACTCCCTAACACCATACACAAAAAATAAACTCAAAATGGTTTAAAGACCAAAATGTAAGACCAGATGCTATAAAACTTAGAGGAAAACATAGGAAGAACACTCTTTGACATAAATTGCAGCAAGGTCTTTTTTGACCCACGTCCTAGAGTAATGAAAATAAAAATAAAGAAATGGGGCCTAATGAAACTTAAAAGCTTTTGCACAGCAAAGGAAACTATAAACAAGATGAAAAGACAACCCTCAGAATGGGAGAAAATATTTGCAAACGAATCAACAGACAAGGGATTAATCTCTAAAATATACAAACAGCTCCTGCAGCTCAATATTAAACAAACAAACAACTCAATAAAAAAATGGGCGGAAGACCTAAATAGACATTTCTCCAAAGAAGACATACAGATGACCAAGAGACACATGAAAAGCTGCTCAACATCACTAATTATTAGAGAAATGCAAATCAAAACTACAATGAGGTATCACCTCACACCAGTTAGAATGGGCATCATCAGAAAATCTACAAACAACAAATGCTGGAGAGGGTGTGGAGAACAGGGAACACTGTTGCACTGTTGGTAGGAATGTAAATTGATACAGCCACTGTGGAGAACAGTATGGAGGTTCCTTAAAAAACTAAAAGTAGGACTATCATATGACCCAGCAATCCCACTACTGGGCACATACCCTGGAAAGCCATAATTCAAAAAGATACATGCACCCTGATGTTCACTGCAGCCCTATTTACAATAGCCAGGTCATGGAAGCTACCTAAATGCCCATCAACAGATGAATGGATAAAGAAGATGTGATACATATATACAATGGAATGTTACTTAGCCATAAAAAGGAATGAAATTGGGTCATTTGTAGAGATGTGGATGGACGTAGAGTCTGTCATACAGAGTGAAGTAAGTCAGAAAGAGAAAAACAAATATCGTATATTAACACATATATGTGGAATCTAGAAAGATGGTACACATGAACCTGTTTGCAAGGCAGAAATAGAGACACAGATGTAGAGAACAAACATATGGACACCAAGGAGGAAGGGGGGCTGGGATGAAATGGGAGATTGGGATTGACATATATACACTAATATGTATAAAATAGATAACTAATGAGAACCTGCTGTATAGCACAAGGAACTCTACTTAGTGCTCTTTGGTGACCTAAATGGGAAGGAAATCCAAAAAAGAGGGTATATGTGTATACATATGGCTGATTCACTTCTCTGTACAGTAGAAACTAATACAGCATTGTAAAACAACTATACCCCAATAAAAATTTTTGAAAATAAAAATAAGTATATAAAATAAAATTCTCCTCCTTCCCATTCAGAATCTCTGTGTTGCCTCCTCATTGAGTCCATACAGTTCTAGAGGGAAGGAAGGAGGGAGTCACCTGGATCCAAGCTCCCACTCCCACCTCTGCTAGCTTTTCCCATTAATCTCTCACCCCCTTCCTGCCTGGATAGCCAAACAGGAGAAACCTGGACCTCCTGCCATCTCCTGAGTCAGACCACATTCTGATGCCAAGGCTTGCCAGCTCTAATGAAATGGCAGGTGACACTCCCAGGTACTTCAAAGCCAAAAGCCCCATTGCCCCCCACATGCAGGAAATTAGTTAATTTCACAATGCGCCTGATTGGATTTTACATGGCTTTCCCAAGCATGCCTGAACAGAGAACCCAGTGTCTACACAAGTCAGTGAAACAGTGGTTAAGAGAATAACCACTCTCATGTTTACAATATAAGATCATTGTTCAAAACACCTCTGCTTTTCCTTCCAAGTTGGTTCAATATTTACTGAGTACCCACCCACCTTGTGGGGAGCATTGTGCTGGGTACAAAGGGAGTAAAAGGATGAAAATAATCGAGGCTGCCCTCGGGTTGCTTCTAGGAGATGACCAGGGATGAATGCAAATGACAATAAAGGGTGGTGGCCAAAGAGAGCTGAAAACGAAGAGCCAGAGGGTTAGAGGAGGGACAGATGGGCCCGCTGCTGTATCAGGAAAGCTTCAAGAAGAAGGGCATTTTGGACAGGCCCCAAAGGACAGAGCGAGTCTACAGCCCTCAGTAGTGGAGGGAAAGAGACAGTGTGATGGGAACATCATTTGACATCAGCAAAACCTGAGATCAAACCCTGGCCATACCACTCACCAGCTGAGCAATTTTGGCCAAGTTATTTAACCTCTTTGTGCCTTTCCTTCACCTTTAAAGTGAGCCTCGCACGCTGGCTACAAGGATCAAATCAGCTAACATTTATAAAGAGCCCTGTCTGGCACACAAAAATGCTCCATGAATATTAATTTATTAATTCCAAACACTACACTAAGTCATCTCAGCACTAACCCCACATGGTTCGTCTGAGCTGCTCGCAGGCTGGGAAGATGAGGAGGGGTCGAGGGAAGCAGAGTTCATAGCCGACATTCTAGGCCAGGCATTGTTCCCAAGTGGAAAACAACAAACAGCTTTCACTTGTCGTTACCCTAGAATCATTCTTCTAAGAGCAGATATTACAGAGTTTAAAAGCGAACTAAAGTCAACACCCAGAACAGAAAAGGCATGTGCACGTACATACACAACACACTCTCTCTCTCTCTCTCTCCTCTTTGTAAGAAAGGTTTCCATGGAGATGAAACAGAGAAACAGCACAGACACAGAGGAGCCACTGAAATGGCTATAATTAATTTAAAGAATTAGAAAAAATTAAAATTGTATTAAAGCAAGTTCATTTGATCAAGGCGTAAATCAGGTGAGCAGATCACATCAACCATGAACAAAATAAAGCGTTGCTCTGGGGTGTTGGAAAAGGCACCTTCAAAGGAGGGAAATAAATTAGTCACAGCATTCAGGATCAATAAAATATGTAACCTAATGTATCTAATGTTTCTAAAAACAAAATAATTCCACTACCTCTACTACCTTTATGCCAGGTTAAAAAACAAAATGAGAATGGAAAATTACACCTTATTAAGTAAGTGGATCCATGTTTCTTTGTCAGACTCTGTGGTCACAGGTCACTCAGCAGTAGAGAAGGGGAGAGAAGGGACAGCATTGTGGAGGGCCGGCTGTATGCCAGCCACTCTCCTGGCATTTGCTTCATTTACACCCCCCAGAAGCTTGCCCTACCAACAGGGGATTCAGAAGGATTCCTGTCTTTCTCAAAGTCTCACAGCAATTTGGTAGCCGAATAAGCATTGAACTCACATCTCTCCAGATTCCGAAGCCCATGCTCTTGCCATCATGTCACACTATTTCTCATGGAAGAAACCAAAGTGGCTCATGGGACAATGGGCAATCAGGTACCATTTTTGAACACCTACTGCATGCCAGGTCCTGTGCTACACATTTTGCAAACATCACTTGATTTGATCCTCACAAAGACCCTTCGTTTCACAGAGAAGGAAATTATGACACACAAAGTCCAACTTGCCCAAGATGACACAACCAATAACAAGCAAAACAAAGGTTCACCCCCAGATCTGCTTAACTCTTTAACACCCAGTCCTCTACATTTGCTCCCCGCTCATCCACTCCTGAAGCACTTATCATTGCTACCATGTGCCACAACCTGCCCTGGACTGAGTAGCACTTGGTGGTGGCTGGATATTCCATTGTTCTATTTAGACGATTGGGGATAACAGAGAAAACTTTTCAGAGGAGGCAAATTTCAAGGTGGATCTTGACTTGGACAAGTGAGGTTTGAACAGACAGAGCCCCTTCTTGTTCCTGAGACCAGATTAGCCTGAAACTTAGAGCTGGGGTTAAAGGCCCCAAGACGAGGACAAACACACTGGGTATTTGCATGATGCGACCTGAAGCCCCAAGGGCTAGGTGGAGAAGCAGACTCACTTGTCCAAGGAAGACAGGTCTGTGGCCAGGAGATTGTTGCCCAGGGTCACATCCAAGGATGATGTGAGGACAGACGTGGGAGAGGAAGTCAGAAGGTTGATAGCAGGCAAATCAGAAGTAGGACAGAACCAGGAAGAAGAAGAGAATTAAAGGAAGCCAAAGCTGCAGTGGGAGCATGTGTAATGGACTCTCTGGTCTTTGGTGTCTGACATGTATATTCCAGGGACAGGTGGACGGCTCCAAGGAGCTCATCAGAAGGGGTCAGCTGGCCATGAGCCAGGACCCTGCAGTACAGTCATCCAGGTTGTTACAATATTGAGATGTGTCATACTGGTTATACCCCAGTTCCCTCAACCTCACAAGGGCTCCCATCACCTTGGCCACCCCACTCCTCCTCTGAGACCCCCAGAGATCCCCACACTCCAGCAACTACACTGCTGACACCTCCAACACTCCAGCAATGGTGCAATTTGCCAGCATGGGCCCCTGTAGCAGGGAAATATTTTTGCACACCTCCACATGCACTCAGGTAAGGACTTATGGAAGCTACGTATTGAATCATGACCACAACCGTAAGATGGATAGTATGATCTCGATTTTACCAACATAGGCCTTGGGAGGTTAAGCCACAGCATAAGAGAAGTGGCCATGGGAGAGAAGGGCTAAGAAGCTGGCACAAGCCAAGGGGGGAGCTGGGAAATGATATGGTTTGCATCTGATCTTTCATGGTTCAGGAAGCTGAGCTTGGATTTGTTTCCTATGGGGAGAAATTCCATGAGTCACAGGGAAAATTCTAGACCATAAACTGCCTTTGAAAAGGCCATCTAACTACGTGCTTAATTAGTCCGCTCCTTGGATACATTAAATACAGATGGCCACGTTCAAGACACAGATTTACTGATCAGATGAAAAGTCAGATGAATGATGGAAGTTTCAGTAGCACCTGCAGCTGCCTGCTGCCTGTGATTCTGAAGGGGAAGTGAGGGGGTAATAAATGGCTTCACCCCTCCTGACAGGAAAAATGAAAGGCCTGGCTGGGCAACTTGTGTCTCCAGAAATATTCATTCCTCTATGGGATTCATTAGTGCACACCAACGTGGTCCAAAAGCAATGTGTATTTCAAGTTATGATTTCCCAGAGAAGAATTCCCTTTGCCTTGATAAACTACAGCTAAATGCCCAGACCACTCACCACAAAACAGTCTGAGCTGGGAGAAGTCAAAGCAGAAAAGAGGCAAGCTAGAGCTCGGGGATGAGGGGAAGGCGGGCAGGGAAGGCAGGAGGAAGAGGCTGTGGGCTCATCCACACGTGGGATGTGCCAGGCACCATTCTAGGCATTGGGGATGTATATACTTCCTGCCCTCGCATAGTTTCCAATCTAGTGGGGGAGGCACACAATTTAAACAAATATATAATATAATGTCAGGCCATAAGTAGGCAGAGCTAGTGCAAAGGTCCTGAGGCCAGAATGTTCTTGGTGTGTTTAAGAAACAGCAAGAAAGTCAGTGTGGCTAGAATGGAGCATGTAAGAGAAAGAATGAGTGAGAGGGTGTTTAAGGGCTGAACCTGTAAAGCCTTTCAGGCCATACAAAAGAATTTGGACTTCATCTTGAGTATAATGGAGAGTTTGAAGCTGTTAGAGGGTTTTAAGTAGGACAGTGACATAACCTAATTTACATTTTTAAACCTCTCTCATTGTTGGGTTCAAGATGGATCACCATGGGCTAGAAATGCAGCGATATCAGCTAGAGGTCATTGCAGTGTACGTGATATTTGTTGAGGGCTTAGCATGTCATATGTTATCATGTATTAACTCATGTAATAATCTCCACATGACAGTTGGGAAACCAAGGCATGGAGAGATCAGCAAGCAATGGAGCCATGTTCTGAACCCAGGTCCCCTCTCCCTAATACCTGCTGTGTGACACTGCCTCTCTGTAGTAGTCTAGGCAAGAGATAGTGGTAGCCAGAACAGTGATGACAGCCAACAGAAGTGGTGAGAAATGGCTGGATCCCCGTTATATTTTGAAACTAGTGCTAACAAGATTATCACCTTAATTAGATGGGAGATACAAAGAAAAGACAGTTGGAGACTCTTGCTTCAAAAGGGCTGATATCAAAGTTCTAGTAAGAACCAACCACAACCTCTAACTCACTGATTCACAAACCTGGAGATTCCTCAGAAATGTTCACAAACACAGATTCTAGAACCTCACTCCCCAGGCACTGAAGGAGACAGTGTAGAGATGTGCCCAGAAACCTGCAGTTTTAAACCACTTCCCAGGTGATCTTGAGGCAGTGGGTCGCTGGGCTGGCATTGGGAGTCCCTGTACTTGGCCTTAATCCTAACTCCTAGAACATGAGTGCTAAAAGCCCCTGAGAGGGGACAGTACCACACCTCACCTGCAGATGAGGACCTCCAGGCCTGAGAGAGAGGAGTGTGACCCAGTTAATAAGGGACGGCCCTGGGGACAGAATCTACATCTCTTGACTCCTAGGCCAGAGCTGTGTCCACTACCCCAGGCTGATTCCTCCCAATAGCACCCCATTGATTCCCTGCATCATTCCTCATGCCGGACAAGCACCAGACCCTGAGTGACCTCCGAGGTCATGGGAAGAGCACTATGCTCAGGTCAGTAGATATAGGTTCTGCCACCTACCAGCAGAGAAAGTCACTTAGCTCTCTACTTCAATTTTCTCATTTGTAAAATCAGGACATTGAGTTCTCCTACTATTGCTATTTGATTCAATGAAATAATGCATGTGAAACACTTAGCAAGACCTTAATGTTAGTACCTCTACAGCATTTTATTACCATTCATCCATTTCCTGGTTCCTAATAAAATGTCTTTCTCCTACAGCATTTTCATTAGGATTCTGAAGTCTTTGAGTCTCCAAGATCAAATGCAGGCACTTTGGGAGGAAAGAACAGTTCTAAAGGTTACAAACCAAGGCCTTGAGGGGCCTGGGGGCTGGGCCGCAGAAGGGGAGCACAGGGAGCAGTGAGAAGTGGGGGAGGAATGCTGAATGGCATACACACCAGCCCCACCCCAGGACACAGAGGATCACAGCACGTCTCCATTAACAGCCACGTGTGCTCATGTGTCTAGTGCTCATGGCCACATGTGGCTAGTGGCTGTCATTGGACAGTTCTAGACCAGGGGTCATCAAAAATCCTTCTGTAAAGGACCAGATAAACATCTTGAGTCTTATAGACACATACACATTCTGTTGCATATTCTTTTTTTTTTTTTTTTACAACACTTTAGACATGAGAAATCCATTCTTAGCTGACAGGTGGTACAAAAACAGGCCGTGGCCCTATTTGGCTCGTGGGTCATCGTTTTCCAACTCCTGCTCTAGACCACAGCTCACTGAGGGCAGGAGCCATGCCTGATATGTGCACTGCTGTGTCCTCTGGTACCCGGAATACAGCAGGTGCTCAATAAATAATAATTTTACCTTGCCTGAAGTAGTTCAGGCAAGACTTATTATTCCCATTTGATGTATGACAAAAATGAAATCAGAGAGTCAATGTGACTTGTCCAAGGCCACACAGCTAGACACAGACCCAAGCTGCATGACTTCCAGCCTGCTGCTCTTCCCTCCAGGTCATGTTTCTGTGACCCGGCGGCACCTGTTTCATAGCTGCCCTGGCTGTCACTCTGATCCCTAGTCCTTCCATCTCTCTTTGCCTCCGGGCTTGATCTCAGGCTCCCAGATGCCCCCTGCAGCCTGGCGGGGAGGAGTAGTCAAAAGGTCCTGCACTTCTCAGGAGACACCAGGGCAAAGGTGTTCGTGATGAAGAGCCTGTGTCATGCCCCTCTCCCTCCATTCAGGATCTCTCTGGAAGTGAGTGCTCTGGTAAGGCTAGAGAAAATGCATTTCTCTACTCCTTTTCAGGCTAAAAGCAACTGCCTCCCTCAGAAAGAAGGTAGTGAACCAGTTAAAATTACACACCACACACTGGGGAGCGTGAAAGTGACATTTAGCAACACTTAAGCCTTGGATATGCGGTGGCTGCAATAAACATTATATAATCGCTGCAGCATCGATCCCAACAATTAACGCCAAAGAGCAGAGATGGAATGAAAGTCCTCTAAGAAACTGCCACAACCTGAGCGTGAACTGAAACCCCCAAATCTCTCTTGGAGACAGCTCCCCCACCTCCAAATGTTAAGACTTCTTTTTTGGCAATGTCTTCGGTCCCAACAATTTTCAGCACAGTTTTCCCAGGGTCCAGGGGACCAGGAAGCAAACAGGCAGGTGGAGACAGAAACACCAGGAAGCTGTCTGAGGGAGTGGTCTTCTTCCCAGTGTCCTCTGGTCTAATCCGTGAAATTGGTAAATTTGGGGAACTGCAAGGTCAGTGTGGCTGGGTCACAGAAGCCAAGGAGCGGGCCTCAGGAGTTGGCCTGGAGTGGGTAAGGATTAGGATACCCTGTAGACAATTCAGAGTCACTAGAGGGGTTTACCATGAAAAGGAGCAGGGCTATTTTGCATTTTGGAAAGAAGCAGAGAGACAGGGAGAGAATGACAATGGCTGAACTGTGGCAGTGGGGATGGAGAGAAGTGGACGGATCCAAGAAATCTTTAAGGGGTGAAACTGATAGAACCTGGTGAGAGATAGGATGTAGGACAGTCACGTTGATTCCAGGGTTCTGGCTTTGGTGACTGGGAGTTTGGTGGTGCTGAACCCTGGAAGGAGGGAAGACAGGTTTGGGAAAAAAAGACAATGTGTCGGAGTGTTGGGTACCTTAATTATAAGGAGGAGTCAGATAAAAGGGGAAAGTGGAAATACAACTCAGAAGAAATTCTGGGGTGAAGATAGAGAAATGTGAGTCATGGGCATCTAGGAAGTGACTGTGCAGAGTCGGGTAAGCTCCCTGGGGAGAAGAAATAGGGTAGTAGAAAAGAAGATTGGGGATGCACTAGTTAAGGGCTGGAGCAAGGAAGGGGCTCTAACAAGGAAAGGGATCCAACAAGGGAGACTGAAGAAGGAACAATCAGATAAGGTAAAGGAGAAACAAAGAAGGATGGCGGTGGTGGGTGGAGTCTTAGAAACCGAGGAAGAAGAGTCTTGGAATAAAAGAGATACACAGCCCTGTCAGATGCTGAAGCAAGAAGAAGTGAGATTCATGCATTCATTCCACAAAGATTTATTGAACATCTACGATGTGGCTGGCACCATTCCAGGCACCAAGAGGCACTGAAGTGAACATAACAGACAAAACTCCCCTCCCTCGTGGAAATTTCATGCAGGTTGAAGAGAGATCAAACGTAAGCAAATAAATAAGTATATGGTATATATATTATTTGGTATATGTAGTGGGTTGAATAGTGATCCCCCCAAAATATATGTCCAAGTCCTGACCCCTGGTACCATGAATGTGATTTTATTTGGAAATAGGGTATTTGCAGATGTAATTAAATTAAGATGAAATCTTCCTGGATTTAAGCTGAGCCATAAATCTAATGACTGGTGTCCTTATAAGAAAAAAGAAAGGGCTATTTAAGACAGACACACAAGGGTTAAGACCATGTGAGGATAGAGGCAGAGATTGGAGTGATGCCTCTAATAAGAGTCTTGGAACAGATTCCCTTTTGTGTCTTTAAATCTCTCTTTCCTTATAAGGACACCAGTCATGGGATTTAGGGTCCACCCTAATCTAATATGATCTCATCGTCACTTGATTACACCTGCAATGTCCCTATTTCCCAGTAAGGTCACACTTTCAGGAACTGGGGTTTAGGACTTTATATATATATTTTTATTTTTGAAAGGTTACAATTCAACCCACCAAAAATACCGTATAATCATCTTAATAAATGTAGAAAAAGTACTTGAAAAATTCAACACCCACTCATGATAAAAACTCTCAGCCAATTAGAAATAGAAGCAATTTTTTCTCAGCCTGACAAAGGACAACTGCAGAAAACCTCCAGCTAATATCATACTTAATGGTGAAAGAATGAATGCTTTCTCCCTAAATTGGGGAATAAAGCAAGGACATCCATTCTCATTATTTCTATTTATCATCACACTGGAAGTCCCAGCCAGTGGAATGAACAGATGAACGAATGCAGATTGGAAAGGAAGTATAAACTGTCTCTATTTACACACAACATGAGTGTCTACATAGAAAATCCCAAAGAATCTACAAAAAAAGAAACTTACTAGAGTCAATATAAGTGAGCTTCCCAAAGTCTTGCAATATACAAAAAGCGATTGTGTTGACTAGCAATAATTAGGAATTGAAATTTACAAAAATACTATTTATAATAGCACCCCAAAACCATGTAACACTTAAGTATAAGACTAACTAACAAAATATATGCAATATCAGTATACTGAAAACTAAAAAACACTGATGAAAGAAATCAAAAAAAGATGTAAATAAATGGAGAGCTACATTGTTCATGGATTTGAAGGCTTGGTGTCGTTAAGATACCAATTTTCCCTGGAGTGAGCTACAGATTCAACACATTTCAATCAAAATCTCTGTAGGAATTTTTGTGGGAATCAAAACTCTTATTCCAAAATTTTTATAGAAAGACAAAGGAACTAGAATAGATGAAACAATTCTGAAGAACAAAATGTGAGAAATCCCATTACCTGATTTCAAGACTTACTATAAAACCATAATGATCATGACAGTGTGGTACAGGAAAACAGCATACACGTAGTGGTGTGCTGGAGCCATCTCATACCAGCTCATGAGAGCCACACGTTAAATTTTCAAGAGTTTTACAAGTTGGTTGATGTCAATTTGGTTGCTGGGAATTGTCTCCTGTGAGACCATTTAAGAAACAAACATCAGCAAACACTACAAATCAGAACTCCTCCACCCCTGTCTCTATTTCTGCCTTGCAAACAGGTTCATTTGTATCATTTTTCTAGATTCCACATATATGCATTAATATATGATATTTGTTTTTCTCTTTCTGACTTACTTCACTCTGTACGACAGTCCCTAGGTCCATCCACGTCCCTACAAATGACCCAATTACACTCCTTTTTATGACTGAATAATATTCCATTGTATATATGTACCACATCTTCTTTATCCATTCGTCTGTTGATGGGCATTTAGGTTGCTTCCATGACCTGGCTATTGTAAATACGGCTGCAATGAACACAGGGGTGTATGTGTCTTTCTGAATTATAGTTTTCTCTGGGTATATGCCCAGTAGTGGGATTCCTGGGCTATATGGTTATTCTATATTTAGCTTTTTTTTTTTTTTTAATTTTTGGCTACATTGGGTCTTTGTTGCTGTGCACGGGCTTTCCTTAGCTGTGGCGAGTGGGGGATACTCTTCATTGTAGAGCACGAGCTTCTGATTGCGGTGGCTTGTCTTGTTGCAGAGCATGGGCTCTAGGCACACGGGCTTCAGTAGCTGTGGCACGTGGGCTCAGTAGTTGTGGTTCGCAGGCTCTAGATCTCAGGCTCAGTAGTTGGGGCACACTGTCTTAGTTGCTCCACGGCATGTGGTATCTTCCCGGACCAGGGCTTGACCCATTTCCCCTGCATTGGCAGGCAGATTCTTAACCACTGCACCACCAGGGAAACCCTATTTTTAGTTTTTTAAGGGACCTCCATACTGTTCTCCATAGTGGCTGTATCAATTTACATTCCCACCAACAGTGCGAAAGGGTTCCCTTTTCTCCACACCCTCTCCAGCATTTGTAGATTTTCTGATGATGCCCATTCTAACAAGTGTGAAGTGATACCTTATTGCAGTTTTGATTTGCATTTAGCTAATAATTAGTGATGTTGAGCAACTTTTCATGTGCTTCTTGGCCAACTGTATGTCTTCTTTGGAGACATGTCTATTTAGATCTTCTGCCCATTTTTGGATTGGGTTGTTTGTTTTTTTAATATTGAGCTGCATGAGCTGTTTGTAATTTTAGAAATTAATCCTTTGTCCGTTGATTCGTTTGCAAATATTTTCTCCCATTCTGACGGTTGTCTTTTTATCTTGTTTATAGTTTCCCTTGCTGTTCAGAAGCTTTTAAGTTTCATTAGGTTCCATTTGTTTATTTTTGTTTTCATTTCCATTACTCTAGGAAGTGAGTCAAAAAGAATTTTGCTGTGAATTATGTCAAAGACTGTTCTTCCTGTGTTTTCCTCTAAGAGTTTTATAGTGCCTGGCCTTACATTTGGGTCTTTAATCCATTTTGAGTTTATTGTATGGTGTTAGGGAGTGTTCTAATTTCATTCTTTTACATGTGGCTGTCCAGTTATCCCAGCACTACTTATTGAAGAGTCTGTCTTTTCTTCATTGCACATCCTTGTCTCCTTTGTCATAGATCAGTTGACCATAGGTGTGTGGGTTTATCTCTGGGCTTTCTAGCTGTTCCATTGATCTATATTTCTGTTTTTGTGCCAGTACCATATTGCCTTGATGACTGTAGCTTTGTAGTATAGTCAAGTCAGGGTGTCTGATTCCTCCAGCTCCGTTTTTTTCCCTCAAGATTGCTTTGGCTATTCGGGGTCTTTTGTGTCCACACAAATTTCAAGATTTTTTGTTCTAGTTCTGTAACAAATGCCATTGGTCATTTGATAGGGATTGCATTGAATCTGTAGATTGCTTTGGCTAGTATAGTCATTTTCACAATATTGATTCTTCCAATGCAAGAACATGGTATATCTCTCCATCTGTTTGTGTCATCTTTGATTTCTTTCATCAGTGTCTTATAGTTTTCTGAATATAGGTCTTTTACCTCCTTAAGTAGGTTTATTTGTAGGTACTTTATTCTTTTTGTTGCAATGGTGAATGGAATTGTTTCCTTAGTTTCTCTTTCTGATCCTGCACTGTTAGTGTATAAGAATGCAAGAGATTTCTGTGCATTAATTTTGTATCCTGCAACTTTACCAAATTCATTGTTTAGCTCTAATAGTTTTCTGGTGGCATCTTCAGGATTTTCTATGTATAGTATCATGTCATCTGCAAACAGTGACAGTTTTACTTCTTCTTTTCCAATTTGGATTTTTTTATTTCTTTTTCTGCTCTGATTCTCATGGGTAGGACTTCCACAACTATGTTGAATTAAGAGTGGCGAGAGTGGACATCCTTTTCTTGTTCCTGACCTTAGAGGAAATGCTTTCAGTTTTTCACCATTGAGAATGATGTTTGCTGTAGGTTTGTCATATATGGCCTTTATTATGTTGAAGTAGGTTCCCTCTATGTCCACTTTCTGGAGAGTTTTTGTCATAAGTCGGTGTTGATTTTTGTCAAAAGCTTTTTCTGCATCTCTTGAGATGATCATATGGTTTTCATTCTTCAATTTGTTAATATGGTGTATCACATTGATTGATTTGCATATATTGAAGAATCCTTGCATCTCTGGGATAAATCCCACTTGATCATGTTGTATGATCCTTTTAAGGTGTTGTTGGATTCTGTTTGTTAGTATTTTGTTGAGTATTTTTGCATCTATATTCATCAGTGATATTGGTCTGTAATTTTCTTTTTTTGTAGTATCTCTGGTTTTGGTATCAGGGTGATGGTGGCCTCATACAATGAGTTTGGGAGTGTTCATTCCTCTGCAATTTTTTGGAAGAGTTTGAGAAAGATGGGTGTTAGCTCTTCTCTAAATGTTTGATAGAATTCACCTGTGAAGCCATCTGGTCCTGGACTTTTCTTTGTTGGAAGATTTTTAATCCCAGTTTCAATTTCATTACTTGTGATTGGTCTGTTCATATTTTCTATTTCTTCCTGGTTCAGTCTTGGAAGGTTATATCTTACTAAGTATTTGTCCATTTCTTCATGTTTGTCCATTTTATTGGCATAGAGTTGCTTGTAGTAGTCTCTTAGGATGTTTTGTATTTCTGAGGTGTCCATTGTAACTTCTCCTTTTTCATTACTAATTTTATTGATTTGAGTCCTCTCCCTCTTTTTCTCAATGAGTCTGGCTAAAGGTTTATCAATTTTGTTTATCTTCTCAAAGAACCCGCTTTTAGTTTTATTGATCTTTGCTACTGTTTTCTTTGTTTCTATTTCATTTATTTCTGCTCTGTTCTTTATGATATCTTTCCTTCTACTGACTTTGGGTTTTATTTGTTCTTCTTTCTCTGGTTCCTTTCAGTGTAATGTTAGATTGTTTACTAGAGATTTTTCTTGTTTCCTAAGGTAGGATTGTATTGCTATAAACTTCCCTCATAGAACTGCTTTTGCTGCGTCCCATATGTTTTGGATCATCGTGTTTTCATTGTCATTTGTCTCTAGGTATTTTTTGATTTCCTCTTTGATTTCTTCAGTGATCTCTTAGTTATTTAGTAACGTATTGTTTACCCTCCATGTGTTTGTGTTTTTTATGTTTTTTTCCCTGTAGTTGATTTCTAATCTCATAGCATTGTGGTCAGAAAAGTTGCTTGATGTGATTTCAATTTCCTTAAATTTACTGAGGCTATATTTGTGACCCAAGATGTGATCTATCCTGGAGAATGTTCTGTGTGCACTTGAGAAGAAAGTGTAATCTGCTGTTTTTGGATGGAATGCCCTTTAAATATCAAGTAAATCAGGCTTCCCTGGTGGTGCAGTTGTTGAGAGTATGCCTGCCAATGCAGGGGACGCGGGTTTGTGCCCTGGTCCAGGAGGATACCACATGCCACAGAGCAGCTAGGCCTGTGAGCCATGGCTGCTGAGCCTGTGCATCCGGAGCCTATGCTCTGCAACGGGAGAGGCCACAACAGTGAGAGGCCCGCGTACCGCAAAAAAAATTTATATATATCAAGTAAATCAATCTGGTCCATTGTGTCATTTAAAGCTGTGTTTCCTTACTAATATTCTATCTGGATGATCTGTCCATTGTTCTAAGTGAGGTGTTAAAGTCCCCCACTATTATTGTGTTACAGTCAATTTCCTCTTTTATAGCTGTTAGCATTAGCCTTATGTGTTGTGGTGGTCCTATGTTGGGTGCATATATATTTATAATTGTTATATCTTCTTCTTGGGTTGATCCCTTGATCATTATGTAGTGTCCTTCCTTGTCTCCTGTAACATTCCTTATTTTAAAGTCTATTTTATCTGATATGAGTATTGCTACTCCAGCTTTCTTTTGATTTCCATTTGCATGGAATATCTTTTTCCAACTTCTCACTTTCAGTCTGTATGTGTCCCTAGATCTGAAGTGGGTGTCTTGTAGAAAGCATATATACAGGTCTTGTTTTTTTTTGTTTTGTTTTTTTGTTTTTGTTTTTGTTTTTTTTAGCAGTACATGGGCCTCTCACTGTTGTGGCCTCTCCCTTTGCGGAGCACAGGCTCCGGACATGCAGGCTCAGTGGCCATGGCTCATGGGCCCAGCTGCTCCGTGGCACGTGGGATCTTCCCGGACTGGGGCACAAACCCGCGTCCTGTGCATCGGCAGGCGGACTCTCAACCACCGCACCACCAGGGAAGCCCCAAGTCTTGTTTTTGTATCCATTCAGTGAGCCTGTGTCTTTTGGTTGGAGCATTTAATCCATTCACATTTAAGATAATTATCAATATGTATGTTCCTATGACCATTTTCTTAATTGTTTTGGGTTTGTTTTTGCAGGTCTTTTTCTTCTCTTGTGTTTCCCACTTAGAGAAGTTCCTTTACCATTTGTTGTAGAGCTGGTTTGGTGGCACTGAATTCTCTTAGCTTTTGCTTGTCTCTAAAGCTTTTGATTTCTCCATCAAATCTGAATGAAATCCTTGCAGGGTAGAGTAATCTTGGTTGTAGGTTCTTCCCTTTCATCACTTTAAATATATTGTGTCACTCCTTTTTGGCTTGTAGAATTTCTGCTGAGACATCAGCTGTTAGCCTTATGTGAGTTCCCTTGTATGTTATTTGTTGTTTTTCCCTTGTTGCTTTTGATAATTTTTTGTCTTTAATTTTTGTCAGTTTGATTACTATGTATCTCAGTGTGTTTCTCCTTGGGTTTATCCTGCCTGGGACTCTCTGCACTTCCTGGACTTGGGTGGCTCTTTCCTTTCCCATGTTAGGGAAGTTTTTGACTATAATCTCTTCAAATATTTTCTTGGGTCCTTTCTCTCTCTCTTCTTCTGGGACACCTATCATGAGAATATTGGTGCATTTAATGTTGTCCCAGAGGTCTCTTAGGTTGTCTTCATTTCTTTTCATTCTTTTCTTCTTTATTCTGTTTGGTAGCAGTGAATTCCATCATTCTGTCTTCCAGGTCACTTATCCGTTCTTCTGCCTCAGTTATGCTGTTACTGATTCCTTCTAGTGTATTTCTCATTTCAGTTATTGTATTGTTCATCTCAGTTTGTTTGTTCTTTAATTCTTCTAGGTGTTTGTTCTTTAATTCTTCTAGGTCTTTGTTAAACATTTCTTCCATCTTCTGGATCTTTGCCTCCATTCTTTTCCCAAGGTCCTGGATCGTCTTTACTATCATCATCTTCACTATCATTATTCTGAATTATTTTTCTGGAAGGTTGCCTATATCCACTTCATTTAATTGTTTTTCTGGGGTTTTATCTTGTTCCTTCATCTGGTACATAGTCCTCTGGCTTTTCTTTGTGTCTATCTTTTTGTGAATGTGGTTTTTGTTCCACAGGCTGCAGGATTGTAGTTTGCTTGTTTCTGCTGTCTGCCCTCTGGTGGATGAGGGTATCTAAGAGGCTTGTGCAAGCTTCCTGATGGGAGGGACTGGTGGTGGTTAGAGCTGGGTGTTGCTCTGGTGGGCAGAGCTCAGTAAAACTTTAATCCACTTGTCTGCTGATGGGTGGGGCTGAATTCCCTCCCTGTTGGTTGTTTGGCCTGAGGCAACCCAGCACTGGAGCCTACCCAGCTCTTTGGTTGGGCTAATGGCAGACTCTGGGTGGGCTCACACCCAGGAGTACCTCCCAGAACTTCTGCTGTCAGTGTCCGTGTCCCCACAGTGAGCCACAGCCACCGCCCACCTCTGCAGGAGACCCTCCAACAGTAGCACGTAGGTCTGGTTCAGTCTCCTGTGGGGTCACTGCTCCTTCCCCGGGTCCTGATGCACACACTACTTTGTGTGTGTCCTTCAAGAGTGATGTCTCTGTTTCCCCCAGTCCTGTCAGAGTCCTGCAATCAAATCCCACTAGCCTTCAAAGTCTGATTCTCTAGGAATTCCTCCTCTCATTGGTGGACCCCCAGGTTGGGGAGCCTGATGTGGGGCTCAGAACCTTCACTCCAGTGGGTGGACTTCTGTGGTATAAGTGTTCTCCAGTTTGTGAGTCACCCACCCAGTGGTTATGGGATTTGATTTTATTATGACTGTGCCCTTCCTACTGTCTCATTGCGGCTTCTCCTTTGTCTTTGGATGTGGGGTATCTTTTTTGGTGAGTTCCAGTGTCTTCTTGTCAATGATTGTTCAGCTGTTAGTTGTGATTCTGGTGTTCTCACAAGAGCGAGTGAGCACACATCCTTCTACTCTGCCATCTTGAACCAATCTCCTCAATCAATTTTTTAAATGGGCAAAAGAATTGAATAGACACTTTGCATGGCAATAAGTACATGAACATTAGCTACTAGGGAAACACAAATTAAAACCATGATGAGATAACACTACACATCTAGTAGAATGGCTAAAATAATCTTTTTAGTTGATAATAACAAGTGCTGGATACAGAGCAACTAGAACTCTCATTCATTGCTAATGGGGATCCAGAATATGCACAGCCACTTTGGAAAGCATTTTAATGATTTCTTATGAAGTAAAACATACTCCTACCAATCTCCCTCCCACGTCTTTACCCAAGTGAACTGGAAACCTACACGTACCAAAAAATCTGTACTTGAATTTTTAGAGCAACTTCATTCCTATTTCCCCCAAATTGGAAAGTACTAAATGTCCCTCACCTGGGGAATGGATAAACAACTGTGGAATATCTATACAGTGGAATCCTACTCAGTCTTAAAAAGGAAAGAACTACTAACACCCACAACACGAATGAATCTCAAATGTATGTGCCGAGTGAAAAAAGCCAAACTCAGAGGCTACATACTATGTGATTCTATTCATATGACATTCTGAAAAGGCAAGGCATAGAGACAGAAAACAAATCAGTGGTTATCAGGGGCTGAGAGTAAGAGAAGAGGTAGACACAGAGGAA